>NC_090935.1:91270569-92520569 GCF_040938575.1 Ambystoma mexicanum | reverse complement strand
GCTCTGGGTTAGTTATACGGGGGGCAATTAAGGGTGGCCCATGGTTAGGGGTCCCACCACTGCTACATCAAAGAGGTGAGGGGCTTGAGGTTCATTCAGCCAGTAACTCATAATGGTGGGGGCTGTTTGAGCATAGGCAGTTTTGTGGAGACAAATGGTTTTCAAGGGACAGGCTCCAACCCGTTCACACAGGGCAATGATCTCAGAGGAAGAGGAGAGATACAGTGTCAGCTTGCAACAAGTCGCGTCCAAGCTTCCGTGAGAACAGGACAGCCGCAGCACAGACAGGGGGGAGGTGGTGGGGGCTGTCAAACTGGCTGTGCGCGGCGCTGGACAGGGCAGAGATGCAGGCTTGCCCCTGAGAATTTCATGTGAGGCCTAGTTAAAGATGGAGTTGTTGTAAATACAAAATGGATTCCCTGGGGACCTCCAAAACACATTGGTTAGGTGTCATTCAATGGCTACCTCCCACCCATCATCAGGGTTCGGCCGAGGGTGTACTGCCAACAATTGAATGAGCATAACATATGCTTCACCTGGAATGTTGGGGGGCTAAAAACTGCTCCTTCCTCCCATACATTTCCCCCCTTTCGTTACTAAAATAGCAAAGTTGCTAAAGCTTTCAAACGTTTTCGTTCTTCTGCCTCAGCCAATGCTTCATCCCAAGCTGGGGTCACCTTTATTGGCATCCAATCCCTGCACACCGATCTAAGACTCTCACCCCTCCGTGCATATTCATCCGGGGTGCAGGTCATGTAAGTGCACCCACCATCCCCATCGAGATCCACCCATACTTCTTCGTACCATTCTAATTCATAAGGTTCTTTTATCGGGGTATGGTAAAGGTCATCTACCCTGTGTCCCGTGTTATATGCTGCAGTCATTCAATATTTGAGTTCTGGGCTCTCCCAGTTTGGACTTGGGCATCCTGTGCGACCTGAGGCACCTTTGCGTGTTGCCCATTGTCACCATTATCATTGCACTGCTAGGAATGGATTTTGCACAGCCTCTAAGTCCCACCTGGCATACACAAAAATCAGTAGAAAAAAGACGGTGATTGGTATCAGCATTTTCATGGCCATTCCTAGCCACAATGGGACCCACCCGAACAGGTTGTCGAACTATGTGCTTGGCTGTATGCCGCCCTCTTCCTATATCCTTTCGCCGAGAATGTGTACTGCTGCTATCACATGTGACAGGGTCCCATTGTCTGCGTCGGCAGAAGGCACAAATGTGCAACATGCACTCCTGATTTTTCGGCAAACACCACCGTCCATTGCTGTCAATAGGCCCAGCACATACCTGTTCTGCATGCTAATCAGTCGCAGGGCTCTAAGTTCTACTTCGATGACAGTTAATCCTTCCTCAGTATCATTGGCCGACTGGAGCAGCTCCCACCTGACAATGTGGAGCCATTTTGCATTTGCTCGAGCCTGGATACTTGGTATGAGTGATGTAAAAAAATGTTCTGCTGTATTGAACGACACTACATCATACGTTGGGGGTTCTTCGGTTATAGACCGGGGTGCATGGGACATCTCAACGGGCACCCTCTCCCCTTGGACGTGGCTTTCAGGAATTACCATTAGGGCCGAGTGCAGCGTGTCCAGGGCGCAAGTGCATCTCTATGATGGCGGGAGGTGCAAGCACGCCTGTATGCCGCATACCCAGTAAGTGTCCATTAACGCTGCCGTTCCTTTCTTCATGTCAGGCAATATGAGTGACTTATTGCAGTGTTTGTTTGCGCCCAAGCGCACCTTCCCTTCTCCATGAAAGCAAAGTTCATATGGTATTTCACGTTGCATCTCGATTGGCTTTTCGAGAGCTGTTACCCACGTTAGTTTGGCAATGTGCTGGGACCAGATTGGAGTGCATGTTTTCTCAATCAACTGAAACATTTCTCCCGACAGTCCCAGCAATGCTTCTGCTTTGCACATCTCTTGCTCCTCTTACCACCTATTGTCCATGAACAGTGTCCCCTTAATAACAAAGAATGGCTCCTTGACGCAGATCATTCCTCGTGGCTTGCTGTGGCAGGTTTTTTCATTTTGCAGGGAGAATTCTTTGTTAAGGCTAATTTCCCAAACCTAGTCAGTCCCCCAGCAGCTTTGCTGGATTTTTGGGGTTTATTTTTTCTCCTGCTAAGAGTGAGACTCGTTTTCTCCCACTCTTAGGCATGATTTGAGTATGTCCTTTGACTGTGAATGTGTTTTATGGGCTATAGGGTCTTTTACTCCATAGGGCTTCATGTGTTTTTGGTATATGTGTTACACAGCACCCTCAGTGCAGTAACACAGGGGTGTCATATCAACCCCCAAACATAGACTCCATACCCTGGGACTAACTACTGTCCAGTCCCCCCCTTGTCGAGTTTCTGGCTGGTGACCACAAAAGTGATGGGTGGAAGGTTTCAAATGAATCTAAACCACTGGCGTTGCTCTGGGCAACCTACCACACCACCGTTTTTTAGCCCGTCTGCACCATTGCAAAAGGGGTCCAGCCATATGCAAATCAGTCAGGTACTGCCCCAATTGTAGCAGCCCAGCCCGAACTGATAGGCCAGGTCCCCTCTGCAAGGAAACACAAGCAACCCCAGACATGTTTCGGCCTTCTTGGGCCTCCTCAGTGAGATGCAGCTTGGTTCCCTATGGCGCAGCGAGCAAGGGACCCACGTCTGGGTATACCCTCTCTCACATAGTGAGACAAACAGTAAGCACAAAAGTGATGGGTGGAAGGTTTCAAATGAATCTGTACCACTGGCGTTGCTCTGGGCAACCTTCCACACCACCGTTTTTTAGCCCGTCTGCACCATTGCAAAAGGGGTCCAGTCATATGCAAATCAGTCAGGTACTGCCACCAATGGTAGCAGCCCAGCCCGAACTGATAGACCAGGTCCCCTCTGCACGGAAACACAAGCAACCCCAGATATGTTTCGGCCTTGTTGGGCCTCCTCAGTGAGGTGCAGCATGGTTCCCTATGGCGCAGCGAGCAAGGGACCCACGTCTGGGCATACTGCTTCGAGTTTCTGGCTGGTGGCAATGGATACCACGCAAAATATTCCATCAGAATATTTCCTATGGGATTTTCCCATTGATTTTAAAGACACCACTTTTTGGTGCAATGTTAAAGATACCGCCGGGTTATTTATTTAATATTTATTCCCCGGTTGGGTCTTTTTGCCAGGACTCGGTTTTAAAATGGCGTTTGTGTTCGCCTCTGAAACTCTAACCCAAGTCGAGCCCTTTGTTCCACTTTTTGGCAGGCTTCTGCATAGAAGCCCTCCAAATGGTGCCACTCTGTCTGGGGTCTACAGGATGTGTGGGAGGGGGATTAGGCACCCTTGACTGAGTTGCCTTGGCAACTCAAGTCACACTCTTGTGTGATTGGCCCAGTGGTGAGCCGCCGGCTCACCACTTAGCATGTTTGAGTGACATCTAGCCTGTTGAATGGGGGTTTTTCTACATAAAAGCAGGGCTTTGGGGACTGGAACTTCAGCAGTCGCCAGAGGACCTAAAGAATCCGAAGAGGGGAGAAGCTGAGCCATCTACAACGACGACACCACCGGTGGAGCCCTGCTGTACGAACTCACCACTTCCCAGACGACAGAGGAGATCTTCTTCCAGGAGAGTCTTCTTCCCTATGAACTGGTGGGACCAACCAGTTCGCCTTTTTCGTCTTCCTGGACGTCTCGTAGTCGAATCGCCCGTGCCAAGCACCCCGGCGGCCGGTTTGACACGCTTCACCACTACCGCAAATAGAGACCATTCAATTGAGATGTTTAAACCGTTCCTAACGGTATCCAAAGAATAGATTCCCTTTTGTTCAGCTTGTCTCAATTTTAAGTCTCTGTTCCCTCCTCTTGGTTGGGGACGTATCAGCTCAATAATGAACCAGTGGATGTCATCCACACCATGATGAGCACCCTTAAAGTGTGCCACCAGGGGTTTCTCTGGAACCTGGTTCTTCACACAGGATCTGTGTTCACAGATCCTCTGCCGGATAGGTCTCTTGGTTTTGCCGATGTACAACAAACCGCAAGGACACCTTATACCATACACCACCCATTTAGAGTTGCAGTTGGTGAAGTTTCTTTGTTTCCACTTTCTACCTTTCAACTCTACATATTTTATGTTAGATGTTAATTTACAAACCGAACATCTGCCGCACGTGTTTGCCATTTGTAGAATATGTACACACACTGATATGAGTTTTAGCGTGTGTTTTAAACATATTGTTGTGTTGTTTTAGAAAAATATATTGTAATGTGTAAAGTGTTTTTGATAAATATTAAAATGTGTATTTTTGATAATTACATGGTTACTCGCCCTTTTTTGGTTAAGGGGTGAACATGAATAGGGTTGCATGCATCTAGGATAACTCACTCTTAGCAGAAAGGGAAGGAAGATGTTCTGTGGGATTCCTTAGATTTTGTGTTTCACGATCCTCACCCACACGGCCCCTAAAAAGAGGATCTTTTCAGCTCATGGTAGTTGACAGGAGTGGGACCCTTCCATCCCCCACCCGGCAAGCACTGTATGACCACAGGCGAGTAATCTGACAAAGTGGTAGCACTGCCACCCATCCACCAGATCGTAGATCTTACATATTTCTATCACTTGCCGGCTCGCCTTGGATACAGGGCCCTGACCTACTCCAGACCTACCCATAAGGGGGTCCATTACGGTGTTTAGATCCCCACACGATGGCTGCTCCTTGACACGGGGCCAGCTGCACTATCACCCAATCAAAGGCGTTACCAGTGTCCACATTTGGTCCATATGAGTTCACTCATGCCTTCCCTCGTCATCCCTTGCCGTTGAGACCAAGCAGAACTTGACCCCCCCACCCAATTAGAATGCCACCCCCCTTGTGGGGGCGGGTCGGAGCCCCCACGCGGTCCCGTAAGCCCCCACCACATGAAGGATTCACTCCGACACCAGTCCTTCGTGTTCGGGCTTCCCAGTCGCTCTGATGCGGCCGGGAACGCCCCCTTTATTTATACCCAGCGCGGCGGCGTGACACGTCACGCCGCCGCGTAAGCCCGTCATCGGGCAGCGCCACACTCCTCCTTTTCCGGGAGGAACAACAAAATAGATTAACATTAACTTTATTAACCAGAAAACCACACATCTATCATAAACACTACTGCACACCCAAAAACCCCTTTAATGTCATCCACCTAGATCTTCTCACCCCAGTTCACTAACCAAGTGTCCCACAACATATTCGCTGAGGTAGGCAGGTTTCCCTCGCCCAGCCCTCTGGGGGTACCTCCGGCCTACCTCCGGCACGTGACGTCCTTCCGCCACGTCTCCCCGGACTGGGGATTCGGGTCCTTCGCCCCAGAGACCTCCGTCAGCAGGCATGTCTGGTGGATCAGGTTCGGGTGGGGTTTCAGTTCGTGGATCACCCAGCTTCTTAAAGAAACTCACATTTCGGGTGACAGCAGATCGTCCATCCGAGGCCGTCACCATGGATCCTTTCACTGCCACTACATCCAATGGCTCAGGTTCATAGGGGAGCGAGAGCTTCCCGTGGGGTTGTCGGTTGCGGATAAGGACCTCATCTCCCGGTTCCAGTCTTTGAGGTCGGAGACCCCTGCGCAGGTTTTCTTGTTCCGTTCGGACTCGCCTTTCAGCCTCCACCCGCTGACTATCGATGACCCCTGGTTCTTTCTCCCCAACTTCCGGCAGCAGTCCCCTGGGGCACCTCTTGAATAACGCTTCTGCCGGCGCCACTCCCGTGGCGGCATGTGGGGTGGTGCGGTACACCCGCAGAAACTGATAGAGGGCGCGTTGTAAGGATTGCCCCTGCCCCTGAGCAATTCGGAAGGTTTTGTTCAGAGTCCGCATCAGTCTCTCAGCATCCCCGTTTGCTCAGGGCCACAGTGGGGAGATCTTCCTGTGCTGTATTCCGCAGCTCTCCATCAACTCGGAGAACCACTCACTTTGGAAGGGCGATCCGTTGTCAGAGCATAGAGTGTGGGGGAAGCCATGGGCCGCAAATATTTTCTCCATCGCCACCACCACATGCTCAAAGGCCACAGATTCGACAAACTCAACCTCCGGGTATCTCGAGTGTTCATCGACTATTACCAGGAAGTGAGTGCCCACTGATGTTGAGCCAAAGTCGGCGTGGACGATCTCCCAGGGCCTCGTGCCTCGGGGCATTGCCTCAATTGCAGGTTCTCGTTGCAGAGGAGAGGCCGCCTGACACCAATACGCATGCCGCCACGAAGTCGTCCACCCTTTTCTCCAACTCCGGAAACCAGACTTTCGAGCGGAGCCGTGCCTTGGTCTTGGCGGCGCCCTGATGTCCATGGTGGGCGAGACTGATCACATCGCTCACCTTTGACCGTGGAATAACGATCCGGTCACCCCGGAGTAGCAGCCCTGAGTCGGAGAATGACAACTCCTCCTTCACCTTCCACAACTGCTCCAGAGCTGTTTTGGCTTCCGGCGTGCGCCCGGACACAGCTCCAAGGGTGGACTTCCAAGACCCATTATGCATTGTGTCCTTCAAGATTCGAAAACACTCGTCCTCAGCCGCAGCAGCCTCCAACTCCTCTAGGGACATCGCATTTGGCGTTGCCGCCTCCACCACCATTCGTACATAATTGTCCGCTTCTTCTCCGCAGGTGTCATGTCCATCTCCCCCACCTACTCCCGGATGACGAGACAGGTAGTCCGCGGCATTGTTGGCCCCTGGCCTATACACCAGGGTGACGGAATACTCGAGGAGGGCGAGCATCCACCTCTCAATTCTAGCCGGTGGTTTTGACGAGGAGCCCACTAGAATCGGAAGCAGTGGTTTGTGGTCAGTTACCACCATCACTGGACGTCCCAAGACATAGAGCCGGAAATGTTTGCAGCCCCACAGCACTGCCAAGGCCTCCCGCTCGATCTGGGAGTACCTCTGTTCCGTTTCGGTGAGCGCTTTGCTCGCATATGCCACAGGTCGAACAGTCCCGTTGTGATCCACTTGAGTCAGCACTGCCCTCAACCCGAAAGGACTTGCATCGACCACAATCTCCGATTCCAAGGCGGGGTCGAAAAACGCCATGGTGTCCCCCGTTGTGAGGGCACTCTTAATGTCCTCAAAGGCGGCCTGTTCGAGAGGGCCCCAGTGCCAAGGTGACTCCTTCTTGGTCAGCGCCCGGAGTGGCTCAGATCTCGAGGCTAAGTTCGGGATGAACCGCCCACAATACGTTACCATCCCCAGGAAGCTCCTCACGTCCGTCACAGACTCGGGGGCTTTCGCAGCTTTGATGTCCTGAACCTTTTTCGGGTCTGGCGACACCCCCCCCCTCCTTGAATATGAAGCCAAAGAATTCAATAGAGGGGCGCATGAACTCACAATTCTCCCTGTGAAGGGTGAGGCCCAACGATTGAAGTCGTTTCAGAGTATTATCGAGCCTCTTCATGTGATCCACTTCGGTTTTGGCAAACACCAGAATATCATCGCTGATATTGAGGACGCCCTCCAGATCTGCTAGGGCGCCCCTGATGATGTTTTGGAACATTTCAGCGGCAGACGATACTCCAAAGCTCAACCGCTTGTATCGATATAGTCCCCGATGGGTGGTAAACGTTGTTATGTACCAGGACTCTGGATGAAGGATGACCTGGTGATACCCGGCTCGGAGGTCCAGTTTCGAGAACACTCGAGCCCCCTGAACATCAGCAATGATATCATCGATCGTTGGTGTAAGATGGCGCTCCCTTTTGATTGCCTTGTTGGGGAGCCTCATGTCCACGCAAATGCGTACCGAGTCGGGTTGCTTGGGCTTTCTGGCCACCACGATCGGAGACACTCAGGGGGTTGGGCCCTCAACCTTTTCGATGATATCCAGGCTCACCAAGTTGTCCAGCTCCTTATCGACCTGCTCCCTTAAATGGAATGGTACTCGGCGGTGTTTCAAAGCGATGGGCTGCACTGACTCATCGATGTGTAATCGAACTGGTTCCCCAGTCATCTTTCCGATCCCACTGAAGAGGTCAACATATTTGTCGAGGAGATCATTAATGTCCTCCAGGTGGACGGAGTATGCAAAGCTGACGATACCTTAGGCCTCCGCAGCTGCGCAACTGAGCAGGGTATTGCTGCTCACCGGGGTCACATAGAATCGAGCCTTGATTTGTGAGCCATCATGCTCCACATCTGCCACGAAGGCACCGTCGAGCGGTAGCGGTTCCTGACCCCCAAAAGCAAATATGCGGGCCTTCGGTGCGACCAGACCTGGGAGGGGTTTGAGAGAGTCATAATGCCCCCTGGCCATCACATTGACAGAGGCGCCTGTGTCAACGAGCACTGGGACTGGGGAGTGGTTGATCTCGACCACACATCTCGGCTGTCTCCTGCTTTTTCCTTTGAGTATTCCCACGCTTGAGACGAAAAAGATGTTCTCCTCGTCTTCCTCTTCGGTTCCTTCCGGATGGGACTCAACTTCACCCTGTTCTACCTGGGCAATACTGGGCTGTTGGCTCTGGCGCGGAGTCCACGTCCGTGCCTGACCTCTCGGCACCATCACCGGCATGGGTGCACGACATACTCTCGAGAAGTGATCGGCCAGTCCACACCTCCCACATGTTTTTCCAACCGCCGGGCATTCTGCCATGTGAGGGAGGTCGTACCCGCACTTCTGGCACGACTCCCCGGCTCTTCCTGCCCTGTCTCGGGGTCCTCCACCCGGGCGTCTCACTCCTCGGCCACCCCGCCACACGACACACACCTCCTCCGACCTCACTGACCGAGACCCAGCTTCCATCTTGTTGGCTCGTGCTTCTGCTACCTCGTGGCACCTGCCCAGCTCCAGTATGCGGGGCAGCGTGATGCCCGGCTCTCTCAGGACTTGCCTCCTGAGCTTGCCGGAGGAGCATGCCTGGATTAGCATCGTGCGTATCATGTCGTCTGCATCCCCCCATGCACATCCGAGGGAGAGGCGGCGTAGGCGACCATAAAAAGTGTCCAGTGTCTCCTCTTCCTTCTGCTTAGCCGAGAGCATGACGAACATCTCATAGTCCACGTTTGCATGGGGAAGGAAATGTGCGAGGAGTGCCGCCTTGGCCGCATCATAAGAGTTGTTGATAGGAGTAAGCGATTCAAATATCTCCTGGACTGTCGGCCCTGCCGAGTACAGCATGGTGGCAATTCTGCTGTCATCATCCGTCACCTGAGCAGCCCTGAAATACATATCGAGGCGACTCACCCATCTTCTCCATCGGGGCCCCATGCTCGAGGGTGGGCCCGACGCATCGAACTCCGGGATGGGCTGCAAGGCGGCATGGGCCGCGGGTGCTCGTGCTTGAGCCATGATGGGAAACCCTGGTTGTCCAGGTGGCGGTCCTGCAGGGGCTTGAATCACCGGAGGTAGGGCGGCCTGTTGTTGAGCCGCTGCCTGGCCACGATCGCGGGGGAGTGACGCTGCTGCACCACCACTGTCTGAATCCTCAGAGTCACCCATGGGCTTGAGCGCACAGGCACCCCCACCTACTGTCCTGAGGGCCGCAACTCAAACACCCACCATCATAGTGCGACTCACCCCTCCTTTCCGGGCACACGAACAGTTCAAACACGGGGAGGCTTCCGGACAAGGCACCAGTGGATGCACAAAAGACTCAGATACCCAGAGCAGCCAAGCTTGATGATGAAGAAGACAAAGAAAAACCCACGGCACTCTGATGATGAAGGGGACAAAGAGAACACTGTGGATCCACCTTGCCGCAATCCAAATGGACTTGGGAGTTCCAAAAATTGAGCCGAGGCGATGGATTGGCCTAGACAGGCCCTGTCATATAAGTCCTTCTCCTGGCTTTCACACAACGTAAGAGTCCCAAAATCGGGTTAAAACCCACAAATCAGACATGGGCGTGCAGGGTAGACCTCCTGCTATAAATGTGTCCAAAAATTAGGCCCGTGTTGACTTCACGCTCCAAACCGGAGCCTCGTGAAGTTTCACGGCCTCCAAGACAAAATGGCCGCCGGCCGCGTGTGCGTCCCGCGACCCGGCATGAAACGAAACGAAGGTCCGTTCCGCTTCGTTCAAAAAAATTATCTTCCAAAGATTACACCGCCGGGCCCGGGTCTCCCTCACCACTCGTCGCCACTGTTGGGGGCGGGTCGGAGCCCCCACGCGGTCCCGTAAGCCCCCACCACATGAAGGATTCACTCCGACACCAGTCCTTCGTGTTCGGGCTTCCCGGTCGCTCTGATGCGGCCGGGAACGCCCCCTTTATTTATACCCAGCGCGGCGGCGTGACACGTCACGCCGCCGCGTAAGCCCGTCATCGGGCAGCACCACACCCCCTCACATAAGAAGAATAAATGGGAGCCCCATTTGTGTTCCGAGGAGGAAGTGAGGTGAGTCTCCTGGATGAAGGCCACCTCCACCCGGTGTCTTCTAAGGTACTGTGCCATCTTTCGGATCTTGAAGGCACTATTCCCCCCCCCCCCGATGTTCCATGTTCCTTCCCGGAAGGCCATCTTCCCTACCAACACCCAATCGTCAGAGACGGTCTCCACCTTTCCATCTGCACACCACCCGTTGGACAGGGGCTGCCTCCCAAATACACAGAATGACAGTGTTGAGAATCAGACTCCAATCCCCCAGATCCCCAAACCAGGACGCCCGCCCGTTAACACCACACCCACACCCCCTCAGGCAATTCCCAACACTCCCAAAGAATCTTTCCCCCCTCCGTACCCTCAAACCATGACTAGAGCTGTACTCAGAGCGCTAGTGCCTGACCAAGCCAGGCAGCGAAACATGTGTCCCAGGCAGCCCGGTGTAGCAGATAGAGAAGCCAGCAGCACATAGATATTTATTCTCCAGCCCGACAACCCTTTCCCCGCGCCCTTTGCCGAGAGTTCAGGCATCAGGGGTCCTCCTGGCCCTCCTTTCCCCCGCCCGGTCCCAGGGTCTCAAATTGTTAGGGTGAGGACGCCCACCAATCTCATCCAGAAAGGTGCTTGCCGCCTCTGGGGTCATGAAAAATTGTGTCTTCCCATCATACTGGATGCAGAGCTTTGCAGGGAACAGCATGGTGTATGGAATACTGCAATCTCTGAGACGAGGTATGATCCCGGTGAAGGATCTTCTTGAGGCCTGCACCACCGCTGAGAAGTCCGGATATATCTGAAACTATCACTGTCAAATTGAGGATTCCCTATCTTCCTAGCCAGCCGGAGGATCGTGTCCCAGTCCCTGTAGTTCAAGAGGCAAACAATAATGGGACGTGGGGCCACCCTGGGTATTGGTCGTGCAGCTGTTATATGGTGTGCCCTTTCAACCACAAACAGGGGGGAGAGCTCGGTCCCTCCAAAAACCTCCCTGTCTCGATACATTCTCATTCTTCGCAGACACCGACTTGAGCTTCAACTCGAAGGTCGACAACGAGCCATCCTCCAGACCAGACACCCTGTGTTCCACTTCATTGAGGCGGTCGCCATGCTTGTCCAGTGATGCTGTAGCATATCGACCTTGGAGGAAAGCGAGTCCAGCTTGGAGTCTAGCCCCCCAGTCCCCACCTTAAGGTCCAGCAATAGCTCCCTGATGTCCATCTCTGGCACCATCTCTGCAGAAGACAACCTCATAGGCTCCGGCACCTCCGCCTAAGGCTGGGTACAATGGGTCCTGGAAGAAGCGCCCCCTCAAAGGTGAGCTTCTTATGAGTTTTGTCTGTTTTCTCCATGGCGGGACTAGTCTATCCCG
This sequence comes from Ambystoma mexicanum, assembly GCF_040938575.1. Taxonomy (NCBI): domain Eukaryota; kingdom Metazoa; phylum Chordata; class Amphibia; order Caudata; family Ambystomatidae; genus Ambystoma; species Ambystoma mexicanum. The sequence continues at coordinate 92,508,859 of NC_090935.1, read as the reverse complement.
GGGGTCGCCCCCCACAGGGGAGGGGAGCAAGGGCGCAGGCCTCTTCACACCGTGCATAGCACCGGCCGCAAAGCAACGCTCTGCCCGGATCACAGAATTCGTCCCACCTACCACTGCACCAGGAACCCCCGCCCCAGTCCCTGCCTTCTGCAGGCCGTCTATACCATCCAGGCGCTGCCGGCAAGATGGGAGCCTGCCAGGGTACACAGTCCACCCACCACAGCCTTGGATTTGCACTCAGCCTTAACCTGGCACCGGGAATGGGCTCCGAACTGCCTCCGCCTCCGGGATACCAGAGCAGCAGACTCCGGCTCTTTCCCTGCGCCGGCTCCTCACCAGAAGGCTCTTCTCCAGTCGCCCTCCCTCCCCCGCCAAGGGAGCCAGCCACGGGGTCCACAGCTTCAGCAGTCAGCCCGGCACCGCTGCCAACGACCCACTGGAGCACCTCTGCTAGAGCAGTATCGCTGGCACTGTCAGGATCCAAGAGGCACCCAGGCTGTGTGGAGGAGGATCCCTCCACACCCGGCCGACAGGAGGTCGGTGGGGCACATGGAGCACAGAGCCCAATCCTCACAGGCCTTGGGGTGCACAGAGCAGTGCTGATCGACCTTGGTGTCGGGAGCAGACTCTGAACTGTCTTCTCTCCCGGGACCCTGGAGCACCACACTCCGGCTCCCCGCTTCCTCTACCATCTCGCCAGGAGGCCTACTGCAGGCCATCTCACCTCCTCGGACCTACCAAGCCCTGCCGACACACACCGGCCACTCCGGATATATGATGTGGGCCAGACGGCCCCTCACGACCGGGGGGGACACACCGGCCCCCACCACTGCCATCAGCCCGCCAAGCTCCACAGCCGACACCTCACTGCGTGGTACCCGCCAGATCGGCCACAACAGTGTTAACAGGATCTGAGAGTTGCACAGCTCAGGGGGCTCGCTCTCTACACTCTGCATCTGCTAACTGTATGTACCGGGCGGCCTCGTGGCTGCGATTTAAGAGGATCAATTAGAGCCGATTTGCAGAGCTCAATGAGAGAATGCCATTTTGGCTAGGCTCTCTAGCTTCACCAAGCGTGCCATTTTGACAACAAAGAACAGCATGGCTGCTGTAATCAATAAGATACTTATTAATTAATTCTTTCGGAGGAGTTCAAATGGAGAACAAATCTGTAAACTCAGTGGTTCAAAGCGATGACGCAGTCCACAACCCCGGTGAGTTCTTGACCACTTTAAATCCTCCTGGTCATCCTGAACACAAACTTCTTCTCAAAGTGGGAGCACCTGTGATATTATTGTGGAACCTCAACCCACCTAAGCTCTGTAATGGCACCAGATTGGGAGTGAAATCTCTCAACAGAAATGTGATTGAGGCTATGAATCGGTTCTGTCCAGGGGGAGTCTGTGTTCATACCACAAATACCTCTTATACCCTCAGAATATCTGTTTGAATTCAAAAGACTTCAGTTCCCCTTAAAGGTTTGTTTCACCGTGACCATCAACACATCTCAGGGGCAGAATTTAAAGGTAGCAGGGATTGACCTAAGGGAAGACTGCTTCTCGCATGGGCAGTTTTACGTGGCCTGCTCCAGAGTGAGCTCATCTAACTCTCTGGTAATCCTAGCACCTGAAGGGAGAACAACTATTGTACCAAATCCCAAAATCCACGCGAGCGAAGCCACGGGCACCAGATAGTCTAACTATATATAAATATATTTGTGAAAGTGTTTTTGTATGTTCGGGGTTGGCTCCAGCCCCATAACAGTTGGTGGGCTGAATTCTTGGACCAAGCTCGGCATACCAGTCTGGGTGTTCTGGCGATAGTGAAATTTCACCATCCACATGCATTATCCCTGCAGAGGGCAGGGTCTAGCCCTGTGCTATTAGAATAGGCGATTTTGGGAGATTGATGATCTTGTGACTTTTCCAAAATTAGGAAGTTGGGACACATTGTCGGCATGCCAGTCTTGGGTGTACTGGCATGGTGAAATTTGACCAACCCCACGCATGCGCCCTGCACAGGGGTGGAGCGGGGTCCAGCCGTGTGCTTTCAGCATAGGCAATTTTGGAAGATTGCAGATTTGGTTTTTCAATAATAGGAAGTTATGACACAATTAAACATACACAAGGCTATAGCAGACCCTCACTTGCATGTCAGCTCCAGAACCTGGTAACGCTGGGTTGTACCGCTCGTTGATTGATAAAACATAATTTTTGCCCTAAGCTTTTTTCTACTTAAAACGGCAGGAAGGGATCCTTCGGGGAGTCCACAAACAAATGGCATCCTTCCATTATTTACAACTGATATTTGATCATCATTAGAAGGAACCATTATAGATTCAATGTCCGCATCCTCAATAACACAATTGAAGAAGTCACCCTTAGCTGGGAAACTAGTGCTCCCTGCCAAACTCTTTTCACCATAAGGGCAGTCTATGTCAAATAATAGTCCCTTGATTTCCAAAATAAGAGTATTCACTACATCCTGTACATTTTCTTTTGTCTGTCCATAGGGGAGACAGAGGAGATGGCATTTCTTTTGGACATTTTTTATCTATAGCAAGATAATTTCAAAATACTCAGATGCCCCAGGAGCACTGTTTGTACAAACTATAATATTGTTCGCAATGCTAAATATTACAAAATTTACAAGCCTAAAAATGACTACCAATTAGCTAGTGATATTAACAAATCCACTGGTAGCAAACAGGTTAAAACATAATGCAACACTAAGTATTCGGGTCACAATCAGTCACAGCCAGTCACAAGAGCAGGGAACGCCCGACTGGCTCAAAGGGCATCCAAAGACTGACTCCCCCTCCCCCCGCCATCGCTCCCCGTGCCTTTGGTGCTCAGTCATTAGAGTGAAGCAGTAGATTACAAGGAGCACCCATCTGGCCCCCTGTTGGGGGCTCTCAATACTCATCTGCAGTCATACGTAACAGATAGACGGAGCCACTATTCCTGTTAACCTCCTTCATTCACATCTACTTCATAACTAACTTTCTCTCCCTTGTCCCTCCCCTTCCGCTCTCTTCCCGCTCTGCGTGTATGTTTCCTTAAAGGGGCTGTGTCCCTATTAACCATGTACAACACCTCCCCCGTGCTTAACATGAAAGTCAGGTTACATCTGTTCGATGAGTCTCACTGGTCTCTTTATTGTTCTGAGGGGTCTCCCTGGGGATTCCCTGCTTTCACCAATCGCTTCAACTGGGGGTTCTGTTTCGTCTTCGACCCTGCTTGGGTCTTCACCCGCTATCTCTTGTGTCTCTGGCTCTTCACGATATAGTCTCTTAAAGAATGAGGAGTTTCGGGTGATGTCCCCGTGATCATGGGTCCTTTGATGGCTGTGATGACTCGAGGCTCTGGGCTGTAGCGCGTGTCTGTTTTCGTACGCTGAGTTTGCCGGACTAGGACAGTTTGTCCTACCTCTAGTTGGTGTTCTTTCGCTCTCCTCTTTTTGTCGGCCCATTCTTTGGCCTTCCTCTTCTTTTCGGTGTCTTGTTCTCTGATGGCCGTATCTTCTTCTGGTGTGTAGTCTTCCCACCGGGGAATGCGTGTTCGGGGTTGGTATCTCACCATGAGTTCGGCCGGCGGCTTTCCAGTCGCGTCGTGCTGAGTGTTCCTGTAGCTTCTGAGCATACTGCAGTTGGCTTGCATGTGGGGTGTCTGCTCCACTACAGCTTTCTGTCTGGTTAATTTGATGGTGGCAATGAACCGCTCCACCATCCCGTTGGCTTGGGGCCAGAGTGGTGTGACCTTCTGGTGGTGGAATCCTAAGTGGTCCGCGAGCCTCGGAAATTCTCGTCCTTGGAACGGGGATCCGCTATCTGTTTTGACAATGTCTGGGATGCCCCACTCGCTGAATAGTTCATCTACGATGGGTGCTGTTTCGGTGAATGATGTCAAAGGTATTTGCTTGATGAATGGGAACCTTGAGTATTCATCGATGATTACCAAGAGGTACCCCCCTTCTTCTAGGGGTTCATAGAAATCCATTGCAGCTTTTTGCCAGGACCTTGTTGGAAGTGTGGTTAGTTGGAGGGGGTTCGGGGTTGACCCTTTTGCTGCAAGTTGGCAGGGTCTACAGTGCATCAGCATGTCTTCAACTACTGCGTCCATGTAAGGAAACCAGACATGATTTCTGAGGATCTGTTTTGTGTTGTCAATCCCCCTGTGGCCCTCATGGGCTAGTGTTACTAGGGTCTTCCTTAGGTCTCTCGGGGCTACTAATCTGTTTACACGAAGTAGTATGCCATTGCTAGTGAGGGACTGTTTGTGATGACACCTGTTGCGGTACCTACGCGCCCCGTTGAACTAGAAGGATTTGTCCTTGAGAGTTAAGGTGACGTTAGAGATCTTGCGTCGCACCAGGTTTAGCTACTACGGAGACTTAGAGCCCCTCCACTACGTATGTGACAATATGTACATAATGCATGAAGAAGCTGATGTTCACAGGGATGAATCCCTCCTGGACAAAGAAGTCCTCCATATATTCGAGTATACGGAGGACTTCTTTGTCCAGGAGGGATTCATCCCTGTGAACATCAGCTTCTTCATGCATTATGCAGTGACCTATGAGCTAACCATATAGCCTGGATTTGAAAAAGGCAGCTCTGCCGAAACACGTGTCATCCACAAAGGCTCTAATATCACAAAAATAAAAGGAATTTATAATTCTGATCATAACTACTTGCCTATTCCATTATTTTTCGGCGCACTACGAAGGTATAGCTCAACACAACCAATACACAAAGTAGTATGCCTTGGTCTGTGGCTATCAGTTCTTTGTGTACTTTGGCTAGCCGATCTAGCTCTTTCTTGTCTGCTTCCTCCCCTCCGTTACCTCTTTTTTGGCACTCTCTCCATTTGTTGGAGCGTGTGAGGGAGCCAGCGGCTTTGATCGTTGGGTAGGCCTTGCTTCTTTCCTCATGTTGCAGTTGAGATCATCGGTGGCATGGCATTTGAGGACCGGTAGGAGATGTTTTCTGCAGCCTCATGAGCAAGGGCTTCGTCTTTGTTCATCGTGGGGTGCCTGGACAGGTATTCCGCCGGGTTGGCTTCTTGGTTTGTGGATGATCACGTAGTCATATTCTTGTAGTCTTATTCCCCAGTGCTCTATTCGGGGCGGCATCTTGGTTTTGAGGTTGCCGAATATCGAGAGGAGTGCCTGATGGTCTGTTACAAGGGTGAATTTCCGGCCAATGACAAAGTGGTGATATTTTTCACAGGCCCATACTGCAGCTATGCTCTCCCTCTCGGCTTGCGAATAGGCCCTTTCTGTGTGTGATAGAGCGCGGCTGACGTATGCCACCACCGCATGCCGGGCGTTGTCTTTGGCGTCGGTCTGGGCAAGGATGGCTCCAAGTCCCACTGTACTAGCATCTACCGTAATGATGGTGTGCCACTCTGGATGAAAATATGCCAGCTGGTGGTTGTTGGTGAGACTCTCCTTTATGGTCGTGAACGCGGCTTGACTGGGTGTGTCCCAGACAAAAGGTGGGTCCTTTTTCAGGAGGGTATGGAGCGGGTCAGTGATTGTGGCATAGTTCGGGAGGTAGCGTGCACAGTATCCCGCCATACCTACGAAGGAGCGTAGTTCCGCCGCTGTCGTGGGGGCTTGGAGGTCGGTAATGACCTTTATCTTGTCAGGGTCGGCTGTTATTCCTTTGTTTGAGAATATGTGCCCGAAGAATTTGAGGCTAGTCTTGTTGATGTCACATTTAAGTTCATTTAGTGTCAGTCCCGCTTCTTGGTGGGTCTTGCAAACGGTTATTAGGGCTTTATCGTGTTGTTCTTGGTCCTTTCCGAAGATCAGAATATCATCACTGTAGTTTAGGGCATTCATTTCAGATGATATCAGGTGTCAGATTGTCTCTTGAAAAATCTCTGCAGCAGATGATATACCAAAATTTAGCCGCTTGTATCCAAACAGCCTGTCATGCGTTGCAAAGGTGGTGATGGGTCTTGAGTCTGGGTCCAGGAGGAGCTGGTGGTAGCCCTGATTGAGATCTAGTTTTGAGAAGTGCCTCGTCTGATTTAACCTGATAAGCATGTCTTCCAGGCTTGGGCCTGGGTGTCTCTCCCTCTGGATGGCGGTGTTTGGGATGCGCATATCGACACATATGCGCAGACGTCTGTTGTCTTTGGGCACTATCACTATTGGGGATGCCCATGGCGTTGGTCCTTCTGCCTTCTCTATGATGTCATTGAGGAGGAGGAGCTGGATCTCCTTTGACACTCATTCCTGAAGGTGGAAACCCACTTTACAGGGGTGCTGTGGCACCGGTGTGATGTCGGGGTTGATGTGTAGTTTGATGGCCGAGTTTTTGAGCATTCCCACTCCCTCGAATAGTTTGGGGAACTGATCTTTGAGGTCTCCTTTTGCGAGGGGTCGGCATGTTATTGCTATGATGGTTTCTCGTGTTGAGGGGTGTCCCTTTATTACTTCCGATTGGTCATATTGTAGGTCAGTCAGGGCCAGAGCACTGGCCGTTCGGTAGCTAAGGAGACAGCGACCTATGGATGGACTCTTAATGACATGGATCGTGGATGTCACCGTGAGGTCGCAATGTGTCAGGTCACTTTGAAATTGTCCCCTTGATGTCATGGGCAGGGCTGCTCCCCATTGGAAGATGTGTGTTCTGGATTCTCAAAGAGGGTACAGAGGGGCGATGTCACGGTACAGGTCTTCATTCATGACGTTTACCGTCGCTCCCGTGTTGACCACAAACTTGTTCCTGGTGTTCCCCATTTTTATCATCACCCTGGGAGTTGATGTGTCTTCAACGTCGACGCTGAGGAGTCAGACGTATTCCCTATCGTATCCATCTTGCAGGTATTGGGTTTGTTCGCATTCCCCTAGCTGATGTCTTGGTGGGGAGTTGGTGTATGTGTCTGTGCCCTGTTCATGAGATGGCAGGGGGTCCCTCATGTATGTCATTCCATGTTCCGGTGTTTGCATTGGGTCTCGTTGGCGGATGTCGTACAGTTCATGATCTTTCCTGTCCGGTTCAATCTGGAGTCTTTCTAGTGCCCTCAAAGCGTTCGGGCGTTGATAGGAGTTCATGGGATATGTTGCATTTCTTTCAACGGGGCGTTGTTGTTCCGTGTGTATCTCTGCTGGGCGGCTGGCATTTCAGTGGCGAGGTGTACTCCCCTCGGTGAGATGTTCCTTGCACATCACCTGAAAGTGGTTTTCCATTCCACATCTTAGGCAGCGCTGGCCGATGGCAGGGCATGGGCCTCTGTGTGGGTACTCGAACCCACAGCGGTAGCATTGACCGTCACCCTGAGTCCATTGAGCAGAGTATCTGGGAGTCGTTCTGTTTTGCGAGGTCGGGTATCGGGTGTAGGGGCTTACGGCTGCGATGATGTCGCCTTTTTTTGGATTTTCAATACCTGCGGCTTGGACATCCACTCTTTCGTATACTCTGGCCAAATCCAATACTTCTTTTAGGGAGAGGGGCTTTTTTAGGAGGTGTTTCCTAAACATGGAAGATATGCACCCTTCTATTATGCGTAGCCTTATCGCTTTGTCATCATTAAAGTTGGCGAAGTCGCACTTAGTTATCTTTCTTTGCAGGCGGATGACAAATTCTCCAATGGATTCATTAGGGAGTTGACCACATTGATTGAAAGTATACCGCTCATAGTCACAATTGAGTGATATGACAAGTTTCTCATTAATGGCTTCTAAGAGTTTCGGATACGTTATGCAATCCTGTGGGGGAATCGTGCGTATGATGTTTTTAATTTTTCTCCCTGCAACGTTGGCGAAAATGCTGAGTATATTGGGTGGTTCTTGTGTGCCAATGGCACCTACGAAGTCCTCGAATTCTTCTACCCACTCTTCCCATCGCTGACCCAGGTTGTGATGTAGGTTCAATGTAAATGGCGCGGGTCTTCTCATTAAGCTGGCGTGGGAGGATGGTGCTCATGGTAGTGGTGGCTGGGGATTGGCGTCTGCTGCATCTGGAGCTGACATGATGGCGCCGCTGGGTGTAATGTAGTGACTTAGGTGTAATGTAGGCACTAGCCTTAGCTGTTTCCTGAGTCACAGTGGCCAAATGGGGTGAGGTGGTGGGTTTCGTTCTCCAGAGCAGGAGCACAGTTTCTTCTGTGTGCGTGTGTCGCCAGTGTGTGGCCACTTATTTCATGCACCAGTGTGTGTGTCCTTTCCTTACAAGTGATTTCCACCTGCTGGTTGGTTAGAGTGGGGTCAACCGCGTGTTGCTTCTTGGCCTTTATTCCTTTTGTTTATTCTGGGATGTAGCAGCCGGGCCTGCTGCGCAGTGTCGGAGTGCCGCGGCCACGGTCTCCTGTGCTCCAGTCGGGCGGCTCTGCAGCTGCTGGTCTTTCTCTGCAGGGAGGCGCACGGGCCTCCCAGCCGGTATTGGGCACACGGGCCCGCGAGGTCGCTCTCTGCGGGTTGCTGGGCGCACGAGCCCGCTCTGCTCTACGGGCACGCAGGCCCTTTACAACTGAAGGGCACACGGGCCCACCTGGTCAGCTGGGCACACAGGCCCCCTTTCCGTCTGCAGGGCACACGGGCCCACCTTGTCAGCTGGGCACACGAGCCCCCTGAAATAAGTTGGGCACGCAGGCCCTCCCTCCTTGCTGGGTCTGCGAGGTCGCTCGCACTGCTAGGCGCACGGGCCCTCCTGAGCTGCTGGGCGCTCGGATCCACTGCTGCTGGGCTCACAGGCCCTCCACTGCTGCCATCACACAAGGGTTCGTGTCGGCCTCGTCGCCAGTTGTTGGGGGCTCTCAATACTCATCTGCAGTCATACGTAACAGATAGAAGGAGCCACTATTCCTGTTAACCTCCTTTATTCACATCTACATCATAACTAACTTTCTCTTCCTTGTCCCTCCCCTTCTGCCCTCTTCCCGCTCTGCCGTGTGTGTTTCCTTGAAGGGGCTGTGTCCCTATTAACCACGTACAACACCCCCACGCCTGGCTTTCGGGTCATACCTCAAAGGTACAATACAAAGCATTCAGGTGGTATAGACCTTCACTGCTCGCTGTTTATTCATCTACCGCATCCCACGTTCCAGTAGGGCATGCACTTTTGGTTCCGCATTGATGGAGTTAATAAGGCACAGGTGTTAGTAATGATATTCCTGCACTGGACCCCCTCACAGAGCTGATCACCTGCGGTACCAAATACTGCAGTGCACCCTTCACTCTGCAGGATTCACCCTGCGGGGTCCTTACAGCCCTCTTAAGCTCACCGGGCAGGGTCACACACTGGTCCTGGTGAAAACGTGACTGCTACGGTGCCAAACACAGCAGTACATTATTGAATCTGCTGGTTTCACCCTGCTGGATCCTTACAGCCCTATTAAGCTCGCTGGCCCTGGTGAAAGCGTGTCTGCTAAGGCGCCCAACACTGCAGTGCACCCTTGACTCTGCGGGCCTCACCCTGCGGGGTCCTTCGAGCTATCTTAAGCTCGTGGGGGCAGGGTCACACACTGGTCCTGGTGAAAAGGTGTCCGCTGCGGCACCAAATACTGCGCGCACCCTTTATTCTGCAGACTTCACTGTGTGGGGTCCTTACAGCCCACTTAAGCTCATGGGGGCATTGTCACACACTGATCCTGGTGAATGCGTGTCTGCTGAGATGCCAAACAATGTAGTGCACCCTTAACTCTATGCATAGATCCTGGAGCTGGCAAGGTAGTAGGACTGAGGATAAAGTCCGTACAGGGAGTGTTTCCTGAATTTCAAGCCATTGGACTCTGCCCGGCCACCATGCCAGTCATAAAAGATGTTTTTGTCAGTTTATCTACCTGCCATTGAATGTGAGACATAGATTGAAACCAGACATGGTTCTCCTTGTGAGAAGTGGATACCTACTCTTGAGGTTTCTGATCTGCTGAAGCCAAATCTTTAAGCACTAACTCCATGCTTCAGGAGAAAGAAAAAAGGTTCTCGCAATCTGTCAGAACCTTCCTTGGCTTGGTGAGTCTCTCAGAAATCATGAAGCTGTACACCCCAAACCCGGAACAATCGACCCCACTGGCATGTTACTACACAGTGGTTCCCCAAATGCAGAAGTCCTACTTGATTGATTGTGATGGCTCCCTGGATTGGTAGAGGAGAACATTATGAACGGTGAAAAGGGGTGAGGAAAAAAGAAAAATATGTGTGTGTTGGTACAGATCTGGACAATTTGGCCCTACTCCCAAGAGGGGAACGACCCCCTTTGAGGCTAGGGCGGTGAGCCTGGTACACAAGACCCTCCCTAGGGGTGTGGGCAAGTAGGACCTCACTGGGAGTGACTTCCCTCTTGGGGACAAGGACTCCCATTCCATGATGGAACTCATGGTCCAAACAACCCTTTCTGCATATATGGGGATGGAAAAAACTTTGTCATCTTCTGTTATATCTCAAAACAACAAAGACCCTTATTTTACCCTATTGGGTTCAGGTAATGCTGAACCACATTTTAAGGCCATGATCAAAGAAGACGGACTCAATCTTGTTTGTTGCAATGATGAACATAAAAGCAGCGCGGGCTGTGAATGGGGAGAAACTCATTCAGAGGGAGGAGAGTCCTTGCTAAGCAGAGGCGAGCCTCCGTGGAGAGGTCGTCATGGAGGTGTGGAGCAACGCCGAGCCATGGAGCGAGCATTGGCATGCAAGCAGCAAGACCCTCTAGCTGGAGGCTGCAAGGCGGGCAACCTGACCGAGCAAATGGCTCTGGTGAGGACAGAAGCGAAGGCAGGAAGAGGACCATCTGCCCTGAGCTGCGACCGCTGTCAAACAGTGGTGGACTAGAATCCAAACAACAGACGCCGAGACCAGGAAGGAGAGCAGAGCCCAGATCCCTGAGCTCCACAAGGCAAGCATGTTTGCTGAAGAGACAAGAGTCAAGAGGGAAGCAAATACTCCCAACACAAGGATGCTGGTGATAGTTATGAACTCCGGTTGTCAAGAGGGCCGAAGTCGAAACCATAAAAAAGCCTGTGGGACTGGTGCCGACCCATGGAAAACATGCTGAGAAAGGTACGAAAGCTGCATGTCGCGGCTGGAACAGCCACCATAAGTATGAGAAAGTACAAGAAGCTAATGGGCACATGGACCCCACTGAGGGAAAGAAATATATGAAAAGTGTACGACGGGAATAGCCGACCAGGCTATTAAAGACAGACAGATATACATCCTACTCGGAAAAAGGTAAAAACAGGGTAAATGTTCTTCAACGAGGCTTGCCTAGTATATGAGGCTATGGGAATCTGTATAATACCTCTGCAAGCCCTAAGTCAAGTATTGTAATTGAGGAACAAAGACGCCTACCAGAGAATTACTGGACTGCAGGGAAGTCTCAATGTCACGAAGTTGGGAAACAGACAAGTGTCTGGTCAAGTAATACTGAAGGGATTTGGACATTAGAACCTGAGAAAAGGACGCGAAGAAATAGTTTTCTTTAAAAAAGGGGAGAGTGAAACCATACAGAGGATAATTATAATTTTGTCCAAGAGAATCTATCTGAAGATTGTGGAAACCATACAATTTTATATTGGGAAAGCGGAGAGATGGAGCGGAGAGGGGGGCAGGGGGATTGAGTCTTTCACAGTTGGTTTAATCCGGGTGGAGGGGGGAGAGCATCACTGCTTTGCTAGGTTCAGTCTTAGACAAAGGTCAGAGTCTGCGGAGGCTCAGTGCCTCCCGTCCTTCGGCCTGTTTTTTCAGTTTTGGTTCCCCATCCAACGAAGGGTCGGTGGCTGTCTCGCCACTCCTGGTAATTGCTGTGTGTCATCCAGGAAAGGGGCCCAAATCTGTTCGAATTTAGGACCATGACCGAATCTGAGGGCTGTGATTTTTTCTGCCACTACTATTTCCCAACATTTGGCTCACCACATATGGGTAGATGGGCCTTCAGGGTTTTTCCAGAGTCTGGCGATTGTGATCTTTGCGGCTATTAGGAGATGAGAGTATAAGGTCGCCATGTGGCCTGTTTGTGGAAATTGGCCTTCCCCGGTGGCTCCCAGGAGGACAAATCCTGGATCCCATGGAATCGTGAAGCCAGTTATGGATTTGATTTGATCAAAGACATTCCCCCAAAATTGGGTGGACTTCGGGCAGGACCAGAATAGGTGAAACATTGAGCCTGTATCGGGACATCCCCTCCAGCAATGTGCGGGGATGGCCGGGTTGCATTTGTTCAATATCTCTGGGGTACGGTACCATCTGAAGCATACTTTGAAGGCTCCTTCTCTGTTAGTCGTGCATTTTAAGCTTTTGTGCGCTCAGGACCAGATGCGGCGCCATTCCTCCGGTTCAATGGTTCTGCCTATGTCTTTTTCCCACTTTAGCATGTAGGGCTCTTTCTTAGTCAGGTCCGTTTGGTCGAGTAGTTTGTATAGCGAAGACACTTTGTTGGCGAGGGGGAGAGTCGCCATCAGAGCTGCTTTGAGCTGGCCCCCTCTCCACGACGTTCGGAACATTCTCTCCGCCAGCCCACTCCTAGGGTCGAGTGTGGGGCGGCCGGGGATCCCCCAGGCCGCATTGGGGTTCCGATGCAGTCCAGGAAGGACCGCGTTGTCAGATGAGTTCTGGATCCGCCACTGAAGGAGTTGCTGAGGGTGGGGAGGGACTGGGACCTAGGGCTCACCGGGTGTATTCTCTTTGCACCCGTTACCAGAGTCTGCCGCCGCAGGGTCCCCTCTACCCCCGCTCCGTGTGAGAGGTTGAGCCAGGCGGTTTGCGTGGTGGCAAGTTGGGCTGCCGGGGTGAGAGCTGTTTGGTGGGGGGTGCCCGGCCTGGAGGCATTGGCGCTCCCGTTTCATGTTGATAGGCTCTGGCAGGGTGGGCGTCTCGGGTGAGCAAGCATTCACCGGAGGATCAGCGTTTAGACATCAGAAGGCCTCCGTGCAGACCTCTTCTCAGGGTTCTCCCACCAGCATTGCACCTGCCATTTTGGGTGCACTGTATCCGTTGCGGCCCCCTTCCAAGAGGAATTCGGCGCTAATCATGGATTGCGGACGAACTCAGCAGCCAAAAGTGAATGTTTATGTGCAGTAGCGCTTCTGAGACAGGAATCACTGTCGATCGCCAGTGGGAACCCAGATTCACTGGGGCATGTTCTGTTGGACGGCCTGGGAGCTCTTACAGAGCCAGACTAACCACCATGGCACCAAGCCACGCCCCCCTTTTTCCCCTTTTTGTTAGGTGGTTTTCTAAAGTGGTAGGGCCAGTTAGTGATTAGGATTCAGACTGAAGACTTGTTTTATTTGGACTTGGTGTGCACCCTTAGTTTTAGTTTTGCTCGGCAGGAAACTTCCCTCATAGTGATGGGGCCAGGGGCGTTGCTAGGTGGGTGCTAAGGGGGCTATAGCCCCTGATCTTTTGGTTGTAGCCCCGGATAGAATCTCAGGAGCTATAGCCAAAAGACTAGCTAGCCCCCAGTCCCAACAGTTCCGACATCAGCTTAGCCCCGGGTCTTTTCCAGGCCTAGCCACTGCCCTGGATGGGGCTAGTGAGGCATTTTTGCTTTTAATCTTAACAAATCTCTTAACAATGACCCAACATAGTCTGAGTTCTCCTGCTTCACAAAAGTGTGTGAATTTCTGAAATTGAATGGTAAAAAACCTTTTCTTACTGCTAGAGACTGAACCATTCGACGGACTTGCACCAAACCTGTTCAACGAGCGCCAGCTTGTCCCGAAAGTGTGCTTTTGCAAATCTGGTGTTAATCCGTTCAACAGCCTTTATTAAATGTGAAAAAGAACAGGTAAGGAAAATTGTGTGATTTCTGTGTCTGGTCTGCTGACTCACTTCCTGATTCACTATCCTTGAACACCTGTTGACAAATCAGAGGGCCCTGTGACCTCTGCAGACATCGTACGAGGGCCCCCATTAGTCAACCAACGAACATTAGTTGTGTCAAAATATATTCAAACAGGTTCATTTTCAGTTCGCAATCCATGGCGTTTGTCCTCAGACACCCCTGTGTAAAAATGCGGAAGAACACACATTTACACTTGTGTTGCTTATGAGATACTTTGTGTTTTGTGTGGGAAGGAAGGCAAAGAATATGTGTTTATGGCCAAAAAAACAACTTTGTTTTTTGTGATTTTGTGGTCACGGTTTGATGGTTGCTGTCATTGGAATGTACCCAAATACTGTTTTACTGTCTGCGGATAGCATCGCATGAACTATGGTGGGAGTCTGATGGCATACATTATTTAATGCATATTGATTGTATGTATGCTGGGCTGGCTTTTATTATGTTACAGATAGTTTTGTCATGTGCTGCTAATGTGTCAGTAAGGTTAGAGGTCAGATTAAGTTGAGCTGTGTCATGATCAGTAGCCAGATTGTTTGAGGTGTGGGAAGATGGTGCTGAGTTGGTCTGTTAGGCAGTGTGGCTGGGGGTCTGCTGGCCAAGCTCTGAACAATCGGACCACCGGCCATGGCCATGAGGGATTATATGATGGATTGACGCTGGCAGTGGGCCTGGCCTCTTGGAAGGGCATAAACAATCTTGGCATTTGCATGGCCATGAGGGATGATATATGGAATTGCGGACATTCCCTTGAGCACAGCCAGTAATGACACATTTATTGTAGAATATCACAAAGATCAGGGTTCCCCCTCATCAGTGGAAAGCCCAGCAACTGCCCAGAAAGTGTTTCTGGATAGCTGCTCAGACTGCCACCTGAGCTCAATACCAGATGAGAAGTCTGGGGTTCAGATACTATTTAAATGAAATTGCTCCACAGAAGCTGAAATACTATGGGGCTCATTGCAAGTTTGCCGGTATCCTGGGGGTAAATCCACCAGGATACTGGCAAACTGTATTATCGTTACCGGCACCGAATGTCCACCGGATTACGAGTGTCGGGTGACGTGTAACTTTCCATTCCATGGAGTCCCACAGGACTCCGTGGGGAGTTTGCCGGTATATCAGGCGCCTGTATTACTGGCACCTGTAATACCTGCTATTTTTGCTGGTAAGACAGCGAAGTGACCTTCAGCTTTTAGCTGGAGGTCATTCTGCCACCTCACTGGAAAACGTGTAGTTGGTCGGTGCGGAAAAGTGACTGGGCCTCATTACGAGGTTGGAGGTAGCCTTGCCGGTTTTACCGGCAAGGCTACTCCAAACTTGCATCCGGGTACGCACCCGCGAATGGGCAATTACTGAACTATTCCGGCCGAGCCGGACCCGGTAATTGCCCTTTCACGGGTGCCGGGCCCGGTACATCCCCATTCCCATTTGAGCCCCATAGGCCTTAATGGGAATGGGGAGGGTGGTAGCACCGACCGGTACTGTTAATAACGGCACAACGTTAATTCCACACTGGCCAACCTGTAAGGAGGCCCATTACTTGGGCCACTGAAAATTGAACACTGAAGCTCATGTGATTTATGTGATTTAATGTAGATTTTCTATCCATGTTAAAGGGGATGTTAGGAGTGTGACCACTCTAGTAAGTTTGGTGCTGCATCTTTTGTTCCGTCACCTGCCAGGGTGGCATGCATCATACACGAGCATTGACTGGATGATGTTACAGCTTGAAAATAAAGTCCCCACTCCCAAATCTAAGCCAGGAAATTACAAAGACATCAATCACTTTATCCTGTTCCTTCTGTCCTGCACTTTCACTGAGGAAAGAATGCCATCTATGCCAGATTTAATGGCACACATGCTTTTAGCATCCAACACCAAATATCTTGGGAGAAACGTAAGCCGCCTCCCCAGAGCCCTTTTTCTGTCTGTGAAAGATCGAATCTGAGTCCCCATTGATCTTTTTTGCTTTCATTTTGTTCTCTGACTTCTTGTGTTTGATGAAAGGCTTCCGCCATTCCAAGTTCTGCTTTTTTCGCTGCTCTGTCTCCTTGTATATGGTGTAGGCTGTGCCCCAGTGATGCGTTTGTCTTTTTTCCTTCAGTGCTTTGTGTCTTTGCATAGATGTAAACTCCCAGTCTTTGCTGTGTCGTTGTGCAAGACGTAACCTCGCCCCATTTAATGTTCTACAACCTTCAGTAAGATGCAGGCTGTACTCCCATTCCATTTGCTGTCTGTCAGTGCAGTCTCCTGGTGAAAGAAGTAAGCTCCTCCCCCTTTGCATGTTCACCCATTTCCTGTGTATTATCTGTTATGTCTTTGTAAAAGATCTGGTTGGTGCTGCCGTTGATCTGCCGATATTCTCCTTCTGTAGTTTGTCCCCTTCTACCTTATGTGAACTCTGTTTCTATTTCATTCTGTGGGTATGTTCTCCTTCTTGGCCCTGGCCCTTTGTATGTTGCGTTGTTCCTTTAACATGCTGTACCCTGCACATGATCTGATTGGGAATAGTGTGGGGTCTTCCCTGTCCTATAGTGCACCCCTGCTCTGATTCTGCTCTTTCTCTCATTGGGCGTGGTGGGAGTTGTGCTCCTGCCCCATGCTGTTAATGAATCTTGTTATTGATATTGATATTTTATTTCTATTGCGCTCGTACACAAGTGTTTCAGAGCGCGACAAGGCAAGGGAGGGGAACAGGGGAGAACAAAACAACGATCTTACTCGGCCCAGTGACACTGAGAACGCGCAAGTGCTTGGGAGAGATTTGTGTATTGTGTATTTGTTATCTTCATGTGGAAGATATAAGCTCTACTCCGCTGCCTCTGCTTGTCTTCAGTGTTTTGTCTGTTACAGTAAGATTTAAGCATCTCTTTCTTTCCATGCTATCTCCATTCTCCTGCTTTGACTCTGTTCTGTACAATGTACACTGAGCTTCATTCCATGCTCTTCTTCTGCCCCCCCCCTCCTTCTCCCTGTGTCCTGTAAACTGGTCACTCTGCTCTCATTCCGTGATCTCCCGGCTCTCCTTGTGCGTCATCTGTCCTTATGTCTCCTCTTTGTGGTCTCTATCCGCTCTGTGGGATTTTGTAATGGGTATACATTTCTCTCTGCCTTGTTTCTCCACGCTTCACTTTCCCAGCCTACCTCCAGTCGTTCCTCAGCCATGGAGCCCTCCATGGCATATTGTACCTTCTACTAACTTAACATTTACCAGGTTTGACACTCTGTTGCTTGTTAGCTAGGGTTGTACTCTAGAAATATCTCACATGCATGCATTCAGACATTCACACATACAATAAAATGTGGGTACAATGTAAGCAATGTCTTCTTGACCCCAAACTGATAGATCTTTTTTTTTGTGTGCAGGTGCGCCTGGTGGCGATACAAGGGATATTATCTTTCCTCTCCGAAATGGGTGTGGATCCGCCCATACCTTGCAGTGCGACATCTGTGAATTTGGAGAAGAGACCTTACACGATTGGTTCACTGCAGACAGCCCAAATGCAGTTTCTAATTGGCTGTTTCATTCTGGAGTGGCAGGAGAAGCCCTGGCACTCTGACAAGCTACAGACATACATGGTAGATCTGAGCTCAGGTTGAGTAAAGGAGAGTGCATTCAGAGTGTGTGGCCCACGTTCATATACAGTCAAACTGTGAGAACTAGACATAAAGTACCAATTAGCAAAGTGTCAAACTTAGTCTGACCCCTCAGAAAAGAACAGACTGTGATGTTTGTCGATGTGAAGCACAGTCGCAAAGGTTTACTTTTAGAGACCATGAATTGAGATAAAGCAAATGGTTTTCTGCAGACTCTCTCACTGTTCATAAGACTGTGGACTGTGGATGGCTTCAGACCAGGACCAGGCTATTGGGACCTTTGTAAATATCATAATATGATATGATATGATATGGCATTAACAACGCGCCTATACACAAGTGTTCCAAGGCGCGAAATAATGGGCCTGAGTCTCTGGCTTTCATAAGCACATGGCCTAGTAGTGAGTCTCTCTATATCCATATCGTCCAACCAGTCCCTTGGCACCAGTAAGGCCAGATGCTTTGACCAGAACCTCCTGCATGTTTCTTCCTCCTGCTTACTTCCTCCTCTCGTCAGCACTCAGCACTTCAGGAACCAGAGGTGTATCGCCTCTTGCCACACTGATACACCAAGCAAGCTTTCCTCAGACTTCTGTCTGGAAGATCTTCTGCAGAGATCTCAAGGTCCAAACATCCTTACACTGAAGGTTATCTGACCGAAAAAAGTATGTAAATCCAACAGGTGACACTAAAAGAAATTCAAAGATGACCATTAACACTTGATATGACTGGGATCACCATTTGATGAGTAGGATTTGTGGTGTTCACCTGGGCCATGCCCAACTGATGGCAGAAACCCATTGTAAACTCTCTACAAAGACCAAGTCATATAAAGAAAATGCTCAGTCTAGCAATTTTGTAACATTAGAACCCAGCATAGTCAAGTTTAAAGAAACAATGACATCACCCCAAAACCTAGGCAATTGCTTTTTACAGTCAAGGCATGTATCGATTCCTTCCCAACAAAAGAACCACCTTTCAAGGGTATATTTCTTTGCACACTGTCTGTACTTTGCGTGCGCTATTGTTTACAGTTACTTTTTTGCAAACCTTGTTTCTTGAATTTTTGCCATTAGAGTGGAACTGAGTCTGTCCAAGAGAGTACGAGGAGGGAGCTGCACTCTGCTGCTCTGTCGCTGTACCGGGAGCTAGTGACAGTACTGAGAAAGGTGACTGAGATGAAGTCTCTGGCAGCAGGTCAGTACTACAGCGGCTGATGGCTCTTCTGCATGTGCCTGTGATAAGTGGAAAGCCTTGGTTGACGTGGGTTGTACTGGGTGTGGCATGAAAGAGCTTGGAACAGACCATGAGATGCAATAGATGTGAATCAAGGGCTCTAGACTATGATATGAGAAAGTCGTGGGGGGTTTAAATAACCTCTTGAGCATATATAAGTGCCTTCTGACCATGGGAGCTCTTTGTGTGTACAGAGACTCGTACATCTCAGCTGCTTATGTCTTATGAATGGAATCTCAATTGACATTGGACAGTACCAGGGCAGGTAGCAGGCCTATGCATAAGAGGGATTTGAGTCCTTCAGCACTACAGGCCCCGTCTACACAGACCTATTCAGTGTTTTGTACTACAGGCTTCTTTTCTTCAACCTGCAGAAAAGACCTATTTGTTGGTAGATTGCTTTTCCATACTATTTCAGAGTATCCTTTCAGATCTCCTGTCTTTCTCTGGGTCTACTCCTGTGACATGGAGGTCATCTGATCTGCAGAGCAACTTTCCACTTAACAAAACAAATTACATTTTCCCTTTCAAAAATAGGCCGCCTTATCTGCCTTCTTCTTTGGACTGTGTGAGGCTGTGGAAGAAGGAGACTGACAAGGAGGTGTCTTCTTGTGGGCTACAAACGTTTATTGAATCAATAAAGAACCTATCTCTCCCTACCTCTAAGGGGCTTGCCCTTCCTCAATCTAGGAAACCCGTTGTGAGTTGTCAGAATGTCCATCAAAATTAAATGTTCTGATTCCAAGATGGCTGCCGAGATATCAGCATCGTGAGGACAGGGCTCCTCCCTGCCGCCTCTGGCCATAGGCTAAATGGACTTCCCATCGAAATAAAAACACCTAAGAGAGATGACCATGACTGTCGGGAGGTGGTGAGAACACTTTCCAACATTAATGCAGGTGGATTTTTACTGAATTGACCACAAGCACATCCAGGCATTTCCATGGTTGTGGCAGCTTCCACACGGGACCCGGTTTCTGTGAGGGGGAAGAGAAGGGTACGGCACCCGAAAGAATCATTGGAACACAGCAAATTTGGACACGGAGAAGCAGGGAATATCAAGTAGAAAAGAAGAGGTGAGGTCCACCCCATTTTTAAAAGCAGTGCGCGTGCGCCAGAGTTGCAAGGTAGAAGTCAAGCTGCGAGGCAGATCGGATTTCAAATTGCTATTCAAGTGTCAGGATGGTAATATCCACATCCAACGCAGGAGCTGCTGAGTCCCACGATCCCACTAAGATGTCTAGCTCACAACTAAACTGAACAGCTGAGTACTAGACACCCCTGGGGGAAGGGGGAAAAGTGGATAAAATAACAAATCAGACACTGGATCTTCTATCTTCATCCGGTCTCTGCATGAATGAAAATTGTTAAGCATTAAATAATATTACAAAACTAAACAACTATTATTTTATGAATATCAACAATCCTACCTGAATACCCTCTGCAAAGAGCCCAGAGGATGATAATTATTTCTATATATTTTTTTTAGTTTTGAAATAACTCCAACTCTTTTGCGCTAAAAGCAAACTTTGGTGGTCATGTTTCATAACTGTGCTGCTGAAAACCAATGAACTGAATGTCATTACAAGTGACTAAACTAATGGAGGTTCCTTGTGGAAATAAATGAACTTGAAGAAAAGAAAATGTGTTTCCAAACAATGTCAATAAAACTGTGAACACAAACTCCAGAATGTCTCAAGAAGATGAGTCTTTTGAATGAAGCACACTTGAAAAAATAGTTGAAAACACAGAAATAATCTTTTGTTTTCCTTAAAATGATACTATTTCCTTAATCAGTTCATTCCATTTCATTTTCCTCTCTTTATTGAAATAGTTCAACAACCAAAGGAAATACCATTTAATATTGAGTGCAGTTTTAAAGTAAAGTTATTCCTCAAAAAACGTCTTTGCATGTAATGAGATGCATTTGGAAGATTCCTCATATAATATGGTACACAAGTCTTATATATTTTCCTCTTTGTTAAAAATACCTTTGCTCAAAAATAAATATCCTTCTTTGTGCTGCTTTTAAAAAAAACAAGGTTGCCTGTGCAGTCATTAACTTTAATAGCCTTTAAATATCATGTTTTCATGACTTAATCTCTGATGAATGAGTTTGCCATGTAAAAACACTGGCTTCACAACACGACATCTTTTAATGAATTAAACATGCAGGCTTACCTTGTTTTCTTTAAACAAGAATGAGTTCACCTTTTTTCGTCATCCAGAATGCGACAGTAAGGTCTCTGCTTTTCTTCTCAGCTGAAGCCAGGAACAATCAATCACCGCGGGGACTTCCTTTTTGCTTTAGAAAACCTCACAGCGTTTTCTTCCACAGGGAAAATTAATTTCTTTAGAGTAGATGTAACTTGAATGAGTTGTTTCTTTTTCTTTTAGTCTTGAAGATATTTTCTTATGAGTTTTCCAAGGCCCAAAACATAGGAGATAAACAGAAACATGACCAGCTCAGGAAACTAAACTAATGAAAGGCAGTTTAGAATGTTGGGAGTCACACCATTGTCAACCTGCCACCCAATCAGAACTCCTGCCTCTGCCCTCCATCTTGGCTTGGGGTATCTGCAGTACTCTGAATATGGAAGTTAAGGCCCAACCATTTTAACAGTGAAAGGACTATATTTAGTTTTTAAACCTAACAATGAAATAAACAAAGAACATAAGGATAATCATTCTTTAATTACCACCTATTTACTATGGAACCTGACAGTACCCCCTCTCCAAGCCCTCCCTCCCGGACCAGGCTTGACAGGATACTTCCTATGAAATTTGGCGACAAAAATTGGAGCATGGACATTACTAGCAAATTCCCAAGAGCGTTCCTCAGGCCCAAAACCTTTCCAGTCTATTAAATACTGAAGTTTTCCACGACTTCTTCTAGAGTCCAAAATTGCTCTGACCTCAAATTCTTCAGATTGATTCTCCACTAAAACTGGACTAGGAGGAACTCCTAATCTAGTTCCATCAACAAATGGTTTTAACTGACTAATGTGAAATGTTGGATGTACTTTTAAATTTTCGGGAAGTTTCAATCTAACTGCAACTGGATTTATCACAGTCTCAATCTCAAAAGGACCTATAAATCTTGGACTAAATTTAGTTCGACCCTTGATTTTCAAATTCTTGGTAGACAACCAGACTTTATTCCCAACACAAAATTCTGGCCCAGGCTTGCGTTTAACATCAGCAAATCTCTTATAACTAGCCTTACTCAATTGAAGTGCCTTAACTGCTCGTACCAAATTTTCCTTCATAGACTGTAATCTAATCTCAACTGCTGGACTACCAATGTCTTTCTCTATCTGTTCTCTAAGGAAACGAGGATGTAAACCACGACTACAGAAAAAAGGTGACAGAGAAGTAGAATCCTTCATAGAATTATTATATGCAAATTCTGCTATCCAAATTAGATCTACCCAACTGTCTCCTGCTTGCAAGTAACATCTTAAGTACTTTTCCAACTCTTGATTAACACGTTCCACTTGACCATTAGTCTCTGGATGATATCCAGATGTTAATTTAACTTCCACACCAAGACTTCTACAAAAGGCCCTCCAAAATTTTGAAATAAACTGAGAACCTCTATCGGAAATCACCTGACTAGGTAAACCATGCAGCCGAACAATGCCTTGAGAAAAATGCTGTGGCAAAATTTCTGCAGTAACTTCCCCTTTAATTGGAATAAAATGACTTTCCTTAGTAAGTAAATCAACAACAACCAAAATTGTAGACCAACCTTGATCCTTAGGGAGATCAACTATAAAATCAATAGAAATAGTATGCCACGGATGCGGCGGAATTGGAAGAGGTTCTAATAAACCCATTGGTTTACCCACATGTGACTTGGTTCTAATACAAGTCTCACAAGTCTTAACAAAGTTTAAAATGTCACTTCTCATTGTATCCCACCAAAATTCCCTCCTGACCAACTCTAAAGTTTTTCTGATCCCTGGATGACCTGAGAGTTTTGATTCATGACAATCAATCAAAATGTTTTCACGGAGCTTCTCTGAAGGAAGATATAATCTAGTGTCGAAATATGGTAAACCATTTTTACGTTTTCTCACTGGGTCCTGTCTCACCCATTCATCCATTTGTTCAGAAGTCATACAGTCTTGAATTTCTTTAGAAAAACTTCCTTCATCAAAAACTCCCGCCACAATAAAATGTTCAGAGAAAATAACAGGTTGTTGATCAATCTCCTTCAATTGTTCACTACCAGGAAACTGACGAGACAAAGCATCTGCCTTTCCATTTTGACTTCCAGGTTTAAATGTAATTACAAAATCATAATCTGAAAAGAATAATGACCATCTTAATTGTCTGGGTGTTAAAGTTTTAGCTGATTTTAAAAATAAAAGATTTCGGTGATCAGTCAAAACTGTCACAGTGTGCTAGCTCCATTTAAATAATGGCGCCATTCCTCAAAGGCTGCCTTGATCGCTAAAAGCTCACGATCCATGATGGTATAATTGATTTCAGCTGAAGAAAACTTTTTGGAAAAATAAGCAACTGGATGCAATTGTCCAGTGTTTTCATGCCTTTGAGATAAAACCGCTCCCATAGCCAGATTGGAGGCGTCTGCCTCAACAAAAAAAGGCTTAGAAGGATCAGGATGTAAAAGCACAGGTCCTGTAATGAAACGATCTTTCAAAACCTGAAAAGCCTCTTCAGCTTCTTCACTCCAAATGAATTAACTCAGAAACACCAAAGAAAGAAGGTGGAACCTTATAGTGACCAACATTAACCCAATCAGGTGCGAACAACGACGGTGCTGCCTGTGATTGAAGGGTATTACGAGGGGGCCTGAGAAAGGAAACGTTCAATTGCACAATAGTTGTTGGGCAAAAACATTGAGATTATGCTTTCAACAAAATGGAGGGGGAAATACTGAGGTTGCAATTGATCTACAGTTTATCTGCTTCACATATGTCTAGGAACAGGCCTAAAGATCCCATGGAGGGGGACCCCACTACCAAAATGGCAAAGAAAAAACTACAATAGGAAGGTGTGCTCCGAAATTATGGCACAAAGAAGGGGAAGAGATGACAATAGATGAACGTCCAGCATCATACCAAGATCCCAGAGCGGCCTCACCGTTAAAGGTGCCTGAACAGGAGTCGAC
Source organism: Ambystoma mexicanum (assembly GCF_040938575.1). Lineage (NCBI taxonomy): Eukaryota > Metazoa > Chordata > Amphibia > Caudata > Ambystomatidae > Ambystoma > Ambystoma mexicanum. The sequence continues at coordinate 92,485,088 of NC_090935.1, read as the reverse complement.
TCAGGAAATGATACAACAATTCTTTAAGGACTTCAAAGACCAAACGACTGAAATGTTCCAGGCACAATTGGCACTTATAAAAACTGAACTTGCACAAGCCTTACAAGAGTTGAAAGGCGACATTAAGGATCTGACTGAGAGGGTGGAAGCCAATGAGACTGTGATACAAGATCGTGCAGAGGACACACGCAAAATTGACATTTTGACTGACAGCTGGCAGTGGCAACCCATAATATAGAAATACAGATGGAAGATCTAGAAAATCTGTCAAGGAGAAGCACCATTAGGGTTAAAGCCTTTCCAGAATCAATTGATGATCAGGACTTAAAAGGAACTACGCAACAAGTATTTGCCGACCTCTTAGAGTTAGACACAGCGGAAGAAGTTCTGTTGGATCGAATACACGGACCGAAAAACACAAGGATCCAGGAGCGAGACCCAGAAAAGTGGTTGTGGCAATACAAAGATATGGACAAAAAGAGGCAATCCTGCAGCAGGAAGAAAGGCAGATCCTATTAAGGTGAATGGATCAGAAATTCAATTGTATCAGGATTTGGCGCAGACATCTTTGTTGAAACAGAGACTCATGGGTCCAGTAGTTAAAGGTTAGTCCGATAAAGACGTACATTTCCGCTTGGGCTACTTTTCTCATGGGAAGGACAACAACAGTAACAAGTAAAGAAGGATTGAGGATTTTAAAGATCGATGAAGAAGAAGAGGGACTTCAAAAAGACAGTGACAATTCTCGAGAGACTGGGAAGTACAAAAGATGGGAATGGACCAAAGTGTCACGAGGCAAGTCAACGAAGGAGTGACGTGACTCCTGGGAAGTGTTGACAGGTTTATGGACAACTACGCTCATCACAGCGGGTAAAAAGTACTTTATTTCTAAGTTTAAGAACTATGGACTATAAGAGATGGTCATGGTCAATTCTTATACTAGAAGGTGGCATGAAGGTGGTGTGAATTAGGCGGCGGGGGACGTGTTGGATGTTCCCGGCGCTTGGAATCGGGGCTGTGTTGGGTTCAGGTAAACCCCCACAAAGAATCCCCGGGAGTGTAGTAGAGTTCAACCTCCATGGCTCAAAGTATTGGAGGAAGGGGAATAGGTTGGGCTTGACCGGGGAGATGAGGAGGGATAGGGGGGTGAGGAAAGGGGGTAGTGGGGTTAAATACGGGGGGGATCAGCTGCCAACCGTATAACCAGTGTACACAAATGTAGATGGGAGGCAGAAAAGGAATCCATATCTTATCCTTAAATGTTAGGGGCTTAAACTCCCCAGTCAAAAGGCGTAAATTGGGATCGTTCATAAGTCGTGAGAAGGCCAATGTGGTGACACTACAAGAGACTCATGTTTCGAGGGAAGATAGTAACAAATTAAAGCTAGCAGGATATCCATATATAATACAATCAAACAACAAGGGGAAGATGGAAGGGGTCCATATAGCTTTAAAAGGTCAGGTGGGATAGAACCTTCTAGCAAAAGAAAATGGACAAGGATGAAAGATATGTTTTTACCCAAATCCAAAAACAGAGAAAGCACTATACAATTGCTACGGTGTATGCTCCAAATTGGGGGCATTACGGGTTCCTCTAGGGGGGACTGGGTAAGCTTGAATGTTTCGCTGAGGGACAAATAATCATAAAAGGAGATTTTAATATGGCCTGGGATCCACAAGTATATAGGAGCGGGGATGGACTGACATTGCAACGACCCCCTACTCAAAAATAAAAATATTTTATGTCTATTTTGTCTCTAGTTGATGCTTGGAAAGAAACACAGCAGGGTATTAAGGGGTACACGTTTTATTCATCTGTCCATCAGACTTTTTTGAGGATAGATTATGTGTAGGTCTCTGCCTCATTGCTAGGACAAATACAGAAGATGGACCTGGGTCCTATAAACCTTTCCGACCATGCACCATTATTACTGTTAGCAATTTCTCTGAATATGGAAGGGTCAGGATTATGGCGTTGAAAATTCCCAGAACACATACTAAGAGATCCGATATTGTGTGAGGAAATTAGCAGCAAGATTAGGGAATACTTCGAACTGAATGGGACACAGGGAATACCAGAAAGGTGGGTTTGGGATGCTCTTAAGGCGAGGGGAGAATTGATAGCGAAAAAAGGCCTTAGAGAGAATCAATTAACATTAGCAAAAAAAGATCTGGAAGAAAAATTGACAATAGTCATGAGGGAGATGGAAACGAACAGGGGGGTAACATTATGAAACAAATATAGTTATCTCAGGGGGAAATTAGACTTGCTACAGACCAGGTGAGCGGAGAAAGCCTTATTGTTTTTAAGACAGAGTTATTACATCAAAGCTAACAAGGCCGATCGTCTGTTGGCACGGCAAGTGCGGATGAAGGAAGAAGCATGGACCATCCGGAGTATAGAAACCGGGCAAGGCATAACTAACACATCCTCTAAAGAAGTATTCCTCAGCCCTGTACACCACTGACTGCCCGGATTCTCAAGCACAAAAGATATATTTCGATCAAGGCTGGTTGAACAGCTTGGAAGCAGGTGCTAGGGAGGAGTTGAGAGAGATCACCCCAGAGGAAGTTCGAGAGGCAATAAGATCCCTACCACTTAATAAGGCTCCGGATTGAGTTTTCCAGCATTATTTTATAAGACCTATGCAGAGATTTTGATACCGGTGCTGACTTCCCTTTCCAATTCCTTCAGAAGGGGGAGCGTTATTACATCCACAATGGAAGAGGCAAAGGTGGTACTTTTTCCTAAACGAGGCAAGGATGAACCCAGTGTGGATCATACAGACCCATAGCTCTTATTAATATAGACGCCAAGCTTTACACGAAAATACTAGCAACTAGACTGGGAATGCTGTTTCCAAAATTAGTTTTTCCAGATCATCTGGGATTTGTTATGTGTAGGCAAACATTTGACAATACAAGACGGGTAAGCCGTTTGAATGAGAAAATAAATAAAGCAGGATTATCAGCAGGGGTAATGACGTTAGATGCTGAGAAGGCTTTCGATCGAGTCGAGTGGTCCTTCTTATTCCTCACAATGGAGGTAATGGGATTTGGTCCCAGATTCTTGCAAATGGTTTGGTCCCAGATTCTTGCAAATGGTCAGTGCAAATTATCAATCCCCAATCTTACATCTTGCTATTACTGGAGACCTATCGCATGAAGTGCGGGTAACTAGGGGGACCAAACAAGGTTGCCCATTGTCCCTGGTATTATACATGCTCCATCTTGAACCACCATTATCTAGGATTAGAGAGGAGGATACATTCAAGGGTACTCAATTTGGGGGAGAAAAACATCAAGTAATGGCCTTTGCGGATGATTTATTGATGATTTATTGTTGACGGAGACTTATTTAACTACTTCCTTGCAAGCCCTAGCAACATAATTGATACAATTCGGGAGGTGTCGGGTCTGAAAATAAACATACACAAATCAATGATGATGAGATTTCAAGAAGGGAAAATATCCAGAATGAGTGAGAACAAGTTTGTACTGACACAAAAGGGTATACAATATCTGGGAGTTTGTATAACTGATATTCTGGATCCGGTGTATCGAACACATTATCTCCCTCTTTTGGAGTCAATTAAAAAGTGTCTCACAGTACGTAACTTCCTGACCACCTCTTGGACGGGAAGAATAGATGTAGTTAAAATGATAGTTCTTCCAAAAGTATTGTATTATTTCCAGGTGCTCCCAATAATGCTCCCTCAGAAATTCTTTAAGGCACTCAACAAGATTATAAGGGATTTTGCCCGGAAAGGCAAAAAATCTAGGGTAGCATGGAAGACATTGACGGCATCAGTACTCAAAGGAGGGATGGGGGCACCAGATTTTAAATTATACTATCAAGCGGCTCAGATGAGAATCATAAGGGAGTGGTTTAAAGGGGACCTTTGTTTCTATGCTAGATGGAAAGACAAAATCACCTTCTTCCACCTGAGGGGTGGTCAAAGTTCCTTTGTATTTAAGCTTATAGTTATCCTTCCTATTGGATGCATCATTCCAATTGGCGCTACATAGAGCTTGTCTGTCACAGCCGGTAGGGATGATCAGGTACGGTGAAGCACTCCACTTCAGCGAGGTATCCCCAAGGGCCTACATTTCCTTTTTAAGGCTGGGACACAAGTCGAACAAGAAGCATTTTGAGGACCTTTATCCTGTGTGCATTGTGAATCAGTTGCAGTCGGGACAGATGACATACGTGAAAGTGACGGCTCTTCTGTCTGTGAACATGCCAATGTAATATTCCAGTGTACTGAAGCCCGGCCAAATCGCTGGCGCTTTCAATCACCTAGACCAGAGTTGGTTCCAAGTATCATGCAGGCATGTAGGCGTCGTGACTATCAGGGATAACAGGCAACTGTCTTTTGATGACCTGGGCAGCAGTTAAGATAAGTAACGAGGGTCTGTCCATCCATCTGCCGAAGTATCCTGTACACCCCACCACAGTGGAAACGCAAGGAAAGCAGCGAACAGAGAACTCGGAAACTGCAAACGTTGATACGCGCCGTATCTCAGAGGTGGAGTGCTTATCTAGCTATGGAGGTATTCCCAGGAGCTAGACCGCGGATCCGAAAGCAGCGTCCGCCATGTTGGGGGGCTTGTGAGGTCGTTCTGGTACGAGGCCGTATAGACCAGGAAGACAGAGGGGACAGAACCGAGGTTTCATGACATATTCCAACTGTTTAAAGCCACCTACCATTGTCCCACTGAGGTCCCCATCTAAACTTACTTATACAACCCTTTGAATCCATTGATAGTTCCACCAACACCAGTAAAGTATTGGATGCAACTCAATCATAGCTCCCAGTAGGTCACTGAATGCTCTCTTCAAAACCACTCAGAGTCCCTTTCAGGCCCACTCAGTGCCACCTCAAGATTCATTTAGATTAACGTACACTTAGAACTGACTCGAAACACATACAGATCTCTATCCAAACGTATTCAGAACTTCCTCCATGCCTGTTCTTAAGTTCCTTCAAACATATGTAGAGATCCCTCTAAACTGTGTCACTGCTATTTCCCGATGCATTTGGAGCTCCTTCCACAGTCAGAATCTCATCAAACATACTTTTAGTATTTATTGCCATGTGCCACTGTCATCAGGACCCTCCAGACTTACAGAAAGGACTACAAAAGTAGTTCTGTGTGACTAGGACTCAATATAACTAACTCCAAATCACAGAGAGCTCTCCCTAGTCCCTCCTGGTCACCACCTATACATCAGGAATCCTTCAGACCTAGTCAGGGTTCACTCTAGTATCACTCAGATCTCACACCGGACACCCACCCACTTAAAACACAAATGAAAATATAATGTAGTTGCTGCATTTGAGATTTAAGTCATTCATTATTGAAATCTAATATTCTGATAGGACCTTTGTGCATTTTGGGATGTACCTGGGGTACCTCTGTTTAAGTCCAGAGGTCACGCTGAGGGATATTAGAATGTACTCTGAGTGGATGTGGAGTGGATTTCAGTTAGTGTGAGGGAAGGAAGTACTTAGAGGGCCTGGTGGTGCCTTCCTCCTGTTTGCAATGGGTTGCACAATTAGATATGCAGAAAGCTCTGAGTGGGTTTGGAGAAACTACTCAGGGCTTTTAGTGAGAGCACTGAATAGTTTGGGAGAGCGTTTTGAGAATTTTTGTTTAGTTCACATACACCCGAAGGTCTGGTGGAAGAGTGAAATTTAATGGCTCAGAGTGATTTTAGATAACACTGTGAGTGGGTTTGCAAAGAGTTCAGTGTTAGTATTGAAGGAAACTCGTGTAGGTCTCATGTGGGGAGAGGGAATTGCTGTGTTTTGACAACATTCTATATGGTCCTGGAGAGAGATTTCAGTAGTCGTTTATGAGCTATAACTGTGCTATGGGGGGGGGCGCTGTTGAGCAGCCGTCAAGATGGCTGCCTAGCTCTTGAGCTCCGTGCACAGCCGCTCTTCATCCGAGGACATCTGCGGGCGAATGCAGCTCTGCGCCTACCCGACCGACCCACTGGCATCCCTATTACTGTGGCTACGTGTTGCTGCGATCCTGGCTCGGATCGGACCTTGGGAGCCGGAGATCCACTTTGCGGGACCCTCGAGGCCGCCGCGGTGCTCGGCGCCCCATTGAAGACTTTCCTTCCCGGCTCCCGCCACCACACTAAGGCCTCCCCTGCCGCAACCCTCCACTGGCCCGCCTGCTGAGACGCCCTGCGGTCCGCGTTAGAGGCGCCGCGGATTAGGTCGCGCCCCTCGCTGGACCGGCGCCCGCTGCTTGGGCCATGCCTCGCGCCGGTCGTCCTGGACTTTTTTCCCCGTTCTGGGGCCGGGGCCCTCGGGCCTTGATGAGCCCGGTCTGCCCGGTGCTGGGGGACCCTGGACCACCCCTCCTCCGCGCTGCTCAACACTTGAGCGGTGCGCCCCTCCTGGAGGTGCTGCGCCCGCCGCCGGGCTTGGCTGCGGCACTCGATTGGGGCCCGCTGATCTGTCATTCGCGGCCTGGTTGCGGCCTACGACCTCTCGCTCTACGCAGCTGCCGGCAGCGCCCGAGGACCTGAGGAGCTGCACCTAATCCCTGACAGGACACTTGCGTGCTACATATCAGGTGAGGAGCTGCTGGGGCTGCTGCGCGCCGGAGCCACATTGCCCCCCTATCCACTACAGGCCATCCTCGATCTGGGCCTCTCTCCCCGCACCGCACGGCCCCGGCCGGCTCCTGCGCCACCTTGGTTGGTCTCTGGGCCCATATCCTGCGGCGAGGCGAGGTCCCTGCACCCCACATTTTAGCACGGCCTGGCTTCCCTGCGGGTCATCACCTTCACGGCCCCATGCAATACCCGCTTATGCACTAAGGCCTGCATTCCTGCGGTGCTCTCTGTGGTGCTCACCCTGGATCTGTTCTGGACACCACCCTCACCCTCTAAGGCGGCTGGATCGCTCTCTCCCTGCTGCTACTCTATACTTCCCTGATGCTACAGCTCCTGCCGCCTCTGTCAGGATTTGTTTGACTCGGCGGGCTGGACCACTGTCATTTGCCTTGAACCTCTCCTGCATCTCCTCACTCGAGTCTTTACTCTGGCCACTCAGGGCCCCCTGCCACAGTATTTCCGATGTCTAACAGATCGAGGAATAACAATAAAACTGGGGCCATGGACAAATTCGCTAAAGCCGCTCCGAGGCCCACGCACCAAGCGACCCGGCTGACGACCCGCCATGCGCCGAGGCACTCACCACTGACCTCACAGCGATAATGGAATCCATGGCTAGAAACTTTGCAGCTTTCCATGAAAAGCTCGATGACATTAATGCCAATGTAGCTTCACTCAGAGCCAAACTGGATCAGCAGGGGGTTCGAATCACGGAGACCGAAAGCAGGATTGGTACCAATGAAGATAATATATGTACACTCCAGGGCACTGTGTCCACTTTGGTTTCGGATATGAAGGCGGTTAAAGCCAAATGTGATGACCTCGAATCTAGGTCGCACAGAAACAATATACGCATCGTTGGGGTCCCTGAAAATGCGCTGAAGGGTCGACTGGAATTGACGGTCGAGGATCTCTTGAAGGAACTACTGGGTAACCCAGACATGTCTCCCTTCTTTACCATCGAGAGGGCCCATAGGGCGCTGTCACCCCGGCCTAAACCCGGTGACTTTCCGAGACCCATCATTGCCAAGGTTCTGAGCTTCAAGGACCGCGACCTAATTCTACGCCTCGCACGGGAAAAAGGCGAGTTGCGATTGGACTCGCAGGTGATCAGGATTTTCCCCGACTTTTCCACCGGAGTTCAGCAGGAACGTCGCCAGTTCCTTGGAGTGAAGAAACTCCTCAGGGAAAGGAACATCCCCTACGCCATACTCTTCCCTGCACGCTTGAAGTTTACGTTCAACGACAAACTATACTTTTTTACAGTGCCATCTGAGGCGGTCAAATTCATCGAGGCACATGTTCCTCTCCACGCGCCGGCCGATGATAATATGAATAATGAGTGAATTCTATGCTTGCTTTGTGATGCCTTGATACTATGCCTATATGTAGACCGAGTCCTGCCACTCTTTGTTCATATCCATGAGTAATCACACCTCCGCGTTCACTTGTATACAAGGCTTTCCTACGCGGGTTTAATTACTGCTTTCCGAGGAGCACCTGTTATCCCGTCCAAGTTATTCTCCCACACTTACCCTTGCTGCTCTCTGACACACTCAGCTCCCTTGGTCTGGTTGCAACCGTTGCCCTCTATTCACGAGCACTGGGGCATGTTTCTTCTCATGGTTTCGCCTGGGCTGGGTTGCTGGACCCCTGTGATGTGTGTGTTGCTCCCTGCGCTCCATTGGGTCTGACTGGGGTATTCACGTTTTGTCCGCTAACAATGTTCGTTTTGTAACGGAACCAGCTGGTTCCTAGCATGCTTCCGCACGGCAACGGCGCACCCCACTGCGATTGCACTGTTCTTGGATATGCCCTGGTTGTGGGTCAGCCCCGGTTGGGCTTTTGGGCAGTCTGGGCCATGTTGGGGCCGGCCCGGGTCTGCACAGTTGGGGGTGGGTGTTGTTCACACTACTGAAGTTGGGTCAGTGGTGAGGGTGGTGGGTGGGAATGGGGTATTTGGAAAAAACGGCATACTAGGGCTCACGGCACGCACACTGGCAAAACATAAGCGCACTCCCGACCTCAACCCTGGTGGTGCACACTGCTGCTACACCTGGGATGTTCACTGATGCGGGTGTGCCGGGATTGGAGATCCGCCACTGACATGTCTACCGTTATAATGTCCTGGAACATTCGCGGATTGAGCAACCACACCAAGGCCCGCAAGATCATGGCCTTTGCTAATAGACATGGCTGTAAGATATTACTCCTACAAGAGACACACTCCAATGGCCACATTCCGGGCACCATGGCCCCGTCGTGGGGCCCCACTAGATTCTTTACTTCCAACTCCTCCCAATCCAGGGGAGTCCTCACAATGATCCATAAATCGATCAAATTCATTCTGCACAAAAGTTACGTATGTCCCGAGGGTCGCTATGTTATACTACACTGCACGATGGTGAATAGAGAATACCTACTTGTTAACACTTACTGCCCCAACGTTGACTCTCCTGAGTTCTTCGATGCGGTAACTGCTATACTGTTGGGCTACGTGGGAGTCCAGATTGTATGGGGGGAGGACCTAAACCTTATTCTTGACACTGTCCTGGATAGGACTGGCACGTCCTCTCGAGCCCTAACCAGTGCCGCACGCAGGCTGCGTGGCCATATGCAGACGCTCAATGTCTGCGACGCCTGGAGGACAGTACACCCCTTGTGCCGGGAGTATACTTATTACTCATCTGTCCACGACAGCTCGTCTCATATAGACCTGTTCTTAGTGTCCAGTGAAACCATGGGAGGGGTGGAGGGGTCCTGGATTCTCCCCCGCACTCTGTCTGACCACGCCCCAATCACACTTTCTATGAGGCTGGGTATACCCACTCCGACACTGAGCACTTGGTGCTTCAAATCTGAGGCCCTCAGGGACATTGTTTTTAGGGCTGATAACCTTGCAGACATTATATCCTTCTTTGACCACAACTCTCTTCAAGACACCTCAGCCGCGGTTAGGTGGGAGGCCTTTAAGGTATACATCAGGGGGATGTCCATCTCGCGGGAGGCCGGGGTACTGAAAACCATCCGAGCCAGCCTCGGTCGCTCTGAAGCTAAATTAAAACAGCTGGAGCAGCAATGCTCCACTGGCGCCGATCCCGCCTTACTTCTCAAAATCAGCGAGGAATTGCAGGCATACAATGCGTTCGCTAACAACGAAGTCCAGTACTTCAGCCGCCCACAGACTGCCAGGAAATATGGCGAGGGTGACAGACCGGGGAGGACTCTGGCGGGTGTGGTGAGGGGGGAACTTGGCCGAGCTCAGATCACCTCCATCAAAGACGCATCTGGCAATGTACAGTGGGCTGACCAACAGATTTTGGAGGTATTTACTGAGTTCTACAGGTCCCTCTACTCCCAGCCTCCCGAACACTCCGAACGACACATGCGCAAGCTGCTTGCTCAGATCCCCACCACCGAAATATCCCCTGCTGCCCGCGACCAACTGGACTCCCCGGTAACGCTGGATGAGATAGTGGCCGCCATCTCTAACCTGCCCAAAGGCAAGGCGCCGGGACCTGATGGCCTCACGGCTGAGTTTTATCAAGAACACGTGGCCATACTGGCTCCCAAGTTACTCGAGGTCTGGGTCGAAGCGGTCCACTCCTCTATTCTCCCCCCATCCATGCGTGAGGCTGTCATCACGGTACTACTTAAGCCTGGCAAACCAGACGACGAGTGTGGGTCATACAGGCCCCTTTCCCTCATGAACCTAGATACGTAAATCATTGCTAAGACCATAGCTAACCGCTTTCTCCCCATTATGCCATATCTGGTCCATGAGGACCAAGCGGGCTTCGTCCCCGGCAGGTCCACCTCTCATAATATAAGGAGACTGTTTAATGTTATGTCCCGTATAAATCAAGACGCCCAGGCCGTGGCGGTCACTCTGGATGCTCAGAAGGCCTTTGACATGGTCTCTTGGAACTACACGTCGCTGGTGCTGGAGACGATGGGAGTTGGCCCAAACATGATCAGGTTCATTAAACTACTATACGCCTCCCCTGTGGCCCGGGTCAGGGCTAATTCCTTGACATCCGACCCTTTCACACTTTTCAGGGGTACCCGACAGGGCTGCCCCTTCTCCCCGATCCTCTTCGCCCTTGCAATTGAGCCAATGGCGGATTATGTCTGTGCTCGTCATGCTTGCAAGGGGATACGGTTGAAGGATGACCCCGAAATCATATCTCTATATGCAGATGACGTGCTTTTATACATTAGAGAGCCCACGACCCACATTGACCCCATACTGAGGGACGTTACCCGCATTGGCACCTACTCTGGCTTCACGATCAATTATTCAAAGTCAGATATCTTCCCGCTCACTAAATCTACCCAACAACCCACCACTGAGTACCCCCTTCGCTGGTCCCCGGACGGTGTCAGATACCTGGGGGTGCAGATATCCTTGACTAAATCCACTCTGCTAGCCGACAATTACGACACCGCGGCGCAAACCGCAGAGGCCAAGATGTCAAGATGGCGATCGCTCCCATTATCCATGGCTGGTCGTCTCTCCCTAATTAAAATGATCCTGCTCCCCAAGCTTCTTTACACTTTTAGCAACGTTCGCGTGTGGCCGGGGAAGGCCTACTTCACTAAACTGCATATACTATGCGCTCAGTTCCTATGGCACTCCGGTGCAGTGCGTAAGAAGTGGACTTACATGGCGCTTCCCTATAAACAAGGGGGGCTCACTGCCCCGAATCTGCTACTCTACTGGACTGCGGCCCAGGCTCAACATGCCACCCACTGGTACCCGGGCTCCCCAACGCGTCCACATGTCAAGTTAGAGCGTCTAGCCACCGCCGGCACCAACGTGATGTCCCTTATACTACATCGCCGTTACACACCTGACTCTCCCATTGACCCTGTCTGCACGACCATTCACGCATGGGAACGCTTGCTAGGCCCGTCGAACAGGTACCCCCCAGGCACTGTCCGATTTCTACCCAGAAGGCAAGTTCATTAACCCCCAAACATGGAAGCAAGGCCACACCCGATCCGCCTTGGAGACCCTCCAATATTATAGGCTACGGGCAGCGTTCCGTACTGCATGGCCCTCATTTCCTGATGAACCCCCGGATAACCCGGCGATCACATACATTGCCAACTCAGGCGGCGCCCGCGGTGTCGTCTCTTCACTATATAGGATCCTTCAGGAGTCCGTCACAATCCCGGCGCTCGGGGCGCGCGACGGTTGGGCGAATGAGATGGGCCTGGAGTTGTCTGATGGCGACTGGGGCGCAATGTGCTTACACACGAAAAAAGTCTCCTTCAATTTCCGTTACCGCGCCATGCAGTACAAACTCCTCAATAGGCTCTACTATACTCCACACAGGACTTCGGCGTTCACCCGCGCCGCGGCGGCCCTGTGTCCTCGCTGTGGAACTGAGGAGGCTGATCACCTGCATATGTTTCTGTCCTGCAGGGAGCTATCTGGGTTCTGGGAATGCATCTTGAAAACACTCTCTGACATAACTGAAACTGTGGTTGATCCTGACCACTTGTCGATTCTGTTCGGGGTCTGGAAAACCGATGAAACCAGACGCCTGGCTAAGTTCCTAAACATAGGCTGTATGATTGCCAAAAAGTGTATACTCCAGAGCTGGAAAAGCCCCACTCCCCCGGTCTTTCAGAAATGGTTGCGCTTACTCACCTGGTCACGCAATTGCGAGGAAGAGTACTTGTCTATGCTCCCAGCTCAGTCTCACCCCAGGAACATTTTGGCTGAATTTAACGCTTAACTTAGCATCCGAAGCGAGGGCACCCCCGAATCTGGTCTGTCCCCTGCCCCGACGGGCTCTGATCCCACTGTGTGAGCCCCTACTTTATTCCTCTGTTTTTCGGTTGGTATGCTCCTTCTCAGATATCGCCCGGCTGTCCATGTTGTGATTGCTGTATCCTTTATGATGTGCTGCACCATGATGTAACTGCTATGCATTTATTGTCTTGTGTATGACTTGTGTACTTCTGCCGTCCAAAAATAAAAGTTTTAATAACTGTGCTATAGGGACGATTAAGTGACTCTTGAGGAAGTTTTGCGGGTTCTGGAGCTATGTGGATTAGGGAACGGGCATATAAGGAGCACTGTATAGTTCTGGAGGGAACTCTGAATTGGTTTAGGAGGAGTTCGGTTTTTGAGAAAAGCCTAGAGTCAGTAGTATATTGAGTGGCCTGGATGGAGTGAAGTAGGGATATGACTGAGTGAGTGGGGATGGAGCTTAATCAGTGTTGCTTTTGGAGAGATGTGTTCAAGGGTTTGGATTGATATCCTTGTTTGTGGCTTGAAGAAACCAGAAGTGCTCCTCAACCTGCATTACAGCAGTCTGTTTCCTGTAATAAAAGGGGTGTTTTAAGTAGTTCTCTCTCTAGTGCTTATCTTGCTCCACGTGGCTTACGTTCCATACCCTACTGTGTCATTTCATTTGTAGGATATCAACACCATCTCCAGCTTGCCCTGCTCACAGCCTTGAGTGTAAGCTACCATCCTGCAGATGTCATGGCCGTCGCTGGAAGTGGCCTGCTGCGGACGCTTCCTTTGCTGGCTGACATATGTGTGCTTCCTAACCAGCGCTGGCTTGTGGCCAGGGTATCAAGCTACCAACAGCTGAATCTGGCAACGCAACTGGCCGGTGCCAGGCTACAGCAGATACTGGCTCTTCTAGTGTGGTAAGTACTCTCACACAATGTCTAAAGACTGTTCCAGGGCTTGGTCAGGACACAAGTACCTGCAGTAAGAGCTCACAGTATCACAACTGGGCTTATGGTTTGCGTTAGTGCACTCAAAACCACACCATGCCAGCATACGATTACGTCCTACTCCATGGCACCATTCGGTCACATCCAGGGCACCATGCCATCCCTCTAAATTCCATCCTCCTGCCCTACCCAGCAGACTATACCCTCTCTGTTTGCTCTCTGTTCTCATACTGCCATCTCCAGGACACAATTTTGTCATTTTAGTTTCCATCATCATGTTATGTCTTCATCCACCCAGATCAAGGATGTAATTACTGACTACTCACCCCTGTATCTAAGCACGTTCAGGGTTCCATGCCATTATCATGACATCGTGATACATCCAGGACACTATTATTATTATTATTATTAGGGTATAAATGGAGCATGGTCTTAGCTTTGAAACGCATCAGAGTTATTTACAATCATAGGGGGAAGAACATGGTGAGGGCAGCAGAGAAACAGGGGTGTCGGCAAACTAACAACAGGGGAGAAGGAGGACAGGCAGTTTGGTAGCAAGGGATCTACAATCAGTAATAGGAGGATCCAGTGGGGAGCAGATCCCCCAGTCTCAGGTACAGTGTGTGGAACTAGATTATATGCCATGTTCTGTCATCACCTAGCCACGTCCAATGCACTATGCAAATATTCTTTCCAACCCCATGACATCCTGTAGCCATGTTCAGGGCAAAAGGCTATTGTTGCAAAGACTCATTCCTTCAAAGCATCATCTGAAACATCTCAGTACCATGCCTTTATTCTCTTCTTCATGGCATCATTCTGACCCATCTAGGGCATCACTACATGCCATGTTATCATCAGGTGGTATCCAGTACAAATTCAGCGTAATGATACTCTGTTTACCATTCTTTGAAGCTCGAAAGGCTGAGATGGCCCTGTTAAGATTCAAACTTGTGACATGCAACTAATGCACAGATGTCAGCAGGGGGAACGTAGCTCATCGTGCCATCTGAGTTGCTGTATCCAGTCCTGTGAGCCATTACCCCAAGGTATCATCTTTTCACTGTGAGAGCCACCCAACAGAGAGAAAACAAGGCCAAATAGCCCTGTCCGGTGCCCATATACCCAGAACACCCTGCCATCATCCTGCAACATCCAGGGCATTAGGTTATCATCCTCCTGCAACCGGGGCATTGTGCCACCATACAGTGGTTTCATCCAGGCCTGGCCACCAAGCCATAATCCAAATACATTGAGGGCATCAGGTCATTACTTCAGAGAATCTTCCTGCTAAATCCAGTGCATCATTCCATCCCCATGCCAGCCTCCTTCTGCATTAAGTGTAGTATGGCAAAGTTCTCTGCTCCATGGCATCACCAGGGGCATATCCTTGCTCTCTCCGCACCCAGACAATTAACCATGCATCCCATTTGCATTCATATTTGTCCTAATTACATTTTAATGTGTGGTTTCATACTATTTACTCCCATGTTCCACTCTGAATAGCTCCAGTGCTGATACCCTTCCTGTTGCAGTTGTGCTGGAAACCCTGGAGGTGCTGCATCATCAGCTGCTCCACCTCTTGCAGGAGATATCTCATGCAGTGGCCCTGGGAGCCAGGAAAGAAGATGCCTCAGGAGTGGGGGCAGTAGAGGAGGCTAGGCACGCAGCGCAAGGTAGGACACTAGTCTGGCTGGTAGACATTGTTTTGTGAATATGGCTTGTACTGTGTGGGTGTAAATGAGACCCTCTAGCGAGAGGTCTCTGAGCAATGGGACACAAACAAAAAAGGGTAGAGGTAAGAGGACACGTGTGCAGAATCTCAGAATGATCCAAAAAAAGACCCGCAAAAAACCATGGGAAAAGAATCTCCGAATGATCCATACAAATCTTGTTTTTAATAGGACATTTTACCGCTAATGTATGCAGAGGGCGAACCCCCACTTCCCCAAGTCCCTCCTACTTTTATTATTACCCTACCCCCCCTACCCCCACATACATACATTTGCGGCAAAATGCTATGGAAAGAATTCAATGAATTCTCCCACAATGACAAACCCAGCAATGGAATTTTCTTATCCCTGCTCCATCCCCCAACTATGAGCTGTGAAGCATTGAACCATAATTTACTGCCATAGAGCCGCCTGTGTCCCCGAGTAATTTGTGATGTACCGCCATCTCTTCCCTCATCAGACAGGCCCCCAGAGCCATATGTGTCCTCCGCGTGGACAACTGAACTTAACAGCTGTGCATGCGCATTTCTGCTTCCATCTGTTCAGAGCCCCAGAACGCCCATGCTAAAAACACATGAAAAAGGCGAGTGGCAGGAAGGGCACCCCAGGAGGCTGCTGCTCCTCAGGCAGAAACTGCAGCGTATTTTAGCAACAGTTGAAGGCATGAGGCATGAGGCTCAGGAGAACACTGACTTTCCCTGAGAGCAAGCCTTCGGGTAGATATCTTCCTTCTCTGCGAACTGATCAGGCAACTCAGGAACCATTTCACTTCCTAAGACTATTTGCAGGACCTGTCCTGTAGCAATGATCCCATCTGCAGGGCCATCACTTCTCCTAAGTCTTTCTCTGAAATGATCATGATCTATGGATTGCATACTCATCATTACATTGACCCTGTAGTGGGAGTTATGAGGAATGTGTCTTGTTAGGGAGATTTCTCACACAAGTGCTTAATTGCCTCTACCTTAGAGCCCTCCAGCTCTTTTGCTATATTTTGGGGCTTTGAACCTTTCATTTTCAATGTGTTTTACTTTTGTCTTCTTTGGTTATGAAGTTTAAGCAACTCCAGTGGCATCATCTTCTTCTGTGTGTCACACAGCACCTTCAGTGCAGTGGCACAGGAGTGTCTTTTCAGACTCCCCAAATGTTTAAATACCTTCCATGACAATGACTACTGTCTCTCAGAGCATGTAAAGTTAAATTGACTTTGCTAGTCTCTTTAAATTTACTGACCCAGCACACACTATCTTCCTATAGAGTGCTGGAGGGGTTGCTTAGCTTCCCCTGAGTCAAAACACTCATGTAGCAGTCCAATGTTACCTTTTACTATTTTAAATGGCTGGTGGCAGTGGTTTAGATCAACTACTGTGATTTTTCGTGACCGCTATCAACGCTAGCTCAAAATCAGGGGTAGCCATGTTTTTCAATATGGCTCCCCAGACCTATCTGTAAAAACAGACTCCAGTCATCTTTTTGCGCCATTACTTTTAGGAAAAGTCCTTCTTGTGTGTAACTCTGCACGCCAAACCAGGTTTGGTCCCTTTGTTCATGCCCTTTGGGGGGCTTCTGTGAACAGGATGTGAGGGGGGTGCCCGAAACTCCCTGTACTTAGTCTCCTAGGAGACCTGAATGCACCCTGGTGTGATTGGCTGGCTGACGGTCCGGCAAGGACAGCCACCCTGCTGGGTGAGTGACAGCCAGGCTGAATGAATGGGGGGAAAACTGTTTAAAAGCGGGTCTCTGGGACTTGGAAAGCAGAGTCGACCACTGGAACGAAAGAACCAAAGACGAGCTGAAGGAAGAGGACTGCTGCAACTCCTGGACAACTGAATTGCCTGAAACTCCAATCGACAGAGAAGCCCTTCAAGGTTAACTTCTTCCCTTGAGTTTGTTGGGAACAACCAACTCATAAGCCACC
Source organism: Ambystoma mexicanum (assembly GCF_040938575.1). NCBI lineage: Eukaryota > Metazoa > Chordata > Amphibia > Caudata > Ambystomatidae > Ambystoma > Ambystoma mexicanum. Next base: position 92,468,095 of record NC_090935.1, on the reverse strand, counting down.
TAGACACCGTCCTATTCTGGTCGAATTTTTTTCAGAGTGCTGTTGAAAACCGGATAGCCGGAGGGAAGGAAACCAGGGGGACTTTAAGGCACTCAAACCTTAAACTGACGTCTTGCTACAGCTTATGGCTTCTTCACTGGGCAGGAACCTCCCATGTCCTCCTTCTTGTCCCCATGACTGAAGCTCAGGAACAGTGAGATCTGCTCAAACTGCCAGGAACAACTGCCTCAGCTACAGCTTTCTTCATTTAAAAAGGTACTGTGCAAACGCGGTCGGAAAATCTTTTCGGCCATCGAGAAAGTGCGTGAAACTTTCCTCAACTATGAAGGCTTGTCCTTCCCTAAGCATTTGTCAAACTTTTCGCCTAGCCAAATCCTTTAAAAATCTGTGGCAAAGACTTAACCGTTACTTAACAGAACAGTGCTATCCTATACAAAAGACTCTGAACCATTGACTTTGGCCCAGGCCTGTTGAGAAGTGTTGCTGGGTGTATTTAACTTGAACCCTTTGCCCTGCCTATGATTGTATTTGGGTTGTCTATTCTTATGACCATGTCTTTTCCTTCCTTTTCTAAGTATCTCAAGTGCCATTTTGCTCACACTTCATTTTTTAGCTAAACTTGTTTAGTTACTTACTGGTTGGATTTTGTGGTGTATCTTTGTGTGATATTGAGCTTTTTAAGCTAGTGTAATGTTTAATACATATTTGAGTAAATAAATGTATATTCTTTTACTGAGAAACCTTGAGTAAGTGTTTACTTGAATCACTGTATTGGTTGGTCCTTGGTGTAACTTGTTCTACTGCTCCTTTAAACTCTTGAGATAAGTCTGGCTGCTCAGCCATCGCTACCACTTTACTGTGTAGTACAGGCTTGTACCAAAGGTGAAATTGTGCTTACACTTGTAGTCCTTATTGCTTGTAGTGCTCCCAAAGCGTACTGCAGGTGATTCTTTCTAACATGTCTTTAGATGAAAATAACGTAAATCCTCGACATTTGATTATCAGCTTCCTGTACGTGTGGTGCAGAAGGCGTAAGATTGTCCACAGCGACTGCACCAGCGGTCGTTGTGAGAGTGGGTGTGAGATGAGTCTCTGGTAGGACAACGCTCGTAGCCTGCAACCTCCTTTCAAAGATTAGGGCCTCATCACGAGTTGGGCTGTAGCCCTTAAATGCGGTGGTAACGGTATTACCGCCACATTTAAGAACTGGCCCTATCACGAGTTGGGCGCTAAATTGGCTGTTTTACCTCTAGCTTTTTTTCTGGAGGTGAAAATCCCTGTTTTCGGCTGGATTACAGCCGGCTGTATTAGCCCGCAGTATTAGCACCGAAAATTACCCATTGTATCCAATGGACCCAATCAGGAATGGGAATTTACCGTTAAGGCCCAACCCGTGATCCGGTGGTAAAACCACAGGACCGGTCGATGCTAGGTCTATTACAGTCGACGGAATTACAGCCAGGAATACAGCCCAACTCGTGATGAGGCCCTTAATGTAGATTGCTGAGCCATGTTCTGGCTCGCCTACTCACCATGTAAATACTGCAGGCCTGAGCACTACCGACCAAGTTAAAAGCCACCTGGAATATGTTCCTTGTGAAGAAACTCCTTCTCCACTGCACCAAGTAGCATCTTTCCTCTCCACAAGCCAGATAAACGTTTACGTTAGTTAGATTAAGTGATTAGTGGTTAGGGAAATGCTGTTTGCTGTGTACAGAGTAGAGTAGCAGTTAAGGAGACACCAAGAGGCAAGGATTGAGAAGTGCTTGAACTTCTTCCAGACCAGACAGACTCACTGAGTAGCAAGACAGTATAGCTTCAAGTTCAGGTGAGAAGCAACTAGTCGGTTTTATAGTACAAATGCCTAGATAACTATTCAGAAAAGAGAAACTATGAAAGATAAACAAAAGAAAGATGTTTCTAGGGAGCGTAGAGAACCTTTTCACAGATCCTTTTTAGGAAACTACATCAGGATTATATCTCCAAGCTATCAAGAGGAGATGGACAGGTAAACAGCACTCCAGGGGCGGGAAAGGCTGGAGCACACAGCCAGTCAGGACATATAGGGTTAATTAAGCGTTCCCCTTATGTCTTTTATTCCCTGAGATTGGGATCCATTGTGGCTCTGTTTTTGTGTCCCAATCCCCTTGTCCCCCAGAATGCTGTGCAAACGGCAGAGTGAATCTAAATCTGCTGTCACATATCGCTCCCAGAGATCTGTGGCACCAGCATCTCCAGTGGAGCCTGGAAGACCGACGATCTAGACCTTCTTCCATTTATACCTCCCGCACATCAGCCCCTGCCATTTACAGCACGGCCCATTTCAACCTTTCTCGCTCAGCTGCCAGATGGTGAAGACCAACATGTAGCACACTCTGTCGCATGGCACCAGGTGCTGTGCCTGGCCCACATGCAGGAATATCCGCGATGGTGTGTGGTGGTGCCTCTTCTATCTCCAATAATTATTTCACCATCACCTCTGCGTCCATGGCAAAGCATTCCGTGGTCTGCCTGTCCCAGTGGCAAACACAGGCTGCTTGTCCCACCATCATCACTATTCACAAAAATGAAACGGGTGCCTAAGGATTCTTATTCTTATTTCATTTTTACCTGGATTGGTTTTTTCAGCCCCTTATTTCCTTTGGACCATAGATTTTTTTAGAACTTAGAACCCCCTTTGGATCCTACACCTATTGGTTGAACCTCCTTTGTGTCATGGATTGTGGATCATTTTATTTTCCCTGAGGAGTATTTTCACAGCTTGTTTTGAAGTTTTTAGATAGTTTTTCAAGTCATGTCTCCTATTCCCCCTCTTCCCATGTGAATACATTTCTTTAGACTTTTGAGAGGAACAAGCGTAATTTTAATGTATGCTTTATTTTATTTTTTACCGGGATTTGTTGTGGGTTCCAGAAGATGTGGGAGGATATTTACGCAAAATGAAAAGGTGCTAAACTGACCTCAAGCAGAAGAAATTGACAATTATTTCCTCTCTGAGCAGTTGCCTTTCTGCATTTTCATGGTTTTGGAGTCCAGGCCTTCGTTCCTGCACACCATGTCCGTTAGTCACATCTTGTAGGGCCCCTATCATGATCTTCATCCTCCTCAGACATGAGGCATTGCCACTAATTACAGGAGCCACGACATGGCCTACTTTCTTGTATATGGAGACCACATCTGTTCAGTGCAGGCCCCCTACCTGTTTTTCAGCACCCCAGATGTTTTCCGAGTGGGCTTAAAAATTCCATATTATACTGCTGCTATCTTGGGGTCACCGGCTGATGTATTACAGTGATCGGTCATGGTCCCATTGGGTATCCAGAGTCAGCTGTTACGAGCTGAGCAGGGGTTTGGAGCCATTGTTTTACTTGGGAGACTGTGTGCCTGTGACAACATATTGTGAGATTCATGAAGGTCATGCATGTGTTCTTCAGGGAACCCTTAGCATGGCCAGCCTGTCGTCTTGAACATGCACTGGAGTTTAGTGAAGCGCAGTGATCCCCAGCTGCTTGTCTTATGTGCTTCAGTGGCCTGCCCATATCATATGGCCAGTGGTCTGTAGCTCTATCTTGATATGATTATATATGTGACTGCTCCAGTGCTTCAGGTTGAGTCCCCTCACCTCTATGTGCTAACACCAAGATACTTGGAAAGAGTGCTATGAGTTAAGGTTGCAGGATTGTCCTGTCTGTGGCACTGGGGTTCCATGTACATGCCCATCAGCCATGTTTGGTGTTGTAGTCCCTATCCACAGCAATTTCTATGGACAAGGATCATGATATGATGTATTGCGCGCAGAACTCTTGCCCGCACATGGATGCATTGCAGACCATTTGTAAATTCATGATTTTCTGCATGTGCAATGTTAAGGAAGGCTTGCTCTCTGGCCCGGTGCATACAAGGCTGATGCTTGTTCATTCCACAGCACCCACTACGTTAGGGAATCTAGAAATGGCATAACAACTCAGCTGGCAGCAATTGAAGGCAGCATGTTAAAGAGAAAACAGAATGTGGTGTGGACCATCCATCGTAGCCTGGCGGTTATTACCTGGGAGGGGATGCAAGAAACTCAAGGCTGGGGTAAACAACCTACAATTGCCTCTGTGTGCTGGAAGATGCTACTTGCACAAAAGTAGAGGACAATGTTGCAGCTTCGGCATGGGTGGTGTTAGTTGGTGCACATCTACTGATCTGTCAAGTCTAGCTGTGACAACTGTTAGAAGCAGCGTGCAAATGTTTTCACTCACACATACATAGTAACTGTTCCAACTTTGCATCAAACTGTTTCAGAATCCTCCATCTGTTTAAAATTAATATAATTATGCTATAGTCCATACACACAACTAATCCAAAACATTATAACCCTCCCTGTAAAGGAAAACAGGGAGAGTGCAGGCTTTGACATAAAAGGGTTTGAAGAGAATGGTCGACAGGCAGCAATTGCAGCAGCAATGTCAAAGTTATTGGCCATGTTTGTTAAAAGATAGAGAGTGTGGTCTTCCAAGCCACTAGTTTCCTTTAAAGCAGGGCAGGTATAAAAAACAGCATTGCGCCAGGCTTCTAGGCACTTTAACTGGGTCCGAGTTGAGATGTTTCGAGTCAGTGATTGGCTCAAGCTCCAGCTATCGAGACTGTCCAGTCAGTTTGAGACGGTGGAATGATGTGGTCCTGTAGTGGTCCTGTAGTAGGGATCGACTCAAATTCGGATGAAGAAATCGGGTGCTGGTGAGTCGACTCAGCGTCTTGAATTGGTCAAGTCAGGTCTAAAGGGTCCCACGATGGAATGCAGTTCTTCAATGGCTATTTCCTTGTAAATGCTATAGCGCAAGCAGACGTTGGGCCAGGTCAGCTGCTCGACTGTTCAGCAGTGGATCTAGAAATATTTGAATGTCAAAGGCTGCTTCAGATGATTGAAGCTGCTTAAAAAGCACCTTGAAGTGGTTGCACGGGCTTGAAAACTGATAGAAGGTTGAAATGAATGTCCAGGGCTGATGTGTAACGCTCACCTGATTCCCGTAGAGGCGCCGGTCTTGACTGGGCGTATACCGTATCTTCTAAGGTGATGTGTAACACACGGCTGGCTCTTTGGGCTGGACCCCTGTGCACTGTATGTCTGACTTGAAGGGTAAGGTGTCTGCAGATAGAAAATATGGGATTAATGAACTGGGTTATTGAATGTCTCTCTCTTCTTCCCTTTCTCTTCTCCTGTAGGACCCCAAAGGTTAACGCGCTCACCTTAGGTAAGTGAACGCCGTGCTCTCCATCTGCTTCGGAGCAGGGTGCTGAAACCAGTTTCCTCACTGGATAAGGGAAGCAGGCCTCTTGACGTCAGAGGACTGCTGTCCGTCGTTTTCTTCACGCACGGTAAGTTTCGAGTAATTCAAATGTCTTTAAAAGTCTTTAGTAATGTTGTATCTTGCTTTGCAGGGTTCCGGCGATGGCGAAGATGGAGCCCGTGTGATGAATAAAAGCGCCTTGAAGCACGTAAGTAAGCACTTGCTGCCTGCTTCACGGCGCGCTCTAACTGTCTTTTTCCTTTGCAGGTATAAGTTCGGAGTGGCTGCAGGGTGCCCGAATACCCACTGGGTTAGATGTGAAAGGAGTAATGGCTCGTGAGTATTTAAGTTCCCCAAAGTCTTTAAACGCACCTTGTTTTATATTTCAGATGCGGGATGCAGCGCTGAAGGCCTCCGGAGCGTGCGCAGAATTGGTAAGCTTTTGTCTTTCAGATGCCGGAATGCAGTGCGAGGCGTTGATGACAGCCGATGGATCAGGTAAAAGGAGCGCTGTCACTGAAGACCGTAATGCTAACCTGTTCTTTCTTGTCTTTATAGGTGTTGCTGAAGACTGGATTCAGGATGGAAGCCTTTTTCCTTAGGCCCAGGATCAGATGCAGAAGACACGATGAGCGTTCTGCTGCAGAGGATGCAGAATAACACAAAGCAAGATTCATCCATCGGGTGTGGTTTAAATAGCCTCCTGTAGTGCTTAGGTGTCTCCTTCCACAGCCACGCCTAGGAAAGAAAAGAGTCCCTGCTTTCCAGAAGAGTTCCAGGGTTCTGAACCTAGGGAGTGGCTCCTGCCCCACCCAACAGGAAAAGTAGTCCCGAACAGAAGAGGATCAGAGGCTCAACTGGCAGGTAAGTAAGCAGCATGGTCTGCCGCAGGTAAGTCCACCCAAGCATTATGAGCCCGGCGCTTCCAGCGCTGGGACTGGGCACATTTATGAGCCTGGCGCCACCGGCGCCAGGACAGAGTCCAAAAGGTCCCAATTGGGACCGGCTGGCGCTCGGAACCTGGGTTATGGGTCTGCTTCCAAGGGAGTTGGGCAAGTCCTGACCTCTTGGAAGCAGAGATCATGACAGTACCCCCCCCCAAGGCCCCTCCCAAACCGGGCTTCTCCGGGGGTTTGGGTTTGTCAGGAAATGTTCGATGAAATTTTTTGATTAGGCGAGGAGCGTGGACATATTCAGCAGGTTCCCAGGATCTCTCTTGGGGGCCGTAGCCTTTCCAGTCAATTAGGTAAAATAGTTTAGATTTGGAGATCTTGGAGTCCAGAATGCTTTTGACTTCAAACTCGAGTTCTCCATCAACTAGGATAGGTTTTGGAGATTTAGTTAGTCGGGTTTGAGGTTGCACGGGTTTTAATAGAGAGACGTGGAAGACCGGATGAATCTTCATGTGCGGGGGCAAGTCCAACTTGACCGCTACTGGGTTTACTATGGTAGTGATGGAATAGGGACCAAGGTATCTTGGGTTGAATGTACGTGGCCCTTTTAGAGGTAGATATTTGGTAGATAACCAGACTTGATCCCCTACTTGATATTGAGGGGCTTCCTTCCGATGTTGATCTGCTCCTTTCTTGTATTGTTCTTTAGCCCTTTGAAGGTGAGAAACAGCTTCCTTAAAGGCTTGGGTGATTGTAGCATGCAGGTATTCTACTGCTGGTGTTTCAAGATCGTGGAGGGGATCCAACTCCGAGGTTCGAGGGTGACTGCCGTATAAAAGAAAAAACAGGGTTTTCCCAGTTCCCGAATGGACAGAGTTATAGTAGGCATATTCGGCTATCCAAAGTATGTCTTTCCAAGTTTTTTCAGTTTGTTGCAGCATGCAGCGTAAATACTGTTCCAGAGTTTGATTGGTCCTCTCGGTTTGTCCGTCGGTCTGAGGGTGGTGACTGGTCGATAGTCTCACATCAATTTGAGCCGACCGACAGCAACTTCGCCAAAAATGAGAAATAAATTGACTACCACGATCCGATATTAGAACCGAAGGAAAACCGTGCAGTCGGACGATGTTTTCCAGAAATTCACGGGCCAGAGTTGCTGCTGTTGGCAAGCCTTTGAGCGGAATGAAATGCGCCATCTTGGAGAATAAGTCCACGATTACTAGAATCGTATTGTATCCGGAGCATCGAGGTAGATCGGTGATGAAGTCCATAGAAATCGTATGCCAAGGGCGAGGTGGGATGTCAATAGGGCGTAAGAGGCCTGCTGGTCTTTCCTTTTGACTCTTGTTTTGGGCGCATACTCCACAGGACATTATAAAGTCTCTGATATCTTTTTTCCAAGACGGCCACCAGAAGTAGCGCTTGATCTTTTCTGAAGTCTTGGTCATACCGGGATGTCCTTCCATTAAAGAATCGTGATAACAAGAGATTACTTTTTTCTGTAAATCTGTGCTGGGCAGGTATAATCGTTCTTGGAAATACAACAAGTTGTCCTTTACTGCAAAGTCCTTTCCCTTTAAAGGCCAATTCTGTATGTCTGCTGGAGTTACAAGTTGCCTGGCTTTATCCTTAACTTCCTCTATGGATTGTGTGGCGATTACACCCAGGATTCTTTGTTCGGGAATGATAGGTACAGGTTTAGGGTTGATCAAGTGTTCTTCCACTCCCATTCGAGAAAGGGCATCGGCTTTACCGTTTTTGTACCGGGTCGATAGGTAATTATAAAGTCAAATTCGGCAAAGAATAATGCCCAACGAAGTTGTCTAGAGGATTGGGCTTTTGCAGTTTTCAAAGATTGTAGGTTTCGGTGATCCGTAATCACAGTAACGGTGTGTCGGGCCCCCAGCAGATAATGCCGCCAAGCCTTAAAAGCAGACTTGATAGCCAGAAGTTCCTTGTCAGTAATCGTGTAATTGATTTCAGGAGGCGAGAATTTGCGGGACCAAAATGCCACAGGATGCAACTGATTGGTTACCGGGTCCTTTTGTGATAGAACTGCCCCCATGGCAAGGCTTGAAGCATCAGTTTCCACGATGTAGGGGAGTTCGGGGCGAGGGTGTTTTAAGATTGGTGCAGAGATAAATTTAGTCTTCAAATCCTGGAAAGCTTGTTCCGCCTCGGTAGACCATTCAAAACGTTTGTTTTTCTTTAACAAGGCAGTGATGGGCTGGACTATTCGAGAAAATTCGGGGATAAACCTACGGTAAAAGTTAGCGAAGCCTAACATGCTTTGCACACCTTTTACGGAGGATGGTGATGGCCATTTGAGAATTGCATCGACCTTCTTTGAATCCATACGTACTCCGCTAGGTGATAATATGAATCCCAAGAATTCAACTTCAGTCACGTTGAAAACACATTTTTCCAACTTAGCGAAAAGTTTGTGTTGACGCAATCTTTCGAGGACCATTTTTACGTGTTTCCGATGTTCAGATTCCGATGAAGAATAAACGAGGATGTCGTCAATGTAAACAATAACACACACATCTATGAGCTCTCTGAGGACATTGTTCATAAAATATTGAAAGGCGGCCGGGGCATTGCAAAGTCCAAAGGGCATGACCTGATATTCAAATAGTCCATATTTGGTGCGGAAGGCCGTCTTCCATTCATCGCCCTCCTTTATTCGAACCAAATGGTAGGCTCCTCTAAGGTCCAACTTTGTATATATGCATGCTTTTCTGACCTGGTCCAAGAGTTCAGGGATCAAAGGTAACGGATATCTATTCTTGACGGTGATCTGGTTCAGGGAGCGATAATCTATACAAGTTCTAAGGTCTCCTTCCTTTTTTGGAACGAAGAACAAAGCTGAAGAAGTAGGGGACTTGGAAGGACGAATAAACCCATTTGCCAGGTATTGATCCAGGTATTGACGAAGGTGAAGGTTCTCAGGCTCGGTGAGGGCATAAATTCTACTACAAGGAGGAGTAGATCCAGGTATCAGGTCTATCTGGCAGTCATAAGACCTATGAGGAGGTAGAGAATTAGCCTGATCCTTCCGGAAAACATCTTGGTATTCTTGGTATTCGGGAGGTAACTGGGGAGTCGTCTCTGAAGAAGTAGCTGCCAGTGCAACACCAGGTGGAGGATGACAAGTAGAGACACATTCTGGAAACTGGACCGTTCTTGCTCGCCAATCGATCAGAGGATTGTGTTTCTCTAACCAAGGAATTCCTAGAATAACCTGAAACTGAGGGGCCTTGATCACATCGAACACGATCTTCTCATGGTGTCCATCTTGACTTACGAGCGTCACTTCTTGAGTGGTATGCGTTACTGGTCCGGAGGCTATCTCCGTTCCATCCACCGTAGTAATGACGTCCTTTACAGCCTTGGGACAAAGAGTTAGATTCATCCTCAAAACCATTGCATGATCCACATAATTGCCAATGGCACCGCTGTCGACGTAAGCTTCAATTGCATGTAATCGATCCGGATTATCAGGGCTAATGAGGACCATAGGTATCACGAAATGCGAGGTCACAGAACAGGTTTTCACGCTCGGCAAGAGGACCTCTATTCTTGTCGGGCGAGGTCGTTTCCCTGCTCAGAGTTTGTAACTTTGGTAACTGCAGCTCCTACTGCCTTCTTGGCAGGTTTCACCGGACAGTCTCGAAGAAAGTGCCCTGAGTTTCCGCAATAGAGGCATAATAGCAACTGTTTTCTTCTTTCCCGCTCCTTTTGTGTTAGAGGACCTTTCAGGCCCCCTATTTGCATGGGTTCCCCGGAGTCTACTCCTTTGGAAGGAGTTGGCGGTTTGGAAAATACTCGAGCATCAAACTTGGAGCGATCAGCCTTCCTGTTCTGCAGTCTGTGATCTATTTGAACAACTAAATCTATATAGTCCGAACAATCTTGTGGGGGATTCACTACTTGGGCTAACACATCTTTGAGCTCTCCACGTAGACCTCTATAAAACAGCGTAATCCTTTTGTCCTCAGGCCATTGAGTTTCCACTATCAGTCTGTTGAAAGATGCAATATAAGCCAAAAGGTCTTGATTACCTTGTCGCAACGAAAGAAGCTCATTGTCCAAAGCCTGCCCCTGTGAATGTCTTGCGAAAAGTTTTTCCATACTGAGCTGAAAAGCTTGAAAATCATGGAGGACCGGATCATCTTGATTTACTAGAGGGATCGACCAGTCTGCCGCATTACCACTAAGGTACGAAAGCACGAAAGCTACTTTAGCCTGATCAGTTGGAAATGCTGCTGGCCGGCATAAGAAATGCAACCGACACTGATTGATAAATACTGCAAACCTCTTTGGGTCACCAGAAAATCGTTCGGGCGGAGCCAGAGGTACATTCCCAGGTAGGTTGATCTGCACTGGACTCATAGAGGATGTAGAAGGAAGATTTCCCCCAGATGCGGGTAACGGGGTCTGTCCGGCTTGTGACTGTAGCAATTGCCTAGCGAGATCATCTGTTCGCTCCTTGGAAATAATCAGTTCCCTTTTTAGAGTGTTGGTTTCCTGACGGGCTGCATGCACTTCTGCCCTTAGTTCCCCAAGCAACTGGGCTAGCTGGTCGGTATCCGAGGTTTCCATAGCGCCTGGACGGGAGTTTTGTGGTAGGCTTTGTGTTCTGTAACGCTCACCTGATTCCCGTAGAGGCGCCGGTCTTGACTGGGCGTATACCGTATCTTCTAAGGTGATGTGTAACACACGGCTGGCTCTTTGGGCTGGACCCCTGTGCACTGTATGTCTGACTTGAAGGGTAAGGTGTCTGCAGATAGAAAATATGGGATTAATGAACTGGGTTATTGAATGTCTCTCTCTTCTTCCCTTTCTCTTCTCCTGTAGGACCCCAAAGGTTAACGCGCTCACCTTAGGTAAGTGAACGCCGTGCTCTCCATCTGCTTCGGAGCAGGGTGCTGAAACCAGTTTCCTCACTGGATAAGGGAAGCAGGCCTCTTGACTTCAGAGGACTGCTGTCCGTCGTTTTCTTCACGCACGGTAAGTTTCGAGTAATTCAAATGTCTTTAAAAGTCTTTAGTAATGTTGTATCTTGTTTTGCAAGGTTCCGGCGATGGCGAAGATGGAGCCCGTGTGATGAATAAAAGCGCCTTGAAGCACGTAAGTAAGCACTTGCTGCCTGCTTCACGGCGCGCTCTAACTGTCTTTTTCCTTTGCAGGTATAAGTTCGGAGTGGCTGCAGGGTGCCCGAATACCCACTGGGTTAGATGTGAAAGGAGTAATGGCTCGTGAGTATTTAAGTTCCCCAAAGTCTTTAAACGCACCTTGTTTTATCTTTCAGATGCCGGATGCAGCGCTGAAGGCCTCCGGAGCGTGCGCAGAATTGGTAAGCTTTTGTCTTTCAGATGCCGGAATGCAGTGCGAGGCGTTGATGACAGCCGATGGATCAGGTAAAAGGAGCGCTGTCACTGAAGACCGTAATGCTAACCTGTTCTTTCTTGTCTTTATAGGTGTTGCTGAAGACTGGATTCAGGATGGAAGCCTTTTTCCTTAGGCCCAGGATCAGATGCAGAAGACACGATGAGCGTTCTGCTGCAGAGGATGCAGAATAACACAAAGCAAGATTCATCCATCGGGTGTGGTTTAAATAGCCTCCTGTAGTGCTTAGGTGTCTCCTTCCACAGCCACGCCTAGGAAAGAAAAGAGTCCCTGCTTTCCAGAAGAGTTCCAGGGTTCTGAACCTAGGGAGTGGCTCCTGCCCCACCCAACAGGAAAAGTAGTCCCGAACAGAAGAGGATCAGAGGCTCAACTGGCAGGTAAGTAAGCAGCATGGTCTGCCGCAGGTAAGTCCACCCAAGCATTATGAGCCCGGCGCTTCCAGCGCTGGGACTGGGCACATTTATGAGCCTGGCGCCACCGGCGCCAGGACTGGGTCCAAAAGGTCCCAATTGGGACTGGTTGGCACTCGGAACCGAGGTTATGGGTCTGCTTCCAAGGGAGTTGGGCAAGTCCTGACCTCTTGGAAGCAGAGATCATGACATGATGCTTGGCTTGTGGGTGCTTTGGGGACCCCTGTCCATGGTCTCCAGAGCCAGACAAGCCCTTTCTTCTACACCTCGTTGCCCGAAGGGCTTTTAGAGAGCACTTGCATGGTTGTACCTCTCCAGTGAACATGAGTGCCAGTGGCCTCAGCTGCAGAAGCCCTTGGTCAGCAAGAAGGTCACCCAAATGATCCCTTGGGCTGGTTAGGTGGAAGAAACTGCCAAGTCCTTGCAAATATCCTGTCTGAGGCTTAGTTACATCTGCGCCCTCTATACGGTTCATTGTGCATGCGCGCGTTACAAATATAAAAATTCAAAATCAATTTTTTTTTTATTTTTTTTATTGATTTAGCTGTTGAAACAACTTTTCAATATACAAACATAATATTTTGATTGATTTTTGTTATCGTCATAAAATAACATCAGTTTTAAGAGAATTTCATGATAAAATGTACAGACTCAAGCAGCACAAATGTTATTGCCCTTCATCTAACAAATATACAAACATTTAACTAATACATAATAGAGTTAATGTAAAATAGATACACTTCAGAGATAAGTAAATAATTCCCTAACATTATAGAAGATAAGATTAAGAGGAAAAAAAAAAGGAGGGATTTCCTCTTTTTCTTAGCTTTTGGTTTTCAAGCTGCTTGAGACTTAGATTACATCTCATTTAACTTTTATCTAAGCTTAAGGATAATAAAAAGTTGGTTAGTGCAATCTGCACAAGGTAAGTATTAGAGCACAGTAAGAAGGTCCATCTCATTTCTTGGACAACAGTTTCTATGCAAGGCAGTACTTTCAAAAAATGTATTAACCTTCGAGCATTCAGGTTGGGACAGTAACAGACTAAATGTTCCAAAGATTCTATTGTATTATCTTGCATACAGAATCGACATGCTTGTAGAGCTCGTGATCGCAAATTTCGCCTTGCCTGAACCTGGTAAGTAGGCCATAGATCGAATCGTGCTCTCAAAAAACCTGCTCTTAATTTAGCAGAAGGGAATTTTAGAAGATAAGATTCAGGGCATTTCATTGGTTTGGGCCAGAAGCGTAACTTACATGGTTGGCGATACTTTTGGCATTTATCGATGGTATTTGACCAATCTAGATTATAAAATGCTGTTTTGGAACCCACAGGATTAGCTATTAACTTGTGAATTGAAATGTTAGCAGATGCTAAAGCTTCCAAACAAAGATTAATCCACAATTTTACAAAGTTCTTGTCGGTTGTTAACATGTAGAGACCTATTACAGATAGCATATTCATTTTTTGATTTGCCATAAGACATTTACGAAATAACATACAGCATCGCCAAGTATAGACCGCATGTATGGAGATAAGGCCTACTTCATATCGCAACCAAGCACTTGGGACACAATGGGGGAGGTTGAGTACAGCCCTCCAAAACTTTCCCTCAAATCTCTCCAGATGCACATGATTGAAATTCAATAGGGTTTCAGCCCCATATAGAATAGAAGGGATTGCTTTCATGGACCAGTAAGTTATTACTGGTTGAATTGTAAATTTTCTAAATTTATGCAAGATGATTTTAGATTGCGAAATTGCTGAAGTCAATTTTGCCTCCATGCGGTCAATTTGATGGTGCGGTTTGACCGAGCCACTAAATTCACAACCCAGGTAAGTATATGATTGCACAACTTCCAGTGGAGTATAATTAAATAACCATTTGGGTTTAAATTTATGTAGCCGATGTGCCTTATAAACTACAATCTGGGTTTTTTTAATGTTGATTATCAATTGGTTCTCAATTAGGTACACGTTAAATGCATCGATAAGGTTCTGTAAGCCCTGCGGCATTTTTGAGATGAGGACTATGTCATCCGCATAGTTTAAATTAGTAACTTTTTGTCCTTTAAGGACTGGGGCATCAGAGGCGATCTGTAGAAAAATTGGAGTTAGATCATGGATGAAATAATTAAAAATTGCTGCAGCTAATAAACACCCTTGCTTTAGGCCCCGGTCTGTCTTAATCGGGGCAGACAAAAAGCCATCTAAAGTGAGCCTTACACGAATCGAAGTGGCTGCATGAAATGCGTGGATAATATCGTGAAGATCTGGGGGGCAGTTGTCTCTTGTTAGTTTCATCATAAGCAGGGCACGTGAGACAGAGTCAAAGGCAGCATGTAGATCAATGAATGCGAAATAAATTGATTGTTTGTGAGACTGACTGTGGGCTTTTATTGCATTTAAAGTTAACAGGTTTATACAGGTACCCATACCTGCGACAAATCCCGTTTGTTGCCGATCTCGCTTGGCAGCGAGGTCTATCCAAAGATTGAATTCATTTAGAACTAGTTTAGCAAAAAGTTTGCCTGGAACATCCAGCATGGCAATAGGGCGATAATTACAAGGGTCAGCACGATCACCCTTCTTATAGATCGGGACTATAACCGAGCATAGCCACGAAGTTGGTAAGATACGGCGTTTCATAATTTCAGAAAAAATGGCAAAAAGATTTTTTGCCCATAGCCTCGGGTTTTCTTTCAGGATGGTATTATGTAGGCCGTCAAGGCCCAGCGGCACGTGAAGAGCTCAACTTTGTGATCAGCTCTTCAAGTAAGGCCGGGGAGCAGGTAAGGTTCCACTGAATTTTGGATTGAGCCTTATATGCATTATGATGGAAGAGCGGGTCACAATATAAGTTTGAAAAATGTGCGATCCAAGCAGCTTCGGTAACCGCACCAGTTTGAGCATGTGCCTGTGATAGGTTAGAATTCGAATTGAGGAGGCACCATATTTCAGTCGAATTCTTGGACTCGATTGAACGCAGCATGGCTTTGCTGTCTTGTTGAAACATCCATGCTCGACGTCCACGAATCCAATTCAAATATTTACATTTAATAGATCTTAATGCCCTGTGAGTATTGATATTATTTAACTTAAGGATGAGTCTCTTTTCCTTGCGATATTCGGCCCTGCATGCTTTAATTACAGGGTCGTAAAGATGTTTGTGTTTTTTTATCTTTGGGTTTAGTACAATTGTATTCCGGTATGGTTCTAGAAGATCAGTATACTCAATTAAATCATATGAGTTATCAACTGCAAACAATGCATTTGAGAACTGTGTAAGGGTTCTCTCAGACCATTTTAGGCGGTTTTTTGCATTATTAACCGTTAGATGTTGGGTCATCCATTGTTTGATGAGGGGGGTACCTGACCAGTTAAGATGTAATGAAAGAAGGTGGTGATCACTTGCAGCTTGTGTAATAATTTCAAATGAGATAACACTACTATACATAGATTGATCAATGTACATGTAATCAATGATACTTTGACTCTTGCCACGCTGCCATGTGGGTTTCGGGGGGTATCACGTTCCACTGAGCCATTGATTATTCGCATGTTGCGTTCATGCATAAGATGGGACCAAGTGCATAAGGCCCTTGTCTTGTTTTGGTTACCAGGGGATAGACAGTCCATATTTAGGTCACCCATGATCAAGGTATCAGTGATACCAGGAGTTGCCGAAATTTCATCTAACAGGTCCGTTAACCCCGCAAAGAAGGCTATGTCAGATAGACCTGCCGATTGCGATAGATGTTAATTAGGGCTATGGTGTGGTCACTGTGGGTGATCTTTACTAGTTGCAAAAAAATATTAACATTTAACCACGCCTCAATTTTGAAGCCAAGTTTCTTATTAACTGCAACCATTAAACCCGATGAAGGGCGACCACGTAGTCCCATCTTTGCTGGTAACAAAATAACATCAAAGTTGTCCCAGGTAGGGGGGACCAAATACCAGGTCTCCTGAAGTGCAATTATAGCATAGTCCGTCAAAGATGGTACAGAAGTGTGCAAATGAGTGTAGCCTCGGGTGTTCCAAGAGGCTATTTTAATGGCATGAGACTGAGGTGCAATTGATGGTTAATTATTAGGAGGTTGAAGGTCGTCACCGGAACTGTAATATATTTGTGATAGATGGTGTGGGGGGGCCTCAACACATTCCTTTAAACGGGCTGGGTCTTGCGCCAATAAGAATCCCATATTAAAAAGGGTCCTCTTGGCTAACCAAATCGTATTCAAAACAATGCCTGAAGGAATCCAAAGCCTCACGATAGCTGTGGTATCGTCATTCAAATATTCCACTTGGGCTATGTCATGGGAAGTTAAGTCTTCTAATTCTCGGACATCACTGAAGATATTAAGTACGCTTTGTCTGTTTAGATTGTAGGTTGGATAGTCACCCTCACGGCATTGCAGAATCAGGGTATGACAGGTAGAGGCCTTAGGAATTGAGTGCCGGGAAAGGGTATTTTTGTTAGGCTTCAAGCCGTTATCATGGCGTGTATGTATATGTCGTTCCGGGGTGTATTTTGAAGTCAATGGAGTCGGGCACGAAGGGCGTGTGAGAACGTGTGCATCACCGTGAGTTGCAGAATTTGGTGATTTTGCCTGTTGGGCCACCGGGGAGGACCAAGATACTGATTTTGATGAAATATCAGTGGTTGACTGCGTTAGTTGTTGGGGTAGCCCATGGTTACGCTCGTCCATATAGGCATCCAACGCCTTTCGCGTTTCCTTCAAAATCAGGGATCTTTGACATTCGGATTCAGTGAGTTTGGTCACAGGTGGCACGTTATCCATGTGTGGAATTGGCTGCTCAGTTATCACTAGGTCATGATGTTTGATATTTGAATCAGCACTAACAGCGTTGACCAAAGCGTTGAAAGGAAGCGCCCCCAATTTCAGCACGATCCTCCCCGCAATGAGAGACAATAAGGGACTCTCCCGTAGTGGGAATAAGACCAAGACAGAGTGCGGGTGAGCGTAAGTGGGAGTTTATCCAAAGAATAGGGCATGCAAAGAACTCTGCAACCTCCGAGAGCGCTCTGTCTGACAATAGCAAAGACAGGCGTATTTCTAATACAAAAAACGTCATCAGAACCTACACACTATAGGGGGCACAAGTTAATTGGGATTGGGTGGCGTCGACTAACTATAGGTGTTGCTGCAGCGTGGTTGGTCTTGGCGTGAGGACGTCACTGGTCAGCCTCGTGGGTTGGGTTGGGCCTGGCAGGCCAGCTTGAGGTCATCCGAGCGGTGTTGGTATGCTGGGGCAGCCTGTGACAAAGATGAATACCTTTCCTGACTCGTTTGCCCTAGGCCATGCACACTGCAGTTATTCAAGAAAACGACATCTAAGTTCATCAATAAATCGCTCAGCAGTTTGTCTTATAAAATAAACGCAACACATGAGGAATGCACCTCGTGAGAGGTCCGGTGGTTGTCGGTTGGGGTGAGAATTACCTGTGTCCTATTGACCGGTATTTTAGGTCGAGGGGCTGGGCTCTGGGGCCTGAGCCGAATGATACATGTCTGTCTGCCGCGTTAGAAGTTATTATATAAAGGGGTCTCTGTGTCTTGTCCCAGTGATGGGGGTCATCTTTGCACGGGGTCATGATTCTTGGGGTGGTCTAGGGGGAGGGTTGTGGAATTTACGAGAGGGTGCTGGTAGATCAGTGGATTCAAACGTGGGTTTATTACCGTGCTGTAAATAACACAGGTGGCGGGCTGTGGCCTTGGGTGCGGTACCGGGGCCTCTGACTCTCTGAAGCGGCTCCAGCTTGGTTGGGGGAGGTGAGGGAGCGCGGCACAGGCCTTAGCTTCTTTATCTGGCAGACTTGGTAGGGTGGGAGGGAGAATGGCCTTGCATATATTCACAAAGGTTTTTTCCTCGTGCGTTGCTAACTTTTGAATGCAGAACTTTTATAATGTTCCGCCTTATTTTGATGTTATTTAAACACACATATATATATATCAATTTCGTTACTCATTTCTTTAATACAGTCGGTCCGAGTACCTTTTCGTTACCTAACATTATATTTACTACATGGTGTGATTATTTTATGTACATTAGACGTTACACGAGGTAGTTCTAGGTTATGGCCTACAGAAATCGATGCTCGCTGCTTCAGGTGATTAAGAAAACATATATGAGTTCAGGTTTCTACATAAAATTGTAAGAACACTTATACAGATAAAGGCTATACATTGGGTCGACATCTTTCTCTGTGGTTATAGCAGCACTAGTCCAGACCTGGGGTGGTGTCATGTAACGTTACATCTTTATGGTTTATTCACAGTTTACAGGATCTGTTTAACCAGAGGTAGTTCGTTAATACCAATACTTGAATTATTTTCTACTTTCTTCAGATAGTGATGCTTCAGCTTTTTTCCCGTCACCCCGGCCTCGCGGACCAGGTCATGCGGGGTGCAATATTACATTGTGAACGATAAAATGTTACAGTGTTAGCATCACGGGTTAGCTCATACCCGACTTTCTCATGGGAACGCGCTCGCAGCGGATCTACCAGGGTTACTGCGGCGGCGGAGTTGCGTGAAAGGCCCTCCAAAGGTGGGGGCCTCGTTACAGTGTGCTGAACTCACGCCATGTTTGCTAAACAAGATGGCTTCTAGGCCTAACTGAATTTTGGTATATGCAGGGAACGGATATGTGTGGGCAATGTCGTCGGCGGGTGACCCCTCCTCCACCTGGGCCCGGGTGGCATGAGGGGACGGCCACCGAGTCATGGTCCTCACCTGGGGAGAAGGCTGCAGGTGAGGAGGGCCTCGCGGCCAGTCCTCCCCTACATTTCCCCCCTTTCGTTACTAAAGTAACGAATTCTTTAGCTCTTCTAATCTTCTACATTCTTGCTCCTCTATCACTGCGTCATCCCATGCAGGTGTTCCTTTTCTAGGCATCCAGGCTCTGCATACCCCCCTCAAGCTTTCACCTCTTCTAGCATACTCATCTGGGGTACATGTTAAATATATACAGTCGCCAGTTTCTTCCAAGTCTACCCAGACCTCCTCATACCATTCCAGTTCCACATCTCGAGGTTCTTTGATAGTGGTGTGCCATAGTTTATCTACTATGTACTTATCACGGCACATAGGCACTAACTGGTATCTGGGAGTGTTATCTGTTCCTGTCTGTACATGTACTTCTTGTGTCGCCTTAATTGTACCACCAGAGTTGCCCATTGTCACCATCATCATTGCACCGTTAGGGACTGCGTTAGCACAACATCGGAGGCCCACCTGGCACAGGCAGAACACCACGAGGAGGACCACCACAACTGGTATCAAGAACTTCATCGCCATTCCAAGCCATGAGGGAACCCAGGAGAAGATATTGTCGAACCATGAGCTATCTTTAGCCCCACCTTCCAGCTTCATCTTCTCTCCCAGGTTATGTACTGCTTCAATGACGTGGGACAGGGACCCATTTTCTGCGTCTTCAGAAGGTACGAACGTGCAGCACGCACTTCCTATTTTTCGGCAAACACCTCCATCGATTGCTGTTAGTAGGTCCAGAACATACCTGTTCTGCATGGTCATTAGTCGCAGAGCTCGTAGTTCCACCTTTATTATGTTGAACCCTTCTTCAGTGTCATTGGCCAGCTGAATCAGTTCCCACCGTGTGATCTGGAGCCATTTTGCATTTGCTCTTGCTTGAACACTTGAAACTAGTGAGGCAAAAAATGTTTCCACGGAGCTGAACAGGCGATACCTGTCTGGGATCTGTGCCAATAAATCGGATGATGCTTGTGATATGTAGTTTGATGCTCGCTCCGGAGGACAGGACATAGAGGTGCGCTTCTGCAGTGGGAGATGTCGCATCCTTGTTCATGTTTCCTTGCGTCCTTTTATTTTCGTCGACGTGACTTTCTGGAATCACCATAAGGGCCGAATGCAAAGTGGCCATTGAGCAGCTGCCACTCCATGCCTGGGGAAGGTGCAAGTAAGCCTGATTCCCGCATACCCAGTATGTGTCCATTAGTGCTGCTGTTCCTTTTTTCATGTCTGGGATGGTGAGAGTTTTGTTACAGTTCTTATTCGTTCCCATTGCCACTTTTCCTTCTCCCTTGAAACATAGTTCGTTTTGTATTTCACTTTGTAGCTTGAAGGGTTTCTCCATCGCTGTTACCCATGTTAGTTTAGAGATGTGTTCTTTCCATATTGGTAGGCACGTTTTTTCCATCCACCGCAGCTTGTCTGGTTGGACACCTCTCAGTGCTTCCGCTTTGCACAGTACTTCTTCATCTTTCCATTTGTTTTCAGAAAACAGCGTCCCTTGTATTGCAAAGAAAGGTTCTTTAAGACAGACCACTCCAGACGCTTTTGAATAGCACGTTTTGTTGTCCTGTATCATTTTGAAAGAGACATCGTGTGCTTGAAAGGTGTTCTTTATTCTACACAGTGTGAGATGAAGGAGACATTGGGCATCCACAATGGGCAATTCTCTTGGCAACAACACTTTGGGTGTACCTGATGCATGGGGGATGAGCGAACAGACATAGCAGCTTTCATTGGTTGTCTGTTTAGCTGTTGTACTCATATCTGCATACCATTTATTTGCTTGGTGGGGGTGTCGTGGGTCTTCCATCTTGTCTAATCCTAACCCATAATACTCATCATACCCCCTCCTGCTTGTCTCTCTTCTTCGCCTACTTCTCTCCCCCCTCCTATATCTTTTAGTTTCGATAGGTGAAAGAATAGGCCCCCCTTTCTCATTCCCTCCCCCCTTTTCCAATTCTTCATATAGGAACTTGTGTTCTGTCATCGTAATTACTTTTCCATTTTCCTCAACAAACAACAAATCGCTGTTTTGTATCGGGACGGGAAGGGTAGTGGGGCTGTTATATATTTCAGGTAGGGACATTGTGTCATTTTTCATATTTTTATCTCTTGATTGTGACGGGGCAACAGTGGGTGGTGCAGTGTAGTAACCCCATACAAGGCGTGATCCATCCCAGACCAAAAAATCACCTTCTTTAATATTCATACTTGTAATTGAATTCGTGCCAGGGGCAAGGGTGGTGTTACTCCCTCCTCCCCCCTCGTTCATCTCGGTAGAGATGAACGCTATGACCCAATGTGTCACTAGGCAAAATATTGAGATGAAAAACACAATAACACACATTGATAAACCGCATTCGTATGAATATGTCAATCTATCTGCTAACATTTCTCTAAATCTAACAAATCTATTAGTTGCAGGCTGCCCATTCGATGCCATAGTAAATCCTGTTTAAAACATAAAAGTTCATTAAGTACAAGCGTGTAAACATTTTTAACGTTGTGACATTTTTTCGGCAAAGTATGGGAGTGGGTGAGGGAGGGGGTGTGTCCACAGACAAGGTAACTTTACAATCATTGCTATCCGTACATTATTTCATATATAAAGAGGAAAGTCGAGAGAAAAAAAAAAACTTCTCCAAAACCAAAAAAACCCCACAAAAACTTTCGAAAGTTGTAAAAAATTATACATATATATATATACACATATTTATTTCAGTACACTTTGTCGTGCGCCAGTGGCGTTCAAAGTTCATCACTTAATGCACACAAAATTCCCATCATTCATTCTGCACAACTTCATTGTCCGCAGTTGCCTGTGCCTCGTCCTGTACCTCACCTTCCACGGCGCTATAAGCTCTGCGTACGTCTGTCAAATGCACCCAGTATCGTAGGCCCTTCACCTTTACTGCTGTGGGTGTGCAAAACACTACCTCATAAGGGCCATGGAAACGTGGTGCATTCCACCTTCGCACAAAACTTCTGACATATATAAGGTCACCAGGCATTAGTTGTAATAGTTTTTCAGGCAGTGTCTCTGTTTCTGTTGTGTTCCCCTCCTCTCTTGTAGAGGGGGGGGCTAGTTGCTTCGCAATTACGCGTGCTGCCCGTGTCAGTTTTTTCAAGTACTCTGTGAACTCCTCTCCCAATATCGCTGCACTTCTGTGTGCATCAGAACGTTCACGGAGAGGCGAATGCGCTGTGTGCATTCTTCTCCCCGTGACGATCTCATGCGGGGACAAATGGTGGTCTTTACTTGGTTGGTTTCGTAACTCAAACAGGGCCAAAGGCAGGCAGTACATCCAGGTCTTTTTAAGGGAAAAACACAGTTTTGACAATCTGCTTTTTAACAGACCGTTCATCTTTTCCACTACGCCATTACTTTGAGGATGATAAATCGAACATAATTTGTGCTTTATTCCCAATAGGGTAGTCACTTCTTTGAATAGTTCATTAACAAAATGCGTGCCGTTGTCTGAGCGAATAACTTCGCAAATCCCCCAGCGCGGGAACACTTCCCGCACTAGGAATTTCGCGGCGCCCTTCGCATCAGGGCGCGCACAGGGGCCTGCCTCCACCCACCTTGAAAATGGACATACAACCACAATCATGTAGCGAGCCCCGTTACATCTTTCTCCCATGTCTACATAATCAATGTGGAGCTCTCTGAATGGGCCAGTTGGTTTTGGTATCGTTCCTCTCAGTGTGCGCAGTGTCATACCTGAGTTGTAAATCTGACATGTCGTGCATTCTAAAGTCAGCCTTGTGATGTGTTCATGGAGGCAAGGTGCAAACCAATCTTCTTGTATGTCCGCCATTATGTGTTGCTTTGCATTATGTGCGGGAAAGTGTAGTTGTTGAAATGCTATTTCTAACAATGTGACTGGCATTACCGCTTTTCCTGAACTTTTTTGTCGCCACAATAAATCAGTCGGCGATTTGCCGCATCCCCTTTTAGTCCACAGCAATTTTTCTTCCGCACTAGCTCCCTCTTGCAGCTCTATTATTTCCTGTGTGGGCATCATGTTGTATCCTGTGGGGACCTCTTGGCTTGCTGTGTGGTGCAACATGTACTCTCCTACTACACCTTTCTGTAAATACGAAGCTTCTTTGGCAGCGGCGTCTGCTGCCGCGTTCCCCAAAGATATAAAATCAGTATTTGTGGTGTGGGCTTGGCATTTTACGATGGCCACTGCCGTGGGGTCTTGCAGGGCCTCAATCAGTTCTTTCAATAATTCTGCATGCTGAACTGGCGTTCCATCTGCTCGTCGAAACCCTCTCCGCCCCCACCGTGCCAACCCGCCGTGTACTGTTGTTGTCATGTATGCTGAGTCGGTATATATTGTCACTGCGCACCCCTTGGCGGCATGCAATGCTTCTATTAGCGCTATTAGTTCTGCTGCTTGGGCTGAATAGTGTGATGGGAGGCGGTGTTGCACTAGTGTCTCGTATTCATCTTCCTCTAATCGTACAACTGCCATACCCACATGTTTCTCTCCTGTCTCCATGTCTATTGATGCTGACCCGTCCACGAAATACACCTCTCCCTCGTTCAGGGCATTCTCAAAAATCACTTGATCCTGACCTTCGTCACCTGTGTACGTAGCGCAGTTGTGATTCTGCATGTCCTCTACGGTGCACACCTCTGTGATGAATGTGGCCGGGTTCACTGTTTTACATCTTACTATGTGGATGTTTGCGCTGGACAGTATTATTTCATATGCTGTGGCGCGCTGTGTCGTCAATGTGCTCTTTGATCGCTCTAATATTGCAAAGAGTGAGTGTTCCACAAACAGTGTCACAGGACAGCCCATCACTATCGTGGCACTTTTCTCAATCGCGAACGCGGCTGCAGCTAGGGATTGCTCGCACGCGAAATGACCTTGCATTACTGCGTCTAGGGTGCCACTATAGTAAGCCAGTGGTTTGTGCCCTAACGATGTCTTTTGTGTCAATACTGCTGTCATCAGTGTTCCTTTGCAGTGTGAAAATAAGAAGAATTTGCGCCCATAATCTGGATTTGCTAGTACTGGAGCGCTTGATATCAGCTCTTTTAGTGAGTTAAATGCTGTGTTCATCTCTTCTGTCCATTCTATGTGTTTGTTTTCCTGCTGTGCCTCTTTTAGTGCCTGTAACAAGGGCCTTGTGTATGCTGCATAATCCAATATCCATGCTCGGCAATAGTTGCACATACCCAGAAATTTCTGCATCTCTTTTACTGTTTTGGGCTCCCCAACTGCTCTAATCGCCTGTGCCCTGTCTGGTATGATCCGCTTGCCATCCTTTGATATCAGCTGTCCCAAGTATAGGACCTCTGTCAGACAGTATTGTAACTTCCCCTTGTCCACCTTGTACCCTTTGTTGGCCAATAATGTCAGGAGTGTTATTGAGTCCTTTCTGCACTCTTCCTCAGTTTGTGCACAAATCAATAAATCATCAACGTACTGAATCACTGTGCTTTCTACAGACAAATTCCCCAGATCTTCATGTAGTACCCTGTTGAATATGCTTGGGCTCTCGCAATATCCTTGTGGTAGTCTGCAGTGTTCGAACCTCCTCCCCCCTAGTGTAAACGCTGTTAAGTACCTGCTCTCTTCTGCTAAGGGAATCGAAAAAAATGCATTTTTTAAGTCAATAACTGTGAAGTGGGATGCCGTTTTCGGAATGTTGCACAGTATTGTCGCCGGGTTCGGAACTAAAGGGAACTCCTTCTGAATTACATCATTGAGTGGGCGTAAATCCTGTATCATCCTCCATGAACCTCCCTTCGCCTTTTTAATCGGGTAAATGCATGTGTTGCATGGGGAGTTTGAGGGCACTATTATTCCTTGTGCTAGCAGTGCATCTAGTGTCTCTCTGATCCCTTCTTCTGCTTCGCGTGACAATGGATATTGTTTTACCCGGGGTAGAATTGCTCCTGGTTTCAGTTTTATTACCACAGGCTGAACCCCATGTAATAACCCCACATCATGGGGGCCATTTGTCCATATGTTAGTGGGTACTAACCCCATGTCGTCATCAAAAAATGCATGTGGTGCTCCTACTACTGCCATTAATTCAACTTGAGTTTTTCTGGCTGTAACTACAATGTCGCACGGCATAGCTAGTTCCATCACTATTTCGCCATCTGTCTCAGTGTCAGAAAATAGCTCCTCGTCCGAGAGCTCCCTCAGTGGGATATTTGCATTTGTACACAGTACTGTCCGCCACTCACATCCTTCCATGTCAACGCCAATCACACATATTCTGTTTGCTGACACGTGTACTGCGTGTAAATCCAACGATAGCACTGACCCGGGAGCAGTGTCGGGGCTTGCTATGGGGCGGAAGAGGAATTCGGCTGGAATCCTCCAATCCATCCTTTTTAGTTCTGGTACTATGAGAGCCAGTGTTCTCATGCCTTCAACAAACATCTCCTCGTTTCTTGGTACCCCTCTGATCTCTTGCATGATTGTGTGGCCGTGTATTACTGCTAATATGCGGAGGGGGCATATGCCTGGCGTCGAACATACGATACCGCTCCCTGTGAATGATATTGTCATATTTAGTTTGCTTAAGAGATCTCTCCCCAGCAAATTAATGGGAGAGTGTTCATAGTACAGTAAGGGTGCTTTCACTGTTTTACCCCCCACTGTCACATCCAATGCCTCTGTGTAAGGAACTTCAATTACAGCCCCAGAGAACCCCTGCGTCTCTAACGTTCTATTAGATAGCGGGAACCGGCCCTCTCTAATGCATGATTTCTCCGCTCCCGAATCCACCATGAATATGAACTGCTTGTCTCCTATCTGCGCTCCTATCAATGGTTCCTCTGATGCATTGTGGGTCGTAGATAGTACTGGACACGCAAGTGCTCTCTGTGGGCTGTCCTATGCGGGGTGTCTCATTGCCCCCCCTTGATCAAAAATGTTCCCCGAAACTACTGACACCCCGCTGTAAGGTGCGGGAGCAGGCGCTCCGTTAGCTACTGTGGCGAAAGTGTTACCTGGCGTGTATTGCATATTGTCATTATTCTGTGGGTGGTTTTGTGTTCTGTACTGATGTCCGTGTAGTTGTGCGTTACTTCTTTGTCCTACATTTTCTGGTTGTTGGTATTGTCCCATAGGGAGGCCGTAGGGGCTCCCTGGGTGGGGGTGACCGTACTGTTCTGTCTCCTGGAACCCGTTGTTTTGTCTGCTCCTGCACTCTCTTGAGTAGTGCCCCCATCTCCCACAATTCCAGCAGCTCCCCTGTGGACCTCTGGGACCCTGCCACCCATTTCCTCCCATTCCTCCATACCCTTGTCCTCCTCTTCGGCCCCTGTACCCACCTCTTCCCCCTCTTGGGGCCCACTCTTGCCACGTTGGACCTCCGTTCTGCTCCTGCTCAGTCCACTGTCGTTGTCCTTGTCCTGCCCAATTTGCTGCTATTCTTCCTTGTATTGCTATTTGCCCCTCCTCTCCTTCGTCTCCCTCCCTCATGAGTGGGAGCCCTGCTACCGCTGCTGCAACCTTCACCAGTTTTGATTGTACCAACTTCGCCTCGTCTGCCAACCTTTTCTGTGCGACTTCCCTCTCTCTCTCTCTGATCCTTTTGCAATGGTGCACTATTATACTTTGGATCTCTGGCCACCCCTTTGCCTCAACGCCCGCTTTTGGGAGCCCTCTCTTAATGATAAAATAAAATAGAGATGTGGATTGGTGCCAGGGCGTGCCCGTTTCCGCTCTCCACATCTCCTGCACCCGGAGAATGTAATCCATAGCATCCTCCCCGTCATTCATTGTACATTGCATTACTGACTGTAAATCGGGGGTATCTGGGAATGTCTCCCGCAGTGCGTCCCACACCCTTGCTCGTACCGTATTAAAGGAAGCCCCATCATGGCGGTCACAGTCCAACGTCACGGCCGGGAAACCAGCCTTAGCCCATACTCTGTCCGCTTGATCTCCTACTGCGGTTACTAGTAGGCTTTTCACATCGCCTACTGCCAACGGTATGCCGGCGGTATGTTTCTCAAATGCATATATCCACTTGCTCGCCCCTCCTGACAGTTGGGGCAATAATTTCATTAAATTAGCCTTATCCATCTGAGCCCATGGTATATAGTTTGGTCTCCCCCCCCTCTGTGTATCAATGGAAGTTGTAACTTCCCTTTTGCAGTTGCACCCTCCCTTTCCTTAGTCGCTGCTGACTCCAATGACGCCATCTTCCCCACCCTATTTCTTAGTCGTCCCATCCATTCGTCGTCTATAGTCCCTAGCGAACATGCACCGTCCACTTCCTCGCTTTCCCCTCCCACTGCCATACTCAACCTATCACTCTCATCCAACCCTCCTCTGACATCACATAACAAGTCCTCTCTGATCCCTCTCTCTCGTGATACATCACCAATGCTCCCTTCTACTGCTCCTATCTCTATTATTCGTGTCGGCTCTTCTTCAATTCTGAACAGTATTTCCCCCTTTTTCCATCCTTCCTCAATTTGTCTACTTTCGCTTGACGCTCTAGACGTGCGTCCTGATTGTGTTGGGGCGCACGCCGTGCGCTCACATATGTCTTTTATTCTTGAGAGTTCATCCCTTGCCACAGTAAGCCTCGACTCTAAGTCACTCGTTAGCTTTTCTATATCCACCCTCTGTGTGCGTCCCTGGGCGCGCTCTCTGGTGCTTTCGTATGGCGGGGGGGCTGTTGGTCTTTGTGGTGTACCAATTGTGGGGGGAGGCACATAAGTAGGATCGCTATATCCTGCCGCGGGGGCTGGTTTAGGTAATATCGGGTACAAACTAATCACCTCCGCAGGTTGTTCTGTACTTGGCTGTTCCTTTTCCTCTCTTGGAATCATCAGTGGATTATCTGTGGTGGAAGGTAGATCAATATTTGGTGCCGGAGCTTTGGGTGGGGGTACTTCCTCAAACAATCTCCAGAGGTCTAATATCTCCTTCCTATTTTGCCATTGTTTCCCCTTATACTTGAGGCTAATGCATGCTCGTACCATATCAAGAACGCTTTTATCAAAAGACCCTCCCTCTGGCCAAATCTGGGGCAGACCCTCCCCTTTCAATTCTGTTACCCATTGATCATGATATTTATTTATTCGTTCAGCGTATCCCGGTAAGCTCTTACAAATATGTGACAAGGGAGTTTCGGCCCCCATCCTCTAAATCACTAACACAGCCGTGTCCACCTTCTTTACTTTTAGTTAGGTGTAGGTTTGTGTATGTATACCTTTATGGCACAGACAAGGGCGGACGTCTCAAAAAATTATCACCCAACTTTTATTCACTGCGCAAATTCTTCCTCACTCACCATAGCTCATCCCCTTCCCATTCCCATACACTCTCATATGATTCCGCTTGCAACTGATCAAGTACTAGTTATGGTCAACACTCTCTGGCACCACCTCGCGGTCAACCGCTCGTCTCCAACACTCACACGGTGCGTGCACCCTTCACAATGCTTTTCCACTCACACCTCGTCTTTTTTTTTTTTTCCTCCCTTTCCTCCCTGGCCAGCTGTCCCTGTTTTTCTGCTAATGTTACTATGTTCACGTCTGTACGTGCCACTACTTAATCCCCAATCCTACCAATGTGCTCCCTATTTTATAGTTCTTCTACAAGCATATTTACCTTATACCCTTTTCGCTTTCTCCCCCTGCCCCGTGGAATGGAAAAAAGAAATAGAGAGAGTAGCAATCACTAAAAAATATTCCCGGTGTCTCCCTTTGCCAGACACCAATAACTTATTTCTTACTTCTTCATATATTCCCAGTACTAGTTTAGATAGCACTATGCGGCGCCGCCTTCCACCCCCTTTCGGAGCTAGGTTTCCGTCACTTCTACCACTTCACTTATTTCTTACTCCTAATGGCCATATGCAAAGAAAAGATAAAGAAAGTTTTAAGACCCGTCTTTAGTAGACCCCCGTTATTCTTCTCCTCTACCTGTCCCCGTTCTTCTGTGCACAATTTCCCCTCCCTTCCCCTTTACGGTCGCTCGCACTCAGTACTCACGTGCCCGTCTTGAACCGATAGTCTCCGAAACTGGGTCCGTCCAGGCAGTGTCACCGGTAACTCAACGGTCAGCCCCTGGCTCCGGCGAGCGGCACTCAAAGGGGATTTTTTTCCAATCGGGATCCCGTACCCTTTCTCATTGAGTGCGCACTTCTTATTGTGCCGGTCGCCGTTGGCGGGCAGCCTCCCGGAGCCGGCTCACCGTGCGTATCCCTTCTCGACCGGAGATTCTCGTGCCACAAGGGGGTCGTTAAAAAGGAGTTAGGAAAAATAATTTGGAGGTATCACGCTATCGGGGTCACCACTGAAAGGAAGCGCCCCCAATTTCAGCACGATCCTCCCCGCAATGAGAGACAATAAGGGACTCTCCCATAGTGGGAATAAGACCAAGACAGAGTGCGGGTGAGCGTAAGTGGGAGTTTATCCAAAGAATAGGGCATGCAAAGAACTCTGCAACCTCCGAGAGCGCTCTGTCTGACAATAGCAAAGACAGGCGTATTTCTAATACAAAAAACGTCATCAGAACCTACACACTATAGGGGGCACAAGTTAATTGGGATTGGGTGGCGTCGACTAACTATAGGTGTTGCTGCAGCGTGGTTGGTCTTGGCGTGAGGACGTCACTGGTCAGCCTCGTGGGTTGGGTTGGGCCTGGCAGGCCAGCTTGAGGTCATCCGAGCGGTGTTGGTATGCTGGGGCAGCCTGTGACAAAGATGAATACCTTTCCTGACTCGTTTGCCCTAGGCCATGCACACTGCAGTTATTCAAGAAAACGACATCTAAGTTCATCAATAAATCGCTCAGCAGTTTGTCTTATAAAATAAACGCAACACATGAGGAATGCACCTCGTGAGAGGTCCGGTGGTTGTCGGTTGGGGTGAGATTTACCTGTGTCCTATTGACCGGTATTTTAGGTCGAGGGGCTGGGCTCTGGGGCCTGAGCCGAATGATACATGTCTGTCTGCCGCGTTAGAAGTTATTATATAAAGGGGTCTCTGTGTCTTGTCCCAGTGATGGGGGTCATCTTTGCACGGGGTCATGATTCTTGGGGTGGTCTAGGGGGAGGGTTGTGGAATTTACGAGAGGGTGCTGGTAGATCAGTGGATTCAAACGTGGGTTTATTACCGTGCTGTAAATAACACAGGTGGCGGGCTGTGGCCTTGGGTGCGGTACCGGGGCCTCTGACTCTCTGAAGCGGCTCCAGCTTGGTTGGGGGAGGTGAGGGAGCGCGGCACAGGCCTTAGCTTCTTTATCTGGCAGACTTGGTAGGGTGGGAGGGAGAATGGCCTTGCATATATTCACAAAGGTTTTTTCCTCGTGCGTTGCTAACTTTTGAATGCAGAACTTTTATAATGTTCCGCCTTATTTTGATGTTATTTAAACACACATATATATATATCAATTTCGTTACTCATTTCTTTAATACAGTCGGTCCGAGTACCTTTTCGTTACCTAACATTATATTTACTACATGGTGTGATTATTTTATGTACATTAGACGTTACACGAGGTAGTTCTAGGTTATGGCCTACAGAAATCGATGCTCGCTGCTTCAGGTGATTAAGAAAACATATATGAGTTCAGGTTTCTACATAAAATTGTAAGAACACTTATACAGATAAAGGCTATACATTGGGTCGACATCTTTCTCTGTGGTTATAGCAGCACTAGTCCAGACCTGGGGTGGTGTCATGTAACGTTACATCTTTATGGTTTATTCACAGTTTACAGGATCTGTTTAAACAGAGGTAGTTCGTTAATACCAATACTTGAATTATTTTCTACTTTCTTCAGATAGTGATGCTTCAGCTTTTTTCCCGTCACCCCGGCCTCGCGGACCAGGTCATGCGGGGTGCAATATTACATTGTGAACGATAAAATGTTACAGTGTTAGCATCTCGGGTTAGCTCATACCCGACTTTCTCATGGGAACGCGCTCGCAGCGGATCTACCAGGGTTACTGCGGCGGCGGAGATGCGTGAAAGGCCCTCCAAAGGTGGGGGCCTCGTTACAGTGTGCTGAACTCACGCCATGTTTGCTAAACAAGATGGCTTCTAGGCCTAACTGAATTTTGGTATATGCAGGGAACGGATATGTGTGGGCAATGTCGTCGGCGGGTGACCCCTCCTCCACCTGGGCCCGGGTGGCATGAGGGGACGGCCACCGAGTCATGGTCCTCACCTGGGGAGAAGGCTGCAGGTGAGGAGGGCCTCGCGGCCAGTCCTCCCCTACAGCGTCCAGTGGTTCATAGGCTTCAATGATAGCAGAAGTAGCTTGGTCAGTGGGATGCAATGGCAGGCTAGTTGGGGCAAGTAGAGCATCAGCACTTGGAATGGTAATTTTCTTGAAAAAAGCATTTAATGATGCTTTAGTCAGACGTGGAATAGGCATATTTTTGGTTTTCCTTTTTTTGTGTGGTTGTTGTTTATTGGTAGCTCTGATCTTCTTAATTTTTGGATCGGAGCCAGGGACTGTGCCATACGTAATATTTGATACAGGCATGGGGGGGGAGTAAAGTCCATCGCAGGGGCCGTCACACAGTCATTCTCAAGTGATTCTTGCACACTGACCCATGAGTTATTTGTTGGGGTCATGCGAGCAAGAGACTGTTTTGGAGGGCTTGTTGTAATAATGTGAGGGACAACAGGCAATACAGAATAAGTTGGAATGCACGGTAGGGGTGACCTCGATGCAATCGTTTTATTAGTTAAATCGATGCACGGTACGCCTGGACCTACAGGGAGAAAAGCATGAGGAGCCAGGTTAACTTTTTGGGTCCATACTAATAATTCGTCCAACTTTGATTCTTGTTTCGTTATTTTAGCATCCAGAACTTCAAAGAGTTTAAACATGGATAATAAGGTTGTGTTAATTGCTGCCAAGGTGGTTTGTAACAGTTGTGGATGAATTTCAGCTGACTCACACTTTGATTGTATTGCAGGGCGCCGCGGGGTTGGGTGTACATAAGAAATAGCGGATATGGAGTGGTCTGGGGATGGGCGATCAGAGTATGAACTATGTAGTGAGTTATGAGAAATGCGAATCGGTATTGGAGACTCGCACTGGCTTGCATAAAGAGAAACCTCTTGATTATCTGGAGAATCAGCGGTGTAGTCAGTTGACATAGAGTCAAAAGAACTTGCAACCAATTGCGGGAGTTGTTGACAAGGTGAATTTAACATGGTGTTATCAGATAGTTCACCAAGTGCCGTTAGTCCCGCAATGGGCCTATTGAATGGTCGTTGTATTGGTAGGCCAGAGCTAGCGTTTGAATTATGTGCCTGACAAGCCTGTGACTTCAACTGAACATTTGATTTCGGTGTGGATAAGGAGGTCGGTTTAAATAATAATATGCCCGGGTCTTTCGTGGGTCGAGGACATGGAGTCAACACAATGGATTTATGGGGAAGCACATTTTTGGGTGCAGTGTTCGGGTTACCATTGGGGCTATAGCTAGTAGTTATCATGGGAGGCATGTCAGATTCTAAAGAATAAACCTGTCTACGCTTTGACATGACTCACACACTCACAGGCACACAGGCCTGTGCTAAATCGACGGCCACGAGATGGATCTTAGCCCACTGGGCAACACTGGGCAACAGTAAAAGGAAGAAAAGAAGCTAATCTTGAAGGGCACTTACTTTTCTATAAAGTTAATGAAAAAGGGCCACCTCCACCGTAAAAGCGGCAAAGCGGGTAAGCGGTACTCAGACCGGTACTCGCCCGTGTGCGCGCGCGCTGTGCGCGTGCGCGAGCTATTTGTAGAGGTGAGTGACTCCTCGCACGGCCAATCGCCGTAATAGGGGCGGAGTTGTTGAGCCCAGCCTGGGCTAGGCGGAACTGGCAGTGGAGAAGCCAAAACAAACAGAGATTCACTCTGAAAACAAACAGAAACACGCTGTCACTTTCACTTGGATAGTATTTGTAAGTCAATAAAGTTCGGCTTGATAAAGTCGGTTCATCACCTTGGTGGAAACGCAGTCCAGCTTCAAAAGTCCTCAAAGAGCAGAAACAGGAACAGCGGGTAGTGCGGGTAAGCGGTACTCAGACCGGTATCAAAATCAATATTGGTCTTCACCCCTATGGTAGAGTACTTTGGAGTAGACTGTATTCCCAACCACAGTCCAGGCAAATCATTCTTCTCGAGGGTGCAAAGATAAATCCACTCAGAGGAACCTCTTCCTCCATAAATAAGCAATATGCCATGTAGGAGTGGCTCCCTTCTAGCCTTTTGTAAGGAGTCCAATCCATGCTGCTGTAACAAGAGACCTTTGGCCGGTAATGTCATACCCAGATTCTTCAATAAGCAGAAGGGGAGGGGGACAGGAAGTTTGAGGTCTGGAAGAATCCAAGATGGTAGGACTGTTCTTGGGGGACTTTACCCTGTCCCCTGCAGCAGTCCCTCTCTTTCTGGATGGTAACAACACTTTCCCTGGGAAGACAACAGATTTTGCTGAGGTGAGCCCAAATGGTCTATTTTTGGTGAAACTCTGTGCCAAGCAGGAGGCCCCATCAGGCATGACATTAGGAACTAAGCTAATAATAAAATAAAACCATATGGATGAGGATTCTATAATTGTGTATTCCCAGCAGCTACCATGTCAAGGCAGACATGGCTTAAATGTATTTGTTAATGAAATGCCACCAGAAACTGGGAGTGTACAAGTATATCAGTGATGCCCACAAGTAAAAGCGCCCATGCCTGTTGGGACTTTGGGCTCCAGCATCTGTTAGCTCACAGATGGCATACTGTCCCAAAACTAGTTTTATCACACAACTACTGTGACAATGGGTTTACCTAATTGAGTTTCTGATATTCAATCTAACTTATTAAGGCATGGAGAAGAATTTAAATGCCAAAGAGTAAAACAGGATACTGATGATTTGTAACTGGTGATATTACACACCCGTTGTATCATAATAACGCCCTGAAGATTACCTGATATTTAAGGCCGAAACACGTGTCAGCATCAATCAATTGGCATCAATCAATTGAAAGAAAGAAAACATTGCCTTCAATTTCGGAAGATTGCCTCTATTTTGTACTTACTGAGAATTATAGGTTTTAGCGCATCTGGTCACTGTGTTCATTTTAAGCTATAGTTCTAGGACTTGGGGCTAGTGTTAGATTGGTTAACCGGTGCAGTCTTGTTTTCCCTACCTCTTGAATTGTATGAAAGAAAAAATATTTTGGAATTTTTAGAATCAGTTCAACTTCTAAAATCTGGTAGTAGCTTGCTGAGGTAGTAGCCTGATTAAATCATTTGTTCAACCTTCAACCCATAAATATGTTACTGTTCCCCAAGTAAGTTTGTAGAGGAAGAGGTGACCTGTCTGTGCCATGATTTCTTTCAAAGAAAACTACTTTCACAATCGACACTTAGCTTTCAGTCTAGTCATGGATCCTGTGTTTACGCTGGCCAACAAGAGGGATGATCTTGTCTCTTCACTGAAAGCAGTTCTTCTTGATGTGTTCCTTTTTGACAGGCAACAGCCGTCAAATCAGGTTCACTTCTTCTCCTCCTGAACCAAACTCATTTCATGCAGCATCCTCCAACAGTCCTTGCTGCCGCCATTTCTGCTCAACATGGACATGCAATCGTTGGCAAAGTCCATCAGCTCATAAAAACGGAACTGCCGGTGCAATCATGCTCCCTCCCTCTACCCTGCTAACCGTCTTGAGCCGGATCTCCTGAAATTCCGGAAACTCCTCAAGACCTTCCTCTTCTCCTCTTCCTTCTCCCTCCCTCTACCCTGCTAACCTATTTCTCTGCTCTTTGCCTCTCTCCCTCCTATTCCTCACAGCATGCTGACTAGCCGCCTGGTGAACCTCGGAGTCTCACTGGTCCCCGGCACCCCCGCCCGTCCTCTCTCGCACTTGCCTCAGGGCCCTACACCCCACCCATATGCAATGCACTGAGAAATTAACCCAAGAAAGTGGCTCTCTTGGCACTTACCGCAGTCTCAACTGACTTGGTGCATTTGATCCTCCCCTCCCTGTGACCTTCTGCGCACTTGCTCGATCCGTACGCACCACGCCTGAAGATCTTCTGTCTGTTTCGCCCTTGTATTCACCCCTAATTGCACTGTTAAAATTGCAGAATCACCATTAAGCCTAATTGCTATATCCCATATTGTTTAATGTACTTTTTATGCACTTACTCTGCTTGTGCAGACTATTATCGTCTCAGATTTTCAAAGGCTCTGAGTGACTATTGTTTTTTTCCCCGCATTCCCACCCTCCTTGAGCGCTTTGAAACACTTGCCTGTGTATAGGTGCTATATATCCATACCATACCATACCAGTGCCACACTCGACAACAGCCAAACCTTCCCCGGGCCTCAGGAACTTAGTGATAAACCCTCCTTCTCATTGAAAGTAAAAGACCTACTAGGAGTGGGGCTTGATCATGGCCTTTCCATACCCATGGATCAGACTCATAAAGGCTTTGTTACTTCCCAACCAAGGCTTCCCTGATCTGTATCTTTATCCTCTGCGTTCAGGCACTATACCCCTCAA
This sequence comes from Ambystoma mexicanum, assembly GCF_040938575.1. Classification (NCBI taxonomy): domain Eukaryota; kingdom Metazoa; phylum Chordata; class Amphibia; order Caudata; family Ambystomatidae; genus Ambystoma; species Ambystoma mexicanum. Next base: position 92,432,792 of record NC_090935.1, on the reverse strand, counting down.
AAAACTCTACCAAAATTGTCACTTGGAATGTGAAAACTATTTGATCCTAGTACTTCATACTCAATACAGCAAAGCAAATGAACCCCAAACATCTTCTGTCCATCCCCTCTAATAGTATTGTAACAGAGCTCTACAAATGTATCTCGTTCTTACCCGGACTCTTGTCCACCAATGCACCTGAACCCTGAACGGCAGCAGTTGCTGATATTCCATTGGTAGCAGCCACACATACACAGGCACGCTTTTCTGCTGAAGGACCTTAACCATAGGCTCTTTGGGCACCTACAGTTCAGACGAACATCTCTGTGAGTTTGTACTATATTCTGCATGGGTGGGTGCGCGTCTTTTTTATTAGCTCCATCTTCGCCTGTGCTCCAATTCTCAGGTTCAAGTTCTTATCACATCCCTGCTCTCAAATCTTGCAGGACTGGAGCAATGACCTAAAGGCATTTGGTTGGATTTAAGGCTCTACCAAATGGGTTAACAAGTCAGAGGCCAGGTGGTGTGGGGACTCTGTAAGAGCGTGAACACATTAGACAGTGCTTGGTGATTGAGAAAAGCTGATATAATATTTATATAATTGTGATTCCCATGTGTTACCTCTATGCAGGGTATTACCCAAATTGACCTTTTACAATTGACCTTTTGTCCTAATTGACCTTCTGCACAATCGACCTTTATATTATTGTAGTTATTTTATATATGAATTGGGTTGGTTTTGTATCATAAATAATATAAGGGGATTGGGTGGGGCGGTCGCAGGGGGTTTTGTATTGGGTGGGAGGTTACGGGAGGGTTTCCCCCGCATATATGTCCCAATTGACCTTTTAAATAAGGTCAATTCTCCCGAGGTCAATTCCCCCGAGGTCATTTGTGAAAAGGTCAATTAGTATACATCCCTATGCAGATATATTTGTCATAATTGTATTCTTTTTTTCCAAAACTAATAAAAGGAGTTAACAATGTCCCTATGTTTTCTCTGCAGACAGATCCACTTTTGCCTCAAGTCCAGTCACGGAAGGCCGACTGGGAGATTTCATAGTGTTTGTGCGCCGCGTCATTTCAGTGCGATCTGTGCAAGAACACATGGATCTGGACCAGTGGATCAAGCCTCTGGTTCACATGGCAGTGGAAAGGCGCCCCTCAGGTGAGGATACAGTGGGCAAGCAAATTGAGACTGGGGCAGGGGGAGATGTTTGTAGTTGGTAACAGTGACACAAATAAATATGTAGCAGAACCACTTAGCTAAGTAACTTGTCATCATGCTTCCGACTGCTCCTTCACTGAGCTGTTCTCATTTGTTTCTCCTACCACAGTTATATTATGATATGTTGTTATGTTATTTTATTTATAAGGCGCCAAAGCCCGAAGGCGTTCAGGTGCCAGGCGCCAGTTGAAACCTCAAAGGTCTCCTGATGCATGTGGGTTCCATATTTCAGGCCTGAAGCAGTGTCATGTTCACACAGTTTGGCCCTTTGGTTTACAGCATGGCCGTGGACAGAGAACAAACTACACATTATACTTCATCTCCAGAATTGGTGTCCACTTTGAGCTTTACCATCTGGTTTTATGTCTCCTCACTTCTACTGACTGCTTTCAAGTAAACAATCTACACATGTCAGGAAACTCACTATTGATGTTCATCTCCTTTTCCCATGAGAGGTCAAATGGTTCAACCAGGTATATATTGCTGACCCGTAGAGGAGAGTGGATCATGCATGTCCTAAGATGTATGCTGCCTGAGTACTTAGCAGCCGTAAGTAATGAGGGGTAGTGACTCCACCTGGAGTAAATGGATAAGCCCCACTATTACCTCACACATATGCAGATATATGTAAATACTGGTAATGATTGTAAAGGTCTGAAAGAAAAGGCTTTTTGTAAACTACAAGTGGTCTTCAGTAACATAAGTGATTTAGCATATATTCATGAACATGTTCATGTATACGTACTCCCGGACCCTCAACTCCTTTGAAGGAGGGCCTGATGATGGGAAAGTTGATTGTTTTTGGGTAGAAAAAAAGTGACTGCTTTGCAGTAACAAAATCTGTAACTGCATGTTAATGGACCAAGCAGCTGCAGAGTGTGTTTGTGCCTCAAAATACTTAAGTGCTCACACAGTTTGAGATATGCTATCCAGTTATTGAATTTAAAGCACCATAACCGTAGAGTAGATTTAGGCACCTCCATGTGTTCAGCTTGTTGGGTGCCTAGGAAGCAAATTCTACTCGGGTTCTCTTGATACGTAGTGTTGGTGGTCTTTGTTGCGGGCCATAAACACGGACAGTGTTTTGATGGTCCAGATGTGTCTTTTCCTTCTCTCGCTGTAATTTTTTCTGTTGGTTCTGGAACCTTTTTATTTTAGTGAATTTTAGGCAGTTTTTCCACAGGTCCTCTGATGATTGCTTGAGTAGATCAACCTTTAGTGCATGCGCAGGGTTTGCGTTAGGTAAGTCCTGGCTTTCACAATACAGCAGTCTGGCTTCATTCTTACGAGATGTGGAGGGTCAGAAGAAGGACGTGGACTCTGATAATCCATTTCACTAAAGTATTTATTTAAATAAATAGTAAACGCCTATCTTTCCCTATTCTATGAGGCGTCCCTACCTAAATAAACTAACTAAGGTGCTTGTCAGTCATCAGTGAATGTTTTAACAGAATCGGTCCACCGTCCGAACAAACCCTTTCTGACCCTACCACTAACTTAATAATTAAAGATAGGAGAATGAATCCTGGGTTTCTGCTTCTTGCAGACTTCAGTTTAATACTTTATCTTCAAGTAATCTCCTGGTGATTATCAATTTGTGTAGTTCTTTCAATACTTCATGGGACCTTGATTCCTTTTTCTTTAGTAATGTATCTGTTACCGTATTGATTTCCTTTGGACTGTCTTTCTGCTATTTTCTCATGGTAAAATTATCCAATACTTATGATTCTCTACCTTACCACTCTTTTCCTCTTTATACAGTTCAGTCTCTCACCTCTCTCTGAGACTAGTTCTTGAACCTGTTCTCTGTTCCAATCTTCAGACTTTTCTTTTATATCTGGACTATCTTCTTTAACTATACTTCCTTTGTCTTGACTGATATCAGTGTCATCATGCCAACAATGATTCTCATTCCCTCGTCTATGAATTGCTTTGCTAAGCTTTTCTCCTTGACTGGGACGAGTAGGAGTACTCCAATAATTATTCTCCTTCACTCTTCTATGAATTGCTTAGATAGGCCTCTTCTCCTTGACTGGGATGAGTATGCTCCAATAATGATTCTCATTCACTCTTCTGTATATCAATACTTTATCTGCACTAGGACGAGTATGATTGTTCCCATAATGATTTCTTGTTGGTTACCCTGGACTTTAGTAGTACAGTCTCTATATTTTGTATGGGACTTGTATACTGGATCTCATAATGATTCCTGGTTGGTCCTCTCGGTTTTTCTATTATAGACTTTTCTTCTTATCTACAATGAGTACAGTCTCCCCGACAATAATTCTCATTCACGCTTCTATATGTTAATCTTTCATCTTGACTGGGACAAGTATGAGCATTCAAATAATGATTCTCTGTCCCCCTCTCCTGTTTTCCCTTTTACCTGTTGTTAGGGATATCGTCACTGAGTTTCTTATTCGATTGAGATTGTCTCTTCATTTGGTCAATCTCTCTCCATTCATGTCGTCATCTCCGATGGCTCTTTGGTATGTTGGATACCAACTCGCTCATCTTGTCAGTTGCGGAGTGGTCTTGGCATTGTTTTTGGAACACTGAGTTCTCCATAAGTTTATTATGGTCATGCCACCACTCTCTCTTTCTTTCTCTCTCGGGGTGTTGGGAGGCCACACGTCCCGCTTCATTTCTCTCCCTTTCCGGATGTTGGGACGCCACCCGTCCAGCTTCGTTTCTCTCTCTCTTTGGGTGTTGGGATGCCTCACGACCAACTTCGTTTCTTTCTATCTCCTGGTTACAAGACTCCACACATGCATCTGCATTCCCCTCTCTCTCTGGGTTAGAAGACGCGCTTAAGTCAGTTTCTTTTTTCTCTCAACAGCAGGATGCCACAAATCCAATCTCTCCTCCATGTCTGCGTGGGAGAAAATTAGTAACTCACAGGATTCTTTCTCTCGTCTCCAGACTCCTCCACTTTCATATATTACATAGCCGTGGGACATCCCCGGTGCAGTATTGTGTTCATTTTTTCTCTGTCTCCAGATGCTTTTCTTCTCTGTATGTCATCTTCCTCAACTCAGCTAACAGGGATTTTTCATCAGTTTCCTGTTGACATTAACATATGCTGGCATTTTTTCTTCATATACATCTTTAGTCCTCCTTATCCCCAAAGGGGGAGTCTCTCCCAGTGGGGTTCCACCTTCCTCGACTCATAGGGAGGGTGTTGTGGAGCGGGCTCCACTCCCTAGCCTCAGAGGGGGGCTCACCCTTAGGGAGAAGGGATGAATTCCTGCGATTCATCACGGAGGGTAGAGGGCTCACCCTAAAGTAGAGCTCATCCACACAAAAGCACATAATAAAAGGAAGGCACTGTATACTACTGAAAATATACTCTGTAATTAAAGTAAAACCACAAGAATGATCTACATTTACAGGTAAGTACATTAAAAATATAAAAAATGCAAATAAAAACTAGTAATATGCTCCTGAAATACCCCAAATACTATCCAAACAAGTATTCAGTACAATACTACATGTAGGTAATACTTTCAGATACTTCTATACCGTTTTAGAAATTAGGAAAAGGTTGCTCATAGAAATTAACAGGCAAAAGTCAGGCCACAGCTCCTGGTTATAGTGGAAATACTGCTGGGTATTAAAAGAGTGCAGGGGAGCTGCAGACAAGGTGATCCTAGGGTTGGCATTGATGGAAGGGCTACCAAAGGAGATCCACTCCCAGGTTTGATTGGCAAAGATCCTTTGAAGCAAGATAGAGTTAGGGGGCTCAGAAAGAAAGACGGTGGGCCCATCCCTCAGGATCTCCCTCTCCTACCAAGTGGTCAATGCCTGGCACTTACCACTTGCCCTGCAACTGGCTCTCGGGCACTTCCCCCTCTGTGGAACCTCTAGCACTTACCCACCTGCCCTGTCTCTTCTCTGTCTCTAAACTTACATGTTCTGAATGTTCACAAGTCCTAGTAGGACCGCCTCTGCCTTTTGCTGATCATTGTTATTTTATTTCATTGTCTGGTTTTGTTCCCTCCCCTTTTCCCTGTGAGCGCTTTGAAACACAATGGGCATCATTACAACAAAGGCGGTAGAGGGTTAACAGCGCCGGTAGAGCTGCCGGCCCCGTTAACCCCATACGCCCTCATTATGAGGTCTCCTCGCGCGACCCGCTAAGGATGCCTGGTAAAACCACGAGGAGACCAGGATGCAAACAACCGCACGGAGACCAGGATGCAAACAACGGGCACGTTAATAACAGGCCCGTTGTTTGCATCCTCCCCATTCCCATTGAGCCCTAGGGGGGCTGAAATGGGAATGGGGATGTACAGCGTCTGGGTTCCTTGAATGGGGAAATACCGGGCCCTCCAAGGTCGGAATGGCCCGGTATTTCCCCATTCCAGGAACCCGGACCCGGTACCCGGAAAGGAGGTAGCCATGCCGGTAAGAACGGCATGGCTACCTCCATTCTCATAATGAGGCCCAATGCCTTAAAGTACAAGCGTCTTACAAATGCACAATAAATAAATAAAAACACACTGATCACTTCCCTTTTCTTGTTACAGATCTCTGAAGTCTCTTGGAGTATCTGATTTTGTTATTTCTCCATTTCCCCTCCCCAGCCGGGGTGCTGTGATTGTAACAGTCTACTCAAAGCTGTTTCAATCTAGAGACCCACAGGGGTGCGTGGGGCCAGCAGCCCCTGCAGAATTGTTATTATTGAGAACTGGCTCAGTGAGTCAGTGATGCACAATGTTATTATTGGACCTCTGGTCCTGACCATGACAGTTCAAATCCTGTTCATGGTTTCTGCTTGGGTTATTATGATGAAATCCCCTGGCTAGTTAATAATGGCCACACGTTTTAGCTATCATTAGGAAGGTGCATTATCTATCATGATTCTATGGCTATTGAATGGCTTTTTTTGGTTGATAGTTAGAAATTAGAATAAGGGTAACATTGTCTGCATTGCGGATACACAGCCCCACCAATACGTAATCCACTGTATTTATTTAGAGGGATAAAGCGTTGACACCAAAGCGCTGCACATAAAGGAACTGTACAATATATATAGGAAACCAAACATTGCATGATCTAATCAAGAAGAGGACAGAGAGGGATAATATTTTTATTTTTATACGAGAATGAAAAGAGGAAAAGAAAATGGAGGTCTAATCGGTAGCTGAAGTTTATTTCAGTGTTTAGGAGCTAAAAATATAAAAAACAACGGAATCAAGACTGAGCACAGGGAGGGTGGGAACAGTGAAGAGAATTTAAGAATACGAATAGGAGAGTAAAAAGAGGCCAAAGGGGAACGCTAGAATAGAGGTAAATCATGAAAGCACTTGAAGACAACACAGAGAAAATGAAAGATGAAGACAGATTCAAAGGTTGAAGATCAACCAACCAAGAGAGATCAATGCATGGGGAAGTCAAAGGATCCGGACAACACAGTAGGGAGACAGAGGAACTGTATATGGTACGAAGAGAGGCCAGTTGATAGGATGGAAAACTATGAAGTTCAGAGCAATCATTTGTATTTATTGTCACTTATATAATGTGCTTCCACCAAAGCGCTGTAAAACCTATACACAAGAAAACAGTCCATAAACAGGGGTAATGTTGGCAGTTCAATAATCTACAGAAGATGGCAAAGCAGTATAGCTTTCAGAAAGTGAAGCGAGAAGATGAGCTTGTCAATGAGAATGAAGGATATTAAGGGAAGAAGAAGAGCGGATAGTTACAATGAAAGAAGTCAAGAGATAATCATGACAAGAGAAAACTAGAACAGAAACTAGAAGTTTACATGCATGAAAGGAGCAGCAATAACAAGCTTTTCGAATCTTGAACAAGAGGAAAAGACAAGACCGTGCAACAGAAGAAATGTGAGCGTAAAAAAGAAAGGTTTGCTATCAAATGTCACTGCACTGTTTAACTTCGATTGCATTTGGCGGCCCTTCCCTGTGTCCTTTGCCGTGGCTCAGTGTGACTATAAACATGCCCATGCAGCTTGTTTTTGTGGAAAGAGATGTGAGGTTGACTGTATTGACACACAACTACAGCTTGTAAAATGTTTCTTTGGCCTTTCCTATAGTAGGACTTGATTTCAAACAATGCACTTATCCAATATTCCATGGCTCAATTGCGTACAGATCCCTTTATCTTTAATTTTCCAGAAATCCATCCTCAGGGTCATATGGTCACATGGGGTGACTCAGAAATGGTCGTGCCGAGAGAGTTTGATGGATGAGAAGATGTGATTTTGCTCACCCTAAGTGTGTCATATGTAAAACCTGTAGCAGCCATATATAACCCTTGGTTCGATGGTGAATGCCTCTCTCGCATACATTGCTCTGCCAAAATGGTGTCTGAGTGACCTTTTGCTGACACATATTCCCTGTGACATATCCATGAGTAGCACCACCAAAGTACTGTTGACTCCAAGCAGTAGCGCCATGCACAATCACGGTGAGTCTGTGCACATTGCTTTACTTTGTGACACACTAGGGAGTCCCAAACCCTCATACGCTATAATGGAACCTTGACGGCTCACTGGATTTTTCATTCTTCTAAATCGCCACCTGATCATCCATGGCTTATTTGTGTGTGTGCGATCTCATCAGGTTCACATGTTTCACCCTTTCTTTGATCTTCCTAACCACTGCTGAGGATGTATAGAGGTGTGTCAGGTGTAGTGTAATTGTTTACCTCTAACTCCAAGTTTATTGGTTCCTTGCTGCTATTTTTTTTTTTAATCAAATTTATTGATTTTACAAAATTGTTCTCTTCTCTATGTTTGCTTTTCCTTTTGTAGTGTACAGTTTTCTTCTTTGAGGCAAGCTGCCAAGGCAGCTTCTAAGTCCAGTTAGTTTTCTTTCCGCTTAGCAGACGGGACCACCAGGAGTCTTCTTCTCTCAGCGAGAAGGGTTCAGGAAGAGGTTTTAGATATGCTTTCCTAAAAGTAGAGGTTTCAGGGCACGTCGTCAGAAGGTGTCCGGCCAATTCAGTTTCGGTGGCGTTCTTACATAGACGACAGCTGCTGGATGTGGATAGACCTCTGAGGCCTCTGATTTCATTGGTGTGAAGGAGGTTTAGCGTGGCCCTTAAAAATGTTTGTCTCAGGCGTTTGTCAGGGAAGCATCTGAACACTTGTTCAATTTCATTAAGGTTTTTATGCTGACTTGGGAGGTGAGCCAGGAGTTTGTTTGAAGCGTCCTTGTCTTGAGTTTCTATCCAGTCCAAATCACTTAGCTTTTTCTTGACTTGCGTTGGATTTTGGAAGAGGTCCTCCTCATTGTAGCCAGATTGCTCCAATTGCAGTTTTTTCTTGATTGCCCAGATTGAGAGAATGTTGCAACCATCGGCAGCAATTTCTTGTTTTATCAATTTGTACTGCGGGGCTGTGTCTGGCATCACTTTTCTGTAGAGTGCCATTTCATTCCAGTCGACTACTGCTTTTAACGAGAGCAGACCCAGTTCTCTCCTTATTGGTGGTAGTGATGTTGACTTTGGGAGGCGTAGCACTTCTCGCCAGAAGTGGCCTTCAAGTTTAGCCCAAAGACTTGAGGGGATTGTCGGAATGGCTTCTCCTCCGTATGTCAGGGACGGAATCACTTTTCCTTTGTAGTATTTTATCACAGACATGAGCGAGAAGCGTCCGAATTTCCTATCTATTGCCTTCGACTGTGAGGTGAGTTTCCGAGATTTTAACTAGAGGTTGATCTGCATGCTTGTCTGATTGCCAGAGCTGTCGATCATGACCCCAAGGTACTTGAATTATTTTACTTGTTTGATTTTAGTGGTCTCAATCGTCCAATGATTGGGTTTTATTTTTGTTTTTGTACATTTTTCGATCACCAAGATTTTGGTTTTTTCTTTATTAATCTCAAGGTTATTTTTCGTTATGTAGGTTGCCAGGTTGTTGAGTTGGCGTTGGAGTCCGATTGGCGTCTGGTCAATCAAGATGATATCATCAGCGTAGAGGAGCCTTGGGACTCAGGTCCCCCCTATTTTAGGTGGGAATGTTCTAAGGTCTTTGCAGGTCTCTTAATAGTCTCCAAGGAATGCTGTAAAAAGCGCAAGCGCCAGGGGGAAACCCTGCTTCACTCCTCTGTTGGTCGAGATCTCTTCAGAGAGGGTGCCTATTTGGTTCAGCTTTACTATTATTGTGGTTTTTGTATGAAGAGCAATGATGGGATCTAGGATCTGATTAGGACAATTGCATGCATCCAGTTTAGACCATAGTAGGTTGCGGTCGATCTTGTCGAATGCTTGGGTTAGATCAACAAAGGCCATAAATACCTTTTTTTGTTGTGCTCTTCAGATGCTTTTTATTATGCTCAACAGCATGACGTTTACTCTGGTCCCTATGTTCTTGGTGAATCCCGCTTGAAAGGGGTTGTCACAAGGGGAGTGTTTGGCCCAGTGTTTGGCCCAGCGTTGAAAGCTTTCTAGGAGACATGAACCGTAGATTTTTTTCCTAAGCTATAGGGCGGTAGTTGGAAGGGTCAGATCTGTCGCCCTTTTTGAAGATGGTAACGACAGTTGCTGAAGTCCAAGAACTGGGTATGGTCTTTGAAAGGCTTATCTCTTGGAAGACAATGCTGATGAAGGAAGCCCAGGCGTCTTGATGGTTTTTCAAGTCAATGTTCGGTTTCCCGTCCGGGCCTGGGGCTCTGGATGGTTTTAGCTTTTGAATTGCTCTTGCTATGTCTGCTTTGTTGGAGAAATCTTCCCAGGGAGTAAGGCCCGGAGGGTTGAGAGGCTTAGGCTTTTGGGATGGGTTCTGGAACAAGCTGCTGAAGTGGTTAGTCCATCTTTCCTCACTCACAGCGTTGGTTGTTGATGGACTTGTGTTTTTGTCGATCTCTTTTACAAGGTCCCAGAATTATCTGGAGTTTTTGCCATTTACCTTCCTTAGCATCACCTCAGAGTTGTGTTGGTATAATGTTGCTCGATAGAATTTGATCCATCCTGCGTATATCTTTGCCTCCTCTTGATAGTGTTTCTTGGTTGTTGGGGAGTTTGACTTGTTTGCTTGTCGTTTGAGTTTACGGAGAGCACAACGTTTCTCTACCAAGAGTTTATTGTAGTGGTGCGTGCCTTGTTGTGATGTACACTGATTTTTTGATAGGCCCCCTTGGTATGTGATCAATAATGGTTGATAGTCAATTTCGGTACTTTTAAGTGTTCTCCGAAGGTCTTCATTTTTTCTTATAGATCGTGGATAGTTCCAGAATTCTTTCTTTTGTCAAGCGAAGACGGTTTCCTTGGTTAGTAACTTCCATTGTTTCTTTCATTGTCGGGTTCGGAGATCTTTGTGAGATGCACGTGATTTCCAGGATATTATGATCGATGACCTTATATCGTATAATGTCAAAAGATGATACTAGATTGAGCATTTCCTCTGAGGTGAATATGTAGCCGATGCTAACTTTTTGGTTGTTTCTTTCCCATGTTCGAATTTGAGATGCTTTTGGGGAAATTTGGTCTGCGTTGAAGATGAGTCTTGAGTCCATCAGTTTCACACATTTTTGGCCCCTATAGTCTCCCCGCCGCTTTCCATTGTTTGTTGTAGGGGTTTCTTTTGTAGTCGGGCAGTTTGCATTAAGGTCTCTGCATATGACGGTCAACGTTATTTCCGAATTGGCATGGATGTCGTCTATTTCGGATTCCAGTGTCCGTAGGAATCTCTCGTCTGTAGTGGCTTTGGGGTTCCAAAATGTGGTTATTATGGCCATTGAGGATTCCTGGGTCTTATCGCTAGTTGGATCGATTCTGGTCCACTTCACCTGTACCGAGAGGTGGCTTTGGGAGAAGGATCGCTTATTTTCGATTGCCAGGCCGCATCCTGATCGGACTGTGATTAGGAGGCCGGCTGAAGGGCGGCCTATCAAGGCTCTTTTTGCTGGCGCGATTTCGATTTCGTAGCCGTCCGTCCATTGCAGGTGTGGTTGTCAGTCAGGTCTCCTGAAATGCTAGAATATCTCCCAGGTTGGTATCTCCCGTTGTCATCAGGTGTTTGAAACCCATTGTGTTCCATTATCCCAGTTTTAGTGAGGCCGGTGTGGGATTCTTTCCTTCTCTGTGTCTGGTGTTTCTTGCCTATTTTTGCCTCACTGCTGGCAGCTATTTGCTGGCCCCAGAGTTTGGTGGTTTCAGAAGCCACGCCCAAAGTTGTTTTATTGGGGCAAAAGAAAGTGTGTTTCGTTTTGTTTTTGTGTTGGGATCTGGATGGCTGTTTGTTCTGGATTTCTTTGTGGGTGGAGGTACCTTTTCGTGTGGGTGATCTTCACTGTAAGGATGGTTAGGATTTCCTATTTGTTCTGTTCTTGGTAAATCCAAGGTCTTAGGTTGGTGTCGTCGGTTGGGTGAGGTGCCCTGGTTGAAATCTGCCCGATGGTAGAGTGCCGTTTTCGTCCCATAATGCGCCCTTTGGCTGCCAGCCATTTTGTTTTCTGTGCCTGTGTCAAGTAGGGGCGTTTTGTCTTGGTACAGGATTGCTCTTGAAGATTCTGTTATATGTTAATAATCCTTTGACTTCCTGGCTTTGTGGTAGGGTTCGACGAGTGTAATGTCATCTGGGCTTAGACGCTTAAGGTCTTTGGTGTTTCTCAGAATCTTCATAATTGTTCCTCTATTCAATGTTATGGCTTCTGAGTTTTTTTTCTGTTTGTTCTAGTTTGAGGATTATACTTGGTCTTGCGCTGTGAGGCCCCTTTCGGTCTGTACTTATGTGTTCCCTGTGTCTTTTTAGTGCGGCTGGCCCTTGTGGACCAGGTCTTTCGTTTTCTCTTCAATGTCTGTGGTTACTAAATTCTGGTTGTTTTGGTTGGAGGGATCCTTTTACGAGTCGAGATTTGGTGGTCGTTTTCGGGGTTGGTGTTGTCGAGCTGTTCCGTCTGTGTTTTTTTGATGGTGTTTTTTTTTAGGGGTGCTCCGAGAGACCGATTTGCAGTTTCGCGCTTCCTTGTTTTCCCCTGCCTCAGGGGAGAGATGAAGGGTTATGTCCATCACGCTTTTGTCTGCCATGAAGTCCTCGGGGACATTTGGGTTGAGTAATGTGGTAGCATTTGAGGTTGCGGGATTGTGGTTTTCTGTTCATTGAATAGAAAAGAGTTTTGTTTTTTAAGAGTTTTCGTTCTCTCGGGGGATGATTTGTGAGCTACCCAACTTTGTTGAAGTCTGTTTAGCGTGGATGGGCTTAGCCAGACGGTTCTTCGGGGATCCGCTTGAATTGAGAGAGGTCTTGGGATTGTTTGGAGAGTCGATGATAATGCAGGCCTCTTTGCTCGGACTTGAATTACAAGCCAGCCTTTTTTTTGTTATACTTTCAGTTTTGTTCTTTCCTGTCGGAGTATCTCGTTGGATGCCTGAGAATACAAACGGTCCTGCACCTGCGCCTAGTGGAGAGTCTGTTTGAGTTTGAGCACTGGGTCCTTAAGTCTTTGGACCTTTTGGTTTATCTCTGGCCGTGTCTTGTAGATCTCTTTGGGAACTTGGACTAGCATAGCTACCTTTCGCGTTACTTTCCTTTGCAGTGATGAATCCTTCTATGTAAATCATTTTGGTGTGCATCAGTGCAATGAGTGTTGTGTGGTCTTTTAAAGTCTGATCTAGAGACTCGTACAGGTTTCTAAAGGGCGCTAGGGCAATCGTGATTGCCGACATTATCGTCAACACGTCCGGCTTTTTTGTTAGAGTTTCTTTGGGGCGCATGTAGGCATGGCTCGTACTCCTGGTCGGCGTCCCAAAGGGTTGTTCGTGTAGAGGCCTGTCATTCGGCAGGTTTTGTGTGGGCCGGGCATCCCTTGGCAGGTGTTTTTGAGAGGACCTTCTTGCAGGTCTTGAGGTTGCTTGGATCTGCCAGTCTGTGTCGACCACTGGTCTGGTATGTAGGCCCACTGGGTCGGTTGGTTTGTGAGAGTCGTCATTCTTGGGCGGTGAGGATGAAGAGTGGTCTCTGGAAAGTGGGACTTCCAGTTCGTCAGCGTCCTTTTGTTTCCCCGCAGAAAGCGGCGAGGCATCATAGGGGGGGTGTAACGCTCAGCTGATTCTCGCAGAGGCGCCGGTCTTGACTGGGCGACTACCGTATCTTCAAAGGTGATGTGCAGCACCCGGTTGGCTCTTTGGGCTGGACCTCTGTGCTCTGTATGCCTGACGTGCAGAGTAAGATGTCTGCAGATAGAAAATACGGGGTTAATGAACTGGGGTTATTGGGGTGTCCCTATCTCTTTCCTCTTCTCCTCTCCTGTAGACCCCCACAGGTTAACGCTCTCACCTTAGGTAAGTGAATGCCGAGCTCTCCATCTGCCTCGGGGCAGGGTGCTGTAACCAGTTTCTTCACTGGATAGGTAGCGCAGGCCTCTTGACTTCAGAGGACTGCTGTCCGTCGTTTACTGCACGAACGGTAAGTTTCGAGTAACTCAAATGTCTTTAAAGTCTTTAATAATGATGTCTCTTGTTTTGCAGGGTTCCGGCGATGGCGGATGACGGGCTGAAGTGAGTTGAAGATGGAGCCCGTGTGATGAATAGAAGCGCCTGGAAGCACGTAAGTAAGCGCTTGTTGCCAGCTTCACGATGCGCTCTAACTGTCTTTTTATTTTGCAGGTACAAGTTCGGAGCGGCTGCAGGGTGCCGGGATACCCACTGGGTTAGATGTGGAAAGGAGTAATGGCACGTGAGTATTAAAGTTCCCCAATGTCTTTAAACGCACCTTGTTTTGTCTTTCAGATGCGGGATGCAGCGCCGACGGCCTCCGGAGCTTGTGAAGAGTTGGTAAGCTTTTGTCTTTCAGATGCCGGAATGCAGTGTGAAGACCTCCGGAGCGCACGAAGAGTAGGTAAGCCTTTGCCTTTCAGATGCCGGAACGCTAACCTGTTCTTTCTTGTCTTTATAGGTGTTGCTGAAGACTGGATTCAGGATGGTAAGCCTTTTTCCTTAGGCCCAGGACCGGATGCAGAAGACACGATGAGCGTTCTGCTGCAGAGGGTGCAGAATAACGCAAAGCAAGATTCATCCACCGGGTGTGGTTTAAATAGCCTCCTGTAGTGCTTAGGTGTCTCCTTCCACAGCCACGCCTAAGTAAGAAAAGAGTTCCTGGTAAGAAAAGAGTTCCTGCCTTCCAGAAGAGTTCCAGTGTTCTGAATCTAGGGAGTGGCTCCAGCCCCACCCAACAGGAAAAGTAGTTCCAAACAGAAGAGGATCAGAGGCTCAACTGGCAGGCAAGTAAGCAGCATGGTCTGCTGCAGGTAAGTCCACCCAAGCATTATGAGCCCGGCGCTTCCAGCGCTGGGACTGGGCATATTTATGAGCCTGGTGCCACTGGCGCCAGGACTGGGTCCAAAAGGTCCCAATTGGGACTGGTTGGCACTCAGAACCTGGATTATGGATCTGCTTCCAAGGGAGTTGGGAAAACCCTGACCTTTTGGAAGCAGAGATCATGACAGTACCCCCCCTCAAGGCCCCTCCCAAACCGGGCTTCTCCGGGGGTTTTGGCTTGTCAGGAAATGTTCGGTGAAATCTTTTGATTAGGCGAGGAGCGTGGACATATTCAGCAGGTTCCCAGGATCTCTCTTGGGGGCCGTAGCCTTTCCAGTCAATTAGGTAGAATAGTTTAGATTTGGAGATCTTGGAGTCCAGAATGCTTTTGACTTCAAACTCGAGTTCTCCATCAACTAGGATAGGTTTTGGAGATTTGGTTAGTCGGGTTTGAGGTTGCACGGGTTTTAATAGAGAGACGTGGAAGACCGGATGTATCTTCATGTGCGGGGGCAAGTCCAACTTGACCGCTACTGGGTTTACTATGGTAGTGATGGAATAGGGACCAATGTATCTTGGGTTGAATGTGCGTGGCCCTTTTAGAGATATATATTTGGTGGATAACCAGACTTGATCCCCTACTTGATAGTGAGGGGCTTCCTTCCGATGTTGATCTGCTCCTTTCTTGTATTGTTCTTTAGCCCTTTGAAGGTGAGAAACAGCTTCCTTAAAGGCTTGGGTGATTGTAGAATGCAGGTAGTCTACTGCTGGTGTTTCAAGATCTTGGAGGGGATCCACCTCCGAGGTTCGAGGGTGACTGCCGTACAAAAGAAAAAACGGGGTTTTCCCAGTTCCCGAATGGACAGAGTTATTGTAGGCATACTCGGCTATCCAAAGGATATCTTTCCAAGTTTTTTCAGTTTGTTGCAGCATGCAGCGTAAATACTGTTCCAGAGTTTGATTGGTCCTCTCGGTTTGTCCGTCGGTCTGAGGGTGGTGACTGGTCGATAGTCTCACATCAATTTGAGCCGACCGACAGCAACTTCGCCAAAAATGAGAAATAAATTGACTACCTCGATCCGAAATTAGAACCGAAGGAAAACCGTGCAGTCGGACGATGTTTTCGAGAAATTCTCGGGCCAGAGTTGCTGCTGTTGGCAAGCCTTTGAGCGGAATGAAATGCGCCATCTTGGAGAATAAGTCCACGATTACTAGAATCGTATTGTATCCGGAGCATGGAGGTAGATCGGTGATGAAGTCCATAGAAAGCGTATGCCAAGGGCGAGGTGGGATGTCAATAGGGCGTAAGAGGCCTGCTGGTCTTTCCTTTTGACTCTTGTTTTGGGCGCATACTCCACAGGACATTATAAAGTCTCTGATATCTTTTTTCCAAGACGGCCACCAGAAGTAGCGCTTGATCTTTTCTGAGGTCTTGGCTATACCGGGATGACCTTCCATTAAAGAGTCGTGATAACAAGAGATTACTTTTTCCTGTAAATCTGTGCTGGGTAGGTATAATCTTTCTTGGAAATACAATAAGTTGTCCTTTACTGCAAAGTCCTTTCCCTGCAGATGCCAATTCTGTATGTCTGCTGGAGTTACAAGTTGCCTGGCTTTATCCTTAACTTCCTCTATGGATTCTGTGGCGATTACACCCAGAATTCTTTGTTTGGGAATGATTGGTACAGGTTTAGGGTTGATCAAGTGTTCTTCCACTCCCATCCGAGAAAGGGCATCGGCTTTACCGTTCTTTGTACCAGGTCGATAGGTAATTATGAAGTCAAACTCGGCAAAGAATAATGCCCAACGGAGTTGTCTAGAGGATTGGGCTTTTGCGGTTTTCAAATATTGCAGGTTTCGGTGATCCGTAATCACAGTAACGGTGTGTCGGGCCTTCAGCAGATAATGCCGCCAAGCCTTAAAGGCAGACTTGATAGCCAGAAGTTCCTTGTCAGTAATCGTGTAATTGACTTCAGGAGGCGAGAATTTGCGGGACCAAAATGCCACGGGATGCAACTGATTGGTTACCGGGTCCTTTTGTGATAGAACTGCCCCCATGGCAAGGCTTGAAGCATCAGTTTCCACGATATAGGGGAGTTCGGGGCGAGGGTGTTTTAAGATTGGTGCAGAGATAAATTTAGTCTTCAAATCCTGGAAA
Source organism: Ambystoma mexicanum (assembly GCF_040938575.1). Classification (NCBI taxonomy): domain Eukaryota; kingdom Metazoa; phylum Chordata; class Amphibia; order Caudata; family Ambystomatidae; genus Ambystoma; species Ambystoma mexicanum. The sequence goes on along the minus strand of NC_090935.1, from coordinate 92,416,203 downwards.
GCTTGTTCCGCCTCGGTAGACCATTCAAAACGTTTGTTTTTCTTTAACAAGGCAGTGATGGGCTGGACTATTCGAGAGAACTCGGGGATAAACCTGCGGTAAAAGTTAGCGAAGCCTAACATGCTTTGCACCCCTTTTACGGAGGATGGTGATGGCCATTTGAGAACTGCATCGACCTTCTTTGAATCCATACGCACTCCGCCAGGTGATAATATGAATCCCAAGAATTCAACGTCAGTCACGTTGAAAACACATTTTTCCAACTTAGCGAAAAGTTTGTGTTGACGCAATCTTTCGAGGACCATTTTCACGTGTTTCCGATGTTCAGATTCCGATGAAGAATAAACGAGAATGTCGTTGATGTAAACAACAACACACACATCTATGAGCTCTCTGAGGACATCGTTCATAAAATATTGAAAGGCGGCCGGGGCATTGCAAAGTCCGAAGGGCATGACCTGATATTCAAATAGCCCATACTTGGTGCGGAAGGCCGTCTTCCATTCATCGCCCTCTTTTACTCGTACCAAGTGGTAAGCTCCTCTAAGATCCAGCTTTGTATATATGCATGCTTTTCTGACTTGGTCCAGGAGTTCAGGGATCAAAGGTAACGGATATCTATTCTTAACGGTGATCTGGTTCAGGGAGCGATAATCGATACAAGTTCTAAGGTCTCCTTCCTTTTTTGGAACGAAGAACAAAGCTGAAGAGGCAGGGGACTTGGAAGGACGAATAAACCCATTTGCCAGGTATTGATCCAGGTATTGTCGAAGGTGAAGGTTCTCAGGCTCGGTGAGGGCATAAATTCTACTACAAGGAGGAGTAGATCCAGGTATCAGGTCTATCTGGCAGTCATAAGACCTATGAGGAGGTAGAGAATTAGCCTGCTCCTTCCGGAAAACATCTTGGTATTCTAGGTATTCGGGAGGTAACTGGGGAGTCTCGGAAGAAATTGCTGCCAGTGCAACACCAGGTGGAGGGTGACAAGTAGAGACACATTCTGGAAACTGGACCGTTCTTGCTCGCCAATCGATCAGAGGATTGTGTTTCTCTAACCAAGGTATTCCTAGAATAATCTGGAACTGAGGGGCCTTGATCACATCGAACACGATCTTCTCATGGTGTCCATCTTGACTTACTAGCGTCACCGCTTGAGTGGTATGCGTTACTGGCCCGGAGGCTATCTCCGTACCATCCACCGTAGTAATGACGTCCTTTACAGCCTTGGGACAAAGAGTTAGATTCATCCTCAAAACCATTTCATGATCCACATAATTGCCGATGGCACCGCTGTCGACGTAAGCTTCAATTGCATGTAATCGATCCGGATTATCAGGGCTAATGAGGACCATAGGTATCACGAAATGCGAGGTCACGGAACTGGTTTTCACGCTCGGCAAGAGGACCTCTATTCTTGTCGGGCGAGGTCGTTTCCCTGCTCATAGTTTGTAACTGTGGTAACTGCAGCTCCTACTGCCTTCTTGGCAGGTTTCACCGGACAGTCTCGAAGAAAGTGCCCTGAGTTTCCGCAATATAGGCATAATTGCAACTGTTTTCTCCTTTCCCGCTCCCTTTGTGTTAGAGGACCTTTCAGACCCCCTATTTGCATGAGTTCCCCGGAGTCTACTCCTTTGGAAGGAGTTGGCGGTTTGGAAAATACTCGAGCATCAAACTTGGAACGATCGGCCTTCCTGTTCTGCAGTCTGTGATCTATTTGAACGACCAAGTCTATATAATCCGAACAGTCTTGTGGGGGATTCACTACTTGGGCTAAAACGTCTTTGAGCTCTCCACGTAGACCTCTATAAAACAGCGTAATCCTTTTGTCCTCAGGCCATTGAGTTTCCACTATTAGTCTGTTGAAAGATGCAATATAAGCCAAAAGGTCTTGATTACCCTGTCGCAACGAAAGAAGCTCATTGTCCAAGGCCTGCCCCTGTGCATATCTTGCGAACAGTTTTTCCATACTAAGCTGAAAGGCTTGAAAATCATGGAGAACCGGATCATCTTGATTAACTAGAGGGATCGACCAGTCTGCCGCATTGCCACTAAGGTACGAAAGTACAAAAGCTACTTTAGCTTGATCAGTTGGAAAGGCTGCTGGCCGGCATAAGAAGTGCAACCGGCACTGATTGATAAATACTGCAAACCTCTTTGGGTCACCAGAAAATCGTTCGGGCGGAGCCAGAGGTACATTCCCAGGTAGGTTGATCTGCACTGGATTCATAGAGGATGTTGAAGGAAGATTTGCCCCTGATGCGGGTAGCGGGGTCTGTCCGGCTTGTGACTGTAGCAATTGTCTAACAAGATCATCTGTTCTCTCCTTGGAAATAATTAGTTCCCTTCTTAGAGCGTTCGTTTCCTGACGAGCTGCATGCACTTCTGCCCTTAGTTCCCCAAGTAACCGGGCTAGGTGGTCAGTATCCGAGGTTTCCATAGCGCCTGGGCGAGAGTTTTGCGGTAGGCTTTGCGTTCTGTAACGCTCAGCTGATTCTCGCAGAGGCGCCGGTCTTGACTGGGCGACTACCGTATCTTCAAAGGTGATGTGCAGCACCCGGTTGGCTCTTTGGGCTGGACCTCTGTGCTCTGTATGCCTGACGTGCAGAGTAAGATGTCTGCAGATAGAAAATACGGGGTTAATGAACTGGGGTTATTGGGGTGTCCCTATCTCTTTCCTCTTCTCCTCTCCTGTAGACCCCCACAGGTTAACGCTCTCACCTTAGGTAAGTGAATGCCGAGCTCTCCATCTGCCTCGGGGCAGGGTGCTGTAACCAGTTTCTTCACTGGATAGGTAGCGCAGGCCTCTTGACTTCAGAGGACTGCTGTCCGTCGTTTACTGCACGAACGGTAAGTTTCGAGTAACTCAAATGTCTTTAAAGTCTTTAATAATGATGTCTCTTGTTTTGCAGGGTTCCGGCGATGGCGGATGACGGGCTGAAGTGAGTTGAAGATGGAGCCCGTGTGATGAATAGAAGCGCCTGGAAGCACGTAAGTAAGCGCTTGTTGCCAGCTTCACGATGCGCTCTAACTGTCTTTTTATTTTGCAGGTACAAGTTCGGAGCGGCTGCAGGGTGCCGGGATACCCACTGGGTTAGATGTGGAAAGGAGTAATGGCACATGAGTATTAAAGTTCCCCAATGTCTTTAAACGCACCTTGTTTTGTCTTTCAGATGCGGGATGCAGCGCCGACGGCCTCCGGAGCTTGCGAAGAGTTGGTAAGCTTTTGTCTTTCAGATGCCGGAATGCAGTGTGAAGACCTCCGGAGCGCACGAAGAGTAGGTAAGCCTTTGCCTTTCAGATGCCGGAACGCTAACCTGTTCTTTCTTGTCTTTATAGGTGTTGCTGAAGACTGGATTCAGGATGGTAAGCCTTTTTCCTTAGGCCCAGGACCGGATGCAGAAGACACGATGAGCGTTCTGCTGCAGAGGGTGCAGAATAACGCAAAGCAAGATTCATCCACCGGGTGTGGTTTAAATAGCCTCCTGTAGTGCTTAGGTGTCTCCTTCCACAGCCACGCCTAAGTAAGAAAAGAGTTCCTGGTAAGAAAAGAGTTCCTGCCTTCCAGAAGAGTTCCAGTGTTCTGAATCTAGGGAGTGGCTCCAGCCCCACCCAACAGGAAAAGTAGTTCCAAACAGAAGAGGATCAGAGGCTCAACTGGCAGGCAAGTAAGCAGCATGGTCTGCTGCAGGTAAGTCCACCCAAGCATTATGAGCCCGGCGCTTCCAGCGCTGGGACTGGGCATATTTATGAGCCTGGTGCCACTGGCGCCAGGACTGGGTCCAAAAGGTCCCAATTGGGACTGGTTGGCACTCAGAACCTGGATTATGGATCTGCTTCCAAGGGAGTTGGGAAAACCCTGACCTTTTGGAAGCAGAGATCATGACAGGGGGTCCAGTCACTCGCCTGAGTGAGAAGGGGGTATTGAGTTTGTGGGTGGAGGTTGTGGGTTTTTGTCCAGTGTGGCTGCAGCGTCGGGGGCTTTGTTATTGCTCGGGGTGGGCTCTGGTGTAGAGTTCTTGTTCGAATCCTCCTGCGGCGCAGGGTCAAGTGCCGCTTTGCTGCTTAAGGGAGTTTTGATATGGCTCGGGTTGCAGACTGTTTTGCGCGTTTTTGAGACGGGAGGGACGTCCGTTAGGGCTTCTAAAATTTCATCATCCATGAGTTCAGTAAGTACTTCGTGCTTTCTTTTTCCTTGTCTCGCAAAAAGTTCTTTTAGTGAGTTACAGAGGGTAGTTTTTGAGCATGCACCCTTTATGGGCATTTGGGACCCCTTTTTGTTGATGCAGGTCTTTGACCTTTATTGTTGTTGGGTTTTTTTGTATTTACTTTTTGACATTTGTTTCTTCATTGAGGGGTGTTTGTGCCGCTCTGCAGAGTTTTGCTGTCGGGTTTCCCCCTTTTTTCTTTTTCTGGGGTGGGAGCTAGTGATTGTAAACGTTTTCCCATTCATCCCCCGTATTTTCATGACTGGCTGCACCACACAGGACTTCTCCGTTCTTGGAGGGCGAAAGCTGTGATGTAGGTTTATCCACTGGGGGAGCTCGAGAGTCCGCTGAGCGAGCCGGGTCTGCGGCGGTACCTGGCTTGCACGGCTCCAGTTCTTGCGGGCAGGGCTCCTGGAGCTCCGCGTGTCCGTCATTCCATGCGGCATGGACCTGCGCCATGATCGCGAGAGGCGTTGCGATCCCCGTCGGCGCCTGAGGACATCCCGGGCCCAGAGAGGGCTCGGGTGGGGGTATTGGGCCTTCGGGCCTGTCGGCCGGGGCCCCGCATATGTTCCAGGGGCCCCTCGGCTCGCGAGGTTCCTGCCGCGTGGCCTCTCCATCCGAGGTAGGTGAAGTTTCCAATACGGCTTGAAGATTGATTTTGCCGGCCGTTGTTGTTGGCAATGCTGGGTCAGCCGCGCATTCCTGGGCTCTCTTAGGTTGGGGCGAGTCTTTCGCAGTCAGTCCTCCGACAGGCTACACTGGGTTACCTCCAACAGAATGGTCAAGCCGAGCGTTCTAGGCTGCCCTGGTTTCGTTTTCATTTCTGCCCGTTTAGTTGGCCTTTTGTGAGTCTTGGGGGCTCGGAACAGGATCTGAGGCGGCTTCGCCCCTTGCAATTAAAAGGTCACATTGAATAGATGAATTGTCTGCCGGCGGTTGCACTCCTTTTTTGGAAGTTTTTTGATGGTTCTGCGCCGGTTTCATAGTGCGGAGTTGTGCACCTGCGATGCTGCTGGGGCTGTTTCCTGGCAGTGTGGTGTTTGTGGCTAAGAGCCCTTGTGGTCTTATCTTGATGGTTTGCTTTGCGAATGACGAGGGGCACGATGGCAGCTGTGTTTGGCATGAGCTTCTCAGGCGCCTTTTTTTGTCGTCTTCTTCTCCCTCGTTTGATGTTTTCGCCGGCTGATGTTGTAGACAGTCTTGTTCTGAGGCCATGATAAGGACTGCAAAGACTGCTCTACCTCTGCTCTAGCTCTGCTCTAGCTTCGCAACCGCTCCGCGGTCTCAGGTGAGCTTTCATGGGTCCTCCCACAAAAGCAATATTAGAGAGGCTGGAGCACAGAGGCAGTGTGCACTGCAAGGATGGCTCTACCTCTGCTCTAGCTCCGCTTGCTGCTATTTACTTCCCAGTCTATCCAGTGTATGTGCATGCATTATGAATTTCTATGACAGCAGTGTGGGCATTTGTGGGGCGTTTACCACTGGGACAGAGGTTTTCGCTTGTGGTTTGGTAGAGTGTTAGATTTCTGGACTTATTTATTGTCAGTGTCTGGCATTATTGGGCCTTTTGTAAAGGGTCTGACTCTATTGCTGGTAGAAGGACTAACCTGAAGGGTTATCACCAATAGTATGTTGCTTTCTACTTAATTAAATATAGGTAATACATTGGTCATGTTTCAGCATTTTTATTTAACATAGTTACATTGAAAAGTGACACTTCTTGGGGTTTTCTTGGCTGAAAAGTGTTGGCTATGGTTGAGTGGCCAGGGGGACATTCTTCGGATGGCGATTTGCTGTTCAAGGATGCAGGGTATCACAGTATTACCCTAAGTGGAGGAACCTCCGCACATTACCGGTGTTATGAAAATATAGCTTCTATACAATAAAAAAAATGTGGATTGTTGATGCAGGTTACCGGGGAGTAATTTGGCAGCATACAGTAATGCTGTGGATATTTCCAAGTTTGTCAGGGGTCATCCAGATCATTGGATTGGGGGTGGGGTGTGACTTGTGCTGTATCAGCCATGTTTTTGTGTCTTAAGTAATAGTGGAAGAGAGAGACCCTGGAGTTTACTGCTCCTGAGAGACGTTGGGTCTCTTAGGGTGCACAATCAGAGTGCCCATCCCTAATGCAGATGCTTTACAACAATTGAATAAACACAGTGTCAGAAACCATACAGAATCAAACAAAGATCTCCTTGAGCAATCCGGATGAAGGGCATCGATCATGGGATGGCACTGTTTGCCAGCTCGCCCTCTCCTCCACTCAGCCTGGCCGCCAAGTGGTTTGTCAACTTTGATGTCCTGGGCTGTGCATTGTAATACCTCCTCTGTAAGTATGTGGGCATGTTTTCTCTGGGTGCTATGGCAAAGCTTTCTGCTTGATTCTTAGGAACATCAATGTTGTAACTCTGGGGACCAGGTGCCTACCCGAGCCAATGGCCCAGAACATTACAGGGAAGATCCCCTAATCGACCCTTCATTAGTCTCATAAGTTTGTGGCAGAGTTCAATCACAGTGGTATTATACTGAAATGAAGCAGCTCCCAGCCTTCTTAGGTTGACTTGCTAGGTTTATTTCCAGCTTCATAGGTATCTTTACCAGCAGTTTCATAAATTACATTCAAGTTACATGAAGGACAATAAACACTGGCGGCCCATCACCCAGGCAGAGAGCTGAGCAACTGACCAGGTTAGAACCTTCGCCCATACATTCCAACACTCAAGCATCAACACTCCACATGACATCACAACATTCCTTCTTGCCCAGGTAAGCCATACACAACACATCTACCTGGAGGTGTGTGTTGTGTAGCGCTCTGTTGTGTATGTTGGGCTAATGCAAGGGGGGGAGATGTATTGTGTAGCGCTACACGCTGTAAAAAAATAGACGTGGTACACGACCACAAAATCGAAGTACATGTGTGACCCCACATGACTATTATCTCAGACATGCCCACACCAAAACCGAGGACGCTACCACCCAAGACACATACCTTGTTATACCATGCATGACTTCAACTGCAGTCCCACCCCGACTCTGACTGGGGGCGCTACCACCCAGAAATAATAACTATTTACCCTGCATGACTTCTACCACAGTCACGCCCACACTGAACTGGCGGTGCTACCACCACAAACAAACAAGTGTATGTAGTTTAACCGTGCATGACTTCTACCACAGTCACGCCCACACTGAACTGGTGGCGCTACCACCACAAACAAGCGTACGTAGTTTAACCATGCACGACTTCTACCACAGTCACGCCCATGCTGAACTGGAGGCGCTACCCCAAGACACCACACTTTGAGGCGCTACCTCCCACACCCTTGTGGCATACACATCCAAACTGAAAAGAGGACTGAAGGCGCTACCCCCAGTACCCACATTTGGGAGGCAAAACATGCTGACCTGGCACTCTCACACCATCAGCAAAACCATACGTAACAATTCGGCATAGACTTTTCCCAGGCTCTACAAACACATTGGAGGCGCCAGCCCCGCAATAACCTTGTGGCACATCCACACCCGTACTATTAAGAACTGTAGGCGCTACCCCCAATCTGACCTATCTCCCACAATGATACAGACATTCGATACTCTACAACATACTTCACAAACCTCGAAGCGTGCAGCTCATGTTGCTATGGTCTATACATCTACCAATTGACATATTCACCCTAAGACAGTAGATGTCACGAGTCCCAATCCAAGTCCAATCCTAAAGTCCATGTCGCAATTTAGCGACCTAACCGCTGAAAATCCTCAAGAGGTTAATTCTAGTCTCTGAACCCATAGATGTCATGAGCCCAATCCAAGTCCAATCCTAAAAGTCCATGTCACAGTTTAGCGACCTAACCGCTGAAAATCATCAAAAAGGGTTACATCTCACATATATGCTGCGATCCTCCCCATACCCGGTTCGTATCATTCCAAACAATACATTTTCTGCTATGGGTCCACAGCACCTCATAGTGCCCCAAAAGCTGCAAAACCGTAAAGAGACCACACTACTGTATGCGAAAGGACAATATTGCACACAACGGTCCTACCGCCCGCTTGGATTACCAACCCTACATTTTACCAAACATGCTTTGTCTTCATTAATGGAAGACATTCACCGTTTTATCAAGCATGGTTTGTATTTATACTAGTAAACATTTCCGTTATCTCTACTACAGCTAAAAGGATATGTTTATCATAGCCTCCGCTCCTCAAGGACAGTTTTCTTTTTTACAAACTGAGTTAAACCGCTCGAGCTTTTGCATAAAACCCTGTCCACACCGCCTTGCCCTTATTGCACCATTTCTGCTCTGATTCCTGGGCGAGCGGCTCCAACTGTCTCCTTTGGACGTGTACGCTCGCTTACCATGCCAATCCAACCTCTGAATCCGACCTTTACGCTCAGCCCCCACCGTCCATTAGACACGAGCGTACCATTTTCTGCCATCCTGCCCAGTACATGCCGAAACCTGCACATGCTTGTGCCAGTCCTCCTCACTTGTGCTAATTAGTGTTGGCTTTATTCGATACCCTAACTCCTCTTACGCTCAGGAGCCTCATAGGCAATGCATACTGAACTGCTTGCTTGTAATTTCCTGACCTTGTAGGGACCAACGTGGGGACGTTGTAGCGTCCTTTACTCATCCGCCTCAGCCGCTCCATTCGCAGTCCTCATACTCGCTCTGTGACTTCTCAATGCCCTCCGTGCAGGGTGAAGAACTCTGCTGATAATTCATATGCGGGCAGAGGTCCATCGAATCACCGACTCCCAACACTGCTTCAACTACGTCATCATTGGCACACAGAGCGCAGGGGAGTGAAGACCTCTCCGAGCCCAACCATCAGAGACGGGAGAAGGAACTCCAAGGCAAATGCCTGCATGCAGCCCAGCCCACGCCTCTTCCTTTTTTTCTTTCGAGACCTTCAGCATGGATGGCATGTGTGGCTGTTCCCATCCCCTTCAGGACACTGGATGGTTCAGAACTCTTCTCCTCACCATACTATGTTTTTCCACAGGTGAGTGCACGTTGAGCCCACAGCTTCAGCCCCATCAGCCTCTAGGACAGCTCCCCCTTATAAATGTGTGGGCATGGCTTCCCTTCTTCATAAGCATACCAGTTCCATAATCTTCCCTCCCGCAGCTTATGGGATGCTTCCCGCTCTCAGTTCCTGGGCTCAGCTCTCAACCCATTCACAAGGACAGCCCATCCTTCCACTTCGGGACTCGCTTCCTCCCCCTGTTGCCACCCTGGGTGATGGCTCTTACTTGTTTAGGGGTGCAGTGTTGTCCTTTTCCTTCTTCCTGCACCCCCCGCAGCAGGTCCACCAGCTTCCCAGCAGTTTCACACGTAGATTCTTCTGTGAAAAACCAGCTTCTTGCCAATGAAATGAAGCAGCTCCCAGCCTTCTTCGGTTGACTTGCTAGGTTTATTTCCTGCTTCATAGGTATCTTTACCAGCAGTTTCTTAAGTTACATTCAAGTTACATAAAGGACAATAAACACTGGCGGCCCATCACCCAGGCAGAGGGCTGACCAACTGACCAGTTTAGAACCTTCACCCATACATTTCAACACTCAGGCATCAACACTCCACATGACATCACAACATTCCTTCTTGCCCAGGCAAGCCCTACACAACATAGACCCTCCACAAACACAACTATTTTCTGATTATTACTTATTCACTATTGAAAAACGTGCCATTTCTGAACATAATGTAACTGGCACGGCTGTACTCACTCAGTTAAATGACATGAGCACTTTTAGTGGTCCTCACAGTGAGCACCATGGGACGCTTATATGTTATAGTTTCTAGGCTCCGTTGCTCTGTTACATGATCCCATGAGAGCGAGTGCTTCAGGGCATCTTGTTTGGTTCTCATCAGACAGATCAACGGATTGGGAATCTGATCTCTCAGGATAAATCATTTTGACATGGGGATTACAGACTTGGTATGGTATGGTACAACACTTGTCAAGCGCAGACATTAACCAAGAGGTGTCATGGCGCTCAAGCAGTGCGTGCAAAGAGACCCAAACCCGGATGCTAAGCCAGAAAGAACCCCCCTCCCACCGAACCTCTCCAGAAGGCCCCTGTTCAAGGTCGAAGCAAAAAGGACTTCAGTTTATGTCTGAAGTCAAGAGATGTGTATTACCCCGCAAGACAGCAGAAAGTGGGTTCCAGAGCTGTGCGGCTTGAAATGAGAAAGTCCAACCACCCCATTTTACCCAACTGAACTTAGTCACTGACAGTAAGTTAGCAGAGGCCAAAGGCAGACATCTCCCGGGGACATATCGGCAAAGTTTGCCACTAATAAAATCAGGAGTCCTGTGATGCAGAGCACTGTGCACCAGTGCCTTACATTGTATCCGCTATTTTACCGGGAGCCAGTGTGATGCTCCCTGAACCGGGGTGATGCTCTCTCTTCTTCCTGCCTTCAGAAGCACCCTGGCTGCAGCCTTCTGAATGCTTTGCAGTCTGCCCAGCACCTTTTTGGGCAGACCTAGATTAAGAGCATTGCAGAAATCCAGTCTTCTTGAAATAAAAGCATTCACTATCTGGATTAATGCACACAGAAAACATATCCAGAAGACGAAGTCTGAAAGATGGAAGAAACAGGGGCTGGAGACTTGAGAGATTTGACTCTCTAAGGACAAAGATGAGTAAAGCCCCAGGTGCTTAAATTTCGGGAGAGGTATAGGGCCCAGAGAAGATGACCAAAAATGGGTCATCCAAACAGCAGCGTCCCGATTCCAATGCTTCCTGGACCCAGGGCTGGCTGGAGGTGCAGGGCAAATCAAGCATTTTGAGCAGTTTAGATCATTTATATATGTGGAATAAGGTAGCCCCTGCCATACGTTGTAAGGATATTGCAAGTCAACGAGGAGTTCCGTGACCAAAATGAGGCCGAAGGCCGAGTTCCTTTATAAGAACGTTGAGGTGACTTGTGATATCCTTTTTACATATGGTAGGAGGTATTTTATTACATTGAATACATGGCCGCACACTGTCATCCCATTAATACCCGGCCTCCGGCTTAATCTAATGTAAGATATCTTCCATTTAGTGATCCATATAATCAATGTATAATCGACTTCTATTTTAAAAAGCTAATATGTAGCCCCTCATGTGTTGCAACACAATAGTTTGAGCATTTTAATAAAATACATTGATAACAAGTTTTCATTTTGTACTTCAGCAGGGCACAAATTCTATCATAAACAGTTTCCTGGCAAATGAATGGCTGTAAAGTGTCCCAGAAAGCTATTTAACAAGCAAATAATTAAAAACGCTTGCCACAGCCAATTAACTGTTTTGGCGACAGCTGGAATGTTGGCTGTTGCTGGCTCCAGCAGCAGTCATTTCTACGTAACAACTGAAGTGTAATAGCTGATTACAGAGCCATGGTGATGTCATTTTCTCATTATAGGTCAGTTGTGATGTCACAACTAGCCTGTAATAAGGACATTATTTCTAGGTTTGTATACAGGTATTGCAGGCTGCCATGTGATATATTGTGCTTAATGCCAGATTTCTTCAGCTTTTAAGCACCAGACCGGGGTTGAAACCCATGTTGCTCACCATTATCTTGTTCCACAAGCAAATGCATTGCCGCTGAGCTACCCTCTCAGCATCACTTTTGTTTTTATTTAGTTTTATTTTTTTAGTTTTTTATAACGCGCATAATACCTGAGTTCGGTTTCCAAGCACGGATCCAGGATTTAAACCTCTCAGGCTCTGCATAGCCTTGCTTCCAAGACCAGCACCTTGCCCCTGTGCCGTCCTCCATTCGCATGTTTCATCACTTTCTGTAACATGATCTGAACCCATTGCATCAAAGAACAATATTGAAAAATCATTTGCAGGTCAGTCTTTTTCTGCTTGTCATGTGTTCTGCTCTTGAGCCTTTTATTAAAATCGTTCATTTCAGATCTTTTATGGCTGTGGGTTTGCTCCTTGTAAGTTGTTGGAAATGCGCGGTCTCCACTTTGCAGTGTCTGATGTTTTTTTGGAAGGTCTTATGAGAACATCTTATCCAAAGTTGATGATTGCAGTGTATCGGTCATAAATGTGTTCTGTAAGCCAATACAGTATGATGTTGGGCGATTCATACTCCACTATGCATGTTTCTAATTCCTAGTGCAACCTTTAATATGCTGAGTAGTGTGACAAATGCTATGGAACCCTCACAGAACCCCTGCCTAAAGTATGCTTTGGGATGCTCACTAAACCTGCTACTTCTGAATCTGATGAAGATGGAGGCTATAAAGTCTAATACAAAGGTCTATTTGGCCTTCATTGACTTTTCATGTGCATTTGATACTATCGACAGGCCTCTTCTATGGTCAAAACTACAAAGTTGGGGATGTCCAGCTGACTTATTAGAAGCAATCCAAGATCTGCACTCTGAAACCTCCATACAAATCTGTTTGGATAGTTCTGGAACTTTATCAGCACCAATCAAAACCTATAAAGGGGTAAAACAAGGCTGTCCCCTAGCTGCCGCAATATTCAGCTTATTCATATCAGATATAGGTTTTGCGATTGATTCAATAAGCTCTTTTCCACCAAAAGTAGCAAAGTCCCATCTAAGCTGGCTGCTATACGCCGATGATTTGGTCCTGATGGACCTAACTCCTGTCTCCCTTCAGAGGAAGCTGAACGCGGTTGACCAATATGTTGCAACTAACCATCTGGTGATAAACACTAAAAAATGCGAAATCCTGATGTTACACAACCTGAACAGTTAAGGAGGTAAAAAATCTAGAAAACAGAGATGGTACCTGGGTCAAGAGACCATTCAGATAGCCGAGAGCGTAAAATACCTCGGCATGCTAATAAACTCGTCAATCAACGACGGTCCATGGGTCATTGAAACCAAAAGGAAATGCAAGCAACTGGCAAGTCAAGCTGTCATCATTCATAAGAAATGTGGAAAATGTTCATTAAAACCAGTGCTTGCTTTCTACCAGCAAAAGGTAATCCCGGTTTTACTATATGGTGCTGAAAATGCCTTGGGATGTAGCCACGACACTTGGGCATCGCTGGAGAATTGTTTCTGGTCTAAGGTATTGTCTCTCCCAAGGGGTATCCTGACATCATGTGTGAGATACGAACTGTCGCTCATTTCGCTCCATGCAAGGGTATGCTGGACTCTGGTGAGTCTGTTTCTCAAAACTCGCTGGTGCGAGCAAATACCGCAATTTGACATCTTTCACGATCTGACGCCAACAAATAACAGCATGGTGGCCCTGTGGGTCAGGAGATGCGAAGAGATTCTGAGTGAGTTTGGAATCAGTCTGGACATGCTGCATAACGATCTGAACGCCGCCAAATTAAAAATCTGGCGTGCGGATTGGGACCAAACTTGCTCACAACGAGCTGCAGCAAAAATGATGAGCGAGGTGCCGCTCGAAACACGGGCATTTAACTCTTCACAGCGTTATATCGAGTTGTTTCCAGATCCTCAGGCTCGAAGAGTGTTTATGTCAATGCGCTTAAACGTATTTAAAACCAAGGAGCGGTTGGCGTCATGGAAAAGTATGAATATCTCCAATCTAACGTGTAGACTATGCACTAAGGACAAGGAAACCCTTAAGCATTTGGTGATATTTTGCACGGCACTTCGATCAGAAAGGACATATCACCTGGGCCCTTGGAGCCTAAATCACCCCTCCCTTTGTGCCGACGATTGGTGGGCCAATATGTTCCAAGGAACGGACATGAAATTGATACTACCATTGACTCATTTTCTAACGATAATTGAAAATCGTTTGGATGTAGTGTTGGTTGACGAGCAATGAGGATTTTGATTCGACCCTCGGAAGAGAAAATGGGAGGGGTCTTCTTAAAGAACTGGGATACGTTGATGTGTTTTGTGTTTGTTTTTTATGTAAATATTTTAAAGGTTTGTGTTAAACCGATAAAATTAATAATCAAAAAAAAAAAAAAGTATCCTCCCAGGTGGCCATGGAAAGACAGACGCTTCCTGATCCTGACCTTGGGGGTGGTGCACTGAGGGAGGATCACCAAGGTGGAGAGAAGGCCCAGGATGGTGAGGAGATCCTGTGGGATGAGACACAGTATTTGTCCTTTAAAAGGGAAAATCGTTTAAAGTTGCCAAGACAGATAGGAGCCTATTGTCATTATGTTGCATCTGAACCATATACGATCTGGTGCTCTCGTCATCAATGCCATACAACGAGAACAAGCCTTAACAATAGAAAGACCAATCAAGGTACTTCAGCATATAAATCCCCCTTACCGCCAATGGAAGAGTACTTATAAATATTGCCTTAAATACACTGTCTTCCTCTGTAGCAACACATTCACATTTTTCATCCTTAAATGACTGTAAGAGAAATAAATCTACCTTTAAAACTAAGGAGTTACTAAAAATAACACATTTTGTGTTTGGAGACTACAAGTCCCATGATCCCATAAGTACTGGGATGAATAAGAGAGCTGAGGAGTCATGCTGTAGTAGTAGTCACTCAATTAAGCCTAATAGCCCACAACCAAAGGAACCTAGGAGGCATAAAAGGCCCCCTCAGTTGAAGGCAGTAAGAAGGAGCTGGAACTATGGCTGGAGTGTATGCAGTAGTAGCACAAGCAGAAGAAAGAAGACACAGTGTTGGCAATCCAGGCAGAGGTGGGCGAATCAAAAGGACACCGAGATTCTGATGCAGCAGAATTCACCTGCTTGTCCTGTGAGGGTCGTGTTCCCCAAAACTCTGATGTGCAGAGGCTGCACAGCAGAAGGCGTGCCGAATTTCAGAGATTGCACAGCAAACTGTGGTGAGCAGCTGTCATTAAACTGTGGGTCTCAGGTGCTAGAGGGGCTCCTCAATTGACAATTGAGTGGCCAGGCTGGAGATACCTTCAGCGAGGAAGGGTGTAGGTCCCCAGTGAGGACAGAAGCCGTAGAAGTTGTGCAACACGTAGAGAAAGGAAAAGAGTAGCTGGTGAGTTAAACCTGGCACTCTGATTCCTTGCCTGAGCAATGCTGGCAAAAGTATCCAGCTTAAAATTCACATGTCTATAGATAGGAGCGAGGCAAAGTTGTTTGTTCATTCTGTAGCAATTGGATACTTGAAATGTAGTACTCGCGTGTGATCAAGTATTTCTATTTCACTCAAGTGAAGTACAAACGCTACAGAAAAGCAATGGTTAAATCTTGAAACTTTGTAAAACCTATGAATAAGTGATAGCCTGTGCCTAATTAAGTTTCTCAAAGGAAGAGTGAACCCTAACTTATTATTCACGCAGACAACAATTACTTATAACAAAATGTCAAATGTTTAAACATTGTATTTGAAGTTGGAGTGAGTGAGTATTGCCCAAGCCAAGAGTATTCCCCTAATGAGACTGAAATCAGCCTTTCCCAAAGCCTGAGAATTTAAACAATACTGTGAGCTCAATAGAACTTTAACATTGTCCAAGATACACGTTTGCAAGCATTACCTGAAGCCAAAAGAGCGGCACCAAAGCTTCTGGGTAATTATCCTGGCTAACAGTTGGCAAAGGGATAACGTCAAAATTGGGAAAGGGAAACTTGCTACTTCTAAATATTCTATGAAGTTGATAACACCTAAATTGCCAAGGACTGTAGATGGAAGAAGAGAAGTGTGTTCCAAAGGCAATTATAGGTTGTTGTTGGTTGCAGACAGACACGAGAGGCAAAGAGGCTGGCCCTTTGAAAAGGGATGTTCAGAGGAAGAGTGCCTTGCCTATTTGAAGGTGTTGAAATACCTGAGTGCTGTGGCTGAGTGCTACGGTGCTGATCATGCTGATAGTACTGCTAGTCATTCTGCAGTGTTTACTTTGAAGGAGGAGGTGCTGCAACATGTTTTGGCTTGGCTACATCTACCTCATCAGGAGCGGAACGGTGGTGGAGTGCTGTGACTTAGTGTTACGTGCTGATCGTACTGTTAGTTTTTTTGCAGTCTTTACTTTGAAGTAGGAGGAGCTGCAATGTGCAACGTGCTTTGGCTGGGCTACATATATCGCATCAGGAGCAGAGCGGTGGCAGAGTGCTGTGGCTTAGTGTTATAGTGCTGATTTTGCTGCTTATAATGCTAGTCTTTTTGCAGTCCTTACTTTGAAGGAGGAGGAGCTGCAACATACAACATGCTTTGGACGGGCTACATCTACCTCATCAGTAGCGGAAGGATGGAGGAGTGCTGTGGCTGAGTGTTCCGGTGTTGTGGTGGAAGTGAGAAGCCACAAGCAAGAAAGCAGCCTGGAGAAAACCGCAATCCCCCCTCCTCTTTCCTCCTTCTTTGTTTTGAGGATTCATACCTGGTGAGCAACATCGCTACCTAAACCCAAACTATGACAACAGCAGGCCACGCACCCGCCAGCAATTGAAGCTTCAGGATGCGGCTGTGCCAACAGTGAAACAGGTAAACCCTCCCCCACCCTTGACCCACTTCACTGACAATGACATGGAGGCAGTGGTCAACATCTCTTTCTCAGATTTACATTCTGTCCTTGCTTCGTTGAGAGGGGCCCAGGGAGAAAGGACTGGTGGAGGGGAGTGAATCCACTATAGAAAATGAGAAACGTATTCAAATGTTCAATCCCACAAACTTCCTGGTCGGGATGACATGGTGTCCTGACCTTTGGTGGCTGACCTGGGGAGAGAAACAGCCACTATAATGCAACATAGTGCAGACACAAGATCACCTTTGAGGCTTCAGTTGGACGCCACTCATTTAGTAGAAGTAAACGTTCCTTGAATGGTGGAAAGAGGGCGTGAAAGGATCATGGTCAAGGAACAGGTGAGGGTGGGAACTATACCGTCCCCCAATGATTTGTTGCCAACAACCTGGTCTTCGAGGCAAACAGAAAGAAAATGGGCCCCAGTGATCTGTAATAACGGAAATGCCAGGTGCATCGGAAAGGTCTACACCTTCTCTCCAACCTGAAACCCCCAATTGTCTCTGATTAGGAGTCTTAATCGAGACATTGCAGAAATAAAAGTAAATATTGTATCAATGAAAAAAGTCAAAAATAATCAAAATCTCTTATGAAATGGCATAGAAAGCTATCAACAAAAAAGGCCCAAGAAGAGAAGGAGACTTGAATCACCAGAGCCATCAGCGATCTGACAACACAAATGCAAATGCAGAAGGTGTGACTGCCAATCCACACCAGGAGGGGAGAATTTACCTTAACAAGGATTTTGTCCAAAGCCATGAAAGATATGCACGGAGGAGGGAGGTGAATCAAGAAAGATCCCCAAGTAGAGAAAGGACGTTCTCGGATGCATCAAATGTGGAATCTTCGATAAACCTGTTAGTAGATTCAACACCACAGGTATCAGGATTGAGGCATTTAACAGTGAACATCTCTCGCAGCATCACTAACTACCACAATCACCCACGTACAGTGTTTTCTCTCTGCGCAAATGCCTTGTCGTCTAGTTTATATATTATACTCTAGCCCCATGCACTACTGAGAACCAGAATACCTTGGATCTAACCTACGGCACCCTGCACATGTCTATTGTATTGTCCCACTGATTAGTGCATCTACATCTATGCTTAGACATATGCGTTATTTTGTACATGCCTATATATTCTTTCTCTGCACCTAGTGCACATATTTACACTGTTTTGGCCAACTAACTAGGCACCATACTTTGTGTTCAAATTCCCCGTGCTACTTTAACCTAACATATCTGTCTCCTGCATCCACTGCATATGTCTGTATTGCCTTGCCTTTTGACTAGTGCTTACACTTTGTGTCCAGACCTATTTCTCACTTTGGTTTAGCGTACATTGTCTTAATCTTCGCCTGCTGCATCCTGTATCCAGACCCTCACGCCATTTTGAACTAGCCTGTTTCATCTATTCGGTGTCTACATCACATGTTCATACTATTCTCCAACTGACCAATGTGCACACTTGTATTCTGACCTACGCACCACTAACCCTCACGCCATCTTGGTCTAGCCTTTTGTGTACAATTGGTGCCTATTGCACGTGTCTGCACTACTCTCCTAACCTCATGTTTTGACTTACGTTTCACACTAGACTAGCCTACCATGCTCAACTTGTGCCTATTGCACTTTGTGGCCTTACCTATGTGATACTCTGGACTAGTCGACTGTGTTATGCCTGCCCGCACTGCATATGTCTTGTTGCGCCTTACCCAAATTGATACTCACCTTGACTTACGCACAATGCCCAGACACTATCTTGAACTGTCCTATTTTGCTTCAATCATGTGCATATTGTACATGCTCTGCTCTGCTAGGTCCAATTGACCAATGCATTTACACTATGTGCATGCCTAAGGTACTATCTTGAACCAGCCCACTGCGTCCAAACTTGCACCTATTACATATTGCTTCCACTGGGTGATTATGCCTTGTGATCCCGCTTCAGATGCCCTCTAGTTTCAGCCATTCTTATTCAGCCATTCTGATTCTCCCCACCTTGCCCTTAGATTAGTGCACTTACTAGTGCTTACTGCACCCGCGTAGCATTGCCGGAACTACCATCTAGCATTATCCAATATCTGAATACCACTATACCTTTCACGTCACCAAGCGCCACTGTGTATTGGCATCATACACACTAGAATACTAACTACCTCACACCTTCTTCCATTCTCAAGTCATTATCCCTGGCATGGTCACTTGCCTTATATCCTAGTGCCCTACCATCAGAACCACCATTTACAATAACCCACACCCTCTCAATGCTCCCTTGCATTACACACCCTGGGTACATTAGGCCTTCCAACCTGAATGGACAACTGCACATTTCTGCCATGGCTATTATCACGCAGAACCACCCCAGCTCAGCACTGGCCGCCCACTGCCAATCCCTACCTTAATTCACCAGCCCTTTGGCTCGAACACTTTGCTACCAAACCTACTCCCAACCAACCATGCTCACTACATATAAGGAACCTTAGACTAGGCTCTAGATTCTTGCATGCTTCTCACCACCACACCGGCACTACCAAGCATTCTAACCCTGCAGTACATCCTGCAAGAGCCCTCACCACTCTATTACCCACTATATCTATAAACACCAAACTTAATACAAGTACCCCTTCCCCATAGAAGACCGTGATCAAGGAGGCACTGATTAATGCCAGGTCCCTTACTGCTCACGCGCTTGACATAGCCAACCTGATCACAACACATGACCTTGACTTTATCGCCATTACAGAAACCTTACTCCATGCCGCCTCATGACCACTTCTATCGCTGGCCATCCCCATAAAATATACCATCATCGCAATACCAGCCAAACTAAAGGAGGTGGTATTGCCTTCATTCATAAAAACTCAATTAGCCTCTGTATCTTCCCCACTCAACAGACTCCATCAGCTGAGCTACTTTCTGTGAAACTAGCCATATCACCTAACCAAACTATCACACTTCACCTTATTTACAGGCCTCCCGGTCCTATATCTATATTTGCAGAAGATATATCCTACATCCTTGCTGACAACACCAGAACCAAATCGCAAATTATCATATTAAGTGACTTCAACCTCGGTTTCCAAGATCTTAATGATGCCACAGCACTTGATATTACTAATATAATATCAAACTTAGGTTTTACACAACGCATCAGCGAACCAACACACATTAAGCGCAGAACCCTTGACTGGTTAGCAGACTTAAACTGCTAAATCAGTATTGAGTCGAGCCAACCCTGTGCTTGGACTGACCACCACTTAATTACCTTTAGTATCCTAACAAAAACGTTATCTCAAGCTCTCCTGCAACGCAGGACATCGCACCCGCAATGTGCACAAGAAATAAAAGACATAACATGTGAAAAACTGCTCCCACTTCTCCTCCCAACTCTCAAGGAACACTCCTCCTCTTGCACGGATCCTACTGTCCTGTAGACACATTCAATCAGACCATGCTAAAAGCCCTTGAGATTATTGCACCTATTAAATCTAGGAAACCTAAACCACATGCTTAACTCAAATCCTAGTTCACAGAGCAGTTGAGAGTTGTTCGTAAAGAAAAACGTAACCTAGGAGCCCACCGGAAAAGCAATCCCTCTGAAATGAACAAAGCTAGTCTCGCCTTAGCCACCCTGAACTACAACGAAGCTATCCTCCAGGCCAAAAAAGTCACCTATAGCAAGCAAATCTTACAAGCCAAATCCAACACTAAAGAGTTGTTTAAGATCTTAAAAGAATTGGAATCCTCAGTCACCCCACCTGATACGTGTGCTAAAGATGAGACCTGGTGTGCCAATATTCAGAAGGCTTTCCTCAGTAAAATAGCTATACTTCAAGCCAAAATTAACGACAAAATAATCTCCCTCCAGATTGACTTGAAAGACAAGCCTCAGCATGATATATCTAAACCTAGCATTCACACTCATAAAACATTCATCTTTTCGCCCCTCTCTACTATTCAAGTGTAAAATATCATCAACAATCTCCAACCTTCCAACTGCCAGGGTGATCTATGTCCAGCCCTTATTATCAAGGAGGCTTCACATAAATTAGCCCCCTTCATCACTTCCTTTACAAACTCATCTTTTAACACAGGGATTGTCCCGAATAACTTGAAGGATGCATGGGTCATCCCACTTCTTAAAAAACCTACATTAGATGCTAACATACCTACTAATTACTTGCCTATCACTAGTGTGCGCTCGCTGTTAAAAATCTTGGATCAGGCAGCCTACCTGCAGATCCAAGACTATCTGGAAAATAACAAACTTTTGGGCCTTAGACAATCTGGCTTCCGTCCCCGTCACGGTACGGAAATCGCTCTTATTGACCTCAAACCCAGATTGAAGACCTAAAAGACAAAGGCAAGCTGGCTCTTCTACTCCTTCTCGATCTATCAGCAGCTTTCGACTTGCTAAACCACCAAATCCTCTGTCGTCACCTCACATTGGCTGGCCACTTCTCAGACAAAGCCACTGCCTGGATCAGTTCATTCCTGAATAACATGTGGGTCTTCTCCCCCACCGCATCTGCCGAACCATCACCAGTCCCTTGTGGGGTACCGCAAGGATCATGCGGTTCCCCTACACTCTACAATGTGTTTACGAAACCACTGTTCGATATCTTGGATTATCTGGTTGTCACCTACACTAACTATGCGGATGACACCCAGATACGCATCCCCATTACCGGTGACCACACAGCTGACACTCTTGCCATAAACACTATCTATCTAGTCATCCAAGCTTGGATGGCTAAACACGAACTTTGTCTCAATGATGAAAAAACAGAGCTTCTCATCCCGGGCTTCCATCAGAGACTTAACAAATTAGACCCCTCTTTCAAATCATTCGTCATTGATGGTAACATCATCGAATTTACGAACGACCCCAAAACATAAGGTATATATCTTGACTCCACACTATCCCTCTCTAGACAAACTAACGCAGTATCCTCGGCCGCAGCCTACACCTGTAAGCTCATCACTGCCTGCCGACCCTTCCTCACACCAGCCAACTCTACTACACTAGCCAGGACTCTGGTTATGTCAAAAATCTATTACTGCAACGCCCTCTACCTAGCGACAACCCAATGCAATCTAAAAAAATGACAGATTATTCAAAATAATGCCATCAGAGCCGCGTTAAACATCCCCAGGAACCATCACATTTCTGACACCAGGCGGAGTCTTCACTGGCTTCCAGTATCACAAAGAGTTTCACTCAAAACACTTGCCCTGGTGCATAAATACCTCGCCAACCAAGCGCCCAAATACCTGGCTTGCAGATTTGCTTACCATACTTCCAACAGACCCCTCAGATCTGCCCAAGCCAATTGCCTGTCCATACCTCGCTTCAAGCTACAAAGATCAGGTGGGATCAGCTTCCCAGTCCTTGCTACGAAACTATGGCACTCACTCCCAAACCCTCTCAGAGCTGAACCTTCATTCCTTGCCTTCAAGAGCAAGGTCAAAGTATGGCTGTCTGCTCAAGACCTTTCCTGGCACTAACATGCCGTTAGCTACCACCTGTGCTTTCTGTTTCATTGTATAAAGCTGCTTGTGTATATATCCTGTAAACACTCTGCCTGTATCGTTACTTGCACACACTTGGTGCTTGGTGATTGGCCCTGCTTATCACTGCTGCTATGACTGTAAATTATGCTTATTTTCCTTACTGTATATTACCCTGTATATTATGCTTTACCAATCTGCCATTTAACCTATATATTATGTTTATGTCAAGCTGCCATGTAACCTAAGCGATGTGCCCGGATGCCCTTGGGCCAGGTGCACTATATAAATAAATAAAATACAAATACAAACTTGGGAGCCAGTTTAACATCTCAAGTGATGAATTCCTTATAGGATCATTTAATGACCGCCCTAACAAACAGAGAAGACTGCCCATCATCTGAGGCGACAACCTCCATACAGAACAATTTAATGGCCTCCTTAACTATATCACTAGCCCCCTTTTGCAAGTTATATGAATCTTTAAATGAGGTAATCAAAGACCAATCCACTCTGCTAGCAATGGTTTATTCCAAAATGATATTCTTGGAAACATTCACGACTGCAATACAATCAAGAGTTTAAAAGGAAGCTGAAAATTCAGCAAGGAGGCAAGAAAGGCTGTGTGACATGGCAAGGAGAGAAACTGCGGACAAAAACATGATGATGTGAGCACTATTAGCGGATTGCAAGTGAATGAGAACGTAATTTAAGAAAGAAAACATCCATAGAGGAAATCCCAATCCTAAATCATAACAGGAGCATCCACCTCAGGACAATGATCAGGAGATCATTTCCCAAAAAAGATATCAAAGGTTGAGAATCCGAATCAAGGAAAATCGGAGACTGTGGAGGAAGAACAACAGCACAACACGTCAGAAATGATGGAGAGTACACCCATAGTCGGACCGCCGAGGGGGCATAAACAAGATAATGGTAAGAAATTGAAGAAAAAGGTGCAGACAAAACCTGGATTTAACTGACTTAATAGATTGCATTCCAGATGAGGGTGGCACAATGATGGGCTTGCCAAGCAAAAACAACTCCTTGTCCTAAGGAAGACAGGTGGAGTTTCAAAAGGAAAACTTCGATCACTCCGATGATGCATTGGAACCCTTCGAAACTCTGGAAAATATTGGAAAAGGTAAATAAACAAGTAATTCAGTTTCCAAATAGGAGGGAAACTGGGCTTGATAACTTGGAATATCATTCTAACAAAGGGAACCAAAAGAAGGCACAAAGACGGTGCAAGAGTGGAGTCACCATCTGTCGGAAAAGACTGCTTTATTCAAATGACAACTTGATTCTTAATAGAAGGAATGTTTTATAACTGATTCACCATCTATCCAAATTGAGGTACTTAAATTCTGATGACATATGGGTAGTACAATTTGTAAATGAAGAGAGAATGGACTGGGTAATCCTACATTTAAGGAATTACCTGTTTAAAACCACCTTGTTGGAAGATGCAGCCGATTTCTTTGCCTCTAGGATTTGAGCTGAGTGAGCCTCTCAACTCGGTCCCGAACAGAGTTATAACTGACCAAAGCATTAAAATGCCAGAGTTAATCCATGTAATCAGGCCACAAAGGGAGTACGAATCTGATTCATAAATGGAAAGTTGAGGTACACTTTCGCTCACCCCACTTCTGTCAAAGGGGACCCCACTCCAAAAAGACTCAGACGGTTGGTCAAGTCATCCATTTATTCAATTTCAGCATTCGTGAATGGGCCTGACTTGCGACATATTCAAAAGACTGCGCAAGAGTGAGCTGATAAGCATTAGGTCTGCCTGGGTTATATACATTTTCAAATATAATTGGTTCCAATCTCTAGCACGTGCACAGAAAAGGAGTTTACATAAGCATTGCAGTTAGTCACGTAATCTTCCTCCCCCCATCCCTCCTTCGTGCAGGAGAGTTCCTCGTAAACACACTCCTGGGGTGAGCTGATAAGCCTAAAACTGCACAGTCATTACGCCCTTCTCTGTATCTCAGGGGCCTTCTTCGGGGAATTCACTTGTGCTGCTCATGATTATCGTGTATCTGTCGTGCCAGGCCTTTCCCTTCTTCTTGGAATTTGACATCTGATTAACAAGAAAACAAATTTTACAACACTGCCTAGTCACACGCAATCACCCTTTTCTACTCTGAGGCTCTACAGGATAAATCTTGCTACAACATAGGCAAGACCTTACTCATTTGTGTATCCACCAAAGAGGCTTGAATACATGCCCCTTGAGAGTGATAGAGAATACAGCAACTCACAAACAACCAGTATCAAAGAACAAGCGCATTTCAAGCGCGAATCTACAAAAGACACAACAATGATCATGGCTGGCAGTTGCCCTGGCTCTCGCTCAAGCGAGAATCTACAAAAGACACAACGATGATCATGGCTGGCAGTTGCCCTGGCTCTCACACAGAGAAACTAATGCCAGGATGCCCCAAGGGGGATCCACCTTAGAATGGCATCCTGGAACACTCAAGGTTTTGTGCATCTATTTAATGACAAAAGGTTGGTACTGGGGAAGTATGACATTCTTTGCTTTCAAGAGACCTGGATAAGATCCAAGCCCTTATGTAAATGTTATACCCACTATCTTAATCCAGCTAGGAAGGGTACAACAGGAAGACTTTATTCAAGCTTAATGACATTGTTAAGGGTAGGAAAAGGTCTCACTGTAAAGAGACCGTATGATCCCTCGCCCTACATTCAAGTCCTACACAGGATAATAGGTCTACTGGACGAAATGTATTTGATATGTGGCGATTTGAATATTAGATGTTTGTACGCCCAGGGGCATCCGATGTGTGCAGTGTCCCTTTCTCAGCGGACACGACACTGGGCAAGTCATCTTGGTGATAGAAGCTTTATGATGCTAAATGGGCAAATTAAGGGTGATATCCCAGAACAATTCACGTGGTCAAGAGGAGAGCAGAACACTAATTTAGACTATTGGTTCGTCTGCTGAAATATGTGGTCACAGGTTGAGAGTCTAAAGGTGATAGACAAGGGTTGTAGGGACCATAAACTCCTGGGAATAAAATATAAAAGGCAAACAGAAATGCAACCAGAAAGACAAGGGGGCCCTATCAAGTTTCTCAAGGAAGAAATTGAATAAGAGTAAAATCTAGAGATGTTCCAGGGATCATTAAGAATTGTGTCCAACATCTCAAAATAGATGGAGATGATATCGAATATGCCTGGCTTCTGAACAAGTTTGAGTCAATCAAATCCAGTTGTGATATGGTGGGCTTCAGGCAAATGCATAAATATAACTTGGATGTGGTGGCTGCCAAGAGATCACTACGAGTGGACTTGAGGAAATATAAAAAGATGGGTGGGAAAGAAAGCAGAATAAACATCAAGAAACAAAGGCAAACTTAGACAAATTGGCTGAAGGCCTCTAACGCACTTAGAGCTCAATTTGATGCTGAGACCATGCTGAAAGTAATTTGCAAATTTGTGGTAACTGCTTAATAACAATGGGAAATTCCAAAAGGCAGTAACAACAAATCTAGTTGTGGAATCGGCATAGATCAATCATTATTCTACGCTGTTTGAAAAGATATATGGTAGAAAACATGCTGAAAATGTGGAGATCTCTGATCCATGGCCATTAATGTGGGACACATAGGATATCCAGGCCATGATAAAGAAGCCAAACTCCTCTAGGTCCCTGGGCCTGGATGGGCTCACCATCCAGATGCTGAAAGAAGTCCGGAACACTGGGCTGACTTTCCAGAGGTCTCGGAAGACAGCCTTGATCGTACAGATTTTTAAGCGGGGCAACAGGGAGGATCCGACAAACTACTGCTCCATCACTCTTCTTGATGTCCTTGGTAAGGTTTTCGCGTCCCTTTTATTGGAAAAGTTAAAACTTGGGCAATGGAAAATTGGAGAATGGATCAGCAGCAGACGGGATTTGTAAAGGGAGTGGGGACCCATCTAAACACATTTCTCTTAAGCCTATTGAAAACCAAGGGAATGAGCAATAAAATGCCAATATATATGGCCTTCATTGATTTAGAACAGACTGCATAACCCGAAAGCATCTGTGGACTAAATTAAAGAATTGTAACTGGCCCTGTTAGGGACAATTCTCTGTAAAGGCTAATTTCCCAAACCTAGTGAGTCACCAAGCAGCTTTGCTGGATTTTTTGGGGTTTAATTTTTTTCTCCTGCTAAGAGTGAGACTCTTTTTCTCCCACTCTTAGGCATGATTTGAGAATGTCCTATGACTTTGTAATGTGTTTTATGGGCTATGGGGTCTTTTACTTCATATGGCTTCATGTGTTTTTGGTATGTGTGTTACACAGCACCCTCAGTGCAGTAACACAGGGGTGTCATAGTGACCCCCAAACATAGACTCCATACCCTGGGACTGACTACTGTCTCCCAGGGCATGTAAAGTCACCATTGGCTTTACTAGTCTCAAATTGTGAACAGAACCAGTACAAACCATCATATTGTTGAAGTACTGGTAGGGATAATTAGATTGCCCCTGGGTCTGTTTTCCAAGGGGGCCCTGTCCAGTCCCCCCTTCTCGAGTTTCTGGCTGGTGGCAGTGGATACCACGCGAAATATTCCACCGGAATATTTCCATTGGGATTTTCCCATTCATTTTAAATGCACCACTTTTTTGGTGCAATGTTAAAGATACCGCCGGGTTATTTATTTAATATTTATTCCTCGGTTGGGTCTTTTTGGCAGGACTCGGTTTTAAAATGGCGTTTGTGTTCGCCTCTGTAACTCCAACCCAAGTCGAGCCCTTTGTTCCACTTTTGGCAGGCAACTCTGTCTGGGTCCACAGGATGTGTGGGAGGGGGGAATAGGCACCCTGGACTGAGTTGCCTTGGAAGTCGCACTCTTTTGTGATTGGCCCAGTGGTGAGCCACCCGGCTCACCACTTAGCATGTTTGAGTGACAACTAGGACTGGTGAATGGGGGTTTTCTGCATAAAAGCAGGGCTTTGGGGACTGGAACTTCAGAAGTCGCCACTGGACCTAAAGAATCCGAAGAGGGAGAAGCTGAGCCGACCTGCAACGAGGACACCACTGGTGGAGCCCTGCTGAACCGACTCGCCACTTCCCAACGACAGAGAAGACCTTCTTCCAGGAGAGTGTTCTTCCTTTGAGCTGGTGGGGTTAACCAGTCTGCCCTCTTTTCGCCTTCCTGGATCATCTGGTGGTCGAATCGCACCTCGCCAAGCACCCCGGTGGCCGGATAGCCACGCTTCACCAATACCGTGAATAAAAGGGGAGTACCTATTAACCGGGAAACTCCGCGGCTGGTTTCTTCCCTGGCAGTGCAACAACCTCCAGCTTTCCTCCACGTCGAGATCTTCCCTTCCACTGGATGAAGCACTGACTTGCACCCGTTGCCAGGAACAACTTCCCCCGCTGGAGCTTTCTCACCATTTCAGGTACTGTGTCCTGCCTGGTCTCACTTGCAACAGACTGTTCCAGGTGTCCCGTAAATCCTTGACTCTCTATCCTGGGGTGACCTGGGACCGGTTAACTAACTTTTCTGAACTGATCTAACTCCTTTTTGAACTATCTGCAAAGACTTTTAAAGTGTACTTCAACTGTGTGATCTTGGGCATATTCCGCCTTGCTCTCTCCAAGAGTGGGCCTGGCCTATGAACATTTTGCTCTACAGTAGACCCTGCTTTTCTTGACTTGCTGTGGTTCTTTTAAAAGTGTTGGTATTGTGTGCTTTACTATTTCTGCCTTTTCTCTCCCTTTTTAAATAATTATTGGAGTGCCATCTTGGTTAGGAGCTCACCTCTGTGTTGATAATAAGTGGTGTTCTTTTCCTAAGATTTGTCAAATATTTAATCAGGGAGGTGTATATATTTCTAGTGACTGTGTTTGAACTTACTTGACATATTAGTGCCAGTGTATTTTTACAAGTGTGTTTTAAAATAAATAATTATATACTTTTATACCAAAGCTCTGGTCAGTGTTTGCTTGTGCTACTGTATTTTTGCACCTAAGGTGTATACTCTATATACTGCCTAACTCTTCTTGAGAGAAGTCTGACTGCTCAGCCACAGCTACCATGTAAATATGGGTGGTGCAGACTGCTACCA
Organism: Ambystoma mexicanum; assembly: GCF_040938575.1. NCBI lineage: Eukaryota > Metazoa > Chordata > Amphibia > Caudata > Ambystomatidae > Ambystoma > Ambystoma mexicanum. The sequence continues at coordinate 92,387,938 of NC_090935.1, read as the reverse complement.
ATTGGGTTTACTGCCAACACCTGTAGTCTTAAACTTTTTGCAGTGGTCCTAAGGGAACTGCACAGGTTTCTGCCTAACAGTCCCCAGTATCTAATCAAGGCTATTTACCCTGGTACCTCAGTGCGAGTATGTCTGTCAGCACAAGGGATTTTACTCTGCAAGTATCAAGACATTTAGAGGATGGAATCAGGGGTGTCCTTTGGCACCACTGTTATTCAACATGTACCTAACTGACCTGCGATACTTTAGGACATCAGCCAGAACCTTTCCTCCAAAGATCCAAAATCAGGAGACTAAGGGCCTCATTACACGTTGTCCGGTAAGAGAATACCGTTACCGGTAACGAAATACCGGCAACGTTATTCTCCCAAGCCGATCACGACCCGGACCCACCGCTATTAGTGGACCCGTAAAGTACGGTGCCACTAATAGCGGCGGGGCCGCGTGCGCACCACCACCACACCGTAAATAGTGCCATGGAGCTAATAGCACGCAATCACAACCCATGCGTACATGGCAATACCGGCATCCCAAAGACCCAAAAAGCAGTTACCGGCATGGCGCTAATAACAGCAACGAAACCCACATGTTAACAGACCTGAGCAGTGTTCCCATCTGCCACAGGTGGACACAATCAGCACAGGTGGAGGCAATGGAGACAGGCAGCACTAAAGAGCACATCACACCCCTTCCCACACCCCTTCCCACACACCTTCCCACACCCTTTCCCACACCCCTTCCCACAGCAAGATGGTCCCAATAGTAGCAGCATGGCATGGGCCTGTGTACATGAGTGCAGTGCAGCACCAACAACAACAGGCAGCACAGATGAGATGAAGGAGGAGGAGGAGGAGGAGGGCAAGACTGGCGCAGCAAGCACCACCAGGACACCCAGAAACATCACAAGGGCAGCCAACAAACCCCCGGATTCAGGGCGAAGATGACCATGGCATGTGTAAGGCACAACTAAATGTGCATCTGATAGAATGTGCCCATGCCACTATGCAACCAGCAGATTAGCATGATGTGGATGTGGATGAGTATGGGTGAAATGCTCCACCAGGACATGCAAGAGGCGATGGCACGGCGGGACAGGATCTGCGTCAGCATCTGAATCAGGAATAGCATCATGTACAAAGGTGGGATATCATGGATGGAGAGATGTGCATTGTTGCCCTTGTGCCCATTTTGAGGCCCACAAAGGCCCCGTCCCAAAGAAAATCACACATACACAATGATGGAGACCATGTCTGTGTTTCAACCTCAGAACAGTGTATTTCGAACATAATGTGAACAGAAAGTGCATGACCCCAACTGTGCAAATGCCCTTACCCCCCTCCCCCCACAACACCCCCGAATACACCCTTACCCCCCTCCCCCCACAACACCCCCGAAAACACCCTTACCCCCCTCCCCCCACAACACCCCCGAATACACCCTTACCCCCCTCCCCCCACAACACCCCGAATACACCCTTACCCCCCTGCCCCCACAACACTCCCACGTGAGCCTCAAGGCGTGAACGTGTCCCTCTCCACATGTGGCAGATAGTCCTTGATGGCCCTATTTGTCAGTGCCTGCTCCGTCTTCGGGTGGTTGCAATGTGGTGCGCCTCAGTTTGCGCATAGACCGGCGTAGGGGGCTAGTTTGCCGTGAACTCCCTGAGGAGGCGGGGCCCTGTTCTTCCTGGGTTGGCAGTGGGCATCTGCGCTCAATTGCATCTGCAATGCAGTTCATGGCCTGCCTTAGTTGGGCCATTTCATCGCAAATCTGGTTGGTGCATGCCTCCATGCACTCCCTTGTCTGCTGTGCAAATGCACCAATGTCCTCCCTCAGGCGCCCTGTCTCAGCCACATGTTGCCCTACTAGACCAGTGATTTCGGTCTGCCTCTGAAAGATGGCTAGGAGGTCATGTTGCATGGTGGCTGCCAGTGGGTTTGGCTGATGCGCCTGGACCCATTGCACTGGCATCAGGTGAGGATACCTGGGGGCTCCATGACACATCTTGGTTGTGGGTGGGTGATCCGTCTTGGCTAAACGGACCTGGTGAGAACATCGGGCTTAACAGTAAGGGGCGTGTCGGTATGGGACTCTGACTCAGATCCTCAATGCCAGGTGCTACCTCCGCATCCGAAAGTGGGGCAGTGGCTGCTGCCTCACCCGTTGAGCTGGTGGCAGCAGAGTGCACTCCTTCAATGCTGCCTTCACTTGCTGGGAGACACACTCCCGTGGGTGCCACAACGGCAGCAGGCATGGCCTCTGGCTGCGTGGAACCGCTGCTCCAGCTGCCTTTGTCCCTGTGATCATGTTCACTCCTCCTGGGTCCCCTAGAGGATGTGGCGGTGTCCCCCGTGGCATCCCTCCTGGCTTTTTTCCTGGGTGCGGGAGCAGGTGTTGAAGTGTGTGGCTCCTCAGTTTCCGTGTGTGATCCTGCAGGGGTGAGAAAAGGGGTAAATCATCATCTATGGGTCGACCTGCCTTATGCAGGATGCATACGTCATGCCGTCCAATGCATTTGGGGCTCTTCAGCGTGGAGGCAGGTAATGGGGATGTTGGCTGGCTCATGCATGATTGGCCCTGTTTTGGACGGGTATGTGGTGATGCATGCATGTCTGTTTGTGTCTGGATCCACGGCATTCATATGGACACATGATTGGGGGACCCTTCACCCTTCACTGCGCATTGTTTGGTGTATACACTCACCTCCATCGGATGAAATGGCCACGCCAAGCTCCATATCTCCTACCCCTTCGATCGATTCGACTCCAATCGTGGAGGCACATATCTCCTCCCACTCCTTCAACTTCAATGGGGACTCTGCGCCACCTCCTGTGCCCATTGCCATGTTGCGGTTCACTGATAATATATTCCGCACACGGACCCGGAGGTCGTCCCACCTCTTGCGGCAGTCCTTGACACTCCGGGTGGTAGTGCCCACCGCACTGACTTTTTGTGCGACTTCGGCCCAGATGGCCTTTTTCTTAAGAAGGGCCTCCCTCCGCATGTCATTCACAAACACTACTTCTGCATTGGCAGCAAGTGTGGTGGTCAGCATCACAAATTCCTCATTGGAGAATTTTTCTTTGCGCTGGCGATCAGCTGTTTTTTTTAGGGCCTTCGGCATCTTCGGGATATCCGGTATGGTTCCTGGTCGGAGTTCCCTGGATATATGTCCTGGATGCAGAGGATGGCAATGGATTGTGTTTTTAAAGATGGCTGCCGTGCTCTTTCCCGTTCCTGTGCGATGGTGTACTTTCCGGTTCCGCTTTTTAACGGTGACCGGTAATAGCGGTGACCGCTATTTACAGGTGGCGGGAGGGCGGATGCGCTATCGACAGTTTGGACGACGCCGGTAAGGGGCGTTTTGGGGAATTTAGCGGCAGGGCGGTACGGTCATTTACGGCATGGCGCTATGCTCGTGTCCGCGTACTCGTGATGGGACGCTATTAGCGGCCTCTTGCGAGGGCGGACACTCTGATAGCGCCATGCCGTTAAATTCCGATTTTTATCGGACAACGTGTAATGAGGCCCAAAGTGGCAAAACTGAAAGCCCAAGCGGAAGGTTATACATAGACGCTATGGAAAATTCACTATGTCCCCTTTGATTGCATTCTACAAACAAAAGGTAATTCCAGTGCTGTCATATGATGCAGAAGGGCTCTGGAGCCTGGTAGACTTGGGACTGCCTAGAAGCCCGTTTTTGGAAAAAGGAATTGGGTCTACTGGGGAGTCTACCAATTAGCGTGATCCGGTACGAGTTGGAACTTCTATCAATGAGCTCACAGGTACTATGGAAGACACTACAACTGTACAGGAAATGCACTGTCTGACCATCTCCTGCTATTTGAAATAAATAGTAAGAAAAGGGACAAAGTGTGGATCTGAATACTTCCTGAAAGAATGGAAAATAAGATGTGCTGGTTGGATGAAAGCTCTGGGGACCTCGGAGGAAACCTTAATTACCAATCCGGATAAGGTTAAATACAAGTTGCGAATACAGGATTGGATGAAAACACAGGATCGGAGGAGTCAATCAAATTTGCCCTGAACTTGACCCATGAAAGAAGAGCACTAAATGAACCTCCGGGCTATCTTGCAAAGTTTCCGGCACCTCGTTATCGCAACCTGTTTTTGAGACTAAGGGCCTCATTACACGGTAGGCGGTAATGGTTTACCGGTACCGGTATTTTACCGGTACCGGTAAATCCTTACCGCCTTACTACGAGGTCCCTTTGCGGGTTGGGGATTTTAACGCCTGCTTTTTGCAGGCGTTAAAAACCAACCCGCAAAGGGACCCAGGGAGCTAATTACGGTACCGCAATTTGCAGTGCCGTAATTAGCGCCTTCACCATTCCCATTATGCCCTATGGGGCAAAAATGGGAATGGGGAAGGGCAATGGTAGAAGGGGGAATTACCACCCCTCCAACCTTGGAATGGGGCGGTAATTCCCCTTTCCACCAAGGCGGTGCCGGTATTTTACCGGCATGAACCGTGGCGCTAATTAGGCCATGGTTCACCGCCTACCGTGTAATGAGGCCCTAAGACTAAACGTGCTACCATCTTAAGAAGTTTTAACCTTCCGGAAGCAATTGGTAAAGGAACAGGCATTTTGCAGACATTGTGAACATAGGGAATCCATCAAATCAACCTTCCATCTATTGGTAGAATGTGGAAAACACACAGACATCAGATCACAATATCTAGGGAAATGTGTTAAGGACCTAAACTCCTTATCACCTAAGGAATGCTGGAACATGATGTTAATAGGCACCAATGTAAGAATGACACTGGCAGTCACGCAACTGCTGGAAAGGATTCTGGTGTTGGAATAATGTACGCTCCTTTGCAGAGAATACTGTGAAACATCTGTTAGAGAATACATTTTAAAAAAAGTACCTGAAAGTGAATCTTGTCAGAACCAAATCCTGTCTGAAATTAAAAAGTACTGAAGCTGTCGTGGTGTAACAAGGTACTTGAGCTGTAGTAGTGGTTGTGAAAATGTAGCGGTTGATCTTCCACCGCACCTCGTAGGCAGACAGGTGTTGGCGGTCAAACAATATACAGCTTAACCCTTCAGTTATAACTCATCGCACCTCTTATCTGTCGCCAACCCTGCTCTCCTGGGGTCGAGGTCACCCTGGTGTACTTTGATAGGCAGAAGGTGATGGCAGGGAAGATCACAAGGTTTGGGCAGGCAGGCTCCCAAAAAACCCATAAGGAGAAAACACAAGGTTAGAGTAACTGGAGCACAAAAGGATTGCTGGTGTACAGTTCTTTTTAGTTATTTTAAGCTTTCTCATATACTTTTCCGGTACACCAGCAGGGGTTTGTGAGTTTTTTTACAAAAAAGGGGCAAAACACAAGACACTATATACAACATAAGTTCTCCTAAGCAGCTGCATTACTAAAAAAGAATACATAAAAATGTAAAAATAGTCCTTTAAAAATAACAGTGGCTTAAATAAAATATACAAAGTCTACACAGTGCACTGTATTAATAACTATTTATATTGACCTTACTTGTAGGACAACCTGGCCAGGGTTGTCTCATGGTCCTTGCTGCTGCTCTCAGGTTCTCCTTTCCTCCTGCGCTCTTCAGTGTTGGTTCTTGTAGCAGTAGGCAGCGTCAGGCAGCAACATTGCGGGGGACCCTTACAGTCTTTGTAGGGCTGACAGTAGGCAGCGTCAGGCTGCAACAGTGTGTGTGGGCCTCAAAGTCTTTGTATGAGCTAGGCTGTGTATGTCAGATGCAGCCCTGCACTTAGAGGCAACCTGTGGAGCCCCCCACAACACTTCTCAACCTGGGCCACGTATGGCCCAGGAAGTCCAGGTTGGCCACCTGACAGGGGGGTAGCCCGTTTGCTTATAACAAGCCCAGAAGGTATAAACAGCCATTGGATGCTCCCCTGCTATGGGGAGAGCCAGCAATTAGATGTGCCCAGGCCTATGTCAGTGAATTAGGCTACCTGGGCGCAGCAGTGATTGTGGCGCTCCTCTTCCTGTCAGGGGTAGCGCTTACAAGGCCCAGGCAACAGCGATTACCGGCGCTTAGCGGAGTGCACTCAACCCTCTTGCAGGGTTTGACCATTGTGCCCAGCGCTCGCACCAGACAACTGTCTTTTTTTTATTGAGTAAGAGGATTCACGCGTCGGCACGCGCAAGGGTTCTTTAATGTTTTCCTATCACAGTCCCTGGTGCGACTCATGCGCCGGTAATCCGATTTTTCTTTTTTTTTGGGGGGATCCCTACCGTGGCTTCACGCGTCTGTAATCTTTTCTTTCTTCAATTCCCACAACCAGGGTTTACAAGTAGATGCAAGACTTCAGTAGCACAAATAAAGGAGTGGAAAACTATGAGGCAAAGGAGTATGCCCTCATGGAAAACATTTGTAGGAGTTGAAGTTGTTGAAGTGGAAGTAGAAGTGCCGTGAAGTCATCCTGACAAAGATTCCTATTGTGATTCCTAATCTTATCAAGAGAGACATACTAAGTGTTAACCAAAAACTGTGTTTCACTAACATTTACAGAAGTTGCATTTCTTTTGAACAGTGGAAAGTCTTCTTGGATAACCAAAAGTGCTGGCAAAGCATCATGGCTGCCATTATGCTATTTTTAAGAAGTGGAAAGTACTTATTTCTCCAAGAAGAAAAGCTTTGTTGTTGATAGAACTTTGGTTAACACAACTTTACCGTGACATTCAGACATTAAGAACTGAATTGCCACTGCATGGATTTCCTTGTTTCTTTTTGTTGAGCATTTACCTTGAATCCTGGGGAAAGGAGCTAATACGGGTTACTAAGAGGTTATCAAGAAACTGTTTGAATTGCCATATATTATCTCTGTGTATTTGATGTTTACATGTGAGGGCAGGTATCCTATATTAGAGTGTTTTCCTTTAGTTTTGTTAGGCAGGGAAATCCTCGAGTAGGGATAGTGAGGAGTTTGATAACATTTATTTACCATTCAAATGATTTTGAATACAATTAAAAGCTTCATCAATACAAAATTGCTGGGCATTTATGCAACAGCAAAACAACTGCAAGAATCATAAGCCAACATATCAGTGAACAAGGGCCTATAGAAACAAAGAGGAAACTGTGACCCGTTCCAGCAAGGTCAAACAAATAAAAAAAAGAAAAATAATACATATCAAAATATAATAAAACCACAAGACTACAAAATACTGAGTGCCGGGCATACATAGTCCAGTAAGCATTCTTTTCCCAGAGGTACCCAGTCCATGAGTCGAGAGCGTCATACGATTTAAAAGACATACTATCATGCGGTTTATGATGGTGGCCAGGGTTGTCATTTTTGCCTACAAACTGCAAGAAATGTAGGCCTCTTGCTCTTCAAGGCGGCTTCAATTTTACACGCTGGCTTCAATAAACCACAATTTACCCTATCATTCCCATATGTCTGGAGCATCGGATGATTTCTAGTTCCACGCTATCACTACTCTTGCAGCAACTAGGAAATGTGTGAGCAATTGGGCTGTTTTGGGAGCAACGTATAATGCCCCTCAAAGTCTTCATCTCCTAGGAGCAGTACCAGCAGTTCTGAGGGGAGCTCTATGCCAGTGATCATTTTAATTTGAGCTAAGACCTCTTTCCAGTAGGACTGAATTACTGCACAGGCCCACCAGATATAAAGAGACCCTGGAGCCTGTGCACATCATCAACAGTGGTGTAGGACCGCAGGATTCATCTAATGAAGCTTTGAGGGGGGTAAGATACCAGCGAAATAGTAATTTATAACTATTTTCTTTCAGGAGTACACTCATGGAGGATTTGGAGGCGCTGGTCTATATATTGTACCATGAAAGATCCCCTAGTGGGCATTTATCTCCTCCTCCCAACATAATATGTAGGCATGCGGGAGCTTAAAACCGGCAAGCATTGAGAGTGTGATATAGTGAATAAACTGTATGAGAAGGGGGGTCGCTAATAAACAGATTCTCATACAACGTAGTAACCCGCCACCGGGACACCTTCGCGCTGGAAATCCAGAGACAAAGTTAAATGTAAGTGTATTTATCGATGTCCCGGACTATAAAAAGCTGTTTACATCGATCAAAGGTTAGGGGTTGCTCAGATTCAAAATGTTGCCCTAAGCGTTCCAGACCCCGTTCTCAACCCACCTAGTAAACCGGCTCGGAGGACATCTTGGTGGGAATTCCCATGTGTTCCACATATGAGTAAGGGGGAAAAGGAATGTAGTCCCCTGATACTTATGAGCTGCCTTGTCCCACTCTTCTATCAGGACTCTAGTCGGTGGGAGGATGCAGGTCTCTTGTTTGAGAACTGCGGTTGATCTCCAACACCAGTCATGGAAGGGGACCTGAATTTTAGACTGCTCGATATTCATCAAGTTTTTAGGGCTATTCGTGGCATTCATGCTTTCAAATAAGGGGGCTAACTGCACCACATACAGATAACGCTCTATGTCCGGGAGCCTAGGCCCCCTTTATCTTTTGCTGTCAGTAACGTGAAACAGGGAACTCTCAGCAATTTCTGAACTTGATAACTTTTATAATTGAATGCAATGGCATATTTTGAATAGGAACCAACGTAAATACGCTTGGTGTTTGGACAAAATGAGGCTTCCAACGACTCGAAGTGCCAAATATCTAGGAACTTGGTTGAATACTAATCTAAACGACGATCCTTGGGCACAGTCGATAAAAACTAGATGTCGGATGCTAGCCTGTCAAGCCTCAATTATTAACAAACAATATGGGAATTTCTCACTGAAACCAACTATTGCCTTTTATCTTCAAAAAGCAATACCAGCGATGATTTTTGGCACGGAAAATGCCTTCGGTTGCTCCTACGATCTATGGGGTAGGTTGGAGAACATATTTTGGAGCTAGGTGTTACAACTACCAAAAAGGAACGTCAACAGTGTGTATAAGACATGAGCTTGGCCTTACATCGACCCATGCTAGAATATGTTGGAATGCATTAACCATATTCAGAAAGATCATGATACCTGACCCAACGTTACAGTATGAAATTCTAAAAGACTCTGAATGAGCTAATAACAATATGATGTTGGACTTGTGGAAACACCAATGTACAGAAGTCTTAAGACAGCTGTGGAGATCTGATTGGTGCCAAACATGCGACTTAAGAGCCAGATCTAAATCGATGAGTGAAGCACCCTTTGAAGCAAGACCATTTGGCACGTTACAACCTTATCTACAACAGTTTCCGAATTGGAACTCTCGATCCTTATATATGAAGTTTAAATTGAACTTATTCCCAACTAAAGAGCCCATATGAGATCGGTCTCAAACCACTGAGGATAGAACCTGCCGGTTGTGCGAGTTAAGCAGTGAGCCATTGAAGCATTTGACTCTATTTTGTATAAAATTGCGTAACTTGCGCACTCAGACATTGGGTACTGTAATCTGTAAACATCTCACGATCAGTGCTGATGAATGGTGGTATCGCATGTTCAACGGTGTGGACCGGAAACTAATGTTTGCTCTGATAAACTTCCTCGGAGAACTACAGGTATGCCTGACCCCTGTTAATTCAGAGATGTAACACAAGTATCTAAAGGTTGTTGACCATTTGGGACAAATGAGAAGAATTGTGGAAATGGATGGATTTATGTTGTACTGTTGTTGTATTGTTTTGTCTGTTCACTTTTTTTAAGGTTTAAATAAACCAATAAAAATAAAATAAAAATGGCAATCATCCAAAGGTTGTCCACCATGCATTGCTGACCCCTCACTGTTGCCAATTGAAGTATTCTTTGTGCAAGTGGGTTATGTGACAATATGCTGTATCTACCTGGTCTTCTGTTTTAGTTGATGGGTTGTAAGGGAGGCACACAGCATTTGGTTAACCGCCCCTCCCCCCAGCGCCCAACCAGCTTGGCCATTTCTCTGTTTTCTTGTTTTCACTGATAACTAATTTCAGCATCCAAATTATCACCTTGAATTCAGAATATGATCATTGGGTGAGTGAATTTGTGCTGGCCATGTAAACTACATAGAGTACTGACCCCTGAGTACTTTTGGGAAATGCACTTACTCATCTTTTGTTTTAAACACTTTACTATAGCTTGTGTAGTCTTCAGTGTAAATAGTCAATATTTCTGTATTCCTTTTAGGTCCATTTGGTTTTCCCCCTGTATGTTATTTATTGAATTTTCAGTTTAACTTACTCAAATCTGCGTACATTATATAGAGGGGAAAGTACAGATCAGTCAAGAACTTCCAAGCAAACTATGCGAAGACGATTAGGGTAAAGGGGGTATGGGCAAGGTGAAGAGGCCCCACTCTACATATCAGTGACATAAACTTAAATCATTCAGAAATATCAGTGACAATAAATGCATCTTAAATAATTGTAGGCATTAAGCACCCCCAGATGCTTTGACATTGGAATTCTGTGTTTTGCAGATGATATGTGACATATTCGAAAGATGCTTTCTCTGATCTTTTGCTAACCATAGATCGATGTTAGAGGGGTGCCAACTTTTTGCAGAATCTTAGGAAGATATTTTTCTCTATCATGATTCCTTTTGTAATATACGCTCACTGCGGGTGATCTTAGTTTTCATTTTTTTTCTTTTTGTACAATCTTTTTTTTGATTTTCAGCAAAGCATGGTTTCCATTTCCATTTACTATTCACATGATAACCTGGTTCACAGATCATTTTCCATTTACGCAATATGCTTTACCATGTTCTACAAACCCAACCAAACCCCAACAAACTACCAGTTGAATCCTAGGTTTCAAGGAATTATCTCCTATATCTGTCACCCCCTAATCTTCCCCCTAACCATTCTGTGTTCCCACTTTGTCCAAGCATCCACTTCTCACAAAATAGAGAATTCCTGCATTAGACCAGGCTTGTGATAGTATTGTTCCCTCTTACTCACAAATTCATGAAATGGGTGCCATACACGCATGTTCGTCAGGAATTCTACGGTAGCCAGGGCTGTGATCTTTTCCATTGCAAGGAACGCCCCAAATCTTTACCCACCATTGCGCCTCTATCATGCCCTCCTTCATTTGACAGAATTGTGGTATCGTTAATCGAGCTGCATTCAATAGGTGTGTCAAAAGGGTTGCCATAGATCACCCCTCCACAGCATTACCCACAACCAATACTAGCGGATCTAATGGCAGTTGAATACCTGTTATGTCTTTAATATGACCTAGGATTTCTTTCCAAAACACCTGCAACTTCCGACATGTCCAGTTTTTAACAATTTTACGAGGTCTTAGTCGCTAGGATGATAACCTTTATGTGCTTCTTTAGTTGGCCTTGGCATCACCAAAGTGATAAGTTGCATGGAGTGAAAATAGACGTAGGGGACAGATTTGGGCACTCAAAAAATACCATAATAATAATAGATTATCGCTGTTCAGAGGGCCATTTTGTTGTATACACATTGTCCTGCCGTGTAAATGTTCATGGACCTCTTTTTCCTGTGTGCTCTTGGTTTGCTCAAACACAGTTGATAAGATAATAATTGGTTCATCTTGTGATGTTGTGCACAATTTTCCTCAACATTTGCCTATGACCTATGCACATATGTTTGTTAGGACCGTCTTTCTAAAGTCCACCCAAAGGGACTTTATAATACTATACCTTGGGCAATACAGAAACTCCAACTCTTAGTACAGGCCTGTACCACCTGGTATGTTGATAGCAATGAAAGAGCAGCCAGGCTTATCTTAGAGGACTGCAGGAAGGTACAAAGAACTTGTAGCATACATATGGTCAAAACAAACACTTATACACTGATGTATTGTAAAAAATAATGGATTATTTTATATATATGCACAGATAGTTAAGTCCTATTATTAATCATAAACAAAATATAAAAACCAGCACTACACTTATGCTACGTAAACCAAAGTATAAACTACATTTAGAATAGCAGTATGCAATTCAAGGTGAGTAAAATCACATTATTAGTCTTTTAGAATGGCAGTATGCAATTCAAGGTAAGCAGAACCTATTGGTAGTAAACTGTACACCTATTCTGTTTCAAGCAATAATACAGTTATACTAACAATGTCATTTTCTAGAATAGTGGAACACAATTCACAGGTAAGTAATAACTTTGTAACACTTGTAACCTATCTCATTTCAGGAATATATAATTACAGCAACAACACATAGCAAGTAACTACTTGACAACACTTGTTATATTTTCTTCACATAGGCATTCTACTTTAGTAGTCCTTCCATAATCTGGGGCATGAGTGTTATCAGAGGGGGAAAGAGCACACTGGTGGTCAGGTGGCCAACAGAAGGCAGATCGGGATGAGGTACACACTGTCAGAGTTCTAGAGTATTTCTCAGCGAACAAGTAACAGACTTCAGAGGCATTAGAAGTGTTCAGGGACTTTGTAGAAGACCCCTTAGATGTGTTTCAGCATTGGGTCTGGGCAAACGGTATGAGCGAACTCCCAGCTACACAAATCACCACCTTAGCCACACAGGAGCGACACAATATTACCTCAAGCCAAACAGTACTTCAGCAGTGAAGAAGAGCTTTCAGATCAGCGCCTGCACGATGCAGCATCACAGGGCCCGGTCTCTGGATTCTTGGTCGTGGTGACAAAACAAAGGACACTAGATGGGAAATTGCAGCAGCAGTCAAGAAGAAAAGCACTCAGCAGAGGAGTCATTGGTGCTTCTCGTGGCTCTGTGGATTTGGCGCCCTTTTCATGGTACCAGATGAAGAGCGGTTGCCGTCTGATCGATTTGCATCGCTATCTCGGTTCAGCACTCTGGTAACGGGATTTTAGGGAGTGGAATCTTACTTCAGGAGGTCCCGCAGGAGACCACCAAAGTTTCAGCGACAGTCGTTCACAGGCAGATGTTGCACAGCTCTCAGCTTTGAGGTCCCAGGGTATTGGCAGTTTGGAGCCCAGAATGGTCACAGCTCATCTTGGGATGGCTCAAAATGCAATTAATTTTAAGACTGATTGGTCCCACAAGCCTAAGGGTCAGTGTTGTTGTTTTCGGGACTCCTCTGTTGCATGGAAGAAGGAGGTGGGCATAGGCAGCGGTTACAGAGCAGTCATCTCTGGGTGCTGGAATCAGCTACAGCCGTCTTCTCTTCTTCGTTATCGGATTCAGCTCGAGTGGTCGATTTATTTTCAGTATCCAAATCCAGGCCATTTAGCCAGGAACCCAGCCAATCTGCACACATGCCATATTCAAAACCTGGGGGCTGGCTGTCCCCAGTTAGGGTTGGCCAGAAGACCAAAGGCTGCAGAGTGTTCTCGTCTCTTTTTTCCTATCCTTCATTTCCTATCTTCATAGACACTCTGGAGCCTCAGCGGGCTACAAAAAGGGTTCCCACCAAAGATAAAAATATAACCAGGCCATTTCAATCCCAGGACGACAGAAGAAGGACCAGGAAAGGACAATCACATTAAAAATGTGAAAAAATAATATAGCCACCATTGAAGATGAATGGTGACCCCTCTGTGCATTACCGCAGCTGGGTTGACAGCCTGCGAGTAAACATTGCACAAAAGTCAGTAGTAGAACACGTCCACTGCCAGGAGCAGTGAGAAAGGGGATACAGTGGATCCACTCAGCACACCACATAGGTTGGGGTGTAGTGATGTAACAATTTAAAATGTAGAGGGGAGGCCACCAGGGGGCGCGGGCCAGATGGCCGCCTGAATCTCAAGCTCCCCGCATGGCCCCGGGGAAACTCACGGAAAAACATGCCTTAAGTGCTTTTTAACCCCATCTATCAGTGATCGTTGAGAAGGGGAACCGCTGTGGACCACCCAGAAGCTGGTCCGGACTTCGGAGATGCCCGCGTTCCCGAGATAACGACCTGTGAACGGCGACCCCCCTGCACCTGAGGGAAGGCCCCGCGCGGGAGCCGCACATTGCCTAGCACATTGCCTAGCTGCGTAGCGGTGGGAGGAGTCGAAATCCCCACCCGCCTGAGGTCCTCTCGACGGCTCGGGCGGGCCCTGCGGAGATCACCTTCAGCGGCTTGGGCCGCACGGCTGACGGCCCCCGCCTGTCCGGACATCTCAGAGGAGTCCCCACGGCGGATGCGACGGGTCATCCGACCACACCAGAGAGGAGTAACGGCCCGTGCGACCGTCACACAGGGCCCAACGCCGGGCGGGCCTTCCAAGAAGATCCAACGGCTGCCGGCGACCGGCCCACCCATCATTGGCGATACGGGGGCACCACTGCCACACCTACCGCTCTCACCACCAGTGATTTGTCTCTGCCCGAGCCAACGCGGCGGCGCATCGCAGAACCACGTCAACGGCCTACGTTTCCACACCTGACCACTGCCCCAATGGCCTACCTCCTCACAGCCCTCACAGGGCTCCGGATTAGTGGCAGAGGCGCCCACCCGACCACCGGAGAAGGCTCAGGCCGTTGCGGGAGCGTGTCTGGGCCACCCCGCCACCCGGCAGACACCTCAGGAGAACCTTATAGCTTGGTGCGATCGATACCCCATGAACTGGAGGGAGACCCTTGCGCAATACCAATACACGCCTGGGTCCCTCGAAATGGAGGCCGGCCCTGCAGCCTCGCAACCCCCGGACATGAATGCCATACAGAGCAACATCCAAACGATCTTAGAAGAGATTAGGGGTATGAGGACAGACATGTTGGCGGACCTCACGGCCAAGGTTTCAACGCTGGAGGATCGGGTAGAAGGGGTTGAGTGTAACCAGGCATCGACGGACATCCTCGAGGCACAAATGGAAACTAGATTTCAGGAACTGCACCGCCGCGAGTAGGACCTCTGGCTCAAGGTCGACGACATGGAGAACCGGGAGAGGAGAAACAACTTGAGAATTTTTGGCCTTGAGGAGACGGAGGGAGAGACCCCGGCTGGACTCGAAAGCAAAATCCAAGACATCATCAGGATTGTCCTAGGGTCGGACTCGGGGGAGACTCTCCTGCTTGATAGAGTCCATCGGGCCGGCGGGGGGGCAGAGGTCCACGCTCAGTTCTTGCAAGATTTCACTATTATAAGGACAAGGCTAGGGTGTTGGAGAGGGCTAGAACCCTACGGGATATTCAACATGGTAACTCCAGGGTGACGATTTACCAGGATCTTTCGGTCCTCACTCTCCAGATGCGAAAGAAATGCGGCACTATCACCAGGTGGCTGCAGGAAAAGGGGACACGCTATCGCTGGGGCCACCCATTCCACCTAGCATTTGAATGGCAGGGCCAGAGGTACCAACTAGTCACGGAGGCGGAAATCCGAAGGGCCACTGAGGATCTCACAGGTGACATCGCGGGACCATCAGAAAATCGGGATGAAACCAACAGAGACCGCCCTCGTGCCCCTCAAGACCCGGACCTCTCCTAGGGGAAGCTAAAGGTCAAAGGCTCACGTAAATTCCGAAAAACCAGACATCCACCCACAGACCTAGGAGATCCTATATGAGCGTACGAGCAGTAACCAAACCCCGCCGTTCATAGTGTTTTCGCCCCACAACCCGTGGGGAGTTCTTTGTTTAATCGACTTCGGTCAGGGTTGAAGTGTTGCCCATTTAGAGGCTGTTGTATGGTTTCATAGGACATAGGAAGTAGCACGGCGACTCCACACGGACAACGGCCGACGCCTCTCCGGGCCTCATGTCGTGATACGCCCGCCAGGGGCAAAGGAGACACGACCAGGTACCAGAGCCGGGGGGGGGGGCCTGGCTCGGGAGTCGCTACAGCCAGTTCCCCACTGCGGATCAGAAAGGGCCGGTACTTAACAAAGAGAGACAGGTTGGAAAGCGCTACACCTAAGAAAATGTTTTCCCGGGGCCAGGGAAGCGACCCTGGTGGTTCGTTGCCAGTCACATCCCCATCCGGGGACCCGGAGGCGAACGCCCCTCAAAACGGGTAAGGGGAGGGGAAAGGGGGTCAGGGGGGAGGGGGGACGGGGGGGTTGCCCCACGGGGGGCTCGAGGGGAAAGGGGAAACCAGCTCAAACTATGGACACTTTTTTTGCAACGGGCCCCGAGTAGCGGACACTTAGAGGCGATATCAGTGCGCGTAACGAAAAATGACAATGATTGAAGCAAAGATAGGCACGTTGAACGTCAAGGGCCTTAACTCCCAGAATAAGAGATCTCTCACGAGCAACATGTTCCGTAAGCAACACCTAACGGTTCTTTTCCTACAGGAGAAACATTACAGGCAAGGCAGGGAATCGAAGATCAAGGGGAAAGACATCGGGTGCAATTACTGGGCCTCACACAGAAGTTCTAAGAAGGAAGGGGTGGGAATCCTCCTGAGCAGGGCGTTCCATCTCACAGACATAGAAACCAAGAGGGGTTTTGGTGGTCGTTTCTTGGGCATTAAGGGAACCTGTGAGGGTGAACGCGTTACCCTGGCCACTCTATACGCGCCCAACTCAAAACAAATACACTTTCTCACCCAGGTCTTTCATGTCATGGATGAGTGGGCAGAGGGAGCCATGATACTGGGGGGGACTTGGTCCGCCAGAGGGGGGACACCCAGGGGCATCTCCAAGGACAATCTGGCCCTGCAGGCCCTCCTGAGAGAGCACTATTGGGTGGACATCTGGCGAACAGCAAACCCGAACCAGGGTGGGCTCACCTTTTTTTCGTCCCCTCATTGCACCTACACCAGAATCGACCTTTTGTTAATCTCCTAGGAGGGGAACGGGGTGGCACAACAGCCGAAGGTGGAAGCCATAACTTGGTCGGACCACGAACTCCTCATAGAGAATTGGTCACTGCCCATCTCCCCAAGATCCTCCCGATGGCGTTGCAATGATATACTCCTCAGGGAACCAGTATTACGTGATTTCATGAGGCAGGAAATGCTGGCCTATTTTGAGACAAACGATACCGGCGAGACGGATATGTCCATGGTGTGGGATGCCGCAAAAGCCACCTTCAGGGGCCTTCTCATAGCGGAGGGTTCGAGACGTAAACGGGAGAGAGGCCTAGTCGAGGGTAAACTCCGCGCAGAGCTGGGCGCTCTGCGATCCAGCCTGGGACTCCCGGGAGGAGATGCAGGGCAAAAGACAGGAACTCCATACGGTCCTCATAGGGGAAGTCATCAAGAAAATGAGATACACTAAGCAGAGGTACTATGAACGGGGAGATAAGGTGGGGACCCTACTGGCGCAGAGGGCTCGGGGCTGCAGGGTTGAGAGGGGAGTCACTCGTCTCAGGGATGGAGCGGGCGGGATTCACAGGGGCCGCAAGGAAATAGTGGAGTGTTTCGCTCACTATTACAGCAAACTCTATTCCAAAAAGGTAGGCGAATCACTGGAGGACATCCGTGCCTACCTGGCGGAACACCCTCTGCCTAGGCTGTCCGATGTGGAGCTAGAGGTCCTGGAGAGAGATATATCGGAGGAGGAGGTGGAGGGCGCCATCAAAAGACTGAAGGTGGGAAAGGCACCCGGGGAAGACGCTACACAGCCGACTTTTACAAACAGTCCCAACCCGTCCTGCTGAAGCCCCTGGCCAAATTGTTTAACCAGATCAGGAACCGGGAGTCCATCCCACCAACATTTTTGCAGGCCCTCATCACTGTTATACCCAAACCCGGCAAGGACGAGACGGAATGTGGATTTTACAGACCCATCTCACTCCTCAATCTGGACGCTAAAATCTTTGCCAGAGTCCTGGCCACCAGACTTGAGGGCTGCCTCCCGCGCCTGGTACACCCCGACCAAGCGGGATTTGTCTTGAACAGGCAGGGTTCTGATAATATGCGGAAGACGCTCCATGTGCTTGCCTCGAGAAGGGTCCGCGACGAGGGCGCGCTTCTACTGGCCCTTGATGCGGAGAAGGCCTTTGACAGGGTCAGCTGGGCCTTTATGAGGGAGGTATTCACGACCCTGGGTATGGGCCTGAGGTGGCTGGATTGGATCTCCGCGCTCTACTCCTCCCCCTCCGCTAGAGTGGTGGCAAATGGGACCGAGTCGAGGCCATTCCCCCTCGACCGTGGTACACAGCAGGGATGTCCTTTGTCCCCCCTAATTTATGCGCTCGTGATGGAACCATGGGCAATCTCGATCCGCAACGATGCGGCCATCAGGGGGTACAGGTCGGAGAGATGCAGTGCAAAGTCTGCCTTTTTCTGACGATGCACTGCTCTATATCAAAAAACCATCCCAAACAATCCCCCGAATGCTGCAGGGCCTCTCGGGCTATGAGGACCTATCGGGGTACAAAGTTAATCTGGAGAAATTGGTGGCGTTCGTAGGGGGTAATTTACCAGACTCAGAGTTGACCTTTGTTAACGGGCTCCCCTTCACGCTGAGAGACGACGGATTCCGGTACCTTGGAGTCCAGGTCACCCGTGACCCCAAGGGCCTATACCCGGCTAATTTCCCCCCACTATGGTCAGCAATCCGGAAAGACATAGAGCGATGGTCAGGGTCGGGGCTCTCCTGGATGGCACGTCTCAACCTCATAAAAATGGTAATCCTCCACAAGTTTTTATTTCTTTTCCAAATGCTCCCGGTGCTGATCCCCAAAACGTTTTTCAGGGAAACAAAGCAAGTCCTCCTCAACTTTCTCTTGTCAGGGAAGAAACACAGAATCTCCTACGAGGTGCTGACCAGACCGAAGGAGGATGGAGGGGTGGGATACCCTGACCTTGAAACATACCATAGGGCCTCCCAACTGAGGGTCCTGGTCGACCACTTTGCCCCGGGCATGAAAAAACAATAGGCAGCCATGGACAACGGGCCTCTCGCGCCCGTCACCATAGAGGAATGGCTCTGGGTCCCGAGGAGAAAGATCCCCAGAAGTGTCTTGTGTCACCCAGTCCTAAAAGTGTTGTGGTCCCTATGGAAAGAGGGAGGGGGTTACTACCGCTGGCTCACAACCTGGCCCTCCCCCTTGAGCTGCATTTGGGCTCCCCCCCTTCCTGGCCAAGATAGCGGAGCCAGCGGCGTACCAGACGTGGTTCGAGGCAGGCCTTAGCAGGACTGGTCACCTCTGGGTGGGGGGCTCTTTCTTACCATTGAAAGATCTGGAGGAGGCCCTGGGGATAGGCACCCTGTCCCCCTCTCCAGCTTAAGGGAGTCCTCACCAAACCATCCTGGGGGGACACCCTCAGGAGAGACCTTACAGACTTCGAAAAATTACTCCTTTCGGCGAGGGGCTCCAAGGGAATAATATCCCGCCTCTACAAGCTCTTCCTCTTTTCTGTCCCGCGAGACCCCCCACCTGCACGCACACAATGGGGAAAGGACCTGGGTGAGGAGATCGACGATGAGAGGTGGAGGGAGATGTGTAGGCGGGCCAACCGCTCCACGGCCTCACTCCAGTATCGCCACCAGGCCCTCAAGGTATTGCATCGCTGGCACTACCCCCCGCAGAGGATTGCCAGAATGAGGCCCGGGTACGACCCACATTGCTGGAAGTGTAGGACCGAAAGGGGGGATTATATTCACATGTGGTGGAGGTGCCCGGTGGTCCAAAAGTACTGGGAGGAGGTTTTGACATGGAATAAGGGGATAGATGGGGTGGAGCGACCTGCCTGCTCCTGGCTTCTCCTTTTCGGAATTGACATTGGGGACGATCATGAAAATACCCATGACCACATGCTCCAGGTTATGTTGGTGGCGGCCAGGTGCTGCCTGGCACAAAAATGGAAGAACCCCGGAATGCCCGAGGAAAAAGCATGGGTAACCAAGGTACGGGCCATTTACGATATGGAATTCCTCGCGCATTTACTCGACGAATCTAGATCCAACATCGAGGAAATATGGCTCCCCTTCTTCGAAAAATACAGCTGCACAGTGTAATTTTAGGCTCCAGACCCGGAGAACCCCACTCTGGGGACCTCAGGCCAGCGTTTACTAGTCCAACTCCGAGTCCTTCAAAGCCCGGTCCATGACTTCGGCGTGCCAAGTGCACAACACGTAGACTTTGCTATGCTCTTTTCGGAACCCGTCAAATATGCAATTATTGAGAACTTGAACTTGTGGGGAGTGAGGGGGTGGGAAGGGGTGGGGGGCGAGGGGTTATAACTGGTTTCCCGTTTATTCATGTTTAAATATGCTCTGTATTGTTGTAACACTGGTGCGAAACCTAATAAAATTTGATTTTCAAAAAAGAAAATGTAGAGGGGATACACATAGCTCTGAAATCTCTCCATTTGCTCCCAGTGGATGCAAGGATTAAATTCAAAACCCTCTGCATTGTCCACAAGGCTTTCTGGGGCCTTGGTCCAAAATACTTTCAGCTATCCCTCCGCAAATACCTCCACTCTCGAGCTCTTCGCTCCTCAAGCTCCAACTCCCTCAGGGCCAGTCGTTTTTTAAAGAAACAAGCTGGGGGTAGATCTCTGTCTTCGCTGGGGCCTCCCTCATGAACAGCCTCCCTGCCACTCTAAAACTTGAGGAGAACCATCTCCGGTTCCGGAAGCACCTCAAGACATTCCTCTTTTTTTCTGTCTTCGCTCCCCCTCTCCCCTGCTGACCTGTTCTCTCTTGGCACTGTGCACCTGGCCACCCTCTGTCCTCCAGGCCCAGGTACCTGCTCACCCTAGCCACCCTCCCGCACTGCCTCAGGGCCACCCCTTGCACTGGGGTCTGTATCTGTACCCATACAGCCCCCCTTTTTTTTCTTCCTGCACTTATCAGACCTACCCTGTCTGCTGCCTTAAACCTAGCACTTGCAAATTGCTGGCTGCACTACCACTGTTTGTTGCCTTTATTATTTCTTTAGTGTTATTTATGTGTTTTTATCTGTTTCTCATCTGCTTCGCACTTTAAACTTCTCCCCCTCTCCCATACACTTGTGCGTTCTCAATGTCACTTGGCCTAGTAAGATCGCTGTTTTGTTCTCCCCTGTTCCCCTCCCTTGCCTTGTCGCGCTCTGAGACACTTGTGTACGAGCGCGATAGAAATAAAATATCAATCAATCAATATCTCTCGCTACCCTTGAGAACATGTGTTCTCCAAGGCAAGTAAAGGATTGTAAGAGAAGTGTTACAGAACCAGTGAGAAAGGGGGTACTATGTAACCCCTCGGCATTCAATATAAGGTGGCGTGTGCTGGTCTGATCTGAGATGGCAGGCTGCATGGAGTAGGCACTCATGCTGTCTCTGCTCTTTCCAAAGTCCCCTTGCACCAGCACTGTCCATGCGGTGCCAGTTGTGTGTGTGGGTGGAGCATGCCTCTTTGCCGAGGCTGTACCTATACCAGTTCAGGAGGAAAGCCTGAACTGGTCATGCACATGCTCTACCTGTATGTGAGGGAAGCTTGCATTGGTCCTTTGTGTGCTACATATGTACTCCTTCATAAGATGTTTGCACAGGCCCTTGCAAACAGTTGTTCTGCCAATGTACGTGTGCATGTTTGTAAGGGAAACTTGCACTGCACCCGGCATGCTATATCAATACATGCCTGCATGGGACTTGCCCTGGTCCTCTCAATGTTTTAGTTGTTGGTGAGGGAAGCTTGCATTGACCCTGCCTATGTTATATCTGTTTGTGACCACAGCTTGTATTTGCACTGCCACTGTTGTTCATGTAAACATTTGTAAGGGAAGTCTGCCTTGGCCATGACCATGCTCTCAATGTTCACATTTATTATTGAAACATGCACTGTCCCTGTTCACTCTGTAACTGTATCTTTTTATGAGGGAAGCTTGCATTGTCATTTTTTGCAAGCCGACTTCTGCTTGAGAGAAGCTTGCTTTTGTCTTCCTCGCGCTGTATCTATGTGAGTGGGGTGCTTGCACTTATCCTGTCTATACTACTTGTGCACTTGGTTATGAGGAAACATGCAGTCTACCTGCACCGGTTTGTGAGGAAAGCTTCAACTGATCCTTCCCTGGTCCTTCCCATGCAGTACCTGATACATTTTGAGAAAAGCTTGCACTAGCCCGGTCACGGTTGTACCTGTTTGACGAAAGCAAGTGCTGGCCCGGCCTGTGCTTTGTGTGTTGAAACGCAGGATTGAGTCACTTTTCCCCAGGGGAAGCCTTTCCTTGTGAGGCTTGGGAGGTCAACTTGCTATGCACATTCCCCCTAGGGATGGTGCTAGGCAGGACCTCACAGGACCATAAACTCACCCCACACCCAAAGGTCAAGGACTCCCAATCCGATGAGCCACTCCCTTTTCATTTCACTCAGAAGTCTGATAATACCATACCAGTTCCTCCTACATCTGCTATTGGGATATCTTTCCAGGAGATAACTACTTGCCTAGTACTGAGACAAGTAAAAACCAGGAGTGATAAAAAATAAGTACCTGTTAGGTACCGGGATGAAGAAACTCCAATTAATTATAACGAGTATAACTCAGACACAAAAAAGTACTGCCATGAGAAACTGGGGAAGCCCCAGAGCAGCAGCATAAAAATGAGATGAGAGAAAGAACGAGAGAAAGAGACCTGAGAGTTTCAAACCAGCTGGAAGGAGGAAGTGCCTGAGTTGCACTGTTCACGGGACCATCTGCCAGACGTATAACAGTCCTAGGAGGGATGCGCAAGGGAGGCCGATGGAATGCAGTGGCTGGGAAGTACCCAAGCTACAGCAGGTAAGTGTGAGAACCTACCTACCCGATGAAGGTCCCACAGAGAACCGCATGAGAGAAGTGGTGGCTGGGAAGGAGAAAGTGTGGAGACCTCTTCCAAATCTGAAATCACACCAAGAGGCCGACGGTGAAGTGTCAGAAGAAGGAGAAGAAGCCAGCACGACAGCCGACCTGACGAAACATGCAGAGACTACAAGGGCAAATACCGACACTGTGGCACAGCCCTATTGCATTGAAGGTAACAGGGAGAGCGGGAGACATGGAGAACAAGGCATACATAACAAGTGGTACAATCATATTCATCATAGTAAGAGAAACGATTATAACGATTGGAGTCAGCCTACTCGTCCCAGTGAATGGTGAAATCCTAAGAAGAGTGAGAATCGCTCAGAGCCTCAGCCGACTTGTCTTAGGGAATGAAAGAATCCTAAAAGGACGGAAGCAGGTCGCAGGGTACATCACACAAATCTTATTGAGGGGGCAAGAACCTAGCAAATTATAATAAGCAATAAAGTAGGTCTACAACTGGGGAAACTGGTGTCAGAGAATGAGAAACTGTCAACTACAATTGAGAGGAACAGAGTCAAAGAATATTCAGGTGCCAAAATGCCTAGAGAGAGAAACTTGAGAAGGTAAGGAAAATAAACAAAGGGACATGGATAAGCCAGCTAAGAGAACTGACTGAACTGATGCAAGAAATAGCTAAGAGCTATTTGAAGATTCCGTACTGAGAAGTACATAGTGGAATGCAGTCCCAGGGGAAGGGAGTCGTTCTCCTGGTCTTTAGTTATTTAGGCTAAGTGGTAGGGTCAGTGCAGTTTAGCTTTGGATGGCAGACAGACTTTACTTTGCACTTCAGAACGGGTGACGAGCCCTCTAGTTTAGTTGTATTAGGCAGGGAAGCCCTTAGAGCAGGGAAAGTTAGGCATGCTCTTATTATTTATAATAAACACCTCTTGAAATGGTAAATCCTGGTCTGTCTCCTGCTCCTGACCGACCACATTTGCCTGTACCTTTTCTCTTGTGAGAGGATCCTGTGCTGGACCTGACCATGTAGTAACTGTATGGGCTGGATTTGTGAGGAACGTTTGTACTTTTGGAAACTGCAGCACTGCTCTATAGGCCGTGACTGCACTGGGTCTCTATGAAGGAAGCAGTCATTCCTGCTGCTGGTCATGCTGTGCCTGTTCAGTTTGTGATAGCAGCTTGCAGTATTGCTGCCCATGATGTCCCTTCCCAGTGTGTGATGGATGTTTCAGTGATCCTCCCTGGGCTGTGCTGTTCTTTGTGTGGAGTCACTTGCTCTGATGTTGTCCATAATATACCTTTATTGTATGTATGGTACATTTGAATGTCTGCTGCATGTGTTTGTGTGAATAGATGATGCATAGTTTCTGCCGCGCCAATGCTCCTGCCCTTGCCTGCCAGGCGAGGAGGTGGAGCCACTGCCGCATTTACGTATCTAGCCTAACACCCGTCCATTGAGTGCAAACAGCCTGGGTGAAGACCTTTCACTAGCTGGACTCCCTGTAGGATCAGATGCAGCTTTGGGAAGCTTGAGCAGTCCCACTCTCCTTCCCTTCTCAAATCTATGAAATGGCCACCAGTCAGCAGCAAATGCACAGCCAAACAAAAGGAATTTATTTGACATCTCGAAACCTGGAAGGAGGGTGCATCGGAGCAAGAGGTGGCAGTAGTAAAGCTAACGACAGTCAGCAACACCCTCTGACGTTCATTCCCTGAAACAGTGATTTCTTCTGCCTACTTTAGTGAAACCAGGATGGATGCAGGTGGAGGCATGGAAGAGGCAGAGATATGGCATACTGCCAGCATTAGCTCCTCTTTAAAATTGGTGATGCTGGCTGAAATCCAGCCGTTTTGGTGGAAGAAAGTGATAGCCTCTGTCTGACAACCTTTAAACAGACCCCTACTTTATATCATAAAAGCGGCGTGAGGCTTGCAATGGCCAATAAACTGTCCCACAGTCACTTTTGTGTGTGTGTGTGTCTGTCTGTCTGTGTATGGGGTAGTGCAGGGGGAGGAGGGCGGGAGTGTGGGATGGGGAATTGTGAGGGCCATTATTTCCGATACAAATCGAATAGCGTTTACCTGGTTATGAAAAGGTATTAAGCATGATGGCAAAATGCCAGCTTGTGAATATGGTGGGCAAAACATGTATATGATGTGGTGAGGATATACCTGGTGTGGGAGGATGGCATAGTCGGCACACATCAGGATGGCATTGAGGTGCAGTGCAAAATGCACATTCACCTATGGCAGCCAAACTCCTTGTACCGGCTATGCAGCCATCTGGCATAAGACCATTGATGTCAACTCCTGTGATGTCAAGAAATGTTGCATTTAGTGCTATCACCATGTCTTGGCATCCATGAGGGGGACCTTTTATGCAAGACATTAGTTAAGGTTTCTTAAAATGGCCTCTTTCGCAGTATTCTGCTGCGTGGAACACTGATGGTGAGTGATGCTAGAAAAGAGGGCTACGGGTTATTGTACAGAGAAATGTCCGCCCTTACATTCTCCTCTGCTTCTCTTCCAGGTGCACCAGTGATTCAGACACTCCGGTGCAGGATGATGATTCTGCACCTTCTCGATGCTTTGCTCCCAGCCTGTTCATCCTCGGATGTTATTCAGGAGGTACGCATACAATCCTTCCCTATTGCAGTTTGTCCTCCACTTTTCCCACCTCTCCCATTGCTTTTGCCAGGTGAATTTTCTCTTGCGCTGCAACCTCCAGCATTCACCATTCCCATCTTCCTTCTGCTCTCAGAACCTCTTCGGTGCTCCATTATGCATCTGTACTGCTGTATACCTCTGTAACGCGCTCCATTATGTATCTCTTTAAAGCGCTCCATTATGCATCTGTGCTGCTGTATACCTCTGTAACGCGCTCCATTATGTATCTCTTTAAAGCGCTCCATTATGCATCTGTACTGCTGTATACCTCTGTAACGCGCTCCATTATGTATCTCTTTAAAGCGCTCCATTATGCATCTGTGCTGCTGTATACCTCTGTAACGCGCTCCATTATGTATCTCTTTAAAGCGCTCCATTATGCATCTGTACTGCTGTATACCTCTGTAACGCGCTCCATTATGTATCTCTTTAAAGCGCTCCATTATGCATCTGTACTGCTGTATACCTCTGTAACGCGCTCCATTATGTATCTCTTTAAAGCGCTCCATTATGCATCTGTGCTGCTGTATACCTCTGTAACGCGCTCCATTATGTATCTCTTTAAAGCGCTCCGTTATGCATCTGTACTGCTGTATACCTCTGTAAAGCGCTCCATTATGTATCTCTTTAAAGCGCTCCGTTATGCATCTGTACTGCTGTATACCTCTGTAACGCGCTCCATTATGTATCTCTTTAAAGCGCTCCATTATGCATCTGTACTGCTGTATACCTCTGTAACGCGCTCCATTATGTATCTCTTTAAAGCGCTCCATTATGCATCTGTACTGCTGTATACCTCTGTAACGCGCTCCATTATGTATCTCTTTAAAGCGCTCCATTATGCATCTGTACTGCTGTATACCTCTGTAACGCGCTCCATTATGTATCTCTTTAAAGCGCTCCATCATGCATCTGTGCTGCTGTATACCTCTGTAACGCGCTCCAATGCTTCTCGAAGCCAGGTCCAAGCTCAACAAACAACATAATAATAATAATTATAATAATAACAATAACTTAGGTTACCAGGGAAACTGTTTCCTCTACTTTCCATGATACATACTTTCACATCTTGATCACCCCTCCCCTTTGTCCTCACACCATTCCCCCTTCTATCTCATTCCTCTCACATGCAAGTTTGATTAAAAGAGAAGTTGCTTTTTATTTTAAAAGAAAAGTAGACACTCACCAACAGCTGGATATAGTTTTTTAATGAGTGAGTGAGGGAACGTGGAAAATATTGAACTGCAAAGTGATTCTGATTGTGCTAATAGTCTGGGGTGTGAGCCAATCTTGTGAAAGTACAATCGATGCAGTCATTTGTGTGTGAGTGATGCATGCCAGGTAACATGATGGTGGTGGCCATTTGCTATTGGTGACCAGTAGTCATGTGTTGTTTAATTTCGTTTTTGTGGGTGGGGACTACAGTGGTATGTGCACATGTGTCATTGTATTGATTGTTTGCTGATTGAGTGATTGTGGTTGTGGTGAGTGACTATGATGAGAGTTGAAGGTGTAATCTGCACAGGGTCAGTTGCATTGTGTGTCATCGGGTATGAGGTGTTAAATTGGAGGCTGTGGTCACTGTGATAGTGAACCAATGTCACTTGTGGCATGGTGAGTAGTTTTAGCAAGTGGTGACGGAAGAGGCTGGTGAACAGGGCCTGTCGAGAATGTTCTTGTGCCTTCAAGGGTTTGCAGGGATTCCTCTCAAGCGCATTGCTTTTATTTCCCACAGGCCCAGACAGCAAATACTTATTATTCTGAATGTTATCCACTAATACATTCCTTAATATTCCTGTGTTAAGTACAGGAAGCTAGGTTGAACAGCCAGTCAAATTCATCAGGAGAGTGGAGCTCAGTTTAAGTGGCACTTTATCAAGATCACATGTAAAAACGTATTTTTCTTACACATAAACAAAGATTTTAAAAAGTAGGGTTCTGTTCAGCCAGCTCCCCTTTACAATTACCTTCGGGGTCCTCCAATTGTACCTGCTTACCTCAGGACAGACAAGCAATGCAATTGTGGTTCTGGGCTGTAGAGAACAGTGTATCTCTGACGGCTGCTCATCTGGCCGGCAAGGAGAACGTGTTGGCAGATGCCTTGAGCAGACAGTCTTTGGCCTCCCACAAGTGGGAACTCTGTCAGGATGGTTGTAGCGGAGGTATCCTCCCTTTTGGGCATCCCTCAGGTGGATCCCTTTGCTTCCAATGTGAACAGAAAGTGCCGATATTTCTGCTCCAGGGAATTACCTTGGCAGGTAGCTCTGGTGGACGTTTTGACAGAATAGTGAGTCTTCTAAATGCTGCATGCCTTTCCGCTGATCCGGGTCATTCTAAGGATGCTACGCCTGATAGGGTAAACAATGATCTTTATTGTTCCAGACTGGGCTTGGAGGATGTGGCACCATGATTTGCTAGGTATGTCCATCTGCCCTCCCTGGGGTCTTCTGCGGGGAGTGGACCTCCTCTCTCAATTGGAGGGACTGATCCTACTGTCAGGGCCTCTAGATTGTGGCTGGGGATTGGGGAAACATTCTATTTCTCGCGGCCCTTCATCAAAAATCACTCTGAAGATAGGACGTGTTGTGGGCCCTGATAGGACGTGCTGAAAAGGGCAGATTTGCCAGGAGACTTGAGAGCTCAAGTTGAAAAGCCACAAAGTTTGACCAAGAGAATTTCAACAACGACCTGGTGGGAGCACAGCGTTAGAGTAACTCAAGGCACTGTGTTCACAGGAGAGTGACCTTGTAGTAGTAGTTTGAAACTTTGTTACACAGTTCTGAACTGAATTAATTGTATATCAACTGCGCCGCTTGCGAGTGTCAGTGTTTGTGAGCTTGAATGTAAATATTAACACAGGGAAAATCACAGTTGCAGAAGCAGTGCAGTGACTCTCTTGTGGTAGATTACGCACGTTGAGAAAGCAAGGAGTGCAGAAGAACTTCGTAGGGGTTATATTGGGCCCAAGGCACGAGGCTTAAAACTCCCTCTGAGGGACAGTCGCAGTGCATGGGCTCCTTCACCGATCACTAGCCCTTTTTCCCGAATGCTGCACATCTCCAGCTACAATGGGGCTTTGTTTAGCTGCAGTCGGTCTGACATTTTCTTTTTTAAATATATGATGTATTAGTTAGTTTGATTTTATTTATAACTATGATATAATATTGTGATTTTTTTTTTAATTAAACACAAATAAATACATTTAAAAAAGGAACGTTTTTATTCTACTGGATCATTGCATCGTTCTGAAGCGACTCAGCGTCGCTCTGCCATCTAGTGGAAACAAACGAAAAGACTCAAGAGTTAGTTTTTAAAGCCACAGGGAGTCATCCTAAATTCTCGTAATTGAGGGCTGAACTATTTGAAAATAAACTGCATGCAAAGATGAGAAAACTTGAAAGTGAATGAACATTTGTAATATTTGGAGCAATTCTACTGTCTAGGCAGAACGTAACTTGCAGCTCTCTTTGGGGTGCTCTATCTGTTCTCACCTAAAAGCAGATACAATGAATTATTTTTTGAAGGGCAAACACCTTTAGAGATGTGGATCCTCTTGGCAGGTTGCAGAGAAAGCACAGGTTAAGGAGGTTGGGAATATCAGAAGTAAACTTTGCAGAATGTAATCAATCTGTTTGATTCCTGTATAGCTAGCAGTTCCTGAAGACTCAGGAGCTACTGTGTTGTTTGTTATGTTTTCCACTTCCCCTTCCCCTCTGAGCTGACTTGTTCCCAGCTGTAAATAAATGAGCTGGGCGCAGAACAGTTCAAAAGGAACAGCAGGGTTCAGCAGCTTCTACGGATGAAAGGCCCAATTTAAAAAGAACATCCGTCCGAGCTCTCAGTTCATTAGGTGAGGTTATACAGGAGCTTAGGCAATTGCTGAGGGCTGAACGGAAAATGTATCTCTGAGTCATGTGTGACAAATCCCAGCATGTCGTCGCTGGTTCCATAGGGAAGCCCTTTACCATTAGGCCAGGGAGGTGAAGCCACTACCTGATAGTCCACCTTGGGTTTGTACTCAGCGGGTGGATCCCATGGGAGGGGAAACCCCCTGTGGGACCAGCGACAACCATATCGGGAGAACGCAGTATCCCAGTCACACACCCACCTCTCCTTCTTACTCCCCCTCTCCACCCCTACCCTCATATACCATGGCCCTCATTACAACCCAGGCGTTAAGGGGTTAACGGCACAGTAAAAGGTGGCGGCGCCGTTAAACCCTTAACGCCTGATTACGTGGTCCCTTTGCGGGTTGGAGACCTTAACGCCTGCTTTTTGCAGGCGTTAAAAACCAACCCGCAAAGGGACCTTGGTGCTAAGTACGGTGCCGCAATTTGCGGCACCGTACTTAGCGCCTTCCCCATTTCCATTGAGCCCTATGGGGCAAAAATGGGAATGGAGAAGGGCCATGGCGGCATGGGGAATTTCCGCCCCGCCAACCTCGGAATGGGTCGGTAATTCCCCATTCCGCCATAGCGGAGTCGGTAAGTTACCGCCAGGGTCGTAATGAGGGCCCATGTATTTGTGTAGCCCAACAAATGTAGAGAGTACTGAGAGGAGGAGGAGGCACGGAGGCCTACAGATCTCCCATAGGAATCACAGGAAGCAGTCTAGCTGTTGTAATCCTGCTATTTTCCCAGGCCAATACAAAACAGGAGAAGGATTGACAGAGAAGGAGGACTGAAGGGAGCTGCTGTTCAACAAACAGGAGTTGGAGGAGACTGGGACGCTGTCAGGGCGGCAGAGTCATCTCTACTTGGTACGCACGAAAGCGATCAAGACTGCAACGGGAGAAGCAGGCATCTGGAATTGAGCCGATGAGCGGAAAGCAGTACTGCTGTGCCTGTGGAGACTTTGAACCTGTCAGGTCCTGCCTTCAAAGTTCCTCAGAAGCTGCTGAGCCCCACTGACCCAGAAAGGCATCTCACTCACAACTGATAGGGTTTACAGCTGAGTTCAGAACATCCCTGGGGAAAAGGGGAATGGGACAAAATAACAAACTCAGACAATGGATCTTCCTCCTTAGGATTGATAACTGCATAAATGAGAAAAGACAACAAGGTGAGTTTCTTTTTCCTATCTAACTACACCTCCCTCTCTCTCAACCCAGAGAAGATACACTGTACCTGAAAATCCTCTGCAGAAAACCAAGAGGAATTAATTCAACGTAAATCCACTGGTAAATATGAAGAAAAGGGTTTTATGGATCTCAAACTAGTAATTAGTTACAATAACGTTTTCTTGAAAGACTTTCTTTTCACTTTTCCTAAATGCCTACCACCCTAAATGCGTTAATATTCCTCGAGAACTCAATATACTACTGAATTACTGTTACTTTCTTTTTTTACTCGAGTAATACGTTCAATCAAATACTCTTTTCTGTCTTATCTTATCTTAATAACGTTTGTAAAGCGCAACGTAGGCCCGAAGGCATCTTGGCACTGAAGCTAAGAGATGAGGTCGAGCAAAAAACCAGCAGGACTGAAAATGAAAGGTCTTTAGTGCCCGACAGAATAGCTGTTAGAGTTAGGGCAAGATAGGGTTTTCTTTTCTTTTTTGCACTTGAATAAAAGTTTCTGGTAATCACCATGACCCCTCCGTTTTAGAATCTTACTTCTGCACCCTTACAGTTTTGGGGAAAAGGGAAACATTATGCAGGATCAGGGTACCTGCTGATCTGAATCGCCAGATTTGACTCTTGAAGAAGGTTCCTGTGAAGTATGTAAAGGAAGTGAGTTTAGAGGCAGTGGGTGTGTAAGGGAGGCATGGTATCACAAGTATGGCACTGACACAAAAGGAACAATTTGTAAAACCTTTATTGAAGTTTCATTGGGGTTGGAAAAACTCCTACTTTGCCATATAGCTAAGATGGGAGTAGTTTCGACCATCAAATAATAAATAAAACAGTCCTTGTTGAGTCTGTCAAATCAAAATGGCCTATGCTAACAAAAACCTAATGCCTGCCCTATCTCTTGTACAAAAGTGTGAAAAGGAGAATATGTATGCAAATTAAAGTGTTCAAATATAAAGAATAAAGATGGCTGAGTCAGCTATCCTTCCCACGTATGCATGGGCTAAGGCGTTCCCTATAAGCGAGATGACAAACTCAGGCTCAGGCTCTCAACACAAAGGCAGGTCAAGACGTGGATCGAGACCTGCCTGGCCTTCCACGTTAAAGTCTTGCTTTCAGATTTTCAAAACACAGTTCACCAAGCTGTTCACAGTGGTCCCCTTCTGTCGGCTCAGACCTCTCGAAGCAAAGGTTCACCAAAAGGTTCACATTGGTCTCCCTCAATCGGGCTCAGACCTTTGACAGCACATGTTCTTGTTGGTCTCCCTCAGTCGGGCTCATACCTTTTTTAAAGCAAACAGTTCAAAAGAAAACACTTGTAGGGGTTCCCTTCCCCATACTTAACTCCCCTCCTTTAGGGGTTTGCTTCCCCTACCTTATTACACCTTCATTCTCCCTCAGTCGGGCTCCGACCGTTTCCTGATGTCGAAGACTTTCAAATGTGCGTGGCTTTTTTCAATAGACCTCTGCATGACCACTTCGAGTTTCCATCGTTCAACTTAAACTCTTTCGTTATTTGCCCCAGTGCTTTCTGGTCTGGGTAGTTCACTGTTTTATGTACCAACGTTCAATGTTCACGGTTTACAATCCCCTTTCCTCTGGGTCAATTTCAATCACTTCACTCTTTACAGTTCATTCATTTTATCGCTACAAACATTTCACCTTTCACAGTCAATCTGTTTCTATAGAAACTGTTCCAAATACAAAGACAAATATGCACTGAATTGAGCAAGAGGAAGACTTGCTAGAACAGGAAGATGATAGAGAGGAAGAGGTCTTTTTTGACAAACATAAAGACTTTGTAAGGGTGCAGAAGGAAGGCTCACACACAGAAGTGGCATATTTTGGGCTATACACCTTTATTAAGCAATAAACGGGTAGGAAACATGCCTCTCTTTCCCTTAATGCTAATAGGGGTTTTCTGCCTTTTTTCGGCAGAGGGCACTGTGCGTTGATGGTGTTCACACAATGTCCCTCAAAGGCCTCCGTCGAGGATGATGTCATCAAAGGCATATATAGCACGCGCAGCGGCCGTTGGCTTCAGGTCAATTTTTCCGCGACAGCGACAACTTCAAAGAAATACGCTGCGCTTCTTCACTCTTGTGACGTCTTCGCTATTTCGAGATCGAGATGTCTTCATCATCGATACTGACTACTCCGAAGTCCGGTTTCAAAAACTGTTGGGATTACAGGTCCAAAATGTCTCTGACCGATCCGCTTCTGTGGTGCCTCGGGCAGACCATGACTCCTACGACTGCTCCAAGTGCCAGTCTATGACTGGAAAGCCCTTGAAGCAACGGAAGGGGAAGCTGAAGGTAGGCCGTATCCCTAAATCTCCTACCCGGACCGTGAAACCTTCGACTGACTGGTCAAGAGGCGGCTCTCCTTGGAAAAAGAAGGCCAAGCGGTCGAGATCAAGGAGTGGCTCACACCATTCTTCTTCGTCCTCGAAAAAATTGAAGAGAAGGCACCGTAGGTCACCTTCATCGACTTCATTGTCAGATGCTTCCCCAAAGAGAGTTGCTTGTCCAACCAAAAAGTCCACTCCGGCCGAGTGGATTTCCGAGCAGAGATGCTCAAAATATTTAAAAAAAAACAAAAGCCTCCAAGCCATGCTCCTACTGCGCCTTCAAAAGAAGCGGGGAAGGAAAAGGGCTCGACCTAAAGGTTGCGCGCCCTTAATCACGGGATGAAGCGCCGATCCGCATCGTGAGGCCTTGATCCAATGAAGTTTCATAGAAGGATCAGTCGAGCCGCGAACACAAGAGGTTGAGGTTGTCAACACCATCAACACCTTCGACTCAGGCGGCACCTCCACCAGCATCCAAAACGTTGACATCGATGCCGAAGGCATCAACGCCAGCTGCACATTATTGGCAGCTGCACCATCAACGGCGAGCACCCCAGTTAAACCAATGGCGCTGATAAAGAAGGCCTCGCCCACTATTCAGCATCGAAACCATTACTGTCAAAACCCAGTGACAGTGGCCATGTGGTACCTCGCCGGAGAGGAGAACACAGCGGCGGATGCTTGAGCAGGCAGAGCACAGTCTCTCACAAGTGGGAACTAGCTCAGGAAGTCCTTTAAGAGATCTTCACCGTTTGGGGAACCCCGAAAGTGGATCTGTTTGTGACCGGTGTCAACCGTAAGTGCGATCTGTACTGCTCCAGGCAATTTCCTGCAAGAGGAGCTCTAGGAGACGCGTTTGCGGTGGACTGGGAATGTCCACTCCTGTATGCGTTTCCTCCAGTCGCGGTCATTCCTCACGTGATCAGGAGATGGAGAATGTTTAGGAAATGCATGATCCTAATTGCCCCAGATTGGGCCAGGAGGACGTGGTACCCAGACCTTTTGGACATGCCCATCTGTCCTCCAACACATCTTCCACAAAGAGAGGACCATCTCTCGCGAGAGGAGGGTCGGGTCCTCCTTCCAGAGGTCAAGACACTCAATCTTTATGCTTGGTTTCTGAAAGGTTGAAGTATAAGGGTTGGGGCCAGCAAGTCTTTGTACCGTTCCCATTGGAATTACTTCTGCAACTGGTGCAGAGAAAAGAATGTAGATCCTTTTCCATGAAAAACACTGGAAGTTTTATCCTTTCTGCTATCTTTAGCTAATCTGGGGCTCCAGATTGGTACTATTAAAGGCTACTTGGCGGCGCTGTCCATATTTAAGCACTCATCAACTGAATGCGCCTACTTCAAAATTCCACTGGTGACATCATTTTTAAGGGGACTCACCAATGTGTTCCCTCCATCTCCTTTCCAGGTACCAGTTTGGGACCTTAATCTGATCTATCTATCTATCTATCTATCTATCTATCTATCTATCTATCTATCTATCTATCTATCTATCTATCTATCTATCTATCTATCTATCTATCTATTCTGGTTTTTATATAGCGCCCTATCGCCCATGGGACACACAAGACTACAAAGAGAATGAGATAGAGATTCTATTAGACTTCTCCTTCGTCAAACAGATATGTCTTAAGCAGTTTCTTAAAGATGGTAAGCGACATGCTGTTTTTTAAAGGAGATGGCATAGCATTCCAAATCATTGGAGCCCAGTGAGTAAAGTTTGTGCCACCAACTCTTTCCAAGGTTTTCCGTGGTTGTTGCAGATCCTTTTTTTCCATAAAATCGTTTTTCTTTGGGCCGGGACCTTAATTAGTCTCTTAGTGAGATAATTAGGAGCGATGCCTGCCTGACATTTGAAGGTCATAACAGAGCATTTGAATTTTATTCACTGTTGAACTGGTAGCCAGTGAAGTTTTTTCCTGGCAACTAATGTTTTCTCCCGCTGGCTCAAGCCCCAGACCGCCCTAACTGCACCATTCTGAATGGTCTGCAATCTCTTGATGTTAGCCTTAGAGGTAACCATGAAGAGACTATTTCAGTAGTCTAGTTTGGAGTTAATTATAGCTCCTGCAATCAGCGCAAGATTTTGATGTGATAGATATGGTCAAATTTGCCATAGGAGATTGATGTAAAAAGGCGCATGTGGATTTAAGATAGGAGACCTGTCTCTTATACGAGAGATGCGAGTCCATAAAAATGTCCAAGGTCTTAACATGCTTAGATACTTCGATGAAGCTATTGTTTATCTTGATTTTTTTGGATTGTTAATCTAATTTCCCTATTTTTTGCAGTGTGCCAAGAATTAAGAGTTCTGTTTTTGCCTCATTGAGGGCCAAAGTGTTGTTTGCCATCCACTTTTGGATAGCATTGAACACTTAATTTATTCTTTCCATGTCTTTTTCATAGCAACCTGACAATTCAAAGACCAGCTGGGTATCATCAGCGTAATTTGTGAATTGAACACCCAAGTTTTTAAGCATATCGCATAGGAGTTTTCAGAAAATGTTAAAGAGCAGAGGCGACAGGCACGAACCCTGCGGTATACCACAGGTCAGCAGTGTTTTTAGGGAGCTGAAATTTCCCTTTACGACTGCAGCCATTCTTCGACCTAGGAAAGATTTAAACCAATTTATTGCTAGGGGGGAACATCTGCCAATGGATTTCATTCTCTCAGCCAAGAGATCATGGTCTTTAAGATCAAAAGCTGAGGAAAGGTCAAGTAGCATAAGTAGGGCATTGTTTCCTTTCTCAATATTACTAGCAATGTGGGCCTGGAGATCCAGAAGCACAGTCTCTGTTCCATGTTTGGCCCTAAAGCCGGATTGCTCATTAACCAAGATTTCGTTGGTATCTATGAACTTCTGGTATTGTATGTAGGCAAGCCTATCGATAATTTTAAGCAGGATTGGCACATTTGTTATGGGCCTGAAGTTGCCTGGTATAGAAGGATCCAGGTTGTCCTTTTTTATAGGAGGATTAATCCATGCTTCCTTAAGATCAGCAGGAACATAGGCTTCTTCAAAAGATTGACAAATTGCGCAACCCATGGTGCCAAGGTTTCTGCGTAATCTTTGAATAGTTTGGCAGGGAAAATGTCTCCCTGACAGGAAGAGGGCCTCAACTTATGAATCACTTCCAAAACCTCTGAAATTGAGACCTTTTTGAAAGAGAAAAGATCTAAATGACAAATCACGCTTAATGGTAGTCAACGTTAAGTGAGTTAACTCGCGATCAGAAAATAGTTTTTGGGAGGTTTCAATAGCCTGTTGATGTTTACTAGTTTTTTCAGAGAAACCTTCATGAATCTCTTGGCTCCACTTATCTCTCTCTTGAGCTGGGTGTGAAATTGGAGGATCTTTCAGTTCTTTAAGAATTGAAAAGATTTCCTTAGATTGGGATTTTGCTTGCTGAATCCTTGCATTAAAGTGTTCAGCTTTGGATTGACGAATGGTCAGTTTGTAATCCTTAGCAGCTATCTTATAAGATGCTAGTGATGCTACAGATTGGTGTTTTCTCCAAAGGCGTTTGGCCTTACGCTTATTTCTTCTGGCTTCAAGAATATCCTTGGAAACCCACTTGTTCTTGTTGGTCGATTTGTTACTTTTTTTAGGTTTAAGGGGGACAATTCATCAAAGGCTTGATTAGTTGCCTTTCTAAAGGCCTGAGTGAAGGAATCCAAGGATGGGTGCTGATGTAGCGGGGGCAGGAGAGGACCGACCTTATCTTTAAAAGCCTCACTGGTTACTGCCTTTCTGTTATACCAGGCTCCTACAGGTGGAGTTTGTCTATTAGTGATGTGACAGATAAAATTGATCCGATGATGATCAGACCATGCACAATCTAAAATTGAGGTGATGGTAATTGCCTGGTTTTTTGTCAGTATCCAATCCAATATGTTACCAGCATTGTGGGTAGGATTTTTTACTAATTGTTGGAATTTAATGGCCTCAAGTGAAGCTTTAAGGTTCTTAGCTTTTATATCCTGTGAGTCATTGTCCCATAGGTTCATATCCGCCAGAGCAACAACTGCTGAGGTGTCTTTGGAGATATTACCAATACTAGCCAATACATGTTGATCTAATTTAGGAGTGAGTTTGGGGGGCGGTACAGCAGTAGGAAGATTATCTTTAAGTTTGACAGGAAGAGCTTCAAAATGCTCCAGGTCAAGGGTACTGGACATGTGAATATTAAATCCTCCTCTCCCCGTGACATGATCTATGTAAAGCATTGTGTGACTTTCTGGAATAGCCAGCGGTATCACATGGCTAGTAGTTTGGGTCATCCAAGTCTCAGTGAGAAACAGGATATCCACTTTCTTCTCGGAGATCATGTCAGCAATTTCTGTTGCATGTTTTACCATGGAGCGGGTGCTTAATAAGCAACAATTAAGGTGGTCATGTAGCCGATGAGCAGTATTATTCTTATCTAGACCCTCGACCTTTGTCAAGCAGTCATGTTTCTTGGAGCCCCCCCTCCTAGGTGGGTTTGGTAATTACCCTTTGGATATTGTGGATCGTTGTATTACATCCATGATGTTTTGTGCTTTCTATAGTGAAGGGGGAGTCTATCGGAGTGTTAGTCGTAAGAAGCAAAGATGGTTAAGTATTTATTGTTTGCTGAACATTCTTACCCGGGCTCTGAGCGTTGAGTAGTGCAATGCGGGCCAACGTATCAATTCATATATGTTCCATTCTCAACCGCGAGCTCTCCTGTGAAAGGTTTAATAAGTCCAAGACATCTATAAGTCCCATGTCAAGGAAGAGGGAAACAATGCGGCCCGAACCTTTGTGAACCTTTATCTGATCTAAAGTGTATAAATAATGTGTGCACCCTTTGAACCTTTACATTCATGTCCTTTAAACCTTTAAAACCATTATATTGGTAGCTCTAACATCAGCCCATAGAGTGAGCAAGTCGCAGGCACTTGCGTCCAAGCCACCTTTTACTATCTTCCACAAGGAAACGGCTGTTCTAATGGTCAAACCTTCATTGTTGCCCAAAATAATTTCTGATTTCCATATAGGTCAGAAAATTGTTCTTGCTTCTTTCTATCTCCCACCTCACCCTGGCAAGGAGGAGGAAAGATTAGATAGGTTGGACTACGTAGAGCTTTAAGCTTTTATATATCTAGAATGTCAAAACTGAGTATTGATGACCAACCTTTCATTGGATATACGGGTCATACACTGGGTCAGGCTGTCTCTAAGCAGACCTTATCCAGATGGATAATTCTGGCCATTTCAGAATGTTACAGGTTGGCAGGAATGGAGCCTCAGAAGGTTTAAGGGGCCATTCCACTTGGGGCATGTTTACCTCTACAGCCCTGAAAAGGGGAGTACCAATTAAAAACATTTGCGAAGCGGCAACATGGTCTACCATCCACACATTTACAAAGCATTATTGCCTGGAATCTTCCCTCGGTCAGGATGGTAGCTTTGGTAAAGCAGTCCTGCACTCGATTCATGAAAACATATAAAGTCAAATTCTACTCTTTCCTCTAAATAAAATACTGCTTTGAGAGTCTATCAAAAGATGAGGAATACGTGGGAGGACACAATCCATTTGAAGAACAATTTACTTACCCCAGGTAATGTTCTTTCGACTGGATGTTCCTCCCACGCATTCCTCATTGCCCTTCCAACCTACCCCTCAGTAGAATTTCCTGTGCGATTACAGCTTCCTTTCCATCAAGGCTGAGTATGGTATTTTGCCAGTATTTTTGCTGATAAGGGGGAAAATTGAACTGAACCCACGGGGAGTGTGCATGCTGTATATGCCTTCGATGACATCATCCTCGGCGGAGGCCTTCGAGGGACATCGAGTCGACGCCACCGATGCACAGCACCGTCTGGCGAATTATTTTTTATGAATCAGTTGAAGCTGGACAACACCTGTCAGAAGATGAGGAATACGTGGGAGGAACATCCAGTCGAAAGAATGTTACCAGGGGTAAGTAACCTGTTCTTCTGTCCCTAACACTAATAACCTAAATCAACTGTGTAGGGATGGTCTCTTCCAACGTAAACTGTTCATGATATTTTTTGCCAACCTAAAAGGTCCCAATGTCTCGGGTGGTCCAAAAGACAAAAGAAATGTTCTACCAGAGAAACTTCCAAGGTTTAGAGGTTTAGCTCACCCCATCCACATCACTGAAATCCTGCGCATCAAGTGGATGAATTATTCTTCTACTTTGGAAGTGCTTATGATAATGCTAATGCTTTTGAACGATGGCCTGGAGGGTTGCCCAGAGCAATGCCAGAGGTTGAGATTAGTTCTAAAGATGGGGCGCTCGAGAACCTGAGCAAGATGGCCGCAGACTGATGAGGCTGACGAGCTTAGTTGCTTCGATAACTCTCCCTCGGATGCTGTAATTATGCACTTAATGAGGTTCATCGCCATCTGAAGCGGCAGAGGACGATCGACCCGACTGCGGCCAGCCAAATCGCCCCAGATCCGGTCATGCGAGAGCCTGGGTGACGTGGGTCTGAGGCGGCCGCGCGCCATCTGACCAGCATCGCTGTGTAGCTGACCGTACGATCACTGCCTGAAGTGAACTGCTGTGAGCCATTGGCGGCACTGAACAACCCTGCGGCTGATGTGGCTGTGTTCCCGGCGCAGTTACTCTCTCCATCCCGAAGACCAGAGGCGGGCAGGCAGAGGGGAGCGGGCTGAGACACCTCCCGCACAAAGCCCTGGACCACAAGGAGGATGCCGACGCCGGGCCGGCTCACACCAGGCTCCTACCATGAAAGCTGCAACGGCGGAGCAGGGCGGCCTTGGTGAGGCGAGGGGCGCACAAGGCACTGGTGAAGACTGCTGGGGGATCCAGCGTGCAAGCGGAAACACCCTGAGGCCCCCACCCTATACCAGAAATAGTCGCCAGGCCTTTGGAGGCCCACCACGTGGATCAAGTAATTTGTGTGGGGTGAGGTGCTGAAGGCCGGCGGAGCCCCAATGACCGCAGACTGTGATCAAATGGAGAGAAGGCATATGAAATACCCAAGACCTCAATGGAGTTGAAATCTGACATACTGCGATGCCCGACCACGATGTGCCCATACAAATCAGACCCTGGGATGCTCATTCACCTGTAGCATTGGTGCTCAGTGTGCAACGACCCTCTGTGCCCTGGGGCAGGGTGAAATAGGGCTGACTCTTGTGGCAAGCCCTGGTAGAGAGCACAAGTCAGCGCTGTACAGCAGGCATTTCTTACCTGAATGTCAACACTCCGATGTCAACACTCCAAAATCCATTTCACACGGGGCACACCTGGGGGAGAACCCAAGAGTCTGATCTGCTGTAATTATGTGAGCTGCTCTGGTTGGGCCACCCTCCACTGACATCCGCAAAGTAGTCTGGCCCTGCCGGGATAACAGGGGTCCTGCACGAAAAGTGGTGGAGGCACCGAGTCTGGGCCGCACAACTGTGTCCTTTCTCTTGTGGGATGCCACTCAGATGTAGTGCTACCAGACTATCAGCCTACTGGAATTCGAAGCCCATCCCCAACATAAATGCTCAACATCTGTGGGACCATGTGGGGCCCACGGAGCGCAGACATATTGACAGTGAAGTTGTGTACCACGGTTTGGCCGGGCCATGACACTGCCCCCCCAAAACACGCTGTGGGGCTCCAGTGCATGCTACAATCAGAACTGGACCCAGAATCCAACCATACCACAGCTACTGGACTTCTCGGCACCCCACTATGCCATACCACTAGACATCGACCCAAGATGGAAAGTCAGGTGCAACTCCAAGCAATCTTGGCCGAGATGAAAGTCATCGGGCAACAGACCCAGGAAACAAATACTATCATTCAAGACATCAAACGAGATCTGCAGGATGTCCAAACTCGACGGAACACAAAGGCGCAGAGAACCACTGATAATGAACAACACATCAGCACCCTAGAAGGCAACCATGATACGTTTGCTGCTGATCTTGATGGGGGCATCAAGGAGGTGCAATGCCTGGGCACTAAAATTGAAGACCAAGAGAACAGGTCTTGGCGGAATAACCTCCGCCTCTTGGCTCCCGCAGATCTCTGAGGGTACAAGTTTGGAGGCGTATATTTACACATTTTTGCAAGACTAGCTGCACATGGACGATCCATGTAAACATGTTATCGAAAGAGTACACTGAGCTCCCATCCCCAAGCCAGCCGGTGGAGAATGCCTACGCATAATAACCATGAGGCTGCTAAATTTCCAACACAAGCTGGCCATTCTGAAGACTTATAGAGCAGCAGGATCGGTGAGGGTTGACAACATGGACATACAGATTTTAGATGACTACTCCTTGGAGGTCTCAAGGCACGAGCCCCAATGTCACCAATGTCACTCCTAGGAGGACCTGGAAGAGGCCTGGCGGTTCCTACAAAAATGCAGACTGGTGACCACAGACTTAGTCCTCGGAGGTGCTGAAGGCACACAGGTGGATCGGCCATCACCGCCACTGCAACACTGATCCAGGCTGAGGGGAATATGGAAAAAAGCTGGGAGAGGGTTCCAGGGCCCAAACACGGATGCAATGGAACAGTCAAGTGAATAACTTGCAAGCCCCTGACCAAGATTTACACCTCTACACTGCCCTGGTTATTCACACAGCATGGGTGGTGCCTTCGCCAAACCGCATTGCAGGGGGCGCACAGCCCGGCATTGCCGGGCACAGATGTATTGGAAAAGGGCCTAGGCTGCATTCAAAGAATTGACAGGCCGCACACGTGCTGAACCCTAACTACGTGCATTTGAGGGGAGGAACACTGTTGCATTGCTCGTCATCCATGCTCTACTCTGGCACCCCCATCTTTCTTGCAATGTATCATTGTGGTGAGTTTCCCATGGCCCCCAGAGCGGGGACAATGGAAGATGTGGGGAAGGTAGTCGGTCTGCAGACCCCTCCCAACCAGCTCCATGTATGGGCTTTGTTAGCCATGTATTGGGAGATCGTTGCTCGATCCGAATGTTTACATGTTTCAATCTTTGTTGGGGAAATAGTCTTGGTAGGGGTTTGTTTTCCATATATGCTCAAAGGCCAGAGAGAAGTCGATTGGCGCAAGATGTGGTGAACACATGGGATAGAGTCCCAGGACAGGATAGGATGGCCACACTTACACTAATAACACTCAATATCCACGGCTGGGACACCCTATCACAAGAAGGCGGATGCTTTACCATATGAGGGATTTGCAAGGGGACATATTTCTGCAAGAAAAATCCATCCGAATGAAACAGAATCAGCAAAATTAGAACACTGGTGGGGATCTCCATTTTAATTCAGAACAACACATCCCCATGCAAATCCAGACTACCGTCACAGACAAAGTGGGCAGGTATGTCCTACTTCAGGGGCATCAACAGACACACCGTCATTTTGTACTCATATATTTATGGCATGTGCGCGGCATATGAGGAGTCTGACAGTTGTAGGTGGGGATTTCAACGTGGACATAGACCCTAGATCACTAGACCACAACTACTAGCACACCCACTGGCCTGAGAAAGCACGCTGTTCTTGGC
Organism: Ambystoma mexicanum; assembly: GCF_040938575.1. Lineage (NCBI taxonomy): Eukaryota > Metazoa > Chordata > Amphibia > Caudata > Ambystomatidae > Ambystoma > Ambystoma mexicanum. Next base: position 92,345,787 of record NC_090935.1, on the reverse strand, counting down.
GCCCTGGTGGCCAACCTGGGCCTGAAGGACGTATGGGGATGTACATATGGGGGACAAAGGGATTACACCTTCTACTCTCACCGGCACCACAGCTATTCCATGATTGATTATTAGATGATCCTTTCCATTTACATGGCAGACGAGTGCGCTATACTCCCCACAACTCTATCGGGCCATGCTCCAGTACACCTACACATGCCACTTCCTAATACACCACACAGAGCCCCAATGTGGCGGTTAAATTTATGAGCATTGGGAGTGTCTGGATGTTCTTAAACACTTGGTGAAAGATATAGCTATGTTCTGGCAAACCAACTTGCCCTCGGAATACACTGTACACACCTGTTGGGAAGCCTTTAAAAGAGTTATACGTGGACAGTGTATTTTGCTGTGGGCGCATAATCTCAGGGTTTGGGGGGAACGTGAGGAAAAACTGAGAGTAGCCATCCTCACCGCCAAAAAACAACATAAAAGAATGCGAGAATCCCAGACCCGTGCTTGCTTTTGCAAGTTACGGGCGGAGATTAAGCAGATGTCATCCACTCAAGTTCAGAAGTCCTTCACAAGCTGAACTCAGACATACTACCTAGAGGGGGACAGGTAACTGCATATGATTGGGCTTGCCCTGAAGTAAAGGCAGAGTGCGTTGATAATTGCTTCAATCTGGGATGGCCACAGGTCTCGTCTGGCAGGAGATGACCACTCAACTACCGCTTTGCGGAATACTATCAGGGACTATATGCTATGCCCGAGCCCATTATGGAACATCGGCTGCACAACTTCCTTTCCTCTATCACTACCCCTCAGGTGGATGCTATTAACGCCCCTATCACAGCATCAGAGATGGCCTGTGTGATCCAATCCCGCACTGCAGGGAAGGCCTCCAGCCCAGATGGCCTTCCCATCGACTTCTATAAGGAAACAGCTGACACACTGGTACCCAAATTAGAATCAGTCTTCTTGGAAGTGATTGAACGCGGCCAGCTACCATGCATAATGCTCGCGGTCAATATAGTGTTGTTTCATAAGAAGGGACGGGACCCCGAGGATTGTAGTTCATACCACCCCCTTTTTCATTGATCAAATCGGATGCCAAAATCTTTGTAAAATGTTTAGTGCAACAAATAGAGGGAATCCTTCCATCCCTGGTCCATAAAGATCAAACCAGCTTCATTTGTAATATACACAGGATTGACAATGTGCAGAGGTTACTACATATCCTTGCAGGTGACCCAGACACGGTAGATGCAATCCTGACTCTTGACGCTGAAAAGACATTCAATAAAGTTCAAAGGGTTTTCATGTTCCTGGTCTTGGCGAAGTTTGGCTTTCCATCTGTGTTTATAAAACATATCAAATTTCTATATACTAATCCGGAGGCTTCAGTGGTCACTAACAGTCTTACTCTGTTCCGTTCACTATTCATACTGGCACATAGCAGGCCTGCCTCCTTTTGCCCCTATTACACACCCTATCATAGAACCATTGGTGCTCAAATTGCGAACCGACCCTGAGTGGAAGGGCATAAGGTGGGGGGAAGAAGAACATTGTTCTCCCTTTATGCTGACTACCTACTCTTACATGTTAGCAAATGTACCAGCACCTTGCCATACATCTGGTCTCTCTTACAGGACTTTGGCCCAATGGCGGGTTATAAAATCAACTGGGGTAAGTCAGAGATCCTACCATTGAGGGTGGACATCCCCTGGGAGCCGGGTGGGATGGCCCCCTCATGTCAAGTATCAGGGGGGTGAACATTAGCTCTTCTCTTGGCCAGATCCGGGTTTTAAACTATCCTCATATTCTTACTCGGATCAAGCAGGATTAACGAGGTGGAATTCTCTGGCTCTCTCCTCAACAGGGAGGATAAACACCTTTAAAATGAATTCCTTACCGAAAGTAATCTATCTCGCCATTATGATACCTACCATTCCTACGCCTAAAATATTCAAAGACCTATACACTTCCATCACTAAATATATATGGCAGGAAATAAAGCATGCTTGCAGGTGAAAACGCTACAAGCTGCAAAGATGGACGAGGGACTGGCGCTACCATCCTGGAGAGGATACTACCAGGTGGCACAACGCTGGCTTAACCCCGAAGACGCGACAATCTGGAAGGCAATGGAACTCGCTTTGATGGCTCCCCTCTCCAGTGGAGGCCATGGCCATCCTGCAGGCCCAACTACCACCTCAGATTAAGGCACATCCGATATTGTGGCTGATAAACAATCAATGGCATAAGTGAAGGTCCTTGCAGGTTGTGCCTACAAAGGTGGGACCCTCATGGATAAGTATACAGGCAATACCATCGTATGGGCTGAATCATAAACTGCACCCCAGACAAAACAAGGCATGGCCACAGATTCGGGTTATGGACATATGCAAAGGGGAGGATCTAATGACGTTCTAGTTTGCATGCCCAGTGCTAGGACTAGAAGAGTGAGACTGGCTTAGGTATAGAACACTAAAAGCCGTGATCACCACACATACCTCAGAGGCCAGATCCTCAATGTGCGAGTTAGAAATGGAGCAACACCTGACCACCTTCCCGTGCCTTTGCACGTTCTATGCCATGTGTATACCCAAAAACCTAGGCAGGACTCGCACCCTAGCAGTCACATAGTCTGACGATGCAAACAAGGCCAGATTTAAATGTCTTCTCCTCGTTTACTACCCTTGTGTCACCTCGCCCTCCCTGTGCTTCCTCTCACTTCTGCACTTCATCTCTTCTTGCTGCACTTGCATGAAATTCTCTTTCCGTTGACATCTGAGAAACAGTCACACAAATTGTTCAAAGCCAAATTGAAAACCTACTTCCTCGCCTCCGAGCTATCCTCTTAACCTACCTCACATATGCCTTTGAGCTAACATTTTTGCCTCGTCTCTACCCTGACGCTGTCAGGTTACGTCTCACCTAAATCCCCAGAAGCTGCTGAACCCCTCAGACCCACTTGGGCGTCTCGTCTACAGCTGACATCATGTTTACAGCTGAACCAGAAACACCCCAGGGGAAAGAGGATACAATAAACAGGTTTCCTGTCTTGAATGGATGGGCATCTACATAAATTAGAAGAACGAAATGCAAGTAAAACAATGTACCAGGATACAACCATAATACAACAATGCATCATAATACTACCATAATAAAACCATGCACCATAATACCACCTCAGACCTATAATTCTAACTACCCCCTCTGTTACCTGTAATCCTCTGCTAAGAGCTGAGAGGACAATTCAACTCTTAAGAATAGTTTTGCACAGTCTTTTTTATCTGTTGTGTAGTTCACTCTCCTTTCCGTTTATTCTTCCTGAACCCTTGTCCCATAAACATAGTTCATCAAGACTTAGCCCTGTTACTTGTAGACCCAGAAGACATAAATAAATCATATAACTTGAGAACCCTACCGCTAACTAAATGTCCCTGCACACAGTAACTAAAAACATTGAATTCACAAACTCCTGTAAGGAATAAGGGCTTTTGTTCCAAAACAGAACTTTATTTTATTTTGCAGCATTCAGGGAAGACTCAATTCACCTAAGATGTTCTTAAATGGTTCTGTGAACTTTGCTGTCACCAGCTGGCCTTGACACACTTCACCACTGACTGACTGAAGTTAAACGAGTAACCAACGTTATGTTATGTTATGTTGATTTATACTGCCCACCGCTAGCACCCAGGGGCAGTCTCCAGGCACACGTGTGATTTTGTAATAGAAGGGTTTGGGGGTGGGGGGTTTGTGAGGATTGGGTGAGAGGATAGGTTCAGAACCTGGAGGAACTGGTGTCTGTGAGTTTTGCTTTGCATGTGGCTGTTTGTGCAGGAGTCCTTGTGTGTTGTAACCGTAAGGGTAAGATTCAGTGCCTTGGGTGTGTGTAGTATTTTCCATTGGTGTTAGGGTTGTGTGGGGTTGTGGCAGATTTTGCCATGCACACTGGTTAGATAGTGTACAAAATGGATCCAGAGTCACGTATGGTCGTAGCTGTAAGATTAACTGTTGTCTTGGTGTGTAATTGTGTTTTTGAAGGTTTTTTGGACTATGCGGGTGCTTGACTCTAGGTGTGCTTCGACATCCGAAGTTCCAAGTTATGTGGAATTTAATGAGCCTGAACTTCACTCAAAGGGGATTATGCAGTCAATCAGAAGTCCCTCTCGGAGCGTGAAGCACGACTGTTATTCGTATCTTTCTTCAGTCATGCAATTTTAAGAATAAATTGGTTCTGCCACTGCACAAACAAAGAGAAATCCCTTGAAGGAGCTAGTACGTGTACTCCATTAAATGCACGCTTCTTGGCAAGAAGTCAAACACAGAATCAACAAGCTTTTTGTCACTGCTTCCACATTCAGCCACAATTGAACTGAGGTAAAAAAGTACATATGCAGACTTGTGTTGCATAAAGTACATTCATAGTTCATAAGAACCAGAGTGCAGGGCCCCACCATCACTCTTCATAGGTCCCACGTCGTCCCGCCAAACCCGCTTATCTCCTGATCCTACTCTTCACATCAAACTTATAAAAATGGATTGAGGCCTAGTTAAGTGGGAGGAAACCAAAACAGGACCCGACTGCCTGAGGACAACGATGAAAGGCAGTTTAGGAATGTCACTGCTCTTCCTTTATCCCTCTCTAACCAATCAGCTGCAAGAAGCGGCTCCACCATCTTGGCTTGGGGAAACCTGTTTTTCCTGAAATACATTTGTTAAGGCCTAAATCATGTTCACTTCACATTCCAGAGCTCGTTCCAAAATACATACACATTAATATTTGCCCAATACCATCTAATAAAGCCCAAAACACCCTCCCACACCCTCCCATCTGCTGAGCTCTACCGACCCAGCCACAGGACCTGACAGGCCCTTACTTTCTCTACCTTCACTCTAACACTTCATCTATCATGGCCACATCCCTAACATAGCTGGCCGTAGTGCCTACATGCAGTTAAACATGTCAAATGTTGATTAATCTATGTCCGTCCACCCAAGATGTCCCCAGTGACTGTTCTATTTCCTCCCCTCCACAACCTATTCAGAATGTCACTTGAACTCGCCCATTGTAAGAATCTCACTGATTCCCGTCAAATCTGATATCTATTGTATGTTCTTTTGCAATCAAAATAGCATTGTTCTTCCTTGTATATAAATAAGTCAAAATAAATAAAATCCTGTTTTATTCTAACAGCTCCTTTTTCTTCTCCCGTTCTTCTTGCCTTTTCTCTTCGCCATATTTTACTTCCTTTGCCTTCTTTTTTTCACCTGTTTGCTTATCTCCCTTTCCCTCAGACATATCTGTCATGTTTCCACCTTGCATCTTTCAAGAGTTGTTTGTAAACACCCTCTACATCATCTTTCCCCCTCTGCGCCTTTCAGCACTGTCACCCCTTTCCCCTCTCTCCATTCCCCATTTCTCAAGCTCCTTAATCCTCTCCCTGTGCTTCAGACTCCATTGCATTTACCGCTTTCATTGATCCATCTCCTGCCCTGACCTCTCCTCCGCTACCCCTCTGGATCGCCCATATAAGACACTTCCATCTGCCTTTTCTCGCCAAACTCTCCCCATGCATTATTCCAATTAAGGGATGCTTAATAATGTAATTTTGTATACGTGTACAGTACTCATCTTAATTTTAAACACTTACACACCTATGTTAATGTTACCCTTGTAATACATCTGTATCTTATATTCATTTTATATTTGTCCCTGGTCTATGTTCCTGGTTTATAGACATAATTTCGAAAACAAAAATCTCGAAAGTCAAAAAGTCGAAAAAAAAAGTCAAAAAAAAATATGGCTTTTTTTTATGACGGTTTTTTTTCGAAATGGGGGGTTCCCCCCCCAACCCCCCCTTTTTTTTGTTTTTTACCTATTTTTTTTATATAAACTAGAGCCAAAAAAAATATCGAAAAAAAAAATAATTCGACATTTTTTTTCGACATTTTTGATTCGACTTTTTTGTCTTTCGAAATTTTTCATTCGAAATTATGACTGGACACCTATGTTCTACACCCTCATAAAGAGGCTCACCACTTGTAATCACCTTTATCGTATTGTACAGGCACCCTTCAGGGGAATGCCTCTACCATCTGTAAATGTGTTATTGTAAGTCATTTCTGGTTTTCCCAAAAATCAAAATTTTCATTATGTTTTCATTGCCCTCTATCCCTTCCACCTGCTGTCTTTACCTTTGGAAAGTATGAAGTTTTCAATTCCCCGAGTCAATTAGTCTTTGATTCTGTATTGGTCTTTTAAAGAATAGTGAGGATTTAAGCACATCACATCTCTTGGCAAAATTCTGTTTAAAATCTGTTTTGATTTGTCTTTCTTGCTCCTCTCCATCAGGTGGTGGAAAAGCTGTTTGAGATTGTGTCAACCTGCATGTGGATAGAACCTTTAGCTGTGGCTAAAGAGTTGATGAAAACACCATCTAAGGACATGGGGGTAAGTCGTATGCCCTTAGCAACCTACTCAAGTTAATATATTTAATGTATTTCAGTGGTATGTCTGCAGATTACACACGGCTAGTGTTACCTCTCTCCTACCTCTCATGGGTCGAGGTAAGTAGACCCTTGATCAACTAAGAGTAGAGGAGACATGCTTTTTCACACTCACAACTTCCACCATATAGTGTACATGTTGATGTTCAAGGCGTCTCAAAAGATAGGCAACATTGCCGATAAACAATTGTATAATGCCAAAAGGAATAACACAGTGTTGCAACTCTTTGGTGAGTGGCATTAACTTAGCTCGATGTAATCCAGAGACCAGGTTCTCGTTGGAGAAGTTAAACCCCAAGAACCATGGAAGAAACAGGGAAGTAACTGACTATACCACAGCATCCTAGGGGTAAGCATGGTAGAGTTGTTGCAAAGAGAGAGGGTCAAGAGGAGAAGAAAGAGTTCTCATTATAAGCTGGTTTAGGCTTTGTCGAGCCTACATCACTTTATTCACAAAAGTATCCGCCTTTACAGGTTTCATTTACACAACCACACAGCAGAATCACTGTCACTGTCCCCATACTTTTGGAAGATTTGGGATGTGTTAGTTTTATGAAAAATCTTAACAGTTATGGGTGTCTGTGATTAAGGCTAATTAAATCAACCACAAAAAGCATATTAATGATAATTATTTAGCAATTGTATGGGAGGGTTTTGTGAGCAACAAAGAGATGCTAGCTAAGGCCCATGTACACCTGAAGAGTTGGGGTAGCACAGCATTGTCAGCCTACTCCAACGAAGTTGCTGTTTAATAGGGGCTAGTTGTGACTTTCCTAAATATGTTTAGCACTTAATTAAAAATAATCTTGCCTCCGCATACGGTGGTCTCTCTGTCAGCCATTATCGCCCTGCTGGCTACCCTGTAGCCAGCAATCAAAGGAATATAAGTTTTAGGGAGAGCATAACGCAATGCTCGAGGATGCCTGACTCTAGAACATTCTGGTGAGAGTGGAGGGAGAGCAATGACACTGCACAGGAATCATAGTACCATCCTTTCCCAGTCAGGCTGAGGTGAAGGTAAAGAGGAAAACATTCAGGGTGAGGGGAAAAAGCCCTAGCCTTTGTCTTCTTGGGAGGAAAGACGAAGGAACCATCTTTTCTTCAGCATTAACAATATCATACTTGTTAAGCCTGCAGAATGTCGTATCTCTGCAACTAGGTTATGGAATGAGCAGATAAGGATTGCTAATCAGTTTATGTGGTTCTGAGTTTGTGGGTGTGTGTGTCTGTGAAACAAATGCATTATGCTACAGATAATGAGTGAAGGGGATGGTCAGTGGGCCACCACTGTGCCCCAAACAACCACATCATGGACATACATGACGGTTTGAGACATGCCAGCACAACACCCTAACACACCACCTCTTTAGATGCCAGAAATTAATGTAAAACATGGGAACCTACCCACCGTGAACTCTAATGAGCCTCTTTGCTGACTCATACATATGTGCAACCCAAAACGTGCACATATTGGGCCATGACTACCACTGGAAGGGAGGCAAGGAAGAATGAATATGCTAGACTAGTTATGACTAACCTGATGCTATTGTTTATTAACTTTCTCTGACTGGCCTGGGCAGTGGATCCTTCAAAAAGCTTAGATGGATATTTTTCCAAAACAGTCGAAATAACTATTTCCATCAACATCACCTTTGAATATCTCTCTTTGTAGCAGCACTCCTGTTTTACCTATATTCAATTTGGGGCACACTTACAAGACGTATACCTTCCATACTGTGGGTTTTAATCAAAGGCCCCAAGCCAACAGAACTGAAGGGCCCACTGCGAATCTGCCCTGCCATCATTCAGAAACCTGCACGCTGGAACAGTGGGCCTATTTAGGCAGACTATGGTGGTGTCTTTCTACAGTGAAAATATAGAGAAGGCTGAAACAAAAATGTAATTCGAGTGCAAATTGCAAAAGCGCATCACATTGCGGCCGAGAAATAAATGCAGAAATTTTTTCACTGAAACTGTCACCCATTAAAAGGGGTTGGGTGCACTGTGAAAATTCAGACCCACTTTTCAGCAGAAAAACGAACAGCAAGTAATTAAAAGTGTATTTTGTTAATGACTGAAAGTAGCAGCCCTGAACTTACAGCACAAAAGCAAAGTGAACTCTGATCACACCATGTGTCAAAGAATAAAGGCTGATGTTAGAAAATTCAGTATGTGAGCTAATTTCAGCCAAGGACAATGGGTAAAATTCAGAAAGGCTCCCCCCACTGCCAACCTGGTCTGTGCATCCCAGCTGTTGACAACTGCAATAAAATGTGTCCTGCCTAAAGTGTGTTCGAACACACACTTTCTCTAGTTCTCTAGACTTGCTATCTCTGCAGGATAATTGGCTCTGGCTGGTGCATGACCAGAATATAAGGGGGAGGTGTGAAAACAAAGGCTACAATCAAGGGAAGCTGAATCTTTGAAAAAAATACAAGATATAGAAGTCGTTCAGATCGGAATGATGGTCCCCTTCAGATAAGGCCTCGTGACATCAAAGGGCCAGCGCAACTCATTATCTGCAATGAGAGATCTCTGTGTAGCAAATTCATCCCACATTTATGATCTGCAACCACCAACTTCAAACAACCAATTTCAAACAACAAAGAGACTAATAAAAACTCTGGCCACCGGCTGGCCGAGAGAGACAAATGGCTTGGCTTGGAGGAAGCAGAGTTCAAAGTCGTACTGCATTGATTTATGTGTAATTTTTTAGATAATTTCCTTGAGATTTTGTGCAAATAAAATGGGTTTCTGGCTGTTCCAAAAATGTCCCAAATTTAAGAGTTGCAAACTGATAGAGGGTAAAATTAGGAATGTGGGAAGTAAATTGCGTGTTCATAATTGTTATGCTTTTTTGTGTAAATGGTGGAAAATTGCCACACGGCCGTGCAACATGATGCGGAAATGGCTGTCATTTTATTAAATTCCCAATGAGTTGTTGAAGTGGAATATATGTATATTATGGCAATTACTAGTCAAATTATGAAGTTCTGCAACAAAGCTAAGTTTTGCCCAAAAGTGGACCTAGAGACAAAAGAAGAGTTAAAAGGGAAGTTTCCATATGCCTGTCCCAGACTCTTAAACCAATCCTGAGAGAGGGGCTGGATTTGGGAAGAGAGAAACGGGTAACAGTCCAATCCTGGGTGCAAGAATTCTTGCCGGAAGCTGCCAAAAATTGTAAACTAGATGGTGTCATCACTGCTATATAAAGTAGATGCACTATGAGGAAAGAAAAAAAGCTGCTAAAATTACCGTCAGAGAGAGTTGCTTAAAATTACCATCTGACAGCCGCAAGGAAACACCAGAGTAGATTGCTGAGCTTTGCATCTTGGTGGGTCTGTCTATTGCTGGGAAGGCCTAAAAGCTGACAGGGTCTTATGGTGGAGATTCAGGGACCATCCTTGAGGTTGGATTGACCAGACCCCTGCCCTGTCCTTCCAGAGGGTCCTGAAATGCAGCTGGCTTTCCTGAACTTTAAACCAAGGTTTTCAATGTAAGTAGACTTGAACCCTTTTCACCCCAAAGGTGGGGGTATCTGCTGGCCTTAAAACCTATCCCTTTACAGTATGCGGGGGGACGGTGTAGATCCTTAGCCTATTGTCAAGTCTTGTCCAATATCCAACGCGGGAGCTGCTGAACCCCACAGTCCCACCAAAGTGTAGCGTCCTCAACTAACTATTTAACCAGTTGAGTTTGTGACACCCCAGAGGGAAGAGGGGAGTGGAGAAAATAACAAACTCAGACACAGGAACTGCTACTTCCTTCTGAAGTGGTATCTGCATAGATGACAGATTCACAGGATTTTAGTTCATACATAACATTTCTATAGACAACTAAATTATCAATAACATCACTGAAAATACCTGAGAGTTCCTCTGCAATAGCTTAGAGGTGAGGAAATCGATATAATATTATGACCCCAATCGCATCGTTTAAATGTATGTTGGCCTACGCCAAGCTGTCTAAAGAATACTATGTACATAGGTTCCGCGGCAAGGTCTTGACCTTAATGTATCGTGTAAGCCGCCATCTTGGATCTAGCTGCCATTTTAGGTACTCTTGCAGTGTGGAAGTCACCCTGAATCACAAAATGGAGGCCGAATGACATTTTGAGTAAGACTTCGGCGATGGTGACCTCCGCACACGTGAATGAATAAAATGTCCGCAGGCTACTTGTTAGGGTCATGAACTAAGACCCTGTCCTCTCTTTAACCTATGTGTAAATATGTAACCATATCAGCGGAACTGATCTAATGTATGGAAATTGTGTGTTCGACCTGGCTACGAACCCTAGCCATGGTTCCAAGAATGGTTAACTTGCAAGAGGGCTGGCCAATGCAGTACAAAATGTATAAAAACCCAAGCATCCCGATGATCGGTCTCTCCCACTTTCAGTGCGAACCTAACGTTGAAGGTTCGCGTGTTAGTCAGAGGGCCGAATAGCTATTTGCGTGTCAATTGACTTTGGTAACTTTGTAACTTTGAAATAAAGCGCTTTGTATGTCCTTTGTAACCTGTGTTGGTGTGTTTCCTTTTGGGCTTCCCGGCCTCATATCAATTTCTCTGTTTCCACAAGAGGAAAGGTCTTTTAATTAACACAAGAGTTTTAAAAGAGATCCGTAACTGGAAGTTCAAAACTCAATTGTTGCCTTATTTTTTTAATTAAAGTGTGCACCCTTTAATTCAGATTTGAGGATTAGTTCAGGCCAAAGGATTTAAGAGTTTTTATACACAGTATTTGACTAATCTCTTCTACTTGAGAACTTTGAACCAAAACTCAGTATTGCAGATAATTGAATGAGTTTCTTTTTTTAATGTTTGCTTCTTCAGAAATTACTTTCCAAAAAAAAATTATTTTCAAACATAGGCTCCCTTATTGTTGCTTTTGGATGAAGTAAGCATTATTAACAAATGTCTTTACTCTCTCATGGATTAATATTCATGCTCTCTCTCCATAAATTACATTAAGAAAATATTTGTTTATTTAAAGACTTTCTTGTTATTAATTACGTAGTAAAAAGAACCTAAACTTCAGTTGCTTCCTTTTAAATGTATAGAATGTTCCTTTTTTGAACAGATGCGTTTATATTAGTTCTCAGGCCTGTTTTCAAGTCTAAATGCAAAGTGTCAGTCACCGCGCAACCCGCGCAACAAAAACAAAGAAAACCTACGTGTGCTGAGTAAAACTTCAAATGGAATCTCAATCTCCAGAGCTAGAATACGAGAAGCACAACATAGGAAAAAAGAATTACACGTGCACCGCTTACCTTTGTATCCTGAAGAAATAGCCCGGAAGGAAACTCCCTTCTCTCACCTCGACTCTCCGCTGCCGCCGAAAACCACTGTGGTTCGTAATAAACTTCTTCACAGGAATCCACTCGTACGCGACACCTCAGCTGCAGTTACAAAGTCAAAACATTAACACTTTAACACCCGGATCCTTTTACTGTTTTTCAAAGACTCCAGTCTCATTACTACTAAAGGGAAACAATAAATATATTTACAAGCTATGAAACCTTCATCAGAAGAGAAAGAAAAGTACTTAGCTCAAATTCTGTATTGAAGCTTTTAAATGAATCTTTTAACTTTCAAGCAGATGAATTCTTCTATCTTGAAAGTTTCCTATTGACCAAAACTAGATTTCTTCTGAAAACCATATATCCTCACTGCAGTTCCTAGGCCCAAATTCTCAGGAGAAAACAGATAATATGACTTGCTCTCAGGATTTACTCAAATGAAAGGCAGTTTACAATGTTCTAAACAATCCTTTGTTCAGCCTTCACGGTTCTTTCTCCTTTCCTCCATTTTGTCTTGGGCTCTCACCAGCATTCTGAGAACAAAGGTTAAGGCCTAACCAACTCCTAAAGGAATTTCATTTAAATAATAAATAATAAATATAATGAAATTCTAAATGAATAAATAAAATACTGCACAGTAACTAAACCAGAAATCAGAGTTTTATTTCCAGGGACCTGACACCTATTTAAGTAAAAATTGTAATTTAATTAATTCCCTCTGGTGGAACACCAAAGGGTGAATTTTGTTAAAATTTAAAATTAACAAACCTTATTTGCAGTGTGCACTGAAAAATTATAGATGGTAATGTAATTGGGTAATTTCGATTTTGCCTTTAAACCAGACTTCATTTTGGAAGAGGGGTGTCTGTGTGCCTTAACTAAAGAAATCCCTAAACTGCCGTTTTCACTATAACAGGGCTTTAAGTGGAGGGGAATCTGAAATCCAATATTCTCATATCATCTCAATTGTTACCATCCAGCTTCCCCAACACAGGCACTTAAGTGGAGGGGGGTCTGACATCCAAAATTCTCAAATCACCCCAATGTTTGCCATCAAGCTTCCCCAACACAGGCCTTTAAGTTGAGAGGGGTATGAAATTCAAAATTCTCAAATCATCCCAATTTTTACAATCCAGCTTCACCAATTCTTAAAACAGAATTCAATTGAATTAGATGATGCCAGGAGACACTTCGTTACTAAGCTGTTCGTCCATGGTAGGTGAACAGAATCGGATGAAGGGAGCTGGCAAGTCAAAATAATGCTAGAAGTTACATCAGAAGGAATTGACATTTGGTGTGAAGGTGGGATGTGGCACAACACATTAGAGGCATTTTATATGACCCGAAATACTCAAGAAGAACTGAATCAAATGGCTCAGCTCACAGCTGATCTATACTTGCACTTAGTGAAAGAGTGAGCCCATAAGAGTGAGGCCTGTGCGCTGAGTCAGATTGAGAATCTAAATGAGGCGCAGAAAGAACTTAGACAGTTAGAAGATCAAGCAAAGCAGAGCCATGAGTTCGAGTTAACCAAGAAAGCCTCATGGAAAACAAACAAATGATTTCAAAACCCAGCAGCAAGAGAGTGCAGAGCGTGAAATTCAGTTTTCCGCACTACAAAATGCACACAAAGAGTATGTGGAAAATTTTAGCACACTGCAATATACGCTCAATGATTAGACTATTTATAATAGAGGGGTGTTAGATGACCTTATGGCCATTCAGATACAAATAAAGGAGCTAAAAAATGAAAACAGTCAGTTAATTATAAAAGGGTTGATTCCCAAAATTACTTTGATAAGATATATCAGCAGATACATACCTAAAAACCACAGAAACATTCAACTGGTGAAGGAAAAAGACCTCTAAAAGACAGGAGAATAGTGTCCTTGCACAGGAGGTGCATCTGTTAAAAATGGATGCAGAATAGAGTCAATCAGGTTCTCAGGAACTGACTGGAAATAGGCAAGAAAATGTTAAACTCATGGAGCATGTGAGGCAAGTGGAAGCTGACCTGGTGCAGGCAGCACAGTGTCGAAACACGCAAGAAAAAAGAGATTTGTCTTTTGAAAGCCAACCGCTTTGAGCATGCGTGCATAATGCAGACGCACAAAGTGAGTCAAGTCAGAAATAATTCAGGGAATTGAAAGATTGATTAATTCCCAGAGTAAAGTGCTGGAGCCCAATCAGGCCCTGGTCTCAGAGTTAAAATACCAGCTCTCTGAACACCATAAAGAAATGAGGACAGGAAGAAGCAGGATTGAGAGTTTGATAAATGAAAGTGAAAATTAAAAACAGGTGTTGAGGCCTTGATCAATCAGGGTATGGGTAAAGGTCCCCTGATCCTGGGGTGATGCCCTCCCCATCAGGAAACTCAAGCCAGTTAACCACAGCTTCCTTCCTATGGGTCGACTGTGACTGACCTCATCTTTTCCACCTACAAAAGCCAAGGAAACATGAGACAAGTAGAGTTACCCAGACCTAGCCAAACTGATCCAGAAGGCCAGTGCTTATCCAAGATTGAGGAGTGTTGGGTAAGAATTGGTGTAGTAAGACTTATATGCTTGGTATTAGGCTGATCAGCCAGTCCTATCTCAAGAGCAGTAAATGTGAGCTGTAGAGCTGTAGCAATGACATTCGCAAATACAAGTATCCAAGTAACACTTACACTCAAGGTTTCTGTTATATATTTTTATTTATTTAAAATCATTTTTTAAATAACCATTCTTTAAAATGGGCAAGATATGTAACAATCAAATATACTTTAAAAATACTTTTCAGAATCAGCATCAGTTAGTGGATGCTCTTTGGATATGCTTATTACACAATTCCTACACCCCGAGGTGACTTCCTTCACAAGGACAGTAATGGCATTTATATATCACTAGATCTACTCTGCAGATTCTGAGGTTTGCAGAAAGGAAAGGTTAAAGGAGGGAAAATGTTATAAACAGGTTCTCAGAGTATGTGAGTATACTTAAATCTTCCGATGAAGTCTAGATAAGCCTTTCCCAGCAATAACAGTCTAAAACAAGTTACCACCTATGAGGGACAGAAATATCAAAGTCAGTGAACTAGAAGAGTCTGCAGGCAGTCAGGACAGCCAAGTCAATAGAGTTTTGTAGAAATCACTGGTAGGGTCACAAGCTGTTATACCTGTAAAAAGCTGAGTTGGAATCAACTCCAACAAAAGTAGCCAATACAAGTCTCAACTGAGAAGAGCACAGCTAAGGAAACAATGTGGTTGAAGCGTTGCAGGTACTGGGTTCCTGAGCCTCAGTCATGGGGACAATAGGGAGGACGTCTGGAGGACTCCTGCGGCAGCAGTTTGGAGGTCGTTGGCAGCTACAGGCTCTTTTTGTATCAGCGGCACTTTGCGGTTTCAGCGCGTGGAGAACAGGACCACCGCGGATCCCAGACACCAGTTGGGCTTCCTTAACTCCTTGAGTTCTGCACTCTGGTGAGGGGACTCAAGCTCTGGTCATCCTACTTCTGGAGGGTCCTTAGGAGACTCTTGGAGCTTTGTCACGCTCACCTGGATCTCTGAGGGAGCAATGGATTCCTCTGGTCTCTTCCTCTCGTTACCCCTGGGCTGGGAAGCTGTCCTTTTAGTTTAGTGTGGCGCGCTCTCCATCCTGCATCGCTAGGGGCACAGTAGTCTGAGGGTCCAGGGCTAGTTGCTTCACTAGGTTCTAGTTGAAAGGTGTCCCTCTGATGAAACGCACTCTTTGTAGTAGTTGCTCAGTTACAGCACTGGGAATTGGTTGCAAGTTCTATTCACAGGCTTGATTCCTGGAGACCATGAAGCAGAAGCTGGAGGTAAGTTCAACAGCGAGCAGAAGGTAAGTTCAATGATGGCCAGTTACTTCACTGGCTATGCGTGCATGTTGTAGAGCGAAAAGCTGAGTTGTTGATTGTGAATACTCTGACGGTTAATTAAAGTTCTTTGTCTTTGCAGGTCTCAGAAACAGAGCAGCTAACTGGATGTGGCTGCGGTGAGGAGTATTCTGCTCAGCTCGCACACAGAGGTAAGTTAGATGGGATGCACCTTTGGTCGCGCGGAAGACAGAGGCATTAGTTGCATGCGTGCGCTTACTGATTCTAACTACTGATTGGCGTGAAGAGCAGGTGAGAAGCTTGCTTTGATCGCGAAGAACAAACAGGTGAGAGATCCACTGGAAGTCCGGGCTGCGGTGAAGCGAGAAACAGGTAAGGATCCAATGGAGGTCTGGGCTGCGGTGAACGGTGCTGAAGGCTACAGAATGCACACGAAGCACTGGCTAGTCCTTGGGCGTGTCTTATATAGGCAACCACGCCCAGACACTAGAACGTGCTACACAGTTCCACACAGTTTCTGGATGTCACACAGGCATCCATGTTGGAGGTACAGGAAGTAGCTGGAAAATAAAGGCTATGCCAGAACAAGGCTGTGTGAATGAGATGCACTCTATGGCTGCCTCAATGAATGTTTTGCTTGTCAGGCCTTTACCCATTTAGCCCCTATTTATGCTTTCCGCCTTTCCCCATAAATGTGTGCTAATGAGGAGTGGGCCCCTCTGCTAGTTCCCATGACAAGCTTCTGGCCGGATTTGACACATTTCAGTCGACTACAGATTGCTCGACACCTAGCACTCGGTTCCTGCAGCAGCGAAAAATTACAGCCAGTCGGGGAAAGATGTCCCAGTGGAGTTCGTCTCGGGGTTAGTTGGCCCCACTAACCCAAGGGAAGAAGTCGTCCCTTCCGGAGCTTCTCTTGTCGATTAGAAAAAGGAGCTTCAGCACACCAGCAGGGCTTCACCGGGCAATTCAATGGTCCAAGAGGATGCAGCAAGCTTCGTTCACGTTTATTTCATTGGGTGTTTCTCCCAGTGGTCGACTTTGACTCTAATCCCATAACCCTCACCTTTTAAGCAGGTTTCTCCCATTCATGCACAGTCTAGGCTGTCAACCACACAGCAGGGTGGCTGTCCTAAAAAGACAGCCAACCAATCAGGACTGGTTCCATTCAACATTCCTAGAGACAAAGGACAGGGGAGTTTCAGGAACCTCCCTCACTTCCCACCTTTCCAGAAACACTGGAGCCAGAGGCGGGTTTCAGGACTGAAG
Source organism: Ambystoma mexicanum (assembly GCF_040938575.1). Taxonomy (NCBI): domain Eukaryota; kingdom Metazoa; phylum Chordata; class Amphibia; order Caudata; family Ambystomatidae; genus Ambystoma; species Ambystoma mexicanum. The sequence goes on along the minus strand of NC_090935.1, from coordinate 92,328,883 downwards.
CCCGCCAAAGGCAAAATGAACAAAGGCTTCAAGAAAGACTTCACAAACAGGAAATGGCAAAAAAAGAAGACCGGGCCATTTTGACAAAATGGTCACCCATGGTTGCTACACTGCAGTTGAGGATTCAGCCTACGGTAGAAAAGCACAGTGGTAGGAACATTAAACCACTGCAACCAGCCATTTAAAGTAATGAGGGTAACATATATAGGCCTTTACCCATTTAGCCCCTATTTGTGCTTTCCGCCTTCCCCCATGTGTTTGTGCTAATGAGGAGTGGGCCCCTATGCTAGTTCCCGGGGGGCATGGATGTTCTCACTCGGTTCCCATGACCTATCCTGCGGCCCGTATCCATTTCAGTCTACCAGATAATATAGGGTTTTTCTTGTTATTTTAGAGTCTAGAATACTCTTGACTTCCTATTCTGGCTCGTCATCCTACACCACTATTGAGCTGGGGGTATTGATAGTCGTGACCCAGGATGCACGGGTTTTAACAGCGTAACATGGAACACCGTATGTATGTGCATGCGAGGTGGTAAGGCTAGTTTCATGGCTACTGGGGAGATTACAACTTTGATTGTAAAAGGGCCTAAGAATTTAGGTTGAAATGTCCTTGATCCCTTAAGCGTTAAATATTTTGATGCCAGCCACACAGAGTCTCCTGTCTGATAGCTTGGGCCCTTCTTTCGGTATTGATCGGCATATCTTTTCTGTGTTTCTTTAGCGGCTTGTAAATGTGTTACTGCCTCCTTGGCTGCCGGGGTGACACGTTCATGTACCGCCTTGACTGCTGGTATCTCAATTGTTTCCGGTGGATCGTATTTGGAAGTCTGTGGGTTCCACCCATTTATGGTATAGAACGGAGTCAGTAGAAGCATGTGTTGAGTTGTTGTACGTGTATTCTGCCATCCACAAGATTTCTACCCAAACATGGTTTGTTTGGTGCAGCAGACAGCAGAGATATTGCTCCAGAGTTTGGTTTGTGCATTCAGTCTGTGCGTCTGTTTGTGGATGGTGGCTGGTGGACAAACTGACTTCTACTCCTGCTAGAACACAGCATTTCTTCCAGCACTGCAACCAAACTGACTCCATCTGTCAGATATTACTACAGATAGAAACCCGTATAATTTCACTATGCGGTCTAGGAAGCTCTGGGCTAAAAACCTGAGTTGAAGGTATTCCCTTCAATGGTATGAAGTGGGCTATTTTAGAAAAAAGGTCAACCACCACCAAGATGGTGGTGTACCTGGAACAGGAGGGCAAGTCCATGATAAAATCCATCGACACAGTGTGCCAGGGAACGGGGTGTATAGTGAGGGGTTGTAGCAGTCCGGCTGGTCTTTGTCTTGATGCCTTGTTCTGTGCGACAATTCCACGCGAGTTTACAAAGTTGATGGTATCACTCCACCAGGTTGGCCACCAGTAGTATCTCTTTACCTTGGCAAGAGTTTTAGCCCCTCCAGGTTGACCTTCCAGGGGTGAATTATGATAACTGATTTGAACTTCCTCCCTAAGAGCATGCGTGGGTAGGTACAGGATTTCCTGGAGATAGGGGAGGTCATCTTGTACAGAAAATTGGGCTCCTTTCTGGTTCCAAGTCAACAACTCTTCTGCGGGAATGCTGCTCTTTACCTCTTCTTTGAGCGTATCCAGCGGTGAGAGAGTGCTTTCGCAAATGCCTAGGATTTTATTGCTAGGGATTATGTCCACTGGATCTGGTTTGCTGTAGGCCTCTTCTCCTTTGCCGATGCAAGATAACACGTCTGCTTCGCCGTTTTTGACTCCTGGTCGATAAGTGATTACAAAGTCGTACTCAGTTGAAAACAACATCCAGCGAAGCTGTCGCGATGATTGGGCTTTGGCTGAGCGTAAGTATTGTAAATTCCGATGGTCTGTTATGATCGTGATGGTGTGCTTGGCTCCGAGTAAATAGTGCCTCCACTCCTTAAGGGCATTTTTGATTGCTAGTAGCTCTTTATCCATAATTGAGTAGTTTAATTCTGCTGGAGAAAATGTCCTTGACCAGAACGCCACAGGATGTAAGTGGCCAGTTTCAGAATTCCGCTGGGATAGGACTGCCCCCATGGCTACATCAGCCTCCACGATGTAAGGGAGATCGGATTGTGGATGCTGTAATACAGGGGCTGACGTGAACCTGTCTTTCAATGTACAGAAGGCTTCTTCTGCAGTAGGCGTCCATTCGAACTTTCGATGTTTGCAGAGGAGAGAGGTAATTGGGTGCCCCAGGCGTGGAAAAAACTTCATGCTCAGTTTTTCCACACCTGGGGCACCCAATTACCCCAGGTGTGGAAAATTTGGAAGAAATTCTGGTAGAAATTTGAAAAGCCTAAAAAGCTTTGTACCCCTTTTAGTGATGTGGGTGAAGGCCGAGTGAGTATAGCTTCTACCTTTCTGTTGTCCATCTTGATGCCTTGCGGAGACAGCACAAACCCCAAAAACTCCACCTCAGTGACATGGAATTAGCACTTTTCAAGCTTGGCATATAGGTGTTTTTTTTGCGTAGCTTGCGGAATACTGCTCGCACATGTTCTTTTAGGTTAGAATAGTAGATGAGGATATTGTTGATGCACACTACTGCACACATGTCAAGTAACTCCTGTAGAACATCATTCATGAAGTGTTGAAATGCCGCCATGGCATTACAGAGCCCGAACGGCATCACTTGGTACTCGTACAAGCCGTGCCTGGTGCGAAACGCGGTCTTCCATTCATCACCCTTCTTTACGCGCATCAGATCTGGTTTTGTGAAGACTTGCGCTTGTCGTACTTGGTCTAGCAGGACTGGGATTAACGGCAGTGGGTACCTATTTTTTACAGTGACCTGATTTAGTGTCCGGTAGTCAAAACATGTTCAGAGATCGCCCTCCTTCTTGGGAACAAAGAATAGGGGGGAAGCTGCAGGTGATTTTGAGGGACGGATGAAGCCATTTGCTAGGTATTGGTCCAGATACTTCCTTAAGTGGATATTCTCTCCTTCTGTCAAAGCGTAGATTCGGCTGCATTGTACTTGGGCCCCGGGCAGTAAACCGATTTGGCAGTCGTAAGAACGGTGAGGGGGAAGTGTATTAGCTTGTTCTTTAGCAAATACGTCTTGATATTCCTGGTAAGGGATTTCTCTTGGACCCTGCACTGAAGGTGCTGTGTGCCACCATACAGAAAGTAGATGCCTATGGAGTTTGTCAGACTCCAAAAAAAAGTGGAAACACATAATCCAAATCAGATCAAAACACATGAGAGAGTGAGCAAAAGATCTCACTCATTCCAGGGTTAAAATTAAAAAGTCATAAAGTCCAGCAAAAGAGGTGGGGGTCTCTAAGGTAGAAGGGAATTACCACAGAAATGAGAGTTTTCCCTAATAAGGAGTACTCTCATTTATCAAACAGAAGGGAAGATTGCTGAACCAGTGTGTCCTTAAGGAAGTTAAGGATAATCCAGAGAGTACTTCAGATCATGAAAACTCCCTTGGTGAGAAAATGAGGGAGTTGGACTTAAAACAAAAATATTTGATTGTAGAGAGACTACCTAGCCTGCTTCGCTGGAGAAGAATATTCAAAGCATCGGCCCAGGAGGGGCATATTAATAACCTCCTTACATTCAGGGGAAGGGGTGAATCCCCCCTGACTGTCTGGAAGGGAGAAGACTACACAGTTGACTACACATTGACCCTCAGAATTCACAGCAACACAGGCAAGAGGAGTCCGGACCCCATGGTTCTGGGAGATATTCCCAGTCTCATAGACCTAAGGAGAGCCTAGAAGAGAGGGTATGGAGTATCAATAGCAGCTCTGAGTCAGGCGGGTAATGGACTCAGGTGCTGAGAAAAAGGAAGACAGGGAAACAAATAAAGGGTCGTTTCAAAGACCCCAGTAGACGGATCAAGGCCATAAAGAGCTTCATGGCACCATACAATAAAACACTAAGTATTCAGTGTGGGAACATCTAGAATTATATGAGCAAATGCAATCCTGATTTGGAATCTTTTCAGAACTGGAGGACCAGAATCCTTATAAATGGCCCACCTTTAAGGCAGCTGTTTTGAACTATCTTTCCATACATAGGAACCCACAAGAGGCCTGTAAGGCTGTAAGGTTGTATATAATTTGTAATGTGGGGAGGATTAGGCACCTAGGGAATTTGTGCAGAGGTTGAAGCAGACATTTGCTCAAACTTTCCGGTAAATGAAAACAAATAGTAGGGAGTTTATAACTACATATTTTCATGCGCTCCCTAAATACATAATGACTCAGGTGGTGTATGATGTTCACGAGCACAGGAACCTTGATTGGGTGATTGAACAGGCCACCAGGATCTATGAGGTCCAGAAGCTCACTGAGAGTAAAAACACCCCCAAACCATCTAACAATCCTGCTGCAGCAAAGGTGGCATAGGTAAAAACGACCCTTGCATTGAATCTGGAGACGGGGGGGCTAATACTCCTGCCAAGAAGCAGAATGACATGCAGATGAGGCCCTAGGACCCAGCCCAATCGAAGAGCAGTCATGTAGGACCTCTGACCAATAACCACTCTGACCTTGCCACCTATATAAGCCCTTGGAAAAGTGTACCAAACCAATCCTGTGGTATGTATAAACACCTCCACCCGACAGATAGAGGTATCACTCAACCTCCCAATCTGAATTTAGCCCCCAGATATCCCCAGAACCAGAACTTCCAAAATAATCCTCCCCTCTCTCCCCGGTTTCTGGACAATAGACCCCGAAACACGGGAGTAGGGAGATTCAGGATGGAAAATGATGTGGGAAATTTCCAGTACCTGAGCTACTCCAGAAGAAGGGTAAAGACCCTTTTTGGATACAGCAGAGGTATGACTCGAGTGTTAGGGAGAATTCTCTGTTTAGGCTGAATTTCCTGACCTAGTGAGTCCCCCAGCAGCTTTGCTGGATTTTTGGGGTTTATTTTTTTCTCCTGCCAAGAGTGAGACTCTTTTACCCTCACTCTTGGACATGATTTGAGTGTGTTTCTTTGAATCTAGAAGTGTTTAATGGGCTATGGGGTCTTTTACTCCATAGGGTTTCATGTGTTTTTGTGATGTGTGTTACACTGCACCCTCAGTGCAGTAACACAGGGGTGTCTTAGTGACCCCCCAGTATAGACTCCATACCCTGGGACTGACTACTGTCTCCCAGGGCATGTAAAGTCACCATTGGCTTTACTAGTCTTAAATTCTGAAAAGAACCAGTACAAACCATCATATTGTGGACGTACTGGCTGGGGCAATTCGGTTGCCCCAGGTTCTGTTAGTCGAGGGGGCACGTCTCCGTCCCCCCTGATCGAGTTTTGGCTGGTGGCAGTGGATACTACTTTTTATATTCAACCGCGAATATTTTCCTATGGGATTTCCCATTGTTTTAGGCTACTATCTTTATTTAATTATTTACGGTAGGCTCGAACATACCGCCGGTTTATTTAATTAATATTAATTCTCCGGTTGGTATTTTTTGCCAGACCTGATTCTAAAATGGCGTTTGTGTTCACTTCTGTGACTCCAACCCAAGTCGAGCCCTTTGTTCCACTTTTTGGCGGGCTTCTCCACAGAAGCCCTCCAAAGTGGTGCCACTCTGTCTGGGGTACTTAGGAGGGGTGGAGGGGAATTTAGGCAGCCTGGACTGAGTTGCCTAGGCAACTAAAGTCGCACTCCATCCTGATTGGCCCAAGTGGTGAGCCGGCCGGCTCACCACTTAGCATGTTTGAGTGACAGCTAGGCTGAGTGAATGGGGGTTTGCTGCATAAAAGCAGGGCTTTGGGGACTGGAACTTCAGAAGTCGCCACAGGACCTAAGAATCCGACGAGGCAGAAGCTGAGCCGACCTGCCACGACACCACCACCGGTGGAGCCCTGCTGGACTGCCTCACCACTTTTCCCAACGACAGAGGAGATCTCCTGCTGGAGAATCTTCTTCCTTTGACTGGTGGGGATAACCAGTTTCACCGTCTTTTCGCTTTCCCGACGTACCTCGTGGCCGCCTTGCCCGTGCCAAGCACCCCGGCGACCGGGATACCACATTTTACCACGACCGCGAAACCAAGGTACCACCTTTAACCGGAAAACTCTGCAGCTGGTTTCTTCCCTGGTAGTGCAACGACGTTCATCTTTCCTCCAAGTCGAGATCTTCTCTTCCCCTGGATGACGACGCAACTTGCACCCACTACCATGAACAACTGCCACCGCTGGAGGATCCTTCCCACTTAAGGTACCGTGTCCCGCCTGGCTTCCCTTGCTACCGACTGTACGGGGTAGATTTAGCCCCCGGCTTTCGAACCTGGGTTAGCCTGGGACACCTTGGCTAAATTTTTCTAAGCCTCTCTAAACTCTTTTTGAACCCTCTGCAAGACTTTCTAAGCCTAGTGTAACTGTGTGATCTTGGGCGTATTTGTGCTCTGCTCCCTCTAAGAGTGGGCCCAGCCTTTGGACTTTGGCTCACCAGTGACTTTTTGCTCTCTGCCTTGCTAACATTGTTCCTGAATCATAGAGTGGTGTACCTCTTCATATTCTGTCTTTTTCCCTCCCTTTCTCACAAACTTATTAGAGTGTAATCTAGTTAAGCGCTCACCTCTGTATGAAAATAAGTGGTGTTTTACTGTGTTTTATCTAATAGGGAAAAAGGGGTGTATATATCATAATAGTAACTGTGTTTAGAATATTTTACAATAAGAGTGCTGGAGTGTTTCAACTGTGTGTTTTTAAATAAATAATTATATACTTTGATACCAAAGCTCTGGTCAGTGTTTGCTTGTATTATTGTATCTGAGTGCCTATTGAGTATACTTTGCATACTGCCTAACTCTTCTTGATGGAAGTCTGACTGCTCAGCCACAGCTACCAGGTAAATCTGGGTGGTACAGACTGCTACCAAGTGGGTTTACTGCCAACACCTGTAGTCTTAAATCTTTTGCAGTGTTCCCTAAGGGAACTGCACAGGTTTCTGCCTAACATCGAGAACTCCCTACCACCCAGAAAAGGTTACACAGCTGGAGCGACATTCTGAGGGCTCAGTCCAACTCTCAACCCTAATTTCCAGCATTCCTCAACACACAGGTCTGATGTCCCAGGGGGGAAATGATGGCAGGAAATGTCTGACAAACCACAGGCTCTGGAGGAGGGGACCCAGGCGGAGGGGAGATGACAAGCCCTAGAGGAAGTTTCCTTTCTCATCCAGACAGAACCCCTAAAAACCTCTCAGCCTGAAAGAGTCTCTTCGACCCCCGAAATGTTAGAACCCAAAGAGCAAAGGGGATGTAGGAGAGGCCAAAGAAGAACCCACTTTGTGGAGGACATCAAGATCATCCCCTTTGAAAGAGAAGATTCCCTAAAGGATTCAGGTGAGCAGACCTTCCAAGGTAAATGGGTCCCAAAACCAAAAGGGGTCTCACCCACTAGTCCCCAGGATCTTTCATCCAGGTGGCCAGGGCACGGCCATCACTTTTGGATCCAGTTCCTGGAGGTGGACCAGTGCTGGTGGATCACCTGGGTGAGGTGTCTTCGGAGAATGGGACACTGGTTGGTAAGACAAAGTATCCTCTTCCCTGTAACACCTTTACCCCATCCTACCAGGTAGGGTACTTAGGAACTCTACCCCCCCCCCATTTACAATATGGACACTTTCAAACGGACAGCCCGCTATGGGAGAAAACAGACTAACCCCCGAGCCATGTACCTGACATGTCCCAATGCATTGGTCAGGCGAGGTCAGGCAATTAATGACAATTACTCACACTTGACTTCCATTAAGCTTCCCCACACAGATAAAAGGCAGAGCACGAGAGCACACTCAAAGCTAAGCAAAGCACACGAGGAAACAGCAGTTTTGAGACGACAGCTAGACAAGAGAAGAAAGACAGCAAAACAGAAGGGATCGTAAGAAGGGAAATTCCCTTGACTTTTCCGACAAAGAACTGTTAAGACCCCTTGAAAGTAAAAAGCGTAAGACCAGGAAACCAGGCTGAAGAATCCTGCATTGTGTTGGAAATACCCAGGGCCATCATGCGTCACTAATCAAGGTGGGGAGGAGCAGCAGTTGCTGTGGTGCCGTCCTTGGCTGTAAGAACTAAGCAGAATCAGTGAAATCAACACAGCCCGTGAGTTGGGGAGACCGATACAAGACCGGTCTGTGTTGAAGCCAAGGTTCCAAGCATTGATTAAAACACATGTGATAAAAAAATAAAGTTGAACTGCTAATGAGTGTTTAAACTTTGAAAGGAAAGGATACAATACATTTGACAGAGTGGTCTGGCACTGCGTGTGTGCTCAATTAAAGGTCTCTGTAAGGTATCCAGCTGATAAATGGCAAAAGTGAAAAGCAAAAAGAGTTATAAAGGAATTGTAAATAAAAGTGGTCCTGCGACGGGTCAAGCAATATCCTGCACACAGTCAAAAGTCTTCGATTTTGATACAGTAAAGAAAGTTTGGAAAAACAAGATAAATTGGTCTGAGCCCGGCGGTGGGAGACTAATTGAAAGTTTTGTGTTAAAGTGGGTCTGAGCCTGGCTGAGGGGGACCCAGGGTGTAAAGAGAGACAAAACAACACGTTTTCCACGTGCAACATTTACCGGACAGCGCCGGGTAATACAGACTCTTACCTGGGCGCCACCAGCTGCCACAAGAGCATCTTTTCACAAGCCAGCTGCATGACATGAAAGGAAGGGGGAACAAGAGTGAACATCGGACATATTGAACTCTATGAACGTAATACTTACTGGTCCTCACCAGGAACCTCAGAGTCAATACTCTCCGGAACTCTCCCGAGCCTTCAAACCAGTGAAGTAAGTGGAATCGACGCGCCCCTGCAAATCCACGCAGGATGGAGAGCTCATCTTTCAAGAATATAAGGTGAGATTGCTGTGAGGGCATTTCGGAGGTGATTAGTTGGGGAGGATTGTGGGGATGCCATCACTTGAATCTACAAGTGGCTAAATCCATCTCTCCACTTGCAGGAGAATATTTCTACGGGTTAAGCAGACAAGATTAGGAGGGCAGATCCAGTCAGTCATCGCTGTACTGCTCATCTCGTGGATGGAGACCGCAGCTGTCCGGGTCCGGGTCCGACCGACGCCCCTGTGGGAGCCAGGTGAGCGTAACAGGCAGTTGATTCCCAGCATTTGTCTTTTACTTTACTTTACTTTACTTTTACTTTATTGCATTTATCTTGCGCAACCATAAACCCGTAGGTGTGAGTGCGCGGACAGGTACAGAAAACAGAGAGAAAGGAGACAGAGAGAACCGGGAACCGAGAGGTGGTCTAAGAGTAGTAAACTACTACTTGAAGAGGAAGGTTTTTAGGTCCTCAGCTGACCAGGTAGGGTGTTCCAAATAGCCGGTGCTGCAATGGCAAATGCACCGCATTGTGCTTTTTTGGTCTTGAATTTGGGTTGATGAAGCATGTTCTGATTATTGGAGCGTAAATTTCTGAGATTAGATTTTATTCCTATGTACCTTTGAAGGTAGGTGGGCATGGTTCCCTTAAGACATTTAAAGGTAATAACCATGAGTCTGAAGGTAATACGTGCCTCCACTGGCAATCAGTGCAAGGCACGCCGGGCCTCAGAAACATGTGCTCTATAGGCTAGACCAGTGATAACTCTGACGGCTCTATTCTGAACCACCAGAAGGCGGCTAATGGTCTTTTTGCTGGCACCTGCTAATAGACTGCAGCAATAATTCAATTTAGAACTTATGATGGCACGAGCAAAGGACTCTGCATTAGGCTGAGAGATAAGTGGTTGCAAGTGGGAGAGCAGTTTAATATAGTAGGTAGCGGAAGACACAATGCTGGCCACATAAGATCTCATGGTGAGCTCATGGTTGGTCCAGAATAACCCCCAAGACCTTTACCTTGGGAAGAGTCGGGATCAGGACCTCTCCAAGCTGGAAGTGTTTATAGGCTGGGTCTAGTTTGGCCAAAATACTATCAGAGCCCACGATCATAAGTTCCGTCTTTCCACGGTTAAGAGCGAGATTGTTCCACATCATCCAGAGTTCAATGATGGTGAAGATACAGTTAAGTTCTTTTTCATCCTGGTCATGCTGCCCAGTAAGAGGGGTGACACATTGGGTGTCATCTGCGTAGTTCGAGAATAAAATACCCTCCTGGGCTAGGTGGGCAAAGAAAGGGGTCATAAAAATATTGTATATGCAAGGAGATAGGCTAGCTCCTTGAGGTACGCCAAAGTGTATCTGGATTGCTGGGGCTTTAGCGTTATGGGCGCATACTCTACTAAATCTATTAGATGGGAAGGAGAGTAGCCAGTTAGTGGCGGCCCGTGAGCAATTGGCTACTGACATAAGCCTTTCTGCCAATATGGCATGGTCGATAAGGTCGAACGCTGACGATTGGTCCTAAGAAATAAGAAGGGAGAGCTTCTGATTATAGCGAGGTCTCAGTGCCGAAGCTTTGTCTGAACCCTGACTGGAAGGGTTGAGGATGGGGTGGGAGTTGAGATGATGAGCCAGTTGAATATACACTACCCGATCCAATATCTTTAGTAAGAAAGGGGTGTTGGTTATTGGCCTACAGTTAGTGGGTACATTTTGATCTAAATTTGTTTTTTTTAATAATGAGGTAACCCAGGCTTGCTTCAAGTCATCTGGGACCGTGCAGTTCTGAAGAGAGGCGTTGACAAATTTGCATATGGCCTGTACCATAGTGGGGGGGCATGTTTTAATGATGGTGGAGGCACATGGATCACCTATGCAATTAGTAGCTTTGAGTTAGTTAATAATGGAGGCAAGCTCCTCTTCTGATATGGGTACAAAATCAAATATAGGGATATCTGGATCCCTAATGAACGTGTCATTGACTAAATGGGTGTCCTGTGTGTCAAGTGTACTTTTTTTGGTGGCTATGGAATCTCGGATACCGTTCAGTTTGTTCGCCATGGCATGCTGTATATCAAGCACCAATCGTCATTTTTTATGATTGTCGCTACAGCAGGTTCTGGGACAGTTTCTTTCAGAATTTTGAATAATTCCTTCGAGTTTGAGGTGGCCTGTAGAATTATGGAATCTAGGTAAGATTTCTTGGCTTCAGTAATGGCTCTTTTATAGTTATAGGCATATGCTTTATAATCAGATGGTGCTATAGGAGATTGTTTGGATTTCAAGAGGTAGAATAACTTAAGAGAAGTAGCTTTTAGGGCTTGTAATTCAGAGGAAAACCAAGGATTAGACGGTTTCCTTTCTGATGATATTTTTTTGGCTTTCATGGGTGCAAGAGAATGCGCTACCAATTTGAGATTAGAACTAATTGATATACCTATATCTATTGATATAGGTAATGAAATCATGGGACCAATCCCAGATGACTGTTTCAACATCAGCAATGGTATTCCTCCAGAAAAGATTTCTACTAGGCATGGGGGGAATTTTATGCTGTATTCCTCCTGCTCCTATGGGATGGAAGATGTGGTCTGTGATATTAAATCCCTGCAATCTACTGTCCAGGTCAACACCTTCACCAACCAACTGGAGGATACCGCTGAAATTGCCAAGCCCGAGGTCTTTCAAGGTTTCAAGCAGATGTTCGAGGAAAGAATCAATCTTGCTGAAGCTGAAGCCCAAAGCAAAGTGCAACTCCTGGTACGTGTCATGATGCCTACCCCCGGGGACCCAGACCAAGTCCAGCAACCCCGGAAGCAGGCATCAAGTTACCCCAAGCAAACCCAACAACCCCCACTAGGGGCTATTTGGGTGCAGTCCCAGCGCCTATGGCGCCAGGATCATATGGAGAGTCAGTCCTGGCACCTTAGGCGCCAGGCTCATAGATTAAAACTTACCTGATGCAGACCATGCTGCAAACTTACCTGATGCAGACCATGCTGCAAGAGCTCCAAGCCAAACGAGGCTTGGAAGGGACTATTTTACCTAGGGACTATTTTTTTACTCGGGTGGGCCTGGGGAGGAATACTTACCTGGGACTACTTTGGAGGCTATTTAAACCACGCCCGAAGAGCAGCACACGCTTCACGTTATCCGTTAAGACCTGCTCTCCAACCTTGACTCCAACACCCTCTGCATCCTCATCTTGCTTGATCTCTCTTCTGCCTTTGACACTGTCAACCATGCCATCCTGCTCAACCGTCTCTGTGATAACCTGGGTATCACTGGTCAGGCTCTGGCATGGCTGACTTCTTTCCTCTCTGACCGACCCTCCTAGGTCCAGCTTGGGTCCATCCTCTCCGCTATCTTTTTCTCTACCTGTGGTGTCCCCCAGGGGTCTATCCTCTCACCCTGGCTTTTCAACCAATACCTGGCAATTCTTGCCCACCGCATCGCCACTCTCTGCCCCAACTTTCAGTGCTATGCAGATGACACCCAGCTCATTTTCAGGCTACCCTCGGCCTCCTCCTCTCCTTCCCTCATCTCTGACTGTCTGTCTGCTATCCAGGAGTGGTGTGCCGCCAAAGACCGCTGCCTTAATGCCAGTAAGACTGAGATACTCCTCATCGGCACACCCGCTCCCTCCTTCCCTGTAGCTCTCTGGCCTGCCTCTCTTGGCCCTCATCCTGCTCCCACCTGCAAGGCTAAAACCCTCTTTCACCATCTTTGACTCCTAACTCTCCATCTCTCCTCACATCTAAGACATCTCTAAGAAGTCACACTACCAGCTGCACCTCCTCAGAGGTATTCTTCCCTTCCTCTCCTTACCCCAGAAGCTCACTGTCTCCAGAGCTCTGCTTCTCTCTGAGCTGAACTATTGCAACAGCCTCTTTCTAAATCTGCCTGCTTCTGCTCTCCGCCCTCTGAAACTTATCCAAAACAGGACTGCGAGACTTGTCCTTGGCCTCAAGCCCAGGGATTATATCTCTCCAGGACTGAAATCTCTGCACTGACTCCCAGTGACTGCGAGGATTAAGTTCAAAACCCTCTTCATCATCCACAAGGCCTTCTGGGGCCTGGGTCCTCAATACCTTCAACTCTCTCTTCCTAAATATCTTCCTTCTCGAGCTGTTCGCTCATCCGCCTCCAACTCCCTCAGGGTCAAGCAACGAGTTGGTGGTAGATCTCTTTCTTTGGCTGGTGCCTCCCTCTGGAACAGCCTCCCTCCCCCCTTAAACTTGAGGAGAACCATCTCTGGTTCCGGAAGCACCTCAAAACCTTTCTCTTTGCTTCTGCCTTTTCTACTCCTCTCCTCTGCTGACCTCCTGGCTGAAACCTGAATTACACTGGCTACCTGGACGCCCAGGTCCCTCCCCTGCCAGCGTCTCACACCTGCACTGCCCCCCCTGGTAACCCACGCACTTGGGGACTGTTTCTGTATCCCTACAGTCCCCCTACCTGTTGTCTGCACTTACCCTTGCACTTGCCTCGTGCTGGCCACTACTCACTTATTGTTATCATCTTGTACTGCACTTGCCATATGCTGGCTGTTTCTTACTTATTGTTATCTTTTTGTATTGCACTGTCCCGCCCCCCTTCCCACGCACTTGCGCGATCTGAATGACACCAGGCCTAGTATGATCGTTGTTTGTCCTCCCTTTGTTCCCCTCCCTTGCCTCGTCACGCCTTGAAGCACTTGTGCATAGGCGCGTTATAAATGCCATATCATATCATATCATACCTATGAGACCAAAGAACAAAGACTTAAGCTGAAACAGGTCTTCCTGGAATTACAAGATTTCTTTTCACTGCACTCATACGACTGTGGACGAACATCCATTCATTCAACCACCATACCCATGCAGTCTCCATCAATAGTCTCCATTGGCCGTTTGGGTTATTTCAATGCCGGATTGTGGAAGATACTGTGGATCAGATGAATTATCCCACAGGATTCTAAGTTCTTAATGACGCAAGAGGTAACCGGTATTGTTTGACAAATAATGGAGCCATCTCAGGGTACACCTCCATGTTGTTGTTGGTCATTAGACTTTCGTCCTTGAGACAGTTCTCTTGAACGCAATCATGCAAGTCCGCCAACCCGACACAAGGTCTATGAAGAAGACACATTTCAGGGGATACCAACAGTTTATGTGGATGGGTGCTCCTACCATGTTGATAAAAATGGGGAAAAAGAACTGGTGGCTGGCATTAGGAATGCTTGGGTGAATGAGACCCTGGAACCCTCCGCTGGTTACAAATTAGGGCCCCAAAGTAGTCAGGTTGCAGAGTTGATGGCCGTTCATCAAGCCGCCCTCACTGCAGTACACCACCAACTCAAAGAACTGTCATAATCATTGACTCTGATTATGTCCGGAATGGCGCACCTCATCAACTGGAAGAATCGAGGCATCCTTTGTGGAAACAATAAACCCTTAAAGCAAGCATGCCAAACTGATCAAGTCAATTGACGAGCTGGTGTTCTCCAATGAGATGACCATATATTGGAAGAAGATAAGAGGTAATTCCAAAACAGAGGGGCCAGATAAGAGTATAAATGACCTAGCTGACCAACTGGCTAAAACCTTAGCCCTGCAGGGGGATTTCATTGAAACAGAATCCCTACTGGGGGAAATGATAGTTGCCCCTGTCACAAGGTCACAAACTCATGCGGATAGTGAACTCTCGACTGCCCAGAGATACTCCAGATGCAGATTTGATCACTCCACAGAAATAGGACCCAATCATTGGGGAATTTTATCGACACATTGAAGACCCTGTGACTTTTCCTCTAACAAAGTAACTAAGACATACCTATCGGAACTTCAGCCACAATTTAACTCAAAAGCAAAGGGGTACTTGAGTGAGGTTGTCATAAAGCCGTCTGAGAAGGGATGTAATATAGTGTTGATGGACTGGAGTGAATACATTCGAGAGCCAATCGGCTACTCCGTGACCAACGCTTTTACGCTCTTTTAGATTCTAGTTCATTCCCCGCCATTGGAATTGAACTTATTGCCTTGTTGGACAAATTGTCCAATTTGGGCATTTTGGATGATGAACTAATTCAATTCCTCTCCTCTGTCGTCCAAGTGATCCCCACCATCTATTTCCAACCTAAATTGCATAAATATCTCCAGAAACACCTGTGTTGACCTATTGCCACCCTGTGTGGGTCTCTTCTCAAGAATATTGCTGAATTGGTTGATGAAAGCCTCAAACCTCTTGTGTCCAGTCTTCTCTCGTATCTGTGTGACACTAAGGACTTTCTCAATCATGTCAATCGCATCCCGTGGGAAGAAGATATGCTATTGGCAATCTTGGATGTGGTCTCTTTCTACGCTGCCATTGACCACCAAATCAGCCTTGTGGCCTGCAAATCTTTTCTTGACATGAGGTCATTAAATTATATGCAACACACTGCCATGGTTCTTGAACTTATGGAATTCTGTCTCACACATAATGATTTTCTTTTTGATGGGCCTTTCTTTCATCAAGTGAGGGGCACTGCGATAAGGGCCATTTTTGCCCCGTCATATGCGAATTTGACAATTGGATGGTGGGAGCATGATGTTGTTTGGAGTCCTGGGAACACAACCTACACTGATAATGTATGCATGTTGGCTAATATACATTGATGAACTTTTTATCTTATGGAAAGGTTTGATTACTGTGTGGCATGATTTTGTTCAAATTTTAAATCATAATGAGTTTAATTTGTGGCTTACTGAAACACATAGTTATACAGAGCTGGTCTTTCTCGATGTAAGAGTCACTCATTCCAATGATGTCATTGCCACTTCTGTCTTTTGCAAACCTACTAGTTCACATCTTCCATTGCTAGCCACCAGTAACCACCCCAAATCATGCATCAATAGTATCTCCTATGGAAAATGTGTCAGGTTTCTGAGGTATTGCTCAGAAACTGGGGATTTTGATAAACAATCAGACAATAGTGCTAAACGCTTTGTTGCAAGGGGCCATCCGAGGAAACTGGTTGAGGAGGCATTCTCCAAGCTTGAGCCGGATTCTTTGCTGCAACTCCCAGTCCACCTAGTGAAGTGAAAGAAGAACAAACACGTTTGAACCTCACATATGGCCAGGTATCCAACAGGATCAGGAAATGATTACCAAACATTGGCATGTGTTGAAGGCCGACCTTGGTTCTGTTCTACCTAATCTTCCTTGTCTAACCATCAGAAGGGCACCCTCTCTTAAAGACAAATTGGACTTCCAGCTTTTTGGCCCCAACAGAAAATTCCAATTGGTTTTCCAAAAACAGTGTGGGTTTTGTAAAATGATCAAAATGCTGTTTGTGAATATGCATTACCTCAGTCCTTGTTTTCCCATCCCATTACAGGTAAAACATTTTCCATTGTTGGGCATATTAACTGCAACACAGATTTTGGTGTTTATGTCATTAAATGTCCTTGCCGTAAGTGGTACGTGGGGAGTACTACCAATAAACTGAAACTCAGGATTCCCCAACACATACGTTCTATTAAAAATAGGGATGTTATTTATTTATTTATTTGTTTATTTATTTATTTTAATTTTTGTAACACGCCAACATGCCCGCGGGCCTCAGGGCGCACACTGAACAGAACAAGGATGAAGACAACAGGCATTAAACAGAAGGATAGAAGAGTCAGAGGATTATTCCAAGTTGAGGAAGTGAGTCGTTATAGCATGTTTGAACTAGGGGTGTCACGATATTAGTTTTATGACGGTACGATAACCTTCTTGCCAAATGACGGTATATCATGGTTATCGCGGTATAGCAGGTGGAGTTAACTAATCTTAACACATATTTTCTAAAAGGTCATAAATTGACAGATTTATCATCACAAACAAAACCAGGCACCCAGGGCCAGAATTAGGCTTTTCAACATACTTTCCACTGAAATGCCTTGCTTCCACCAAACACAAACACACGTGTGGAGAGGGGGGGTGGGCCTGCTGCAACTGGCAAAGCAAACTGAATAGCTTTTCTTAAGTGGTCATTTAAGCTTTTTGCTCCCCCACTGGCTACTGGTAAAGATGAACATGTTGCCATCTTGATAACCTGCATGCCACAGATCAATGGAGGCTGATGGTAGTATATGCTTGTGCGCATACACACGCACTCTCTCTTTACGTTACAGCCTTTAGTTTACTTGCGGGCCAAAAGGTGTTCAGTAATCACGGACATGTTACCCTTTGGTATGGCAGCAGGGAATACCGACAGATCAGTGAATTTCGCAGTGTGACTTATTATATGTAAATTCAATGATAGAACCAGGGAAATCCCCCCGTTGCCATATGTTTAGAGAACATTATCCATTATAAATATATAAACCCCAAAACCTCCACCCCAAAGTAAACCCTTTTCCTTCTTGGCACTGTATCTATTCTTCCTATTGCTAACATATTGATTTTGTGTCAAGCATGTGTTGTTTATGGAATGGCATTAAAAACTGCTCTAACTGAAACTACTTGGCAGACGGCACATCCAACAGTGCAAGACCAAGACTCTGCAGCACTTGCTTACTGCAGCCTTTCCAAATTAGATTGAAAAGCACACTTAACGGTATGAACGGTATAATGGTATAAACAATGTGACGGTTATTATTGTTCAATTAAGTGGTTCACGGTATCTTTAACGGTATACCGTTATACCGTTACATCCCTAGTTTGAACACGGTATAGCTTTGGATCTGCTGTATGTTACACTCACCTGATCTCCACAGGGGCGGCGAACTGAGCTGGATGATCTGGTGGTGAGTGGGGTCTTGTACTCCCCTCCGATACGAAAGCAGGCTTGCCTAGAAAGGTAAATCACACGTTACCCAACCATGTGGATGAGGGTGACTCCCGCCTCCCGTGGCATCCTCTTGCACCCCCCCGCTATATCTCACCTTTGAGTTAGCGGGCTCTCCGTCCTGCCACTGTTCGCAGCGTAGTTCTAGGATCTAGTTACTTCACTGATCCTATTGAAAGTTCCAGACAACTGTGACTCTATGGTAAGTCTTATTCCAAAGATATGGATAGCTAAGAGTTCAAGTTGCAAAAGTTCACTCTGTACCATTCTTTACAGATTCCCTCTTCGTTTATACGATGGAGCGAGGTTCTTGTTAGCTGGCTTCCCAAGGTAAGAATTGCGCCAGTGCTATACAAAAGTCTTTCCACCCGATACTGTTTTTCTGCACAACTATCCTGCTGCTTTTATATTCTGCAGGTGCAGAATCTCCTGAACAAAGACTGCGTGATGAAGAATTGTGAGCCCGTGAGGATTGCTGCCTTCAGGTGAGAGTTGCCTCGTGCAGGATTATAAGTCAGAATGAGGCCTTCCCACTGCTCTGCGAACCTGATGTCTTCTTTCTGTTTTACAGATGCGGCAGTCCCGGAGTGGCGATCGGAAGATGAAGCGGAGATCGAGTGATGACGTTCCAATGGTTCGCTGGTAAGTATAAGTGCGGCGCTGAACTGCGACGAGGAGCGTGTGGTCTGCAAGGCTAATATGATGTACTTTGCTTTCCAGTTCTGAAGAAGCGTGGACTCCCGAGCGGCTGTGATGAAGAGACTGGTAAGCATCTTGTTCTGCTCTTCTTTCTCACTCTTCTTTGCAGGTAACTCGAGACAACTGGATGGGCGTGGCTGATGGCTGGCCTGGAGCTGCAGACACAGTGAGTGTTACGCTGCAGGAGTGCAGAATAACGCAAAGCGTGTTCTGTATGAAACTGCCTCACCCTGCCTCATATTGGTTCTCACGTGCCTCTCTGGGTCTGAAACGTGCCATGTTGGTGATGGCAGTATGAACCTAGCGCCAACGGCACCAGGACCGAGTCAAGGAAGCCCCTGCAAGATTCCTTGGGGCCTTCAAGGCCCCCATGGGACCCAACGCCTTGGGCAGGGTGGTCTGTACCTGATGTTTGGGGGTATGGACCGTGACACTGTATCCTAGCTGGAAGTGTGTTCCAAAGAAGGGGACCCTGAGCATCAAGGGTGGTACCTCCAAATTTGGCTGTCCTAAATTTAGGATGTTTGAGAATGATCGCGGAGGAAGAGCGAAGGTTCCTCACATTGGGTTTGGTGCTAATGCGGGATGACAGATCGATGGGACTGCTTAGACTGAGGCATTTGTGGGTCGTGGTAAGCATTTTATGTGTTATGCGGTGTTTGACGGGAAGCCAGTGGAGTTTTTTCCTAAAGGTAGAAATGTGTGTGCGATGAGACTGATTGAAAATGTTACGCACATCATTATTCTGTGCCACTTGTAAGGATTGGATATTAGAGTCTGAGGTGCCCGCCAAGAGACTGTTCAAAAGTCTAATCTTGAATTAGTCAGTGCAGTGGACAAAAGAGCACAGTTCCCATCTGAGATGAATGGTCGAATATATCTTATTCTCTTATTTATAAGACCACAGCTGGATTTAATGCAGGAAACATGGGATTTCATGGACAGTTCGTCATCAAGAACTACTCCTAATGTCTTAACTTTCTTTTGAACGATAATGGTGTTGTTGGCTGTATGGAAACTGTCATAGTTAGAATCAAGTTTTGCCCGAGTGTTTTTAGTTGCCACGATAAGGAGTTTGGTCTTTTTATCGTTCAGGGCAAGAGAATTGCAGGCCATCCAATCTGGTAAGGCTTTGTATATTTTGTTGATGGTTTCCGTCTCACTGCTATATGAGCCACTCAACTGTATAACAACCTGATTGTCATTGGCGTAATTTGTTTATTGCACTCCTAATTTGTTCAAGAGGTCAAGAAAGGGCTGGATGTAAAGATTGAAGAGCAGCGGCGACAGACAGGAGCCCTGAGGAACTCCGCAAGTCTGAGCGATTGGAGAAAATTGATTATCACCAAAGCAAACCCTTACCATTCTGGGACCCAGAAAGGAAGCAATCCATTTGGATGCAATCACAGGGCAGTTGGCGACCTCTCTGAGCCTTGACACCAGTAAGCTGTGATCAATCAGGTCAAAGGCTGCAGAGAGGTCCAATAGCATGAGCAGAGCAGCTTGGTTTTTGTCAGCTATGCTTGCTAGTGTTGATTTGAGATCCAGCATAGCTATCTCAGTCCCGTGACGAGCACTATATCCCGACTGACGGGTACCCAAGATGTTGTATTTTTCAAAATGGGCCTGTAGCTGTAAGTAGGCAAGTTTGTCAAGTATCTTAAGGATATAGGGCACGTTAGTTATGGGCCTCTAGTTGTCATTGTTGGCTGGATCAAGGTTTTCCTTTTTCAGTAGAGGAGTGATCCATGTCGACTTTAGCATGTCCGGCACCAGACCCTCATCAAAGGAGAGGTAAAACAGTTTGGTAATCCATGGAACCAGGGAGTCTAATGACTCCTTAAGAATACTAGTGGGGCAGTCGTCAGCAGGAGAAGACGTGGCTTTGAGGTCCTGTATGATTTTGGATACTTCATCTTCCGTATAGTGCGTGAATGAAAATTGAGGGATAATGTTTTCATGGGTGTTAAATGAGGTGATATCGGTAGGAGATTGTGTGGAAGTTATGTTGCCTAAGGCTTTACTGATTTTTTCTTTATGAGAATCAACCTTGAGAAGAAAGGCGTCATGAATGCCCTGACACCACTTATTGTCCTTGATGATGTTGTTAGTGGGTGGCGGCTTTTGAAATTCCGATAAGATTTTAAAAAGCTCCCCAGTGTTAGATTGAGCATTCACTATTCTTTCGTTATAGTGTGTGGCCTTAGCTTCTATGATGAGTTTTTTGTAGTTGAGAATGGATTTTTTATATTTTGTTACAGTGTTATCGTTAGGGTCTTTCCTCCAAGCTCTTTCAAGAGCTCTCTTTTCTTGTCTGGCAGTAAGAATTGTGTTATTGAACCAAGTGTTCTTTGTGGTTTCAGTCTTAATTACCTTCATTTTCAATGGAGCGAGATCGTTAACTGCTTCTTTGATGTTAGTAGACAGATGGTTAATAAGTTTCGAGGAATCGGCAAAATTGTCTAGGGGTTGAAGCTTAGTAGACAGTAGTATGGCAAGTTTAGGGGCTCTGAGATTCTTTAGGATACGGGACATTTTTTGAATACGTGGGTTAGTGTTAAGTTTGGGAGGAGAAGGTGGTAGTGAGATCTTGCCTTGAATGAGAAAATGTTCAGACCAAATACATGGCGTGACCAGGATGTCAGAGATGTTGGTGTTTTGGCACAGAAGCCAGTCTAGAGTGTGACCCTTACTATGCGTAGGAGACTCCATCCACTGGGTAAGGCCAAAGGAGGTGATGGTATCCTTAAGGTCGGTACCTACTTTGCCCTGTTGGTCGTTAGCCCAGTAGTTAAAATCACCCATAACAATAACGGGACCCTTAGTGGTACTGATCTGAGCCAGTAGATCATTAAACTGTTCTTCAAAGAACATATACCCAATGCTTAAACACTTCTCAGAATTTCACAATGGCAAGTTATATATTTGGGTTTTTTGGTGGTGCATATGTTGCCAAACACCCGCGTGTAGGTGATTGAATTCTCAAATTAAGACCATTTGAAACACGCCTTATCATTGAATTCCAAACTTAAATGCCTCTTGGCCACAATATCGACGAGGAGCTATTCACATTTGTAGGTGTCTAACTAATGAATTGTTAATTACTTTATCAGTTGTATTACACTATTATGCTCTGTTCATCTATGTCTTCATCCCTCTGTTTTTCTGCTTGCTATTTCTATGCTGTGAGGGAGTGATAGTGATTTCTCTCATTTTGCTGTATTTCTGTTGTTTCTACGTTTGGGTGCATTGTCCGTCATTCGGACAGAGTTCTTTTTATCTCCTTTATCAGTTGAATATAGGTCAATGGTTAGTCGATGAGTCCTAGGGCTCTTATCTTTTCTCAATTTCACTCTGATTATAATTTATTTTCAGTTGATTGCGGGCTTTTCTTTATTACTTTATGTCTTTATTGTGTACACTATTTCTTTTCTTCATAGTGGTGTTGCTCTATGTGGGTGTTTTCTATTTTGATCTGGTATGGTTCATGCTCCAAGTTGCTTTACCTGTTTTTATGACTGACGACCAGGTTTTAGGGTTCATTTATTGGATTTGGTTTAATTCATATCTATTTTCGGGTAAATCCATGGTTGTATTGGTTGTTTGGCAATTCAGATTATGTCTAAGGTTGATAATGCAATTGATACGCTGCCTGTAAGAGCAAGCATACATTACTATCCTAATCATGATAAAGTAATGGCAATTTGTTTGCTATTTCTATTTTGTGTTATATGATGACTTATGTATCTGGCACTTTATTTGCGCCTATTGCCATATGTCTGATAGGCAAGTCTCCGGATGCATTATGCACTTTATTCACATGATTTGTGATGTACCCAAAATCCTGGCTTGGATGATCCCATGACCTATAATGTCTGTGAGTAATTGTATTGGACCTTTCATTGATTTTCTACTTGTATATCGCTTGCACTAATCATTTTATCTATTGAGCATAATCTTGCAGTGTATTATGAAGTTGGCACTTTATATGCAATCATCGCCACATATCTGATAATTTGAGCTCCAGTATGTTTTAGGCTGCATCATGCACTTTATTTATATTACATGTTATGAACTCGTAATTCTGGTTTGAATGATCCCCCTACCAACAATGTTTGTGAGTAACTGCATCTATTTAGATCTGCATATTGTGTGCACTAGTCATTGTATCTATTGTGTATAACTTTGCACTAAGGCTGACATTTATTATCAGACTTCTCAACCAGAATATGAAACTGGCGTGGCCCCAATTCTTGGTGTTTGATTTGGTAGCACTTGTGCAACTATTGGACCATGCTAGTCTCATTTATTATCTGTATGTATATCTAGTATGTCAGCATGTGCTATAGGCAAACTATTTTTTCATATACATTATTGTGTGCATACATACCCACTTTGGGTGCATTTCTGGGGCTGTAATTTTCCCTGTACATAATTTTCTCTGAATTGATATGCAACTGTGTGGATTTTTCAATTGCTGCCGAAACCGGTCATTGCTGACATTTTTACAATAATTGGTTAGTATCCAAGTGATGAATTTGCAGCAACCAATGAATCAGATATTTTAAACAGCAGGTCTGATGATTTACTAGCATTTCAACATGGCTTACCTGTTCAACCATACCTGTCTGGGCCGAGATGAAAGACCATAGAAAATGTGCACCTGTATTAGACTCACTGGTTGTGTGGGCTTGTTCACAGCGTGATCAAGGGCTCAGGAGGGCTCGAAACGTGTTGCTGTTTGTTTCCCTTGCTTAGACTTTTTGTCTTTTTACTATTAAAGAACATTGTTTCAAAACAACTTTTAAATCTGTGTGTTCTCTCTCATCTAAACCCGCGTTAGTATGACCATGGCGCACATAGTGCCTGTTTTGTTTTTCATATGTATATAAAAAACCAAGTTGTGTTTGTTTGTGGCATTCTTGGGGGCGTAACTCCTCTGGAACGGTGAGGTCTGGTATCATTAAAAATTCCCATGTGATATTCTTTATTTCATTGCCGAATTAATGCAACTATTTCCGGCTCGATCGGTCATCCCGTTCCCGAGAAAATTAATCTTTTTGGTATTCAGCTTTGTTTTTTTGGCATTACGTTTTTTGGTGTTACACCGCCATCTACAGGTCATTTGTAGAAAGGGCTCCTCATCGCGCATCGAAGCTGAAGCATGATCAACACCGGATTCATTTCTATCGCAACATTTTGTAAAGAACAGGTACCTCATCCTTATGACATCAAATGGAATTTTGCTACAATTTGGAGATGACATGGTTTAATCAGTTGATTTGAATCCAGTTCCATGTTTAACAAAAATACTTCTTTTTTCTGTATTCTCTCCTTTCATGAATGCTTTAATCCCACAAATATATTTGTACAGAAATGCCATGAAAAAAAGAGAGCAGTATTTAATCACACCCGAATGAAAACAAAACATTGAAAGGTGAAACATGATCAACTTTCTCAATGGAAGATCTCAAGACCATGAAGCTGATAGAATTCAACATCGTTTGAAACAAAACAATGAAAGTGCTGAAGAACCTGAATCAAGACTTACTAATCAGAGCATTTGTGCTGCTAAAAAACAAAGCAACAGAACTGCTGAAGAAACTGAAATACGACTTGCTGTGAAGAGAATTGGTGCTCCTGAACAACGAAGGAATTAAACTGCTGAAAGAACTCAAGCGTCACTTACTGATCTGAGAATTCGTGCTGCTAAAAAATGAAGCAATGAAACTGCTGAAGAAACTGGTGAGACTTACCGATCAGAGATTGAAATCCCAGACAAAGCTGTGTAGTTCAGCTAGTATATATGTATGTATACATATATATGGGGAGTAATTTACTTAGTGCTCATTGTGAAGAGAAAGAAAATAAAAATAAGGTTTTGTGAAATATGGTGAAAATGTATTGTGTTACAAGTGTATGCTGTTCTTGTTTTTGTCAATTCTGATAAATGTTCTGGGGAAATATGTTTTGTAAAAAGTACTGAACCTCTCTTTTTCTATATCCAAGATAATTAGCTTCCTTCACTTCCAACCTGGAGGTAAGAGGGAAGTCCGGAGAGGACCCTAGGGACCTGTAAGACAGGCATGGTATCAAATGTTATTTTCCAAACCTTTATTTCCTAAGGTTCCTGGGTTGGTGTAATGCCTGACAGGCCCTAACTCAAAAGGGATGGTTCTCTTAACTGATGTTTCTGAAGGCTGTCGATGTCTAATAGTCCAAAATAAATGTCTGTCTGTGTCGAAACCTATGCCTGCCCTCACTCTTTACAAAAATGTGTTAGGAAGTCTTTTAAAAAAAGGAAAAATAATGGTTCCACAGAAAATCAGAAACCACGGTTGGTTTCAAGTGGTCTTCTCACCCGGTGTAGTTTGGTCAGTGTCACAAAAATTAGTTCAATCAAAAAGGGATGTTCGTAAGACCTTCTCCACAGAGCCCTTGCAATATTCTCAAAATACTTTCACTGTCTTTGGTTCCTTCGGGTTCCCTTCCTCACGCTTCAACTTGTCCAAATACCACAAAAGAAATGTAACAGTTCCTTTTGAAGCCTCTCAGGATTCCCTTCCTCAAGCTCAGGCCCCTTTATGCAACTATTTCTGCATAAACTTGTCCAAGTTCAAAACACCACAAAAGAAATATAGCATAGTTCCTTTTGAAGCTTCTCAGAGTACCCTTCCCCAAGCTTTAAACCTTTCAACACTTTAAAATAATAAGTCTTGGAGGCCACCAGGGGGCGCAGGCAACATGGGCGCATGAACGTGAAGCTCGTCCCTAGCCTTGGACTTATTGAGCTGTTATGGCAATCAGCGGACCCTACCAACTCTGAAAAGCAGTGCCCCGGACAGTGGAAAGTGTGGTCCCCCAGGGGGAGTTAAACGCAGTGGGCTGGGAGCTGCCCAGGAGTCAGAGGCTTGGCGATCAGCACTCCGGTATCCGTCGGCCCCCTGCGGCCCGGACTTGTGGTGCATCTACCCACGTCCCGCTCGGCTCTGGGATGTTGGTAGTCGAGCAGGGCTGGGACAACGGGTATAGAAAAAACCCTTGCTGTTGCAGAGGTCTCTGATGTGGAGATCGGGGAGCCGCGGCTCCCACCGTGCCCTGGAGTGTGGTGGAGAAAGTAGTGGGTACCGCCTCCTCAGCCCCCAGCGGAGCAACAGCCCGCCGGCAAGGCCAACGTGGGAGCATGCCTTCTCTGGTGCGGGCTGCTGAGGAATCAGCCAACCGTGATCGTTCTGAACGACATCCAGCAGGCCGAGGAGCATTAGGGCAGCCCGACGGGCCAGAGAGTGCCAGGAGCGCCCCTCCCCCATGTGCGAGAGAGAGGCCAGACGGGGGCCTGGTGTCAGCGCGGCCCTAGAAATAGGACACAGTGGCGCTGCATAAGGTGGCGAGCTGAGGACACACCGGGAACTGCTGTCAATCGCCGGTGTATCCCCCGCAGCATTTCCAGGAGGGAACACACACCTGGGGGACAGAGCAGCCCAGTGAGGAACTGTTGCATATTGGGGCTTGGGTCCCAGGAGAGGATCGCCCTGGTGCCCTTCACCACCTAATACACTGGCAGGTCGCTGAGTAAACATATATGAGAGTCACCACCTGCTGATGTAAATGTCCAGAAGAGAAATAGTGGCCTTTTGAAGCTGAGGAGCGGCCTCTCCCACGTGTGGGCACCCCATAACCTAAAAACCCAAGGAAGGTGGTCCTGTTAAGGGGGAAGGAGGTGGGGGCTTCCCTCCTTGGCCCTTTGCCATTGAGGGGAGTCCCCCCTAGCAGCACAGCTGGGGCAGCACAAAACATCAACCAGGCAATGCGAGATTAGCTAGCCAGTGCATAAAGAAGAGATACCTTTGATATTAGAGAATCAAATTATAGTGCCTGCACTCCACGGCTTACTTTTGGAGACATACTTGCCCGCACTCCTCTATGCAAAGTTAGGGCTCCTGCCCCGGAAGAGGGGAGCGTCCAGGGATGGCTCTGAACCAGAGGAATATCAGGGGCTGAGAGAGAGGTGTCTGTAGACTGGAGGAACAGGAGTCTAGGCCCCTTGAAGTTGTAGGGGAAGGGGGAATGTAAACCCCATGAACGGGAGGGGGACTTTGGCACAGTTTCAGTTCCTCGGCAGAGCTGGGCTCCCTAAAATCGGACATACAGACCATCCTGGAGTAGATTAGGGGTATGAGAACTGACATGGGGGTGAAATTGGTGGACCTGTCGGCCAAGATGACCACCCTTGAGGACAGAATGGATGGGTTTGAGGCAAATCAAACATCCACCGGGCTCTTGGAAACGCAGATGGAAGTCCGCTTTATAGAAACGGAGCGCCGTGAAGAGGAGCTACGTCTCAAGGTAGCTGATATTGAAAACCGCAATAGAAGGAACAATCTTAGGATCTTCGGACTCATGGAAGAGGAAGGAGAGACCCCACTAGGCCTGGAGCACAAGGTTCAAGACATAATAAGGATGGTGCTAGGCTCGGGGGATGGTGAAAAGGCCACAATAGACAGAGTTCACTGCACGGTAGGTGGAGCCGGAGACCAAGATCGGTCCTAGTGCGCATGCACTACTATGGCGATAAGGTGAAGATCCTTGAGAAGGTGAAACGTTTGAGAGAAGTCAGTTATGGTGACTCAAGGGTGACCATCTTCCAGGACCTCTCGGCCGACAACCTGTTGAGGCAGAAGCAATGTGGGGCCTTCAGTAGATGGTTGCAAGAGAAAGTGATGAGGTACCGCTGGGGCTACCCCTTCTGGTTGATATTTTAGTGGGTGGGAGAGAGGCAACACTTAGTGGAAAATGAAGACATACAAAGGGTCATTAAGGATCTGGTTGGCTGTCAAGAGGGCCCGTCCTCGGAGGTGGTGGCCAGGGAGTGGATCCCAACAGGGGGCCCGAGGCCCAGAATTGATGCGTAGAAAGAGGAGGGCAAAAGGAGGTCGTAAATATCAAAGGTTGAATACCCCTCCTTCTCGGAACGCTGATACCTGAAGGAGACACCTATACACTCTGTGTTCAGCTCCTGTTTATTTCTTTAATGGCTGTCGGAAGGGTGGTTCAATGAGTAGCCTGATAATGATTAGAGTTGGTGGAATGACAAAATGTTTTAAGGGGGAGCTGCAAGGTTGGTGGGGGGGACCTGGGAGTTGGGAGATTTGGTTTGGGGTTTAGTTCGAAATTGGGGGGTTAAAATCCTCTCAAAGTTGTTGGGGAATGGAAAGGTGAAATGACCGCTATACAGGGAGTCCAAGGTTGGAGACGAGTCCCTGTTGGTTCGACAAACATGCTCAGCGAGGTGGGGGCATGGGGTTGAATTCCTCAACTTAAACTAGGGAAGAGGGTTGCGAGACGGTAGGGCAGGAAAGGGGGGTGTAGGGGTGGCATTGAGAAGGTGGGAGTGCAAGGGAACAGCACATTTGAAGGGCCTGGAGCCCAGTTGGATATGGGAGGTTTAAAGGGCTATGGGTGAAGAGGGGAAATGGTTGAAGGGGCGGTGGGTATGCTGAATGTGAAGGGCTTGAATTCTCAAAATAAAAAGTCCCTGACTGATAATATGTTCCGCAAACAGAAATTAGTAGTGCTCTTCATACAAGAGATACATTATCGAGAAGGGGCGGAGTCACTGATAAAAGGTAGAGATAGGAAGGAATTTTTGGGCTTCTCATAAATCTTCTAAAAAGGAGGGGGTGAGTATAATCCTGGGTAAATCGTTCCATCTGATGGAGATTGAGATCAGGAGTGATTTTGGGGGAAGATTCTTGAGAATAAAAGGCACTTGCGAGGGAACGTGGATCACACTCGCCACCCTTTATGCACCCAATGTGCGACAGGTGGGATTTCTACATGAGGTGTTTAGGGTGATGGATGAATGGGCAGAGGGTGCCATGATGTTAGGTGGGGATTTCAACTTTGCCTTGAGAGACCTTTTGCAAGACCACTTCTGTGTGGATGTGTGGCGTAGATCATGGCCCGGGCTGGGGGGGGTTATACCTTCTTCTCTCCCCTGCATCAATCGTACATGAGAATTGACCTCCTGCTAATACCGAGGGAGGGGGAAGGTGAGGTTGGAGTGCCAAGGGTGGAGGCTATTAAGTGGTCAGACCACAAGCTTGTGGTAGTAGATTGGTGGCTACTGAAGGCCTTGCAGAGTTATAGGTGGCAGTGCAATGACACTCTCTTGAGGGACCAAGTGTTCAGTGAATTTTTGAGGGAGTAGATACAGGCCTATTTTGAAATTAATGTCAATGGGGAGATGGGCATGGCTACAGCGTGGGAGGCAGCCAAAGCCACTTTTCGTGGTCTGCTCATTTCAGAGGGTTCCCGTAGGAAACGTGAAAGAGCATTGATTGAAGGTAAGCTCAGAGAGGAACCGAGAGCTAATCAGGTACATTTGAATCTGAGCGGTATAAACAGGGAGGCCCTTTTAAGGGAAATGAGAGACAAGAGACAAGTATTTCACTCTGTCCTAATTGGAGAGGTTGTCAAGAAGATGAGATACACCCGACAGAGGTACTTTGAGAGGGGAGACAAGGTGGGGACCCTCCTGGCAAATAGAACGAGAGGTTGTAGGGTGGATAGGAGGGTAGAAGTTATCCGAGACACAGGGGCGGATGCGGAAAGGTGGGGCGGATATAACAGAAGGCTTTGCAAGTTTCTACAAGGAGTTATATGCTAGGCAGGAGGAGTCGGTGGAGGACATGCAGCAATACCTGGCTGGGCAAAACCTCCCTAAACTTACAGAGACAGAGAGAGGGGAGATAAATGGGGAGTTCCTGGAAGCCATTAAAAGTTTGAAGACAGGGAAGGCCCTGGGACGAGACGGCCAGGTGGGGTTTGTGTTAAACAGACAGGGAGCGGACAGTATGCAGAAAACTCTCCACTTGGTGTGCACGTGGGCATTCCAGGAGGAGGGAACGCTCTTGCTATCCCTAGACACGAGAAGGCGCTTGACTGGATGAATTAGGCCTTCATGAGGGAAGTTTTTTCGTCCCTGGGAATGGGCCCGAGGTGGATGGGTTGGATATCGGCCTTGTACTCAAAGTCCACTGCCATACTAGGAGGGGTACATGTCAGGGATGCCCCTATCCCCGCTCATATATGCACTAGTGATAGAACCATGGGCGGCATCGATCCGGGACAATGAGGAAATTGGTGGTGTCATGGTGGGAGGGATACATTGCAAGATAAGCTTATTCGCAGATGATGCACTACTCTATATTTCCAAGCCATCCCAATTAGTCCCCCATGTGTTGCAAAGTTTGGAATCGTATGGGAAGCTGTCGGCTTCAAGGTCAAACTGGGGAAATCTGTGGCGTTCATAGCAGGAGGGCTATCAGATAGAGATAGTTAATTTGTGACAGGGATTCATTTTAAAGTCCAGAGGGAAATGTTTCTCTACTTGGGGATTCAGGTGACACGAAGCCTGAGGGATCTCTTTGCCAGCAACTTTCTCCCCCACTGGTCGGCAGTGAAGCGAGACATGGAGAGGTGGGCAGGGTTGGGGTTATCGTGGATGGCGCGTCTGAACTCTGTAAAGATGGTGATTCTCTCCAAGTTCTTATTCTTGTTCCAGATGCTACCGGTACCGGTGTCCTGGTATTTCTTAAAGGAGATTAAACAAACTATGTTGAGGTTTCTTTGGGCAGGGAAGAAACATAGGATCTCATATGAGATTTTAACAAGGCCAAAGGAGGGGGGGGGGTGGGCTTCCCGGATCTAGCAACATACTACAAGGCATCCCAGCTGAGAGTCCTGGTGGATCATCTTACTCCAGGCTCAGGGAAACAATGGGTGGCTATGGATAATGAAGTACTGGTCCCGGTCACGTTAGACGAGTGGTTGTGGGTTCCCAAAACCTACATCCTGTGGAGAGTCCTGCTGCATCCAGTGTTGGAGGTCCTGTGGTCTGTTTGGAAAGAGGGAGGCGGACCCCCCACTTAGGGATGGGATTGAGGAGCCTTTGCCGTTCCAGCCTTGGTACAAAGCTGTACTCAGTAGGGCGGGACAGTTATGGGATTAGGGAACCTTCGTATCTTTGAAGGGACTGGGGAAGGCCCTGGGTCTGGGCAAACTGTCACCCTTTGGCTTCCTGCAATTGAAGGGGGTCCTGACCGAGGATAGATGGGGTAAGAATCTCAGGAGGGAGCTGACAGACTTTGAAAGGTTCCTGATCACACAGAAGGGGACCAAGGGACTGATAGATAGATTGTACTTACTGCTTCTCCTGACAGCTCCAAGGGAACCCCCCCTGCAAGAGTGTGGTGGGGACAGGATCTGGACAGGGATATCGAGGACGTGATGTGGGCCTGCATGTGTAGACAGGCTAACTGTCCACTACATCACTTCAATATAGACACCAAGCCCTGAAACTATTGCATAGGTGGCATTACCCCCCAATGAGGATAGCCTGGATAAGGGAGAGATAGGACCCCCATTGATGGAAGTGTCACTGCAAAAAGGGGGATTATATACACATGTGGTGGAATTGCCCCCAGGTGCAGACCTATTGGAGGGAGGTCCTGTCGTGGATAAAGGGGGTGGATGGGATCCAGAGGGAGCTCTGCCCGTGTCTCATCCTCTTTGGTGTAAATGTGGAAGGGTAGCCTGAGGCGGAACTAGGTCACATGTTTCATATTATGTTGGTGGCAGCGATGTGTTGTCTGACCCAACGGTGGAAAAGTCCATGAATGCATAGGGAGAAGGACTGGACCTCCAAAATGTGTGCAATATATGATATGGAATACCTAACCCACCTCTTAGCTGAGTCCAGATCTAACATTGAGGCAATGTGGCTCCCGTTTTTTCAGAAATATGGACGGTTGGCTTAGTGAGGTAGTGAGAGAGCTGGAGGATAAACTGAACAGAGAAAGTTTCTGTACTGGAGAGTATGTCTGACAGGCTTGTTGCCTAAGTCAGGGATCCGGGTGGGGGCTCATGCTTCCAGTGTTCTAGCATACCCAGAAGGAATACCCTGATTTGGAGAAGAGATATTAGCATGTGTCCAACTTTTAGTGGATTCAAATTTGATAGATCCATGGCTGGGGTGACGGGAGGGGCGCCTTATTGTTGGGGTTAAAGAGTACAGCATAACTGCTATTCTGTGTTGTTAGAACCAAAATGCCAATAAAATGTGATTAAAAAAAAACAAGTCTCCAACTTGGTTAGGCCTCTCAGGGTTCCCTTCCCCAAGCTCAGATCCCTTTCAGTTTCCAACACAAATTCAGTTTTGTCAAGGTGTACTTGGCTTTTCCTTCAATATCATTAAATAATAGGTATTCCACTTTGCTAGGCCTCTCAGGTTTCCCTTCCTCAAGCGTAGGTCCCTTTTTGGTTTCAAACACAAGTTCAACTTGTCAGGATATACCTTTCCTTTTATACAGAGTTCTTTCACACACACTTCAGTTGTGGGGTACAATCAGAGACTTTCGAAACTGCCTTGTTCTGTGCTCCTCCTGGATGTGACCTCTCTGATCTTAATTCCTTGCTTATCCTTTTTAACTTTTCACCTTCAGGTGCTTCCTGCACCCCTTCTTGTTTTCTTTGGCTTCTTCCTCTTGCACACTTGCACCTTCCCTTTGCTGTTCTTTTTTTCCACTGTGTACTCTTGCACGTTCCTTTGCTTTCTTATGTGCCTCTTGCGCACCTCACATACTTTCTCTTCCCTTAATGTGCACCCTTGCACCTGTCCGTTTCTTTCTCATGCTTCCCGCACACTTGACAAACTGTCCTCTCTGTTGACGCTTTGCAGTCTTCAAATACCATGCTTTCACTTTACTTTTCTTCAGCGCCACTAGCCCAAAGTCCTTCTTTCTATTTCTCTTCTTCTGTTTATTTCGTACACTTTTTGTCCTTTGTACACTTTATCTTACTTTCTGCCCCATGCCACTTTAAAACTGTGTCTTTCTCCTGTTACGCTTCAGTCAAACGCACTCTCCTGAGTTTCTCTCACTCACCGGGCAGCGTTGCGTTGACAAGCGGTCCCTCTGGATACACAGGGTTGAGGTCAGGGTCTCACCACCTGCTGCTCAGATACCCTTGGGACTGGCACACTTCCCAAGAGAACAAGCAATTTACTGAACGCCACCAGCAGGGTACAGGCTGTCTTACTCTGGCTCCTTGGATGCATGGCTCCCTAGCAACACTGCAGCCCCTCACAAAAACCGGGCCAGAGACTCGGCACGCCGTTCTCCTCCAAGCTCTAACTCCTGCTGCTCTCTGCTCTTGGCTTCTCTGGTCCAGACAGCATCCCCAGCTCGCTCTCCTCCATTTAAAAAACCACACGTTTTATAGTTGAAAAAACAGTCAAGTGGGGTCAGGTGTGAGTGGTAATTATTAAATGCCTGACCCTGCCTGACTCTATTAGTAGGACAATTTGAATTCTTTCTGTAGTAGGTTTCCTTTACTTTCCCTATGTTATTTCTATGTGTAATCGTCACTGCTCCCGATTTCCTCTTCCTCGTCCCAGTATTGGTTGGAAATGGGGAGGGGGTGATAGAAGGGTTTTGGAGGATCGACCTATTTCCCCCTACTCTATCAGGGAATCAACAATGGACATAGGGAAATCCTCTAGTCTGGTTTTCCCTAAAGGGGATGGTTGCCCCTTCCACATTCCTGATGGTTGATTATACAAACATGAGTTTTGATGGTATTCCATGTGATCTAGATTGGTAGAGGATGAATTTATATTAATATCAGGCACCTGTCTTTGTTTTAGTTGGCTTTTCTTCCTTCCCCACTCTGGGCAATTGACTCTTTCCTTACTCCCCCTTGTGTCCTTGATGACGGGATTGTAATTAGGCAAAATGAGACCTGGATTAGGGTGACAGGAATCAATATATCCCATGAAGGCGTCCAGGACTTCCTCTTTTCTTCTATTGCCCGTCAGAATACTGCATCACGCCTGGGGTAATCCCATGAAGGCAACCCTGGATTCCACTACCCAGGTGATCCTCCCTCACTAGTTCACCCCAGGTTTGGGATCCAAGAGCGATGGTCCTTTCCTGGCCACCTGAATAGAGGACTATCAGGGTTTTAATGGGAGAATACCCCTAGGTTTCTCACAGACCCTGTAAGGAAAGAATAAAGGGGGTGCCATGCTACACCCCCCAACCCAATGATGGAAGGGGAGGCTGGAGTGCCCAATCCCTAATAAAGGAAATTGAGCCGGACCGCCTCCAATGAAAATAAAAATATTTTTAAAATGAAAAGGGGACTTCGGATGAAAGCCCGCTCTTCCCCACCAAAGAATCCTGGAAGAATGATAGGGGGGTCATATGGGGTATAATCAAAGGCCCCAAACCAATGAAACTGAAGGGCGCACTGGGAAACTGACCAGCCAGCATTCAGAAACCTGCACGCTGAAATGTTGGGCCTATTTAGGCAGACTGTGGGTGTCCTTCTGCAGGGGAAATCTAGAGAAGGCTAAAACAAAAATGTAACCCGAGTTCAGATTGGAAAAGCACATTACATTGCGGGCTGAGCATTAAATGCATTAGTTTTTTCACTGAAACAGTCACCCATCAAAAGGGGGTGCACTGTGATACCTCAGACCCACTTTTCAGCAGAATAATGAACAGCAAATAATTAAAAGTGTATTTTGTCAATGACTGAAAGAAACATCCCTGCACTTTCAGCGCAAAAGCAAAGTGAATTCTTATCAGTAAAACACACCATGTGTCAAAGAATAAAGGCTGATGTTAGAAAATGCAGTATGTGAGTTCATTTCAGCCAAGGACTGTAACGCTCACCTGACTCCCACGGGGGCGCTGGTATAGTCTGGGTTGCTGTGGCCTCTTCGAGCGTGATGCGCAGAACTCGGAACACCGACTGAACAGGACCCTCAAATCTTGCTTGTCTGGCCCGTAGGAATATCCTTCTGCAGATGGGAAAGGGGATTACCAGTCTGCAGAATAGTGTGCTTGCTCCCCTCCTCCCCCCTTCGTTCTTCTCTAACTTCCTCCGAAATCCCCGGTTGAAGCTCACCTTATGGTTTGAAAGGATGAACTCTCCATCCTGCTTCTGGTGCAGGGGCGCGTGTTTGTCCAGTTACTTCACTGGTTTTCAGAATGGCGCTGGCAAAATCCACTTGACTTTTCTGAGCGGAACGCCGTAAGTATGAAGATTACAAAAGTTCAAGTGCAGAGCCTCCTTTTCTGTTGCCTTCCTAACCTGTGATCTGTCCTTTATTTCAGGTGCAGAATGAAGGCGATGCGTTGAGGGATTGACTTGCCGATGGTAAACTCAGGTGAGTTAGCGATTGGGGCGATCCCTCTTAATGTCTTTATATTCCTCCAGTAATGTCTTTTGTCCTTTCCCCATAGGGGCCGGGGTGCGGTACCTGCCAACGAAGCGGCGCCGACCCGAAATGAGGAATGATCCACAAACAGTAGACCGGTAAGTGTTATGGCGGAAAATTAGGCTTTCCTCATATGTTCCTTCTGCTCACCTTTTGTCTCTTCTTCTCTCTCCTAGGCGCAGAGATGTGGCGACCGGTGCAGACAGTCGCGGTGGAGCCAGAAGAACTCCCGAGGACAGGTGAGTGAAGCACGGCGCTGCAGCGAGCAACACGGTGCTTTTAAATAAAAGTCTTTTCTCAGGAACGCTGGGGTGAAGGTTCCGGATACAGGTAAGAAGTTTGATAAAATTCTTGGTTTTCACCTTTCTCTTCTCTTCTTTCCTTACAGGTGTTCTAGGATCGAGGCGGGCGTGGCTGGAGACGAGATGCAGGAGCAGACACGATGAGCGTTCAGCTGCTTGGATGCAGAACAACGCGAAGCGTGAGCTACTCTCTGGGCGTGGCTTAAATAGCCCCCAAAGTAGTTCCAGGTAAGTATCCTTCCCTGGCCACGCCCGAGTGGCAAAATAGTCCCAATGAAAAAATAGTCCCTTTCAGGTCTCAGGGAGGCCTGAATCTTGCAGCATGGTCTGCATCAGGTAAGTGCACAAAACGCCTTCCTTTATGAGCCTGGCGCCTATGGCGCCAGGACTGATGTCCAACATGAGCCTGGAGCCAACGGCGCCAGGACAGAGTCCAAAGAGCCCCTATAAGGGGCCGCTGGGCTTTTACCCGGGGGCATGATGCCTGCTCCCGGGGGTGCTGGGCCTGGCCTGGTGATCCGGGGGTAGGCATCATGACAGCACTCCCCCCCAAGGCCCCTCCCAAGGTCGTTCCCTCTGGAGGTTTCGGTTTGTTTGGGAAATTCCGATGGAACCTTTTTATCAGCCGAGGTGCATGTACGTGGTCGCTGGGTTCCCAAAAACTTTCCTGAGGCCTGTACCCTTTCCAATCAATTAGATAGAAAGTTTTGATTTTGAGATCTTAGAATCCAAAATGTTCTTCACCTCGAATTCAGGCTCCCCATCTATCTGGATTGATTCTGGTGGCTTTATTAATCTGGTTCCTGGTTGCACTGGTTTCAAAAGTGACACATGAAAAACGGGGTGAATCCGCATGTTAGCTGGTAGATCGAGCTTGACTGCTACTGGGTTAATTATAGCTTTGATCGAGTAAGGGCCCAAATACCTTGGATTAAAGGTTGGAGGTCCCTTGAGCAATAAGTGTTTGGTAGCCAACCATACTTGATCCCCTATTTGGTATGGAGGCGCCTCACTCCGATGCAGATCTGCATTCTTTTTGTATTTCCCTTTAGCTTGTTGCAAATGTGCAGTTGCATCCTTGAAGGCTTGAGTTATCTTGGAATGCAAATGGTCCACTGCGGGCATTTCAAGGCTCAGAGGTGAGTCCAGGTCTGAAGTACGAGGGTGATGTCCATATAGGGTATAAAAGGGGCTTTGTCCAGTTCCAGAGTGTACCGAGTTATTGTATGCATATTCGGCCACCCATAAAATATCCTTCCAATTACCCTCCGATTGGTGCAACATACATCGTAGGTATTGTTCAAGGGTCTGGTTTGTTCTCTCCGTCTGACCATCGGTCTGTGGGTGGTGGCTGGTTGAGAGTCTTACGTCGATTTGTGCCAGTTGACAACACTTTCTCCAAAAATGAGAAATAAACTGGCTTCCCCGGTTGGAGACTAGTATGGACGGGAATCCATGCAAACGCATTTTCGAGGAATTCCTTGGCTAGGACAGAAGCTGAAGGTAATCCTTTCAATGGAATAAAATGGGCCATCTTGGAAAATAAATCCACCACAACCAGAATAGTATTGTATCCATTACAAGAGGCAGGTCCGTGATAAAATCGAGTGACAAGGTGTGCCAAGGTGCTGGTGGAATGGACAAAGGCTGAAGAAGACCGGCAGGTTTTGTCTTTTGGCCTTTGTTTTGGGCGCAAACTCCACAGGACATCGACAAAGATTTAATATCCTTTCGCCAGGAAGGCCACCAGAATTGTCGTTTAATTTTTTCCTCAGTTTTGGCAATGCCAGGATGTCTTTCCATCAGGGTATCATGATGACGGGAAATAACCAGTTCTTGTAATTCCTTTTCTGGCAGAAATAAGCATCCTTGGAAGTAAGATAGGCCATCGTTGACCGAAAAGTAAGACCCCCTTTGGATCCAATCCTGCAAGGCTGTAGAGCCCAGGAGTTGTTTTACCCGTGCTTGAATGTCTTCAAGGGTTTGTAAAG
Source organism: Ambystoma mexicanum (assembly GCF_040938575.1). Classification (NCBI taxonomy): domain Eukaryota; kingdom Metazoa; phylum Chordata; class Amphibia; order Caudata; family Ambystomatidae; genus Ambystoma; species Ambystoma mexicanum. The sequence goes on along the minus strand of NC_090935.1, from coordinate 92,291,951 downwards.
AGGTTATCCCCAAAATTCTTTGTTCGGGAATTATCGGCACAGGTTCAGAGTTTGTTTCTATTTCTCCCATTCCAATTCGAGATAGCGCGTCCGCTTTGCCATTCTTACAGCCGGGGCGGTAAGTGATTACAAAATAGAACTCAGCAAAGAACAAAGCCCATCGGAGCTGACGTGACGATTGAGCCTTGGCAGTTTTTAAATATTGTAAGTTTCGGTGATCAGTGATCACAGTGATGGTATGCCTGGCGCCAAGAAGATAATGCCGCCAAGCCTTAAAGGCGGACTTAATGGCTAATAATTCCTTGTTGGTGATTGCATAATTTACCTCAGCAGCGTGAACTTTCTGGACCAAAATGCTACGGGGTGCAGTTGGTTGGTTTCAGGGTCTCTCTGAGACAGGACAGCTCCCATGGCTAAGCTGGACGCGTCGGTTTCGACTACATACGGGAGATCGGGACGCGGGTGCTTCAAAATAGGTGCAGACGTGAATTTAGCTTTCAATTCCTGAAAGGTCTGTTCGGCTTCCTCGGTCCATTCAAAGTGTTTATTTTTTCGCAAGAGTGCAGTGTCGGGTTGTACCACACGTGAAAATTCTGGGATAAATCTGCGATAAAAATTAGCAAAACCAAGCATGCTTTGGACACCTTTCACCGAACTAGGTGATGGCCATTTGAGGATGGCATCCACTTTTCGTGAGTCCATTCGGACCCCTTTAGGTGTCAGCATGAATCCAAGAAACCCAACCTCGGTGGTATGGAAAACGCACTTTTCCAGCTTTGCAAACAGTTTGTGCTGGCGCAATTTCTCAAAGACGGCCCTGACATGCTTTCTCTGATCAGATTCCGAAGAGGAGTACACAAGAATGTCATTGATAGATACGACAACACAAACATTGATGAGTTCCCGAAGGACATCGTTCATGAAGAATTGGAAGGCAACAGGCGCGTTGCACAACCCGAAAGGCATCACCTGGTATTCAAATAATCCATATTTTGTACGGAAGGCCGTTTTCCATTCGTCGCCTTCTTTTACTCGCACCAGATGATAAGCCCCCCGGAGATCTAACTTGGTGTATACGCAAGCGTCCTTCACCTGGTCAAGGAGTTCAGGGATCAGAGGCAGAGGGTAACGGTTTTTAACAGTTATCTGGTTAAATGCGCAGTAGTCGATACAAGTTCTAAGGTCGCCTTCTTTTTTGGGCACGAAGAACAAAGCCGAGGATGCCGGAGACTTTGACGGGCGAATGAAACCATTGTCTAGGTATTGATCTAAATATTGTCTCAAATGCAGATTCTCAGGTTCAGTAAGGGCATAAATCCTGCTACAAGGGGGTTGTGCACCGGGCACCAGATCGATTTGGCAATCGTACGATCTGTGGGGGGGTAACGTGTTGGCCTGTTCCTTTTGGAAGACGTCCTGAAAGTCTTGGTATTCTGGAGGTAGTTGCATGGAGACAGAGGTTACAGACGCTAGACTCAAAAGGAACGTGAAATTTTCAGATTTTCTGGGTAGCAGGTTTGTGCACAATCCGGGAAGGTTATTCTCTTCGCTCGCCAATCAATTCGAGGAGTATGTGTCTCTAACCAAGGGATTCCGAGAATAACCTGAAACTGTGGAGCCTTGATTACATCAAACACAACTGCCTCCCGATGGCCATCCGGACCTATAAGTGTCACCTCAGCAGTGGAATGTGTTACCGGTCCAGAGGCAATTTCGGTTCCATCGACTGTGGTGATGACATCTTTGCTGGTTTTAGGACGCAGAGGGAGGTTAATCCTAGAGCCCAATTCACGATCCACATAATTTCCTATAGCCCCACTATCGATGTATGCCTTTATTGCATGCAACCGCTTAGGCTGCTCCGGATCTACGAGGACCATTGGCACAATGAAATGCGAGGTCTGAGAGTTAGTTTTCAAGCTTGGCAAGCCGACCCCTACGCTTGTCGGGCGTGGTCGTTTACCGAAACAGAGTCTTCATGGTTTTTATCAGCGGGTCCTACCACCTTCTTGGGCGGTTTTGCCGGGCAATCTCGTAGAAAGTGTCCAGAGGACCGACAATAAAGACATAATTGCCTCTGCCGTCTTCTTTCACGTTCCTTTTGAGTTAAAGGTCCTTTAACCCCTCCGATTTGCATAGGCTCAGAGACACCAGCACCCTTGGGGTTAGCGTGGGTCTTGACCAACACCCGGTTCTCAAACTTGGACCGATCTGCTTTTCTGTTTTGAAGTCTGTGATCCAATTGGACCACTAAGTCTATATATTCTGTGCATTCTTGGGGCGGATTTACAACTTGGGCCAGGACATCTTTAAGTTCTCCGCGTAGACCTCGATAAAATAACGTGATTCTTTTATCCTCTGGCCACCCAGTTTCCACAATTAGTCTATTAAAGGTTGCAATGTAGGATAGGAGGTCCTGATTGCCCTGTCGCAGGCATAGGAGTTTGTCATCCAGAGCCTGCCCCTGAGAGTGTCGAGCAAATAACCTTTCCATGCTTGCTTGAAATCCTTGAAAATCACGGAAAATCAGTTCATCTTGAGTAACCAGTGGAACTGACCAATCGGCAGCACAGCCACTGAGATATGACTATACAAAGGCTACCTTGGTCTGGTCATTAGGGAAGGCCCCAGGTCTGCATAGGAAATGCAAACGACACTGATTCATGAATACAGCGAATCGTTTGGGGTCCCCAGCAAAGCGTTCGGGTGGGGCCAGCGGCATGTTTCCAGGTAGATTAATCTGCACAGGGTTACTGGGAACCATCGGAGTGGGGTTCCCCCCGGAACCGGGTAGAGGAGTGTGTCCAGCTTGACCTTGCAAAAACTGTCTAGCCAGGTCATCAGTTCTTTTCTTTGATACAATCACTTCCCTCCTGAGAGCATTAGTCTCTTGACGAGCGGCGTGTACTTTGGACCGTAATTCCCCCAGTAGTTGGGCCAACTGATGAGTCTCAGAAGTTTCCATAGCGCCTGGGTGGGAATTTGTAGGAAGGCTTCGCGTTCTGTAACGCTCACCTGACTCCCATGGAGGCGCTGGTATAGTCTGGGTTGCTGTGGCCTCTTCGAGCGTGATGCGCAGAACTCGGAACACCGACTGAACAGGACCCTCAAATCTTCCTTGTCTGGCCCGTAGGAATATCCTTCTGCAGATGAGAAAGGGGATTAACAGTCTGCAGAATAGTGTGCTTGCTCCCCCCTTCCCCCTTTGTTCTTCTCTAACTTCCTCCGAAATCCCCGGTTGAAGCTCACCTTATGGTTTGAAAGGATGAACTCTCCATCCTGCTTCTGGTGCAGGGGCGCTTGTTTGTCCAGTTACTTCACTGGTTTTCAGAATGGCGCTGGCAAAATCCACTTTACTTTTCCGAGCGAAATGCAGTAAGTATGAAGACTACAAAAGTTCAAGTGTAGAGCCTCCTTTTGTCATGATGCCTACCCCCGGAGCACCAGGCCAGGCCCAGCACCCCCGGGAGCAGGCATCATGCCCCCGGGTAAAAGCCTAGCAGCCCCTTATAGGTGCTCTTTGGACTCTGTCCTGGCGCCTTTGGCGCCAGGCTCATGTTGGACATCAGTCCTGGCACCATAGGCGCCAGGCTCGTAAATGAAAGTGTTTGGTGCACTTACCTGATGCAGACCATGCTTGCTGAAGACCCAAGCCAAATGAGGCTTAGGAGGGACTATTTTACTGAAGGGACTATTGTGTTACTTGGGTGGGGCTGTGGAAGAATACTTACCTAGGACTTCTTCCAAGGCTATTTAAGCCACGCCCGGACAGCCACACGTGCTTCGCGTTGTTCTGCATCCCAGCAGCTGAACGCTCACCGTGTCTGCTCCTGCACCTGGACTCCAGCCACACCCGCCTCGAACCTGGAACACCTGTAAGGAAAGAAGAGAAGAGAAAGGTGAAAACCAAGAAATTATTCAAACTTCTTACCTGCATCCGGAATCTTCACGCCAGCATTCTTGAAGAAAGACTTCCATTTAAAAGCATTGCGTTGCTCGCTGCAGCGCCGCGCTTCACTCACCTGTCCTCGAGACATCTCCCGGCTCCATCGCGGCTGTCAGCACCGGTCGCCACATCTCTGCACATAGGGGAGAGAAGAAGAGACAAAAGGTGAGCAGAGGGAACACAGGAGGAAAGCCGAATTTTCAGCCATAATACTTACCGGCTTTTCTTGGTGAACCATTCCACATTTCGGGTTGGCGCCGCTTCGTTGGCAGGTACCGCACCCCGGCCACTATGGGGAAAGGACAAAAGACATTACTGGGGAATTATAAAGACATTTAGAGGGGTCGCCTTCATCACTAACTCACCTGATTTTACCTTCGGCAATTTAACCCCTCAACGCATCGCCTTCGTTCTGCACCTGAAATAAAGGACAGATCACAGGTTAGGAAGACAACATAAAAAGAGGCTCACACTTGAACTTTTGAATCTTCATACTTACGGCGTATCGCTCAGAAAAGTCAAGTGGATTTTGCCAGCGCCATTCTGAAAACCAGTGAAGTAAGTGGACGAACGCGCGCCCCTGCACCAGAAGCAGGATGGAGAGTTCATCCTTCCAAACCATAAGGTGAGCTTAAACCGGGGGTTTTTGAGGAAGTCAGAGAAGAACGAAGGGGGAAAGGGGGGAGCAAGCACACTATTCTGCAGACAGTTAATCCCCTTTCTCATCTGCAGAATGATATTCCTACGGGCCAGACAAGCAAGATTTGGGGGTTCTGTTCAATCGGTGGTCCGAGTTCTGCGCATCACGCTTGAAGAGGCCACAGCAACCCAGACTAGACCAGCGCCTCCGTGGGAGCCAGGTGAGCGTTACACCTTTTCTGTCGCCTTCCTAACCTGTGATCTGTCCTTTATTTCTGGTGCAGAATGAAGGCGATGCGTTGAGGGATTGAATTGCCGATGGTAAACTCAGGTGAGTTAGCGATGGGGGCGATCCCTCTTAAAGTCTTTATATTCCTCTAGTAATGTCTTTTGTCCTTTCCCCTTAGGGGCCCGGGTGCGGTACCTGCCAACGAAGCGGCGCCGACCCGAAATGAGGAATGGTCCACCAACAGAAGACCGGTAAGTGTTATGGCGGAAAATTATGCTTTCCTCATATGTTCCTTCTGCTCACCTTTTGTCTCTTCTTCTCTCCCCTAGGCGCAGAGATGTGGCGACCGGTGCAGACAGTCGCGGTGAAGCCAGAAGAACTCCCGAGGACAGGTGAGTGAAGCGCGGCGCAGCAGCGAGCAACGCGGTGCTTTTAAATGAAAGTCTTTTCTCAGGAACGCTGGCGTGAAGGTTCCGGATGCAGGTAAGAAGTTTGATAAAATTCTTGGTTTTCACCTTTCTCTTCTCTTCTTTCCTTATAGGTGTTCTAAGAACGAGGCGGGCGTGGCTGGAGACCAGATGCAGGAGCAGACACGGTGAGCGTTCAGCTGCTTGAATGCAGAACAACGCGAAGCGTGAGCTACTCTCTGGGCATGGCTTAAATAGCCCCCAAAGTAGTTCCAGGTAAGTATCCTTCCCCGAGTGGCAAAATAGTCCCAATGAAAAAATAGTCCCTTTCAGGTCCCAGGGAGGCCTGAATCTTGCAGCATGGTCTGCATCAGGTAAGTGAACAAAACACCTTCCTTTATGAGCCTGGCGCCTATGCCGCCAGGACTGATGTCCAACATGAGCCTGGGGCCAACGGCACCAGGACAGAGTCCAAAGAGCCCCTATAAGGGGCCGCTGGGCTTTTACCCGGGGGCATGATGCCTGCTCCCGGGGGTGCTGGGCCTGGCCTGGTGCTCCGGGGGTAGGTAAAATTCACAAGTGGCTTTCCCCATTGCCAGCCAGGTTTGTGCATCCCAACTGTTTACAACTGTAATAGAATGTGTCCTGCCTGAAGGGTGATGGAACACAAACTTTCTCAAGACTAGCTGTCTCTGCCGGACAATTTGTAATGGTGCATGACCGGAATGTAGAGGGAGGTGTGAAAACAGGGGCTACAATCAAGGGAAGCTGAAACTGAAATAAAATAGAATAACTAGAAGACTTTCTGATCTGAATGATGGTCCCCTTCAGATAAGAGGACTGGCCTTGTGACATCACAGGGCTGGCCCAGCTTATTCTCGGCAGTGGGAGAGCTCTTGTAGCAAATGCAGCCCCCATTTGTGATCTGCAGCCACCAACTTCAAAGAACCAACTTCAAACAACAAAGAGACTAATAAAAACTCTGGTCACAGCCTGTCTGAGAGAGACAAATGGCTTATAGGAAGAAGAGCTCCTATATGCATTAACATAAAGATTTACTATTAGTTTAAAAGGACTATTATAACTTAGGACTTTTTCCCAGAAACCACAAGTCGTACTGCATTGATTTAAGCGTCATTTTTCTTAGATAATTTCCAGGCGATTTTGTGAAAATAAAATTCCTCCACCTGCGCCTTAGGTAACTGTAATGGCCATCTAAAATGAGTTTCTGACTGATCCCAAAATGTCCCGGATTTAAGATTTTGATACCTTTTATTGGACAAACTGAACATTCTATGCAGAGATGGAACAAATCATTAGGTTATGAACTTGAATTAAAAATAAAAACTTTATCACATATATAAACCTACTGATGCTGTGAAGGTTTACACCCACATTTGCTACGAATGCTGACCAAATCCAGTAAGCAGTTGCAACAAGCAGCGGCACCGTTTTTTGCTTTTGTATATGCTTGTTTATGCATTCTGCCAACATTTGGCTGGACTTGCGGACTGGTAGGTGAGTACCACTTGGAGCATAAGAGAAATTCACATCTTTATCAGCTTGTTCTGTGATTTCACATAATCAAATCCAGGCAGACTAATTGCGTTATTGTGTAGTAAATGGCCTCTGGACACCACCTGCCCCTTAGCGGCAGGCAGATTCATCTTCATCTCACAGTAATCATTTAGTAAAGCAAACATAATAAAAGGTGAACATGTCTACAGCACCTGGGGTTCTGTAGGATCGAGTAGGATCAAGGTTGGAGGGAATAAAGGTGCTGTCCGAATGAAGTCACACAGGAATTCATCCAATCGGGATTAGTTGAGGAAACCATGGCAGAGTCAGTCAAAAATCTAATTAGATGAATGCTCAGTAGAAAGAAAATATTGAGCCAAAGTGAAGTATCCTAACAAAAATCAGACGCCCCACTCTGCAGAAATATTTTTGCGTTGCCACCTATCAGCCAAAACTAAAACCTGGGTTAGATCCCAAACTTCACTAGAATCGTTACACACTACACTTGATATAAGAAAAATGCAAAAACCTCTTGTTATCTGAAGGTATGTTTTCTATGGACACCCTGCAGGGACTTACACAACTTGCAGTTTTAATTGTACAGTGTCATGTCTTCTTTCAATGGCATTTCTCGACACTGCCAATTTAAGACTCTTCTCACAAATATCTTACTTTTGTTCATCGTCATGTTCTTGAACAGACCGGGTGGTCTTTCTAATGTAAATCTTTCCAGAGGTACTTCAAACGGTATAATGCATACTTTGACAAACATGTATGAAGTTTTCTTTCTTTTATTTATTTCTGGACATTGGATGATGGACAATACTCGCTTGAATAACATGTCCATGATGTGTACCATTGTTTGAGTGCTTGTTTTTTGAGTTTATAGTAAACTTTGTGGATTTTTCTTTTCTTGCTTGCATATATGCTCATACGACCCTGTCATGAATGGTTGGATTATATCACCTTATTAATGAGGCCATCAACTAGTAGCTTCTCCCCCAAGTGCTGATCTGAAAAGGATGTAGCAAGCTCACAAACCAAATGCTAGAAATCAACCCAAACATGAAACTGGCAACAGAAATGCCACTCAACTGGATATTTTCATTAAATGCATATGGTTCTATATCAATTCAGGACATGTCCCTTTCTAACGCTAAATCCCCAAAATTGGCTTTGCGGCAACCTGCAATGGGCCATAAACGTATATTAGGAAGACCATGTTGCTCTTTTGCATATGTCCATGGGAGAGGCCGGGAGGCCTGTGTTGCGTCAGCTCTCACCGGTGCCTACAGGGAGATCGGCAAGTCCTAGGACTTACCTTTAGCCCCAGCCGCAACGTCCTATCTAGCCAGGGCTCAATGCGAGGTGCGTCAGTTGGGTGCACTGACTGCGCCCAGGTGGGCGGGTCTGGGCGTAGTCCAACAAGGGTTTCAAGTTGGAGAAGTCTGATTTTTGATGCACCACTGCAAGCAGGCCACAGATTAACAAAGTTACTGTTTTGACTAGTGTTAATTCAATGACTATTGTGGACTCACAAGTGTGGACTTGACTAATAGGGGCAGACTGCAGCTGCCCAAGTAATGAAATTGGTGGTAATCAGGGATATGTGGGACAAGTGGGGGGTTGAGAGGTTTGGGAAGCGATACTTAGAGGCAAAGGTGGGGACCCTGCTAAAGGTTATCTGCAGAGGGGTATACGTCATGGTATCCCTTACCCATATTTATGGCAGTAATAAACACAGAATGGGAACATGAAGTGGAGCATGATAGTAACTGAGGGTGTTGAAGATGTTTGACAAATTAATTCCTTTTATGTAAAAGCCTGTTAGGGCACCAAAACTCCCCTCCGGTCTACTGTGCCTTATTAACATTTGGAATGCAGAATTGGGACCCATCTCCTGAATTGATAACCTTTTAATTTGCAGGTTGCTCAGCGCCTCACCAGAGCAGTTGGTCTGCGACAGTGGGGTGGTGTTGATGTAGTCTGTTCCTGGCTCTGAGTATTTTTAATACTGTGATCACCTGGGCCAGAGAAAACAAAAACAGGGGCTACAAATGTACTTCATGCCTAAGAAATCAGAAAGAGGGACAAGATATATGCACCAGCAATGACCCATTCCTTTAGACACACATGCAAAGTTGATTCAGTCCTCTGACAAACATCTCTTCCAATCATTCTCTAAATGAGCCATACAGCCCTGCTCTGCGTCTGCAGGCATAGTATACAGAGCCTCTACAAGGCAGAGCGTTAGAGTTACTACCCTAAAAGGCTTATTCTACGCCGGGTCTGGAAGTAAATCTGGCACCACCCAACATCCATTTGTGGCCAGAATAAATCATTTGTAGTTACTCCTTGATCGACTATTAGTAACAATGCCATGGTGAAATTGAAAAAGCCACAACTTATGGAGAGGTAAGACTGAGTGAGTGAATGAGTAATGACACTGATAGGGCACTCTCTGTATGGGACTAAACGCCTCAAAGCAAATCAACACTTGATGGCCTTCAACATTAGAAGGTCTTTCTCAGATGCTCACGTTGTCCTTAGTCAATGCTCTTGCACCATTTCGTCCTTCATAATGGCCTCATTGACCACACTGATCCAATAGTGTTTCCGTAGGTCTATGTAAGACAGAGCAGTCATTTCAGAGCATGTTGTTTCTGTGGTTGCTTATGATGCAGGTTGCATAATTGCTTTCTCGATCAGCCTCTTACATTTGTTCTATGATTTCTAGAACCCTGCCGCAGTAGAGGAAGACATTATCGATATTGTGGACTTCTCCTTTGAGCCCAGTAAGCTGTTGTGCTGCACACTAGAAAGCGGGAACGTCCTTGTCCATGGGAACGGAGGTAAAGGATACGGGCTAGCTCACACAGCCATCACTTCAGGCTGCTTTACATGGAAGGTATGTGAGTATAACTGGAATATTATCTAGGATTACGAGAGTAGGCAACTATTTTATACTCTAATTACTCCATAGAATATCATGTACTGAAAGCAGCCTATCTCATGACAGACAATTGCTATGTCTGGGGTGTATTTATTAGGAAATCTATTTATAAGCATTGCCTAGTGGGGAAAAATATGCACTTCTGATCTAGTATGTGTTTTCCAAATAGCAGAGATGTGGAACGCATAGATCACAAAGCTCAAGCTTTTCAATTTGCCTATAAGAAACTACTGTGTACCTGTATCACACTTCAGTATTAAGAAGTAAGAACAATGGAATCGGAGCCATAAAGAAGTACGCCAAAATGTAACAAAACCACCAATTTGTAGATCTGGAATCATTGCGGAAAATCATTAAAATACTCACAAAAAAGTATCACTTGTAGGCTCATCTCACCAGTAAATGTTTATTTGAAGACTTCAGAGTATCACTCACAAGCCCTAAATCACTACAGTTTGAACACATTGTGAGCATGCTTTCAAACGCCCCCTTATCATCTTATCATCTATTTTGCCTACTCATCTGTTAACATACATTCACAGACTCCATCTCTTCAATGATTTGTCATTTTCAGATCTAAAATGATCTATGAACTCCTGTTCAGAGACCACAGTGCACCGTGTGACCAAGTACTGTCCTGACCCAGCCCCACGAGCTACCAGGAATTAGTGGACCAGGGCTCTCAGGACTACTGGGGTCCTATCTGAAGTTAGACAAGAGTGGGATATGCTGAGTCCTTGCCTTAGAATCGCCACTGCACCTCAGTCTCAGGTTAGGTGGGGGCTGTGAGTGGAACTACGTGTTAGGAAGGAGTCATTTCTTGAAGAGGAGAGCCTTGAGTGCCTTCCTGAAATGTATAAGCAAAGGTTCAAGCCTTGTGCTCACGGGGTTGAGGTTCCAGATTCGAGGGGCACAGATGGCAAAGGCCTGTCTTCTGGTTCTTTTATTGCTGCGCCATTAGAGATCAAGTCTGCACATGTCCTTCTCGTGGATGTAGGCATCCGGAGAGGCTTCTTAATGAGGTACCTTGAGGGCGATGATCTGGCAGATGAAACAGCAGGATTTGAAGGTAATGCGTGCTTGCAGAGGTAGCAAGGGAATTTTGATGAGGATCTAGGTGATGTGGTCTTAATTTGCAGAGTCCTTAGGTGTGCCGTGCTCCAACATGTTGGGACAAATCTCAGGGGTCCCAGGGTGGTTGCAGGAGGAAAGCCTTCCAGAAGGGTATTGCCCCATCTAGGTGAGAGAGGCCCAATGCTTGGACCGTAGATCAGAAATTGCTTTCTAGGATGAAGGGCTTGATTTATCACCGGAGGGAAAGTTGGTACCAAGCCGTTTGTGTCTTCCTTGCTACACGCTCCTTGAAGGAGAACTGCACACTATATGCTGAAAGTGAGCTGCATTGCCGGGCTCAGATTGAGAACATGAGTGCACAACTGTCATTTTAGGCCTGCCTCATAGTTTTCCTAAAAACAGGAATGACCCAAAACAGAACGTCTGAGAGTAGGGCTTTAAACAATACATGTGTATCCCAGTGGCTACCAGACTGGAATATTGGGCTGGTGAAATGTGATATATAGACCTTAGCACCATGATGGTATAGGGATTAAAAAGCACCTATGTCCTAGGAACCATATAAGCTACCATAACACAGTTTGGTTAAAAGATCTGCAGTGGCAGGAAGACTCCCTTAAAAATCTGACTGACCAGAAAGCGATCCTAGAAAACAAAAGGGAAAAAAACAAGAGGTTCAGTAGTCTCATATAATGGGACAGCAGAACCCCCAAAAATGGATTTATGCTATACTAATAACCCCCATCCACAATGGAAAATGTTCCATTGTCCTCTAGCCTTCACTCCCCAACCCAACTGCTGTGCTTCTCTGGCAAGTTTGGTTGCCATGCCAGTCGATTTGGAAACCGTACCGAACCTCCTGTTCTCCTTACTTCTCCCATCCCATCTTTTATGTGCCAGGCTACACACTCTTTCCCGTGCCTTTTATTTGAATGGATAAATGGCTGTGGTTCAGCCCCCTATTTTGCAAGACTTACAGATCTGCCAAGCTAGACCTCAAACCGCCCACCATCTTTGCCTCATGGAGATAGTAAAATTCTCAACTTTCGTTGTCTCCACAGGAAAAGCAAGTAAACATGGTTATTGCGAAGTAGAATATATGTAATGGCATGTTGCCCAAGAGACCAGGTGTACCCTAAAGTTAATTATAACAATGTGAGTTAATTATAACAATGTGAGTGAGGACAATTGTAATCAGCCATTTCTTAAGGGTAAGAAAGTCTCTTACCAACATGGTAACACTCTGAGAAATAGGAAATCCTATGGGTCTCAGGAAAATCTTGCAAAGAGGTCTTTTAAAATGACCAATTCGAAACAAAAAAGAACTCCATCCTCTGTGAAACCAAATTTACCTTTTTATCCTTGTGATACTCCTTTTGAGAATATGCTTGAGGAGAAAAGGGAATGTGGTGGGGAAAATCTTATTAAAATAATTCACGTTTGTGATAGGGACTTCAAGTCCCAGATTTCCCAGAGTACTGGGATGAGGAAGAGGGCTGCAGAGGGGTGTCCAGTCAAATGGTCGACAGACAAATGGTCGACAGGACAAATGGTCGACACAATTTGGTCGACAGGTCAAAAATGTGAAAAACCACCAAAAAAATGTCAACCATTTGACCTGTTGACCTTTTGGTGTCGACCATTTGTCCTGTCGACCATTTTCTTTTCGACCAAATGACCTAGAACCCTGCAGAGGCACAGGGTTGCAGAGTGAAGCTCATTTGGATTAATAACCCACACCTAAGGATGGCTGAGAGGCATAAAATGCCCTCTCAGGTGATTAGATTAGGAACCAGATCCAGAACGAGACCGTGGTTGAAGAAGGCGAGGGGGCAGAGGCATCAGCAGGAGAGCAGTAGCAGCAGTAGTGGGTGGGGAAGCTTTTCACTCTCCACCAAGCAGGAGAGGAAATCATGGAAGAACCAGGACGCCGGGACCAGAGTGGCGAGAGAAGCTGATGTCGGTCTTGAGACAAGCGTGTGATTAATATATTTCAGTTGTAGAGGTTGCACAGCAGAAAGCACACCTGTTTCTAATTTTCTACAATTAATAGTTTTATACGGTGGCACCAAGAAGCCGCTGACACCCCAGCTGCAGAGGCCATGTAGCGGAATCACACCGACTGTGACTTTTTCCAACATGCAGCGTTCAATGGTGGCAGGCGAGCAACAGAATGCTGGGGACTCTGAGAAGCGGGAGGCCGCGTAGGAGAAGGTGCCGGGCCGCATCATAGAAGAGTACAAAATAGGTTGGGAGTAGCAAAGTACACAGATGCACACTTCACCGGTGAGTTCACTATCGAATTATGACCCTGTAATGCTCTGTGGTTACTCGTTGCACGAACCCGGTCACATTGTTGAACACCGACCTAATGTAAAACTGATTACTGACTTTAACCAGTAGCAAGCTGATGTAAACAAAAGCAGTTGACAAAACTAAAACCCCAAACATTCCATCTGAAGGAGGTGGTTGCTATATGGTGGGGTTAAGACTAACCATAAGAACAACCAATCATACAAAGGGGCAATATATAAAGAAGGGAACCCAAACCATCATTGCCAAAGCCAAGCGGGACATAAACTAAGACACTTGACAAATATCATGGGTTACCTAAGTCAAGGGAAGAAATCTAAACATAACAAAGTGTATGAGGAAGATTGCCCAGATGTAGAGAATCTATTAAACCCCCATTGCCATTGCTGAAAAGAAGTGTGTCGAAGTGGAAGAGTTGTAATCAGCATTTGGTTAATCATACAACGGTGGAACAAGATTGGCAGGAGAGCTGGATCAGGGGGAAGAAAGCATAGCCTGTCTTGCGTGTGGCAAAAACACGGGTGTGGCAAATAGCATCAGTGTGATTTTTTTGTGTTCTTCGTTGGTGGTGTTATGACCACCTACATGTGGGAAAAAAGGGGGCCAAATTTGGCTGAGATATCTCATGTAACAGAAAAGTTACAAGTGATTGAATGGCCAAAAAGGCCTTGGCACTGCGGGGGAAATCCCATGGCAGTTAAGGGGTTAAAAGAGGAATTATTAATAATTTATATACAGTGATGAAACATTTTCACTCATAAAAACCTATGAAATTCAGTTGAAAAACATTGTTAAAGGGACGTTATGTTTAAGTTGCACTAATAAAAAGCTATGAAATTCAGTGAAAAAACGTTGTTAAAGGGAAGTTGCAAAATTTCATGCAGTTTCATTGAGTGGCGCCAAAGTTATAAGCCATCCAAAAACTGTTTTTCCCCAACCCTGTAATTCAGAAATAGGCAGGGATTGCCCGAACATCTGAGATGTTTGCGAACATCAATCGACTGTTCCCGAACATTACAGTCTGTTTGCGGACTTCGGAGATGGAAAAACACCAATTTTCAGGCTTTCATTAGCCATATCCCATTCTATCTTCATCACCCCTCACCTCCACAGACATTGTTTAATTAGTTTGACAAGTGAAATGTTGTGTTTTGTAATATATTGCGACTGTTTCAAAATATCTGACAAGGTCACATTTTTCACCATGCAATCAGTAGGCGTGTCCAATGTCCATAGACATCACGCCGGATCCTGATTGGCCCAGGGGAGTGTCCGCGGACCGAATAGGCAAGTGAGTCTGTGGACCGGACCCAGATATCACTAATTCTTTTTACATACTGTTTGGCTGTTTTTTAAAATAAACAACTAGACGAATTTACACCAAATTTACAAAAGGGACCAAGCTGCCGCTCCTGGCGCAAATTTGGTTAAAATCCGTCCAGCAGTTTGGGCAGTAGGCGTGAGCAAAACATTTTTCTATTGCGTCTATGAGGATTTGCACACATTTTGGGACCCCCCCTATAACTTTACCTCCCTGGACGGAACCGCAACAAACTTCGCAGAATCATTCCGTGCTAGGTTTTCTGCTAAGTTTTGTGAGGATTCGCCAGGGGGGAGCGAAGCTATAAGCTGCGCAAAAAGTGCTCCTCCTATGGATTGAGCAACTTAACCATAACTACAGGGCTGCTACCACAGGCCCTGTAATACACGGTATCGCGCATGTAGTTATGGTTAAGTTGCTAAACCCATAGGAAGACCACTTTTTAGGCGGCTTATAACTTTGGATAAAACTTTGCCAAACAAGTATGGTGTCTGCTAAATTGATTTGGAAAGTTGGGTGAAGTTTTGTGAAGGAGGGGGGCAAAGTTATAGGGGGGTCCCAAATTTTTTTTTTTTCATATACTGAATGGGCACGTGGTTTGTTTGAAGAGGCACTTTTTTGTGTGTGGAGTTGGGTATGTCTTGTCTTTTTTACTCCTTTTGTCTGTGCCTTTGGTAGTTGATGGAGTATGAGCTGATTTCAATTTCTTTGGTGGTATTGTTGCCAAATCATTTAGAACATCTGATTGAATGAGCTTTCTTTTGAAACCTTTGACTTTCTGAGGAACAGGGTACATTTTCAGATGGGGTGTGTAGAGTGCACATAATTTATTGTACTCTATGATGCAAGGAATGCCTGCGCTGACTGCAGTTACATCAAAATTCACTAGATATAGTCCTTCCAGTGTACGTAGCCGTGACAGTGCTACATAACTCATGCCATTTTTGAAGACTGCTGCCAATATCAATCAATGCTTGATCTAAGGTGAGACCTTGCGATTTATGAATAGTTACTGCATAAGCTAGCGACAGAGAAAACCGTTCTCTGCATACATACATGTCTTTGAAAAGAAGGAATCGAGCCGTTGTGCATCCTATCTGGTTTCCGGATGCCCTGGTCCACTGGAGTGTCCCTAGTGGTGGCAGGAGCAGATGCAGAGGATACTGCAGAGGAAAATAACCTACTGCCTTTTTCAAAGGGGACAGTCCTCCAAGCAGCTGCCTTTTGTTTCGATTTCAGGTGCCGCCTCATGGAGGTGGTGCCGTGGCTGTACAAGCCAGGTTTTCCGCGATTGAGTACTAGTGCATTTCACCTGGTTAGCACAAGATTTGGGTACATGTCCTACGGTGGTAAATAGTTTCCACATCCACAGCTCATACTGGCTTAAGGCAATGGGGAATCGCTCTTCTTTATGCTCATTTCCTTCTTGATCTCCATCTACATTATCATGCCTGTTCACTTGTTCAAGTCCTTCAGAAGGAGGTGGTGGTCTTGGTGGTGAGGGTGCTGCTGAGTCAGAGGTAGTAGCAGCAGCCATGCTGGCCATTACTTGGAAAGGTAGTTTCGAGGCACAGAATTGGTCACAAAGCAATTTCTGCATGAAGCAATGTGCACTGCTGCTCTGTTCAGGATTGCAGTGCAGCTGTGGGGTGTCGCTATTTACAGGACTGTTGTGGAGCACGTGCAACCGGAAAGTGGCCTAAATCTTTCCCAAAAATAAGTAGATGCAGAAGGGAGAGTGTAGGACCTCTGTAAGGATGCACTATCACAGTAACACTGCATACATTGCAGAAAATAGTACTTTTTCAATGTGTACGGGCCAGGATCCAAGTAAGGGCCCACGAGCAGCGTGGTTCTGTTCCCATGGTGACGTTGCAATTGTTCTCTATTGGGATGGCTGTCCACTGGATGCATAGTGGGCAGAATATTTTGTGCCCATGTGCATAGGTGTCCTATGGATACCCTTGGGATCCCCGGACTACTTAAAAGTATGGCACACGTCCCCTGAACATTTCTAAACAAGCTGGGTGTTCGAACGGTACAGTAGGTGGGATGTTCACGTGCAAAGGTACACGCAGGACGTGGGTGAGCGATTCCACCTACTAAATGTACATCACATGTTTCTTTGCATATCTTGCCCAGGGGTGGTGTTACCAGGCGTTAGAGGAAGAGATACACATGTGCGAAGTTGTGCAACGGACAAACGTACGATCCTACAACTACTGACAGGAGGTTCTGTGGATGCGGACATGTGGCCATAGTGGCGTCCTACGGATGCTTAAATTGTGATTGCGCATAGGCCAGCCAGGTGCGTGGTCATAGGACTCCTCCATTTTCCTCACTTGCGATCATCCCCACCAGTACTGTGCCCCTCATAGTTATAATGCGCTTGTTAAAACAAAGGAGAAGGCATGTATAAATTCAGTAACATTTTACATATCAACCTTTATTTCCACACATTCATAGCCACTATTAGGAAAGGGAAGGGGGACCAGAAATGGTTACATATACCAGGGAGTTTGGTATTTCTACAAGTTGGTTGTGCAGCGAGGAAGGGATTGAGGTTTCATCGAAACGTCTCTCACAGAATTTGCGGGCTTGAAAAAATGGGGAAGGCGGCATGTGCAGGTGGGGCAGTGGTATTTTATTTTCTCCATAATATGTCCTTGTACGAAATCTTTCAAGGCGGCAAATTTGTTCAGCAATTCATCCATATTGGCATCCAGGCGGTCTAGTTTGCTATTTACAGCATTTCCTCCAGTTCCTGTGGCCGTATGTTGCTGTGGAAGAGATGCTGCTTGTGGTGTACTCCTTTCTATTCCTGTATGTTCTGTTAAAGAAAAACAAATATGTTTGGTATACATGAAGTCATATATTGTATTGTGTTACTTTTCACACTGTGTTCCCTAACTATGGGGTTACTACGGTCACTCATTTCGTCATGCAGGAAAAAAATGTCGACCCTTTCTTGGGTGCTTGCAGTAATTCTTCTACTTTTCACACTGTGGTGCAAACCAATGGGGTTATCGTCCTCACTCATTTCATTTCATGAAGACTAACTACACATGTGATGTACTCAGTGATGTCATCAATGACATTTGTGATGTCATCTTTCATGTCATGGGTGTTAGTCTTAGCAGTGCCCAGTGGTGGCGCGAGTTATGGTTGCTTAGCTTACCATAACTGGCACATTTCTGGGGTTTGTCGGTCTTACTTGTAACCATAATATTGATAGGTTGTTATTAGTGCAAAGTAACTATAATGCCACTTTCAAATAGTTGTTACACTGAAGTTGATAGGTTTTTCTTAAGGCACCTGAACCATAACGTCCCTTTAACAGCGTTTTTTGTCAGTGAATGTCATAGGTTTTTAGGGGTGTTTCTTTCCAGCAACAGATTCTTAAAACAATGGGGCAAACTGTACATTTTACAACACAACTAAACAAATTGGTGATCATTCATAAGCGAATTACAGTGGCATGGCCCAGGGTCACTGGCAATGACGAGAGATTTATGTGCACATTGAATAAAATGTTCCGTATTGCTTTAGCTCAAGAAAAAGGCAAGGAGAGGGCTCTATATGAATACCTCAGCGAATATTGCACCACACCACACTTAATGACTGGGGTTCACCACAGGGAAGCTCTCATTGGTTGGTTGATATGAGGAAGTGTGCCCAGTCATCCCCTGGGCAGAGTTCTGCAGTACAGGAGTGAGGAAGTGCATACCAAGCCAACATCAGCCAACACCGGTGATAGCAAATAGCAGCACACCCTACTGTTGACCATTCAAGTGTTAGACAAGGCCTTGATGCGGAAACTGAATGTAACTCAGAAATTGTCTACCATTCGGACATTCGGACATATACAGTGGACAGTGTTAAAACCAATGGATCCATGGACACTGTGAAAAATAATGTGCACATATTAACAAGAAATAGCAGCTTCTTTAAAAAAAATCGCTAGCAAGGAAACATCTAATCAGACTAAGAATAAAGTGTCAAGAGTTGAAGACTGTGGGGGTCATTACGAGTTTTGAGGATGGCTGCCTGCAAACTCATGTCCGGGTTCTCAGAATGGGGACTTACCGGGTCATTCCAACCTTGGAGGACCCAGTAAGTCCCCATTCTGGAAACCATTCCCCATTCGAGCCCCCATAGGGCTCAATGGGAATGGGGAACAAGCTAATAACGGGCCCGCAAATAGCGGTGCCGTAACCCCTTATTGCCGCACTCGTAATGAGGCCCTATGAGAGTTACGAAGAAACAGACAATCGTGTGGCAGTTAAAGACTCTCATGAAGAGGGCTAGGAGGATGTAGGCTCATCAACAGACCCAGTCCGGGAGCCAAATTAACCTATATACCAAAGTTGGAGCTACCATCAGAAGAAACCAGAATCTCATAAGATATAACCAGATATAAGTAAAGACCAGGAAGTTCTTATCCTCATTGTTTTTAAGACTATAGGGGGTCATTCCGAGTTCGGAGGTAGCCATGGTGCTATTAGCACCATGGCTGCCTCCAAATCCGGGTCCGGTCTGGCTGAATGGGGACTTACCGGGTCATTCCGACCCTGGAGGACACGGTAAGTCCCCATTCAGTGAACCATTCCCCATTCCCATTTGAGCCCCCATAGGGCTCAATGGGAATGGGGAAGGAGCTAATAATGGGCCCGCAAATTGCGGGCACGTTATTAGCTCCAAGGTCCCCTGCTGGGACACGCTAAGGGACCTCGGAAAAGGGCGGTAAGGGTTTACCACCACCGGCATCCTTACCGGTGCCCGTAAACCCCCTATGTATAAATAGACTTGTCACTGCACACAGAGCATTGAGTTCATTGTTTTTATATATATATATATATATATATATATATATATGTGTAGTTATGGTTAAATTGCTGTTTCCATAGGAAGAGCACTTTTTGGGCGGCTTATAACTTTGCTCCCCCTGGACGAATCTTTACGAAACTTTGCAGAAAAAGTATATGGGCCACTCTGAATTTTTGCAAAGTTTGGTGAGGTTTGGTCCAGGGGGGGCAAAGTTATAGGGTGGGTCCCAAAACCTCTGTTTTTCCCATTGGGTGAATGGAGGAAAAACTTTGCACATGGCTACAGGCCAAACCACCGGACGGATTTTCACAAGATTTGCGGCAGGAGAAGCGGCTTGATCCCGAAAGAGTGCTTTTGTGACCTTGCGTGTAGTACTTTTCTTTAAAATGACCAAAAAGTAGGGCGTAAAAAATGTGTGATATCTGTCTGCTCCGCGGTCACACTTCCCTGTTCGGTCCACAGACAAGACATCAATTGGCTAAGGGGCTGGCATCATGCTCGCAGACACGCAACGTCTCTGCCGATTGGCTGTAGCGAGACGTGTTCTGCATCAGATTGTTTGGGTGCGCCCGACATCTTGGATCCGCCGACTGCGGAACGGGTAGCAGCGGCAATACCCTATTTCGAAACCTATTTTGCTGTGGCAAAGTGCTTGGGGAGGTTTAGACAGTAAGAGATGGGTGAAAAACTGCTTTTGTAGTGGCAGCAGGTGTTCCTGATGTACTTTGTATGGCCGACTTGTTCGGGATGTTTGTACGTACAGACAATGAGGGGTCTAATAACGGTAGTATTCCAGTCCGTACTCTGTACAGGGAAAGTGAAAGTCTTCTAAGGACACGTGTGCTGTTAGCGAACATTGAAACTGAGTACATGCCGTATTTACATTACTTTTTCCTATGCGTACGCCATTCATTCAAACGCCACCACGGCTTTGACATGCTGCAGTGGTTTTGGCCAGGTCCTAGCGTCTTGGATGCATGGCTGTAGGCCATAGTAGTATTGAGTATTGATTAGCTCGTTGTGGGGAGAGTGTGCAGTCTTAGTTTTAACTTTATACGTAGTGAAATTAGAATCCACAATGGATGCCATATGCTGTGGTGGTTCTGGC
Source organism: Ambystoma mexicanum (assembly GCF_040938575.1). NCBI lineage: Eukaryota > Metazoa > Chordata > Amphibia > Caudata > Ambystomatidae > Ambystoma > Ambystoma mexicanum. The sequence continues at coordinate 92,271,616 of NC_090935.1, read as the reverse complement.
CAGGACCCAGATTCTTGGGTGCATGGCCAAAGCCCATGCTCCCAAGAGTCAAGTCATAAGCAGTGAGTTTGTAGGTGAAAATGGGTGTGGTGTGGTGCGGTAGTTGTGTTCATGTCCTTGCGTCTTGCGTGCATGGCTGCAGACTATGCACCCAAGAGTAAACTTATAAGTAGTCAAATTACAAGCCCCATGCTTTTGCTATGCAGCGATGGTTGTGAGTAGGACCTATAGTCTTGGTTGCTTGGCCATAGGGTGTAGGTGGTAGGTTATACAACGAAGATGATAGGGCTAGCCTACAACCGCTGCAGCATATTAGTACCATAGATTGAACGTGTAGATTTGCACATGTATGAGATGACTATAATATACTTACTGTTTACTTTATTCAGAATCCATTTATGCCTTACATGCCTTTAGTACTTGGCGGAACTATCCTTTTTTAATTTCTGTGATAAAAGAAAAAAGCATGTTAGTGTTTGCATTTTATGAAGACTTATTACATTTTTTTACCCTCATATTTAGTTTACAAACCAGTGTACTGTGCATTTGCTCAGTTTCTGTGTTTGTTATTCAAATCATTGGGTCTGGGGGAAAAAATCCTTGTTGGATTAAAAAAAAATCTTTATTTGCTATGCTACACACTATTTCTTTTTTTTCTTTGAGTGTTTCCTTCTTCTTTCTGATTAATGTTATCTTTGTTGCCTTGCTTCTGATTTCTAGCAAAAGTTAGATACCTGTTGGCGTATTCTAACTGTGCATTTATGGTTACGGATTTGTGATATTCATTCATCTGTGTCGTTGTTATACACTCTTGGGCAGTTAGATACCTGTTGGCGTAGTCTAACTGTTTGTAGCCTTTCTCTTAATTTTTTTGGGAATGTTGATGTATACATTATTTATTACATTTTGGCTTTAAGAAGATAAAATACGCATTTGTGAGATTTGCTGGCAATCTCTGCTTTTGGGTAATGGTGCTATCATTACATTCCAGCCATCCACATTTCTTTTTAATGTAAGCAGTGTAGTGAACAGCATTGGTTGTAGGTCCTGCATGGTAGATTATACCTATTGTTGTAAAGGTTTTCTTTCCAAGTGACACTTGACCATGTGTGAATCCAGTCAGCTTGCAGTTGTTTTTGGTACCGTCTGCATTATAACGTAGAAGCATAAGTATTATGTAGTTACTATGTGCTTGTATCAGTAAGGTGGAGCGATTGTCTGAATTACATATAGTACACAATTTACCATGGTTTGCATTCTGTACAAGTTGCTGAAATGGAATGGATTCACAACTAGCTATGGATACGTAAACAAATCGCTCATTTGGAACGTGTTCCTGTATCACATTGCTACAGAGAGTGCATGTATGTTTCCACATGTATGAAATCTGAAATATTTCATTTATAGGTATGCTTTTGTTTTCCAGTACTTGTAGTAAGTACATTAGAAATTCTTGTGGATCTTCTTGTGTGTTTATAGTGAATCTCACCATTCCAGCACAGTAGTCCAATTCTTGTCTTATTCCGTGAACACTGTACGTGTTGTCAGGGTTGTTTGTTGCATTTCTATGCAGGACTAACATTTGAAAACACAATTGGTCTGTACTGTGTAAGTAAATATTGTTAACAATTGGTGGCAATTGAAATAGAATATTCATTGCTACATTAGCATAGTAACTTACACCAGTTTCATTTGAAAGTTTGAATGGACCAGCTAGTACTGTATCTGAGTGCATTTTTCGGCCTTTATGTTCCTTCTTTGAAGAAGTACCTGGTTTACTTTCCCTAATAGGTTCTTCTTTGCTTGATGAACCTTTAGCTTTTTCTGTTTTCTTTGAAGGATTTGCTATCCAATTCTGTTGCATTTCTGTTAGATTTAGTTTTCTTTTACCACGTTTTACTTTTTCTGGAACAGGATATTGGTTCAGATGTGGGGTGTACAGGGAACACAGTCTATTGTATTCTAAAATGCAAGGAATATCAACATTCACTTTACTTGCATCAAAGTTAATTCGAAATAGACCGTCAAGTGTATGGAAGCGTGATAGCGCTACGTAGCTCATGCCTTCTTTAAAGACTGTGTTTCCTATATCTATCAATGCTTTGTCAAGGGTAAGACCTTGGGATTTATGAATGGTGACTGCATATACAAGAGTTAGAGAAAATTGTTCTTTACGTACATACATGTCTCTGAAGAGAAGGAATCGAGCAATTGAGCGCCCTATCCTTGTCACTTCTGAAAGTTTGTTGAAGCGAATATTGACAAACTGAATGTTGTTGTCACGTGGGTATGCTTGAAAGCCAACAGCTGTACCCAGTGCCCCATTAACTAGCCCTTGCTCCACGTCAAGGTTACGTTTAAGCATTACTCTACAATTTAAGGATAATTTTAATATTTTTTCCAACCCAGCTGTGTTGGAGATTGAATTTTCTAAGCTATTTGGTCTTGTTGTGTGCTTGCCACACATGGGTAGTGTCATACGATGTACGTCTAGTTTGTATGTGGCGCTAATTTCTATTATCGGTTGCATTTCTTTATTTAACATTGTTTCATTAAATTTGAAACAGCTTGCAAGTGTTGGCATTAAGGCCATACAATTGACATTTTTGTGCGCTAATTGTTCCACAACATCAGTAGCACATGTATTATCACCATAAAGTGCATGAATGTGCCGTTTTTCAATATTGTCTCTGCTTCTTGCGACAGTACACCTACTCTAATACTTTTTGAAGATGTTGGCATAAGTGAGATCTGCAGATTGCTGCATGTTTTCTGATAATTCTCTGTATTGGAATTGTTGCCAAAGGTTGACATTTCCTATGCTGCCAACAGTTTTACGGCAGAGTTTCTGTCTTAAAGTTTTAAAAATAGGTTCACGTTTCACTGGTGTCAATTGTAGAAGATCTCCGAAAGTGATAATGTGTTTCCCTGCAAAGAGTTCTTCGTAGTTTGTTTTACGTACTTCTTGCAATCTGAGGTGAATCAAGGCCAACATTAAGTTGGAGACCATGCTCATTTCATCTATTAGTAACATTTTCATTTGTTTTAATACTCTGCGTAGTTCCATTGCAGCTTCTGCAGAAAGTTTGTAATAGTCTAATTTGTATCGGTGCTCTACTGGAAGGAGTAGTAATCGGTGTAAAGTGGCACCGCCTATGTTGTAGGCAGCTAAACCTGTGGGGGCAGTTACAACAGCTGACAGTTTGTTGTTTGTCAATTGTTGAAGGAACTTGTTGATGATTTTGATTAGGAATCAGACAATCCTGCACCTGTGTGGTGTTCCTAACTTGTGAACATTACGTTGCTGGTGGAGCTCTGACCCCTTGAAGCATTTTCACGGCATTGCGAGCACTCTGCTCTTGCCGTCCCACGTTTCCTGGAGGAGGCGTGGCTTTTGGCGGTCACGTGGAAGATCACGTGACCCTTTGGGGAAACTTAAGCTGCTGTGAGGCGCGGGAGCGCTGACAATCCTGCACCTGTGTGGGGTTCCTAACTTGTGAACATTACGTTGCTGGTGGAGCTCTGACCCCTTGAAGCATTTTCACGGCATTGCAAGCACTCTGCTCTTGCCGTCCCACGTTTCCTGGAGGAGGCGTGGCTTTTGGCGGTCACGTGGAAGATCACGTGACCCTTTGGGGAAACTTAAGCTGCTGTGAGGCGCCGGAGCGCTGACAATCCTGCACCTGTGTGGGGTTCCTAACTTGTGAACATTACGTTGCTGGTGGAGCTCTGACCCCTTGAAGCATTTTCACGGCATTGCGAGCACTCTGCTCTTGCCGTCCCACGTTTCCTGGAGGAGGCGTGGCTTTTGGCGGTCACGTGGAAGATCACGTGACCCTTTGGGGAAACTTAAGCTGCTGTGAGGCGCCGGAGCGCTGACAATCCTGCACCTGTGTGGGGTTCCTAACTTGTGAACATTACGTTGCTGGTGGAGCTCTGACCCCTTGAAGCATTTTCACGGCATTGCGAGCACTCTGCTCTTGCCGTCCCACGTTTCCTGGAGGAGGCGTGGCTTTTGGCGGTCACGTGGAAGATCACGTGACCCTTTGGGGAAACTTAAGCTGCTGTGAGGCTCCGGAGCGCTGACAATCCTGCACCTGTGTGGTGTTCCTAACTTGTGAACATTACGTTGCTGGTGGAGCTCTGACCCCTTGAAGCATTTTCACGGCATTGCGAGCACTCTGCTCTTGCCGTCCCACGTTTCCTGGAGGAGGCGCGGCTTTTGGCGGTCACGTGGAAGATCACGTGACCCTTTGGGGAAACTTAAACTGCTGTGACGCACCCTTGCGGCGTTAAGCCCGTCAGGGGTGAAGGCCGACGACTGTTTTGCGGCTGTTTGGCGCTGGTGGAGCCTTATTAAGCCGGGAGACTGTGATCCCTCAAAAAGGTCTGACTGCAAGGGTAGGAAGAGTAAACAGAAAAATTGAGGCCATTGAATCCCTCCCAGAAGATGATGAAGGTAGGTGCTTAAGAAGTATGAAAATGACCCAAAAACAACAGGGAACCACCCCTAAGAGCTATGAGAGAATACCGACATATAGTCCCAAGAGAAATGAAAATGACAGAACTAGTGAATGGGGTCTGCAAGATAAGGGTGGCCAACAGACTTTACACCAGACTTTGGCTCCGCAATTAGAACAAATTGTGCAAACACAACAAACAGATCCCAAAAAATCGCTACTGACTTCAACCTGGTTGACCGGTGCGGGGATCCCGCGGTTGGGATACCGGGGGCCCCTGGAGTCGGCCCCTCACTTACGAGTGGGGAGGGAAATGGCCAGGGAGGCGGGGAAGGAGAGGATGCCGCGGAACCTGTACAATACGCTCCACCCGGCGAGTCGAGTCGAACACCCCTTAGCACGGCCCATCAGGGGGAGCCGACGCCGGGCCTAATCCAAGTGGAGGCGGAAATCCACGTGGAGACGGAAGGCAGTATAGACGATAAGGACAATCAAATAGATATGGAAGCAGTCCTTACGGCCAGTGAAGTCAGTAAAATACCTAACAACAAAAAAAGGCAAAGACAAATGGTTAAAATTACCACAAAAAGAAATAAGGGAGGTAAATACTCCAATAAAAATAGGCCAACAACAAATGAAAAAAATTCAGTGACAAACTACTTCACGTCTCGAGTAAACACAAAAGTGGTAAATAGACATCACATGGAGCTATCGGATATGGAGATACTCGACGCTTTAAATGACTGCTTACCCCCTTTCAAACTACGAAGACTAGATTGCAAAAAGAGTGGAAAGCAAAGAGCCAGGGACGTTTTAGCATTGGAGGAGAAAGAGGGATCATTGAACCAGTTAGATGAAGGAGTAAGTGAAGAGGCCGAGACACCCAAGATACCACTCCCCCTAACGACCTTGCAAGAAATGGAGACGCCCAATGGTGATCTGCATCTACAAATCGATACAGAAACGATAGAAGAAGGGGAGAAACGGGAAAATTCAAGGGCCATGGAGCAGGAGAAACTAAAAAACCAACAGGAAATAGAAAGTCTATTTGAAAAATCTGACACCGGGGAGAAAGAAGAAGCCTCTGGTGGTATACCAACAGGGATGGACAAGACAAATAAAATACTGCGGGAAGTAGATACCGCACTTGTTTTGACATTTGACAAAGGAGGTACGTCCGAATCAGATAACGTAACATCCATAAATCCATTCCAGGAGCCCGACCCAAAAGTAAACGATGAGACTAGACGGGAACGACATCTGAGCAAAATGGAGGAAAACACACACTCAGTTGATCTACCAATACCGTCCAAGGTGTCAACACCAGTCCAGGCCCAAACGAAGAAACATTGGCAGAACCACCATCAAAATCCGTGGGGCCATGAACCATTTAGTCCTCGATCAGATACGACGGAAAATCGAAGTCGCTTACTTGACACTGCCACACCATTACAAAATCTGAGGGGAAACAAGACAACAACTACAACTGACGTCCCATTAAGGAGATCTTCAATGCAGCAACATTCTTCGAGTCTAGCGGAACACTTAAATAAAAAGACGGATCTACTTTCCATCATGTCATCGGTAAATATAGCACTTGCTCCATTCATGAAGCTCTACGAAGCCATCGCTGACTCATTGAAGGATCACACCAGTATTCAAGCAATGATGTACAGCAAAGTCATCTTTTTAGAAGCCTATATTATGGCCTTAGAAGCCAGGAAAAAAAACAACCAAGAAGTGAACCACGATTCACTAGTCACGCCTAAACAAACAAGTGGGAAAGACGAGACTCAGGCAGCGACGACAAAAACCATAGAGACTCAAACAATTACCATGATAGACTTAACAGCGAACAAATCATCCATAGAAAAAGCCACTAAAGTAGTGGAGACGAATACCCGTCCAGGCCAATTAGAGTTTACACCGAACTCAAATAAACCAGAAATTACAATTGAAGTACCAGGAGACAAACTCCAGGGGGGAGAAATCGTCCAAAAAAAAAAGGAACCAAAAATACTGTTACCTAAACTGGCCTAGCCAGGTACAGATTCAGTAGAGGCGATTTTCCAAGTTTTTAAGCGACCAGTAAATCACAAAGACAAAGCACGACTGGAGGAGAGCTTGGATATAAATACAGAACCCAGGAAAAAACAGGAAAGTTCGGAAACGAACAAGACATCACCACTGAAGACGACTTATGATTTTCTGGTAAACGATGAACTAATGAACCTGAGTCAATATGTGTCGGAAGACTCCACTTCAGACATGAGCCCAAAGAAAATCTCCAAAACTCGGCATTCACAATCAGCTAGTAAAATCAATAAATCCGATAATGATATAAAGGTAAACTCACAATGGACCGAACAACCTCAAAAACAAAAAACGGTAAAAACCCGTAGCCGAGACAATAATGAAATCGAGGGTACTGAAACGTCGAGACAAAAAACTCTGAAACAAAAGATGGAAACAAAAAAGGAGAGAGAAAGGGCGAGATCAAGAACATCAGAACAACGGAGTAGCAGAACTTTAAAGAAGGTAGATCACCATTCCCGTGTAAGACCAGAGGCCCGTGAGGGTGAACGCTCTAATCGAACCCAGCAAGAAGATTTTCAGTATCGCCAAGACGAGCAAGAGAGCAAATGCAAAAGCTCAAGAGGACACACGCCAACGAGCATGGACACGAAATATAAACATAACAAACGTGGAAAAAATGAAAAGACCATCACAATCTCATCATGTGACTATGGAGAATTGAGTTCGCAGCACGGAGCTAGGATCAAATGGCCCAATCAAAAACCTAGGAAATGGGACCAAGCGAAATGGCAGATTAAATTAACGCAAGTGGAAGAAAATGAGGACAAGGTAATATTAAATAGAAATTCGGTATTAAAGCTGTTCAAACATATCCGAAATCTAAAATATATCAAAACAGAAGATTTATTAGTGGTAGAACCAAGTCATAGAAACACCAAGGCTAGAACTTACTTGCATATAGCGTCAACGAAGTTAAAAAACACCCTCCTTGAAAATAAAAAAGGACTAGAAAACATGGGATACGACTTAAGAGTGTACCCAGTGACGCAGACAGAGCAAAAATACGACAGTAAAGAAAGGAAGAGGAAAGAATCTCCGAATAAAAACATGAATAAACAGAGTAACTCTAATTTACAAACAAAGAAAAATTACACAAGTCCCGGAGTTAAAGAAAAGACGCAAGAAATGAAAAAGCGAGAAGGACAAAAATCATTGAACTTGAAGCATAACATCCAGCACGGAAGAAATGAGAGAAAAGACAAGAGACAAATCTATAGTGTCATGGAAACACCCCCCCGAAAACAGGAACGAAAACAAGAAGACCCAAGAAATATTCACAGAGCTAGGGAAACAACAGCCCGAAGGGAACAGAACCAGGAACAACAACAAAACAAAATTGAGAGCGAACTTCCACTAAAATGTGCCCCAATGAAAGGATTATGGTCCTGGTTGCCAAAAGCGTTAACAGAAAAGAAGCAAAAATAGCAGTTTTCTGGAGTCGAGCACATTCAACGAGGGAAATGCAAGGGAGGAGAACAGAAGCAGTCAATAAAAATGTGCTCGTGGAACACGAGAGGACACCTTCACCTCCTATCCGCTAGCGACATGATTTTGGGAGCATATGACTTAATATGCCTTCAGGAGACCTGGCTGTGTGAACCTCCCTCTATGAGAGGATTTGATTTAATCTTGGCACCCGCCAAAAAGGGCCGTTTGGGAAGACCATCTTCGGGGCTTCTGATCGCCTGTAAAAACGGAAGTGGGATTAAACTAGACAAGACATTGATCAGTAATCTGGAAATATTGATGGTGAAAGCCACATGGACCCGCAAGACAAATAGCAAAGAGGGCTATGGAAAAACACCACTAATAATAGCAAACGTCTATTGGAATCCAGCAGCCACAGAAGCAACTACCTTCCTGGAGAAAGTTGAAGAAGCATTGGATATAGCCCTGGCGGATCACCTAGTAAAGCACTTCCTGATCTGCGGGGACTTAAATGCAATATGCTCAACAGTTCCAGAGAAAGGAAACAGCCAAGTAAACAGACAGCGGGGAGAACAGCGCGGTGAATTATGGACCCGTCTGATGAAATCAAGAAATTTGCACAACTTACATGAAGCCTTCCCAGACCCAAAGCGTCTGCCAACATGGGAAAGAAACAACTCAAAGGCAACAATAGATTACATGTTTGTCACAGAACCGATCTTGGCTATAACAAAAAACTTTGGAATAATTAGAACAAGGTCCAGCGATCATAATCTGCTCTCTACTTCCTGGGAGGCATCAAGCCCCGCGAATGATTATATGAAAGTCAACATCATAATCAATGGACAAGGAAATCGATTAAAACTATCAAAGGAGCACATTGTGGAATTAGAGAATCGATTTAACTCCATGACGGAGACAGCGGAAGTGAATAAAACTAACTATATCCCGCTTCTAACAAAGTATAAAAAAACTTCATTTGTAAAAAAGTTTGGCGGAAACCCACCAAAACATGTGTTCGATAAATCTCTGGTAGAGAAACGTTGTATCCTTCGTAAAATCCAACGTAGAGCAAAAACTAAAGGTACACCAGCAGCATACGAAGAAGCAGTGGCTGCAGCAAAGCACTACAAATCCTGGGTTAGAGGACACAGGTTAAAACTCTACCAACAAGACTCGGAAAATATTTTAAAATTGATAAGTGGGAGAAATACAAGGGAATTTTGGAGCACCTTGAGAGCCACGATGGATGTACAAGAAAAATCATTAATAAGTGAGGTGGGCGAAACAACATGGGTAAAACATTTCGAAACAATGTACCTGGCTCCAACGAAACCCCCTACCGCACTCGTTGAATTTGAGCAAGGCCCATGGCTAAAAGTGGACGACCCTGAGGAGATCCGACTGAAGATATCAAGTTTAAAGAACTCAAGAGCCCCGGGGCCGGACGGGGTCACAAATGTGGACTTAAAAACAAATCCTGAAGAGTGGGCAAGCCTACTGAGTAAAATCTTCAGAAAATGTTCGGATTTGAGAACTATACCGCCGTCTTGGAAATCAGCAACAGTGGTACCCATTTTCAAAAAAGGTGATAAAAAGGACCCAGCGAAGTATAGACCAATCGCGTTGCTTGATGTCATAGGAAAAGTGTTTGGAGCAATGTTGCTAGATCACTTTAAGCTATGGCCAGCAAAAGCGCCATGTGAAGACCCATTTCAAACGGGATTTAAGAAAAATATGGGCATGACGGCCAACATTCTACTCCTTTCCGTCCTGAAAAACAAAGTCCTGGAAGGGGGTCCAAACATCTTTGTGGCATTCATCGACCTGACCCAGGCCTTTGATCGTATAGACAGGGCTAGGCTCTGGTCTAAATTGGAGGCGTGGGACTGCCCGGCCACCTTGCTAAACCCAATCAAGGCATTATATACAGACACCAATATGCGGATCCGTTTGGACCAAAACGGTTTATTATCAAACCCGATATCAACAGCTAGAGGTGTGAAACAGGGGTGTCCACTGGCCCCGGCCTTGTTCTTAGCATTTATTGGCGACATAAATGGCTCAGACATAACAACACAATCTTTTCCACCGAAAATTTGTAAAACACCTATAACGAGGCTCCTATATGCGGACGACCTAGTCCTTTTGGACTCTACTCCCGTGGGACTACAGAGACAAATGGCAAGTCTGCAGAACTATATGCAAGAAAACCGGCTGGAAATTAACACCAAAAAAAACAAATTGCTGAGATTCGAGAAGGCGACTAGAAAAAGCAAAGGACCGAGCTTAAATCTTGAGGGCAAGCCGATTGAAACAGTCTTGGTCTTTAAATATCTAGGAGTCACACTAGACAGTACAAAACAAGACAAAGCTATGCAAATAGCGCTAACAACGAAAGTAAACCAAATGGCAGCCCAAGCCAGGGCAATAGATAGAAAGTTTGGTAGATACTCGCTGATACCAGTGCGAGAATTTTACAAGAAAAAAGTAATGCCAACTCTATCATATGGAGGCGATGCCATGATAAACTTGCCATTAGACATCTGGACAAAAATGGAGTCAAAGTTTTGGAGGAAAGTCCTCATGCTGCCGAACTCAACATCGGGTGCTTCGATTCGTAAAGAGCTCAGCTTGCCGTCCCTTAAAAGCTCCGTAGAACAGGCAAAATTGATGCTTTACAGGAAATGCCGGATGGCGGAGCCTCCATCAATTTATAATTTGATAAATCAGGAACTCGAACGAACCACTACTGGAAGCCTAACGAAATGGAAAAATGATAACATCCAGGTGATGAAACAAATACAGGAGAACGAAGATACACTAATCACTAATCCGAAACAGGTCCTCAAAAAATTACGAGAATACGATTGGATACGAACTTTGGAAATTGCAGAAAAAAATAAGCTAACCGCACATCTGCCACCAAACGTTAAAAGACTAAATGAACTACAAGAATTCATTAAAAAATTCCCTTGCAGGAAGGGGAGAGACATGATACTACGTGCCCGCCTCAATCTTCTGCCAACAAATGAGATCTTGGCAATAAGAGGCAAAACTGCATCCAATTTCTGTTGTTTTTGCAATATACAAGAAACAGAGTCAATACGTCATTTACTGCTAAAATGTGCCGCAAACCAACAAGTAAGAAGCTGTTACTTGAGACATATCTTTTCGGATTTTATTATAGCTGATGAAGATACTTGTTGGGCTCGCCTAATGGGAGGAGACAAGATAAAATGGCAGATAGCTACGTACAAAATATTAGAATCATTTAATCTGCCACGGACATAGTCCGCGAGGACGACACATTTTAGCGAGACTATCTGTTTTATGCGAATTTTATGACAAAATGTCATTTTGTAAAAATCTATTGAATAAAATACAAAAAATAAATAAATAAATAAATAAATAAATTAGGAATGTTTTCCCTGACCCAGCTTCACCACTGACGTACAGAAGTATAGGTTTGTAATTTTGGCAGGTACATTCTTTATTTTCATGTTGCACACCATGTACAATTTGTTTTGTTACGTCTTCAAAAATGCTGCGCTGATCTTTGTTAAGTTTTGCTTGTTGTACAGTTAACTCTTCTATATCTTCTTGATAGTGACACATGGTGTTTCCATTTCTGTCATAGCTAATTCTGCCTCATTTTCCATTAGTGGCTGTCCTAGTGGATCTTGGCTTCCTGTTACAGAAGGTTGACTACTGTCGGAAGAGTCCTTATCTAGTTGGGCCTGCAGTTTTTCTTCGTGTTGCTGCTCATTGTGTAACATTGTTTTGTACTGCGTAAAGTTCAAATCGGTGATAGTGCTCTCATTTGCTTTGAAAGCATCTTCATAGCAGCCTACTATCTCTTCCTCTTTTCTCCACGGTTTAAAAATTTGTAGCAGAGACATGTAATATAATTCATTTTTGTTGAGGAGTTTTTACTGACAATTTAACATGATTAATTAAGCTTCGTTTGGTAAATTTCACTAGGCTGCCTTCACAATCGGTTACTCCACATCTACCTTTGCTTTCATCTGGTTTTACACTATTTTTGTATGTAAAGTTTTGCGCTATGTGGTATAGACACATGCTTTCCAAAGTGCTACTCCTGTTCGGATAGTATGTGTCCAGTAAATTGTTTTTTAAAATGTCTTGGCTGTTGGGATAATTTCTGGCAATTTTTTCTATGTCCTCATATGATTTCAGAACTCTTTTTCTAGATTTAGCAGGACCAACACTTAGACATACTATGTTGCCTGATTTTCCATACAAAGCCGTACAGGTTAAACCATCTGCTGCTTCATAGGCGCCACATTCTCTATGAGAGAGCATTTTTATGCCTAGGCTGTGCAATTTCTGCGATAGTGTTTTGTCTGATGCCAGGTCATCCAACAGGTCTTGAAGCTCTGTTTTTTTCTGCTTTGGTTAGTTAGGCTGTAACATATCGTGCAACAGCAGTAGAATTGTCTGCAATGTACTGCACATCTATGTTTGCATTCCATAACAGGGCAATGATTGCATTGTAATCGTTGATATATTTTGCTTCTTCTGTTATTTTTATGTAATACGTGTTCTTAGGTGATTTACCTTTAACACTATGTTGAACTGAAGACATGAAGTTGTTCAATTCACCTGTTTCTGTAACTGATCTAGGGAAACCAAAGCGACATTTGGTGTAGTACTTACCTTTGTTTTTGTATTTGCGACGACAATATTTGCCACATTTGTGTCTTTGAAATTGTAAAATCTGCCCATGCAGGTCACTATGTGTCCGTTGTGAAAGGATTTCACAAGTGACATATTTTTGGATGAACTGCAAAACAGTGGCATCACTGTCGTGACCAAATTTAGGTGCACCTTTGATCGAATAAAGCGTGTGTATATGTGGTGCTCCTCTCGCCTGATATTCTTTTCTCCAAAAGAAGTGCTGCACTTCTCAGAGGGGAGGAACAGTTTTATTGCAAATAAAGTGTAGCATAGCAATGAAACGATGATGGAAATATCTTGACACATTAGCTGGATCTAGAGAGCAAAGTTCTCCAGGTGTTAACATATCTATGTTGGTTTTGTTGTTGTTTGCTATGCGTAGGAACTCATGTATATCTTCCCATGCATATTCTGCACAACTTAGTGTAACAAACCAAGTCAGTGGTCCAAGGTTTCTGATCATACAACATACGTCTCTGTGCCATTGAAACCAGTATTCTTTTGTACCACGCATGTTTGCCAACAAATTTGTTATATTTGATTGTAAAACCTGATCTTTTTCCTGTACTTTTGGTATTAATTGTGTAGCTGACACATTTTGAAAGTGGGTTCCAGATTTCAAAATGTGTGCAACTCCGTAACATAGCGTTGCTAGTTCACTTTCAAAGAGTAGGTGAAATATGTACTCCACATTTTGTCTAAATCTGGGATCTTGTGAATACATTCGTAATGAGCGGTATTCTGATGCCGTAATCTGAGTGGGTCTGTCATTGTACCTTCCAACTTTGCCAGTAGGAAATAGCAGTGGAAAAGCATGTGCTTCTATACTTTTTTCCCATATACTCATTGGTGGACCTTTGGTTTGTCTCATTTGGTAAGTTTCTAGTGTATCATCCATGCTTTCATTGGAATGCAATGGATGAATTGTGTACTGGTCCAAAAGAGTGCATACTGCAGCAGGATCCAGAAGTTCGAATTGTCCAGGTTCTGATGGCTTTTGAATTATTTCAGTTGCCTCCCTTAAGTGTTCTTCAATATTTATTTCTTTGTAGTACTCGTTATTGTCTTTCAGATATTGCAAGGCTTGTATGAGTTGTTGCAGGGTTTTTGGTAGTGGAAACAATTCCAAATTATTTGTGATAGCACGTGAAGGAGTTTGGTTGTTGTCTAGTTTTGTAGTGCAGTAACTGCAACAAATTGGGGCCTCTCTTATTTCATATTTGTTTTCTGTAAAAGGTACAGAGCCAATTGAAACCATTTGGAATCTTCATTGTCTTCTATTTTGTATGCTATGTCTACATTTTTTGTGCTCCTTTTGTGGAACGTTCTGCGGCAACACACACGCTGTCTTGATTCCTGCCCTTCATGTCCCCAGCCCTCCAAGATGTCAGGCTGGAGCCAGGCCACGATCACCTACATGGCCCTCAAGGGCCTCTCCATCCCTCCAAAGACCCACTTGGAGTCAGACTTGGCGCTTGTGGCACCAGACTCACTCACTCCCATAGGATAACATTGGGGATTGGACTCGTAGTGCATTCATGGGGACAAGGTGGATACCCCCACATATTTCGGTTCCCAGAACTGCATGTGCGGTCTAGTCCTTTGGGTGTGGTTCAGCCAAGAGACACCTGGGATATCCAGAGACTATTTAAGCCACACCCAGGCTGAGAAACAAGCTTTGTGTTTTCTGCACCTGCAGCGTGAGACTCACCGTGTTCGGATCGGTCTCCAGTAGGCCTGCATCTTTCTTCTGCGCTCAGCTCCTGCAAGAAAAAGAACACCGTTAGGGACAGCCTTACCTTGCAGCGCTTCTGCCCATCATTCTTCGCTCCTTCTGTTCTGTGGGCATCTTTGGCGGTGTCATTCCTATCCCAGCACGCTGCTTCCTAAGGAAAAGGGAGAAGAACAGAAAAATGGCATTAGTAAGCATTCTGCAAATCTTTGCTTATTTTTAAATACTGTACGAGCTTCAAACGCTTACCTGAATCCCAGCCGCTCTGGAGGAACTCTGTCTCTGGAACTTCTCATCCATCTGCACGAGGGAAAAGACACTCCAGGTTAGCGTGGAAACATCTAGAGAAGCGCTGCATACCGCGCTTACCCACCGCATTTGTTCTTCATACCCGGCGTCCACGCTGAAAAAATACGAAAGGGATGCATCGCACATCGGGCTCTCACTCACCTTCAGCGATACTCATCTCAGCAGCACGCCGCTATCCCCGGACGCCGGATATCATCTAAGGAAGGAAAGGAACGAAGTTAGAGAACTGTTCAAAAGACTCATTATACTTACCTGTCAGACTCTTGCCATTGAAGTAACTAGGCAGCAACGAGCCTGCATCAATCAACGCGCCCCTGTGCTGAAAGCAGGACGGAGAGCACACTATCCAAGAAAACAAGGTGAGCTGTGGATGAAAGGGAAGGGTTGGACCCTGGGGAAGAAGGGGTTCAGGCACACAGAGACAATAGGGAGTTAAACTCTACCAATCCTGTGTTTCAGGCCCAGTCTCCAGTCGAATAGCCTCCAGGGAAGGGTTTGAGGTCGTAAGAGGTCAGAACAGGCTGAGTGACGTCCCTTTGGATACCAGGTGAGCGTTACACACACACATGGTTTCGTACTTCAGCCGATGCACTTTTACATTTTAGTATTTATTTTCTGTATGTGTGTAATAGAAGGTTGCTATGTGCAGATTTGTTGCTACTCTTTTCTAAAACTATTGCATTTTGTCAGTGACTGTCACTTCCAAAATATTTTCTCAGGATACGATCAATTTCTTCTTGCAGGTATTTGGGTGTACCATGCAGAACAGTGTAATTTAAATTGGCTAATTCAGAAGCTGGACTTTTAGCATAGTATATTTTATACACTAGATTTTTTACATTTGAATGATATATTGATATCCTTTTGATATCATGGAAGGTGCTTTTGCAAATTGGTCCAGAAATGCAGGCTAATGAATGTCCTTGCAGTCCTGTGTATTTGCGCACTGGACAGATATCCATATTTTGCAGCACTTTCATTTTTATTTTGTCTTTACCATTCACATACTGATTGAGAAACTGACGTAAAGATTTGAAAGATTTGTTAGGAATGGCACACATTTATGTGCACGGCCATTTGTATACTGGACGGTCTGGTTCAATCAAATCGTGAGGTAATTCTGAGTTTTCAGGGCATACTTTTCTAAGCACTGTTTTTTGTTCCATGATGGTACTATTGTTTTTTCATACCCTCCCCCACTGCTATGGATGGCAATTGTGTTTGTTTGATTTTGTTTGTATGCTTCTTCATTAAAATATGGTACTGTGGTTGTCGTGTGACTCCATTCACCTCCACAAATATGTAAGAAGTTATTTTTGTTCAAATTACGTTTATTACTAAGTTTCTTTTGTAGTTTGGTACTTAGTTTCATTCTATTTAACACTAATATGAACAACTTCCTTTTGAGAAGGATTGCACTGTCCACGAGAGCTTGTAGGAATTATTTTCTACGGTAGGTTTTAAGGGTTCATGATGATTTCGGTCCTGTTCTTATTAGATTCTGAAGGACTCTGTGGCGAAACATTTTTGCTAAAATATTTTTTCGCTATGCGTTCTTGTTACTATATCAGTATTAATAGGAGCATTGTTAGAAATACTGGTAGATGATTTCTTGTGAAGAGTTTTGTGTTTCATGGTACATTTTGATGGAGGAGGTAAAGTTTCGGTAGTTGAAGCTTCCTTTCTCTTCCTAAATGACTGTATTAGCTGTTTTGTTCCAACGTTCTGTACAAACTCTGCTACAGATGGATACTTAGGTTGGACACTTTTATTTTTATTTGCTCTACTTCTGCGTTCCTTTCTACGGACTTGCTTTTTGGTAGGCATTCTTTGGGGTCTGTTGAAAAAAAGAAGGCATGGTTTGGTCTGTTGTACAATGTATGTGTGCTGTGTGCACGCGTGCATGTGTTTGATGGGGAAACTCTTTGTGGTGGTGTGTCTATGTGCATTGCCTCTTACAATGATTTGGGAAGGCTATTTTTCTGTTTGTATACTACTGCAACGTGCTTCAGATGAGAGTACAAAGTGGACTAGTGGTGAGCAGAAGTATTAATAGTAAACGTAATGGCATAAAATTAAAACATCTAATTGTTTTCTAGTACTAACATTCTAACAGTTTTTTTGTTGTTATTTGCGTTTCAAACACACAGGGATTTCTGAACCATTCTGCCTGTTATTCTTTACATAAAGAATGAGGATTTGTGGGTAGAATAGTTCCGAAATCAATGTTTGCTTTGGTGTACAAATTAAATAAATAACCCACACAGTCTCTTTGAGTAATAATTAGAATATAAAGGTAGTACTGTGCTTACGTTTTTTTGCGGAATGACCAGTTTTCTTCGGAAATGTTGTTTGCAGTCTAGATGCTGTTGATTTTCAGGAGAGTAGTTTTCACTGCGAATGAAAAAAAAAAATACTACCTTTGTGTGCTTAACACAGTGATGTTACTATATATGTTACTTTTGCTTCTTTTATCTGAGTATTCGCCTTTCATATTTCAACATAGTGCATGTGCACATTTCACTTCCCTATGTGCCACCTCTATATGTTATTTGCAATGGTTATGAAAATGACTTGTTTTTTTAAAGCTGTATTATCTATAGGAGAGAGGTTTGTAAGCGATAGGTCATTATAGTAGATGGGAAAAATTCCTCTACTTTCGTATTATAAGTACGAATCCGAAAAATTGGAAGACCCTCAGTGGGAGATGCCACCACAGCAATCGGGAGCGTTTATTTTTCTCATACGATCGCACTGCACGTAGCATTAATGTAGGCGGTATACGTTACAAAATTCAGACATTTCCTAATGGACAATAGAGTTTCGCGCTCAATAGGGATGGTTGTGACCTATGTATAGGTTATGCCGGAGACATTAAGAAGTAGTGCGGTTTGTCAATGAAAAATCGCATATCTTGCACATAAAGCGGGAGCGTTGGTATGTATTGCCTATAAAGAATTATTGGCATTAAGTTGTTTAAATTAAATCATAAGGGTTGCACATGTTCTCTGATTAAAATATGCATATCTGTACTTTATACTCATGCATGTGTGCATGCATGGAGATGTACGTAGAAAACCGCGACACTTGCACAGTAGTTTTTGAAGTAGGCGCTTTGCAATGATATGCAACTTCCCTTCAGAGTCATCGATAGTACATTTGAAATGCAAAATGTTGATGACGGAGTTTGATTTAGCGAAGATGATTGTGATTGGTGGATGGATGTGTGACTGCTTAGTTCTGTCCAATGAGGGAATGGATTTGCGATTGATGTAGAAAGGGTAGAAGGACTGGGTAAGAGTTGCGTTCCGCACGTACACAACGCTTGTCCGCGGTTAGGGCATGTCGCATACGGGTTTCTACAGCAAATCCAGCATGGAAAGGGCACTGTAAGCTTCAGCCAATCAGATGTTTACATTGCTCTTTTGTGTCGAAAGATGGTGCGTACACTGAAGATGGCAGAGGTGCAGAGAGTCAGGGTTTTGGTGCTTGGGGATATTTTTGTCCATGGTTTACAGCACTTTGCCGAGAGTAGGCATGTGGCACACCATTTCGATGTGAGAGGAGTGGAGGTGCTGTGGAGCGCTGAGAGTGATCGCAATGTTGAGGCAATGCTGGAAGTTTGCCGACACATGCGTATGATGACCACTCCGCATGTGGTATTTTTGCACTATGGTGCTTGCCATTTGGGCTACGTGTCTTCACGTACTTTGTTAAAAGACTTGGAACAGTTGGTTCAAGCTGTCATGAACATCTTTCCAATTGCGACAGTAATTTGTTCTGGTTTACTCCCTAGAGGAAAATGGGACAACAGTTCTGTTTTCTGTCCTGATCAAAATATTGGGAGGTGTATCATCAATCGCGGGTTGCATGCTTTCATGTTACGAGCTGGTATGTTTTTCTGCAGCCACGATAACATTGTGCCCAGTAATGCCGATTATTTTGAAGCAGATGGTGTTGTGTTGTCTTCTTTGGGAAATGCCATGTTCCTTTGGAATGTACGGCTTGCTTTAGAGAAGCTTCTATAAGGGTTGTAGGAGTAAAGCAATAAAAAAAATTATATGAAAAAAACACAAAATAACAGGTGTCTGTAAGGCATCTGCCCAAAAACAAAAAAAAACTGCTCTTTTCAGAGCCCACCTTAAAGGGGAAAAGGGGAATAATACTTAAATATACAGTCGTCACGCTCCGATCCTGTAAATATCCGCAGACATGGCGGTGGTTTGCAGGCAGCGCATGTTAACAAGGGGGAATCTGGGGTGGAGCCATATGCAAATGAGAATGAGCGGAGCTAGGGATTGGTCAGTAAAGTTCAGTGGGTGTGTTCTGAACGGAGAAATTTACTGAGACCGTCTTCTCCCTGACAGCAGACTAGATTGTGTGCGCGCAAACAGATTATCTGGATTTTGGGAGATTCCTGCAGAAAGTTGCAGTCTATCTACAGATCTTGGATTACCTCATGAGGAAGTACACTGTCATGGCGTGTGTGGAATGAGGTGGCTCGTCTTGGTACCTCTCTGTATTACTTTACAAAAAGAGCGACATCCTGACATAATTATCATTCATTGTGGAGGAACAGTTTAGGCCATGTCTCTGGAATTCCTTTGCAATATGCAATGAAAGAAGGACTTGCGAAGGTCATGGACATGTTTCCAAATTGTCAAATACTTTTTTCCTGTATTGCATTAAGACAAATATGGCTGTGTTCTTCTGCATTTGGTCCACAAATGGAGAAAGCGAGGCGCAACGTCAATAAGGCTGTTTGTGCCTTTCTAAGAGATGTTGGCATGTCCTCTTTCCACAGTGAAAACATTTTGTTTCGCAGCTCTTTCATTTTTTGCAGAAATGGAGTCCATCTCACATATGCTGGCAATCAGATTTTTCTTCGCAATGTACAATCCGCATTGCAACCTTTTTTTCATTGACTGTACTCTATCCCTTTTTTCAAATGTTCAATTTTTGATACACACACAACACCACCAAAAGTCTCTTTTCAGAGCCGCCACTTAGTCTCAGCGTACAGTCCATTGGTTTTGTTCCGCTTGCACCCTCCATTTTTTTGTGTCCTATGACTGTCCGCTGACTTTTTCAAAAATGCGCGGAGGCCTACAGCGGCCATTTGACAGTTCTATTGTTAAACTACGAAAGGCGGCACTGAGAAGAGCCATTTTTTTTAATGTTTTGTACTTTTCCACTTCACTGCTTTTGGCCACACAACACACTAGGAGAGGAGGTCAAAGGAGTGAAAGGAAGGGACACCAACCACGGGGATAAGAAGGGAGGAGGAGAGAGATCGATATAGGGTGAGCTTTACTTGGGTAGGAGGCACTTCTGATGCTCTGTGACCGTAGCCTCAAAAGCACTTTGAAAATTCTCCCCCCTGCAGAGTACTGCATCGCAATACACACACAATATTGTCACCTTCGAAGGGTAAGGGTCAACAGCATTGCAAATGGCTTGTGAAGCAGCTAGAGGGATGCGCTCCGCCACACGAGTGTCTCTTGTTGTGAGAGGATTGGACACGGAGGATGCTGTGGAGGAACTCAATCTACTTCGTTCTTCACATGGCACCACCTTGCGAATGTCTGCACTGTGTTAGATGTCGCTTCATGGTTGTCGTACCAAAGCTGTACGCACCAGGTCTCCCGTGACTCAGCACCAACTGGCACTGGTTACACCTCACCAGGTTCGCACATGCTTTTGGTACGTTCTCACAAACGGAAAACAACCGCCACACCCACGACTCCTGGTGAGTGCTTGCAGTGCAGAGTTCCTCCACCTCATTCTCTTCTTCCTCTTCCTCCTCAATCTCTACATACTCACCCGTATATCCCTCTGCAGGCCCTTGGGGAGGTGGTGGTGGTGGTGGTGGAGGGTTTGGGGGTGCTGCTGAGGCTAATGAAGCTGCAGTAGCCATGGATGCCATGCCGGATACTTTCCTATTGGTCGATACAGCAGTAAAGGCAGCACAACTCAATCTGCTATAGCCAGAAGCACAATGAAAATGCGCTCGGGGGTGTGGCCATTTATAGGGATGGAGGGGTGCGCCTCATGACCATCTTGGTCACTCAAAAGCGTTCCAAAAATTTTAAACAATACCTCCACCGGTACACCTACTGTATGGGGCATGTGAAATGCTTATTTTACACTATGAAATAACTTCCCTTATATGTACAAGTTCTTTTATAATGTCGCGGAAGCACACAAACAAAACAAATTAGTCCACACGCTCAGCGTGGGTGCAGTTACATGATGACATCCTGAACACATCCGCGAGGGAAATGGGTGGCCGGTGGACAGCAAATGTACACTAACAAACGTACGCATGCGTGCAACAGTCCTACGGACAGTGTTCGGGTCCTCAAACTAATTACAAGTGCGCCTCAAGTGAGACGGACAGTTAGGGACAGGGGCGATGGTCGTTGTACTTATGGATGTACTGCGCATGTGCATACATCATCTGCTGACTGCACGGACAGGTCCACTGTCCTTAGGACACCTCCATTTTGTTTGCCCACGAACATGCCGCCCACCACACTTGTTCTACGGACGGTTCCATCTTGGCTATGGACGATACGGATAGGTATACTGTCCTTAAGACACTCCCATATTGCTCATTTACAGACATCCTGGACACCTGGTGTGCTCTACGAACATGTTCTATCTCGTTTGTAAGCAGTGCTGAGAGGTATAATATCATTAGGGCGCCCCTTTGTTTATTTACACACACCTTGCATAGATGGTGCATTCTAAGATCAGTTCCATCTTGGTTGATATTGGTACGGGTAGGTGTGTTGTCATTAGAACAGTCCTATTCTATTGCTTACGGGTAGCTCGAACAGGCGCGCTGTTCGCGAACATTGTAAGCCTTTTATTAAAAAAAAATTCCTCCACCTCTGCAACAACAACAAATATTCAAAAACTTTCCAAAAACTCACACACAGTTCAGTCAAGAGAAATACAGGGGGAGGCAGATACTGAAACAAATATAGGGGACTTAGGATTCAACATGTGCTGGTTATGAGGGGATGATTTGTGTGGGGAAGAAAGGATGGATGTTTCATCAAAACGTCTATGTTCTTCTGGAAGGTTTGGGGATGGTTCAATAGGGAATGGAGAAGGGGGGCAGGTACAGGTGCAACAGTGATAATGTACGTTCCCTCTCACAACGCCCTCCACAAATTCCCTTAAACTTTTAAAATTGTCATTCAGTGTCTCCATTTTCAGTTCAATCCTTTTCAGCCTGTCTTCCTCTGTGTCTTTTATTGCCCTTTCTTCATTTCTTCCCTGCTCTGTTAAAAATAAATATACATATGTTAAATGCCTATAAAATACTGATCATTATTTTGCTTATGTAGAGCAGTGTGTACCATTATTGTCGCTGTCTTCGGACATTTCCCCAAGCTGAAAATTCTCCTCCAACCACTCCAAAGTACTGGCCATTTCTGTGTCAAAACAACAGAAAGAAATTATTTTTTCTGCCCCACATACCAAAAAAAGTAGACTCACATATAAGAAAAATGAAGTTCCCTTACTATTTTGTTGTACGTTTGTTGTAGTGTGTGCGTCTGCAGTCGGTCCTGGCTGCAGAGTTTCTGTAAGGTAATTACGTTGGAGGCATACCTTTTTTGGTTATGGTACAATCCAATTCATTCTACATAGTCATTAAATGCATGGTTTTAATTTCACACGTTTAGGTTTCCCTACTTCTTTATTAGTACTTGTAATGTCTATATGTGTCCTTTTTCCTAGGTGCGCATTTTTAGTGTGAGACAGTAGTAGAATTTCAGGTACCCCCTGCCTGTTTGGCCACTGTTGACCATGTCCGCGCCCGTCTGCAAACAGGCGCTCAGTCCGTGCCTTTCAAATATCAATAGCGAGGGGGTTCTGTATGTTCTATGTTACATGTATATAAAGTAAGTAAATTATACTATATATCTTCCAAGATCACATCATGATAATGTATATTCAACAAAAAAACTTTATTGCCACGGTGTTATGATTAAGTTCTCCTTCACGAAAAATGTCAACTGCAGCACACAAACAACTTTGTTAAAGGGACGTTATTGTTACGTTGCCCTAATAAAAACCCCTAAAATTCACTACAAAAAAAACTTTGTTAAGGGGACATTATGGTTAAGTTGCCCTACCAAAAAACTGTCCACTTCACTAAAACACCCTTTCTAACGTCCCATTACGGTTCAAATTACAACTGAAAAACCCCTGAAATTCATCAGTTATGGTAGGCTAAGCACCCATTCCTGCCATCAACCCCTGTGCACTGCTAACACTACCACCCAGGTCATGAAAGATGCCATCACAAATGTCATTGACGACATCACTGATGACATCACATGTTTAGCCCCTTTGCTCGTATCTACACTAAGTTGGACCTTCGAGGGGCGTATCATCTGGTACGCGTAAAAAACGGCGACGAATGGAAGACTGCCTTCCGTACCAAATATGGATTGTTCGAATACCAGGTGATGCCTTTCGGGCTTTGCAACACACCGGCAGCTTTCCAGTATTTTATGAACGATGTCCTTCGCAAAAACTCATAGACGTCTGTGTTGTTGTATACATAGACAACATCTTAGTATACTTTTCATCTGAACAAGACCATGTGAAACATGTTCGTGCTGTATTAGAAAAACTATGTCAGCATAAACTATATGCAAAATTGGAAAAGTGCATTTTTCATACTTCGGAAGTCGAATTCCTTGGATTTATCCTGACCCCAAATGGAGTTCGAATGGATTCACGAAAGGTGGATGCAATCCTCAAGTGGCCCTCACCTACCTCAATTAAAGGGGTACAGAGTATGCTTGGATTTGCACATTTTTGTAATAAACGTTTCCAGTGGACTGAATAAGCAGGAAAGGCCTTTCAAAACCTAAAACAGAAATTCACTTCCGCTCCTGTTTTAAAGCACCCACGCCCAGAACTTCCATACGTGGTTGAAATAGATGCATCCAGCTTAGCCATGGGCGCTGTTCTTTTCCGAAAAGGATCCTGAGACTGGTGAACTTCACCCGGTGGCATTCTGGTCACGGAAATTTTCAGCACCTGAGTTAAACTATGCAGTTACCAACAAGGAATTACTGACCATCAAGTCGGCGTTCAAGGCCTGGCGGCATTATCTTCCCGGAGCTCGACACACCATCACCGTAATCACGGACCACAGGAACTTACAATATCTAAAGACAGCCAAGGCTCAATCATCACGCCAACTTAGATGGGCCTTATTTTTTGCAGAAAATGATTTTGTGATTACTTACCAACCTGGTTGTCGAAATGGCAAAGCAGATGCTTTATCTCGTATTGGAATGGGAGAAGCATATTCAAATCCAGAACCAGTACCCATAATCTCAGAGAGAAGAATTCTTGGAATAACTACTCTACAGACTCTGGACGACGTTCATAAAGAGATTCAGCAGCTTTTCAACCCTGCAGCCTTACAAAGCTGGTTAAACAAAGGCAAAGATTATTCAGTCATCTATCACCTACCATACTATCAAAGACCTACCAAGTAAAGAACTACAAGAACAAGTTATCTCCAATTATCATTAGTCTTTGGTAGAAGGGCATCCTGGGATCGCTAAAACCGAGGCCAAGATCAAAAGACAATTCTGGTGGCCTACTTGGCGGAAAGACATTAAGTCATTTATACTGTCTTGCGGTATTTGTGCTCAAAATAAGACCCAGAAGAAGAAACCAGCAGGTCTATTACAACCTTTGGACATTCCACATACGCCTTGGCATACCTTATCCATTGACTTAATTACTGACCTTCCCCCATGGAAAGAGTACAACACCATCCTAGTAATAGTGGATCTTTTTTCCAAAATGGCTCATTTCATTCCATTAAAGGGTCTACCTTCAGCCTCGACCTTGGACAAAGACTTTCAGTTTCATGACAGTTTCATTCAATATGCCATACAGAAAAAAACAAGTAGAATGTAACCAGCAATAATGGTCAGCTAATGATAAGTTGATGCTCGTTCGGGTATAACATCGTCGAAAGTGAAACTTACATTATATTCAGCATTTCCATTCACTTGGCGTAACACCGATGAGTTTTCATGAACTGAATTTACATATTCCTTAGTCCAGTTTTGGAATGGACAACCTTATCATATCTTACATTATTACACCCCTCCTTTCATTCAATTCCTTTCGGAATGGTCCCTTTCTCTCAAGGTCAAAAAACAATTTAACCTTATACTGTGTGTCCGATGCGTGGGCTTCCTTAGTTCGCAAGCAAAAATTCAAAGCTGATGACCTTCACTCAGAATGAAAATACATTCTTAGTTTGCAACATTTTGTGTCACCGCATCCATGAGAACTGTAATTGTGATGCACGGGCACAGGAGGAAAAATGTGGGGGCTGTCCTTGCTCGATGATCGTGGCGCTGCTGAGGAGTAGGCGAAACTTTGCAATGACATTATGCGCCCTACTCCAAAATTGGAGTAGAGAGTACACAAAAAGGAGTCAAAAGTGTTTCTAGCAATAGCCCCACCTATGCTTAGGTCACAGACTCCTTCACTTATGTAGGCTAGGTCTCATCCCTTTTGTGGGATTGTAAGGCAATTGTAAAAACTGCAGTAGTTGAAAAACAAAGTAACAAAGAGGATACATTTTAACAGATGAATTGGATGCTTTATTTGGACACTTCTTAAAAACATTATTGATCATAAAAACAGATGGTAATCATTTGTACCTGGATTTGAACAGTTTCACGAGCTCTGTTTTAGGTGGACAGGGCACGTTGGCAATGTTTTCTGACAATGTATATGTAATCGGAACAAAATTGCACACAATTCCATGATTATACATCTCCAAAACATTAATAATAAGATCTTTCACAAAATCAAAATCCATTTCATCATATACTGCTTGACCACCCATTTTTTGCTTCTTTTTGTAAAGGCCATATTATAGTGAAGCATCCCAAGGTCTCCCACAGTCCTTGATTGGTCATGGCCTACATTCTCGTTACGCGCTGCTAATACCGCTAGTAATATCCTATATTTCATCCCTTAAATGCCGAAATGCAATCTCTTTCACCTGTACTTTACGCACATATTGTGGAACACCTCCAAATCTACTGTGTGACAGAATGCTGTGAGTCCCGTCAGATCTCTTGATAGAGTTTTATCAAACACAATCTTCTCAAGTGCTTTGTGTGGAGGCGAAGATAGAATCAACCACTTCTTCTTCCGTTCCTGCACAGGACTGTTCACGAACATCCAAACTGTTCGGACTTTCGCTGCAAAAAAACACCTGTTTTTTGCTTCTTGCAACCATATCGCATCCCATCCTCATCACCCCTCACATCCCCAAAGATTATTTGATAAGTTTGACAAGTGCAATGTTGTGTTTTTTAATATGTTTTTACCACAATGTCCGCGGACACCAGACGCGAATCCAAGATGGCGGGCGTCTCCAAAATTCTGACGCATTTCACTCTTCACCCCAGCCAATCAGAGAGCACGTCACATGTCCGCGGATACGACGCAAGCCCATTATCCAATCAGTGTCCTGTCAGCGGAGCGATCAGGGAAGAGTGTCCGCGGAGCGGACATAGATATCACTATTTTTTTGTGACCTACTTTTTGGTCTTTTTTAAAAAAAACTACTGGATGGATTTTCACCAAATTTACAGATTTCCGAGACTAAGCCGCTGCTCCTGATGCACATTTGGTGAAAACCCGTCCAGCAGTTTGGGCTGTAGGCGTGAGAAAAGTTTTTTCCCCATTCAGTCTATGGGAAAATAAGAAGTGTTGGGACCCCCCTATAACTCTGTCCCCCCTGGACCAAACCTCACCAAACTTTGCAATGACAAATTCAGAGTGGGCCATATACTTGTTTTGCAAAGTTTGGTGAGGATTCGTCCAGGGAGAGCAAAGTTATAAGCTGCCCAAAAAGTGCTCTTCCTATATATTTACTGACAAAAAACATTGTTAAAGGGACATTATGGTTAAGTTGCTCTACTAAAAACCTATCACCTTTACTGGTTACTGTAGCTATTTCTCTGAACACAACATACAGATAGTCCTGGTGTGATATCTCGCTGCTTTGGCTGTAGATATCTTTGCAAGGTCAGCAGGAGTACGCAAATGTGTTAAAAAAGCTACGAGAACTTGTTGCAAGCACACAGAGATTGAATACAGAAAATCACAGGCTATTACTAGCTGCACCCTAGTCAGGCAAATGCACACTTTACTGTCAACTTAAAATGTCCCCCCACAGGCCCTCCACGTCATTGCAAGCGTACCAGACAGCCCCTCACGCACTCTGAAAAGTTCATAGGGCCATCCAGAAAGTGAACCGGGACCGCAGCGGACTTGCATCGGCTCAGGCATGCGCAGTACTACCTGAATCCTGCACCATTGGGATGATCCATGCGGGGGTAGCGATAAGACCACAAACCCAACGGGCCCCTTGGATGCATTCGAACTAGACTATGCTGAACAACCCCATATACAGGCCGTAGACTGAGTCCCTGGCCAAAACCCCTGCGGAAGGCGGAAATACAACCAGACCACCCTGGGTGTCCTTGGACTGCTGCGGGCCCACTGTCTGGCCGAGAGGCACACATGCTGAGAGGGGACGTAGTCCCCATATTTGAAGCCAACCATCGGCTCAACATTCAAGCATACAGACAGAGTACAACAATGACTTATGTGTATCAAACACCACATCTGAGCTCAGTGACTATGAGACACAGTTAATATTGTGTCCCTGGAATCATTCTGAGGTCCTCCAGGAGCGGAGACAATGGAATCCCATAGAACCGCCAGCACCAAGCAACATATTTAACGCCACAGGTACTGAATCCCAGAACCCAAAGGGCAGTCCTTGATAAAGGACTGAGAACTAACTACTTTCGCCCAGTTAAGGACCACTCCCTGCACCGCAACATTAAGGTCCTCATAGAGGGTTGGGCCCTCGGACATCGGGCGTGTGCCCTCCTCTGGAACTGGTGGTAACTTCGGCCCGCAGCTTAAAACAATGGATGAGACTCTTGGATCCCCAATGTGATCACCCCGAAACGACACCTAACTGCTCACAGCCACAAAAAGAAAGACGAACCCCCAGCGAAATACGCTGTCTCCTCCTCACTGTTCAACATTGATCGGAGTGCACTAAGGGGTTGGGACCTCTCAAAGAGCAGAGAGGCGTGTGCCTCCCTTGGGACACCACGCTGACAGTGGAAGACAGAAAATGGAAATCTCTGTGCGCAAAGGGAAAATTAACCGTGCTTCACAGACAGATCGATGTTCCGAACAACCCGTCTGGATAACCACACGCTCACAAAGCCCGGTGGGAAGAAGCATCTGGCACTCAACATCTGCGGCCAGCAGAACGAAAAGCGCATGGACACATGCCAAAAACTTGCTATACCAGTATTCCCCATTTCACTCTGAAACAGATCTCAGATCGGGTCCTATCATGGCAACACAGGGAACAGAAGCTGTGGCAACAAAGGCGGATATGGCGGCTCTCCTCAGTGAGATGAAGAGCATGATGGCAGACATCGGGGGAAAGAGCGACAGGATTACAAACAGAATTGATAAACTTGAAGAGAGGCTCGAGGGGGTAGAGACCAACCAAACCTTCCTCGATATGTTTGAATCCCAAATAGACCAAATAGACCAGAGGCTTGAAGAGTATCGCCTGAAAATGGACGATTTGGAAAATCCTGCACGAGAAGGGGAAACAGAACAAGACCTGAAAAGGTCCATCCATGCGATTCTAAAAATATTATTTGATGATGACACAGTGGATGAGCCCAAGATTGATCGCATACATAGATTGGGAGGCACCCTGTTGGCCCAAAGACGCTACTGGTGAGATTTCACAATTACTCAGATAGAGCGAGAATCCTGGAGAAGGCCAAGAACACCCCCCAAATAATCCACAACACAGCTAATGTGATGATCTTCCAGGACTTATCCTCGCTCACTCTGGCCATACAGAGGAAATGTATACCTCTGACCAAATGGCTCAAAGAAAAGGGAATCCGATATCGGTGGGGATATCCTTACTCCCTCACGTTCGAACACGAGGGAAGAACTGTTCAGCTATGAACAGAAATGACATACGGGCCTGCATAGTGGCCCTGGTAGGCAACCAAGTCAACGAACAGAACCCGGTAGAAGGACCCCGTGACGATCGACAATGGAGGCTACAGGGACTCGGACGTAGGAAAATCCTGGAATCCAGGAAATATAGGAAGATGAACGCCTCACCAGGAGTAGAGCCCTGATGGTAGTGGACGTTGAACAGTGGGGGTCAGGTGAAGCACCACTCTACAGGCCATTGGTGTTTCAAGAAGGAGGGACCCCCGAGGATGCCGGGCCACCTTTTATCATTGATCTCCTCCCCTAGTCCCCTCCCTATTGTGTGCGTACCGGTGGCGGATCCCTTGGAGCGGAGAGCAAGAAGAGTTTGTAGAAGCGGGATATCACCCCAAACTCAGTTAGGTCTCTTCTGAGGTTGTCCCCCCATGGGGATTCAGTAAGGACCCCCTTGAGCTGGAGGTATCGGAATGGGGACATGGTGCCTATTCCCAGGGCTTCCTCTAAGTCCTGCAAGGGTAGGAATGAGCCCCCCACGCAAAGGTGGCCAGTCCTGATTAGACCGGCTTCAACCCATGTCTTAAACGCGGCTGGCTCTGCTATCTTGTCTATAAAGGGGGGGCCCAGATACAGCTCAGTGGGGAGGGCCAGGTTGTGAGCCAGCGTTAATAGCCTCCCTCCCTCCAAAGGGACCACAGCACTTTCAGGACGGGGTGGTTCAGGACCCTTCTTGGGATGTTCTTTTTAGGGACCCGGAGCCATTCTTCTACTGTGACAGGTGCGAGGACCTTGTTGTCCATGGCTCCCCATTGTTTTTCTGTGCCAGGAGTAAAGTGGTCGATCAGCACCTCAGCTGGGATGTCCTGTGGTATGTCTCCAGGTCTGGATAGCCTCCCCACCATCGTCTTTCGGCCTGGTTAGCACATCATAGGAAATCATGTGTTTTTTACCAGACCAGAGAAAGTTCTGGAGGACACTTTTCGTTTCTGTAAAGAATGTCTTGGGGACCCGGACGGGAAGCATTTGGAAGAGGAATAGAAACTTAGGATGAATCACCATCTTTATCAGGTTGAGGCGCGCCATCTAGGAGAGACCCGGTCTTGGCCATCTCTCTATGTCCTTTCTAATTTCAAACCAGAGTGGGGGGAAGTTACCCGGGAATAGGCCATCAGGGTCTCGTCACCTGAACCCCTAGATATCGGAACCCGTCCTCCTGTAGTCTGAAAGGGGAGCTCGCTCACATAGTTTGCCTCTGGGTGTGCCAGGTCTCCCCCCACGAATGCTACTAACTTCCCGAGGTTGACCTTGCACCCCGAAAGCTCCCCAGAATGCGTCAGGCCCTGGGGGATCCAAGGGACCGTCTGAGACGACCGCGAACAGGCAGATCATGCATTGTGTATCTCCTATTTGTACCCCTCTGATAGCCTCGTCGTTGCAGACAGAAATTGCCCATGGTTCCATCACCAGCGCGTATATTAGTGGGGACCCCTGATGTGTGCCCTGCTCCAGGGGGAACCGCAGTGATTCCGTCCCGTTTGCATCCACCCTAGCCGACGGAGAGGAGTATATCGCTGACATCAAACCGATCCACCTCGGCCCCATCCCTAGAGCCGAGAAAACCTCCCCCGTGAAGGCCCAACTGACCCTGTCAAAGGCCTTCTCTGCGTTGAGGGCCAATAAGAGCGCAGCCTCTTCCCAGACCACCCTGGCGCTGTGCACATGGAGGGTCTTCTGCATATTACCAGAACCCTGTCTGTTTAGGATGAAACCCGCCTGGTCAGAATGTATAAGGCGGGGAAGGCATCCCTCCAGTCTGGATGCGAGGATTCTGGCAAAGATTTTGGCGTCCAAGTTCAGAAGCGAGATAGGTCTATATGACCCGCATTCTGCCTGATCCTTGCCGGGCTTGGTTATAACAGTGATCAGGGCCTGTAAAAACGTCGGTGGGATCGAGTCACGATTTCTAATTTGGTTAAACAATTTGGCCAGTGGCTTCACCAAGATAGATTGGGTTTGTTTGTAGAAGTCTGCCGTGTAACCATCTCCCCCTGGGGCCTTCCCAGCCTTTAACCTCTTGATGGCACCCTACACTTCCTCCTCGGATATTTCCCCCTCCAAGACCTCCCGCTCCGAGTCACTCAGCCGGGGCAGGGGATGTTCTGCCAGGTAGGACTGAATATCATCCAATGACTCGACCTCCTATCTGGAGTAGAGTTCACTATAAAAGTCGGTGAAGCCCTCTGCTATTTCCTCCCGGCTCCTACGAACCCTTCCATCTTTGTCCCTAAGGTGGCCCACCCCCCTGTCCACCCTGCATCCTCGTGCCCTTTGCGCCAAGAGGGTCCCCACCCTGTCCCCCCGTTCGTAGTACCTCTGTTTGGTGTATCTGACTTTCTTGATGACTTCCCCTATGAGGACCGTATGTAGCTCCTGTCTTTTACCTTGCATCTCCACTAGGAGAGCCTTGCGGTCCTCTACGGGAACTCCCAGCCTAACTCGCAGGGCGGCCAGCTCTGTGCGGAGCTTATTTTCGATTAGGCCCTGTTCACGCTTACGTCTTTAGCTTTCAGCTATCAAGGTGGCCTTTGCGGCTTTCCAGACCACAGACATGTCGGTCTCCCCATTATCATTGGTCTCGAAGTAGGCTATCATTTCTTTCTGCAGGGATTCCCGAAATATTGGGTCCCTAAGGAGTGTATCGTTGCACCACCATCGTGATGACCTCGGGGAGATGGCCAGTGACCAGTCGGCTATAGGTAATTCGTGGTCTGACCATGTTATTGCCTCCACCCTTGGTTGATCGGCCTCCCCACTCCCTTCCTCGGAGATTAGCAGGAGGTCAATTTGGGCGAGAAAAAGGTATATCCACCCTGGGACAGATATGTTCTACGCCATATGTCAACTCAATAGTGTTCCTGGAGAAGGGACGCATAGCTAGATTGTCCTTGGAGATTCCCTTAGGCGTTCCTCCCCTTGCCGACCACCAGTCCAGGCGGGGGTCCATTATGAGGTTGAAGTCCCCCCCAAGTATCATGGCCCCCCCAGCCCATTCATCCATCACCGTAAAAAATTGAGTAGATAATCGCACCTGGCCCGAGTTGGGTGCATATAGGGTGGCTAAGGTGATGCGTTCCCCATCGCAGGTACCCTTCACGCCCAGAAACCAACCACCAAAACCCCTTTTGGTTTCTACATCTGTAAGGCGGAGCGCCTTGCCCAAGAGGATGCCCACCCCCCCCTTTTTGGTACTTCTGTGAGAGGCCCAGTAATTACTACCGATTTCCTTCCCCCTTATCATAGACACCTTCCCCTGTTTGTAATGTGTTTCCTCCACCCTGGGTCCTGAGTCATTTGTGCCAATGTGTGAGGCTTGTAAACTATCACACTGGTCTCGTGAAGGCGGGCCCCCGAATGCGCTGGTCTCGGGTCGGTGGAGTTCTAGTGTCCACTTTGGTACCACTCTCAGGGGGGTGAGTAGTTTATAGCTGGTGTCTGAAGGTTCACGTGTTCAGGCGGGGGCCCCTGGGTCAACAGTGCTCTGTGTGCTCACCTGATGTGATCTGCAAGGGTGGTCCAGCAGGGGTGCCGTGGCCGAGGCTCCCGGTTGCAGGGGGCCCGATGTGGTCCCGTAGCGTGGTGGAGGTGATTTTTGGTTGCCCTGCGCGTGAGGCGGGATCCAACGCCGAAGCCCAGTTCCAATGGCTTGATGTGGGGAGCAGTGAAGGGCCCAGGGGCACTCCCGCGTCGGCCCAGGCTCACAGGAGGGGTCACTCAGGGGGGGCCCCGTCAAGGACCCCCGACCTCCACCACTATTCCTCCAAGCCATCCAGTACGGGCCCCCAGTGCCCGAGTGCTGCCGCGGCGGTGCGCTGTGTAGGAAGGGGACCAGGGCACGCTCCCGCGTCGGCCCGGGTCTGCGTATGCTTTGTTGGCGAGGGTGGGGGGGCAGGAGGGATGTCGCCTCCTAGGCCTTCCTGATACTGGTCCAGAGGAGCTCGGCAGGCCACGCCAAGACCACCCCCCACTACCTCCCCCGCTGTGGGCACTGGTCTCCGCTTTACTTCAATTGACTCTGGAGGCGGGGGAGGATCACCAGCGCAGGCCCTTCACAGTCTGACAGGCCGCAGCGTTGTGTCGGGGGGCCTCGCTCGGGGTGCGCGGGTGCCGCGTGGATGGGGCACCCGGCTCCTCCCTCTCCAGCGCGAGTGACCGCACTGCAGTCTGAGGCCCGCGTTTTCTCTGGTGGTGTTGGGGGGAGGGGAAGGGCCAAGGCACAAGGACCGCTGGCGCGGGAACGGGAGCATCTCCGGGGTCCGCTCGAGCTTCCTCAAGTTCCCCGCCGGGTCCTCTTCATGAATTTCGCTATCTGGTGGGGGTACACTTCGCTGGGGCGCATTTCTTCGCTGTTTTCCCGGGGCCGTATGGGGAGCGTGAAGTTTAGGCAGCCATCTTGCCCACGCCCCCTGGTGGCCTTCCTAGTTGTGATTTTTAAGGTTTGGACCGTGGGTTGCACGTTCCGCATTGGTGGTCCGAGGCTGGCTGGGTGAGATGTTGCAGCTAGGTCGGATGCCAAGGGGAGGAGTGGGGAGGAGGGACGGGGATGGGGAAAGGGATAGGGCAGAGGAACTTGAAAGACAGGATCAAGGGTATGGAGAAATTAAACAGCAATGGTTGCAAGGGATGTCTGCATAATAACAAGAACAGACAAAGGTACAATGGACGCACCACCCCCAGTTAGGGCCCATGGGCTGCTCAGGATTAGCACACTCAATGTGAAGGGCTTGATCTCACCAAATAAAAGATCCTTGGTGTGCAGGGAATTCAAGAGGGCACACCTGGATGTGCTCTTCCTCCAAGAAACTAAATATATATGGGGGAAGAACGAAAAGTTTTGTACTCTAGAATAGGCTCTGAATACTGGAGCTCTGGTCTCTTAAGAAAGGCAGGCGTAGGTATACTGGTTAGGAAGGGGCTTAACCTTGAGGTCTCCAAGACCTGGACCGATCAGGAGGGGAGAGCCATCTTACTGGTGGGCAGAATTCACAAAACTACCCTTACTCTAGCGACACTATACTCCCCTAATGCCGGTCAAACTCACTTTCTGCAAAGCACTGTCCCGAAGCTGATGCTCGAAGCAGCGGGACATGTCATCCGGGGGGGGGACTTTAATCTATGGGCAGACCCCACCATGGATAGAAAGGCAGGTAACCCAGATACGGGTCCCCCTGTCGGACGGTGGCCGGGTAGAAGTGGTTGAAATGATGGGAGTGTATGG
The DNA here is from genome assembly GCF_040938575.1 of Ambystoma mexicanum. Classification (NCBI taxonomy): domain Eukaryota; kingdom Metazoa; phylum Chordata; class Amphibia; order Caudata; family Ambystomatidae; genus Ambystoma; species Ambystoma mexicanum. The sequence goes on along the minus strand of NC_090935.1, from coordinate 92,237,529 downwards.
TTTATAAGACGCCTGACGTAACCTGCACCCCAATGACAAAGGGTTCACCTTTTACTCAGCCCCACACCTAACATACACAGCGTTAAAAATCCAACCCGCAAAGGGACTTTGGAGCTAATTACGGCACCGTAATTTACGGTGCCGTAATTAGCGCCTTCCCCATTCCCATTATGCCCTATGGGGGCAAAAATGGGAATGGGGAAGGGCAAATGGTGAATGGGGAATTACCGCCCCACTCACCTTGGAATAGGGCGGTAATACCGCCATCCACCATGGCGGAATTGTAACCTTAGCGGCATGGACCATGGTGCTAATAGCACCATGGTCCTCCGCCAAGGTTGTAATGAGGGCCCATGACTTAGTTACGGTTGGTATTAGACTGGACACCCTACCAACCAAAAACACAAAATGACGATGCAATGAATCGCTTTGGAAAGATCCAATCTTCTGCACGGACATGGCCCGAGAGATTGAAGACTACTTCAAAATAAATGACACGGGAGACGTCTCAAAGAGAATGGTATGGGAGGCGGGAAAGGCCACGTGGAGGGGTGTCCTAATTAAAGAGGCGGCAGCGAAAAAGAGGGAAAGGGCTGTAATAGAGAAAAGGCTGAGGAAGGAGATCACGTAGCTGGACGAGCAGCATGGAATAATGAGAAAGATAGGACTGAAAAAGTTGCTGAGGCAATGCAGAAAACAGAAAAACTAAGACGCCTAGAGGAAGGCCTAGTGGTACGCAAACTTCAGTTTCTTAAGCAGAAGCATTATGAAAAGGGCGACAAGGCAGACGCACTATTGGCGGACAGGCTACGGAGGCAGCGGGCGGAAAGGTGTGTCACGGCCATTGAGAAGGAAGATGGACCACAGATTTCGGACCAAGAGGGAATCTTGGACGCGTTCGCAAAATTCTACGCATCAGAAATAGGGCAAGCCCAGGAGGAGGTTAATCAATACTTGCAGGGAATAGATATGCAGAGACTTCCCCGAGACACAGTGGAGGAGATAGAGTTGCCGATTACGGCAGAGGAGGTCGAAAGGGCAATCAAAAGGCTTCCACTGGGGAAAGCACCAGGAAATGACGGCTATACAGCCGGATTCTGTAAGACCTTTATAACCGGCGTCCTCCACTTCATGGTAGAATTATGTAACGACATCTTACAAACAGGACTGGCTCTTAATCCTTTTCCCAGGCTTTAATCTCAGTGATCCCAAAAGAAGGAAACAATCCCAAACATTGCGGATCTTATCGTCCTAGCTTCCTTCTTAACATAGATGCAAAGATATACACCAGAGTGTTGGCTGTCAGGTTAGAAACCCATATCCCCTCAGTGATTCACTCAAACCAGGTTGGATTCATACTAGTAAGACAAGGGGCGGACACAATGCAAAAGACACTTCACCTTATTCATGAGTCACAGAGAATGGCAGACAACTTGGCGCTCCTGTCTGTTAATGCCGAAAAAGCATTCAACAGAGTGGAGTGGAGCTTTCTGGAAGCAGTCCTAGTGAAGATTGGAACAGGCCCTACCCTCCGTAGAGGGATCAAGGCAGTATACACATCCCCTAAGGCCACTGTTATGGTAAACTCTGAATACTCAAGGTGGTTTGCTTTGAGTAGAGGTACGAGGCAGGGCTGCCCACTCTCTGCAATCCTGTTCGCCCTTTCCGTAGAACCCCTTGCCGAAATCCTAAGGGCAGATCCTCAAGTGGAAGGTCTGCAGATGGCCAGTGGAGGATACAAAATAGCCCTATATGCAGATAACATCCTACTTCATGTCAAGAATCCACTGACGACCATACCCAAGGCCATACTCCTGATTGAGAAATTTGGTGCTCTCTCGGGCTTCAAAATGATTAGGTAAAAATTGATACTATTCCCACTGAAGGAGCTCACTCCCAATGAGACCTCCGCCCTATCCACACTTGGACTGGTGCTGGAGAGTAATGCCCTCCGGTACTTAGGTATAAACTTGACCAGAAAACTAGAGAATCTGTACGAAGCGAAATTCCCCCATTTTTTGGCTGGCTTCCATAGTGATATAGCGAAATGGCAGAAGCTCACGATCTTCTGGATAGGTAGGCTTAACGCGATCAAGATGATCTGCCTTCCAAGGTTCCCATTCCAAATGCTCCCCATAAAACTCCCAGACACATGTTTTAAGGAAGTGAAAAGAGCTATCATTAAATTCTTGTGGCTAGGGAAAAAACCTAGGATATCGTATGAAATTCTCATCTTGCCCAAAGAGAAAGGTGGAGTAGGCCTTCCCGACCTTCAGCTTTATTATAAAGCGGTCCAACTAAGGGTGCTAGTCCACCACCTGAGAGGGAGGAAGGAACTACAATGGGAATACCTAGACAACCATAACCTAACCCCGGTTACACTGGCGGAATGGCTGTGGGTCCCTAGACACAAACTGACATGCAGACTCCGGACCCACCCGATACTGGGCACAATATGGGAGATCTGGAGAGAAGGTGCAGACATGAAAGGAGTCACTACGTGGTCCTCCCCCTTGAGCCACATATGGTCCCCGGGCATACAGGAAGAAATCCACGACCATGCTAGATTCCAATCATGGTACGATGCAGGGTTGGACAATTGTGGAGAAACGGGATTTACCTTACGATCAATGAACTTGAGGAATCACTAGGGATCCACCAACTATCGGTCTTCCTCTTCCTACAACTAAAGGGCACACTCATGAGGAAAGAATGGGCTGATAAAATCCAGAGAGACCTTACCCCTTTGAAAAACCTTTGGACACAATGTCTGGGACTAGGGGCACGATCTCTGGCATGTATAGAGCATTACTGGAGGTGTGGAGGGGCTCGACTGACATTCTGAAACATAGATGGGAACGGGACCTGGGCGTAGAGCTAGACCCAGACAATTGGAATAGTATCTGTAGGGAAGTGTCCCAAGTATCAATAGCAGTGCAATACAAACTACACGCCATTAAGCTCCTCCACAGGTGGCAATATGACCCCCATAGATTATCTAAAATGTTTCAGACAAGGAGCCCACTCTGTTGGCACCAGTATGGAGCAAGGGCAGACTATTGGCATATGTGGTGGGGGTGTCCCCGGACACAGACATACTGGGAAGAAGTCCTCAGTTGGATTAAAAAAGGTTTATGAGATTTCCAGAGAGGCCAAACCGCTCCTGGTGCTGTTCAGCCTCGAGCTGTCTGAGGGTGAGATGACCAGAGTAAAAGGTATATTGGCGACACTACTACTGGCCGCAAGGGTATGTTTGTCATTAAGTGGAAAGCAGACAATGGGCCTCATTACGAGTCCGACGGTAACCGTGCCTGAAATTCCAGCAGGTTACCGCCGGACTCGTATTACCATTCTGCCTCTGTGATTCCCGGAATTACTGGGGCATTACGACACCGGTGACCTGGGAATTCCGGAGGCGGAATTCGGTAAATCCCCATTCCCATTGAGTCCCATGGGACTCAATGGGAATGGGGAAGTAGAAACACTGGCACCATCTCGTGATGGTGCCGGTGTTTCCACGTCCGCCTGCAGGCGGGTGGTGTTAAACCCGCCAGGTCAGACCTGGCGGGAATGACACCTCCGCCTGCAGGACTCGAGATCACCCGGTATGGAAACAACGGTGGCAGCGGATTTACCGCCACCGTTATTTCCATACCGGGTGACACATAATGAGGCCCATTGTCCTGAGCCTGAGAGAGTGGGTCAATGTGTCGACCAACATATACACAATAGAGTGAATTACTGCTGCCCTCCATGGAAAAGCAGCCCAAAATGAGATGATGTGGAACAACTTTGTAGAGGAATACTTGCCTGAATCCTCTCGGAACACTGAGTCGCAGGAACACTAGTAGACATTTTGATGTTTACCCCTAATACTCTCTAATGCGGAATATGCCCCTGGGCAACCAGAGCCCCTGAATCTAGTGACTCTATTGCTACCTAAACTGAATTAAAGTTGATGATAATGCAGAATATGTGCCCCAAGCAACAAACAAGTGCACTTGTAAACTGTGAAATGTATAACTCTCTGTTGAAACTCTGCTGGGGGGAGGGGCGGTTGAGGGGAGGGAAGGGGAGGGGTAAAAACGGACCAGTTGTAAAGTTAAGTTATATGTTTAAGCTGAATATCGGTGGGAAACATTGTGGAAAATCGGAAATGTAAACAAAAGTTGAAATGCCCCGATTGTAAATGTAACCCAACTACTCTATTTGGTTGAAAACCTAATAAAATAAGAATTTGAAAAAAGAAATGTCCCCCCAGATCCACATAACATATTTTGCTTGTGCACTCCGCTCACTCGCGTCTTGACTCTGGCATTGCACTTGATTCAATGGTTAAAAACCTCCACTACCTGACACATTCTATACACCAGAGGTCTGCAACCTGTGCCTCTCCAAATGTTTTGCACTATGACTCACATGATTCCTACCATTGGCTACGTTCACTAGGGTTGATGGGAGGTGTCATCCAAAACATGATAGCAGCTATCTTGTTATTCCACTACCTAGTTTTACAAGTGTTTATGTTTCAGTTATCTATATTAACAAGAAGTTTGTCTATTAGAATGCATATTTCCTGGTTGGCGGGTTAAGCACATGGAGGTGTATGTAATCAATTTCTCCTGGTGATTGATTTGCTTCTGATCAGGAATTGTCTGCAGGGACTACAAGGATGGAAAACATTGTTTGTGATCTACCTGATATGTCATTGGTTCCAACTCACATGTTATATTACCTTGTGATGTCATCATTACGCTAACCTTTCTGAAGCTTGAAAAATCATACTTATTTTAGCCGAAAGAAAGTTTGCAACTGTTTCATTGCGGCAGCAAAGGTCCCTGCAAGAATCTTAATTTGTTGCCTGTGACAGTCAGGACTACATCGGGAATGTCAGTCTTGCTGATTGTGTGACTTATTGATCATTTTAACAAGAAAATTCCTGGGGCTGAATGGCAGTGATAAGCTTGGCTCTAATTGTGAAGCATTTAACTTTTGAGGAGAGGCGAGACTGAGACTGGACAGAAAGCAAAGAGCATCTGTGTTTATTGAAAATGCTCCTCGTTTCTTCACCTTGTGTGGCGTTCCTTGGAGCACCTTTATCCTACGGCGCTGATCGTGACTCCTTGGTATTTGCGTGGACACTGGTTCTTGTCTTTAATCAGTATCATATCATGACTTGGATTCCACTGCTTGCATAAATCAAAGTCCTTGTTTTCTTTCAGTTTCATATCACCAAGGAGAACAGGGACAACGAGGGAACATGTGTTGGAGTGTCCCGTTGGCCCATCATCGATGTCAACCATCGCACAAGTCTAGATATGTGGCTGTACCGGGCCTACAGTGGGCACCTGTACCACGGTGGAGAGCTGAGCAAGGCCATGTCTTCTTACAGCCAAGGAGATTGCATCACATGCATCCTGGACATGGAAGCTCGCACCATCTCATTCGCCAAGAATGAAGAGGTAAACCTGTTGGGAGGTAACCAAGGGTTTGTGAGTGGTAGGACTGTTATTGGTTCAGATTTTTAGTTGATTGATACCGGGATATGACCTCAGATGAAACTGCATATGAAGGGAGGCTTGTACATACTACACAAAACCTTTCGACTAAAACAGTATTGTATTACTAAATATTCAAATATGGTTTGTGACATGAAACATAATAGCATATTTGGGCATTGGACTTAACTTTTTTTATTAATATTTTATATTGCACTCCTCTAGCTTTTAAGCAGTAGAGTTGCATGGCAATGTCTGGTTTCCACTGAGCTACCGTGCCTGCCCCGCTATATATCATACTGGGCATATGGGCTGGATTTAAGATATTTACAGTCCGATTTTGGCCCTATGACAGAATTCAGTAACCTGCAGCTCCACAGGTATTTTGTACTAGGACACCCATGTCCCCTCACCATTGCCTGTGCTGGCTAAGGCCGATGGGAGTTGTAGCCCATAACATCTGGAGAGCCAACAGCTGCAGACCCCTGGCCGATGGTATAAGACCCCCAGTATATATCTGAAAGATGTATTATGGGAAGAACCTAATTGTAGACCAGACTACGCTTATGATGAATAGGTTCCTATTGAATATCAAATCTGGTAAATTATTGGCTATGCCTTACATTATAGCAGACTATTCTTACAGTATGATGGACAAAACCTCATTAAAGATCAGACCTTCTTTTTTATTGGACCAATTTAATATCAGATTTGGTGTATTACCTGCTGAAGCTTTTCTTATACCAGACTGGGCTTACGATGTACATTAAATGAGAATGGATATCGGTACTAGACAAATCATGAGGCCGGTTTTGACTGACACTACTATGGGAGGATGTCAAATCATTGTTTCTCTATTTTCACTTTTGTTGTTCTCTGGCATTCACTCTTCTTTTATTTATCTTCCTTTTTGACACTGAGTCCAGGAACCAAGGATTGCCTTCGAGGAGCTGGACGCTGCCGAACTTTATCCCTGCGTCATGTTCTATGGGAGCAAACCTGGAGAAAAGGTACATGGTGATTGCAGGGTATTTAGGCGAAATAGGTATGGTTCTGAGATAAAATGCTCACCTGGGGTGGATGAAAGAGATTCGAGCAATCCATCAAGGAGCAAATTGGAAACGCTCATGAGTAGTCGTGGAGATTTAAACCAAGTTGCAATGTAACTGGGCCTTGTGTGGCATGATTGCAGCCATGCTGGTGGCCCCTTAGCACTAGGTCCTGCAAGAGAGAAGGAGGGGTTGCAGTTAGTGGAGGTGAGGTGGGCTAAACCCAGGTGTCAATGCATGCAAATCCGAAATACCTGTTCTCTGTGAGATTGTAGGAGAGTTGGGTTAAGGCACATTAGGTATGTGAGGCATCGAGTCAACATTCTGCATTACGCATACCACATACAAGGGGTTTTTTGCAAACAAAGTGCTGCAAATAAACACCGGCACAGGAGAAAAGACAGCTAGTCCATTGTACATAAGAAGAAAATGAAAGGGTGGTTGGGCTTAACTTCTTACAAGTGCCGGCCAAGCAGCCGAAGAGCAATTTAAGTCCCAGTGGCAGTGACTAACGATAGAGGGGGGGACGACAGCGGTCTTCCATGTGTTATCGTGAAAATAGGAACAAAACAAAAGGTAGGATACAAGCATCCCTGCAATGCTACGACGGATAAAATTGGATGTGCCTCCATGTCAACGTGCATAAACACGCAGAATGTCCCAGATGGAGAGAGGCAGAATGAATGCTAATAACAAGCACTGCACAAAAAAGATGTCTCCATTCCGTTTGTCACAAAAGTGGAGTCTTTGGGGGTGGTTCCGATGGTGCAGAACTGTGGTTGAATTGTTGTCAAAGTGGATGATGATGATGAATGATGATTGAAAAGCTGTAGGGGAATTTAAGAGGGTGGTCTGCTGCTAGGTGTATATTTGCTGGTTTGTGCTTGTATGTGGTGTAAGGTTGAAAGATAGTGGAAGAGATGGTTAGTGAGGTAGAGGTTGGGTAGTAAGATGATTGGGAGATCAACAGACAATTTGCTGCCAAGGAAGGTAATTCATGTGGTTTATTTACAACAACAAACAGTAGTTATGTTCACCAAAGCCATGAGGTGGGTGCTTAGACACAGAAGTATCCGCTTGTCAAATCTTTCTTAGAACCAATGCTCTCAGTCCTTCCCTCTCTCCCCATAATTTCCACCTTTCTTGCAGGAAACGTCACTCACAGTCCTTGGGGTTGTTTGTGTGCCCGCACTTCTTTCTTGGCTTCCTGAACATTTGTCTTCACTCTCATTGCACTTGTTAGGATGTGACCAGTGGTCGAAGTGAGCAGGAACCATCGGGAGCTGAGTACCCAGACTTTTATTTTTTACTGTTAGTAGTTCCACTACTTTTCCATTCATTTTCACCATTCCAGAATGGAGTTTTTGAAGTTAAAGCATGCCTCAACATTTTACCACCATACAGGAGCAACAGCTAAACCAAAATCTGTTTCACAGTGCATTCACAAAGTCTGAATGACATCTAAGCCTGGATGAGCTTTATCTAGCTTCATTTTAACTATCAGAGGCCGGAGGAAGTTCTGCTAACACTAAGAAATTATCTCTCACAACCCTCCCACTCCCGCGGATATTGTCTAGTTGTTATCTCAGGTTTAATGCTTAGATGTTACAGATGATAGAGGTCCAGGCCATTTGCACTGGAATGTATTTTAACATTAGCTGACTACATGGGATATGCCCATTCATGCCACTGGACATGTGTGCTGTTACAGTATAAGCCGTAGGGACCAGTCACTTGGACTACTGTAATGTACTTCAGGACCAAAGGCTAGTCATCCCTCTGACTTTTTCAGACCAGAGATAAAATATTTGAAGTAGTGGGATCCAGGCATTTTAATAAATTACCAAATCCTATTAATGACAGCACATATTACTCTAGTGGCAGGCCCCTGCTAAAGCAGCTGCTGTTCAGGTAGGTGCTCAGTATGGGTTCCTGTAGAGTTAAGTTTAGGCAAGTAGAGGCAATTGTTTTCTACAAGGGCATGTATAGATGTTTCAAATGACTTGGCCTATCTGCATCCCCTTGAAACATGTGTTGTAGCTTCCTCTCTTCCACCTACCCCATCCCCTGACATTATGTCCTGAAAGTTACTATTGCCTTATAAAGCACCTGGCACCACACCTCCTTGTGCCCTGTGTCTTCTGTGTGTTGGTAGATGGCAGATGCTTAAAGCTATCTTCAACCTTATGGTTCTAATCCTATTGCACAATGTCAGGCTGTCTTGGCCTTCTCTGAGTCTGCTCTTCAACAGAGGTGAGTGTTGACCCATGGCCAGGCCCCTCTCCATCCATCTGCCCTCTTTCTTAAGTTCAGTGTCCTCCTACTCTTCTTCTGGGCTCACTTTCCTCCCTCCTCTTCCTTTCCACCTAGATGCTCCAATATGTTCTGGTTTCCTCTACCTGACTTCTCATGTTCTTATATGCCTTGTGCCTTTCTGGCATTGGCTGTTCCACCTTTTACTCCATTTAAACGTTTTCACTCTTCACCTTTGTTCTTATTTTCTCTGTCACCACTATAACTTTCCACTGCTGTGCCTTTACTTACATTTCTCCATCCTCCTCATTTTCTCTCACTTCACCCTCCTCGCTCCCTTGCCCCTCCTCCAAACACTGTTGTAACTCCTGTGACTCTGCTCTCATCATGCCTACGGGTCCCCGGCGTGTCATAAAAAGAAATGAAAAAAATATAATGTACCCTCCCAGTCTCTGCTCTCCCCTCAGTCTCCTCTGCCCATGCTCTCTGTTCAACCTCCTCTGCCCTCCTCTCCTTCCCTATGTTCTATCAGCACCACAACTCACTACTCTCCGCCTTTCTCACTAGTTTCCTTCCACCACAGCCCATCCCCATTCTCTCCAGGGTTGGCTCCAAGGTACCCACGGACAGTTCCCCTGACATACCCTACCTCATATTTACTGTATCAAACATATAGACCACACAAGGACATTCGGAGATGGTGTCACAGTCATCCACAAGACTGACTGGTCTTGTACAATTATTCCAACACCCACAACAAGCAGCTCTTTCTCAAACCTTCTCTCCTCCATAAGGATTTCCTTCTCCAACATCCACAATATCTTTCTCTGAGACTTCAATGTCTCTGAGACACAACCAGCAACATTCCTGCAGGGCTCACTACTCTCCCTGACCAACTAAAACAAATTGTACTCTACACCACACATGTCAAAGGCTGTACGCGTTACCTCATCTTTGCCTCCTCCCCACTCATTTCCTGCAGGTACACACTCCATCGTGACTGGCCCGTTCATGCCGCGATCCTACTGTTTCTATCAAACACATCATTGTCACATAAAGGCCAGGTTAAACACCCTGTGATTGGACACCTCTATTTCATGAACTCCCCACTAGACACCACAGACGCAACCTTTGTGGCATGACCCAGTGACCCATCACACCAGATCTAGGAGCCTTTCTGAAATTACTCAATCAGTCCGCCAAGGAGATCGTTGATGGCCATGTGCCCCTAAAGGCTAGCGCATCTCCAATACAGCTCGATCAGATCCTTGGAAAAGCAGTGTTGCAAAAACAGCAGCTTGGAGGATATCATATCCTAAAAAACTGTTGTGCACCCAATGCAGACACATGATCTCAAAAGCAAAGACTGTTTCTCCAGCATGGGGTCTGGCATGGATTCACATGCTCATGGATATTCCCCGTCGTCAGACTGGAAATCCTTGGTAAAAGAAAAAAACTGTTTCACTTTCACTTTAAAACTGCATTTCGCATCTAAACCAATCACTGCCCTCATCCAATAACAGTCCTCTCCCTAAGCTCTACCCCTGGTGGCCATCTTCAGATTTTTAACGCACACTTAAGTGTTGGGAGTCCTTGCATTGCTCTCTGAGCTATTTCTGTGCAATTTGACTGATTTTGACTTATCGTTTTCGACCAAAGGACTGCTACCAGCAGCAGGGATCTGCTGCTGGCGAAGATCTTCACCCACTGTGGACCGTTCATCGAAGTTTCGAGGAGGCCCGGTCTTGGGCCTACTTTGCTTTTTGACCATGTCTTTGGAAAAGGAGGGCAGGAGCGAAGTGTGGATTAAGGAATGTATTTGTAGAAGATCAACATCATAAATGCTTATATTGCATGCATCTGGACCACAATGAGGAGGGATGCAAGGTATTTCCGTGGTTGCTCAAAGAAAACCAAGAAAGAATGCTACAGCAGGCTGGCAGCGTGGCTCAAATTAAGCAAGGCCCTGACTCAGCCTCCGGGCAGGGTCATGCCTTACTCAGGATCGGCCGATCCAAAGAGCAAACTCCCTCCGAGAGGAGGTTGAGATCCTTTGAGGACGCCCCGCCCGCAGGGCCCAAGCAAAGGCAGATTTCTGTGACGCTGGTTCGGCTGGGTTCACTGCTGATGCAGGTGCCAAGTCGGGCAGAGCACGATCACCATCAGTCTCCACGGAGAAAGTCCCGAACATCAGCGGACAAACTGACGAGGGAGAAGTCCGGGGAGGACCCTTCAAAACTAACTAAGATCTCTCAGCCTTCCAAGTCAACTGATTCGACAATAGGCCTGTCGACAAGGGCGTTGATGACCACATCGTCGACAAAGTTGACGACGTCCACTAAGACAGCATTGAAGGAGAGCGGGACCGTGAAGGTGGTGCCTGGGACGGCAACTTATGTCCTTAGCCTCGAGGCTTGATACAGCTGCGGAGGCGGCAACAAAGGCAGCAGGCACCCTTCGGATCGGAAAAGGCCCTGCGACTGAATCGGCCCAGAAGCCTCCGGGGAAGGAAAGAGAGGAGGACAAGGCCCTCCGGATGGAACCTCTGCAAGATGTGGACCCAAGTACTGCTCCAGAAAAACTGGTGCAGATTTATTCAAGCACCGACGACAGCAACAATGATTTGACTGACTACTATACATACCACAAATTAGGAGAATATGAGGGCAGTGAGCCTACATCCCCTGAGTGCAAGAGGAGACGCATCAGTCCGGACCCTATACCACTGGCTCCTTTCAACTCTGAACTGGCGGACTTTTCGCTAGATATTCTGACGACACACACACACTGTTAACAGAGATCCAGCAGAGGATGCCCCAACACCAGGGCCTGCGCCACCACAGGAGTCTCTGATATTGAGCCATCCTCATCAGAAGAGAAAGTCTCAGTTGGGAGATGGTCCTCGGCGTCACCCAACCCCTCTGCCACCATTGCTGCATCGCAACCTGACTCCATCTATCTGAGGCTCCTGAGGGTCGTGTGGTCTCAGGAGGATAGCTCAGGAGCAACATGCTTGCATTGGAAGGAAGACAACACAGAGCAACACAGGCTCAATCCTCGGATCCGTGCTTAGAAACCTCTGGGTATTAAGCTTGACAGACTGGAGAAAAAGTACAGGGTATCAGATTCAACCCCCAGGTACTTAAGATCTCAAACTTCGTCCGACTCTTTGGTCTCGGCCGCAGCCAGAAAGCGCTCGGCAAACTCATTGTCAGCAGCCCGAGGACACCAAGGTCGAGGCACTGGAACTGTTTCAGGAGGGGGAGGTGGCCTCGGACCATGCCATTACAGTGGCGGTGGACATCGCAGACACAGTATTCCACCAGATGGGGAACGGCATGTGCCTTTCGTCTGCAAGGGTGGTCGAAGGCCACAAACTTCTGCCGGGACATTCAGGTTAAATTGCTGGATATGCCGTCCAACTGTGAAAACCTCATCGGCAAGGCCATTGACAAGTTTTTCCAGCCATAAAGACCGAAACAGAGACAGCCCTCTCCCTAGGAACCCTGCAACAATGTCTGCTGTCGTCCTTTCGTTCGTCCAGAGGAAGGCCTGGCAGATCCTCCAAGGGATATACTGCCCCGTACCGACAGCATTCCCACTCCTTCTCTCAAGGAGCATGCAGGGGCTGCTCTCAGGCTTACAGCAGCAGAGGAAAGGTTGGCGCAGCCCACAGTGCAGAGCGTCTACCCCCAAGCAAGCCTGAACCGGCTGTGGTCCTGGGCCCCCAGTTATACACCACAGTGGGAGGCCGGCTGGCAAAGATCGTCAGTGCATGTAAGAAGATCACAACTGACAGATGGGTGGTGGACGCTCTCGAACAGGGGCACACCTTGGAGTTCCAATGCAGGTGTCTTCGTATCCCACCGGTGCCTGGACAGGAACAACACGGGCCACAGCTTCTGCAAGAGGTGCATGCCATGTTACAGAAATGGGCGATAGAACTAGTTCCACAGCACCTCCGAGGCTCCAGAGTATATTTCAGATACTTTCTGGTTCGAAAGAAAACAGGATGTTGGAGGCCATTCCTGGATCTGCGTTGTCTCAACAAGTGCTTAAAGTCCCAGAAGTTCTGGATGGTCAAGTTACAACACTTTGTAGGCCAGCTGGAGAAAGGGGATTTTTTGACGTTGTACGATCTGGAAGACGCCTACTTCCACATCCCCATTCACAAGAAGCACTGCAAATTCCTACGATTCTTTGTTCAGGGATGACAATACCAGGGTCTTGACAAAGTACTTGCCCCCGGTGGCAGTGCACCTTCATCTGCAGGGCATCCACATATACCCTTACCTGGAGGATTGGCTTGTTTGAGCCCGCTCCGACGCTCTGGTGAGCAAGCACACATCAAGGATTGTATGACCATAAACTATCCAAAGTCCTGCTTGACACCATCTCAGAACGTGCTCTTTCTAGGTGCCTGGCTAACACAGTAACGGGTTTGGCATCCCCCTCGGAGGAGAGGGTGGTAGCCATACAGGGGAAAGTACAGCGCTTGTCATCGATGCATACAGCCACGGTGCAGGCCTCCAAGTCACTGCAGGGCATGATGTCCTCCTGCATGAGCCTCGTCCGCCTCTGTAGACTACAGATGAGGCCTCTCCAGGAGTTCCTGGATGCAAGGTGGTTGCAGGTAACGGGGACCTTTATGGACAGGATTGCCCTCAATGAGGAGTTCCGTCAGGTGATACAGTGGTGAGTTGTACGGCCGCATCGCGTCCAGGGGACTCCATTTGAAGTTCCGCCTTACCAGGAGACAGTCACCACAGACGCCTCTCTTGAAGACTTGGAAGCCCACACCCGGCAGTTGCCCGCCAGAGACCTCTGGAAACCAGAAGAAAAGGGCCTCCACATCAACATCCTGGAACTTCAGGTCGTATTCTGGGTCCCCAAGTCTTTTCTGCCTTCGTTGAGGGGCAAGGTGGTGAGGATCTTCACGGACAACACCACCACCATGTTGTAAATCCAGAAACAAGGAGAAACCCGCTCACCGGCCCTCTCCAAAGAGACCCAAGATCTGTGGGGCTGTGCCCTTCCACAGGACATGTTCCTTGTCCCTTTTCACCTGGTGGGCATCAAGAACACCATCACAGACTCATTCAGCAGGGAGCTGTGTTCTTGCCATGAGTGGGAGCTTCGCCAGGACCAGGTGGACCTTCTGTTCAACAAATGGGGCCAAACCCAGATCGATCTCTTCACGAGGACGGCAAACTCCAAGTGCCAGATGTTCACCAGCAGGTTTCCTCAGCCGAAGAACATGGAGGACGTGTTCTCATTCCCGTGGGGGGGCCTGTTCCTGTACGCTTTTCCTCTGTTTCCACTCCTACTACCTGTGATCAATACATTCAGGCAGTGCCACTGCTGGATGATACTAGTCGCCCCAGTGTGGCCACATCAAAACTGGTATGCAGACCTGCTGCATCTATCAGTGGCCCCGTCCATCAGGCTGCCCCTGCTCCCGGACCTCCTCACCAGAGAGGGAGGGCCGATTCTGCACCGCGACCAAGAGTTACTGAACCTTAGGGAATGGTCCTGCAGTCCTAGACTTTGAAAGTTATGCTTTACCCGCAGAATGTAAGGATATCCTGGCCAGAGCCCAGTCAATGTTGAAGTCCTACGACCATAAGCAGAAGCGCTTCTTTGTGTGGTGTCGGGCACAGCAGATTACCCCTCTGCGTGTCATATCCCCCCAGCTTCTACACTTATGCACAGGCGCATTATGAATGATTTATCATATCATACCATACTTGCTTTGCTTGCCCAAGGCTGGACTGGCTCACGCCTCTATCAAGGTACATCTCGCTGCCATATCCCATTACACCATGTCTCAGTGTAGGCCATCTCTGTGTTCACATAGACTCGTCAAGGCGTTCCTCAAGGTGCTCTGCAGGACTTCCTTGCCGGTGAAGGCTCCTTCTCCAGCTTAGGAGCTCAATGTAATCCTGACTAAGCTCATGGGAGCACTATTTGAGCCTATACATCAAGCCCCGCTCAAGTTTCTCTCGTGGAAGAGGGCCTTACTCGTGGCTATCACATCAGACAGGTGGGTCCGAGAGATCCAGGCCTTGTCTTGCAAGCAGTCTTACTTTTCTTTACACGCTTCAAGGGTGGCACTGCATGCACACTCTGCTAGAGAAGGTTTAAGTTACTTACCAGTAACTATTGTTCTCCAGCATGGGTCTGGCATGGATTCATATGTGAACCCTCCCTCCTTCCCCTCTGTGGCTCTTCTTGGTTCATACTGCCAGTTAACGTGCTTACCAAATCTGAATGTGGCCATCCGGGGTGCAGCATAGGGAGAGGACCGTCATTGGATGGGGCAGTATAGACCTATATGTTAGGTTTCTGTTGCAGCTCAACTTCACTCTCCTCTCACACATACGTGTTTGGGAACCTTTACCATAGTCTCCATGGAACAGCCTGATTTGTAGTCCTTAAAAAAGTCATTGGGCCTCATTACGACCCTGACGCTCCCGTAATTAAGGGTGCCGGTACGGGACCGGCACCCTTCATTACGGGAGCGCCTATTACGAGGTTCCCTTTGCGGGACTCGGAACAGACGTCTGGTGTAACCAGACGTCCTATCCGGGTCCCGTAAGGGGAACAGGGAGCTAATAACGGCCCGTTATTTACGTGCCCGTTATTATCTCCCTCCCCATTCCCATTTGAGCCCTAGCGGGGCTCAAATGGGAATGGGGAATTACCGGGTCCTCCAATGTTGGAATGACCCGGTTATTCCTCATTGAAGGAACCCGGTATTGGAGCCCGGTATGGAGACAGGCTACCTCCATACTCGTAATGAGGCCCATTGCTTCTTAATATGCGATTGCATCCTGGGAGCGGTAGTGAAGGTTTGCAATTAAAATTTCATGTCCTCCTCAAAATGTTCCATAGTTGTTGCTGTACTCCTGGAAACCCTTCCCACCCATTGTAGCATGCAACATTGTAGGCACTTGGGAACATTTGCTACAGATCCCAGGATGCAAAACACTGATTTCCTGTCGATGTGCAATTGGGAGCATTGTTTTTGTTCTATTTGTATGGTGTGTTCATGCACACTTGATAAACTTCACTACAGATCCCAGGACGCAACATACATTGTTTTCCATACTTATACGAAGAAATAGTAGCTGAAATGCGCTTTGAAACTGCCCCCATTGGAACAGGATGCAACAATTCTGAAGTGCATGTAAAATAACTAAAGGTGCCAAAACGTCACTTTTTGAGATACGAGTGCCAGACATTAATGCCCTTTTACGTTGGTGCTAAGAGGCCATACGGTGGGTAGTGCCTCTGGAGATTACAAACAACATTTCGGAGGCTGCTCTAAGCATTTTAGCTCATGTGCTGCACTAATGGACTCCTGGGGGAGTTCACATGATTTTTCACTGTTTTAGGTCATCCTCAAAAATAACTGTTTAATACTTGCCAGGATACAAAAGGTTTTCCTTTTTACCCTCAACATGGTGGGTGAATCTCTCCTCCTAGACTGGTCAAACTGGACCCTACATATGTTTGAAACATTTCCTTTGATTCTGAAGTGAAAATCATCAATGAGTCTGTCACTGATACGGGAGGTTCCAACCGAGACTCTCCATATTTCATTTCCAGATCTCCTCCTCTAATCAGGAATCAGCATCCAGATACTCCAGTTCGCTGATCTCCTTAATAAGCCGAGCTGCGGCATCCTCTACCCATGTCAACCAGCGCTCATCGCCAAAGCCTGTTTCGCTTAAAGTTAGCCTTTGCTCACTTAAGTTTTTCAGACAAGAAACTGACGTTTGTGAGTTCACCACAAGGGCAAATGGTTCAGATGAGGTCACTGTGATTTGGACAGAAAGATAAATCCTCTGCGTGCATCTCAATGCAATGTCAGATCACATATCAGGCTTGCACAGCAGTACTTGTCAATTCTGATGAGGATTATCTTTCAGCTCTTGCAATATGCCTCAGTACCACAAGGACGCCTTATGAAAAGATGAAGCCATGGGGCAACATTTTAATGGAGTACTTTGTCATTGTCCCTTTAAAGAGCCTCTTCTTCAGTGGGATTTACATGTGATACTTATTGATTGTATGCATGGACCAATTATGCTGGACAGCTGTTTCTCTAGTAGTTATAGCTTCAGCTGAACCGTGAAGTAAGATACAGTCTCTGGGTTAAATAGATATATTTTGTAATCAGTTGGTCATTGTACCTGCTAGTTGGTGCAAATCAATAAATTGCTATTTTACCTTAAAATTCATCTTAAGACAAGGCAGTATTAATAGTAGTGCTCTTTCTCGTAGCACTGCTATGCCAGTATCACTGGGCCAGAACTATCCATGGAGTTGGGAAGGTGAAAGCAGAGTTCTATGTATCACTTTTTTCCTATTTAATGTTGGGAGTTTTTGCTGTCTGTTTTTTCGTAGGGAGAATCGGCATGTTTTTAGGAGATAAACATGGCCGATAGATGCTTGACCGCAGGGATGCTTATCACTATTTTGGCAATCTGTATGTCAGCTGCCTGTAGGTCAGCAACCTGTTTGTTTTCTTAAACTTAATCCACATTAAGCATTGATTTTAGTCTGGTACACCAGCAGGTGGGAAGTAGAGAGAGCTGGGAGACAGATTACTGAACAATGAACTTCTTTTTTTTTCGGACCTGTTTCGGTTAGTTTTTTGGCTTTGTGTTTGGCAAAGTTTTTGCTTATTGTGTGTTTTTAGTATTCCTCTTGCCTTCTGATATGTGTTCTTATTATCAGGTGACTATCAGCGACCTCAAGATGCGAAGAATCCCACAGGATTTGCTGCCTGGAGAACCTCAATGCAGTCCCTGCTTCACTGCCCTCGCTCAGACCACAGCAGATCTCCTGTGCAGACTTCACCTGCAAGACAGATGGACAGCAAGCATTAACTCTCACATCCTGTCCCAACTGCATCTGCTCCAACAGTACATGAAACCACAGGAAGGTGACTTAGCAGGGTCTCAATCCAAGGATATTGAGGAGAGTGGTTCCCCCGGATCCGAGCTGACCACATCTCAGGTCATTCTTCTCTGTTCTCGAGTTTGGCCTGTGCTGGCAGTAATGGGCGGCATCGACAGCGGTCTACGTGTGGGATGCCATTGCGTACACCGGCCTAGCAGCAGGAAGGCTGTGCTTCTGGGAGTCCTAAAGAAAGGCAACACTATGGCAAAAGTGCAGTGGGAGGATGCTGACTCAGCAGTCAGGTAAGGAAAGCACAGAGATCAGTGGCAGACTTATTTCATTGTATCTATAACTAATGAAAACCCTGAACAACAATGTAGCGTGGAATAGTAAATATTGTGTGAGTCAATAGTGTGTTCAATATAAAATTCAAAACCAAGTCAATGGCCCTCATTCCGAGTAGGATGGTAAGGGATACCGGGCACCGGTAAGGAGACCGGTGCCAGTAATCCCTTACCGCCCTACTACGAGGTCCCTTAGCGGGTCCCTCCTTTAACGCCTGGTCAGACCAGACGTTATGGACGGGACCCGTTAAGGGACTTCAAAGCTAATAACGGTACCACAATTTGCGGTACCGTTATTACGCCTTCCCCATGGGGAATGGCTTTTTCAACGGGGACTTAGCAATCCCCCAAAGGTCGGACTACACCGGTAAGTCCCCATTGAACCATACCGTTGTCGGACCCGTTATTGGATTGCAAATATCGCCATGACTACCTCCAATCTCGGAATGAGGTCCAATGTGATAATCAATGTTCGTAAACAACGAAGAGTCGACACGTGTCTCGACCTTGCTTCACGTCTTTTTCAAGGCTGTGATCAAACAGTTATGTTGGAGTTAATTGTCCACAATAACTCTCATTGCCATCGAAAGGGGCGTTATCTCATAATGCTGTGCCATGCCTGTCAATGGAGATAATGTCCATGCACAGTGCACCTGCTGTGTTGCAGCTTGCAATCCGTAAAGTTACAGGATAGAGTAAAAAACGAAACGTAGTAGCAATGCATGTTAGGGAGAATTCTCTGAAATGTGCTAATTCCCTCCACCTTAGAGACCCCCAGCAACTTTGCTGGATTTTGAGGACTTGTTGTTTCCCCTGGAGAGAGTGTGATCCTTTTTACCCACTCTCTCATGTATTTTGATGTGTGTTTTACTCTTGTGTTCTTTGGCTAAGGAGTTTTAGACAACTATATAGGCATCATCTTTGTATTGTTGTGTCACACAGCACCTTTAGTGCAGTGGCACAGGGGTGTCCTTTGGACTACCCAAGGTTTAAATACCTTCTCTGGGATGAACTACTGTTCCCCAGAGAATGAAGAGTTAAATTGACTTTACTAGTCTTTTTAAATTCATAGACCCAGCAGACACTATCTTCCAATAGAGTGCTGGAGGGGTTACTTAGTATCCGCTATGTCTAAACACTCTTGTTGCTGTCAAAAGCTACCCTTTCCTATTGAAATAGCTGGTGGCAGTGGTTTTATAACGAACTACCATGATTTTTCTCGACCGCGAACACCGGTAGCTAAAAATCGGGGCTTCCATGTTTTTCAATATGGCGCCCAAGACCCCTCTGTAAAAACGGCCTCCGGTCATCTTTTCTCACCGTTTCTTTGTGGAAAGGTCCTTCTGGTGTTTAACTCAGCGTGCCAAACCAGGTTTGGTCCCTTTGTTCGTGAGCCTTTGCAGGCTTCAGGACTGAAGTCCACCCATGTTGTCTGAGTGTCTGGGGTGGGCAGGAAGTGAGGGAGGTTCCCGAAACTCCCTGTGCTTGGTCTCCAATGAGACCCAAATGCACTCTGGCGTGATTGGCTGGCTGACTGTCCGGCAAGGACAGCCACCCTGCTGAGTAAGGGACAGCTAGGTTGGAATGACGGATCTGCATGATCCGACCGTGGCTGATTTGCCTGTGGCCGGAAAGTTCGCATGAGAAAGGTGCAAGCCACCAAATGTTTGCACCTTTCTCATGCGAACACACTTACATACCCACAACCCCACCCACACCCACAACACACCCATGACACACCACTCACCCACACCCTCAACACACCCCCACCCCACACCCCCAACATAAACAAACCCCACTTACCTTTTTCTTCACACCGAGTCCCTGCAGGATCCGTATGCTTTCACTTCCGTGATTGGGAACCGGCGTCACAAGGTTCTTTTCTTTTTTTTCTTTTTTTTATGGGGGCTGCAGGGGTTTCCCCCACAACCCCTGCTCACTATGCTGTTAAGTATAAGATCGTCCCATAAGATCGTCAAAGTGGTGCAGTTGTTGACAAGAAGCTGCAGCTGGCGGTTGAAGAAGCCGTCTGCCCGGGTCTGAAACTGGTGTAAGTAGCAGTAGGGTAGGATATACCTGTTTTGAAAACATAAAAATTATAATTAGTATCGCCAGCCGATCTTTATTTATATTATTCATTTTATTTATTATGGCTGATCTGAAACTATTTGCTTGCAAGGATAGTGCAATGGAGTATGTTCGGCTCTAAAATCAATGCGAAAAGTAACGAAATAAATCGAGGTTAGCACACAATGAGAAACGACTGTTTGTCTAGATGCATGTGGAATGTGGACCTGCATGCCCATGTGCCCGCTACAAGGACAATCCCACAAACGTTTTCCTAGCTCTTCATTCATTCATTTATTCATGCATCCATTCATTAATTCTTCATTCAGGTATAAAAGCGTCTAAAGAGTTACTTACATTATATTTGCAATTTCCATTGTGTCTCTGCGTAATGCAGTCCGTAAATCCCACTGTGCTCTTGACAACAATTTTTTCGTATACTGAACTAACATGAAACTCGGTCTAGTTTCAGAATGTTCTGCCTTCTCGTCTCTTACGTTATTGCACCCCCCCCTTTTGCAGCCCCAAAGAACCATAACTTTGGAGACATTTAATTTTTGGGGGAAGGTCAGGGAAAGTATAAAGTACCCGAGGAGTAGAGATGAAAGTGAGATTTATTGTTTGTTTGTTTTATTATTTGCAATACGCAAGCCTCCCCTCGGTTAACAGTGCGCAGCATTTACATGAGATTGCGAAAATGAGTTACATCAACAAAAATATATACATACACATATAGACAAGGTCAGCAATATGAGGTGAATAGAGAGAGAATTCCAAGATGACACCCAGGTTGTTCGCCACCAGGCTGGTGAAGGTAGTGGTTAGGGTTAGCATACTTTGTATGTAAACTGTACAATAACATTTATTTACAAAAAGCCAATCGTATTACAATTATTTAAACCGGGATTTGTACTTCACAACCAGCTCTCCTTTGGGTGGACATGGCACAGTGGCAATGTTTGGTGGCAATGGATCAGTGCTCTGCACATAAACGTTCAAAATTCCATATCTGTGCTTCTCTAATACAGCAACAATAAGGCTTTTGACAAAGTCGAACTCCATTTCCTCATAGACTGGTTTGATCACCCATTGCTTACTTCTTTTTGAAAAGGCCTTAGTGTAGCGAGGCATCCTTACATTACCCTTAGTCCTAGATTGTTTGCGGCCGAGATTCTCGTTATGGGCCAAGACGGCAAGTAGAGTCCTATGTCTCATGCCCTGTATGCTGAAATGCAAGCGCTTTGGCCTGTAGTGTAGCGAGGCATCCTTACATTACCCTTAGTCCTAGATTGTTCATGGCCGAGATTCTCGTTATGGGCCGAGACGGCAAGTAGAGTCCTATGTCTAATGCCCTGTATGCTGAAATGCAAGTGCTTTGGCCTGTACTTTAGGCACATATTGTGGAACACCTCCAAACCTCCTTTGTGACAGAATTCTGTCAGTCCACTCAAATCTCTTGATAGAGTTTTATCGAAAACAATCTTCTCAATGGCTTTGTGTGTCGGTGAAGATGGAATCAACCACTTCTTCTTCCGTGCCTCCACTGGGGACAAAGGGCCATGTTCACATTGGTGGAAATGTAGGTTTTCTGACCAGCGCTGCACGTTGGTACAGTGGTGCATCAATGACCGCCATTTTTCAAGTAGTATTTCCACTGACCCTTCACAAGTTTTGGAGCTCCACCAAAGATGGTTGTCAGTGCCTTAAGTGGAACTACAAATCGAGCCGGGGCCCATCGAGGGGGCGTGGCCTAACAACGGGCGTCTTGATGGGCCGTTAGGCCACGCCCCCTTGACGAGCCCCGGCTCAATGGGCTACTGGCACCCCTGCCAGGCAGCCTTTTGTAGAGATTAGCACCCTCTCCCCTTTGGGGGAGAGGCTGCTGATCTCTGCATTTCTATTCTATAGGCTTGCCTGGCAGGGGACAGCGCCTCTCCTATTCAGCCTTAATGGTGGCGCTGCCCCTCGCCAGCTGGGGAGGGGCAGCGTCACCATTAAGGCTGAAAGGGTGAGGCCACTGGAAGCAGAGGCCTTTTTCCTAAAGACTGAAACTCCCGAGAATCCACGGGAGCTTCAGTATTTAGAAAGCAAGGCCTCTGCTTCCAGCGGCCACACGTTTTCTCCATAATGGTGGCGCCGGCCCACGTGCATCCCTTGATTAAAGGGATGCCTCGCAGGTGTGGCGCCACCATTATGGCTGAAAGGCATTTTTTTCTGAAGCCCGAAGCTCTTGCATATGAGCGAGAGCTTCAGGCTGTAGAAAAAAATGCTTTTTCCTGTAGTGGCCGGTACTGACAGGGGAGATTAGTGGGCCCCGGCAGGGCCCCGCCTCAAAACGAAATTTCGGAGACTGCCGGGGCCCAGCCCCGGCTGGCCCCGGCCCACTTAAAGCCCTGATGGTTGTGATAGACTGGGACCACTCTGAAATAGTTTCCAAACCTTTTTTTTTTCCCTGCAGCCGAGATTTTCTTATTGATTGATTTAGCAAGATGACATACGTCAAATTGATGTTTAATATGTGGAAACTGCTCTCTCATTGTCTTGGCAATTGAAACGTGTCTGTCCGTGGCTATGAGGTCGATGTGCATTCCCCTCGATTGTAGATATTCCACTGATTTTAAAAATCCTAGTTTCTCCATGGCCACTGAGGATGTACATTGTGTAACCTGCACGACCACCAAACTCACAATTTTCTTGCTATCCATGTCCTGAAAGTGGTAGGCGCAGTACTTGGCAGAAAATCCAGGGCTGTCGCACTGTCCATCGCCGGCTAGCTTGAATCGTTTGCCTTCGAATGTACTTGCTAGAGACAATTGTTCAATTTTCCAAGCATCACTAATGGCCAGAAACAGATAATCATGTTGGTATTTGTAGTACTGCGTTTTTTAAATGAAATGGAGTCCCACAAACTGAAAGAAAGACTCTAACTTTCTAAAACTGGACCCACTAAAAAGTGATGCAGCTGCACACAGTAGATTGCCTGCTGGCAGTTTCCCCAGCATCGGTTGTGCAGAACATGAGAACGTATGATTTAATCTACAGGCAGCTTTTATTTTGACGTTACTGCCTTTTTTTTGACGAGTGACATGAATCAATGGCTTCCCACATACTTTCCCTCTAACGGAATGCCCACATTTCAGCATACTTATAATATTCATCAAACAACTGTCGATTACTATGTATTTGCCCTCTTTCATTAGACTGTCATCCGGCATCAAAGTTGTTTCGGCCTGTGACGTTGAGGACATATCACCACATTTGAAAGAAATATCGCTGGTATCAAATTCTGATGCGTCAGTGAATGCTGCTGCTGGTTCATTCTCTGTCATTTCAACATCTGCTACTTCAACATTGATGGGAGAACACAACAATGTCGACAGCTTTTTTGGTGGCAATTTTTTGCGGGTGTAGATTGTGTGAATTGATCTGCGACTACTTCAGAGCTATCTTCAATGCATCGAGTATCATGTTGTTGTGGTGGTGCGGTCGCACTGTAGCAATGGTCCAATACAACTTTGCTGGATTCTCCGGACACATTCATTTCATGTTCTGGCCATTGGACATTAGCATCTCGAGTCTCAACACGCGGCGTCTGAGTTAATAGTTCCTCCATAGTGTAAATGGGAAGCAACATCTCTCATTCGCTTCACTGTCTGTGTATGTATAGTTCGGACACCCACGGGTAACTAGAGGACAGATTGGAAAAGGGATGTTCAGTTTAAACACAAGATAAAGTATAGTACAATTGACTGGCAAAAAACATAAAATAGTTCCTAGCACAAAACAATTTCTAAAGTTATGAACTGTTTGTAACTAACCTTATTTTTGTTTCTTTTCTTTGCAACTTTTTTGACTCGACCTTCAACATCTGCACGCTGTTGCTCCGATTCGTATCCGCATGTCTCCCCTTCCTCTTGCGCTGCAAAGACTATATTTTCTGTATCCGCATAGACAGCACGGAATGAGGCTCCATCGACTCCCTGAAACATTGTATTTTCATTACTGTGTATCAAAATATTGTTAGCATAAAACACACGTGAGGACGAACACACAGGTACATCTCAATAGCCAAACACGATTTAAACATTGTGTGGAACAATCAAATGACAAGTATTCGAGCTCTGATGACCTAGTTCGATGGAGATGTCAGTATCCATACCTCTGGCTCTGCATGGACTGCCACGAATGATTGTATTGAAGAGGAGGCATCAGCAACTCCCTGAAACACAGTACTTGCGTTAGTATGATTTTCAATATTGTAAACATAACACACCCTTGGGGTCGACGGCAAAGGTACATATAAAGAGAGAACCACAAATGTTGCATTGTCTAAAAGAATCAAGGAATATTTAAATATGATCAGATTTAATCGACTTATTTCTCCGATTTCTTTACATCTGCATCATTTAAATGGGATCTTGTGATTGTAGTGGAAGCTCCATCGTCTCCCTGAAACACAGTACTTTCGTTAATAGGGAAGAAAGTATAGCAAATGGAATCACGTTATATGATCACGCTCGATGGAGCTGTCAGTATCCATACCTCGTGCTTCTGAAGAATATCTATGGATGTTGTAAATGTGGTGCGCACTTCCGAAAGCTGTTGCGCCGATTCGTATCCGCATGGTCCCGCTTCCCCTGGAATTACTTGAATGTCAGGCTCCGCATCAAGTGCATGGGTTCACGCTTCAACAACTGCCTGAAACATAGTATTTGCATTAGTAAGGATTACAATATTGAAAACACAAAACACAGTTGGGGTCGACCGCACAGGTACATATCAATGGCTAACCACGAATGAAACATGGTGTAGAACAATCAAACGACAAGTGTTCCAGTCCTGATGATCACGGTCGATGGAGCTGTCAGTACCCATACCTCGTGCTGCTGAAGAACATCTAGGGCTGTTGTCAATGTGGTGGATGCTTCAGCATCTCCCTGAAAGACAGTACTTGCATTAGTATGGATAACACTAATTATAACTGAAAACAAACACCAGGGGACGACAACTAAGGTGTATATCAATTGGAAAGCACTAACCAAACAATTGGTAAAATAATCACACGATACATGAAAACTATTACTTGACATGCATTAAACAAGTCTGTAGCGGAATAGCCAAGTATGATTACCTGATACGCGCTAGAAGTGGTTGATAACTGCATGCACGTCACGGATGTAGAATGTTCTTGCTTCAGATTCAGTGGATAGTCAAGCAGTTGTAAAGGTAAATTATTGTTTGATAATGAAATGCAAATATTTACAAAATTGCCATGTAAACCGACAGAATACTTGAGAATAATGCTATTGAAAATGTGCAATATAGTACAGTTCCCTGTGCCCATAAATAGATTTCCTTTGGGGGTTATAAAATCGGAAAATAATTTATTGATAAATGTCATTATTCAAAAAGCTATACACTCATATCAATATCGAAAGTATTACAAGGGAGTATTACAAGGGACACAACACTTAAAATATCAATTAATCCATTCGGTTACCTACACTACCGCAAGCCCTAAAGCTAAATCCGGACACTTGACTCACCAGTGGTGGAATGTGGACGAATAGAGTTGGAATAGCGTTTGCGAGCAATTTTCGTGTCGTTCGCCGTTTATTCTTCTTTGTTACCCAAGATGTGGCGTACATGTTCGAGGAAAAGTGTCAGTTGCAGATGCAGTATCGATCACCCCTCTTGTCCTCTAAGACTTGTTGGACTCTACTTTCCAGCTCATCCAGTGGATATACCCAATGTCTGACCCATTCTCTTATTCGATCAACAGTTTTCGGGAATACATGCATTGTAGTGCCTTCAGATTTAGCATGGGTCTTCGAAGGGCAACCGCTAATCGAACAG
Organism: Ambystoma mexicanum; assembly: GCF_040938575.1. Classification (NCBI taxonomy): domain Eukaryota; kingdom Metazoa; phylum Chordata; class Amphibia; order Caudata; family Ambystomatidae; genus Ambystoma; species Ambystoma mexicanum. The sequence continues at coordinate 92,211,552 of NC_090935.1, read as the reverse complement.
GCAAGCATTGTTGAAAATTCTGTAAAGTAAATATCAAGATTATTATAAAACCTTGATGAACAAAAATGTCATAAAAAAGTAAATGAACCATACTATGTTCAATGCAAGGTTTGTTTTGGTCGCCGGAACTATACCAGTTCATCATGTGCGGCTTAGTATTTGCATAAGTTACAGAAATTTTTTAAATGATGTGACTAAATTCTGAACATGTGACTCGTCCCTTGGATGTTCTGTCTTGCACGAGAAGGAAACATGCTTACATTATAGACTGGACCCCCGAAGGATGCAATTCGATGACAACTTGATACAGATGAAAATAAATAGATCTATTGATAGCATAACAATTGAAACTCAAGTCAATAGCAATGAGACCAATGACCATAGCACTATTGGGTACTGTAATCGCAAATAGATAGAAATGTAAAAATGATCGAAATATGACTAGGCTACATGGCCTTACCTTGACCAACAAACTGTTGGATTCAGCAGGTCGAGCAGTATGTTGCAGGAGAACAGGTAGTTGCCCACAGGTAGCACACTGATGAGTTTGCTCGAAGCGGTCACAGATAGCACGACAACGAGCAGATTAGCATAGATTTCAGTGCTTCTCAGGTAGAAGGTTCAGGGGTTGACTTGCAAAGCACAAAGATGTTTTCATGAGCCATATCAAGTGGTTTATAAAGTATTAGAAACAGGGGTGTGTTTGTGAATGAATGACGTGTGTATGCCGTGGTATTATGTGGATTGCAGGGGGGCGGCCTGCCTCAGGGGAGGCCTGCCTGGAGACACAGGGTCTGAGGAGGCCATGTGAGTGATGGCCCCTGGGCGTGGGATACCTTTTGAAGTGTACATGCTGTTTGGCACCTTGGCCGTTTGCGCCTGTGACAGCCCCCCATGCCAAGGCTCATCCCCGGGTGCGAACCGCCTTTGATAGAGGGGGGTGGGATGGATGGGCCGGTGGGCATGCAGGCAAGTGTGTGGGAGCGAGGGTCCATCAGGCCCCTCTCATCCTTTACTTCTCAGTAGAAACTCGGACCAAGTGCCTCCAGTAGTGGGTTCGCCCCTTGCCCTTATGTGATGTTAACTTTGGTTGACATTTGCGTAGATAGGACCACTGAGCAGGACACGGGGCACCCATTTTTGTACCCCCTTTCCACTCCATCTTGGTGACCAGGCCTCACTGCGCAGAGCACATGGCCCCCACCCTCGTTACCACTCTGACTGGAAAACTCTAGAGGTATTTGAAACAGCTAATAAATGTAACACATCACTCTTCCTCTGAGATCACTGTCCTGCATGTGAACCAGCCTGAACTAAGCACATAGCTCGTTCATCTCCACAAACGTGCCCTTGACCACGCACCCTCGCCAGTGGAAACTTACTGCCATTCTGACCCTGTGTCCCTGCAAGGTATTCTCTTCATGTGCCAGACCACTGACCATGCCATGATGCCCACTTAGCAGATCCCCAACTAACATTAGACCCCTACTGCAGTATATCGTTGCCTATCAATGACAAATGCCACATACCGGAGATTCTTGTGAGCACAGACCCACACTTCAAACAGTGTATTATAGTGGTCAAGACCCTTAATCTAAGGCCTGTATAATCCGATATTGATTGATAGTATAGATATATGTGTGGCTTTTATAGAGACATAACCGACTGAAAGACTTTGACAAGTGTTATTTAGTGCATGCATTATTGATAATATATTATGTTAGCTTCGATAGTGACCACCCTGCTTCACAGCGACCTGACCTTCACCCATTCGGAGCACAGATGTCTGACGTCCATCCTTGAATGGAGACACACTTGATTCATTTGAAAAATCGAAACAACCGTTGTTAAAATATATGTGGTGTTTTATTTTGTATCTACAAATACAAGACTTTACACATTGTACAGGTCAGGTTGCAGCACAGCAAGAGAAAATCCCCTCCACTGACCGCTGTCCCTCGGGAACGTTTCTCTTATGGCACGAACGGCACAGGCGGGTATTACTCTTTGAACGCGGTGTCCAAGCATCCCGTGAAGCCACCATGTAAAGGAACGATAGGCCACCAGCCGGTACCACCTGTGAAAAAGAATGATACAAACTGTTTTTAAATGAACAAGATAAGTTTAATAAACGTTTGTTGTCAATGACAATTCTTGTAACTAATGGCATTCTGCTCGGACAAATGCTATCTAGACACTGCACACTATTGTAATTTTGGGTATAGTAGAAGACCATGAAATAGGAGTGGCATGACAAGCAGAGTATACTTACTCGTTACTCGGATTACGCCGTCCATGCGACTAGGTCCAGGCTCTTCAGCTGTTGAATCGTCCTCCCAACTGCCATCCAAAGCCCCATCGTGTTTCCCATGGTTAGTATAATTGTAATTGGTTATTTATAACACGCTTAATACCCAGAGGGTTCTAAGTGCGGACTCGGGGATCAAACCTCTTTTGCTCTGTGTCGTCTTGCTTCCAAGGCGAGCGTGTTGCCCCTGATCTATCCTTCCTGGCTCGAAGTGTGGTAAGTTACTGTTGCTACTGCAGGATGGGTCCCAGACTGACATGTATACCCTTACCTGCCTGGTACAATCTAATGTTAGAAATGTGTCTAGCTTCCCTATGTGTATGTGCTATGGATCGATTCACTAACAACACTCCTGGCGCTTCTTCAGGGCCTATTCTTAACTCCTATTGTACAAATATTCCAAGAACATACACAGTTTCAGGTTCAGGCCCCTGATCTATCCTTCCTGGCTCGAAGTGTGGTAAGTTACTGTTACACGAAGTTCGTGCATAAGCACCATCATTATCCTCAACACGGACCACGTGAGGCAGGCTTCCCTGAAGTCTGGCAGCTCGGTGATGCATTGCGGTCGTGGCTCGCCTTCCGAAATGTAGGCCACGCATCCCGTGTTTTCACAGCAGCAGCAGTTCTCGTCCTCGGTTGGCATTCGCTCGCACCGATTCCATGTGCACCAGGTGGGAACACCGTCCATGCGACTAGGTCCAGGCTCTTCAGCTGTTGAATCGTCCTCCCAACTGCCATCCAAAGCCCCATCGTGTTTCCCTTTCCAGTACTTCCTCCTCGGTATACTCGGGCTCGTACATGTAGGGCATTATTGTAGTCATTGTGTGTTAAACAAACTAAAATAATTTATGGCGGTGGTACTGGTATCTGTTCACACGGGCTACAAGCAACGAAGGTAGCTGACCAGAGCACAGAAACGAGTCACAGAATACTCAAAGTAACACAGAGAGAGGAATGGAATCGAAAATCTGCTGCTGTGCGTTGTGAAACGGTCTGTTTATACTTATTGAGGAAAGAGGCGTCCTGCCATTTCCATGGCGACACGTCATTAGCTGAAGCGCAGCGAATGTTGACACGAGACGTGCTTTGGCGTTGTGAAATGGGCGGTACGCGTCTGCTGATGACAGGCTCAGGGGCGGGGGATATGATTTAGTGCCGCAAAAGCAGGTCAGCCAGGGCGATGGGGGAAATGATAGGATTATCACAAAATGCCTGTTTTCACGTGCGTATAATGGACGAAAACTCGGGTAAGGTCCATAGGACATAGAAAAACACATGGCCGACCGTTAGGGGCAATAAAAAAATGTTACCGAACCATTCCTTTAAACATTTATTTACACAGTCATTTGGAAAACATTTGCTAGTAGAAATTAACTCAATATTAAACACCAATATACTACAGCACAAAACTGTAAATTGTAGGGACAGTTGGAGCTCCACTGAAGCCAAATGGCACTTCAGTAATTTTAAATAGGAATAAAAAGGCAGAGGTTTGTACAAGGGGTTAGAAAATACTTCTTTCAGATAATGCAAAGGGTCAATGGACTAGGAGGGCCAGTTCAATTTAATAGGCCAAGCCAAAGTGAATAGTCTTGTGACTGGATAGGAAAGCACAGTTTTGGTACAGATTTTTAGAAGTAGGTTAGATGAAAGCGAATGATATGCTGGGTCACAAGCTGATTAGGCCTGCAAGTTGGGAAAGTTCCACAGCAACTTTGCTGGATTTTGAGGACTTGTTGATTGATTTTTCCCCTGGAGAGAGTGTGAGCCTTTTTTCCACTCTCTCATGTATTTTGATGTGTGTTTTACTCTTGTGTGCTTTGGCTAAGGAGTTTTAGATAACTCCATAGGCATCATTTTTTTATTGTTGTGTCACACAGAACCTTTAGTGTAGTGGCAGAGGGGTGTCCTTTGGACTTCGCAAGGTTTAAATACTTTCTCTGGGATGAACTACTGTTCCCCAAAGAATGTAAAGTTAAATTGACTTTACTATCTTTTTAAATTCATAGACCCAGCACACACTATCTTCCTATCTTCCTACAGAGTGCTGGAGGGGTTACTTAGTATCCCCTGTGTCTAAACACTCTTGTAGCTGTCAAAAGCTACCCATTCCTATTGAAAAGTCTGGTGTCAGTGGTTTTATAACGAACTACCTTGATTGTTCCCGACCGTGAATACCGGTAGCTAAAAATCGGGGGCCGCCATGTGTTTCAATATGGCGCCCAAGAACACTCTGCGTGCCAAACCAGTTTTGGTCCCTTTGTTTGTGAGCCTTTGGCGGGCTTCAGTACTGAAGTCCCTCCATTGTGTCTGAGCGTCTGGATTGGGCAGGAAGTGAGGGCGGTGCCCGAAACTGCCTGTGCTTGGTCTCCAAGGAGACCCAAATGCACTCTGGCATGATTGGCTAGCTGACTGTCCGGCAAGGACATCCACCCTTCTGGGTGAGTGACAGTTAGGCTGGAATGAATGGGAGAAACCTGTTTAAAAGGCGAGTCTCCAGGACTGGAAGGCAGAGTCGACCACTGGAACGAAAGAAGCGAAGACGAGCTGGAAGGGGACGGCTGCTGTAACCACTGGACCGTTGGTTTACCTGGTGAAGCACTGCTGCACCTCCGAATAGCCAGAACTCCATTCGACAGAGAAGCTCCTTCAAAGACGGCTTCTCCCTTTGAGTTGGTGGGACCAATCAACTCAGCAAACGTCTGGATACCATTCTCGGAGCTGGTTACGGTTAACCAGGGAGAAGGACACCAGTTTGTGTTTGGAAGCCACAGCTACTTGAGCTGAAGTGACGCCATTTTGTTTTCTCCGACGACGATCCCATGCAGTGCAGGAGTCCCCCGACGTCCTCCCTCTTGTCCCCACGACTGAGGGTCAGGAACAGAGAGATCTGTAGGAACTGCCAGGAACCAACGTCTTCAGCTACATCTTTTTTGCTTCACTTTAAGGTACTGTGCCATCCCGTTGGGAGATCCTAACACTTGTGGTGAAAGTTTGTGGAACTTTCCCAACTTGCAGGCCTAATCAGCTTGTGACCCAGCATATCATTCGCTTTCATCTAAACTACTTCTAAAAACCTTTACAAAGACATCTCCATCTGTACTGTCCTATCCAAGAACACTAGACTATTGACTTTGGCTTGGCCTATTGAATTGAATTGACCCTCCTGGTACATTGAACCTTTGCATTATCTGAAAGAAGTGTTTTCTAACACCTTGTACAAACCTCTACCTTTTTAGTCCTTTTTAAAAGTACTGAAGTGCCATTTGGCTCCTTTTTCAGGGGCGCTCCAACTGTCCCTATAACTTAGAATTTTGTGCTGTAGTATTTTGGTGCTTAATATTGAGTTGATTTCTACTAGCGAATGTTTTCCAAATGACTGTGTAAATAAATGTTTAAGTCTTTTTTTTACCAAGAAACCTTGAGTGTAAGTGTTTACTTGAACCACTGTGATGGTGATACTTCTGTGTAACTTCTTCTACTGCTCACATTCCCTCTTGAGATAAGCCTGACTGCTCAGCTTGCTACCAAAAGTGTGTGGTACAGACTTATACCAAAGGTTGGTTTTTGCTTACACCTGTAGTCCCAATTGTGTGTGGTGTTCCCAGAGGGTACGGCCTGCAATTCTGCCTAACAATCCTTAAAGGGGTAGTCCAGCTAAAAATGTTATTTAAAAAATAGATAGGCAACATTAAAAAAAAAATACTAGCACTTTTCTTTTTTAAACTTCCTATGTAAAATTTTGAGCTATCCAAGTGAAATGGATGCCCGCCTGTGCTGGCTTTTGCTTTTGCGGCACTAATGAAGGAAAAGCCAGCCAGCCGTAGTAAACAAAAGCTACCGCTGGGTGGCTTTTCCTTCATTGGTGCTGTACGCAGAGGACGGGGACCGGAGACCAGAGCAGGAAAGCTGCAGCTGAATCTCGGTAAGTGCTATTTATTTTTTTAAAAAAATAAGCACTAGCTGCAGGTTTTTTTCTAAGTTTTCCAGGCTAAAACCGCAGCTTTAGAAATGTTGTATTTATGTTTGCGGTCGCTTTTGAAGCGACCGCAAACAGAAATACAACGTTATTGTGTTTGAAAACGCTGCAGTTTTTCTTTCCAAGTTTCTCAGGCTCCTCCGGCTGGGTCAACCATAAAGGCATTGATATGCATGATTGATAGGTAAAGTAGCTGTGTAGCTATTAGGCTACAAAGCTATAGCAAAGTTGCTCAGCGTGCACAGTGTAATGTGTAAAACATGTAAAAACATGATGCAGGAGGCTGTGGGACAGGACCTTTCGGCGTCTCTCTGGCTTTCGCGTATAATTTACTCCGAAACATTACTGTTTGGTCACAGCCTTGTAAAAAAAGCTGAAGCAAGGTCGAAACACGTAACGGCAAATACTTAAGCAGATATATTAAGTCTTGTGGGCTTGCTTTAACATTTTTCATTAAAAGTAAAAAAAAATGTATCCTAGCTAAGGTGCTTAGTGGCAAAAAGGATTTCCATTGATGCAGGATCATGATGCAGTAGTCCTCAGGGTGTATATACTTTATAAATAGATCCCAGACTGATCTGTATTTGGTTAAAGTGTCGGTGAGCGTGGCTGTGATCTTCTCCAGGGCGCACACATGTCAGATGATCGCCCACCACATATATATCAAGGGGGCATCTGATATTTTCTAGTTGTGGGCAATGGTACATCACGTGGCAGTCGACATTTGATTCGCCGGTTTTAGATGTGTTACCCCTCGGGTAAACATCTCTTGTTCGTCCATGTCACCCAGTAAAATGATCAACTGATGCAGGTATAGGTGCATACCTGGGATTTTGCTAATCAGGTTAACGATATCTACCTAAAAAGATTTTGCACAATGCCACAATAAGTGGGCCAGGCAGCCAAAGCCATCACATTCACTCCAGCAAATTAGGGAGAGCTTGGGGTACATTAAGCGCAATCTGTCTGGGTTGAAGCACCAGCGGTAGATAACTTTGTATGAGTTTTCCATAATTGTGGTGCATATGGACATTTTGGCTTCCAAATGATTTCCAAAGATGTGAGTGGAGTGGGGCATTCTAATTCTTCTTTCCATTGCCTGTTATAATTGTGCATATCTCCCGGACCTACGTCTGATAATATTTTGTATATGTTGGAAATCCTGTGTATCGAGTGGTTAAAGGAGATCCGTTTTTTGAAGGATGTTAAGTCCCTACTGCCACCATTTCTGGTACCTGGTTGGGATATCCAATGGTGCAATTGTATATATTGAAATCTCTCCATTTCACAAAGAGCAAATGTTTTGCGTTGTTCAAATTTTACAAAAGTGCCTTCCTCATACAGCTGACCCAGCTCCTCAAGGCCCCCTTTCAGCTACCCTATAAAACTGTGATTGCCCAGACCTGGAGTGAAGTTGGGGTTTTGAAAAGCTGGTGTCAGAGGAGTCTTCAAAAAAGTCTTCATAGGGTTGAGGATATCATGCAGTAGTCATAGAAGGGAAACTAAGTAGACTGCACAACCTAATTGCTCAAATTCCTTCCATCTTTTGGTTAGTTGGGTGTCAGCAAATTCAAATATCACAGATACTTCTACTGCTAATATGTAGTTATGTATGCTTGGCATTGCTATTCCGTTTTGGTGTTTATTGCGAGTTAAGACTTTCCACAATAGGTGAGGAGATTTCCCCACCACACAAAGTCTCTCATTTTAGACTATAACTTCTTGCGTGGTTTTAAATGCATCTTAATGGCTGCACATCTACCAAACCATCAAAACTTCATTGTTCTTCCAATGGTCAAGATCTAAGAGTCTCAGAATAGGCCAAGGCAATTATGTTGAAAGAGGGGGTCATGGGAGTGTGTAAAAACGATTAAATTATTCGACCATTTTGGACTCAATATGATGTTATCTACAAATAAAGCAGTGTTATGTGTACTTAGTCTAGCTGTCACTCGGTAGTTTGCAATTTGTGCCCGATCATATTGGCAAAAGGTTCCAGAGCAAGAGCAAACAATTGTGGCAAACACTGACGATGTCCTTGTGGATTTAAATTGGTGTGGTAAGTCTTTTATTCATTTTAATGGATGTGCAGTGCTGGCTAAAATTTGTTTTGTAAAGAGCTATTTTATGAAGTTATGAAGTTGGGTCAAAATGCAAAGGTGGTGTGAGGAACCAGGAATGAGACTCGGACACAGGGGATTCATGGTTTTGGTCAAAGACTTTTATTAAAATAAATAGGGGTTGGAAAATGCCTCTCTATCCCTGCTGTCAGAGGTGTTTCCCTACCTAAAACCAAAACTAAGGGTCTGTCAATGTCATAATGTACAAAGCAAAATCATCCTGTGTCCAAAGTACTATTCTAGCGCTCGCATTCTAAAAGTCAACTCTAAGGTGAAAAGGGAAAATGTCTTTGGCCTTTAGCAGTGTACAAATGTTCAAAAAGGAAATGTGTAACTCCAACACAAAAAGTTCCAGAGGATAGAGTTCCTTGTTCCAGAGGGTGGTACCCGTCCCCTGGATTTCTCTTGACTCTGTTTTATATTCACGAATATCAGTTCTTTAAGTTTCTCTTGATCAACAACACAACTGGTTTACAAAACAACTTGGTTGTTAGTCTGTATCTTGTTAGGATACCTGGTGTATTCTCCTGTCAGGTTTTCTGTCTCTTTAATAGGTTTCCACAGCCTTTTGCTAATCCTGATGTATCCTTATCAGAACTTCCTTGGGTACTATATATTACACAATGTTCAACTTGACAATGCCTGGTATGCTTTCCTGCCAGAGCTTCCTCACATGAGCATGTTTACAACTTGCATTTGCCTTGTATACTCTCCTGCCAGGGCTTTTCTTATATGAACACACTTGCAACTTACATCTGCCTAGTATACTCTCCTGCCAGGGCTTTTGTTTTATGAACACACTTGCAACTTGCATCTGTATAGTCTACTCTCCTCCCAGGGCTTTTCTCTTATGCATTCTTGCACTTTTAATCTGCCTGGAATACTCTCCTGTTAGAGCTTTTCTCATGTGGGTACTGTGCACACTTACAAATGTGATAGTCTGCTATATTTATTCTGCCTTGTCCTGAATCTTTCTGGTATACTATCCTGCCAGGACTTCTCTTATAGGTGTACTGCATACACTCAAAAACTTGACAGTCTCTTATTCTAATTAGTTTCTGCCTCTTTAAGAAATGTTCACTCTTGTTGGTTCTCTCTCATATACTTCATTCAAATGTATTCGGTTTTGGCAGGGTTGCCAATACGCCCCGGTGTCCACTTTTCCCTTGGATGGGCTCAACGGCTCTTGCTGGCATACATTGGTTCTCCCATGTGTGAGAAACCCAAGGGTATTCTCACTTCTTTTTCCCTTGGATCCTCGGAACAGGTGGCCAGAGCACGGTCATCGCCTTTGGATCCAGACCCTGGGGGTGGACCAGTGCGGGAGGATCACCTGGGTGGATGTACCTTGCCTGGTTGCACCCACATCAGAGCTCCTCCCCTGGGCGAAATTGGAGAGCCCAGGCCTTTGAGGGGCAGGTGGTAGGACCCTGACATCAGTCAAACATCCCCTTGTGCGCTTGTTGCTCCCTAACCGTGAGAAATGCTGTTTTGGGGATCTGGTGAAGTGAGAGCAAAATACAAGGAAGTGCATTCTGGGGCTGTAATTCTTTCTGAAAACTGAGAAGGGTTAGAGCCCGGTTGAGGGAGACCCTTGTGTGTGAACATTAAGGAGGGGTCAGAGAACCGAAAGAGCTTTTGGGAGAAGTCGAGAACACAGAGAGTATCCAGAAAGCCAGAGCGCAGAAAGAAGCTTTGAGAGACTGGAGGGGAACGTGGAGCTGAGACGCTGACTCAGTGCTGGAGAGAGGCTGCAGTGTGGCTAGGGAGACGTATCTCCAGGAAGCCGGGGGAAGGTAGGCTGCACGCTGCTGGCGATGCCCTGAATGAAGGCACAATACAGGAGAACTGTGAACACGGCAACCAGTGAGTTTCCGAGAACGAAAGAAACCTGGTGTGTGTAAGTTTCAAAGGAATCAATGTGAAATACATCAAAGTGGTCATGCAGAGATTAAGCAAAGGCCTTGCACAGTCAAAAGTCTTCCATTATCTAAGGAAGAAGGAATTGTGCTTAAGGGGTCTGAGCCCGAATGAGGGAGATCAGTGATCCGAGTCCGTACGAGGCAGACCAATTGTGAACATTGTGCTTGAGAGGGTCCGAGCCCAGCTGAGGGAGACCCATTGGAAACTGTGAACCCTTAAACTTGTGAACTTTGAAAAAACTTGAAGAAGAAAAGGAACTTTGTTTTGTATGTGTCCAGGCATCTTGCAAGCAAACGACTTTATTTTAGGGAAAAGACTATGTCGCAGAAAGCCTTGACTTATGTCCTGAACTGCATCTTCGAGACCCAGAAGCCAGAGTGTGTTCGAAGCTCAAGTGTGCCACCTTGTCCTGTGCTGAAAACGCGGGGAAGGGAACACATTTACTCAGTCATCCTGCCCTATTCTTTTCTGAACACTCTTTCTTTTGCATACATCATTTTCCCACACCATTTTTATTTAGAACTAAGGAATGGCAATAGGTTTGTTAGTATATGCCCTTTCTATTTTGACTAGACTCCACTAGGCCTGCATTATTTTTACTTTGATGGTTTTAGCTTGCTCCCATCCTTAGATTTAGGGTTAGATAGTCATCCAACCCTTTGAAGTTCAATAAACACCCTTAAACTGTGATCACTTCTGTCTGTCTTCATTGCGTGATACCATGCCTTCCTTACACGTGGCAAGCCTGTGGTGGTCTTTCAGTGTTCCGCTCTCTCTCGCTCCCTCTGCTTCTCCGTTTCTCTGCCTCTTGTGGCTCCCGCTCATCTGTTCTGTTTCTTTCTGGGCTTCGCTGGCGTGGATGCTTCTTTCCAGTACCTGCGAACACACAGAAGGCTTTCGTTTGCATCTGGCGTTCTTGCAGCATACTCCTGCTTGCAATCTGCTCCCCTCTTCCTTGTCGGCGAGCCAGTTGACTCCACCGACACCGCACCAGCCCCATGGTCCTTCGGTCAGCACCGAGAGAAGTACCGTTCTCCATCGAGTGTCTGCCTGTCAGCTGGTCTGCCCGCTTAAATCTCCTGGCATCAGACTTGTTCCTACAACAACTAGAGCGCAGCGTGTGCTCCTGGTTTCCAGTGATCGTCATTACTCGGCTCATTTTCTTAGTCACAGTATTTTCATTTTTGGGGCAATGGTAGTCTGTTTCTGATAACATGTATGCGCAGTCTGAAAAAGGGTTCTCAGTGATATTAAAAGGTAAGTAAGTTCTTGAGGACTTACAGAGTCTGTAAAGGTATTTTTAGAAGTCTTGAAAGGCAAGTCAGATTTTAAGACTTGTATACAGACCATGTGAAAGTGTTTCCAGTACCTTTACTAGGTGGTTGAGGAGAGGTGTGAAAATATGTCATTAAGGCATAGGGAATGACAGCGGTATCCTCAAAAGAAAAAGGGATGGTATCTTCCATTATGTCATGACACCCTCCCGAGGGCTGCCTTTCCCTATGTGATCCTCCCTCATATTGCTGGTCCCAGGGTTAGGATCAGGTAGCAGCTGCCATTCCCTGGCCACACGGGGTGAGGTCACCGCCAGGAACGGAGTGATAACACCATTGGATTCATCACAAAAGCACAAGAGAATGACAACCTTCTCCTGCCAGCTGGTTTTGCACAAAGTTCCGTTCAATAAAGTATTTTAAGGTAATTCTTATTGACTACTTTTATTAACTCATACAGTTCTGCTACTTAGTTCTTCAAGGTCTCAACTGTGCTTTTCACTTGATTACTCTTTATTTCCTTCTTATACTCTTCTTGTCTTATTCTGGTTGTGTTTTTCCTACTCCTTTCAAGTGACAAGTTTAATCCTTTCTCTCCATTACATCTTAAGGTTTCCCCCTTAATCAGCGTCTTATTCAGTATCTTGACTGGGATGAGTATGAGTGTCTGAGTAATGATTCTCACTTTCTTTTATTACTCCTGAGGCTTTATCTGGTCTGGGACGAGTCCCAATAATGATTCTTACTCTCTTCATTTACTCTTGATGCTTTCTTTTGACTGGGACGAGTGTAAGCGTGGCAATTATGATTCTCACTCTCTTTGTTTGCCCTTGATACTTTGTCTCAACTGGAACGAGAATAAGCATTCCAATAATTATTCTCACTGTCTTCCGCAAATCTTGACATTTTTTCTCAACTGAGACGAGTATGGCCATTCCATTACTTATCTTTGGTCCCCCTCACAGGTCTCCTGCTTTCTCTGTTACCTGCATTGTTTAGGGATTACATCACTGAGTTTCGTAGCTGGCTGGGCCCTCTCTTTCATTTGTCAGGCTGGCTTCTCGGTTCTTCTGCGGTATCCCGCACGCTGTCTCCGTCCTTCCTTTGGTTGCTTTGCTTTGGGAGACCATAATCAAAGTGGTATGAGTGTTGTTCCTGCACCTGCTGGTCCACCATGACCTGTTCTTGGTCACACCACCACTTATTTCTCGGTTAGGATTAGGACGCTCCACATCCACCTTGGTTTCTCGCATCTTTCCTTCTCCCCAACGATGTGTGTCAGGTGCAGCACTGGGGCTCCCCTTGAGCAATTAATGCTGTGTGTTCAAGTTTCCTTCCTCTTAGCTCGGCGAGGCAATTCATAACTCGCGGACTCTCTCTTCATTCATGTATCCGCCTCGAACATTTATTATGCTGGTGTGGGACATCCCCAGCGCAATGTAAAAGTCCTTACTCTCTGTTTGACTCATAGGAGGTCATTACAAGTTTGGAGGCAGCACCATGGCTGCCTCCAAAGTCGTGTCCGGATTCTCTGAATGGGGACTTACCGGGTCATTCCAACCTTGGAGGACCCGGTAAGTCCCCATTCACAAAACCCTTCCCCATTCCCGTTCGAGCCCCCATAGAGCTCAATGGGAATGGGGAGGGAGCTAATAACGGGCCCACAAAGAGCAGGCTCGTTCTTAGCTCCCTGGTCCCTTAACGGCTCCCGCTGAGGACGGCTGGTTTAAGGGACCTCGGAATGCAGCGGTAAGGGGTTAATGGCACCGGCATCCTTACCGGTGCCGTTAACCCCTTACCGCCACACTCGTAATGAGGCCCATCATCTGTATTCTTCAACTGGTATTCTCCTTCTCAGTACATCATATGTTTTCTATCATGTGCAGAACTGGAGTATTTGGATGACAAGAATAGATTCTGGTATGTTCGTCATTAGATGGCTTTGAAGGTGGGGCACTGGAGCCTAGCCTCACAGGGAAAGGCTCCCACCTGGGGAGAAGTGACAGAATCCCACAATTTGTCACAGTAAGCAATACCTTAAACTCAAAGATTTTGCCACAGGAACTAACAATATATTTCTACAAGGGGTTCCCCACACTATGCTGTTGATCCCTCCTACTAAGTGTGGATACAATGTATTCAATCAACAATAAAGGAAGGACCGATATACAATCTAACAACATTCACATATGTGTACCCTTTTGATAATCGAGGTAACCTGGCAAAAAACAAACTGTAAAACAATTATGGGTTGTACAACATGATTGAATTGATATCAAGCATCATATTTTATTCTTATTTTACTCAAAGCTCCAATATCATAACAGAAGTATAAAAAACATATACACACACCACAATACAGTATACAAAAGCATAAAAAATTGCTATTATTGCTTGAAAAGAGAATTTTTCAAGTGTTCACTACTTGAAAATATCACAGTGCCAAATTAATTGTCGCAAATACACACTGAGACCACAGCCCAATTTATGTAAGTTTCTGTCCTCGATGTTTTACAATAACTGGACATTCCTCAGGGGCAGTCATGTATCTTGTGCTTTCTGTAGAATTCCATTCCAGATTTGGTTCTAATTCTTTAACTTGTTTACAGACAAGAAGCCGGGGTCTGTGGGTACACAACCAAATATACATATCAATATGTAGGCATCTATGGATCATTTAATCAACCTAGCCACAAACCTCAACACCATAAGGGTAAAACATGTATATAACAAAGTATAATATACCTGTAACATCATCCTGAAGGAATCAGTATCTTTGTCCTAATTGTAAATACACTTCTTGCTGTGATCTTCACTAGCAGTATAAATGGTCAGCCTTCAAAAGGCAAACTACACAGAAGGAATAGAAATAGCTTATAAATCAGAAATGGGAATGATACGCCATCAAATATAGCACAAGAAAGAACACAAAAGCTTACCCGAATATGTTAGAGTGGATACAAACATCTGAAATAGGTCTGTCATCCAGTAGTATCAAATAAATGGCCCGTCCATCTATCTCAGATGGGAACAACCTGCAGAAAATCAGGCACTTCTCAAGTTAGAAGTCCTATAAAGCGGTAGAACAAAACCACTTATTAGTCATCAAAAATGTTGTAATTTGCAAAAAACAAAAAACAAACAATATGGTGCCTTACCCTGATATTATACTCCAGTCTGTGCCTGGCCAAACAAGGTGGATATCGGCTTCAAAATCAGGATGAATTCATCCACATTCAGGTATAAATTACCCCCACACGGCTGCAGTAGATGCTGTAGTCCTGTAACCATAAAGCCAAAAATCTGGGTTTTAGAAACAGGATAGTTTTGCATATAACCACAAACATATCCCCAAATGAAGGAAAGTTTACTTAATCTCACGCTCACCTTACTTCCTTGGTC
Source organism: Ambystoma mexicanum (assembly GCF_040938575.1). Lineage (NCBI taxonomy): Eukaryota > Metazoa > Chordata > Amphibia > Caudata > Ambystomatidae > Ambystoma > Ambystoma mexicanum. The sequence continues at coordinate 92,196,543 of NC_090935.1, read as the reverse complement.
TGTTGTTATCAAATTACGAGTGGAAACGAAGAAAACCCGGCTCAACAACCGGCAAAAATATTCAAGAATACATCAAGTCAATGCAACACGTGATAACGTCATGTGTCGATAGAGACAACGGTTACCTGATCCAACACCGTTGCTAAGTTACCAAGTACGCCTTTCTCAATGCAGACGTTTGTTGAAAGAGATTAGTCAAAGTGCCAAATACAGCCTTTTCAACGCAGATGTTTGTTGAAAGAGATTAGTCAAGGTGAATCTAGAAACAGCAGATCCAAGCCTGTAGAACACTGAAGTATAGGGATTGCAGTCTCTCAAAGCCACAGGAACTAGCACCACGGTCAGGACCAACCTTCTAAACACCATAGTTCCACCTGCACCTCACTCACCACTGCACAGAAATCTTTACCCTTGTAGTAGGCAAACTTGGCTGCTGTTCTACCATAGCCCTAATCCTCTTCTGTATTCTATCTCTCATCGCAACACAATTCTTGACTTTGCTAACTTCATCTTCTATAACCTATTTAGATAATCTCCCAATGAAATCTAACGTAATCATTCTAGATAGCTCTCTATGCAAAATTGCTCCCCTTTCACATTTCTACCACTCCTTTTTAAGACTTACATTTCCCACTAACTTGCTGACTTCATCTCCCACTACTCTCCCTCTCGCTGTCTGTGAGCTTCATCTCCCAACAATCTATCTGTCCCCTAACCGCCTCCTCACATTTTCATTCCTTCTCACTAGTAGACTATCAAAGCAACGTAATAAATGCAGCTGCTCAAGAACAAACTCAAGTGCAACTTGCTACCATGCAAAGCTGCTCCCCACGTATGACTCCCTCACATTGGACCACCCAGCTTGACTTTCCAGGAAGAAATATTAATCTGTAAATAGATTGCACCTGTACACAGTCTGGCCCACATACTGAAATGTCTATCTTATTGAATGTTTTGTTCCTTAGTCAATGTCACTGCTCTACATTACTTTGCATTACTCTTCCACCAACTGGTTTGTTGTCATACAGCCATTGTAATGGTACCCAACCTAAGGACTGTCTCATCTTTATGCACTGTATCCTAAATGTGGCATATCATGTAACAAAAGTGTTCCAAACCATCAAATAAATAAAACAGTAGTACATGCTGCCTAATCTCAACAAGGAGAGTAGAACAGATGGTCAAGTGGGTCGAAGAGAAGATGGTGATCTTAGAATGGTCACTATGACGGTGTGGGAAATTGATGTGGATAAGTGGGTGACAAGGTTTAGCACATAGTGAGAAGTGTAGTAAAGTAGTTGTCTTTTCTCAGTACTAACTACTCTTCCCAACATCTTCTTTACCCAGTGATATACCATTCTCTTCTTTGGAGCCTGCAGAAAATCCTGGGCTGGATATCTCCCGACTACGGGGCCTTAAACCATCAATGATCCTAGACCTGCTTCGTCTCAGTGACCTCTATGAAGAGACAGATACAGAGGTGGACAGGACACAAGAAAAATACCTACCTGAAGTGACTAAAGAACTGGAGATTCAAATAGAGTTCAATAGTGGTGTCGATTTAAAGGCTGGATATGACCCCGAAATAGCCCAAACTTCCAAAAGTGATGTCTTTAAAACATCTGTTAATGCAAAGGATGAGTGTGAACCTGACATCTCAATGTTTTTGCCACATCAAAGTCCATTGAAGGAAAAGTCTTGTTTTCAGTCAAAAGAGAAGGTACTTGTGGAGCCAGGTCTTGGCCAACCTTCGTCTCCACTGATTGGCGAAGTTCAGTCAAAAACAGAGGAAGGAGGAAGTGAGGAGTCAGCATCTCTACCACATCAGGCACCACTGGAAGAGAAGTCACATACTAATGCAGAGTCCAGTGGCCCTTGGGATGGGGGATCTCAGGCCTCACCACATCGCCTAAAGGATATATCCCAGACGATCCAAGAATTACCTGCGCTCAATATCTCATTCGACCAAGAGCTGCGTTCCTTGCAGCTCTCATGGCTCTCGGTTGCTGCTGCCAAGACCCTGTGTGTCATCATCCATTCCAGTGATTATTCCACTCTGCTGCTAGGTTCTTCTGCAAACAAGAGGACAGGCAGCGAGGGTGATGCCGACCTGCGTCCAGCCCTGCAGCAGATGGTGAGGAGCATGATGAAAAAGTCTTTGCTCATTTGCCCAATTAGAGAAATTTGGCCATTCGTGGAACTCGAAAGAACACATGTAATGGTGCAGCAGAGAGTCCTTGCAGTGCTGGAGGAAGGAACAGACTCGGCACAAGGTAACAGTCTGTGATCTGGATTGTTTTTGTTCATTTATGCATTCACTTTAAAAGAGCTTAAATAGTTCAATGATAGTTTTACAAGTTGCATACTTTATTGATAGTATCATACAGGGATCAGCATTTCATGCATTTCTTGGAAAATATTGTGCTAGCATATCAGAAGGTGGTCCTCATGGGAGGAATTCAGGGTCATATGTAAATGAGCTATAAAGAGATGTAATGGCTGAAGGATCTACATATTCTTACTACTATAAAGGGATTAGGATTGTCTGAAGCAACAGTATTGGGATTGGAAATGGTAGAACAATCTATCTGGCACCCAAACTAATCATTCACTTACGTTAGGACTATGGTCTTTCCCTCTCCCCCTTAATGCGCAGCTGCCTTGTAGGCAGTACAAACATTCGATCACAGTCTCTGGGATTTTATAATGTCTTAAAGATTTCTTTCCAGGGTAGATCTCTCTCTTGGTTGGTGCAGGGGTTATAGGGCTTTCTCATTGATCATTCTGGATTCCGCTACAAGGCTTTACCTCCCGTCAGGTCTTCTGATGGGTGTCAGACATCAGGCACAGCTAAAATTGTTTGACCCAAATGTATTTCATGTTTCCCTACCTGTAAGGTATCAGAAAGACACCCTCCTGACCCTTCCCCTAGACATTGGTCTCTAGATAATGTTTTGTCCTTGATCAGGCCCACGTCTTAATGATTTAAAGTCCCTTGACCTTCCTTTTAACATTTGCTCCACTTACATCTTATATCTTCTCCACACTCTTTCTACATGCCCCTCTAACCACTTGTTCCTTGTCCTCTCATCCCTCCTCTTTCATATGGTCATTCTCCCCATGCTTCCCCTCCTCTAGCATTGTTTTTCCTCCTACACATTCTCATTCTCTCTATCTCTCTCTCGCTCTGGGTCACCTCCTCCTTTTCTCCTTCCTCCTTCTCTAAATGTTCCTCCTACTCTTCGCCGCTCTCTTTCCCTTCCTCTTTTCTGACCTCTCTCTCCTGTTCCTCTCACTCCACTCACCTATGTCTCTGCTCTCCAACCATCGTCTAATGCCCACCTACATCCGGCTACCTCTTTTAAACTCCAACCGGAACTGTAATTGAACTTGTGAGTGTGCAATGCACTTCAGCTGTGCCCTGGTCAGGAGCAGACTTTGTGATTGGTGCATACCTGAGCAGACTACAATTTACCCATTTGAGTTTGGTTGTGTGGCGGACCTCCCTTCATTTCCAGGAACTAAGGTAGTGTAACTCCAATCTGCTGTCTCGGAGCAAGGAATCTTTTCCCTTTGGGACACCCACCTCCATGAAGGCACTATTATGGTCTGCGCCTGCTGTATTTTTCTCCTGGTATTGTCTCTCGTTTACCCCGAATGACCCTGAGCTTACGCTGCTCCATACAGGCTGGCTTGCAGCGTATCCCTTTAGCTGTGCTTGAGGACCTATTCCTCGATAATGAAAGCTTGTGTCTTTGAGGAGCCTCACAATCGTGTAACCCTCCGACTTCACCAGATGGCTCTTTTCTAAGTAATTATCACATTTCTTGTGTCTCTATGGGCCTCTTGGGGCAGTGGGAGATGCCGGAATGATGACCTAGGGGTGAAAGGGGTGCTCTGTGGAACCCCAATATACCACTTCTGGGACCAGCATTGCAGAGCAGGTGGTGGTCTCTGCCTCCGTGATATCCCAGTCCTCACCCACTAGCCTCCCGCATGTGACTTTGTTACAGGGATCAATACCAGTCCATTAAGGAAGCCAGTGCATTCATAGACACTAGAGCATACGTGGATGAGCTATTCATTCAGGGTGTGCCAGAGTGCAACCAAACGTATACATCCCACAAGGTGTATTGTTAAGTGACTGCCATCTTTTTCCGACATGCCATCTTAATTTTTGAAAGTATCTATTTCCTTGCACTGAAGGCAATCATGGAAAGAGGCATGATGCAGCCAATAGGTCTAATTTGATTAGGTTTGGTTTGTGTGACTTGTATAGTGCTGAACAGTCTAAAAGTGTATCACATTGCAGTCAGACTTAACCAAGAAGTGAAAGTTACAAAATCTCTGTCACTTGGGGACCAACCTGAAGGATTCACATGCATAACCCTACATTTCAATATAGCATTTTTAAAAGGTGGGCAATTATATTCTGTGAATATGGCCTGGTGTGATGAATCCTGCAGAATCCTCACAAAACCCCAGCCTAAAGTCTCCTCCCCGGTGGCCAGGGGAAGGCAGCCACTACCTGATCCTAACCCTGGGGGTGGTATTAGCCGGGTGGATCACCTGCAAGGAGAAGGCCCCCCAAAGGGACAGCAGGCTGGTTCTCCAAAGGGTCTTGGTACAGTAGCTCCTCCTTCCTCCATTCCCTCCTCCTTTAACCCATGTATGGGAGTGTATCTGAGATGAGACTCTGTAAAAGAACACATTTCCTTCCGCTTGCAATGGTCTTTCTATGGGATTTGCCTTCCACGGATTCCTCATCACCCTCCCAAGCTCCCACACATAAGGAGGGATAATTTTGAGTTTGGGTACAGAGGAGGAAGAAAGCATTTTTATTATTTGAAGAAAACACATTTTTGACAAAATCTCTTGAGATACAGTCCCTCAACTGCTGACCATGGGGGAAAAAAGTGAACTAAGGTCATGGATTATGGTATGCTCTATATATGTATGGAGGCGTAAAAGTTTACACGTGCTGAGCCATACAGCGGATTGTCGGAAACGACTCGTCACCGAAACACAATATACTCCCTTCTGTGCAAGGTTTACCTATGCCCCTTCTGCTGCGGGATATGCATCTAAAATGAGAATCTATGGGAGGAGAATCCATCAGAAAGAACATTACCTGGGGTGAGTAATCTGTTTGTCTTTCCTTGTGCTCTTTGTTTTATGCAGCACTTTGATGCTGCTTTGCGATTGTGTGTGCTTTATAGATTTCAATAAACGAACCTGAACCAAAGTAAGAGGTGCAGTCCACACATGTTATGTCAGGTGGGATTTGTAATGTGTATGCCTGCCCTTTACGCTTCTTGTGGCAGGACAATTGAGCAAAACATGATACTTTGTAGGGGCTTTGGTAGTATTACCAGAAACACCATCTCTCCCCATGGCTTCAGAACCTAGAGCATTACATCACAGAATTAGCATCTCACAACATGCATTTGGCTTTACGTGTTTGGGTGCAGAAGGAGCTGCTCCTGTGGGGACTGATCCACTTACATATGCTTGTACTTGTGCTGTATCCATCAGATAGTGTGCAGGAAATCTGTCTCCAAACCGATCACTGTATTCTTTATACTTAAACACTACACACGCTCACAAATTAATAGGTTTTGAGAATGTTTTCAAGAATCCAATTTCGTACACAACTGCTTTGAGATTTAAAACGAACCACACCAATTTCATATCTTTTTTTTAACAAAGAGAAACAGAAGGTGAGAGGCATTGATCTATGGTGAAATCTCCTGATTTCTGTGTAGGTTATTCTGTCACTGGACGCACCTGGAGATGTCCTTTCATAACTTGAGACTGCCATGATGACATTTTTAGATTAGCATTGCCAGCTACTTGACTGACCAATAATGTGAATTCCTGAGTTTACAGTTCATTTGATTTCTTTGTCTAGGTTGATATTAAACTGTATCTTGTTCTGGAAATTCTTTTTGTGATGAATAAACAAACAACACATTACATTACTTTGGTTTGTCCTAAATGCAATCTGAAAGCATTACCCGAAGGATCTGGAAGAAGTCTAAGCCATTGTGGTAAATTATATGATATTATGATATGATATGATATGATATGATAGATATGATATGATAGTTTATTTATATAGCGCCTATACACAATGTATTTCAAAGTGCTTCAAGGCAAGGGAGGGAATAAGGGAAAATACAGTGACATTCTTACAGGCCATAAACAGTTAGGATGCAAAATTAACTATTATACTCGGCCTGACGCCATTTCAAGAGGTAAGACATAGATAAGGAAGGTAGGGGGAGAGTGGGAAGGAAATGGAAACAGACAGGCGACTACCGTACTAAGCCTGACGACATTTCTGGTAGAGCCAGAAATAAAACAAAAGGTGAGGGAGGGGGGTGCAGAAAGGTAGTGGAGGGACAAAACAAGCGACTATCGTACTAGGCCGGTCGACATTTCAGATAGTACTGGAAGGGCTTCGGGGGAGAACAATTAAGAAGAGGGGGGAGGAGATAGGAAAAGGGACAAAGGGAGTGGAGGAAAGAACAGAGAGTAATCAGTCAAAAGAGTGGAGAAGCAGGAGGGTAGAGCGACTACAACTGCAGAAGTCAGTAGTAACACATATTGTTGCAAGCCAGGATACAAGATGAAAATGGGAACAGCATGACTCAGGGCCACCATAAGTACAAGATGCAAAGGACGGACCGTGAATCAATGAAGTCCATAAAGTCAAATCCAGCATTAGCCACAAGACAGTGATGGTGAAACCAGAATGTATCAGGACGACTCCTGCAGAAGTAGGCTGGAGAGGGGAGGGGCAGCAGGGTAGAAGAATCAAGCAAAAAAGGCAACACCTGTGTGCAAGAAGGGTGGGGGGCACAAGGGAACATCAGAGGGGGACTAGAGGGGTGGGGATAGCCTGTGGGGATAGAGGGAGTAAACACATGTTGGTGCATTCTTACCTGCTGTCTGAGCAAGGGGTCGGGCCCTGGGTCCTCCTGGTCTGAACAGGTCCAAACAGGAATTGCCCTTTTCTTCGTCAGCTCTTCACTTCGAATTCCCGGTTGAGAGACGCCCTTGATCTAAGAGTTAAGAGCAGGAAGGACGAGGCATGGCTAAGAAGGTGGGCGGTGCTTAGGCCAGGTAACCTAGATCCACTTGCACCTGCTCCCCATCTGCAAGGGAAAAGAGGCTGGAGGGCTCCTTAAGTACGGAAAAAGAGCAGCAACCTGGAAGGCACCAAGTGGGCGGGGCTTGCTAAGTGGGGAAAAAGAGCGGCAACCTGGAAGTCGCCGGGTGGGCGGGGCTTAGTCCATGTGGCTTAGATCCTCTTGCACCTGCTCCCCATCTGCAAAGGAAAAGAGGCTGGAGGGCTCCTTAATTAGGGAAAAAGAGCGGCAACCAGGAAGGCACCAGGTGGGCGGGGCTTGCTAAGTGAGGATAAAGAGCAGCAACCTGGAAGGTGCCAGGTGGGCGGGGCTTACGCCAGGTGACCTAGATCCACTTGCACCTTCTCCCCATCTGCAAAGGAAAAGAGGCTGGAGGGCTCCTTAAGTATGGAAAAAGAGCGCCAACCAGGAAGGCACCAGGTGGGTGGGGCTTGCTAAGTGGGAAAAAAGCGGCAACCTGGAAGGCGCCAGGTGGGCAGGGCTTAGGCCAAGTGACCTAGATCCACTTGCACCTGCTCCCCATCTTCAAAGTAAAAGAGGCTGGAGGGCTCCTTAAGTAGGGACAAAGAGCGGAAACAAGGAAGGCACCAGGTGGGCAGGGCTTGCTAAGTGGGGAAAAAGAGCAGCAACCTGGAATGCGTCAGCTGGGCGAGGCTTAGGCCAGGTGACTCTAGTTCCACTTGCACCTGCTGCACGTCTGCAAAGGAAAAGACTCTGGAGGGCTCCTTAAGCAAGGAGCAAGGAAGCAAGAAAAAGAGCGGCAACCAGGAAGGCACCAGGTGGGCGTGGCTTGCTAAGTGGGGAAAAAGAGCAGCAACCTGGAAGGTGCCAGGTGGGCGGGGCTTAGGCCAGGTGACCTAGATCCACTTGCACCTTCTCCCCATCTGTCAAATATAACCTAGAAATTAAAATAAGAGCTTAATAATGCCCAAATATGATGGCGCATCTAAGGTTGATCTAGGTGAGGGTTAGTACATCCTTACTCGCATTATAAACCCATTTTATTTTTCTTGTGATTTGGTTTTAAAATTAAACTTTTCACATAATATAAAACCATCATCATAAAATACATCACACATATGTTTACAATTAGAACTGTAAAAAGAAAGTGTCAAGGATATAATTTTGAAATTCCTAAAAAAAAAAATCAAAAATGGTCATTACCGAATAGTAAGCAGAATTATTTGGAAGTGCGTAGGGTTACGAGAAAACATTTTATCAACATCATAGGGAGAAAATGATAAAAATAAAAAAATGTTGCTGAACTTAAAGTATGTATGTTAATTGACTTTGCACACAGGACAATGTTACTATTGTGGTCTTATAACAATGGTATTGATCATGTCTTTAGAGACTATGGGCCTCATTACAACTCAGGCGGTAAGGGGTTTACGGCGCTGTAAACAGCGCCGACCCTTACCGCCTGAGTACGAGGTCCCTTAGCGCCATGGCGGATTTAACACCTGCTTTTAGCAGGTGTTAAAATCCATGGCGCTAAGGGACCATGGAGTTAATTACACCACCGTAATTTACGGTGGCGTAATTAACGCCTTCCCCACTCCCCTTATGCCTATGGGGCAAAAATGGGAATGGGGAAGGGTAAATGGGGATTGGGGACTTACCGCCCCTTCAAACTCGGAATGGGGCGGTAAGTCCGCCAACCACCATGGCGTAAACGTAGTTTACGCCATGGTGGTAAAGTCACGGCCCAGGCGGTAACTTACCGCCTGGGTCGTAATGAGGCCCTATGTATACATTCTTCTGTGCATACCGTGAGATATGCGCTTCCATATCTTTTTCTAGTTTTTGCTTGTAGAGTTGTTGGGTCTCCATCTGTCATTTCCTCTCTTGTGTCTATTGTTGAGCCCTCTATTTCTACTAGGTTACGATCACTCTCCTGTCTTATGCCTGCCCATTACTTCTCTTCATATTTTGTATCTGGCTGCCTTTTGTATCTTCTTCTTACTCCCACTGTAGATAGCTAAACACACCTTCACCTCAGGTACTCTAAAACCATAATCCTTTTTTTACTAATCCCCACCTTTTTCCTGTCCATACGCTGTACTCCATCCCCTGATGCATTCTTACTTCCATCAGCTAACATTATCGTCAACGGTTTAGTTCTTTATTTTTCTTAGTATGTTTTAGATTTGTACAATCCTTCTATACCAATCACTAATTAAACGTAATAAATGCCAATAATACAAATATATTACACTTAATTCAATTAATTGAAGACAGGAACACAACCATTTCAATCAGTTAAAAACTCTTGGGTTCTACTGAATCTCGTACCTAACTGTGACTGCTGCACTTATGACCTTAAAATCATCCCCTTTCATTATTATTTGACAGAATATAGCTATTCTCCAGCATTGGATATGTCATAGATTCACATGCTATGAATATTCCCCATTGTTAGGCTGCAAATCCTCTGTAACATAGAGCAGTTTAACCTTAAACTGAATTTCAGTCACTTTTGTGCTCTAGTATAGTCACTTTTGGGTTATACGGCCCACAGCCAATTGAAAAGGCTAGGGAGTCCTCAGCTCCACCCCTGGTGGCCATCGTCAGAGATTTTACTGCATGTTTGTGTTGGGAGTCCTTAAAAATGTCTCTAATTGTATTTCAACTCATATTTGATATAAAATCTTTTTTCAAGTTCAAGCTAACTTTCTTCGATGCGTCAACATACTCACTTGCTGGAACAGTATTGATCATCTAACGGCCCATGCTTAGGAATTTCCGTTCCCTAGCATGCCTCTCTGCTTAGGACATACTCCAATGGCTGAAACGAAGAGGAAGAGCTTATTCAAGGCCGGTATACTATGTTGCCTCAAGAACATCTTCATGGAGGATCCCCACAATGACTGCTTGTACTGCTTACTCCCGCACCATGTCATCAAGTTTTGGGACATCTGTCAATCATTTTCTAACAAAATCCTGAGAGATAATCACTGCAGGTTGGTCGTGTGGCTTGACGACACCGGCGGGGACTGTGACTCTGTCGACCACCACAAAACCCTGCTCCAGCTGCCAAGACAACCTCGTCAATGACTATAACCTTGTCGACGAAGCCTCAACCATCGACGGAGTGAGAAACCTGAGGGTATTCTCCCAAGTAGACCTCAGGAATCCCTTATTCAGGTGGCCAGGGAACGGCTGGCGCTCTCAGATCCCAACACTGGGGGTGGACGACCGAGGGAGGATCACCTGGGTAGGAGGGAGCCTGGGGTTATGCTCAGGGGAATGTCCCATGTGAGACGCAGTAATATACAGAAGAAAGGGATGAGGAAGGTGAGGTCCTCGAGGTTTTTATGGGCTATATCAACTCGACCTCCTTTTCAAGAATCCACCATCCCCTCCACATCTGGTGAATCCATTAAACAACCTTTTGCACTTAGAAACCATTTTCCCCGGAATCCCTGTTTCCCAGTTTCCTACCTGAATACTCCCAGTCATTCTTCTTCACGTCCCTTTGTTTATTCTTTCCCGAAACCCCAGAATACTGCATTAACAACACACTACCATTCGCAAAATCCCCCGTGTTCAGGTCACTATAAAAACTCTGGTCATTTTCATTCATTCCACAACCACCACCACCGATCTCACTTCCAAATGTACCCAAACCCCTAAGACGAGAACTATAATTCCATATAACACCTTTCCCCCTTCCAACACTGCAGGATATTTGGAAACTCTTCCACCTTCCTTTTCCAACACGAAAACCTTCCCATGCAGTGAAAAACATCAGACTAATTCGGAAACTGTTTAGCTGACATGTCCCAACCCAAGGGTCAGGCAAAGTTAGGCAATTGACAAGACCCTCACACACCTGACAGCGCTTTCCTTTCCCCACAGGAATAAAAGGTGGAGCACAAGAGTACAAGACAAGCTAGGCAGACCTCACGACGAGGGGGCTAACTAAGCACAGCAGTTCAAGAGGAAGAGAAAGACTGCGCAAACCGAGAGGGTGACAAGGATATGAAATTATATGGCATTTATAACACGCCTATACACAAGTGGTTCAAGGCGTGAGAGAAGCAACCTTGCCTTTCCAACCAAGGACTCTTAAACCTCCGCGGAAGGAATCGTAAGACCGCAAACAATAGCTAATGTGTGTTACAACAGGTGCCAATGGTACATGAGGCCCTCCTGCGCAGATATACAAGCCGGGGAAGGACGCTGGTCTCCGGGGTACCAACCTTGACTGCGGGGAAAAGAAAAGCAAAGCAGTACATCACAGCCGGTGACGCAAGGGGAGAGCCGATAAGAAACCAAAGAACTATTGATACTAAGAAGGAGAAAACCAGCAGAAGAGTCCGGCACCACATGGGTGCTCACTCAAGAAAAGCTGGGCGTTTACCCGATTGTTGAAACTACCAGAATCAGAAGGCCTTGGGAAAGGCGAGAGGAGGTTCTAAGTGGTCATACGGGGGTCATGTAAAATCCTCTGTACAGTCGAATGTCTTTGACCGACAGATGATTGTGAAGCTAAGGGGAGTGAATCCTGCATCGTAAAAGTTGAATGTGCAATTGACAAAGTTGGCAGGAGTGAACCCGAAAGAGGGATGCCGAGAAAAGAGGGGCGAAGTCTAAAGTCCTGAAATACAGTGTGTTGGCCATAGTGAATCGGCAGAGGGATGTGCACAATGAACTGTGTGAAAAGACATTACGCTTTGAGAATACCAAAGTGTTCTGAGCCCGAACGAGGGAGATCCAAGGTGTGAGCAGCCATCACCTGACTATTTATGAATGTGAAAGCAGGAAACGTGTAAATTAGAGATGTGGTGAACTCGACACATAGCAACACTTAAAAGACATAGTGAACTCAGCAGAGCGAGGTTTACAATTGAGAAGGGTCCAAGCCCGAATGAGGGAGATCCAAGGGGTGAACCTGAAGATTATGTGCAAACAGAAAGAAACTTTGAACTTCTGTTTTTGATACTTTGACCAGCAGGCCCTCGAAAGTAAGGGAACATAAATATCAGAGATACGGGTATCATTAAGGAACTGTCAAGGGTTTTGCGCCCGGAAGACGGGGATCCACGGATGGGAAGACATTGCCCAACGTGCTTTAGGAAAGGAAGATCTGAGTCTTCTAGAGAGAAAGACCAGGGGAAGTAGATTGTCCCATTGGCACTCAGTAGACCAGAAGATCAAGAAAGACTAGGGGAAGAGGATTGTCCCCCTTGGCACTCAACAGACCAGAAGATCAAGAAAGACCATGGGAAGAGGATTTTATCCCCCAGGCACTTGTGAAAATACTATTCACTATCACCTTTCATATGCTTTAAAGCATGGGTAAAGGAGTCGCAAATCATTGACCACCATTCTGACATTTGTTGAGAGAAAAGAGACCGAAACTGTCATCTCATGCTGGGAAAGCTTGAGCGTGTACTGTGCTCCAATGTTCACCCTTGTCCTGTGCTGAAAACGTGGGGAAGGGAGACCTCAAGTACCGTATCCTGGCTTATCATTTGTGAACACTTCCTTCTTTCTTAAGAACATTATCCCACACTTCTTTTGTATTTAGAGTAAGGATTTGGCAATAGGTTTTTTCGTATAGGCCCTTTTATTTTGACAAGACCCTACAAGGGCTGCCTTATTTTTGTTTGATGGTCAAAGTTTGCTCTCATCTTAGATTTAGGTTTAGATTAGGCGTTTTTCCAACCTACCTTTGCAGTTTAATAAACACCCTTGAACTGTGATCACTTGTATCTGTCTTTACTGTTGCCACCATGAGTTCCTTACAGCGCTCACTAAGATTCCTCTGTCAGCGTCCTCGACGCTATCAAGGCAGTGGGAGCTTCTCCGAGTCCACTGATTGCGCAACCGTCTGCGCTGGAGACCCTTCCACGTCCTTCTCACCCCATGGCTTTAGCAGCTGGCACTGTAAAACTACAATTGCACGCTGTGGTGATTCAAATGGATCCCATACCTCCAGTACAGATTGCGGATTCCCTACCTAGTTCTTCGGATGATGAGGCAGAAGGAGAATTCTCGCCTTCCAGCCCCCCTCCTCCTGATGTGCCCCTAACTAAGGTCACACACACACCAAGGCCCCAGGGGTGGCCAGTACCAAATAAGGGGCCCTCACCACCTGCCAGGGTGTCACCCCCACCGACATCTAGAGACAGAGATCTCTCTCTCTGGTAATTCTTACTACCCTGAAAACTCTGTCGTCCACCCTACAACAAAGGTTACTGGCACCACTGCCCCCACCTAAACCCGGACATCCGCTAGCAAGGCCTTGTTGTCTTCCTGCACCCCCTTGCCGTACTAGAGAGCAACAGCAACTTCTATAACCTTTGCAGTTACCAGACACTGACTCTTATCATGACACCCAGGACGATCAAGCTCCTGTCCACACAACCGACACAGATGAGTATGACCATATGATCCCAGCTCTGATGGCGAACGGGAAGAAATTCCCGCCAGGGATTCCCCCGACGGACAGTTCTTTTCAGGGCCTAATGTGCAGAACGGCGAAAATGTTTGGTCTCTTGCGAGAGGAGCAGAAGAAGGACAGTTTCCTATACCAACGGAGGGAACAGCATATGAAGTCCATCTTGTCAATCTTACTTTTAGACAATATTTGTGAAGAAGGTCTCATAACTATAAACCATCCTTCCACAGCGCCTTCCAAGAAAGACAGGCTTGACAAAAAATACAAAGTCCATGTCTCTGCTCCTGTCTGCCTACACACACAGCACACACCTGTTTCGGTGGTGTCTGCAGTGGCCCCCAAGTGGTCCAGCAACCCATCCTCATCATGCTCCATCCCCCCAGACAAGAGGGTAAGCACTTAGATGCCTTTGGGAAGAAAGTCATCACCACAGCTGCCACCACCATCAAAGCAACAAACGCCATGTCCATCCTCGCCAGGTTTGACCGCAAGTTGTGGTTTAAACTAGAACCTCTTCTTGAATTCCTCCCTGAAGACAAGCAACAAGAAGCGTTGTCAATCTTCCATGAGGGTGAAGCGACGTCAGACCACGCTTTCATTTCAGTTTCCGTGGATATTGCCAATACCAGCTTTTTCCAGCTCGGGAATGGCGCTGTTCTGCAAAGACAAGGCTAGCTGAAGTTCCGGCCAGAGGTACAATTGAAGGTGGTGGACATGCCATTCGGTGGTATAGATCTCTTTTTCAAAAAGGTGGATAAACCCCTACAATCCATAAAAACAGACAGACACTGGCAGCTCTCTGGACTTGCTCTAGCTGAAGTGCCAGTCCTTTCAGACAGGTAAATCCTGCTTCAGCCTGATGTCACAGGACAACCGACCCACTTATCAATCTTCATCATACAAAACCCCTTGGTACACATCTGCTGACCAGTACAGAGGACAAACCCAGTCTTACGGGGGTACTCAACGCTGCCGCTGCTCCTTACAAATCATTGGCCAATCCTCAAAGTCAGCCATCCAGGGCCCTAGGTCCCACTTCAGCACCCGTTTGGAAGGAAGACTGTCAGAATTTGTCCAGGAGTGGAGAAACATCATCTCCAACAAATGGGTTCCTCATCCATCAGAGACATGCGCTGGAATTTGTGAGAATACCACCAAACATTCCTCCTTTAAGCAAGGTAGAGAAGTGTAGGTGCAGACCCCTAATTGCCTCAGCCCAAACTTGGGTCCACCATCTGAGGGGCGAGTGCATGTTTTGTACGTAAAACAGGGTATATTGTACAAATTATCCAGTTATCCAGGAGCAGTTAGATGGTACTATCAGACCAAACTAAACCAAGTCTCAACGAACTACATTAATTGATACATTTGTATAAATTTTAGCAACAGTTAAAACACCCAGATATTTTATTACCACTCACCCCTCAAATATGATTGGACAAAATAGTTACAAAGAAGTTCCATCTTTTCCAAATTAATTCTTTCTCATTGGTCATCGACAATCTTTATAACCATCTTCTTATCATGTTCGAAGTACATCTTTGCTGGGGATTGGTCGATGGTAGTGTGAGAAACCTGAAGGTTTCTCCCTGACTAGTCCCCAGGGGTCTGTCATCCGGATGGCCAGGGCACAGCCATCGCTTTTGGATCTAGTTCCTGGGGGGTGGTCCAGTGAGGGAGGATCACCTGGATGGGGGTCCACAGGAAATGGAAGTGAGACACCGACGGGTGAGATGCGGTATCCTCCTTCTTATAACACCTTTTCTCCAACCTACCATGTACGATACTCAAACACTGTACCCCCCCTTTTTCGATGCGAACACCTTGGCATATCACAAAGGACAATGGACTAACACCCGAGCCATTTACCTGACATGTCCCAACACAAGGGTCAGGCAATTGACCAAAACCACACACACCTGACGGCCCTTTCCCTTCCCCACAGGGATAAAAGTTGGAGCACAAGAGCATAACACGAGCAAGACAGACCGCACATTGAGAGAGCTAACTCAGCACGGCAGTCGAAGAGGAGGAGAAAGACTGTGGGCCTCATCACGAGTCTGGCGGTAACCCTTAAATGTGGCGGTAACGCTATTACCGCCGCATTTAAGGGTCCGCCAGATCATGGCCTTGGCAGATTTCCCCCCAGGTCTAAGCTGGGGGGAAATCCGTGGCAAATTTGCTGATTTTCGGCGCTATTACCGCCGGCGGGAAATCCGGCGGCGGTAATAGTGCAAATTTTCCCCATTGGGCCCAATGGGGAATGAGGAATTCCCGAATGGGCCCAATGGGGAATGGGCACTAACTGTTCCGCCAACCCCGTGATCCGGCTTTAATAGCGCCGGGGGGTTTGGCGGTAGGGCTAATAGTGCCGGTGGTAATAGCGCCGGCGTTACCGCCCAACTCGTGATGAGGCCCTGTGTCTTATAAATATTATTCCTTCTTTATCGTGGGATTTCAGGACAGGCTCCCATCCACATGTGTATTGAAACCCTCTCTGGCTCCAAGTTTCCACGCACTCAGAGTAACCTGTGTGTAGATAGTGTTCATGTTGCATTTGTGGTTTTAACATTGTATCTTTCTATGCATGTGCAACTCTAATATGATAAATTCTAGACAATGCTTGATACATGTGACCCAGTTCGCCACCACCCCAGTCATCAATATGGCGCACGCAATATGAACCTCTTGTAATCATGGGGACCTTCCCTGACCACCCTAACATTTCCCCCCCCTTTAAGTAATACTTTAACTAACAAATTATAAGCATCATCTTGGTGAACTGCCCTACAATCATCCTGCATACCTGTCTCAATGTGGACATACTCCTGCGCCGAACAATCTAAACTCGTCACAACACCATTTCCCATCTACCTGCTGCTCCACACAAGCATGCCATTTTGGTGGAGGACACAAACCGACCTCAGTTTGAGTACCTATATGGGATGGAGTGGTGGTGGCCCTAGACTTGGACAGGGTTACAGTCATTATGTCAGCAGCTGTTGACACCTGGGCAGAGCAACAACGTAAGAGCAATTGACAGGAACAGAAACAAATAAGAAAAAAAGACAAAAATAGGCAACAGGTTCTTTACAGCGAGGCTCAACCAAGAAGGTACCCAAGAAAACAGGGAGTCGATCCACAAATCGTTGGTGATCCCAGCCTCAGTCTCCTTGATCACTTTGAGTTTATGCAAGGCAGCAATGGTTCTGGTGAGAGTGCCATTCTCTGTGTCATAGTGAGGCACAAACATGCAGCAGGTACTCCTGATTTTCCGGCATACTCCTCCCTCCATTGCTGTCAGGAGGTTGTGTATATACCGGTTTTGCAGAGTCATGAGCCTAAATGCCCTCAATTCTTTCCTAATGGCACTAAACGCTGACTCAGAAGTGTTCACAAAGAGTAAAAATTCATAGCTGGTCAACTGGAACCATTTGGCATTGGCCGCTGCTTGGACGCCTGGTGCCAGGAGGGAAGCAGAAACGGTCTTGGTGTGGATAAACAGATGGTATCAATCGGGAATGTCTGCTAAAGCCTGCAATGATGCTGCAGAAAGGTAGTTAGATCTTTTCCTTTGTTGCAACTGTTTGTGATTTTCGCCATCAAACATACTCTTTGGTCGGTCCAAATACAGTGATGAAAGGGACGCAAAGGGCACAGGGGACAAAGGGGGCATAGATGTAACTTCGGACTTTGGACGGGCCCAAACTAGGTGTTCTTTGGGGATTACGAGAATGGGAACATGGAGAGTAGAGAAACTGCACACACCTCGCCAGGCTGAAAGCAACTGCCTATACGCATTCTTTCCACATGCTCAGCAGTTATCTAGAAGAGCAGCCGTACCTCCAGCCAAATCTGTGATGCGATGCGTGTGACTGCAGTTCCCATTTGTGCCAATGGGCACCATGCCATCTCCCTTAAAACACAGAGAAACATGGGTGCCTATCTGTATCTTAATAGGTTTTTCTGGCTCTTGGAGGTACTTCAGATACTGCAGAAAGGTTATCCACTGCAAAAACATGTGCATTCATTGTGAAGTCTAGTTCATCATCCCCATTATCAAAAAGATCATTTCTTTTTCCACTTATCATTTTCTCCTCGGATTCCATAAAACAATACACTTTTAAAAATGACAAAGACCATAGAAACCATAAAAACATTAATTTCCACAAAATTTACAATCTTAGACATTTCTATTCCTAAACAAAATGATTTAAATTCCAGATCTATGTTTGCACCCACCTTTGTACTGAAACAAATGGTGAATCCTCAGGGCATACTTCGAGTATCACTAAGGTGTATCCACTGCTTGTTGCCCTCCACCTTCACGGCAGTCGGAAGTCGCATAGATCACTTGGTGAGGCCCATGGAAATACTGCTCATTCTAAGGATGCACAAAAGTATGGCCATAGATCCGGTCCCCAGGGAGAAGCTTTGTCTTGCGTTGATTGTCAGTAATCTCGTCATTGTCTCCTGTTGTCTTTTGGTGAGAAGACATAACCTGTAAAGATATAATCTTAACACTTTTCATTAAAGCCCTAAGTTACTCCCTAAACTCAGGACTGCTGCGGTTTTGTGTGCATCTGATACCATGCGTGTCCAGTCACGATTTCGTGAGGGCTCAAATGGTCCTTCCCTGGCTGATTTTGAAAATAAAATAATGCTAGTGGAAGGCAAACATACCAATATTTTTTCAATTATGTACAGTTTGTCTAGGCAGGCCTTAAGGACCCATTGAGCCTCTCCACAATTCTGTTGCCTGCAGGTGGTACACCGAGCACAACCTATGCTTTATTCCGAACAGCGAAGTGATTTCTGTGAAGAAGGCATTAAATGGCATGTAATAAAACAAAATCAAATTAAAGAAGTGTGTTTCATTGTCAGATCTTAAAACCTCACAAATTCCCCACCACGGAAACACCTCCCTCACCAGAAATCTTGCCACCAATTTAACATCAGGATGTACGCAGGGCCAACCTCAAGCCACTGGAAGAATGGACTAGCAACAATTCAATATCTAAAGAGAATGCACCTTGTAATCATATCCACAAACCCGATGTGGATCTCCTTAAATGGGCCAGAGGGCCTGTGCAAGACCCCCCTCACTGACCTCATGGTATTTCTGGGATTAAACTCCTTGCATACTACACAATTCCTGATGAATCTCTTTACCTGTTCTTGTAAGTTAGTGATAAACCCGTCCTCCTGTTTTTAAGGTACTCTGTAAAAGGTAAATATCCTGCATCCTTCGCAGTGGCATAAAACAAAATGTGGGGGCCCCCTGCGAGCCATGCTGAGGGGGGCCCCCTAGCTCAGCAACAAATCATGATTTGTGCCACACTATGGATTAGCCTTAAATGTTGTTTGTGATGTCATCTTTGATGTCATGGTTGTTAGTCTTAGCAGCGCACAGTGGTGGTGCTAGTTATGGTTCCTTAGCTTACCATAACTGGTGAATTTCTGGGGGTTTTCGGTTTTACTTGTAACCATAGTATGGATTGGTTGTTTCTAGTGCAAAATAACTGTAATGTCCCTGTAACAAAAGTTTTTGCACTGAATTTGCTAGGTTGTTCTTAGGGCAACTGAAGCATAACGTCCCTTTACCAACCTTTTTTCACTGAATTTGGTAAAGGTGATAGGTTTTTGGTACCGCAACTGAACCATAATGTCCCGTTAACCTTTTGTCACGGATTCCTTGGCTGCCCTCATGACGAACTTATTGAAAGCCAAAATTCCCCAGTGTATGTATCCATTTGTGCTACCCTTTCTCTTTGCTAATAGTGTCGGTGTATCTTAGAAATTAAAGGTGTACATGTTAAGTGTTGGTGAGTGTGTGAGTGGTTTTTCTTTTTGTGTTAACATTGCATAGTGACTCTGTGCTGCACATTACTGCCCGAGATGAGTGCAGGTAAGCAATATGGAGGTTTACTATTGAGACTGCACCTGGGAGGCGTATGTGCAGTCACAAGGCAGGTATCCGTAGGACTCCAGTACTGGCCACATGGACGCATCTTCTAATGCACTTTTATTTAGTTGTGGGAGCGCACGTCTGTCCATTGCACAGCTATGCGCATGCGTGGGGAATCCTCTGTGTGCTGGTAACATCGCCCCTGTTGCCAGCCCTACGGATTCATACGGTAGGCTACCGCATTTCAAGTATTCCTGGCAAGTACGTGGGTTGCTGTGCAAACCTACCAATTTATGGCTGCAGCATGCCTGGCTATATGAGGCCCACTGCAAAACAAGGAACAGCAACCTCCAGTGTACGGTGGGCGTGTTAAGTGTTGCATTACTTTGATTGATGTGCTGCTTGCCTTTCAATGACCCGTGAAACAGACACACGGTCTCTACACAGAGCACTGTGACGGAAAGTGTCAAGGGTTTGCCAGCGGGCCGTAGAGTTGGAGAAAATATTTACTGCAGGTGTCACAGTTTGTAGTGAGTCTGCAAAATGAGAAAGCTGGTGCGGCTTGGAGACTCACATACTAGTGCATGTAAAGAGAAGTAAGCAAACAGCAGATTCTTTGGAGCGCAAAGAATATCAGTGGCAGTTAGAAAACTACTGTAGCCGCATGGGGCTTGCAGAATAATTATCTTCCTGCTCCACGTAATCAAGTTGCGTTTCACGTTGATGTAAGCATTCTTGTATTTCAGAATTTATAGAAATCAACTGGAAAAGGAAAAAAGTTAAATAAAGAAAACTCCTTTCAGAGTTGAGCAATGGAATTGCCAATGAACGGATGTAGGGCACCGTGCACTGTATACGCCCCACAGAATGTGCGCTAAATAAAAGGAGGCGTGGCATTGTGGAAAACACTGTAGTGGTATCAGGTAGAAAGGGCTCACTGTAAAAAGCGGTGTTTTTACATGTTGCAGTGCGTTTTGAAGAATTTAAGTGCGGAATACCTACTACAAAAATTCTTCCTGTACTTCCTAGAAGGGCAGCAAGGCATTTTAGATAGTGTGTGCAGAAATCGGAATAGCAAGAATAGTAAGATTAACGCTATTTCTGGGAAAAACTCTTCATGCTGTAAACTGTCATATTCCCAATTTGTGAAGTACGACATTGGCACATGTCGTACAAAGGCAGAAATAGACTTCTTCACAATGTACTGTGCTTTCTATATTCCCGGAACAAATGAAAGATAACGCAGCCACATCTGTGTCTGCGTAATGCGTTAAACAATTATACAGGAGATCGGAAACAGACGCATGACCTGGGCAAGTGCTTCCTTCATCGCAACGGGCACTGAAACTCGTGTAACATGTTGTCAAATTTTCCCTCCACAATCAAGAACAATAATGTCGACATGATCGCGCCTCACCAAAGTCTCACAAAGACGAACCAAAATCAGTCACTTCATTGTAGATACTCCATAGCAGTACAAATCCACATGATACAATCCAAAATGAGCTGCCACTGCACAGTGTTTTCCGTTCACTTTCAATCAATGTATTCAGAACTCCCCCAAAAAGTGTACGCTGTGGCTCCTGAAACAAATAGCCATAACCGCACCTTCTGCATTTCTGTCAACAAATACATTGTGTATCACAGTCTGTGCATACAAACCACACCCAGAAACCTTATTGAGCAATCCCGTAGCTTCCACAGGCCCATTTCTATGGCTGCCATCTGCAAAAGGGCCGTATGTGACACGTGCAACGCTGCATCTCTCGCGATGCCCGCGGACATTTCAAGTTGTGCACGCGCGGGACTGGGGTAATAAATTGCAACCAGTGTAGGGGACTTTAGTAGAGGTGGCTCTGAAAAGAGCCTTTTTTTTTAAAGATGCTTTGCGGTTTTTAGAAGTATGTTTGTATAGTTCAGCTCACATTCTTACAATAGGTTCTTCAGTGCAGCCTGTAGATTGGAAAAAAAAATCATTGTCATTGGTGGAGAAAGACATACCATTTGCCTGGTGTATATATCGAGAACCAATGTTGTCATTCACACAGGAGAACATCCCAGCAGCACTCAAGAAGTCACACATGCATCTGCTGATAAGACTCCTTCCGACCTCTGGCTGGCGATCATTGGACTAGTCCCATACTGGTGGTATACATGAGAAATGCACCTTGGCAGTGGGAAAAATGTGCATCACTACTTTCATCAACTTCTACAGTTGACGGTACACACGGGGACAAGCCATGGAACCCAAATGCAACGCTCCATAGTGCACGACCACACCATGTACAGTAGCAAAAGTGGCTACTCGTTGACATTCTGCAAGCACAGCACCGAAACTGCACACATCACCACAGCACCACAAAGCCTCCACTCCCTCCAAATGGAAATTGCCAAAAAAGCCTTTTTCAACGGCATACTGGAACAGATCTTCCACAAAGGCATCACTGACTATCAAGACAGTGGGCCTCATTACAAGTATGGCGGTCAGGCAACAACGATGCCAGTATCGCTAGCGGCACCCTTGCTACCATACCGCCATACTAGGAGTTCTGCTCGCGGGTGCCCTTGCAGTCACCAGGTCTGACCTGGTGGCCGTACTAGCACCCGCTAACACAACATGATGTTATGATCGGTACCGTTATAAACGGTACCGATGCTACCACCCTCCCCATTCCCATTGAGCCCTCAAATGGGAATAGGGATGTACCGTGCCCGGTTCCCACGAAAGGGCAATTACCGGGTCCGGCTGGGCCGGAATAGCCTGGTAATTGACTATTTGCGGGTGCCGGACCCGGAGGCGAGTTTGGAGGTAGCCTTGCTGATAAAACCCGCAAGGCTACCTCCAACCTCGTAATGAGGCAATGTGTCTCTCCATCTCTGCCTGCCATCCTAACTACAAAGAGTAATGAAAAAAAATATTGACGCCCTTTGCTGTGACGAACACCCTGAGCACCTGATTGGACAATCCCCACAGTCCCATTTTCATTAACCAGCATGATGCGAAGCACAAAATGTGCCACGTGCACTTCCCCTAGTACTGTGAGGGCCGTGCCCCAGTAAAGCAGGAGGAGTCCTTCTTCCGTCTCCACTATTTTTTGTCCATCACTACCTCATTGGGTACTGTTAAATAGTCACACACGCATCCACCAATGGCATCCAAGACGTTAGTATCTAACACTGTCAGTTCTGTACAACACTTCATATGTAATGTTGCAAATTAAGCCTCCAAGTGGCGTGTCATAGGAAAGCATATCCAGTAGAAAGTTCAGTAAAATAATGCAAGATTTGTGCATCAACATTCATCCACATGAGCACCCATAGCCACAAAGTGGAGGTAGGAAAACTTTTACTGCAGTGTGTTTACAACTCGGTTGTCAGGGCCTGTGCCGACGGTATCTGCCACTGAGCGTCCATTACGTTCTTACAAAGGTTCAGGGATGTCATTTAGGGGACGCCAGAAGTCGCGACTGCGACCTCTGAGGTCTCCCTTGCGACCTCTGTGGTCTTTCTTGCGACCTCTGGAAAAGAAACTCCCCAAAACGGCGACTTTTTTTTGCATTCGCATTTTTTTTTTGTAATGCAAGCTCCTGTGCTGTGGCCAGCACCATGTGGCTCTTTACTTCTGGAGTGGCTGGCTTTCTTGTTCAAGCCCCTTAAAAAAAAGAAGGAAAATAAGAACAGGAGTGCCACAAGTCCAACACTTTCAGCACTGACCCTAAATAAGAAAGAATAGGAATACCAAATAATGTGTCTTTATGGAATTCATACAATAATTGCTAGACTCATTAAAGGTTTATTTCAGGCTCACTTCAGGGGATGAGTCACTGATTTAGTCTGTTCTTAAAGCCTCAACTCAGCCTTTCATCCTTGTGAGGTCGATAAATGAGTACCAACACAGGTTGGGTGATATTGGGTGTATATTATTTTTCTATATAAAGCACTTAAGCCTAAGTGCTATATAATAATATATAATAACACATCATTATCATTTGGTCATGGATGTCTGCTTGCATTCATAGTAATTTGGTAATATGGGCCTATACACACTGATCTTAACTATACATATGGCGATCCATTCTTGTATGAAATGTACATCACATTATAGTAATATCGTAACCATATTTTTCGCAGTGTACAATGCTATGTGATGCCACTTCCTGTTTTGTCAATGGGTGAAAGGTCATGTTCCATCCCTTCCCGCGATATCACGTCAGGGTGGGGTCAAATGACATCACTTCCTGTGATGTCATCAGGGGGGGTCAAGGGTCGTGTGATATCACTTCCGCTACCCCTGGCATTTTGGTGAAATGTCGTCCCTGCAAAGGTTACTGTTTTTTGCTCCCATCCACTACCGTCAATTGGCACTTCAATTGTATATGCTTGCAACGTTTCCATTTACCTATATCACCCATTGTAATATCGAAACAGGAACTCTCTTCTTACTACCAATTTGTTTCCCCACTAACGCATCTCCTACATATATCTTAAAAAATATGGCACCAAATCCAGCAGTGAATGTATTTTATCAACCTAAAGCAACTTCCGAAAAGCTCACTGCCTTCACAGCTGTGGATCTCTCTATGCTAGATTATTGCAACAGCCTTGTTCGAAATCTGCCTGCTTCTACTCTCTGCCCTCTGGAACTCATCAAGAAAAAGACTGTGCGTCCTGTGCTTGACCTCAAGCCCAGGGATCGTATCTCTATGGGACAGAAATGTCTACATTGGCTCCCAGTAGCTACAAAGAATAAGGTCAACACCCTCTGCATTATGCACAAGGCCTTCTGTGCCCTGGGGCCTCAATACCTGAAACTCACACTTCCTAAATATCTCTGTGCTGAAGTTCTTCCCTCATCCTCCTCCGAAACCCTCGGGGTCGCTCACTTCAGCAAACAACTAGTTGGGAAGGGGCAGGGGGGAGGGGAGAAGTGTAAAACAGGATAGGGGAGTGGGTCTTTATTGGTCCCTCAGAAAAGATATGTTTTTCTTTTTTTTAATGTGCTTACACCTTCTTTTGTTTTTGTTCTTTATCAGAGTTTCGCTTTTGTTTGCCTCCTTACATTGTTACAGGATTGTTTTCAACACTTTTTGCACAGTGTAAGAAAAAACAGCATTGCCAATGTTGG
This sequence comes from Ambystoma mexicanum, assembly GCF_040938575.1. NCBI lineage: Eukaryota > Metazoa > Chordata > Amphibia > Caudata > Ambystomatidae > Ambystoma > Ambystoma mexicanum. The sequence goes on along the minus strand of NC_090935.1, from coordinate 92,171,947 downwards.
TTAAAAAAATGCCATTTTCATGGCACCCCTGTGTTACGCTTACCTGGCTCCCACAGGGGCGTCGGTCGGATCCGGATGGCTGCGGTTTCCACCAACGTGATGCGTAGTGCAGAGATGACTGACTGGACTGGCCCTCCTAATCTTGTCTGCGTGACCCGTAGAAGTATTCTCCTGCAAGTGGAGAGATGGATTTAGCCACCCGTGAATTCAAGTGATGACACCCCCCACAGTCCTCCCACTAATCACCTCCGAAGTGCCCCCTCAGCAATCTCACCTTATATTCTTGAAAGATGAGCTCGCCATCCTGCATGGATTGCAGGGGCGCGTTGATGCCAGTTACTTCACTGGTTTGAAGGTGTGGGAGAGTTCCGGAGAGTATTGACTCTGAGGTTCCTGGCAAGGTCCAGTAAGTATCAAGTTCATAGAGTTCAATATGTCCGATGTTTCACTCTTGTCCCCCCTTCCTTCCTTGTCTTGCAGCTGAGATCGTGAGAAGATGCCCTTGTGGCAGCTGGTGGTGCTCAGGTAAGAGTCTGTATTACCCGACGCTGTCCGGTAAATGTTGCACGTGTTTAACGTGTTGTTTTCTCTCTCTTTGCAGGTGCGGCACATGAAGATGTGGAGAGTTATAGAATAATGCCTCCGGTGGTAAATCAGGTAAGTCTATGGTGATAAGAGTTATATTTGTTGGTTTTCTCGGCTCACCTTGTTGTTTTCTTTTGTCCCTCAGGTGCCGGAGTTCGGCGAAGAAATGATGGAGGCAGCTCTGAATCGAAAGATGCTGTGAGGACTGGTGAGTATGGCGCGGCGCTGCAGCTGGAGATGCGACGCGTACAGAAATGATGTTCTTTCCAGGTCCGGATGCGAGATGGATCCGGAATCAGGTGAGGAATTCGAAAATAGTTTGTTTTCTAACCTTGTCCTTTTCTTTCCTCTTTGTTTTAGGAGATCCAGATTCGAGGCGGGCGTGGCAGAAGACTGGATGCAGACTGCAGGCACGGTGAGCGTCACGCTGCTGGATGCAGAATAACGCGAAGCGTGTGCTGTTGTTCGGGCGTGGTTTAAATAGCCTCCAAAGTAGTTCCAGGTAAGAAGTTCCCTAGAACCACGCCCGAGTACAAAATAGTCCCTGTTATAAAATAGTCCCATCCAGGCCTATGGCGCCAGGACTGATTTCTATGATGAGCCTGGTGCCTAAGGCGCCAGGACTGAACCCAAACAGCCCCCAGCCGGGGCTGTTGGGGTTTTAATAAGTATCTGGATGCCTGCTCCCGGAGCTGATGGGCTTGGTCCTGATGCTCGGGGGTAGGGTATCATGACAGCACTCCCCCCCAAGGCCCCTCCTAAAGATGTTCTTCCCTTTGGCCCTGGTTTGTCTAGGAAGTCCCGATGGAATCTCTTCACCAACCGAGGTGCATGAACGTGGTCACTAGGCTCCCATGACCTTTCTTGTGGTCCGTAGCCCTTCCAATCGATTAAATAAAAAAGTTTTGATTTAACCATCTTCAAATCCAGGATATTTTTTACCTCGAATTCATCTATCAAGATGGGGTCGGGTGGTTTGGTGAATCTTGTTCCTGGTTGAACTGGTTTTAAAAGTGAAACATGAAAGACAGGATGAATTCGCATATTAGAGGGTAATTCCAATTTGACCGCCACCGGGTTGATAATGGCCTTAATGGTGTAAGGTCCGAAATATCTAGGGTTAAAAGTCCGAGTTCCCTTCAGAGGTATGTGTTTTGTAGCCAGCCAAACTTGATCCCCAATCTGGTTTTGTGGAGTTTCACTTCTATGTTGATCAGCATTTTTCTTATATTTCTCTTTTGCTTGTTTCAAATGTTCTGTTGCCTCCTTAAATGCTTGTGTAATAGTAGAGTGTAAATGACTGACTGCGGACATTTCTAAATGCTGAGGCAAATCTAGTTCTGAGGTTCGAGGGTGATGTCCATATATGGTATAAAAGGGGCTTTGTCCGGTTCCTGAATGTACAGAGTTATTGTATGCATACTCGGAAATCCATAAAATATCTTTCCAATTACTTTCGGTCTGGTGTAGCATGCAACGTAGGTACTGTTCAAGGGTCTGGTTGGTCCTCTCCGTCTGACCATCGGTCTGGGGATGGTGACTGGTTGATAACCTCACATCGATTTGTGCCAATTGACAACATTTCTTCCAAAAATGTGAAATGAATTGACTACCTCGGTCAAAGACCAATACAGAAGGAAATCTGTGTATTCGAACAATATTTTCGAGGAACTCCTTGGCCAGTATTGAAGCAGAAGGTAATCCCTTTAAAGGAATAAAGTGGGCCATCTTGGAAAAAAGATCCACAATATCTAGGATGGTGTTAAATCCATTACATGGAGGTAGATCTGTAATAAAGTCTAAAGATAAGGTGTCCCATGGTGTAGGTGGAATATCCAAAGGTTGTAAAAGGCCAGCTGATTTTTTCTTCTGACTTTTGTTTTGGGCGCAAATGCCACAAGACATCACAAATGACTTTACGTCTTTTCGCCAGGTGGGCCACCAGAATTGTCTCTTAATTTTAGCTTCAGTTTTTGCGATACCTGGGTGCCCTTCCATCAGGGTGTCATGATAATTGGAGATGACTAGTTCTTGTAGTCCCTTGTGTGGTAGAAATAGTCGCCCTTGATAATAAGGTAGGTCATTGATGACTGAGTAGTCTGGGCCTTTCTTTACCAAGTCCTACAGGGCTGTTGGATCGAAGAGTTGTTGGATCTTTACCTGAATATCCTCTAGTGTATGTAGAGTAGTTATGCCACGAATTCTTTGTTCTGAAATTATAGGCACCGGTTCCGGGTTCGCATATGCTTCTCCCATCCCTATTCGGGATGAGGCATCTGCCTTGCCATTTTTACAGCCTGTTCGATAAGTGATCATGAAATTGAACTCGGCAAAGAACAATGCCCATCGAAGTTGGCGCCACGATTGGGCTTTGGCTCTTTTTAAATACTGCAAGTTCGGGTGATCGGTGATTACAGTAATGGTATGCCTGGCACCGAGAAGATAATGCCGCCAAGCCTTGAAGGCGGATTTGATGGCTAGTAACTCTTTATCGGTAACCGCATAGTTTAACTCGGGTGCCGAGAACTTTCTGGACCAAAATGCTACTGGGTGAAGTTGACCAGTTTCAGGATCCTTCTGGGACAGGACAGCTCCCATGGCTAAACTGGATGCATCAGTTTCAACTATGTATGGAAGTTCAGGGCGTGGATGCTTTAAGACAGGTGCAGACGTGAATTTCGCTTTCAGCTCTTGGAAGGCCTTTTCAGCTTCTTCGGTCCACAAGAAGTGTTTGTTTTTTCGCAAAAGTGCTGTGATAGGGTGTACAACATGTGAGAAATCCGGAATGAATCTGCGGTAGAAATTAGCAAATCCGAGCATGCTTTGTACTCCTTCAACTGAACTGGGTGATGGCCACTTGAGAATTGCGTCCACCTTTCGAGAGTCCATTCGGAGTCCATAACGCGAAGCAGTTCCCTAGAACCACGTCCAAGTAAAAAATAGTCCCTGTAATAAAATAGTCCCATCCAGGCCTCACGTTGGCTTGGACTCACTAGCAGCATGATCTGCATCAGGTAAGTAAAGTCTATCAGCCCGGCGCCTATGGCGCCAGGACTGATTTCTATGATGAGCCTGGCGCCTAAGGCCCAGCCGGGGCTGTTGGGGTTTTAATAAGTATCTGGATGCCTGCTCCCGGAGCTGACGGGCTTGGTCCTGATGCCCGGGGGTAGGCATCATGACACACTGCAAATTTCGCTCATTAATGATGTCATAGTCGGTGGAGAACATCCCAGCAGTGTACATACATTGACACATGCTTCCGTTAATGAAACACCTTCCGACCTCTGACTGGGGACAAATTACACCGGCATGGTCCCATGCTCCTCGTGGTGGTATGCTTCAGAAAACCACCTTGGCAGTGGGAAAAATCCACATCACTTCTTCCATTAACTTCTTTAGGCGACGGAGCAAACGTCCACATTACATGTACCCCAAATGTACAGCTCCATAATGCAGGACGACAACATCAACAGTACCGACAAAGGCCACACATCTGCAAAGGTCAACCATACCGCTGAAACTGCCCTCATAGACAGTGCCACAGAAAGCCTCCACTCGTTCCAACGCAAAATTAGCAGCCATGCCTCTTTGCGCAGCATACCTGTACAGTTCTTGCACAAAGGTATCACCCACTAATAGGACGCTGCGTCACTCCATTGCTGCCTGCCACCCTCACTACAGTGACTGATGGGGAAAATAGTACCGGCCCTTCCTGTGAGACACACCCTCGACACCTGATTGGCTAATTCCCACAGTTCCATTTCCATGCCCACCATGTCATTGCCACAGATCTTAGAAGAATTTGGTCAGACGAAAAGTTAGATGTTGGTTTAGGGAAGGACAAGCCTTCAAAGTCTGGAAAGTTTCACAAACTTTCACCGCGGCCAAAAAGCGGGCAAAAAGATTTCCTGACCGCATTTGCACCTTTAAAGTGAACAAGAGCTGTAGCTGAGGCAGTTGTTCCTGGCAGTTTCTGCAGATCTCGCTGTTCCTGAGCTTCAGTTGTGGGGACAAGAAGGAGGACGTTGGGAGGTTCCTGCACTGCCCAGGGAAGTGGCCACAAGCTTGGCAAAAAGTCGGTTTAAGGTGTGAGTGCCTTAAAGACCACAAACTGGTATCCTTCCCACTGGCTATCCCGTTTTCCACAGCACGCTGCAGAAAATTCGACCAGTATGGGGACGGTGTCCAGGCGGCTTACAAGTTGGTTGTTCCCACCAAACTCAAGGGAAGAAGTTAATTTGGACCTGCAGCAGGGCTTCACTGGTGGACCAGGAGTTGCAGCAGTCATCTTCCTTCAGCTTGTCTTCGGTTCTTTCGTTCCAGTGGTTGACTCTGCTTTCCAAGTCCCAGAAGCCTGCTTCTAAGCAGTTTTCCCCCATTCAATCCAGCCTGGCTGTCACTCACACAGCAGGGTGGCTGTCCTTGCTGGACAGCCAGCCGACCAATCACGCCAGAGTGCATTCAGGTCTCCTAGGAGACTAAGCACAGGGAGTTTCGGCACCTCCCTCACATCCTGTCCACCCCAGACACTCAGGCGCCAGAGGAGGTCTTCAACACTGAAGCCCACCAAAGGGCATCGAACAAAGAGACCAAACCTGGTTTGGCTGGTTTGGCGTGCAGAGTTCAACATAAGAAGGACCTTTCCTAAAAGAAACGGCAAAAAAAGATGACCAGAGTCTGTTTTTACAGAGGGGTTATGGGCGCCATATCGAAAAACATGGCTGACACGATTTTTAGTTACCAGTGTTCTCGGTTGGGAAAAATCATGGTAGTTTGTTCTAAAAACCACTATCACCAGCCATTTCAAGAGGAAAGGGTAACATCGGACTGTTACATGAGTGTTCAGACTCTGCTAGGCAACCCCTCCAGCACTCTATAAGGAGATAGTGTGTGCTGGGTCTGTAAATTTAAAATGACTAGTAAAGTCAATTTAAATTTACATGCTCTGGGAGACAGTAGTCAGTCCCAGAGAAGGTATTTAAACCTTGGGGAGTTTAAAAGACACCCATGTGCCACTGCACTAAAGGTGTTGTGTGACATATAAGAAAAAGATGATGCCTATGGAGTTGTTTAAAAACTCCATAACCAAAGAACGCAAAAGTAAAACACACATCAAAAGACATGGAAGAGTGGGAAAAAAGGCTCACAGGTAAAAGATCAAATCCTAGAAATCCAGCAAAGTTGCTGGGGGTCTCAAAAGGTAAGGGAAATTAGCACATTTTGAGAATTCTCCCTAACACTGGCTGCATAACGTTGCGTTGGTTGTGATGAACGGTATGTAGGAGGCTGTGTTCATTGGCCATATTTTACATGTGTGCTGCTGAGCACTTCCTTTCATGCCGCAATATCTTAAAGCACTTCCTAAAGCAATGGTCTTATAAGAGCCTAACCATAGCAAACGCAAATGGTGGCATGTGACTCCCTATTATGCAACAGGTGCAGTGATCTACACCATATGCTAATGTCTTCATAGCAGCTCACTTGAGCTGTTCTACCAAGTCTACAATGTCCTCCACAACCATTGTGTGAAAGTCACCAACTTCAAATGCATGCAGAGTTGGCTGTTGAGGCAAACGCAAATTGGCCTAGTATGCACTGATACCGCTGGCACACCACTGTCTTCTTCTAATGAGCTATATTACATGAAGCACTTTTCACTCCCCCACCCTTTCCATGCATTCTTCCCACCACCAGATGCTGTAAACTATGTTTTCCAGGCCCTTTCGCTGCTGCATTGTCCTCGGATACAACATGCCAGCGTTATCGAAAACTTTTGACGCATATCACGTCACCCCACACTGCAGTGCAATCATAATTTTGACCACGCATCAAACAGGGAAATGGGATGCTAGAGCGGAGGCAGATATGACTTATTTTAGTGGCCACACTGTTACATACAAGAGCCCCAGGCATGCACACAGTGCCTTAGAGGATTGGCACACACACCACAACACTATCCTCCGATACACCATGGCAGCGTTTCCAAAAAGCGTTGACACAAAGCATCCTTTCCTCCAACTAACCACTGGCCACATCCAATGTCCGCCTACATCACGGCGTACCGCAAGCCAATGACACTTCATTCCGCACAGCGAACATGGAAATGGGTCCGCTGAGCGGACCCAGATATCACTGTTTTGAGACATACATTTCAGCTCTTTGCAACAAAAGTACTGGTCGGATTTCCACCAAACACACAAAAGCACGCTTTCTGACCCAAATCCATCCAGCCATTCGGCCTGTAGCCGTGCGCAAGGTTTTCCCCCATTCAGTCTATGGGAAAAATGTTGGGTCCCCCTATAACTTTCCTCCCCTGCGCGAAATCTCACCAAACCTGCCGAAAAAATCAGAGCGGGCAATATACTTTTTTCGCAAAGTCTGGTGAGGATTCCTCCAGGGGGAGCGAAGTTATAAGCCGCCGAAAAAGTGGTCCTCCTATGGGTTTAGCAACTACACGGCCGCTACCGCGGGCCGTGTAATATATATATTTCTGAGGTTTGTGGAATCTGCTTAGATCACATGCTGTGCATAGGGCAACATCTAGTGGAAGCTGCGGAGTATTACAGTTTGTTTTTCGAAACTCGTAAAGGGGCGTCGAACTAGGGCGTGCCAGTAATACTATCCCCAGTGTGACGTCCACTGTACCCATGATCCCCCACGCGTGTAGGACCCTCAGATTGTTTTTTACCGCCATACTTGTCGGAAGCATAGTTGCGGAGTTCCCTGGCTTTTAGCCATTTATCATAAATGTATCAAATAAATCCCTGTTCTCAAATCCCACATCGAAGATCGCCAATGATCGACGCCGGTACTTGGAGGATGAACAGCCGTCGAGACTACACGATGGACTTTGGGCCTCGGAAGTCCTCTGGCCTTGGCCCGGGCCTCAGAAGGCTCTGGCCTCGGTCCTGCAAGTAGGGAGAGTGGGGGGTGGACATACTCACACACACTCGTTTTTTCCTACATATACCCGCCCCCTGCCAGATATTGACATATGGAGAGTACTCCATTTAAATTCTGCCCCAAGTGCAACCGTAAGTTCCCCTGGGTAGATAAACATAACACCTGTAACCTGTGTCTTCCAAGGGACTACCCCAAGGCAAATTGTAGAGCTTGTAAGCTCTTCAAAGCCAAGACACTTGGACCGCTCGACCTAACGTTGGGCCCACTACGCCAGGAACTCGAGGCCATGGACGCTGTGGGTTCCTTCAGTGATGGCAGCAACAATTGCTAAGAGTGCCACATTACCTAAAGTCACAGAGGTATGGTCCTCAGAAGACGAATCCAACCTCTACCCCCAAGCAGTACATTCGAAGACTACTTGGGCAGTTCGTTCGACGTTTGCTTCCGAGATTCAACGTCCCACCTCCAAATCTCGACGCCAGGCATCAAAAGATTCAGGAAAGTCCAAGGGGCCAGGAAAACATTCCTCTACACATGGGAAGGGGAATAAACAACATAAACAAGCCTCTGAACACGAGGTTCAGAAGGAGAAACACCCCATGTCCTTAGAAAAGTCCAAGGCCACTGACCCTGTCACTAGGCCAAAGATTGTCCTCCCGCTCCCCAGGATATGGGATTAGAAGAGGAACCACAGCAGGAAAGGGTAATTCCTAGTTCCAAGGAATGGAACTCGGAAGACATTAACAGAGTAATGAGGAGAAGGTATTTTTTGTAGATTTTTATGAAAAAAAATCCTAATTACTTCCAGAACTATCACAATACCCCTGCTACCTCCGCCCCTTCGGGATCCAGAGACCCTCAACCTCCTACTAAGAGACTCCGTACTGAGACTCCAGTTCAGGGGCTGATTTCAGACCCATTCACTATTGAGCCTTACCAGCAGTATGGTGAGGATCCAGAAGTACAAATACTAGACGACCAGGCCGGGGTCGATTATTATGGAGACGATGAGGACCAGGATGACGAGTAGGAAGACGAAGCAGAGGCCTATAGTCTCGACTCCCCTATTCTCAAGGACCCCCCGGTGAATGACTCACCTGTTGATAATCAGCCCTTGCTAAACAAAGTTTTAGCCAAGGCTGCAGCCCATTTCCAAATAGACACTCAGGGGGCCCAAGAAGAGAGGGATTTTGCAGAGCAAATTCTGGGGGATAAAAGATCCATTGCCCAAGCCATCCCGATTCTAAAGTCTATTCAACGCAGAATCAATCCTTCTCTGCTCACCCCTAATCTTACCCGGGCAGTTAACCCACGAATAGAAAAGTTATTCAGGGCCACCCCATCCGACCCACTTTACATAAGGGCTCAGCTAAAACCCGACTCATTAGTGGTTACAACCACCAGGAAGAGGGTGCAAACACCACTAGCATCTTCAGAAGCTCCCCCGGACAAGGAGAGCAAGAGAATATATGGGCTAGGAAGAAAAGTGGCATCCACTTCGGCTTACCAAGCACAAATTGCTCACACCACCACTCTGCTGGCAAGCTACAACTGCCATCAATGGGAACAGGTAGCTTCTCTCATTACCTCTGCACCAGAACCTCTAAAGAGCCAGTTGGCCCAGATTGCGTCGGAAGGAAGATCAGTGTCCGGATGCATTCTCAAGGCTAACTTAGATGCAGCAGACAATGCAGGGAGGCTTATTGCAGAAAGTACAGTAATCAAAAGACACGCAAGGAGATCGTCATTCTTCTTGCAAAGGACGCAATAGAACTCGTCCCGGGTCAACCAGGTAAACAAGGGTATTTATTCAACTTACTTCCTTGTGCCAAAAAAAGATCTAACAATGCGCCCAGTATTAGACTTACTCCCTGCAACCAAGTATGTCAAGCCTCAAAAATTTCGCATGACTACACTCCAAGAAGTAATCCCCCTACTAAGAAGAAGAGATTACATGGCAACATTGGACATGAAAGATGCCTATTTTCATATTTCCATGTTCCCAGCGCATAGAAGGTTCTTGTAGACAAGGTAGACAGCCAGCACTACCAGTTCAAAGTGCTGCCCTTCGGTATAGCCTCGGCTCCAAGGGTATTCACCAAAGTACTGGTGGTGGTAGCGGCGCACCTATGCAGGGAGGCAATCGCAGTGTACCCTTACCTGGACGACTGGCTCATCACAAAGAAACCCCCGTAATTTGCAGATCCAACATTCAAAGAACAATTGACCTGCTCTTTCAATTGGGCTTCTCAATAAACGAGAAAAAATCAAGCCTGGTGCCAAGCACCTCCAAACAGTTCCTAGGAGCTGTCCTAGACACCAAAGAGGGATTGGCCTTTCCATCAGAGGAAAGAATTCGGAATCTCTTACTGCAAATTCTTCAATATCAGTCCGGTCGCCAGATAAGGGTGCGCAAAGCGATGTGTTTACTAGGCATGATGGCAACATGCATTTACCTGGTTCCCCACGCGTGTCTGCGTCCCATGCAGGAATGGTTGGCGAAACAGTGGTCTCAGGCAAGTGGTCAGTGGGACAATCTAGTGGTCGTTTCGCCAACGCTAGTACAGAGTCTTCGTTGGTGGACAAGAGCGAATCTTTCAAAGGGGAAACCCTTTTATGATCCAGGAATACAGGCCGCAGTCACAACAGACGAGTCCCTGTCAGGGTGGGGAGCACACCTCCTTCACCACACAGCTCAGGGTCTCTGGTCTAACACAGTGGCTCAGAATCACATCAACCTGCTAGAACTTCTGGCAGTCTTCAGAGCGCTTTGGGCGTTCGAACCCCACCTAACCAACCTGTCAGTGCAGATCCTAACAGACAGCACAACGGCAATGTTTTACAAAAACAAACAGGGGGGCACTCGTTCGCCAAATCTGTCCAGGCATGCCCAGAAAATTTGGATATGGGCACTCAGAAGGAACATTTACCTGTTGTCTCAACATGTTCCAGGGGATCTCAATTCACTAGCGGACGCTTTGAGCAGAGATCCCTTCCCAGAAGAACACGAATGGTGTCTACACGAAGAAGTCGTAGGAGACCTCTTCTCTCAGTGGGGTTTCCCCACTATAGACCTATTTGCCACAAGCGAAAACAGACAATGCCCAGAATTTGCATCCAGGTTCCCCCAGCCAGGCTCCAAGGGGAACGCTCTATGGGTGAACTGGTCAGGGATGTTTGCCTACGCTTTTCCACCAATCCCTCTGATGAGAAAGGTAGTCAACAAGATACACAGGGAATCGATGATGCTCATCCTAGTTGCTCCTATGTGGGTGAGACAACCGTGGTTCCCGCACCTGCGCAAACTGGCGGTGTGCAAACCCATCAGACTCCTGTGCTGGTACAACCTACTCTCCCAGCACGGAGGACAAACAGTGCATCCTCAACCCAACTCGATGAACTTGGCAGCATGGCTCCTGAAGTCATAGAGTTTGGCCATCTCAATTTACCACAGAGATGTATGGACATCGTAAAAGAACCAAGAAAACCTAACACAAGGCACTGTTACTTTGATAAGTGGAAAAGATTTGTTATTTGGTGCCAGAATAAACAAGACAACCCAGTTGATTGCACTCCTTCCAATATTGTCACCTACATGCTCCACCTGCTGGACGCAGGGTTGGTATTTAATTCACTCAAGGTACACCTGGCGGCGCTGTCAGCCTACACCACCTCCCATAACAAGGTGTCATGGTGGAAAGTGCCAGTTGTTAAAGCCTTTATGGAAGGGGTAAAGAGACTACACCCTCCAATTTCTAACCCATCTCCAGGATGGGACCTTAATGTGGTGCCCCCCCTTTGAACCCATGCATAAAGCTAGTCTCAAACACCTGACTTATAAGACTGCCTTCTTAGTAGCCATTACATCCATAAGAAGGGTCAGTGAAATTCAGGCTCTGTCAGTGCAGGATCCTTTCTTTACTATACAAAAGGATAAACTGGTTTTACGAACTCAACCTAGGTTCTCACCTAAGTTTATTTCCAAATTCCATGTTAACCAGTCCATTGAGCTACCGGCCTTTTTCCAAGAACTCAAAAGCTCTGCTGAGATGAAACTACACACACTAGATGTGAGAAGAGCGGTCCGCTACTACATAGACAAGATCAGACCGCTAAGAAAAACAGATCAACTGTTTGTCTTCGTAGCTACAGGCATAGAAGGAGATTGCGTCTCTAAAGGTGCCATCTCTAAATGGATAGTCAAATGTATCCAGCTGTGCTACTCCCTTTCAGAAAAGTCACTGCCTTTTAAGCCAGAGGCCCACTGCACAAGAGGCACTGGGGCCACTCTGGCTTTCATTGCAAATGTACCCCTTGACACCATTTGCAAAGCAGCTACATGGAGCTCTATTCACACCTTTACTCAGCACTACTGCATTGACACTCATTCCAAGACAGATACTCAAGTGGGACAAGCGGTTCTAAGACATTTGTTCGCTCCTGACCCTTCTCACATCCTACCACCTTCTTCTAACACTGCTCGCTAATCTATGCACAGCATGTGATCTAAGCAGATTCCACAAGCCTCAGAAGGTATACATTACTCACCGTAATCGTATTTCTGATGCTTGTATCTGCTTCGATTCACATGCGCCCGCCCTTTCCTCCCCTCTGAGAGAAGGCGCATGGATGCTTGTAGTATTATCTATCTATCTGCTTGGATACTCTGCTACCCATCATGCTACCTCATGTCAGAAAAATTACAATCTGAGGGTCCTACACGCGTGAGGGATCATGGGTACAGTGGACGTCACACTAGGGATAGTATTACTGGCACGCCATAGTTCGATGCCCCTTTTCGAGTTTCGAAAAACAAACTGTAATACTCCGCAGCTTCCACTAGATGTCGGCCTATGCACAGCATGTGAATCTAAGCAGATAGAAGCATCAGAAATACGATTACAGTGAGTAATGTATCCCATATATATATGCACACACATTCACTAACACACATATAAAGAAAATAAATTTAGTCCAGAGACCGAGACCTTCAGCTCCCTGCAGCAGCCAGGAATGTTTTTCCCATCATCTGTAGAGGATCTGGAGGCATCGTTGTCATGGGGTGGAGGGGATCCCCTTTACTTCATAAAGAAAATATTTTCGTTAAAGGACCGAACCGGAACAGAAATTATTTCTTTATGAGGGTAGAGTGACTTCAAAAATAAATTATTTCTTTTTGAAGTCATAGTGCTCCCCACCCCATGACATTGACGCCTCCAGCCTGTAGGCTTCCAGTGGAGAGATTTTAGGGCTGGAGAGATACGATCCCATGGCTTGAGGCCAAGGACAAGTCTTGCAGTCCTGTTCTGGATAAGTTGCAAAGGGCGGAGCGTAGAAGCCGGTAGATTTAGAAAGGGGCTTTACAATAGTCCAACCTAGAGAGAAGCAGGGCTCGAGAGTCACTGAGCTTCTGGGCGAAGGAGAGGAAAGGCAGAATACCTCTGAGGAGGTGCAGTAGGAAGTTGGACTTTTTAGAGATGTCAGAGATGTGGGCAGAGAAGGAAAGCGTGTAGTCAAAGAAGACCCCGAGGTTCTTAGCCTTGCAGGTATGGGTAGGAGGATGGCCAAGGGAGGCCAGCCAGAGAGTGAGAGGAAAGTAGGGTGAGGGTGTGCTGATGAGGAGGATCTCTGTCTTGCTAGCATTCAGGCAGAGATCGTTGGCAGCACACCAATCCTGAATGGTAGATAGGCAATCAGAGATGAGAGAAGGAGAAAGAGGGGGGGGGCGAGGGAAGCCTGAGTTGACTGTAGTCAGCATAGCACTGAAAGTGGGAGCAGAAAATGGCGATGCGATGAGCGAGAGTTGCCAGGTATTGGTTAAAAAGCCAGGGTGAGAGTTTAGACCCCTGGGGAACATCACAGGTAGACAGGGAGGGGTGCAGAAAGGGAGGGGAGGAACAAAACAGGTGACTATCATACTAGGCCTGACAACATTTCAGATGGTGCTGGAGGGTGGGGGGAGGGAGAAAAAACAAGTAATGGGAGGGGGAGGAGACAGACGAGGTTGCTATCATACTAGATCCAGGGACAATTCTGATAGAGTAAGTGCATAGAAGAAAGTAAGGGGAGGAGATAGGGAAAGGGGGAGGAGGAGAGAACCGAGATTAAGTACTTAAAAAGAGTGGAGAAGCAAGAGGGGAGAGGGAATACAATTGCAGAAGTCAGTAGTAACAAATAATGTTGCAAGCCAGGATACAAGATGAAGATGGGAACAGCATGATTCAGGGCTACCATGAGTACAAGATGCAAAGGAAATCCAGCATGAGAGTTGAGAAAGGGTGACGCACTGTGAATCAATGAAGTCCATAAAAGTCAAATCCAGCATTGGCCACACGACGGTGATGGTGAAACCAGATTGTATCAGGACAGACTCCTGCAGAAGTAGGCTGGAGGGGTGGGCGGGAGCAGGGTAGAAGAATCAAGCAAAACAGGCAACACCTATGTGCGTGAAGGGTGAGGGCACAAGGGAAGATCACGGGGGACCAGAGAGGGTGGGCATGGGATGTCGGGACAGAGGGGGTAAACACATGCTGGTGCATGCTTACCTGCTGTCTGAGCAGGGGGTTGGGTCCTGGATCCTCCTGGTCTCAACAGGAATTGCCCTTTTCTTCGTCAGCCCTTCACTTTGCAAAGCCCGAGCGAGAGATTCTCTTGATCTAAGAGTTAAGAGCAGACAGGAAGGGCTAAGAAGGTGGGTGGTGCTTAGGCCAGGGGACCTAGATCCACTTGCACCTGCTCCCCATCTGCAAAGGAAAAGAGGCTGGAGGGCTCCTTAAGAAGGGAAAAAGAGTGGCAACCAGGGAGGCACCAGTTGGGCGGGGCTTGCTAAATGGGAAAGAGAGCGACAACCTGGAAGGTGCCAGGTGGGCGGGGCTTAGCCCAGGTGACCTAGACCCACTTGCACCTGCTCCCAGGCTGTAAAGGAAAAGAGGCTGGAGGGCTTCTTAAGTAGGGAAAAAGAGCGGCAACCAGGAAGGCACCGGGTGGGCGGGGCTTAGGTCAGGTGACCTATAGCCACCTGCACCTGCTCCCCATCAGCAAAGGAGAAAAGGCTGGGTGGCTCCTTAATTAGGTAAAAAGAACGGCAACCAGGATGGTACCAGGTGGGTGGGGCTTGCTCTGTGGGGAAAAAGAGCAGCACCCTGGAAGGCGCCAGGTGGGCGGGGCTTAGGGCAGGTGACCTAGATCTACTTGCACCTGCTCCCCATCTGGAAAGGAAAAGTGGCTGGAGGATTCCTTAAGTAGGGAAAAACAAAGGCAACCAGGAAGGCACCAGGTGGGCGGGGCTTGCTAAGTGGGGAAAAAGAGCGGCAACCTGGAAGGCACCAGGTGGGTGGGGCTTAGGCCAAGTGACCCATCTGCAAAGGAAAAGAGGCTGGAGGGCTCCTTAAGTAGGGAAAAAGAGCGGCAACCTGAAAGGCACCAGGTGGGCTGGGCTTAGCCCAGTCGACCTAGATCCACTTGCATGTACTCCCCATCTACAAAGGAAAAGAGGCTGGAGGGCACATTAAGTAGGGAAAAAGAGCGGCAACCAGGAAGGCACCATGTGGGTGGGCCTTGCTAAGTGGGGAAAAAGAGCAGCAGCCTGGAAGGTGCCAGGTGGGTGTCGCTTAGGCCAGGTGACCTAGATCCACTTGCACCTGCTCACCATCTGCAAAGAAAAGAGGCTGGAGGGATCCTTACGGAGGGAAAAAGAGCAGCAACCAGGAAGGCACCAGGTTGGCAGGGCTTGCTAAATGGGGAAACAGAGCGGCAACCTGGAAGGTGCCAGGTTGGTGGGGCATAGGCCAGGTGGCCTAGATCCTCTGGCACCTGCTCCCCATCCCCAAAGAGGCTGGAGGACTCCTTAAGTAGGGAAAAAGAGTGGCAACCAGCCAGGCTCCATGTGGGTGGGCCTTGTTAGAGAGAATTCTTATAAATGGTTGATTTCCCTTACCTAAAGAGTCCCCCAGCAGCTTTGCTGGATTTCTAGGATTTATTTTTTTCACCTGGTAAGAGTGTGAGCCTTGTTTTCCCACCCTAACATGTGTTTTGCTATGTGTATTTCTACCTTCCGTGTGACCTTGGGCACTGGAGCCTCACCTACTCCATGTGCACCACTTTTTGTGTGTGTTACACAACACCTTCAGTGCAGTAACACAAGGTTGTCTTTGAGACTTCCCACTGACTCCATTTTTCTAGGGCTGACTACTGTCCTCCAGAAACAGGTAAAGTTGCCATTAACTTTATATAGTCACTTTAAACCACAGGCCCAGTACACCCCATCTTACATGGAGTATTGGAAAGGGTTAACTCTTACCCCTTTTTGTCTGTGCCTCTTGGAGCCTTGTTTCCCTCCCTTAACAAAAAGACTTGGCTGGGAGCAGTGGTATCTACCCTAACTTTTCTACCGCGGTTATCTCACATAACGTGGTAATGTTTTAGGCTATTATATTAGCCTCAAACATAAAACCCGCTTGAACATATGTTTTATTTTGGTTCCGGTTGGGTTTAGTCACCATTTGTTTAAGTTAAAGTCTTTCTTGTGTTTTTCTCTGTGCGCCAATCCGCGGATGACTCCTTTGTTTGCTGCCTTTTCGCAGGCTTCTGCACGGAAGCCTTCCTTAAGGCGCCTGATAGTTTAGGTAGTCAGGATGTGAGGGAGGGATCTTCAGACCCCAGCCATGGGTTCCCTTGGTAACCCAAGTCACACTCTTCTCTGATTGGCTAAGGGGACTGGCCTTGCCAGGCCAACCACCCTGCTGTGTGATTGACAGCCAGGCTGTATGAATGGGGGGAAACTGCATAAAAAGCAGGTCTCTTGGACTGGAAGACCAGAGTCGCCACTGGAACGAAAGAACCAATGAGCAACTGAAAGAAGAGGACCCCTACAATGGCTGAACCACCCGGTGAAGCCTTGCTGCAGGTCCGAATCTCCAAATCCGATGACAGAGAAGATCCTCCAGGAAACTTCTTCCCTTGAGCTGGTGGTTCCAACCAGTTTGCCCAAACTACAAGCCAGGACCCCTCCTCTGGTCGAATTCGCTGTACAGAGCTACAGTGGGCCGGAAAGCCAGGAAGGTTGGACCCTGCTTGGGTTTTAAGGAGTGCACCTTTTATTCGTTGTTTGGCGCCGCTGCTGGTTTCTTCCCTGGGTAGTGCAGAACCCTCCAGTCTTCCTATTTCTGATCAGTCCGACAGCCGCTTCAGGAACCGTGAGCCTGCAGGAACTACCAGGAATATCTGCCTCAGCTACAGCCCCCTCTCTGTTTTAAGGTACTGTGCAAATCCGGTTGTGCGTTTTGCTCAGCTGCGGTGAAAGTATTTGAAATCTTTCTCCGATCCGAGGGCTTGTCCATCTCTTCTCTTTGAACTATCTTTTCTACCAACCAACTTCGTCCAGAATCTGTGCCACAAACTTTACCGCCAACTACTCTGAACTGTGTGATCTTGTGCAAAAGACTTTTGACCTATTGACTTTGGGCCGAAGCCTTATCTAGCTGATGTCCTCACTGTAGTCTCTCTTGTTCAACTGCTTAGAATACTTACCTGTTGGTTTTGCCTAATTACTGATAACTTTGTCTTTCCCTCACTTTTAAATTTCTGGAGTGCCATTTTGCTCCCACTTCATGCTGTGAGCTTAACTTGTCTGGAATATAAGGGAAGTGGTGTGGTGTATTTATGATTGTTATTTTGACCTTGCTAGAATAGTGAAATGTTATACAACTGTTGACTAAATAAATATATATTCTTTTACTTAGAAACCTTGAGTCAGTGTTTGCCTGAATCATAGTAATTGCTGTCCTTTGTGTAACTATTTGTACTGCTCACTGACTCTTGAGATAAGTCTGGCTGCTCCGCTACTGCTACCACTATAACTGTGTAGTACAGGCTTGTACCAAAGGTGAAATTGTATTGTCACTTGTAGTCTTAATTGTGTGTAGTGTCCCCAAAGTGTACTGCATATAATTCTGCCTAACACTGGTGTACAGCGGTGAGGATAGAGTGCTGCTGTTATCTTGGATCAACTGACCACAAGGCTAACTTCACTAAAAAGAAACAATAATCATGTCTGGTATGGAAAGCCACAGTCAGGAGGCACTGCTGAGTTACATTGCTGATTATTTAAGAAACATGTGTAAAGAAAGGAAACGCTCTGTCAAAGGCAAAAAGATTTAATTAGTTGAAAAGTTGTTAAAGAGTCAAAGTCTAGGGAGTGGGTCTGAAACACCTGACTCTCTAGCAAATGTGGACATTATTGAGGATGATACTATGTCTATTAATGATGAGTTGGAAGAGGAAGATGTGCCTAATAATGTAGGACCCCCTGACCCCTTGCCTGCTCAGCAACCTCAACCCTTGTCCACTGCGACCCCCACAGGTCCTGCACTCAGTCCTGAATTCATTGCTCTAGAGAGAATGAGGCTTGAACTGGAATTCAAACGTTTAAATGCTCAAACTGAACAAAACACCAAGAACTTAAGCTCAGAGAAATGGAGTTGAATAATGAACTTGAAATGAAAAGATTGTCTCTTGAAAATGCTTCTCTCCCAAAGTCTCCTAGGTCTTCCAGTCCTAAGAGACCCTGTGTGCCTAAAGAAATTGTGGGTATGTATGAGGTTAAGCTTGATATTTTAGATTGGTTGGCAATGTTTGAATATAACCATGGTCTTCAAGGTCTCACAGGGAATCAATTGCTTCCCTTGCTCTTCTCTAGGCTACCCACTGTTGCATATGATGTTGTGATGGAGTTGGGGGAGGTGGATAGCTTGGATTATGAGTGTGTGAAGCTAGCTTTAATTGCTAGATTCGGGAAGACCCCTTCCCAGTACCTTAAGAAGTTTAGGACCCTCAAAAAGCATGATGGTACCCCTTGGGCTACCTTGATATGTGAATGTTTGAAAAACCTAGATGGTTGGATTAAGGGTTACAGAGTAAACACTTATGAAGGAATGAGAAATCTTGTTATGTTGGAGTCTATTTTTGATGTCTGCTCTCCTGAGCTCAGACAACACTTGGCTGATTCTAAGGATATAGATCCAAAGAAATTAGCTAAGGCTGATGACTTGTGGGTTGCCAACAGGGCTACTCACAAGGATTCTGGAGCTACTCAGAAAAAGGATGAGGGGATACAACCAAAGAAAGACAACAAAGATAATTCTAATACCTCCAATCCAAAAGTGGGCCACAAACTGCAACATAAGGGTAAACCACAAGGGGAACCAAATCAGGCTAGTGTACCATCTGGATCCAAACCAGATGGAGGTCAGAACAAACCCCCATTCATCCAAACATTTGGGAAATAATATGTTTGTGGGTCAACTGACCATGTGAAAGGGGATCCCAGATGTAAGGGTAAACCTTCAGGAGTCCACACTGTCTCTTTAGCCTTCCCCCCAGAGGAAGAAGTACCTATGGCAAGTGGAAACTTTCACCTACTGGCTGATGAACCCATGAGAGTCTCAGCCAGTGTTTCTTTAGTGTCCCTGGGCTTGTGGGAACAACATAATGTAGATGTCTATAATTCCATCCCAGATAATACTAAAGAGTATTATAAAGATAGTGTTCTTGTGAATGGCCAGGAGACCCCTGCCATCAGAGACACTAGAGTCAGCATAACGGTGGTGGATGAATCATTTTTCAAGGTGGAGGATGTTGATAAGGCACCCAAAAACCTCACCAAGTTAGCTGGAGGCCCTCTGCAAATGCTTCCCCAGTTACCAGTTCTCATCCAGTGTAATGATATGACTGTCAAAATACCTGTTAGTGTGCAGAGTGAAGTGCCTGGGAGAGTCCTGTTGGGTAATGACCTTAAATCTCTTGGAGTTGTGTCAAGCACCCCCAGGCCTCTCAGTAAAAGGAAACAGGAGCTCTCAAGGTCTGTAAGGGAGAGAACCTTGAGAGGCTCTCCAGAGGAGATGATGGAAGAAAATATCACTCCCACTCCACAGGAGTTGCTCACTGCTATTTCCAGAAAAACAGAGGCAAAGGGGAAACCCAAGACCTCCAGGAAAAAGTCAGACAGCACACCTGTGCTACCAATAAGGACATCACCAAGATTGTCCAAAGTCACTCCTGTGATTACTCCACCTGCTGAGGCAGAGTGTGAGGTGCAACCTTGTGTGGTTGAACCAGAACCAGTATCTGAAGAGTCAGATCTGGAGGAAGACACTGTCTTAGTTGGAGATCCTGTCCCTGTGGAACATCCTGAGCTGCAGTCTTTACTGGCAGAAGGTGGAGCCAACAGGGCAGACTTTAGGAAAGGGCAGAAACAGTGTCCTACTCTTGAAAGTCTTCGACAGCAGGCTGCTAACCAACTTGATGGGCAAGAAGTTGGAAAGCACAGTTTGAGCTTGGAAGATGGCCTCTTCTACAGTGAACCAACTGAGTCGATCATTGGGGACTGCAAAAGAATTGTAATGACGTTTGCTAACAGACTCCAGTTCCTACAGTTAGCCCACGAGATACCTTTGGCTGGTCACTTGAGTTTCAAGAAGACCAAGGAAAGGCTCTCTCTCTACTTCTACTGGCCTAAAATAGGTTCAGAAGTGGACACATTCTGTAGGAGCTGTCACACTTGCCAAACCTCTGGCAAGAGTGGAGCCAAGAATGTGGCACCCCTGGTGCCTCTTCCAGTGGTGGGAGTTCCTTTTGAGAGGGTGGGCATTGACATTGTCTGTCCCCTTGACCCTCCCACATCTTCAGGGAACAGGTTTATCCTGGTTGTAGTAGACCATGCTACAAGATACCCAGAAGCCATATCTATGAGAACTGTTACGGCTCAGGCTGTGGCTAAGGCGCTACTTGGTATTTTTTACCAGTGTAGGGTTTCCTAAGGAAGTGATATCTGACAGGGGATCCAATTTCATGTCCCACTACTGCAAGCCATGTGGCAAAAAATTGTGGTGTCACTTACAAGTTCTCTACAAACTACCATCCACAGACAAATGGACTGATAGAGAGGTTTAATCGTACCTGGCAAGGTTCATCAAGGCATGGGGGGCAAAGGAGGAAGTCAATACAATGAACATTCTTACTCGGCATTGAGACACTAAGAATGTGCAAGTGCTAAAAGGGTAAAGAGGAGAGGGGGACAGGGAAAAGATGAGATTGGTGACACAGAAACAACAAAAGCAAACGTACAAAGCTCTGCAGGGATTCCCAACCTGCAAGTGCTAAAACACAAAATTCAGGGGGAGGGGAAGGAGGGTAGTGAGGTAATAGGGGGAGCATAGGTGTGGAGACAAACAAAAACGAACAAAAGGCAAACTCACAAGGCCATGGCAGTGTTTCAGAATGTGCAGGTTCTGAGACATGAAATGGAGGGGGGGGTGGGTGGAGTGTAGTGAGGGAATGGGACGAGCATAGGTGAGGAGATATTGAGAGCCTATTTTAGGAGGAAATTAAACAAAGCAGTGCAATGTTGCACATTTGCTTACGTTCTACACTAGTTTAAAAGATCTTCTGCATTGGTGCTCAATATTGCCTTAACCTTTGTTTTGTCATAATAGGCCACAATCACAATATTGTATTCTATCTTCTACATCTGACTATTCTGTCTATTTCCTTTAACATCTCGTCATTACTGCTTGGCCTTCATACTCCTTCTTAACATTTTTGCACTTGTAACCTTGGGTTCCATAATGCGCATGTCCCTCTACGAGTCACATGCGTCCCTACCCAGCCACTAGGCTGCTGTCTGTCTGCTTTTCTTGCTCATCCATGATTCACCTGTCTCTTCTGCAACTGTCTCCCTTGGATGAGTCTGCATCTCGTCACATTTTTTATTTTCCTTTTTGTGTCATATCTGATTCCTCCTTCTCAATCACCACTTGTCTTTCCTCACTATATTATCTACTTTGTGGAACAAGTTAATGTTGTTAACCTCTCTTTCGCCTGTGTGCCCTTTTACTGTCTCACTCTTTCCTGCAACTTGCCCCTAAAAAAGGGAGCCACCTTGCCTCTGAAACACATGCATCACCTCCTTTCTAGATTTGAAAAGTTTCTAGCTTCTCTGCTTTTTACAAATTCACTCACCTACTTAAAGGTGGTGATGTTCTTATTGTGTACAGAGCTCTTGTGAAGCCCTATAAAATTGATTGAATAAATAGCTCATTGCTAAAAGTTCAGAATGTGTAGGCTCTAGTTCTCGGTACCGCTGCCAAATGTCGCTGCAAATTAGGTCTTTCTCTTATGTGTTTCAGATGTTGTTGAATCCCAGCCTGCCTCTTCCTCCACCAGCCTGGTGTCCGTGCTCAGTACAAACTCAGAGGAAGCCTCTATATCCTCTGTCTCCAACATCACCTCGTCCACTTCCTCCTCAGTTAATGACCTCAACACCATGGTGCTGTCCACGCTGCAAGGGACTGCCCCCGGGGGCTTACACCCATTCTTGTCAATGCACATGTTGCAGTAAGTGTCTCTAGTCATCCATTTTTTATGTGAGAGATTGGTTCTGTGTTAAAATATAAAAATGCAAAATAACAAAACTTAATTTTTTTAATATTTTGAATGAAATATATTAATTTCAAATTCTAAGAGAAGTAATGCATTTAATGAATTCCCTGTGATTTTGGGTCCCCTAACCCGTACAAACTCTTGTTCTTTCTTATCCTGGCCATCTTGTTTCTTTTTTTCTATAGTCTTTTCTATATTCCCTCCTTCCTTTAATTAGTCTCAGAAATATGCAATTCTGACGCTTTTTCAATTCAGAGAAGATAATGGAAGTTCTACCCTACAAAAACAGCAGGAAAATGCAGTCAGGAGGTAGGAGTGAAGCTCTGCGATTGGGTTTTAGGAAGAGGACAAAGATGGGGGCAGAAGTATGTGGTGGGGTTTTGCTGAAGGCAGGGAAAGGAATGCAAGGCCATGAATGTGAATTGGCGATGGATTTGTCTGGTACTGTACGTTCAACGTTATCTTTGACACTGTGTTAAAGAAGCTGAATTGGCAAAAATCCATATGCCAATTCTACATTTATATATTTTTTCAATTACTTTTTTATTGTTTATCATTTATAAAAACCTTAACATATACAAAAATATATCAATTTAAAAGGTCATTGTTTAACAACCTAAATGCTTTTCCAAAATATATTTTACAAAAGAGTTTCTTAATTATTAAGATACTTCTCACATCACAATTTCTTAATTTATGCCATATCTCTTAATTCCAACATATTCCTGTCATAAAACAATTATCCATTAATACTACTTTTATCATACAGCATATCATTTCACATATATACAAAAGGAATATCTTAACCACAGTCTCAAAGCTTGTGTTGAACAAACTGTACCAAGGGCACCATCTTAGTAAATAAACAAGCATACCTGTACGGGGTGCAACAGACACCATTGTAGTGAGTGTGTATACATATATATATATTCACTAGAACAAACTTTGTTAGAGGGACGTTATGGTTAAGTTGCACTACTAAAAACCTGTGAAATTCACTAAAAAATCTTTATAAACGTGACATTATGGTTCAAAGTACAATCGAAAACCCCCTGAAATTCGCCAGTTATGGTAGGCTAAGCAGCCATAACTGCCCGCACCACTGTGCACTGCTAACACTAACACCCAGGACATCAAAGATGACATCACAAATGTCATTGATGACATCAATGATGACATCACATGCTTAGCCCCTTTGTTTTTGTTCACTGCCATATCTAGGCCAGGTGGGTTTATTTACTGACAGTCAGAAACGTCACTTTCAAAAGGTATTACATTTATTAATGTTGCTATTCTCACATGTTCTTACACTACTTTCTTTAGAATTTAATTGCAGCGTGTGATGTACATATACAGCGGAAGAAGCAGGCCTGAAACACAGCAATCATTTTTGTGGGTGAATCCAACCATGTACATTATACACAGTTGCCAATGATACTGCCTCTTGTTTGCTTACTTTACTCTCCACATATAAGCCCCATCTTTGTATGCATTGTAGTCTATTTATGTTTTGTGTGTAGTACTAGATATATGTAGTAAGTGATGCATTATTAGCAATTTAGTACATGTTTCACAGACAAGAAACATGTGATACGGAAACATTCACCTTTTTATTATACAACTTTGGAAAGTACAAACTTAGCACCTCTGTGGTGTATGCTGCAGCCAATACCTACGTTTCTGTATGAGTAGGTTCCTGTACTAGAAAGAACACTGCAATAGAAATTTCTTTATAACACTACATTGCGTGAAGTATGTACTTTATTACACATGTCCCGATATTCCCTGATATTTTTTTGCTAAAATTGCATTCACAACCCCTCGTCTGAAAAGTAAATGCACATGTGATGTCATCAGTGATGTCATCAATGACATTTGTGATGTCATCTTTGATATCCTGGGTGTTAGTGTTAGCAGTGCACAGTGGTGCGGCGGGCAATTATGGTTGCTTCGCCTACCATAACTGTCGAATTTCAGGGGATTTTCCGATTGTACTTTGAACCATAATGTCACGTTTATAAAGTTTTTTTAGTGAATTTCACAGGTTTTTAGTAGTGCAACTTAACCATAACGTCCCTCTAACAAAGTTTTTTCTAGTGAATTTTATGGGTTTTTAGTAGGCCAACTTAACCATTACGTCCCTTTAACAACGTTTTTTTACTCAATTTTACAGGTTTCCAGTAGAGCAACTTAACCATACCGTCCCTTTTGCAAAGTTTTTTTGCTAAAGATTATCGGTTTACAGTAGTGCCACGTAACCATAATGTAAAGCAACTTCTGACTTATTTAAACACCTTGCGGAGAATACCACTTGACAATATGCTGGTGTACAGCACGGTAACGTGTCCCAGAATCCATATACACTTAACAGTAAGATGTTTGTGTCATGGACAATGTGGAAATAAGATCTTATATTGATGTAGGAGCGTCCACCTGCAACATTTGCCTTGCACAGTGCCAACACGTATTGGTAGTTAGCCATTAACAATGTAGTACACCTTGCATACTTTCAGCAAAAGTTTTAGTTATCTGAAAATGACATCATCTTACGGCCATCCCTCCTCCCCAAGAAACAGCAGCACTTCTGTAATGAAGGAGCATGACAAACACTGCCCCAACCTTAGAAATAACAAACGCACAATATTTTGGCACCGGCCACCCACTCCCCCATATCACTGTTTGATGCGTCTTTCCTAATTTCCGTTCGCAAATGGCCTTATTAGCTATCCTACAAAAAAGAAAGGCATCTGTTAACAAAGTAAATGTTTCCTTAAGAACCACCTTTCACATTTAAGGACATAGACGCAATAAGATTTGACAATAATAGTATAGATGTGCAAAGCATTAACGTGTGCTACGGAAAAATAGGATTTCTGGTTATAATCCGGCCCGCCGCCACAAAATCCTTTTTTTGAGATGGCCAGCATCGTAAGGAAAGGCGGTTGTTCCATACATAGCCCCTCTTCGCTTTCCATAACAGCAAGGAAAAAGCAACAGTATGTACCGTGACGCAGAACCTGTAAATAAACATACAACGACGTATAACGTGGTACTTTACATTTTGAAATGATACAGGTGATTTAAAAAGAAAATGGTAATATTTTAGAATTTGGAAAGTACTTTTATTTAACAAACAACTGTCAGAGATCAACAGACTAATTCCATTTCCAAATAATTTGTAGCAATGACTCTAAGGCCGACATTGAAATGAAATGGAGAGACACATGCAGTTCATTTCGCATACACAAAGTATGCGTTTCTGTTAAAGCACCCGTTTTGTTTGCACAGGTATTTCCAACACGGCGGCATCACTGTTACCTTACACCACCATAAATGATATTAAGTCGCTCCTTGTCGCTAGTTCAGCGTCATCCCATAACATTATAATGGACAGGCACCCGGTCACCAGCAGTTGCATCTGGCATGGAAAGAAGCCGTCACTCGGCATCTGGAAATCATGGAACGCACAGTGTGGCAAAATGTAGCTAGGCGGAAAACGCAAGAGAAAATCTGTGTCAATACCCAACCTTTAGGAAAAATTTCCAAAACAGACACAAAGATTGTGGAAAATACTACACAAATGTAAGTGGCCAAACATGACATTTTAAAGAAATATTAGAGTCGACCATGGGTACATAGAATGACACCCTACAAACGCATATAAACAGGACTTGCCGTAAGGGTTAAAAAAAAGGACAACTACACAGTGAGATGGTCATTCAGTTATGGAGGCAGCATGAATGGACAAGCAAGAAAAAATTACATGTCGTAATGTTACACAAGACCAAAAGAACGTGCAAACTGATACACAAAGCTATGTGGGCAAGCATAACATTTGAAAGAAAAAGAAATAACGGTTACCAGTACAGTCGTCAAAATTAAACTTACATCATCTCGACAGCCTCCATTATTTTTGCCAAAGTCAGACAGCAAACTGTTCGCATCAAAGAATCTTCGTGAACTGAGATTTCATGCTCCTTACAAACGTTTTTAACGTGGAAGGCAGGAAAATGGGAGACATGCCCCCAACAAGCATTTTGTAATTTGAAATGCCAGAGCAAGTAGTATATTATTTCAGAAGGCTCTCCCCCTACAGAGACTTGAGCAACCAGAAAACTGAGAGAGGTTACAGGGGGTTGGGGGTCATCCCACTAACACCACGAACTGGGACCAGAGGGTTCCCCCTACAGAGGCTTGAGCAACCAGAAAACTGAGAGAGGTTACGGGGGGGTCATCCCACTAACACCACAAACTGGGACCAGAGGGTAGGGAGTCATCCACCTGGCCAAAGAGCTGAAGACTCTTATGTGCCAAAGATATCACAGTGAAGGCAACTATTTAAAAAAAGGAACATTTCTTGTGAGCTTTGTTTTGGTGAAACCTGGTGAACCTGGAACTGTATGCTGTTTACAAACGACACTATAACCTGAGGAAGAGAGAGAGCCCCTCAGTCCCCAGTCTCAACGTGGAGCCGCCGCTGAAAACCCATCAGTTTGATATGATATGATATGTCATTTATAACGCGCCTATACACAAGTGTTTCAAGGTGCAATGAGGCAAGAGATGGGGAACAGAGGGAGGACGAAGGCAACAATCTTACTAGGCCTAGTGACATTGATCGCGCAATTGCAGGGCAGAGGGGAGGGGAAAAGTGCCAAGGGAAGGAGAGGAAGGGCAAGTGCAGGACACAGGATCGAAAACAAGTAGTGAGGCCAGCAGGTGGCAGTGCAAGGGTTAAGTGCAGATAACAAGTATCTCATATGTGCAGGTAAAGGGACTGTAGGGTTGCAGATACAGACCCAAGTGCATGGGTTGCCAGGAGGCAGTGCAGGTGTGCAGCTGGGCGCGCAGGAACCTGGACCCGAAGTTCAGAGGGTAACCAGGTGACCAGTGCAGTTTCCAACAGGATATCAGCAGGGAAGAGAGAAGGCAGAAGCAACGAGGAAAGTCTTGAGGTGCTTCCGGAACCTGAGATGGTTCTGCTCAGGTTACAGAGAGGCAGGGAGGCTGTTCCAGAGAAGAAGAGAGATCTGTCCCCAACTTGTTGCTTGGAAAAGCGCCTGACCCTCAAGGAGTTGGAGGTGGATGAGCAAAAAGCTCAAGTAGAAAGGTATTTCCAAAGATAAAGCTCGAGGTATTGCTGGTCCAGGCCCCCAAAGGCCTTGTGGAATATGCAAAGGGTCTTTAACTTGATCCTTGCAGCCACTGGAAGCCAATGGCGAGATTACAGGGCTGGAGAGATACGATTCTTGGGCTTGAGGCCAAGGACAAGGCTCGCAGTCCTGTTCTGGATGAGTTGTAGAGGATGGAGAGTAGAAGCAGGCAGATTTAAAAAGAGGATGTTGCAGTAGTCAAGCCTAGAGAGAACCAGTTCTCTGGAGACAGAGAGCTTCTGAGGGAAGGAGAGGAAAGGAAGAATACCTCTGAGGTGGTGCAGTTGATAGGTTAACTTCTTAGAGACGTCAGAGATGTGAGGAGAGAAGGAGAGTGTGGAGTCGAAGATGACCCCGAGGTTCTTAGCCTCACAATTGGGAGCAGGATGAGGGCCAAGGGAGGCCGGCCAGAGAGTGGCAGCAAAGGAAGGTGCAGATGTGCCGATGAGGAGGATCTCCGTCTTACTGGCATTTAGGCAGAGATCATTAGCAGCACAACATTCAGATGAACCTGGAAGGGAGATTTCCACAGGGAAATTGGGAGACACATATTTCCCCATAGGAATGCATTGGGACTACAGTTATTTTAGGTGGGAGACTGTGAAAAATATCAATATTTTTCCCCTCAAAATCGGGTGTCTCCCGCCCAAATCGGGAGGGTTGGTATGTATGAGAAGAGGCCTTTAGAGGAGAGTTTAAAAGTGAGTTAAGTGTCACCACATAGCACTGAAAGTTGGAGCAGAGAGCAGCAATGCGGTGGGCACGAAGTGCCCAGTATTGGTTGAAAACCAGGTAGAAAGGTTGAACCCCTGGGGGACACCAGAGGTAGAGAGAGAGATAGAGGAGAGGAAGGACTCAAGTTGGACCTGGGAGGGTCGATCCAAGAGGAAAGAAGTCAGCCAGGGTAGAGCCTGATCAGTGATATCCAGGTTTTCACGGAGCCGATTGAGTAGGATGGCATGGTTGACCGTGTCAAAGGCAGAGGAGAGATCAAGTAAGATGAGGACAGACGGGAGATTAGCATCGAGATTAGAGAGCAGGTCTTCACGGATGTTCAGGAGAGCAGTTTCCTTGCTTCTGGATGCTCTGATGCAGACTGATGGGCATGGAGACAATCAACAGATGCAGTGTGAAGATTAAGCTGAGAGATGCCCAGCTTTTCCAGGAGTTTGTCCAGGAAGGTTATTTAGTATAGTTCAAAGAGGAAGGGAAGGAAATGGAATTTTGACACAGGACGGTGGACTCTTTTCTTTGGACATCCTGACAGATTCCATAGTATTGCTAGCTGAGGCAGGGAAGCTCCTCTTAGTATTAGGGATAGTTAGGGGTTTTCCCCCTTTATTTTCATCTAATAAAAGTCTTTGCCAACCGCCATGCCACCATTGTGTCAGACCCGTTCTTCTGCACCCTTATGTATTACACAGCCACAGTAGTGGCTGTGTAGTTATGGTTAAGTTGCTGTTTCCATAGGAAGAGCACTTTTTGGGCGGCTCATAACTTCGCTCTCCCTGGACGAATCCTCACCAAACTTTGCAAAAAAAGTATATGGGTCACTCTGAATTGACCCCCCCGGACCAAAGTTTGGTGAGGTTTGGTCCGGGGGGTCAAAGTTATAGAGGGGATCCCAAAACTTATTTTTTTCCCATAGACTGAATGGGGAAAAAACTTTGCTCAAGCCTACAGCCCAGACCACTGGACAGACTTTCACCAAATTTGGACCAGGAGCAGCGGCTTGGTCCTGAAAGCGTGCTTTTGTAAATTTGGTGAACATCTGTCCAGTAGTTTCTTTTAAAATGACCAAAAAGTAGGTCACAAAAAATGTGTGATATCTATGTTCGGTCCGCGGACACACTTCCCTGTTCGCTCCGCGGACAGTGTCCTGATTGGCCAACCGGCTTGCATCATGTCCGCAGACATGCAACGTTTTCGCTGATTGGA
The DNA here is from genome assembly GCF_040938575.1 of Ambystoma mexicanum. Classification (NCBI taxonomy): domain Eukaryota; kingdom Metazoa; phylum Chordata; class Amphibia; order Caudata; family Ambystomatidae; genus Ambystoma; species Ambystoma mexicanum. The sequence continues at coordinate 92,142,932 of NC_090935.1, read as the reverse complement.
CGGTGAAGAGCGTGAAGCGCGTCAGATTTTCGGGAAGGCCCGCCATCTTGGAGTTGCGGACGTCCGTGGACAGCGCGGTGAAACTTGGTGGAAAAAATACTATTTATTAGAGTGTGTTGGTGTGTAAAAGTGTTTGGGGAGTGTGGGGGAGTAAGAGATGGGTTAAATGTTGTATTTATTTAGGTGGTAGACCCACCTGTTGTGTTCGCTTTGTCCGCGGACAACGCAGATGTTCTGAAATGTTGTAAATAAACGGAATGGGGGTGTTCTGAGGACACTACGCCTGTATGTATTGTTCGCAAGTAAGCTGAAAGTGTTCTAAGAACACTCGCTGTGTCCTGAAATGTTCGAAAATAAACGAAATGGGTGTGTTCTGAGGACGGTAAGCCTGTCCGTTTTGTTCGCAGGCAAGTTGAATCTGTTCTAAGAACACATCATGTGTCCTGGGATGTTCATCAATAAACAAAATGGGGGTGTCCTGAGGACGGTATGCCTGTCCGTACTGTTCGCAAGCAAGTTCAAATTGTTCTAAGAACATATGATGTCCTGGGATGTTTGTAAATAAATGAAATGGGGGTGTTCTGAGGACACTACACCTGTACGTATTGTTCGCAAACAAGCTGAAAGTGTTCTAAGAACACTTGCTGTGTCCTGAAATGTTCGAAAATAAACAAAATGGGTGTGTTCTGAGGACGGTAAGCCTGTCTGTTTTGTTCGCAGGCAAGTTGAATCTGTTCTAAGAACACATCATGTGTCCTGGGATGTTCATCAATAAACAGAATGGGTGTGTTCTGAGGACGGTAAGCCTGTCCGTTTTGTTCGCAGGCAAGTTGACACTGTTCTAATAACATATGTAGCGTCCTGAAATGTTTGTCAATGGACGTAATGGGGGTGTCTTGAGGACGCTGTCCGTATTGTTCGCTGGCAAGATGAAAGTGTTCTTAGAACACATTATGTGTCCTGGGATGTTCGTAAATAAACAAAATGGGGGTGTCCTGAGGACGCTATGCCTGTCCGTACTGTTCGTAGGCAAGTTGAAACTGTTCTAAAAACATGTTCCGCGGACATTAAAAGTGCCAATATAGCATAGTTAAAATGTTTGACTCTATGGGTGTGATATGCTGCGTTGGTTGTGGCCAGAGCATAGAGTCTTGTGAGCACGGCCATATAGTGGCTTATAACTTTGGGATCCAAGAACAAATTTATAAGCAACAAAGTTATAAGCCACTATGGGTGTGATATGCTGTGGTGTTTGTGGGCAGAACCTATAGTCTTGGGTGCATGGACAAGACCAAATTTATAAGCACCAAAGTTATAAGTCACTATGTGTGTGATTTGCTGTGATGGTTGTACTTAATATAATATACTTACTGTTTGGTTTAGTAACTGGAGTACATGTATTTCTTGTTTATTTCTGTGATAAAAGAAAAGATCATGTTAGTATTGGTATTTTGTAACGACTTATCACATTGAATAATCAACATTTTTTTTTACCCTCATATTTAGTAGATTACAAACCAGTGTACTGTGCAATTTGCAAGTTTCTGTGTTTGTTGCTAAAATCATTGGGTCTGTGGGAGAAAACAAAATCCATGTTGGATTAAAAAAAAAACTTTTTTTGTTATGCTACAGTCTATTTGTATGTTTGTTTTCAGTGTTCACTTGTTGTTTCTGGCTAATGCTCTATATATTGGTCTGTTGCAGATTTTTGGAGCAGTTAGATACCTGTTGACATATTCTAACTGTCTATTTGTTGTTATAATGTAGTGGTATTGATTTATCTGTTTAGTTATTGAAAACCTTGGGGTAGTTAGATACCAGTTGGCGTGTTCTAACTGTTTATTGTTTGATATAATTTAGTGGTATTCATTAATCTGTTTAGTTGTTGTAGAATCTTGGGGCAGTTATATAGCTGTTGGCATGTTGTAACAGTTTATAGTTATTTAATAGAAGTTTAGTTAATGTTTAAGTACAGTTTAGTTAATACATTTTGGTTTTAAGAACATTAAATAAGCGTTTGTAAGATTTGCAGGTAATCTCTGCTTTAGAGTAATGGTACTATCATTACATTCGAACCATCCATATTTTTTTTTATCATTGGGGATTTGTTCTTGTGTCATATATATGCAGTATAGTGACCTGGTTTTCTTACCAAGTGATACTTGGGCATGTGTGAATCCAGTCAGCTTGCAGTTGTTTTTGGTACCATCTGGATTGTAACGTAGAAGCATTAGTATTACGTATTTACTATGTGTTTGTATTAGTAAGGTGGAGCGATTATCCGAATTGCAGGTAGTACATAATCTACCATGGTTTGCATTTTGTACAAGTTGCTGAAATGGAACGGATTCACAATTAGGTATTGATACATACACAAAGCGCTCATTGGGGATTTGTTCTTGTGTCACATTGTTGCAAAGAGTGCATGTATGTTTCCACATGTATGAAATCTGGAAGATTTCATTTATAGGTATGTTTTTGTTTTCCAGGACTTGTAGTAAGTACATTAGAAATGTTTGTGGATATTCCTGTGAGTTGAGTTTATACTGAATTTCACCATTCCAGCACAGTAGTCCAATTGTTGTCTTATTCCATAAACACTATACGTGTTGTCAGGATTGTTTGTTGCGTTTCTATGAAGTACTAACATTTGCAAACACAATTGGTCTGTACTGTGTAAGTAAATGTTGTCAACTATTGGTGGTAATTGAAATAGAATATCCATTGCTACATTTGCATAGCAACTTACACCAATTACATTTGAAAGTTTAAATGGACCAGGTAGTTCTGTATCTGAGTGCTTTTTCTGGAGTTTGTCTTCCTTCTTTGAAGAAGTACCTGGTTTACTTTCCCTAATAGGTTCTTTTTTGATTGTGGTACTTGATGAAGTATTAGTTTCTTTTAATCTCTGTGGAGGATTTGCAGTGACATCCTGTTGCATTTTTGAATTAGTTTTCTTTTAGAACATTTTACTTTTTGTGTAATAGGATATGTTTTTAGATGGGGGGTGTTTAGTGAATGAAGTCTATTGTATTCTGAAATCCAAGGAATATCAGCGTTTACTTTACTTGATTAGAAATAGACCGTCAAGTGTACGTAAGCGTGATAGTGCTACGTAGCTCATGCCTTCTTTAAAGACTGTGTTACCAATGTCTAAAAATGCTTTGTCTAGGGTAAGACCTTGTGATTTATGAATGGTGACTGCATATGCAAGAGTTAGAGAAAATTGTTCTCTGCGTCCATACATGTCATTGAAGAGAAGGAATCGAGCAGTTCAGCGTCCTATCCTTTTCACTCTGAAAGTTTGTCAAAGAGAATATTGACAAACTGAATGTTGTTGTCACGTGGGTATGATTGAAAGCCAACAACTGTACCCAGGGCTCCATTAACTAGTCCTTGATCCACGTCAAGGTTACGTTTAAGCATTACTCTGCAATTTAAGGATAATTTTAATATTTTTTCCAATCCAGCTGTGTTGGAGATTGAATTTTCTAAACTATTTAGTCTCGTTGTGGCTTGTTCACACATGGGTAGTGTGTGAACTAGTTTGTCTGTGGGGCTAATTTCAATTATTGGTTGCATTTCTTTTTTTAACATTGTTTCATTGAATTTGAAACAGCTTGCAAGAGTTGGCATTAAGGCCATACAATTGACATTTTTGTGGGCTAATTGTTCCATAACATCCGTAGCACATGCATTATCACCATAAAGTGCATGAATGCGCCAGGTTTTCAATATTGCTTGTGCTTCTTGAGATAATATACCAACTCTAATACTTTTTAAGATGTTGGCATAAGTGAGATCTGCAGATTGCCGCATGTTTTCTGTTAATTCTCTGTATTGGAAATGTTGCCAAAGGTTGACATTTCCAATGCTGCCAACAGTTTTACGGCAGAGTTTGTTTCCTAAGGTTTTGAAAATAGGCTCACCTTTCACTGGTGTCAATTGAAGAAGATCTCCGAAAACAATAATGTGTTTTCCTCCAAAGAGCTCTTCGTAGTTTGTTTTGAGTACTTCTTGTAATCTGAGGTGAATCAAGGCCAACATTAGGTTGGAGACCATGCTCACTTCATCTATTAGTAGCATTTGTTTTAATACTCTGTGTAGTTCCATTGCAGCTTCTGTAGAAAGTTTGTAATAGTCTAATTTGTTTTGGTGTTCTACTGGCAGGAGTAGTAATCGGTGTAAAGCGACACCGCCTATGTTGTTGGCAGCTAAACCTGTGGGGGCAATGACAACAGCTGACAGTTTGTTGTTTGTCAATTGTTGAAGGAATTTACTGATGATTTTGTTTAAGAATGTTTTGCCAGAACCAGCTTCACCACTGACGTACAGTAGTATAGGTTTGTAATTCTGGCACGTTCATTCTCTGTTTTCATGTTGTACACCATGTGCAATTTCTTTTGTTACTTCTTCAAAAAATCTACATTGCTCATTGTTTAGTTTTGATTGTAGTATAGTTAAGTCTTCTTTATCTTTATACTGACACATGGTGTTTTCTACTTCTGTCATAGCTAATTCTGCCTCATTTGTTATTAGTGGCTCTCTCAGTGGTTCTTGGCTTCCTGTTACAGAAGGTTGACTACTGTCAGGAGTGTCCTTATCTAGTTGGGCCTGGAGTTCTTCTTCGTGTTGCTGTTCATTGTGCAACATTGTTTTGTACTGTGTAAAGTTTACATCAGTTATAGTGCTTTTATTTGCTTTGAAAGTGTCTTCATAGGAGTCATAGTTATCTAGCATTTCTTCTTCTTTTCTCCATGGTTTAAAGAGTTGTAGCAGGGACATGTAATATAGTTCTTTATGTTGAGGAGTCTTTAATGACAATTTGATATGATTAATTAAATTTGGTTTGGTGAGTTTTACTAAGCTGCCTTCACAATTTGTCACTCTGTATTTACTTTTTTTTCATTGGGTTTTATATTATTTTTGTATGTGAAGTTTTGGTCTATGTGTTATAGACACATGGTTTCCAAAGTGGTACTTCTGTTTGGGTAGTATGTGTCCAGTAAATTGTTTTTTAAATGTCTTGGCTGTTGGGATCATGTTTGGCTATTGTTTCTATATCTCTGTATGATTTTAGAACTCTTCTTCTAGATTTAGCAGGACCAAGACTTAGCCATACTATATTGTCAGATTTTCCATACAATGCAGTACCAGTTGAACGATCTGCTGCTTCAAAGGAGCCACATTCTCTATGGGAGAGCATTTTTATGCACAAGCTGTATAATTTCTGAGACAGTATTTTGTCTGATGACAGGTCATTCCAGAGGTCTTGGAGCTCTGTTTTTTCTGCTTTGGTTAGGTATGCTGTAACATATCGTGCAACTGCAGTGGAATTGTCTGCAATGTACTGCACATCTTCTGCAATGTACTGCACATCTATGTTTGCATTCCATAAGTGGGCAATGATTGCATTGTAATCATTGATATATTTTTCTTCTTCTGTTCTTTTTATGTAATATGTATTTTTAGGTGATTTACCTTTAACACTATGTCTAACTGAAGTCATGAAGTTGTTCACTTGACCTGTTTTTGTAACCGGTCTAGGGAAACCAAAGAGGCATTTGGTGTAGTATTTCCCTTTGTTTTTGTATTTGCGATGACAATATTTGCCACATTTGTGTCTTTGAAATTGTAAAATTGTGCATGAAGATCACTATTTGTTGCTTCTGATGGAATTTCACAAGTGACATATTTTTCAATAAACTGTAACACAGTGGCGTCATTGTCTTGACCAAATTTAGGAGCATCTTTAATCCATAAAAGCATGTGGATATGTGGTGCTCCTCTGGCTTGGTATTCTTTTCTCCAAAAGGAGTGTTGCACTTCTCAGAGGGGAGGAGCAGTTTTATTACAAATAAAGTGTAGCATAGCAATGAAGCGATGGTGAAAATATCTTGAAACATTAACAGGATCTAGAGAACAAAGTTTTCCAGGTGTTAGTATATCTATGTTTGTTTTGTTTTTGTTTGATATGCATAGGAAATCATGTAAATCTTCCCATGCATATTCTGCACAACTTAATGTAACAAACCAAGTGGGTGGGCTAAGGTTTCTTATCATACAACGTACATCTCCATGACGTCAAAACCAGTACTCTTTTGTACCACGCATGTTTGCTAATAGATTTGTAATATTTGATTGTAAAACCTCATCTTTTTGTTGCACTTTTTGTAATAATTGTGTAGCTGACATATTTTGAAAGTGGGATCCTGATTTTAATGTGTGTGCAACTCCATAACATAAAGTTGCTAGTTCACTTTCAAAGAGTAGGTGGAATATGTATTCCACATTTTGTCTAAATCTGGGATCTTCAGAATACATCCATAACAAGCGTTATTCTGATGCTGTTATTTGAATAGGTCTATCATCGTACCTTCCTCCTTTGCCAGTAGGAAAGAGTAGAGGAAAAGCATGTGCTTCTATACTTTTTTCCCATATGCTGATTGGTGATCCTTTTGTTTGACGCATTTGGTACGTTTCTAGTGCATCTTCTACGTTGTCATTAGAGTGCAATGGATGAATTGTATAATGGTCTAAAGTATTGGATATTGTAGCAGAATCTAGGAGCTCAAATTGACCAGCTTTTTGTGTCTCTTGAATTATTTCAGTGGTATCCTTCAAGTTTTCTTCAATATTAATTTATTTGTAGTATTCATTATTGTCTTTTAGATATTGCAAGGCTTGTCTAACTTTATGTAAATCTACCAGTTGTTGCCTTTTTTTTTGTCTTTTGTAGGTACACCATTTAATAAGATAATTAAAGATTGCTCCATGGGACGTTGCACTCTTAGAGTGTGAACATTTTGTTTTAGATCTAATGGTAAATACACTACTTTTCCACGAATACCTTTCACTAATTCAGAGGGAGGTAATTTTGCTGTTTTTGTTTGAAGGCGTATTATTGCTTGAAAGGGGTGCACTGTTTGAATTATGATGCTCTCATATAAATTGAGTTGTTGTAGGGGTTTTGGTAGTGGAAATAATTTCAAATTATTTGTGATAGCACGTGAAGGAGTTTGGTTGTTGTCAGGTTTTGTAGTGCAGCAACTGCAAATTATTTAGGGGTCAGTTATTTCGTATTTGTTTTCTGCTTTAAGGTAGAGAGCTAATTCAAACCATTTAGAATCTTCATTGTCTTCTATTTTGTATGTTAGGTCTACCGTTTTTGTGTTACTTTTATAAAAAGTTCTACGGCAACATACACACACATGGTTTGGTACTTCAGCAGATGTACTTTTAAATTTCAGTATTTCTTTTTTGTATGTGTGTAGTAGAAGGTTGCCATGCATAGAATTGTTGCTAATTTGCTTTAAAGCTATTTCATTCTGTAAGTGGCTTTCACTTCCAAAATATTTTTTTGGGATATAGTCGATTTCTTCAAGTAGGTCTTTTTCTGTACCATATAGAAGAATGTTATTTAAATTGGCTAGTGCTAAAGCAGGACTTTTAGCATAATACCGTTTATAGACTAGATTTCTTATAGTTGAATGATGTGTTGATATCATTTTGATATAATGGAAGGTGGTTTTGCAAGTAGGTCCTGAAATGCAGGCCAATACATGTCCTTGTAGTCCTGTGTACTTGCGCACTGGACAGGTATCAGTTTAATTTTGATTTTGTCTTTGCCTTTCACATATTGATTGAGGAATTGGTGTAAAGACTTGAAAGATTTTTTGGGAATGTTACATATTGACGTGCATGGCCATTTGTATACTGGACGTTCTGATTGAGTTGAATGCAGAGGTAATTCTAAGTTTTCTGGGGATATTTTTGTAAGCAGTATTTCTTGTTCCATTATGGTATTATTAACTTTTTCATAACCTCGTCCACTGCTATGTATGGCAATTGTATTTGTTTGCTTTTGTTTGTATGCTTCTTCATTAAAATATGGTTCTGTGCTTGTAGTGTGACTCCACTCACCTCCACAGATACTTAAGAAGTTATTTCTGTTGACATTTTGTTTATTGAGAAGTATTTTTTGTAATTTAGTCATTAGTTTTGTTAGTGGTTTCATTTTGTTTAACACTAAAATAAATAGTTTTCTTTTGAGAAGGATTGCTCTATCTATCAACGCTTCTAAGATTAATTTCGTACAATAGGTTTTAAGGGTTGTGCCTGATTTCTCTACTGTTTTTATAAGATTTTGAAGGACTCTGTGACGGAACATTTTTGCTAAAATACTTTTTTTGGTATGCTTACTTTGCACTATATCAAGATTTATAGGAGCAGTTTTATCTGTAGTGGTAGCTGAATTTTTGTGAATAGTTTTCTGGTTCGTTTTACATTTTGACAGAGGAAGCAAAGTTTCTGTACTTGAAGCTTGTTTTGTTTCGCTAAATGACTGTATTAGCTGTTTTGTTTTAACTTTTTTTACAAATTCTGCTAGAGATGGATGCTTATTTTGGACACTTATATTTTCATTTGCTCTGCTTCTGCGTTGCTTTCTACGAACTTGATTTTTGGTAGGCATTCTTTAGGGTCTGTTGAAAAAAATATAGAAAGTATGGGTTGGGGTGTTCTGCAATGTATGTGTGCTGTGTGCATGAGTGTCTGAGTAAGATGATAAAGATGTATGTGATGGTGTGTGATTATGCATTGGGCAACTACATCTCGTTGGGATGTGTATTCTTGAATTTATGTGCTGCTAAACTGGGGTTCAGATGACAGTAGAAAGTAAGCTAGTGGTGTGGAGAAGTACAAATAGTAAATCTAATGATATACAATTAAAACGGTTGTTTGTTCTATAATATAAAAATTCTAGGGGCTGAGTTGGGTCATTTGTGTGCCGGAAAATAGGAATTTGTGTGCCATTCTGCTCAAGAAATGGGGATTTGTGGACAGAATGGTGCACAATCTCGATTTTTAGGAGCATGAATTAACCTTACAGTGTGTTTGAGTAATAGAACAAATATTATGGTGGTATTCAACTTACTTTTTTTCTGGAACGAGCAGGTTTCTTCTTAGTTGTTCTTTGTACTTCAAATTCGGCTGCTTCTTTTCAGGAAAATGGTCTTCACTGCAATTGTAAATGATACAAATTAGTCATTTTGTTTGTATATAGCACTGTTTTTAATTTAGACATTGATTTTTTTAATTGTCATTGACCCTCAGCGCATTCCGCAAAACCATGAAAACTATCTCATTCACATAAGATGCGTTGCACCAGTTGAATACATATCATATGTTCCTAATGCATAAGCTGTATTGTAATGACTAACTGTACCAACCAAAATATCAGTTCTATGTCTTGTGGAATTCATAATGTACCACTGAATGCCACTATTCCTGTAACTAAACTCTTGCAAGTAACAGCGCCTCAATGCCCATGGGCTGCTTGCGTGCTATATAAATATAAATAAATAAATAAATACATTTTCATGTTTTTGTACAAGTATTGTTGTTTGATATTTGAACATACTGTGTGCATGACATTTTGTTAGAGTATGTTAACTCTTTATATTGTACTTTAAATATGTTAGTTCAACATGTTTTGCAAATTTGTGTGTGAAATGAAATTAAATAGCAGATAGGTTTGGAAGTGACAGTTGATTATAGGAGATGGACAGTAAATTCATTTTATAGATTATGCAAGCTAAAAGTCAGTTAATCTGTTTATATGAATCTATAAGAATTGTACATGTACTGTGCAGACAATATGCATACCTGAAGTTTGTGTTCATGCATATGGATATGCATGGAGCTGCAAGTAGAAATCTTGGAGACTTGTACAGTATTTCCTGTAGATGGTGCTTGCCAATGATATGACACTTGTACTCAGAGAGATTCACAGTACATTTGAAGTGCTGATCTATGATGATGCAGTTAGATGTAGAGGCCTTGGATGTGATTGGTGGATGGTTGTGTGACTTCTTAGCTATATCCAGTGAGGGAATAGCACAGAAAGTGAAATGAAAATGGTAGAAGGACTGTCCATGTTACGATATTGGGTGTTACATCCGGGGATTTTGGGGTGGGGAGGCATGAGAATGAGCAGACCAAGGGATTGGTCAGTAAAGTTTAGTGGGTGTGTTGTGCCAGGAGAGAGTTTCTCAGATACTCTTTTTGCTGAGAGAAGAACAGATAGCTATGGCTATGTGTTTCAGAAAACAGATTGTTTGGATTTTGGGAGACTCGTGGATACATTGGTTGAAGGTGCATGCAGAAAGCTGTGGAGTAGCTGTAGATCTTGCTTTCCCACATGTGGAAGTGCACTGGCATGGAGTATGTGGGATGAAGTGGTTGGACCTGCGACGTCTCTGTGCTACTTTGGAGACAGAGCAACATCCAGACATAATTGTAATTCATTGTGGAGGGAACAGTTTAGGACATTTGTCTAGTATTTCTTTGCAATTTTCAATGAAAGAAGGACTTGGGAAGGTCATGGACATGTTTCTAAATTCTCAAGTAATTTTTTCACGGATTGCGCAGAGACAAATGTGGCTTCGTTCTTCTTCATTTGGTCCACAAATGGAGAAAGCAAAGCGCAATGTCAATAAGGCTGTGTGTGCCTTTCTAAGAGATTTTGGCATGTCTCTTTTCACAATGAAAATATTATGTTTCGTAGCACATACATTTTTCGCAGAGATGGAGTCCATCTTACTTATGCTGGCAATCCGATTTTTCTGAGAAATGTACAAAATGCATTGCAAACTTTTTTGGAGTGACAGCATCCATTTTGTAGTAGGTGTTTATCATTTCAAAATTTTCAAACACAAACAAACACCACCAAAAGGCTCTTTTCAGAGCCACCACTTTCTCTCAAAACAAAACTGCAATGGTTATGATAGGGCAGCACCCCACAATTTTCGATGTTTGCGGACTACACAGGGCCCTGATTCATTTATTTTCACTTCTATTTTTAAACTGTGAAAGGCGGCTCTGAAAAGAGCCTTTTTTTTATTTTTGTTTTATATTTATTTTTGTTTTTTATACACGACACACTAGGAGAGGAGGGAAAAGGAGGGTAAAGGGGGACACCAACGATACGGATAAGAAAGGGTGTGTGGAGAGAGGAAGATATAGAGTGGGTTTTACTTGGGTAGTGAGCAGATCTTCTCGTGCTCTGAGACCAGAGCCTCAAAAGTACTTCGAAGTCTCTGCCCCCTGCAGAGTACTGTGTCGCAGTACATACACACAACTGTGACCCTCAAAAGGTAAGGGTCATCAGTATTGCGTATGGCCTGTGAGGCAGTTTGAGGAATACGCTGTCCCACAGGAGTGTTCCTTGTGGTGACAGGATCGGAAACGGAGGATGAAGTAGAGGAAGTCAACCTACTACACTCCTCGCAAGGTACAACCTTGCGAATGGCCCCAGTGTGGAATGACTTTAGGTGTCGCTTCATGGTAGTTGTCCCAAAGCTGTATGAACCAGGCCTCCCGCGACTGAGTACCATTTTGTACTCTTTGCAGGTGACTCGGTTCGCACGCGCCTTAAGAACATTACCATGAATGGTAAATAACCGCCACACCCAAGACTCACGCCGAGTGCTGGTAGTAGGGAGTTCCTCTACCTCATTCTCGTCATCCTCTAGATCCTCCTCTGCATCCTCACTCCTGTTCCCCTCTTCAGGCCCTTGGGGAGGTGGTGGTGGTGGAGGGGGTGGGCGTGGTGCTGAGGCAGATGTAGCACCAGGTGACAGTACTGCAGCCAGGGATGCCATCAGGTTTCCGATTCAAATCTGTAAAGTTGGCTGGAAAATGCACTGTGTTCTGTAAGATAGCCAGAAACACAATGAGAATGAGCTCTAGGGTGTGGCCTTTTATAGGGGTGCTTGTGTGCGGTTCGTGGGCATGCGCGCTGTCTGCGGACAGATCGAACACCAAAAAAAGGTTTAAAAAGTCCCAAAAAGTATGTAGAAACTCAGGATTACTATGTGGGACTTGTGCTATGGTGAGTTATTATTGAAAAATATTGTGGATTGCTTGAAAAGGTAGTTTTAAATTGTTCGGGGACACGAACAGTGTTCGCAGTCAGAACACACGCTCAGCGTGGGTGCGGTCATATGATAGCTTCGCGAACAAGTCCGCGAAGGGAGCGGGTGTCCGCAGGACATCAAATGCACTGGAACTGTTTTGTGCATGCGCGTTGGTGTTCTACAGACACTGTTCAGGTCCTGAAACTAATTAAAAGTGCGTCACAAGTGCAACGAACAATCACAGACAGGTGTTTCTTCTTAGAACAGTTTTAAATCGCTTGCGAGCAATACGGACAGGCATAGAATCCTCAGGATACCCCATTTTCTTTATTTGCGAACATCCCAGGACACTTGATGTGTTCTGAGAACAGTTTGAACATGCTTACGAACAGCATGAACAGGTCTAGCATCCTCAGGACACCCCGATTTTGTTTATATACAAATATTTTAGGACCCTGTGTGTTCTTAGGACACTTTCAGCTTGCCTCCGAACAATACGGACAGGTATAGCGTCCTTAGAACACCCCAATTTTGTTTATTTACGAACATTTCAGGATACTGCCTGTGTTCTTTGAACAGTTTCAACTCGCCTCCCAAGAATACGGACAGATCTAGCGTCCTCAGGACACCCCCATTTTGTTTATTTGCAAACATTTCAGGTCACAGTGTTTGTTCTTAGGACAGTTTCAGTTTGCCTCTGAACAATACGGACAGGCATAGCTTCCTCAGGACACACCCATTTTGGTTATTTACAAACATTTCAGGACACCGCTTGTGTTCCTAGAACAGTTTCAACTCGCCTGTGAACAATACGGACAGGTCTAGCATCCTCAGGACACCCCCATTTTGTTTATTGATGAACATTTCAGTACACCGTGTGTGTTCTTAGGACAGTTTCAGCTTGCCTCCGAACAATACGGACAAGTATACCGTCCTTAGGACACCCCTATTTAGTTTATTTAAGAACATTTCAGGATTCTGCCTGTGTTCTTAGAACAGTTTCAACTCGCCTGCGATCAATACCGACAAGTCTAGCGTCCTCAGGACACCTCCAATTTGTTTATTGACAAACATTTCAGGACATCACATGTGGTAGTTTGATTGCAGACATTCCGAACACCAGCTCTGTTCTTAGAACAGTTTCAACTTGCATGCGAACATTACGGACAGATATAGTGTCCTTAGGATGCTCCCATTTTCATTTCTTTACGGACATCCCGGACACCTGCGCTGTCCGCGGACACCTGAACTGCTTTTAAAAAAAGACAAGAAATGAATTAGGACACAATATAATCATTTTACTTTATTTTATACAGATGTTAAATTTATGACAGAGAGGTGAGGTGGAAACTGAAACAAAAACAGGAGAATTGGGGGTTTCAATAAGATTAATATGAGGTGAAGATGGGATGGAAGTCTCATCAAAAAGTTTTGGTTCATGGAGAGGATTTGGGGATAATTGACTGGGATATGGTGAGGGGGGGATAGGTACATGTGGGACAATCGTATGTAGTTGTTTGTTTCAAGTGATCCTCCCCAAAGTTTTTTAAATTTTTAAAATTTGCCATGAGTAGGTCAATTTTTTCTTCTTTGTGCTGAAGAGTCTTATCCAGTACTTCTTTTTCTTTAGTATTTTCAATTTTTGTATGGTCTGTACAACAAAAAAAATGTATATATGTTAAATGTATATAAAATATATATAAAATAATATTTATTAATTGGTTTATATAGTAAAGTGTCTACCATTAGGTTCACTATCTTCAGACATTTCCTCACATGGGAAATGCTCCTCTAGCCACTCCAGAGTACTAGACATTTCTGTGAGAAAAAAAACATAATATCACTTTTTTTGTGTCTAATACAGAAAGTTTACAAATATATGAGTAAAATGCAGTACACTTACTAGCTTCTGGTAAGGTATGTTCTTACTGGTCTGTAGATCTGCTGTTGCTCTTAGTTGTGGAGTTTCTGTGAGGTAATCATGTTGTAAGACTATCTTTCTTCTTTCGTTATATTCCATTTTAGAACATATTGTATTTAAATGAATGGTTAATGTGTTATATATATGGGTTACACTTCTTATTTATTACTACATATAACGTGTATGTGTGCTGTTTTGTGAATTTGTAAAATGTTTATATGTTATGATATAACAATTAAACATAGCCCCCAGAATTTTTGGGTAGTGGTGCTGTTGTCCGCATTTATCCGCGGACATTAGAAGAGTTCGCAGACATCAAATTCAGTAGAGGGGGTTCAGTATGTTCTATGTTACTTGTACATAAAGTCAGAGATATTATTGTTAAGTTGTGCTACTAAAAAACCATGAAATTCAGTAAAAAAATGTTGTTAAAGGGACATTATGGTTAAGTTGTGCTACTAAAAACCTATTAAATTCAGTAAACAAATGTTGTTAAAGGGACGTTGTGGTTCCCAGTAAAACCGAAAAAACCCTTAAAATTTGCCAGTTATGGTAAGCTAATTTATTTATTTATTTATATTTATATAGCGCGCAAGCAGCCCAGGGGCATTGAGGCGCTGTTACTTGCAATAACTTAGTTACAGGGTACAGGCAAGATAGCGATTGTTGACACATTATGAATACTACAAAACATCATACTGTTGTTACAGATATTGCATTTGGTCATATATTACAATTTATATGATAAGTATTCATGCTGATGTGACGGGCCTTATGTGAAGAGGGTAGTTTTCAGAGTTTTGCGGAAGGTGGTGAGGGAGGCCTCACCTCGGATAGTGGGAGGTAAGGCATTCCAGTGAGTGGGCGCGAGATAAGGGAAGCTGGATCCGCCCGCTCTGACTCTTTTTACTAGTGGCACATAGAGCATGTTGGTGTACAGTGATCTGGTTGGCCTGGTAGTGGAGACAGGGTGGATCCTTTGTGAGAGGTAGGCAAGAGCAGTGAGGTGAATGCACTTGTGTATCAGTGTCAGGGCTTTGAATACGATCCTTTCCTTTATTGGGAGCCAGTGGGCTAGTTTTCTGGCCTCCGAAATGTGTTCTCTTTTAGCAATGCCTTGGGCTGCCCGGAGAGCATTGTTTTGTATGACTTGTAGTCTCTCTAAGTTTTTATTGGAGGTTCCTAGAAAGAGTACGTTGCAGTAGTCTAGCCTAGAGCCGGTGATGGCTCTGGCTATGTTGGTGCAGTTCTCTTTGGAGAGAAAGGGTCTGACTGCGTTGATAAGTTTGGCATGATAAGCAGCTGTGGAGGCTATTGCGTTGACTTGTCTATCCATGGATAGGCTGGAATCCAGGTAGACTCCCAGAGTTTTGACAGAATCTGAGACAGGAATTTTAATGGAGTCAATGGTGAAGTGACTGAATTGGGCATCTAGATTTATTAGCGAGTCGGGGGAACCTACCAGGAGGAGCTCCGTCTTGCCAGAGTTGAGGCATAGGCCGTTGTCTGCCATCCAGGCTTGGATGGTATTGTAGAGGTTGTTGAGGGTCAGGGAGTCAGTGTCATAGTTACCTGTGAGGGTGAGGAGGTTCTGAGTGTCGTCAGCGTAGTTGGTGTAGGAGATGCCCATAGCGTCGAGGATGAGGAAGAGGGGTCGTGTGAAGATGTTGTATAGGGTGGGGAGAGGCAGGAGCTTTGGGGCACACCACAGAGTATGATGGTTGGTGATGCGGCGGCTAGGTCAGAGAATACTTGCATGGTTCTGTCTTGTAAGAAGGAGGTGATCCATGCTGTGGCCTCTGGGAAGAATTTGGAAGTGGAGGAGAGGTAGTGGCATGATCAACGAGGTCGAAGGCCGCGGATAGGTCAAGGAGGAGGAGAAGTGCTGGTTTACCCATGTCTCTAGCATCGTCCATCTGGTTTTTCAGGTCAAGTAGGGCGGTTTCGGTCCCGTGTCTGGGGCGGAAACCAGATTGGCGGAGTCCAAGGAGTTTGTTCTCTTCAATGAAGTGCTGAACCTGCAGGTAGGCTGCTTTGTCCAATATTTTGAGGAGGAATGGGACAGTGGTGATGGGTCTGTAGTTGTTGGGGGAGGTAGGGTCGAGAGTTGGCTTTTTTAAAAGAGGGCGGACCCAAGCTTCCTTGAGGGAGGCGGGGACTTTCCCTGTGGTAAGGGAGGCATTAACAAAGGCTGTTAGGAAGGGAGCTAGCGCTTCCGTGCAGTCTTTGATAATGGAGGCTGGGCATGCATCCTCTTTGCAGTTAGAGGGTTTGACGTTCCTCATTATGTTGATGATGTCTTTTTCCTAAATGGGTTTGAAGGAGAAGGATAGGGGGGGGTCCGGGGTAGGTGGTGGGAAAGGTATAGGCCTACTAGGTAGGGCTAGTTTGGTGGCTAGTATTTTGTTTTTGAGGAGGCTTAATTTGGTTTGCATGGCTGTTTGTATTTCATCACACCAGTCTTTGTCTTTGGTGAAATTCTGGGGGGCGGGAGTGGGTGTCTCGAGCGCCCTGAAAATGGCGAAGATTTCTTTTGTGCTAGATTGGGCTTCCGGGATTCTGGATTCAAAAGATGTGGCCTTTGCTTGGGTGATTGCCTTTTTGTATTTGGTGGATAGGGCTTTAAAGATCATCTTATCTTTGTCAGAGTGGGACGTTTGCCACTGTGTGAGTGCAGCTTTTTTCTCGTTGCGGAGTGTGAGGAGTTCAGGGGTGAACCAAGAGTTGGAGTGGGTAGTGGTCTTGGATTTGCGAGGTTTGAGAGGGGCAATGGAGTTGATAGCTGCTTTGATGTCAGCATCATAGGTTGTTGCGAGTGTTTCTGGGTCTGAAGAAAAAGGTGGTCTGAAGGCTGGACCTTGGAGGAAGGGCAGTAGCCTTTCCTTAGTGAGCTGGCGGGAGCTTCTGGCGAGGCAGGGTGGGAGCGGTTGAGGTGAGGGGGCAGCAGGGGAGCTAGTGGTGAGGATGCTAAAGGTGATGATGTGGTGGTCAGACCATGGGGTGGGAGTGTTTCCTGTGATGATGAGTGGGCAGTTGTGTTGTGCGATCCAATCGAGCGTTCTGCCCTGCGTGTGAGTTGGGCTAAGGATGGTGTTCTTGTAGCCTAGAGCCTTGAGGGCTGAGTCAAGGGATTTGGCTGCTACGTCCTTACTATCCATAACTATCCATAAGCAACCATAACTCGCGCCACCACCGTGCACTGCTAAGACTAACACCCACAACATCAAAGATGACATCACAAATATAATTGATGACATCACTGATGACATCACATGTCTGTCTCCCTCTTTTTTCCTTTACGACACATCTAGGCCACATGGTTTTCTTCAGTAACAGTCAGGAACTAAAAAATTGTAATCATACTATATTTGTAGACTTATCGTTCAAGTATGTTCTTATGGTAATTCCCTTAGTGTCCAGTCATATCATATGAAACATATACATAGGGGAAGACACAAGCTTGAAAGGCAGCAATCCTTTCTGTGCATGAAGATAATCAGTAGAGTTATCAGCACTTTCTTATAGTTCTTTGTTTTTTTTATTACTGTACTTTCCCTGTATATGCTCATATTTGTATACATTGTACTCACACTACTTTCCTTAGGGTCCAGTCACATCATGTGATACATATACATAGGGTAAATAGCAGCTTTCAAACAGAGCAATCATTTATTTGCATAAAGATAATCCGTTAGGTTATGAATTGTTTCTGCTTCTACTTCTGCTTTTTTGCTAACTTCACTTTCCCTGTATATACCCATATTTGTATGTGTTCTTCTCTCTTTGTGTTTTGTTTGTAATAATGTAATTATGTAATATGTGGGTTTTATTAGCTATTTATTACATATTTCACAGTACGCAAAACTCTAATAAGAAAACAGTTATGATTTCATTATTCAACATATCAACATTATGACTATTGTACCTTCATCATATATGCTGCACACAATGCCTAGGTTTTTGCATGAGTAGCTTAGTATACTGGATAGAACTTCATAATAGAATGCTATTTATATCAGTGCATTGCTTAATGCACTTATTAGCCCATGATATTTATTCCAATGATCCTTGACAGTTTTTTCTCAACATTATAATAAGAATCCCTTGTACTCACATTTCATGAAAAGTAAATACACATGTGATGTCATCAGTGATGTCATCAATGACATTTGTGATGTCATCTTTGATGCCGTGGGTGTTAGTCTTAGCAGTGCACGGTGGTGGCGCGAGTTATGGTTGCTTAGCTTACCATAACTGGTGAATTTCAAGGGTTTTTCGGTTTTTCTTGGAACCACAACGTCCCTTTAACAAAGTTTTTTTACTGAATTTCATAGGTTTTTAGTAGCGCAACTTAACCATAATGTCCCTTTAACAAAGTTTTTTTACTGATATATATATTTTTATTTTCTGCCACTGGCAAGCAGGGCCTAATCCTGGAGTGCAACGGGCAGAGGTCTGCGCCCTGCGTCCTCCACGCGTCCCTAACGCTCCCAAACACGACCACAGCCACCATTCAGTAAAAATAATGTCATTAAGAGAGAGTTAAGATGTTCCGATTCATCGCATCATGAAACACAATCTATGAAATTCAGCCTTTGTGGAAAGTGACTACCATCTTAAAACTAACTACCTCATAGATGTCTCCCATGATGTAATTTCTGATGTCAATGTTGATGCCTGTTTAGATCTTGTGTATGTGCTATGGGCTGAGCAACTATGAGGAGTATAGGTGTAGAGGGTAGTTACTTCCCACACTTACTGAATTTCATGGGTTTTGGTGTAATGAGTTGTACTATCTTATCTTTGTCCTAATAGACACTGCTTTTCAAGTGTTTTGTTATGCTGCATCTGCCATGGCCTTCAACAATGTCCACTTTCCATGTTGCTTCAATTACTAAAAACACTGAGGGCTACTGTCCATGGCCTTAGGCCTTGGCCCATGTCCCTCTGTCTAGTAACTAGCTGCATCCCACTGGATGAGACCTTTGGCAGTATTCATCAGCTACATTGCAAAACATAGGCAAAATATCCAGATGCCATGACCATCAGCCTTGTCCACTTTCCCTGTTTCCCCAAATAGACTAAAAGACTGTGGTCAGTTGGCTGGCCCAGCACTCAAGGCCAATATCCCCCTCACAATCCCTCAAGGTTAAGATGAAGTTTCTATGGTGGTTTTATGAAAAAGTCAGATAATAGTCCTCAGTAATATTCCAAGGCAGCCGCCTGTGAATGCAAAATGTGAGATTTCTACATCAATTGCTTCAGAGTTTAAAAAATGTTAACTTCGATTGCATTTTGAACAGCATTTAACATGGGGTTATCCCATAGGAAAAACAATATTCTTTTTGGGCCAAATATCTTAAAATGGGCCACTTCGATTTTCCTATTTTTTGCAGATGCCTACATTTCAGCTGGAATTGGTACACTGAAAAATAATTTGAAATCAACGCAGCCAATTTTTAGATGTTAATGATTTAAAATGTATCTATATATGACGGCCAATGATGGCCATGTTTTTCACTAAATAAAATACAAAATAAGTTAGAAATACATGCCAACCATATGCTTAGCAACCACACCACTCATACGCACTACAGCCATAACCACACCCAAAATACTCGCCCCCACTGCGTACACATTACAAACATACACTCATGCAAGGAAATTCATAATTCAAGCAACAATATGCAGCCACCTTTATCTTGACCCCAAACAACGCACTCACTTTCCACTGTGTACACATTACAAACATACACTCATGTTAGGAAATTAATAATTCAAGCAACAATTTGCAGCCAACATTATCATGACCACACACAAAATGCGTACTCACCGCTATTGCGAACACATAACAAACCTACACAAATGCAAGGAAATTCATAATTCAAGAAACAGTATGCAGCCAAGATCATCATGACCACACACAACATACACAGTCACCCCCAGCGCATACACATTACATAAACTCATGCAAGGAAATACATAAATCAAGCAACATTATCATGACCACATACAACATACACACCACCACTGTATTCACATTCCAACATACACTAAAGCAAAGAAATACATAATTCAAGCAACAACATAAACCAACGTTATAATGATCATACACAACATACACACTCGCCCACGCTGCTTACGCATTCCAACATACACCAAGATAAAGAAATACATAATTTATTAACAAAAAAATATAAACATGTTGAGTACACAAATAAAATTAAAGCAGCCAATTACTACACAATATTATGGAGCCCTTCAATAACATTGTCAAAAAATAAATGATTCCCTATATTGGTTAAATGTACTCACTCAACCCTAAAACTACTTTCATTTGGACTTTTTATGTTTCAGTGAAAAATATACTGAAAGCGAAGTTCAACTGCAAATGTATACATACATCTATTTAAATTAAAATGATTTAATTTCTGATGATTTGCACTTCCGCCTATCCAAGTACGACTTGCTGCCACGCATGAAAATACATGAATTGTTCCCGGAAACAATAGCCGGCCCAAGTTATTTTTAATTTCTAAACATAATTCTACATTTGAATAATGCTCCAGACCCAAAAAAAGGAGTTCCTAATTAACACCCTGTTCCCCTAGATTTAAAGAAAAAATAAACGGCTTTCAATCGCCATACAGACATGGAAAAATACATAGATGAACAAATGCGTAATTACAAATAAGTAAAGCAAGTTTAAGACAAATTACCAAAAGAATACATATACAAACGCATCCGTAATGAAAAATACATGCATAAAAATATACACACGATCATGAAAAACATAAACACTGCATATGTGCATGCATGCCTAATGTACAATATGCATCATTTTAGATATAATTGTACTGCCGTAACTGGAATGACGCTGCAACACTACAAATACCCACGCATGCGTAATTCTAAACAAACTTGCATTGCTTATGTATAACATTTTCTTTCAAAAGTTTAACAACTTAACATACATTATAATACTAAAAGTAAACATAAAACATGCACACCACTTTTCCATATAAAATGTACCTGGTATGACTTTTTGAAAAAACTGCAATGTGAACTTCTTTGCCAAAAAAGCTCACTTTTTTTATTCTCAAACGGCAGGTGCAAATAATTACCAACTGTGCCTGTGTAATGTACACTAACCAATCACCATACATAAACTGCTGCAGCACTTATTTGACAACAAACCCATGTGCCATTTGCGCTTTACACGACGCCTAAATGTGTAACTTTTCCAACCGTGCTTATTAACTAGATTAAACACTTCAATTGTAGACCGCGACCAGTGCATATGCAAAGCAAGTACCCTTTGCAAACTTGCATACATGTTTTATTAAAAGAACCACTAGTTTCATGAATAATGTTAAACTTGTAATTTATTTTTCAAAATTCCTACTTTAAAAGAAATCATGTATTACTATTTTTTTCCAGCAAATTTCAAAGTGCCAACCACAACCACTTCTCTAGAGCCTTCCACTGCGCCAGGTCAGTATTTTTTTTTAATTCTCCATTTTCCAGTAAATGGTACTTTTATTTAAAAGGAGAACATTGTGAACAATAAAACCTACCATTTTAGTTAGTTCTTAATTTAATAATACAATAGAACAATAAATAACATTTTAAACAGTAGTGACCTATTTATTTTTTCCAAGAATTCATATACTTCATACGCTGCATAGTGTGTATGCTAAATTCAGTTATGCTTGTAATGCTAGATAAATATAAATACAAATGTATGCACTTGCATACTATTAATATTACTACAAACAAAATGTTAATACAAATGTATGCAGTAGCACCACATGTCATTACAAAAACAATGCATAGGTGTGTACGGTAAACAGTATCACATATAATATCTAAAAAGTGTCCTTAAACTGCAAAAATAGCCGATTACACAACTATAGACTTCACATCATAAGCATATTCATTAAAGAAGTGTGTACAATAAACAGGAAAAGCAGCATAGTACACAAAATACAGCTTCAAACTATACATTATGCATTATAAGTGTATTCATGTATACATAGTGTTATGTAAAATTATATGCCTTAAATAATTTCTCATATACACGTAAGGTAAAGTTAGTATCAATGGGTACATGTGATATACTTTATACCTTCAACAGTTGTATAGCTAAATAGTATGTGTCACATTCAGGTGTATAGGCCACTACAGTATGTATAACATCGTCAGCGTACATAAATAATGTTGCACTTGTATAATGTCTGCTTTCCTTTCAACTCTTGTTAAATTCGTAACATTTTAGTAACAGCTTCAACAAGAGTATGTTAAACAGTATGTATAACATCATGTAAGTTCAAATACATAAACATAGCCACATTAATCGTAATGTACAGCTTGTAAAATTGTACGCTTAAACCACTGTGTACTAATTCAAGCTTAATATTCTAATATGTCACTTAATAAGTTTAACACACAGACTGCCACATCATACGTGCAGCCAATACAACCAGCTCGAAATCAAACTATGCCCCATGCAGAACACACAATCAACACTAGAAAAAAAGACACACCTGAAACCCACATACACAGTTTCAGAACATCCCATGCAAGCAAAAACAAACCAACCACCACAGCGATGATGAACTTGAGCATGCATGCTGCCAAAAAGAAACAGTGAACATACACAAGACATTGTTTATGATGAAAGCACGGCCTGTACACCCTCACCTGCCTCAGACACCCAAAGAAATAGTTAAACACAAGACAGCGGGATGGGGGCACAACTATGTTTAAATGAAGTTCAAAGATAGAGTACCTGAGTAGGATCAGTAACAGTTCCTCAAGTTAATCAAACATATATGGTTATTTCAGGTGTAAAGGGGCAGAGAGTCTCAAGGCCAACCGAGACTAAAGGGGAAAACAAAAACGTGACCTGTTGTATGCCAGCAGGTAACCCCTGTATGCACTCCCAAGGGATTCCTTTGGAGTGCATACAGGGGTTACCTGCTTTCACACTCAAAGAAATAGACCTCCTGCCATGCCAACTCATGGGAAGCATGCACACCTCTGCGCCCACAGCCCCGCACTGCATGAATAAGCAATGGACAGTTACATACACCCAATCCACCACACCAGCACACAACATCCCCAAAATCCCATAAGGGATGAACATGGAGCAATCAGGGATCAACAACAATTCCATTGCACACAGCTGCACTCAAACCACCATGTGCCCTTCAGCACCACCGGATCCTGCATTATAGTCCAAATGTACACGTACACCACACCACCACACATTCACCCGACATGACACACATGACCGGTCGGCTGCATGCCGCAGCCACAACAATGGCCATTTATGCATGACACAACATCACACAACCAGAGAACAGTCACAAAGAATCCAAACACTCCCCAGTGCCAAAACCAATAAGTCACAATGGAGGACTAACATGAACACATTGGCTGACCTGATATACTGTGCGGTTAGCATTGTATATGCCATCCCCTGGCGGAACATACGCCATACAAAAGTGCACAACCGACACCTGGAACAATTTTTGCCTCGAGCTTGGGATGCAGACACGATGGAAGACGGCCTGGTGAGGTGACACTGAGTACACAATGAGTTACACTAGCCCCAGCAAGTACAGAGTCGGGAGGCAGACGCATCATCCCCAAAAGGGTGCTGGGGGAGGGAGCATACGGGTGAGATGAGTGTGGAACCCAGACGTGCATCACTAAGGAGCAGCCAGGGGATGCACAGATGACATGGGGCCGGGATTACTGCAGGCCACAACAAGCTGAATGACAGTAAGTATCAACTCATGCAATGTCAGGAATACCTCGAGGAAGATTCCCCGTTATCTCACACGTAAACGCACAGAGTTCCCACAACGCCCATACCATGGCAAAGCTTCAGCGTCCACGTTGCCCTGGCGTCTTTGGATGGCGCACCACAAACAATGCTATCGCGCTTTAGGGGGGAGGAGTCACGCGCTCGTATGGCCACCCGTTAAAACACTTCCGGGTGACCGCGATCGCCGCTTCTGATTGTTTCAATCTTAGCATTTGCTGGTTTACTCCATACTCTTGTCCTGTTTTGGTTCTTCTTGCCCTTGCTCATTGTTCTGCCCATTCTTGCCAATCTTTCTGCCTTAACGACCCGGAGCGCTACCCTACCTGCCTTTGTCCGCTGATTTGGATACTTCACTGCCTACACACTGCCGACTCGGAACGCTAACTTACTTGCATCTGCCCGCTGATTTGGATACTTCCCCGCCTACACGCTGCCGACTCGGAACGCTGACTTACTTGCATCTGCCCACTGATTTCGATTCTTAACTGCTCACATGTTGCCGACTAGGAACGCAAACTCACCTGCATCTGTCTGTTGATTTGGACATTTCACTGCTCACACGCTGCCGACTACGAACACCACCTTACCTGCGAATTGGTACTTCGTTGTTCTCTCATCAATGGACTCAGACTTCGTTTCTACACTGCAACCCACAACTGATCATATGGTTGTCACGCTTTCTGATACAGATTCTGGAGAGAGCCAGCATTGCCCAATACTGTGCGCCGGACTAGAGACTTCCACTTGGTGCTTTACTTCGTGAGGCGTCCTCGTTTTGGCGGGACAGGTACGGATTAGAGACTGCCTTTTGTGCCGTTTAGGTATCCTCGTGCCGTCGGGAATAGGGTAGATTGGGTATTGCTGGGCTCCTCCACTACGTCTCATCGGAGAGCTGTTGGTAAGTGTTAAAACCCATCCAGTTACTGTCCTTTTGATGCTTACTTTTTCTCCTAGTCATATCTAGTCTATATCTTGATTGTATCTTGTTCTTACTTTCTGAAGTTGCATCTGTAATTCTGTGTCTGAGGCTCAACTCCTGAGCTCCATCTGGGAATTCCGCATCTGTCATTATCGGGTGTCCTGGAACCACCACTCGGCTCCTGCTTCTCGGCTGCTGCAGCGATCCTGTCTTTCGGCTGACTGCTATCTTTGTAGTTTTCCTTTTTGGAATACAAATAAAGACATTGGCAGGGAGAATTCTATGGCTACACGTCGAGAGTACTCTGAATCAAGATCGGCAAACCTGATATGAAACCACAGAGTACACACAACTCATGATGACAACACATGCTGCCCTCGATGGAACTGACGATGGGGGCTGTCGGTGAACTGCAATTGCTGATTCACACTTCAAACCTGTATCACCTGGCATGAGAGACAATGGGGTGAAGGCACCACTATGAAAAACCTTGACACAATCGAAAGATCTAGCCATCCCATGGCAACGACTCCACCTCTCCCACATGAGATTGTACCGCACATCAAACAGCAGCCCACACACAGCAGCCCACACCTCTCCCTAAGAGTGCACCTCCCACATCCCTCCATCCAACATGGCAGCCCATGACCAAGACATCAGAAGTGTTAACATAAGTGCACCCACCTGAACCAGATGACCTTTCATAAAACTCCATGACACATCAACCAGTAGATTGCTACAGGAGTCCAGAATAGACCCCCTTCAATGATACTTTTCCCCCACACACCCAAATGCACCCGCCACCCCCGCATTGTCACCCAGCATGCACATGAGTGAAGCAGCAAGTAGCCTTGTGTGTGCAAGAGCAGCAGCATGAACAACAAGCACCATGTACCACACACAGAAAACTCCATGTTGCCAGGGGCTACCAGACATTTTATTGCAAATCATACACATTGCATCACAGAGGTAGCACAAGTGTGTCAGTCACCATGCATAGCACACTATGTGGGCAAATCGCCTGTTGATGTCACTGTACATGATCAATAGGGAGCCGACAAACAGCAGGTGAATGGGCAGCACTTGTCTGAGAAATTCATCTTCGGGGACAAATATTGTGCAAGGGTGCCAGGCTGCAACAATGTATCTGGGGACAAGGTGAGGTAACGCACAGTCAGAACCCTACATGGGATGTCAGACCCCCAACCCCACCTGACCCCAGCAGCAACACACATGCCATCAGATGCAGCGGTCCCGATCGATAGACTTGTGATGATTTCCCTGCCCTCTGCACAGGTCCGCCAATGGCCCTGTAACACATACCGGTATATGTTCATGTAAGGGCTCACGATGCACACAGTTTGTCACTGTGGGACAAACAGGTACACACATATTCACAACGTACCCATCTGTACTCTGAATGTATCTTGATGTGGAACAGCTCCAAGCTTCAGCTGGAAGGGATGTCCATGGTACACCCCTTCCAATCCCTCTCTTGGCAAGCAACTGGCTGGATGGGTCCATTTGCACATATTCATAGGCATCGAGTGAAGGACTACACATTCTAAGGAGCCATTGAATGTACGACTCCTCCTATTCTAATCAGTAGAGGTAGGCTGCAATGAACAGTGTGTCCTTCACTGTTGCAGAAGAGCCTTTCAACCCACAAGGTTTCTGGAAACAAGGGCCCATTCATCTTATCAACATGGGTGGCAAGTACAAGGACAGTGTGTTCGCCCAGGATGTAGGCAGGCCATGGCAGATGTACACAGGAATGCCCGAAACCTAACCACCCTATGCACACACACCACCTCTTCACTCACCTGTAATAGCTTGCGCATGACCCATCTACTTGGGACCCCGTTGTCACTGCAGGTACTGACTTGCCCATGCATGGAAGAGGTAGACCTGTTATATGCAGTCTTTGTTGACCTCCAGGCTGTCATGAGCACTGTTTCCAAGGAGTCAGGACAAGCCCAACATCCCCGGAAGCAGGCTCACAACCCCCGCCCCTGGTCCCAACCGACCCCTATCGGGGCCCTCTGGGCCATGTCCTGGTGCCGTTGGCGCCAGGCTCATAAGAATCACCGGTCCCGGCGCCAGAGGTGCCGGGCTCATACTTTGGGTAAAGGTGCTTGGGTGGATTTACCTGTAGCAGACCATGCTGCATACTCACCTTCACAAGTCCTAGCAAAATGAAGCTCCAGCCTTCTGCTGGGTGGGACTATTTTTCCAATCTGGAACTACTTTCTTACCTGGGTGGGGCTGGCATCACTCCTTGACTCTGGAACACAGGAACTCTTTTTATTTTGGGCGAGGCTGAGGAGGAAGACACCTAATCACCTCAACACTATTTAAACCACACCCGATTGGAAGAATGTGCTTCGCGTTATTCTGCATCTGCAGCAGGACGCTCACCGAGTCAGCTCCAGTCTTCTAGTGATATCTTCTGCTCCAGCCTGTGAAAACAAGTCAGATCTTCACTTACCATCCAGGGATCCAGTCTCCGGCCGCACCTGTCAGCAAAGGAACACCAGGTTAGCAAAAGGCAACGTTTTAGCAGCCGCGCTTACTTACCTGAATCCACGGCATCTCCCGAATCCCGCGGCCTCTACCTGCAAGACAAAGAACTCCGGTTAGTTCAAAAAGGGGGGAATTGGACACAATTATATTTTCACTTACCGGAGCTGTGCGCTCCTCGCCATCTCCTCTTCTGCTGCATCTCCGCACCTGCAAATCAAGAAAAAGACATTAAGAGGTGCGAATAAACCTGTCAGCAAGCATATTACTTACGTGCTCCTCCACGTGCACGGACCTTCATACTTACGTGCACCCGTATGCTCAGCATATAGCATTTCGGCACCTAAGAAACAAAGGCAAAGACTTCATTAAAAGGTGCTCTCGAACTTTACAAACCGACCAGCATCCGCTCGTGCAGAAAACGACGGCATCGCTTCTTCAGCAGCTTTAAACCCTCTGAGGCTACAAGAGACTTAAAGCAATCCCAGTGAAGTAACTGGAACCCAGCGCCCCTGCATCAGTCGCAGGATGGAGAGCCCAGCATTTACATATCTAAGGTGAGAGCTCATTCAGACTTTGGGCGGCCTCAGGTAAAAAACGAATAAGGAGGAGAAGCCCAACCAACAACCAGCCATTAATCCCTTTTTCTTCCGCCTGCAGACACCTTACTCTACAAGTCAGACATTCCATAAGAGGAGGTCCAGTCCAGAGAACCATCCGAGTCCTGCGCTTCTCAATTGAAGACACGGTAACTGTCCAGCCAGGATCTGCGCCTCCGTGGGAAAGGGTGATTTTGGTTCCGTTGACAGAAAGAGGTTGTGGTGTGAGATGGAGTCTTTTGGATGCCGTAAGAGTCTGCTGTTTGCTCTTTCGATGCTACATGAGGGCATGAATGTCCAGGCGAGGCTTGACAGCAGGGTGCCACAACTGCACCAATTTCTACCAGTAAAAGCATTAAGCAGGGTTGTGTGCTGTGGGCTACATTGACCCACTCAGAAGAATTCCCATTCATAACCAAGCTGCGCTTTTGCAGTCAACAGCAAAATGGCTGCGCTGGCTCCTTGGAGCACCATTGCATCAAAACTGCATTTTGCAGTGACAAAAGGATGGCTGCACCATCTTGCCAAACCCCTACTGGGCGAGATGGAACAGGGTGCACACCGAGAAAGACCCTGCCATTTCCATCTATATCCACATTGTGCTTCAGCAGAAGAAAGCATGATCCCTGAATGACAAGCTGTGCCAGCCAAATCTGGAAAAAAATCAAAATAAAATTAATTTTCAGCCGCAGAAAACGCTTGACATTTGAGTCACAAAATGTCAAAAAGATCAATGCTTCAAAGAAACCCCAGCTCTCTGTGTTTCAAACAAATTGCTGCATACAAGAAACTAACTATGCCTACAGAACAATTTGGGTATTCAGATGGAATAGAAAAACTGTTACATGTTACATGTTTAAATGTACTTTTGCAAATAAGAAACATACCTGTTTAAAAGTGTATGTTGGATAAGGCCCTGCCCTTATCTAGCAATGTAAAGGGGTTTGTGATATGAAACAGATATGGCAGGTTTTATTCAACAGGCTTTCTTCTGATTCAGAACAGAAATAAATAAAATAAGGATTTAAATTGCATTAACTACATGGGGGAAATCAACCCCAAACAGGTTTCTGCTTGGTGGTTGTTAGTAACAGAAGGCCCCTCACAGTAGATTCTAGGGCATCCATGGGTGATAATTGCTACCTTGGCAGACTTTTGTCTGGGCTGAGGCCTCTTACAATAGAAATTCTGAGACAACAAACTGTGAAGTGGAGAAGTGGCAATAAACATTCAATCAAACTGGGAACCCCCCATCCCCACTCTGGTCTGAAATGACAGTTGGTGGTAGCTGAAAAAAAAATGGGCCAAGTGAAGGACGAAGGCCCGCCCCATTTGTTTCCAAAGACTATGTTATTAATAAAATGTTAAGACTTTTATCTTTGCAGCAGGACGTCGCAAAAATGTAAAAGGTTAACAGTGTAAATGTGATTTTGTGGTTTTTTAGTTTAAGATGTGGTAGCTTTCACTGCCATGTTGGGAACAGAAATGGCAGAGAAGTGGGCATTCTGATGAAAGTGTACATAGTGCCATTGTGAAATTCAATACTGATATGCCTAATTATAATCTATACACATTTATAGAGTTATAGAATTTTAGGCCGGATATTTCTCACTGAACACGACGGATTGGACTTGCATGCTCTACATAAAATATGTAATCTGCCCATGTGATTTGTTAAGATGCCACAACTGTAAAAATGTGCCATTTATGTCAAAACTGGGTTGTGGGAAAATTAACTGTGGGAGGATCTGTACATAGTAAACCCACATCATAAAGCTGATGTCATGTCTCTAAGAGTCGAATCAGTTAACAAGAAGGCGGTAACAATCACCCCTGGCCAATCCAGTTGTTTAGGGGCATACTCAGCTAAGCCTGCTCTACCATATAATGCTGTGATGTCACCATGCTTTATATAAAGGGTGGCTGACTGGATTCTAGAGAGACTCTCTCCTGAATTTCCAGCACCTGCGTTCCTGATCTGCTACATTCATCTTGCCAGATTCAAGATTCCACTGCCAGGCCAAAGCATAGCTGACCCATCCCAGCAAGGCCTTCATCTAGAAATCCCACTAAAATCCCACTAACCAGGGGAAAAGCTGTGGAACCTTTAGCATCCAGTGACCAGAATGGCTTGCTGCCCACTAACTGCATCCAGCCGTACCTGTGCCATCCAGTGACCAGAATTACCCAGCTGTTTGCTGTTAGGGGTGCCCGCTGTGCAGGGACCAGACCTGGTTGACTGTTCCAAAATCCCAAAACTCAAGTGTGGACTGTGATTATTTCCCATCCCATAGAAACACATAGCCTACCCATTCTGACCCGTTTATCTTTATTCCACTCTCTAAGCCATCCTATCCATGCCTTGGTAATTTGTCCTACTGTCAGAATTCTTTGTGCATCTTGTCTGTGATTTCCTAGTTGGAGCGACATTCTTTCATTCACCCCATCTTGTAACTCCTTAGCAATATTTGGAATAATTGAAATTAATTCCCATACAGATCTGAACGTGGGGTAAAAGGGTTAAGGTGAAAATTAACCCGGGATCCTACCGTGTCTTTCTTTAACAATATAGTCTTAATAATTTAGTTTAAGTAAAATCTGTCTTTCTTTCCAAGCTGATTTTCTCTCTTTCACGGCTTCATTTTGCCAAAATCATTCCTCCTTTGATCTTGCAAATCCCATCCATATCTTCAGCTACAACCATCCTTTCACTCTTATATTGTCCCTGTGATATACATCTATTCCCTAGCCCGAGAACCGCATTCCAAATTCGAGTATTTCACCCGTTTTTCATAAAAAACGTTAGTGACATTTAAAACTGCATCTGTGTAAAATGCAACTTTCCAACGTGTGATTCGGCTGCATCACGTGTTCCTACTTTCAACTTGTTATTGAACTGTATGGCTTTTGTTGAGAACTTGCCTTGTGATTTCTAGTGTTTAACCATTCCTGCTATCGTGAGAAATCATATTTGCCTCATAGATTGAACCGCAGATGAATTATTTATTTGTCAATTTCCGAGTGTCATTTTATGCTATTGCAAAGGGCTTTAAAATCTTTTTTTGCTTCTTATTTTATGAGGGAAGGTCGGATTTTGCTGCACAATATCCCTGACTTCCCGCTGCTTCTTTCTATCCACTCCAAATTCGATTCTCAGGGGTTTGGGAGAGCATTGCAGGGGGAAAGCTTAACTCAGGTGCTATCTACCCAAAGAGAAAAAAGTGC
The DNA here is from genome assembly GCF_040938575.1 of Ambystoma mexicanum. Classification (NCBI taxonomy): domain Eukaryota; kingdom Metazoa; phylum Chordata; class Amphibia; order Caudata; family Ambystomatidae; genus Ambystoma; species Ambystoma mexicanum. The sequence continues at coordinate 92,111,995 of NC_090935.1, read as the reverse complement.
TCCTATTCATTTGTGCTTTGTATATGTTCTTGTAGAAGGTTAACCAAGTGCATTGTTTCAGTTTCCATTGTGATTATCACATTATTGATGCCCAATATTAAAACTTGTATGATTTCCTTTTAAATAAATATTGCAGTCCCACCAACTGACCTGGTTCCTGGTCCATTGTGACCAGGGCTATTTGAAAAAGGGGGTATGAAACGGGTTGTGCGCCATCTCAAATTGAATTGGTAGAATATAAAGAGAAAGCATTCCAATTGTGCACTACATACTTGGCTAAAACCAAGGTGTGTCGCCCCATTGAAATCCTTAACAGTGCTTACCCCCCTGCTTTTTAACATCAGATCTACCTGCGGCCCTTAGTAAGATTAACAATTTGCTTATTGTACGCAGATGATCTTGTTATTGTCGACCATACTTTTTCGGGTATTAAGAGAACTGTGTAGTCGAATTACATAATTATGCTAGTGACAATGGGGTGATCATCAACAGTGAAAAAAACAAAATGATGCAATTCTGCTATAGTAAAGTCAACACACCTAAGGTGATAATTCTTGGGAATTTCAATGAATATGTTAGCAGTTACAAATGATTTAACTTCAGATGGTGGCTATTTAGAGATGATTGCTGTTAGGTGCAGAAAAGCTGTATCATTAATATTGGTTATAGTCATATTCACAAGAGAGTCATCTGGCTTTAGCCTTGCTGGAATATTAATGCTATATAAGCAATGCTTTTGTGCAGTTATGTTGTACAGAATTGAGGCCTTAGCAATGAAAGATCTTTACTAGTTGAAAGTGATTGAGGGCAGGTTTTGGAGGAAGATACTAGGACTGACTCCTGAGACTGAAGCTTGGCCTGATTTCACTGCCTGCACTGCCATTTAAGAGGAGGTGTTTAATGTTTATCAAATCTAAAACAAAGCCCAAATGTCCTTTGTTACAACTGCTTGGAGATGTTGTCCGTTTTAAAGACACTGATTTGATCTGACCTTTGAGCAAATTGATTGGAGACTTTACTGGGAAAGTGAATTCCATATATTAAAGACATCATTAAGGGTGTTATACATAAATATAAAATCCTTCAACATTATTTAATGCTATCCCCTTCACTTATGATGCATATATTCTTGTTGCTTTTACGTATTAATACTTTGCCTCTATTGACGGTATTAGGCCCCAAATTAGGATTGCCGGAGCAAAGTAGATATTGTCATATATGTAAAATTCCTACAAAAATGTCAGATATGTACTGACTAAGTGTAAGGTAAGGGGAGCGGTGCAAATGTATGCTCTCAGTAGATTTGTGAGTCATTACGACAGCATAATGGATGATGAGTTCTGGCAGTTTTGTTTGAATACTGAGAACAAATCGTTACACTTTGTACTTTTTCGAGTTTGGCTTCAAGTCAAAGTTTTATTGAAAGAATGTATGAACATTACATTTGATTATTATATAGATTTTATAAACATATGTTGATTTTAATGATGCAAATTGCACTTTATGATCCAATCTGCTATGTATATTATTTAATCGGAATTGAAATGTAATTTTACAGAAATTTAATATAAGTAAAGTTACAGTGATTTGTTTTATAATTGTATTGATATTTGATAAAATTGTATGTGTAAAGTTAGTAATTAACTAATCACATAAAAAAAACTAATATATACCCATCCATGGGATCATCATCGATGGAGTGGACACACTGCCTCCATCACAGGACTACACACCTGATACACGTGTATTCCCATGTGGATCATAACACAGACAGAAAGATGAGCCATGCAAATGTTCACACGCCGGGAAAGGAGCATACATGGCAAAGAACACACCCTCCATGACCATGTGCAGGGTCAGTCCTGACATTGTCCTGTACACCACAACCTACATGGTCACAAAGTGCTCACACATGACACAATTGGCACAAGTTGTGGATGGGAAAAGATGAAGTGTAATGGCACAGCACAGTGTGGACCACAATGGTGAAAATGGTACACACAGGCATTTCCAGGGTATATATTCATGTAAGGGTGGGTGCAGGTGAATGAAACATACACAGTGGTGCACAGAGGGAGTAAGTGGAAAAAGTGGCCAACAGAAACGTGAAATAAAGCAAACAACATACACGGTATACTTTGCAGGGAGAGTGAGGTAGGATGGACACAAATCCTATCACAATTCAATCTCTACCCCTGGATCACTGTCTCCCATGACTACCACCTTCTCCTCATCAGGAATCGGCTGTGGTCATGTGCAGGAGTGACCATGATGTCCTCGACAGGGGCAGTGTGGATGCTGTACTCGGCAGGATGCACTGGTGCGGATGCGCCTGGCAGTGTACTGCTGGCCGTGGTATACCCACATTCTGGTAACCCTTTGGCAATTGAGGTGCCAAAGGCGTCTGTGTCCACTGTGGTGGCCTGCCAGCCCCTGCTCCTTGTGATCCTCCCGCACAGACCGGTGGGTCTCTCCAGTGGGTCTGTTGCATCGCTGCCTCCATGGTGTTTCCTGCTCCCTTCCATGTCAGGACTCGCCAACATGTACTACCACAGTCGCTCTTTATGTGACATGGTAGGGCCATGATTGCTGGGCACACTGACTGCTGCCATGGCGCTAGCCTGAGCCGGATGTTGCGTCACATGTTGAGAGCAATCCGCTAATGACTGTGTGCATTGGCACCTGTTTACTACCTTAACAGGAGTGGTGCATGCAGGGATCTTTGACTCACTGATGCAGGGATGGTGGTGTGGACAAATGCACAAGGGCACGTGACCACACGTTGCATGTCCGTCTGACAGATGTAGCTCACGTCTCCACTGGCCGGCGGCGGTTGGTGTTGTACATATTGTTAAGGCAGGGCAGTGTTATGACTGCTTCATCCTACCAGTGAGGTATGCAATGCTGTGTACATGTATTTATATTTGTATTTATTGAATTTATAAAGTGCCTTTTGTCAAAAACGCTGAACAATGAAAGAGTATCCATTCAAAAAATTGAGCATAGGTAGAAGTTAGATCTGCAGAGAGAGAAAGCATAGAGTTTAGGAAACAAGAGGCAATAGAAGGTATAGTTTAAGGTTGTTTGGAAGATGCAAAGAGATGAGGAGGAACGAAGTGAGAGGGGAAGATATTTCCAATGTTTAGGAGCCAAAGAGAAAAGGAGCAGATATGAGACGAGGCCCAATGAGGATTAGGAACAGTTAAAAGAAATAGATTCTGTGATTGTAAGGGGCGCGAAGGGACATAGAACGAGAGTATGGTGGGGAGATACAATTACATGCAGGTTCACCTGTGCAATGCACTGTGTCATGGAGTTTCTGCAAGTGCTATGAGCAGCTGTGACTCGTGCCAACAAGCGTCACCTGTCCATGATTGATGAGTGTCATGTAGCAGACGTTGTTCACTGGTGTATACGCCTGCCATGTTTGGCATCACATCCATCTGCATATGTCATGTACATGATGGCTATGTCACACAGACCGGATGCATGTACAGATACCTGAGCTTTCTGTTGAGTGTGATCCAGTGTTGGGGTCTTTACTGACGCCTGCCCAGCTGGATGTCTGAGTGGCCGTTACACACAGTTTCTGGCTGAGACTATGCGTGCATGACACATGCCTGTGTGACTTCACCGCTGTGTGTTTTGCACGTTTATTTATCATGCAAAGCATGACCAGCATCTGTAAGGCAGGCATGGCATCAACAGTAAGACAGACACAAGTGACCACAGTTCAAGGTTGTTTATTGAACTTCTACAAGGGTATGATAAATGCCTGGCTAAACCTAAATCTACAGATAGGAGCAAGCTATGACCATCAAATGATAATAATGCAGTCCTAGTGGTATCTTGTCAAATAAAAAGGGCCTATACTAAATAAAAAACAATTGCCAATCCTTAGCTCTAAATACAAATAGTATGGGGGTAGTGTTTATGAAAAAGAAAGAAGTGTTCAGAAAAATTATATGTCAGGATGCTCAGGCCATTGCCCTCTCTTCCCCAAGTTTTCAGCATGGGACAAGGCGGTTCACTCGAGCGTAGCACATTCTCTGGCTTCTTCGGCACGAGGATACAGTTCAATCACTAGCATCAGGGCCTTCTGTGCCCAAGTCTCTTTACTTATCAAATCTCTTGATTCAGAGGGCCTGATGTACTAAAACAAATGAAAAGTTATTTTCTTCTTACAAGCATTCAATTAAGGTAATTCACTCTTCACCCTGGATCCCCCTTAGCTGGGCTCAGGTCCCTTCATACAATGTTCTTGGAATATTCCTTCTCGGGTTACTCAGGGTTCACCCCGTATCCCCCTCAGCCGGGCTCAGATCCCTTCATACGGTGTTCATAGAATATCCTTTCTCGGGATACTCAGGGTTCACCCTGGATCTCCCTCTGTCGGGCTCAGATCCTTCTATACAATGTTCAGTACTTTGAATCCCCCTCTTCCGGGCTCAGATCCCCTTTTATACAATGTCTCCTTCATACAGGCTCAGACCAATTTCCTTGAGTAATAACTATCAAAGAATTTCGAATGTGGACAGGGTTTAGCTTGACCCATTGCAGGACCACTTCAATTTCCCAATACCTTTTTGCGACAACATCTTTCAGTTGGATACCTGACAGGGACCTTTGAATGAGCACCCATGTGGCGCCGGACCACTCTGTTTATGGTATCTGTCTTGGCTTCAAAAGTTTAGTCACTCATCTGCTGTTTAATTATTCACGTCGCTCGTCACATACGTTTCACACACTGTTCGTCTTCAGATTTTTCTGTACAATATTGCTGCTTGCAACCTTGGCGCTAACACAGTCCGGTCATTTCCCCGACTCACCGGATGCGCTGACTTTACTAGCACTGCTTTTTTGTAGGAGCCAAGGACATTTCCACGGCGGCAAATGCTTCTCCACGCTTTGGTTATCAACGCATCAGGCATGCAGTGTGTCTCAGTCAGTGTGATGGCCAAAGGGTGTTAGTTTGGACATATTTACTAGGCGAAAGCGGATGTTGCGAGGTGTGTGTGTGGAGTGTCGTAAGTTAAACCATGCAGTTGATGGTGAAAGTATGGCACATGATGCAGGTAAGCTTGTTGATTGGCACAGTGACTCAGGCATGTTTGGACAAGGTGTGTGGGTGCATGAGTATAACAATCGCAGGTGGTACGTGCACATACTCGTCAGGGTTGACTATATTCTTTGGCACTTTCACTTACACTGGCGTGAGTTCTGCCGACAGGAGTTATTTGGGATATTTTGGGTCGTACATACTTTTTCTTATTGAATCAGGCCTGGTTTACGTCCATTTTTGTGCGCTGTGTGAGACCTGCAGATTTTCTTTGTCTGACTTAGTTCATATTTATTTATTTAGTTTATTTGATGTTATTGTTAGGCCCTTATACAATAAGAAAATACTGTTTCAAAGCGCCCACAGGGTAGGGAGGGATCAAGGGAGGAAAAACATTAAAAAACACAATATTTAAGAGCATAGGGGGGGAAAGGTGTGGAAAAGGTAGAATGGACAAACTACTATGCCTTGTGAGTATTCAGAATGTGCAAGTGCAGAAAGGAAGAGGGAAGAGGGGGTAAGCGCTGGGGAGTCCGAGCTTGTGGGTGAGCCACAGATGAAGTGCTAGGAATGTTGAGTGCTACGGGGACTGGGGCCCGCCGAAGAAAGTGAGTGACCACCTACTCTCTGTTTAGCAAAGCGCTTTACACACAGACAGTTGGTGCAAGAAGAACGTAGTGGTCTAGAAGGAGATTATTTGGTGTGATTACCGTTCTAGCAATACTTCAATAATTGAAAGTGCTGTTACACCAAATAAAACTAAATATACATCACCTAATATTAAACATACTATTATTCCCAACAGTTCAAAGTACACACATTGAAAACAATAACACAAACACAAATAACAATAACACAAATAACACAAATACATTCCCCAGTACCACTAGTAGTACTATTACAAAAGTACAAACTGTCATTATAGAAGATGCAAAAAAAAGATGTATTATCTACTACTTCTAGTACCATTTCAGCGGTGCAAAGTACTTATGTTCAGCTGAAAAAACACAATTACATTCTAAGTCCTTATTTTGAGAACTAAAAGGCAATTGTTTCGTTAGAAACTGCTATGTGGGTGTGTCAAAAGCAGCTGTGAGCCAAACGCAGTGCTGCTTGATGCAACCTTTGGGTCCTTTAATCTAAGCAGAGGAAAATTGGTGTGGGCTGGTGGGTCACTCGCTCGCTCCTGGAGTTAGGAGCTGAAAGCGAAGATTAGAGTACCGCTCCACAGCCAGAGCCACTCAGCAGGGAGCAGACTCTGGATGGTAAGCAGGGCAGTTGGGGGCACAGTGGCTGCTGCCAGAGGTCACCCTAAACCGGCACCTAAGTTTGAGTGCATGACATTCTCAGCATTCTCAGCACTCTCAGTATCAGCGAGTGCATTCCGCACTCCACTGGAGACAAGCTGTAGACACACTGGGAAAAGCTAGGTTCCCTTTCACTTCCTTTCATATCCATCTATTTACTGGCCCGCAAGCAACGCACGCCTCAGTTTTTAATAGTGCGTGTCTGGTTGGCTGCACATTGTGCAGGAGTTGTGCAACCCGGACAGAACTCAGAACAAGGAGCAGTCTTCCTTGCTTCCTACTTCACTTTACGCCTCCTGCTAATGCCCACCATGACCGCCTTACTAGCCTAGTAGAGTGTTCTGGTGTCCTGAGGTCGAGGAGAGAAGAGTGAGGAGCTCTATCCATTGCTACTTCTGGAGTAAAGGGAGCCGAAACTCCCTGCATGGTTCGGATACTAGACAGCCGGCCAGGAAAGGGTAAGTGCCACGGCCCAGGGGTGTTCCTTTACCCTTATCCTCTGCTGGGGGTGGAAAATCTCCCATAGCCTCGAAAGGAGGCAGCCATCCCTTACACACGTTTGATCTACTGTACTGAACTGCACAGATCGTGCCGAAGCACCAGGCCCCTACATCCATTACAGCAGTCACAGCGAAGCGCATCGCCTTGGAAAAGAGGCACTTGCGCTTGCGCCCCAACTTATCTACAACCCAACTACAGGGAACTGCAACTAAGGAAACATCTGACAAGGTGGTTGCAGTGGAGGCATCTCCAGAGATCACCTTGGCAATGCCCACTGAGGCTAAGAAAATGACGCTGAATTTAGGTCAAGGATGTTCTCAAAACACTGTAATCCTTGATGACACAGAGGGGATCGCCTTAGCGGCTTCAAAAATGACTGACTACTTTCCCCCTCTGGTACAGGAGAGTAAGGAACTGTTAAAAGATTTGGCCACTGACTTAACGAAAGATCTAATGAGTACTGTTCCCTGTTTGGGAACTAAAACCATTGAGACGCTAGTCTGAGCCTTAATTACACTGCTCCCATAACTACCAATTGATTCATTCATCAATCCACCCACTTCGAATGAAGCTTTGCTGCACTCCTCAGCTCCCTTTGATTCTCCCGAACAGGTGATGAACTAGGAGACAGAACCCTATGAAGCTCTTTGGATAACCAGGGCTTCTGTTCCCATCAATACTAACTCCCTCGGTACGAGTACCCAAGAAGAGCAGTCATCACCGACAGAGGTCAGTGTGTCCAGCACCCCGCTCCTGCCTTTTAATTCCTCGTTTCACTCCATCCCTGTACTGTTTAGATCGATCACTTCTGGGGCAGTGATTGAGGCGGAGGCTGACTTGAGTACACAAAATCTGGAAGATGCGAATAACCGCTCTGCAGAATTTGATCGCCAGTGACTTTCCTACTGCAATCTTTAATATACTGGAATCCCTGTTGAGACTACTGCTATTGAAAATGATGGCTATTGAAATTAAACTCAATACACTTGATAACAGGGTAGACAAAATAGCTCATCCGGTCAATGAGCTTTTGAAAACCTCATATTCTCACATAAGGACAATGGATAAACTGTCTCTGGGCCTGATGACCATCTCGGAAGCCGTTACGACTATACTGTCTCAGCTAATGATATGGTATCATATGGTAATGTTTATTTGTATAGCGCCTATACACAAGACAAGTGCTTCAAAGCGCTCAAGGATGTGCGGGGGCAAGGGCAGAAAGAACAGCAGTCACTAAGCGCCCTTGAGTTTCTGAACGATACAAGCCTGCCACAGGACAGAAATAAGTGCATTAATACAATTAACAGTGTAGATAACAGCAAATAGGGCTGACAAAGATTCTGCATTTTTTCCAATAGTATAGATCCGCAACCATGCAGGAGGGGAGACAGGGGAGAAATGATAGACGATCATCAGGCATGGTACGTTCCGATTGTGCAAGTGTACAGCAGCTACAGTGGAGGGGATTGGGGGAGGGGAGACAGGTGCAGGAGGGTCTGGGGGGCGGAACAAGTGCAACCAGTTAGTCAGAAACTTGTAAGTGCTGGGAAATGTCATTCTTATGGGTCATTGACCAAGTGCAGTAGCAGAGGGGCAAGATCAGGCCCTGAGGCAAGTGCTGGAGGTCTGGTGAGAGTGCCAGGAACCTGTGAGACTCTGAGGTACACCCGGCGGCCAGTCGGCTTGCTGTGTGGAAAGGGAGGGAGACTGGGATAGAGCGGAGAGAGGGGTTACTAGGGCAGAGGGAGAGAGAAGGAAGAGGAGAAGAGGAATGTCTTAAGGAGTTTGGGAATTTAGGGAGATTAAGCTCAAGATGGAGGGCGGCAGGGAGGCTGCTCCAGAGTGAGGCTCCTGCTGAGGATAAAGATCTCCCTCCAAATCTCTGCTTAGAGGACCGGCTCACTGAGCGGAGGGCTCCGGAGGGACAGTATTTAGGAAGGCATTGATGCAGATAGGTGGGTCCCAGGCCCCAGAAATCCTTGCGGACAATGCAGAGGGTCTTGAACTTGATCCTTGCAGCCACAGGGAGCGAGTGGAGGGATTTCAGCGCCGGAGAGATACAGTCCCTGGTCTTGAGGCCAACGATAAGTCTCACGGTTCTGTTCTGGATGAGTTGCAGTTGCAAAGGGCGCAAAGCAGAGGCAGGGAAGATGAGAAAGAGGCTGTTGCAGTAGTCCAGCCATGAGAGTACCAGCGCTCTGGAGACAGTGAGCCTCTGGAGGAAGGTGAGAGTACCTCTAAGGAGATGCAGCTGGTAGTTGGACTTCTTAGAGATCTCCGAAATATGAGTAGCGAAAGAGAGAGTGTAGTCGAAGATGACACCAAGGTTTGTTGCCTCGCAGGGGGGTGGGGGTGCGCAGGGCCAAGGGAGGCCGGCCAGAGTGAGAGTGGGAAAATGGAAGCAGGCGTCCCACCCAAACTGGCAGAGGTCGTTTTCAGCACACCATGACTGAATTGCGGACAGACAGTCAGATATGAGCGAGGTAGAGGAGGTGGTTTATGGTAGCCTGAAGGAGAGTTGTGTGTCATCCACATAACGCTGGAAGATAGAAGTGAAGCTGGTAATCACACATCCCAGGGCCACCATGTAGACATTGAAAAACCAGGGGGATAGGTTAGAGCCCTGGGGGATGCCTCAGGTTGAAAGAGTGATAGTAGAGAGAAATGGCCCAAGTTCTACCTGTGATGGGTGGTCGGAAAGGAAGGAGGTTAACTACGCCAGAGCCTGACCTGTGATTCCCAGGGTGTCACAGAGACGTGCAATCAGGATGATGTGGTTTACTGTGTCAAAGGCAGAATAAAGGTCAAGAAGAATGAGGACAGAGTGTAAGTGTCAAGATTTGAGAGCAGGTCTTCACAGGTGTTCCGAAGAGCAGTTTCTGTATCTCTGGATGCTCTAAAGCCAGACTGATGATCGTGGAGGCAACCAGCAGATTCAGTGTGGAGGGTGAGCCAGATTCTCCAAGAGTTTGGGTTGATGGAGATGGAGATGAGGCGGTAGTTTGCCGGAATGGAGGAGTCGGCAGAGGGTTTCTTAAGCAGAGGGTGCACAAGTGAGTGCTTTTTGAGGTTGGGAAAACTCCATTGGCAAAAGAGGGATTGCAGAGATCAGCCAAGGCTGGAGCGAGAGAGTCAATGTGGTCCTTCATGGTTTTGGAATGGCAGGGGTCCACCTGTTTGGAAGAGGCCTTCATAGACTGGACTTGTCTGGCAACCTCGTCAGGTGTGATGGGAGAGAGAGAGAGGAGAGGAGAAGCGGTGGAGGGGCCAATGGATGTGGTGTGGAAATAAGAGATGAAAGGATGTCTTGGGTTTTTGTGGTGAAGTGAGAAGCTTGGGCAGAGCAGCGGTCCTGGGTGGGTGTGACAGAAGACGAGGCTGCTGCTGGATTGGCCACTTGCTTACATACTTTGAAAAGTTTTGCTGTGTTGTTTGATGCAGCCGAGATGCAGGCTTGAATACGGATGCAGAGTCGATATTGCCTGTGAAGGAGGCGGCATGCTATTTTGTCAGGGGATCCACCTGATGCATTCCATTTCCGCTCAGCTGCCCTACACTTGCTTTTGAGAGCAGCCAGATCGGAGTCGTACCAAGAGTTTCACTTTTTGGAAGGCTTCAGTTGGACCTTCATGACAGGGGCAATAGTGTCAAAGGTGTTGGAGATAGAGAGATTGAAGTTGGCGAGGGCTGCGTCAGGGTGGGAGTCAGCCTCAAGAGTAGGAGGCAGAGAGTAGGTTGAGGTAAAGGCATCCATTGTCACTGTTTTCATGGGCTTGGTGACTTTGAATCCAAGTGGCCATGCTGGTTGTAGCGATGCAAGAGGAGACGAGAGCTTCAAGTGTGAAGAGAGTGGTCAGTCCAAGAGAGAGAGGTAGTGAGAGGGATAGAGAGAGGGATGTCGGTAGCGATGAGAGCATCCAAAGTGTGGCCCGCTCTATGTGTGGAACAAGAAGGTAAGATAGATAGGGAGAGGGAGTTGCTTAGTTTGTGGAAAGATTCTGGGGAGTCAGGATGGTCCAGATGGATGTTAAGGTCACCCAGCAGGAGGAGCTGAGAGGAGGAGGAAAGTAGGGAGGAGGCCAGGTCAGCCCGTTCGGAGAGGAAGATACTGTATTTTCCTGGTGGCCGATAGAAGGTGGCCATATGTTGAGAGGATGTAGGAGAGAGCGAGAGCCTGCAGACAAGGCATTCGAAAGAGGAGTAGGCCTGAGTGGGGATGATGGACACATGTATCCATTCTGGGAAGATCAATGCTACTCCCCCTCCTGACCCCTTGGGCCTGGTGACAGAGAGGATCTTGTATCTTTCAGGAAGGAGTGTGTTAAAGCTTGTAACAGAGCTGTCCCTGAACCATGTCTCTGTGATGGCGAGCACATCAAGATCCATGCGTTCAAAGAGGTTGCAGATGTCGGACGAGTGTTTGACAGCAGAGCGAGAGTTTAGTGTAGCAATATGGAGCAGCTTGCCATCTTTGAAGGTCTTCCGAAGGGGGTGCAAGGGAGGGTGGTCCCCCGCCCAGAGGTGGCAGGAGAGCCAGAGGAGTACAAGTGGATGGCGGAGGAGATAAGGCCGACAAGAGGGCTGGGAAAGTTAGGCAAGGCCAGGGTGCCAGTGCAGGGCAGGAGGAAGGCATAGCAGGCAAGGGAGCCGTGGACGTATCCGCACAAGCTTTATCTCATTAAATGAGGAAGACACCATTCTGGGAACATTACCATGGTTGCATGGAATTGTTATGCATCTCAAGAAACTATTTCCCCAGTGACTGAGCAGCCGCCAGTGATTTGCATACGGTGTTGAAAGCTCTGGCTAAATTGTGCTGCTTCTTCACTTTTCAAATACATGCAGCTCTGGATCTCCTTAAATAGCATGGGGCGCCCTCCAGGTTATGTTTTAGTCCTGAATTGTCTGGCGGGACTGGCCACACTACACTGCATGGGTTGTTGCAGCAGCTAGGCTTTCATCAGAATGGTAACACCCACCTCCTGAGGAAGACGTTCAGTAAACCACCACTACACGTCGAAACCGGTCGAGAGATAAATTCTACAGGGATGTGATCTTTGCATCTGTTCTTCCTATCCACCCTGACAATAGATTATCTGTGAATTATTTCTATTGTTTCTAAACATCGCAATAATGTGTGTCATTATGGGGACTAGTTATGAATTCCTCTTCCCCATTGGTTCTTAGCATGTTTTTTGTGTCTTTTAGTACTTTGGATGTATGCCACGGTATGATGAGTTGTGTGTTTATGAATGCATCATGAATGTTGACTCTGAGTGATGATGTTTTAGCTGATTTTCGGCATATTGTTGCTGCTGGTTTGCTATGTTAAAATGATCAGTGTATAATAATTTTCTGCGATTTATTCACTAGTTTTCAATTTTTGTAACACTTTAAATAAATTTTGATACATTTTTTCAAAACATACTTTGCTCTGGACATATCTTTTCTGTTTTTTGATGTTATTATAATACTCTGGTCCAGAGGCTAGAGTTACCCTGCTCTTTTCAGTGTTTGCATAGCAGGCAAAGGAGCCTGTGCAGAGGAGGAGGAGGAAGGAGGGCACAGCCGGCCAGGGAGCCTGTGCAGAGGAGGAGGAAGGCACAGCGGACAAGGGAGTCTGTGCGGAGCAGAGGAAAGATATAGGGGCAACAAAACGACCCTCAGGGGATACAGCTACCTCCCCAGACCCTAACTCCTGGTACCAAAGGAGGAAGAAGAAGACAGCAAAGCAGGGTGGTATGTATGTAGAGTTGTCCACAAAGAAAAGTAGCACTGCAAAAGCTACTAAAACCAAAGCTTCTTTGAAAAAAACCACTTGACGTAGGGGGAGAGGCAGCAGGCGACCAAAACATAGCCCATGGTGGCAACTCATTTACTAACTCTGGTGTTCGTTGATCTGGAGATAGAAGACGAGGAGGAAACTGCAGCTATGAGCTAGAAGAAACGAGCAAACATCAGCAGCAAATCTGGAGTTACTAAGAACTGCCACAGTGGTAATACTGTAACGACAGAACAGGCAAGCTGCATCAGTACGTATAAAGACTTGGCCGCAAATATGCTAACTGGCAACCCACAACCTATTACCTCAAGTGAATCTCGTTCTATATGTGTGAAAGTGGAGGGGCGTGGAGGCATCTATATCACCCACGAATGTGAATAGTAAGGCGGAGGAATGCCAATTCGCAGCCAGCATACCAGACATTTAGGGGGGTAGTACAGTGACTCTACTCCCCCTCAGTCCCATAAGGTTATGATGATCGAAAGTCTATTCCACAAGACTCAAAACTCCTTCACCAAACTGATTCCAAAAGAATTTGAGTACGAATATTAACATCCTTGCCTTAACCACCATAATATAGCATGCAGAAATCAGGAAAACTCCCGGTGTATGCACCGTTCGTTGATTTTAGAGGTGCATTCGACACAGGGGACGGCATTAGGCTGTGGCGCAAATTGGAAAGTAACCACATACCGCCAGGTTATTAAAAATGCTCACCCTACTGTACTCTCAAACTAGAGTCAAAATTAGTTTGGACAACCATGGCAGCACTACGGCGTGGATACCCACATGCAAGGGCTTGGAACAGGAATGTATACTGGCACCCATATGCTTTAGCCTTTACTTGGCAGACCTGGGCGAGGCCTTGAGGAATCTGTCCGCTAAACCCTCCCAAGTTAGGACAAGTACCGAGCCAATGGTTGGGATTAGCGGACAACCTGGTAATTTTAGACCTGACACCGGGCGGCCTACAAGCCCACTGAATACATTAGTGGTATATGCAGGGCAAACTCCCTGGTGATAAACATCACAAAAACTAAAATCATGATATTCGACTCGGAGAAGGAAAAGAAAAACACAAATCTGGGAGGTTAATGGTAAACCACTGAATGTGGTTCACTCCTATAAATATCTAGGAATGTATCTGAACAGTAGACTAAGCAGCACTACCCATTTTGAAGTAATCAGTCTTAGAATTAATGACACCTTAGGAGGACGTCGCTCTCTTACGCAGAAGGGTGGGGGTACTCGATTGGTACACGGATCCAAATGTATCAGTCCAAGATTGCCTCGCTGGTACTTTATGGTGCTAAAGTTTGGGCGCCTTCCATGCTAGTAGAGCTGGGCAAATTGGAAAGACACCTATTAAAAATCTACTGCAGCTATCTAGGCACACAGCGATTGAGATGATCCACCTGGAATTTAACATCTCCCCCTATTTAGTATTTAGGGTAATAATGTGTTGTTTCACTACTCTGTGGAAACTGAACAGTGCTCCGAAAGATACCCTACTGGCTCTGACTGCCGATGCCTTTCCCTCACGTGAAGCCCTGATGAAAACTAGCAAAGTGGGAACAATATACAATTTGGCTAAGAAGTGGTTAGCAGGGGTACTGGAGCATACACTAAATATGCCTCTTCCTCTCTTTAAAAATACCATGAAGAGCACATTAGCAAGGCATGATCTAGCTCAAGCCATGGTTAACCTGAACACAAAAAACACTGCTAAAGAATTTGTGCTGAACATTTCCTTCAGAGGGGAAATACCACCTAATTTGTAATTTGTTGCCAACTAATTAATATGGGAATACCTGTATCTAAAATTCAACACGGCTAAAACTGGGGAGATTGAGGGTGCCTGACATCGGTCTTCTAGAGCTAATAGGGACTGTCGTCTATATGGGACATACAAACTCGAAACAGTCAGACACATGCTATGTTAATGCAGTTCTCTGAATAAACTAAAAGTTGAATCAAGGCGAGCAGCTTGGATGGTGGATGACCTACCGGGAAATACATTGTGGAATGAATTTATGAGTGGCAATAACCATGCTTGTATTATTCATCAGCACAAAAACAGCTTAAAACTTCTTCAATTTCAATTTGTTTTATTTTAACAAGTAAATCTAGAGTGGCCCACAAAAAACTAATTTACCTACTACTGCTACTTCTTTAACGTATACATCTTTTAAAATAAATGATTTAATTGTATGTGGTAAATAATTACATTTACAATATATAGCTTACATTTCATCACATAACGTTTTTCAAATAATTATCAAATTCATTACTTAAGAAAACACTTCATCACATTACATTCATTATCATAAATACACGCTTTATCACATAATATTACAATTAATCAATTTCCAAGTTTTAACAGTTTAAAATCGTAAATATTATGTAATTAGAAGACCCATTTAATACATAAATCCAAAACACCTCTAGGTCTATAAAATCTGGCCTATAAACACATTTCCTAAAAAGCAATATTCTTTTAAAGTTAAAAATAGGGGCATATTGTAATAAGATGTTTCACGGTTTCAATGCAATGTTCATCTTTACAAAATCTACAAAAACTAATTTCAGTTACTGTTATCTTCCTTCTTACTAATACTCCAGAAGTAGGTAAAATATTGAATCAAAATCTACATAAATCATATCTACACTTCCGATGCGAAAATAGCCGCATATAAGTAGGAACAATTCCAACCTTCTTATGATCATACAAAAGGTGTTTCAAGGAACTGTAATTATGCATATTCTCAAATGTGTTCCTCCAATCATCTGCAAGAATGTGTTTTATGATGATCATCAACCTGGTATTCAAATTAGTTATAGCACAACCCAATTCTCCAAGTATCTCAGAACATATTTCCACATATAATAAATAGCATTGTACGGTTTTGCCTTTTCTGCAGGATATAATTCATATCCTCATAAAAGGAGGTTTTTACAGGGTTTAAGAATTGAAATAGCAAGTTTAAAATTCTCCATTTTGCTCTACATGATTAAGAGTATAATCCTCATTCATTTCTGAGGGCCGCCAATGGCACACAATTGGGTATTTTTAAAACATTTCTCCTCATAGTTGCTTCCAATTGTTCCAATCTATCTAGCAAACACAGGGGAGTTACCTCAATACCATGTAGTAACTTTGAGATAGCTATTCCCTCATAAAACCTAATCAATAGGACAATAGACCATTTAACATATTTGTTATCTATTCTTTTCTTTTGGCTCCCGAAATGTTCAGCTTTTATTTTCAAATACTCAAAATATTTCACTATAGCTGGCTTATTAAATGAAGAAATCCTAAATAAATTAACCTCTCAACACACACTACTTTCTTATGATTTAAAAACCATTTAAAAACCATGAATATTTAACAATTTATTTTTACCAGAGAAATACCTAATTTTAGTTTTATCTGTATTAATACCTAAATAATTTATTTTAGCGTAATCAGAAAATGCATTAAAAAAAACCTGTAATTCATGACTGGTGCAATCAAAAAGCATGATGTCATCTGCATACATCGTGCAGCAATAACCATATTTCTAAATTTTATGCCATTTTGTGCCATTGCACAGCTCTGTCCTTATGGCGCCCTGCAGTCAGGTCAGGTCAGTTGTTTGCTCAAGGAGATACATACTTGCCACATTATAAATACTAACACAGTGGCTTCTGCATATGTGAGCACAGTGGTAAATGCACTGGCGGAGCAAGGCAAGCCCCAGGGAGAGAATACCTCAGTCCCTTCCTTTGCAATGCACCTTGAAGTACCTCCCAATAGAATATGAGAATTGATAGAACACTTTGGGGAGGCAGGCAGCTGTCTAGTAGGACAGCTGCCTGCATTCCTGAAGCTGCACCTTGAAGTACCTCCCAATAGAATATGAGAATTGATAGAACACTTTGGGGAGGCAGGCAGCTGTCTTGTAGGACAGCTGCCTGCATTCCTGAAGCTGGCATCTGACCTCGGCACAGTGGGTCGGATCCTGTGTTGTTGACGTCCACTGCCTTGGGTTGACATTAGCCATCCAGTGTTTTGCCACAGCATGTGCCATCCAAAAGCAGGGACACATTTTCCATGGAAAGAGGTGTCACTCCCCGACTCCTGCAACTCTTCAGCTGCACAAAAATTGGCCCGGCAGTTGACAATGGCAATCCACATTTCCTGAATGTGTGTTTAGCCTTTGCAAATAGCACGTTGGCTTGGAATGACAGCCATGGTGTAACTGGTATTCACTGCAGTGAAATGTGAAATTGATATTGCACAGCGGAGATGTCACACACCCTCCTTATTTCATTGCTGGTCGGGTCCCTCCTCATGCCGCTCACTGTTGACTGCTGTCAGCAACCCAGACAGCGCCAAGGCAAGACGTGTGGCCGTCTTAGATGAAAGGACCGTACCTGACCTCTAAAGCTGCAGAAAGGGGTTGATATCATAGTCCACTGAGATTCGCTGCCGTCGTCTATCAGATATGGCGCTAAACCGCTTGGTGGAATTTTTCCTTGTAGTTCATGGTCACCCACATGTCAAATGTCATCAGTGTGGTTGTAGTGCTGTAGTGCTGTTGGTCTCTCGCGGTTTCAAGATCCTCCTTTTCCGTAAGTACTTTATCTTTTAAGAACTATGGCAATAGGAGAATAGTAACGTGTTGTTCCTCCTACAACAAAGTGGTCATTTGTATCCACTTCCGCTGATGTAGAGAGGACATTTGCTGCTTGCACTGGAAATCTGGAACTGCGCCGCTGGGAGCCTTATCTGGTTGCTTAGAATTGGTTCACACTGAAAGCGTCCACTGTTATAAGTATTATCATTAGGGTATTTATTTGTCGGGGAGCAACAGAGCCCATTACAAATGATAGGGGGAAGGACACATTGAGGGAGGCAGCCATAAAAGGGAGCAGGGAGCTCTCAACGGGGAAAGTAGAGGGTGGGCAATTTGGCAGCCAAGGATCTGCAAGCAACCAGGGGTGGAAACGGGGGAGCAGATCATCCAGTGTCAGAGTGGGGGGAAGTGGAGGGTGCGTGGACCGATCCTTGATATACAAATCTATATTACACTATAAAGGCAAATGTCCCACTCTAATGTGTGGTTTGAATAGCTATGTTGAATCCTGAAAAGGATTGGATTTCTCCCATTAGTGGAGGGAATGATATCAGGTGGTCTTCATGTCTGATCACCTGCCCATGCTAATCTGTGACAATAATGGATGCTCTCATTTTGATTGACAGGAAGATGGCCTTGCTGCGGTTGCCCTCTCTTTCAACACTACTGTCAAACCTGCCCTTGAATGCTCCAAGTCCACCATCTTCAGTAGAACCCCCAGCAGTGCAGCCCACTTTCCACACGCCGTTACTGACCCCTGATAGTGCAGCGGAGATTGGTAAGGAGTGAAGTGTTCTACTTTCCAACCTGAGAGTGAAGGGGGAGGCAGAGACCCACTCTGCTAGGGAGTTTAGTTGGGATAATGTGTGGGATATGTTGTTAGGGATGGATGTGTTAAAATTAAGCAGAGGTAGTGGAATGCCAAGTAGTAAAGTTCTTATCCTACAATACATGATGACATGCTCAGTGACGGAGCCAATATTAAACCACACGTGCCTTATATGATTAGGTGCTGGGTCATGATGTCTGATATGATTGTCTGTGCTAAAGTGCAATGTCATGATTAAAGCAAATGAGCATGTGTGCAGAGCCACTACACCTCTAAGAGGGAACATTGCCCGGACTGCATACAGTGAGGGAGCATGTGCATTTGGTGCTCAGAGCACATGTACCTGCATTGCTCCCAATGTCACTTTCCATAGAACCTCCATTACTATACATGCATCTGGTCAAGAAGAACCTCAAAGTACCGCGGACATTCCTGCGTACCCATATAAGAGAAGCAACTATTAAAAAGAGTGTTACATAGGTGTGACTAATGTGTACCTGTTGTAGGGTGACTGTGAAGTGCTGCCATTTCACAATGGCAGTATTGGAATTAGGTCTAGGACGATTTGACCGGTTTTGGGGCAGTTTTCTTTTGTCCAATGTCGTCCAGCTGTGTATTTTTTTATTGGCAGCTGATTATCGGTATGTGGCTTGGTCATTATTGCTGTACCTTAAGGGGGCATCCAGAGTGAGGAAAAGGTTTTTGAATTCCCAAATGCACGTATTCTAACGACAGTCTTATTATATTAGTATGTTGTATGTGTTTTATATGAGTTTCATCTGCAAATGGGTTTTATTGATGAATTGTTCTGTGTTTTGTAATATTAATTGTATGTTTATGGATTTGTTAATCCGAACAAACAAGTGTGATGATGATGATGAAATTGGCATTGATAATTAGTATTAAAGCAGGCACTAATAACGGGTACTTTAGCTGCCATGAAATTGGTCTGAATTTGTCAAAATATTTGGGATGCTGAAGTTAGCACAGAAATAAGTTGGACTTAAGTTGAGTTGATCACAGGAGAACTCTATCTGGCCTGGGCAACAGGTCGACTAAAAATGGGGTAGATACTTTGGGTTCCTGAGCTGCAACTCGGAGTACTGGCATAAGCTTCAAATTTAAGAGGCACACAAGTTGGCACTGCCTGTTTCAGATCCTGTAGTCGTAACCTATAAAGTGTCGATTGAACTTCAGGTTGATACTTGGTGTTACTCAAATTGCAGAGTTAGAGACTGAAATACAGAGCCAGAGAGGGAAATAGAAAAGTCCTGAGACTCCTGGCCAGAGGAAGGCATGCTGAAGTGCAGAAATGCCTTGCAAGGGGCAGACATGATACAACGCTTAGACCTATGGCAGAGAGAGAGAATTGCTGAGGTAAAGTGCCAGAGGCAGGAATACTGAATTGAAATAGTGACAGAGATGTTCAATTTTAAAAAACAGCACCAGCAGCAGCTATGATGAAAGACTAGTATGCTCGGCCAAAGCAGATGGGGCAAAGTACTTTACCACTTTGCAAGAAATTGGTGTAATAAAGTGCTGGGACAGACTACAGACCGAAGCGATGAAGTGCTGACGCACCTTGCAAGAGGTATTTTAGCTGTGTCTGTATACATGTGCCAATTGACGGAGAACAGTTTTAGAAGAAACCATGTACTTAAGCAGGGCTCGAAATTAGGTTTTGATGAGCAGGAGCTAAAGTAAGCTTATGGGTGTTAGGCATCACGCTGGGCAACCAGGGCGTAACTAGGGGCGAGCACCCAGTGCACTGTGAATCCAACTTCCACATGAGATACACACTTAACCTTTTTTGCCATTATGTATGATCCATTGTCATTAAATGTGTACTAGATGTGTTCTAATTCTTCTTTATTAATTTTCTCTAATAGTCAGTGTCACATGTGCATTTTTTTAAGGCACCAGTTGACCTTGGGAGCCAAAAGCAGCTCCTGCCAGCTTTTGGTTTAAAGCTAACCAGGCTCTCCACAATAGCTCACAGCAATTTCGAACCTTGCTTAAATAAGAAAGGTCCTACTTATATTCTTCTACAGATGGCCGATGAAGGGGATGGGAACGGCAGTGAATGGCAACTGGGACAGATAGTAGGGACAGCGTAAGAGAATAATTAATGGTTTATATCTGAGACACAGATAGTAATATTTTACAGTAACACAGAGAGGTGTGTAATGTGCTGCGATGACCTTCTACAGGTAGGCATGTTGAAGTTCTAAGACCTAGTACAAACATGGGATTGTTAAAGTGCTGATAGACCTTTGTGGAGGCAGATGCATGATATGCTTAGAGGTCCATGTTCTAGAGCCGGATGTAGTGATGTTCTGCTGCAGAGTTAGTTATGCTAGAGTGTTGAGACACAGCTACAGGAGCAGATATACCATTCTCGCTGCAGATATGGTCCAGATGGTCTCTGTTGACCAGGCACTTTGCTCTGGAAAACTGGATGGTTTAGCTTCAGTGAAGCCTAAAATGTAATATTTAAAATACCTGACGTAGTTGTTATATCCTCTCACAACTGAAAAGTAGACTTTCTCATTTGTAACCAACATTCTCTTTGCTAGAGACTCCGGGTGTAATCCACATGGTATTTCTCACGGGGGTGTGATAATGTATGTGTTTATATGATCTCCTACTTTCTGGGGCAGTTACTTACACAAGACTGCCACAGAAAACAGTATCCCCTCCCTCGCCTTACGTAGCCTGTAATTAGTGTTCAGTAACAAGCATCTCATGGGCAAGCTGCTGGAAGCCACATATGTTTTACTCACAAACCACAACACCCCCATCCAAGTGCATTGTTTATAATATAATGGCCTCAAGGTTCGGTCGATAGAGGCCTTCTTACATTGTGTGTTCTACTGCTGAACCTTCTGGCAGTGGTGCCCCACCCTTCCTGGGCACACTAGAGACCACAGTGATTGGTTCCATTGGCCAAGTAAACCTCTTCAGCCAGGGTGGCAGCCGGAGCATGATATCCGGCATACATGGGTGCCCAGATGAGGGTAGTTTGGTAACATTTCTAGTATGAGCTTTCATTGGTGCACACTGACCCTTTCTGCCTTCCAGCACACCCTGACACATCCAAGATGGTCGAGCTCTCTGCCGTGGAGGGACCGCTGCTGGAGATGGGCTTCACACAGGAACAGGTCTACCGTGCGCTCCATGACTCAGGTATGATGACCATGTACCATGGAGACAAGTCTATAGGACCAGCCTCAATCCTTGCTCGGCTGCGCTGTGCAATGTCCCACTTCCTAGAAAGCATTCTTAATCCTTTCTGATAAAAGACAAGTTAAAATATATCTCAGCATCCTTTTTATACATCTCTTTTTCTGATAGAGGAGAAGTATCCAGGAGCGGATTTCTAAAGTATCATGTTGTAGAGTTGGGAGAAGTGCCTAGACAACCAGGCCTAGGACCTTTGCTTTCATTTCTAGGTGGCGTGGAAGGTATGGGTCACGGCCTTCATAAGTGACCCTGAATCCTCCTACAGAATTGAGGTTCTCGAAGAAGCAGAAAATAAGAACCTCAAATAATGATCATCTAAGAACTGTTCAAGATGGGACATTAAAGGCCATTGGAGAAGCTTTAGGGTTGTACTAGTACAATGCATCAGGGAATTATTTGGGTGGAGAAGGAAAGTATTAACCAGCAACAAGAGACAGTCACCTATGGTCAACGTCACGCTACATACTCTGCTGTCCCTCATCTTGCCTGGGTTTAAGGTCTTTTTTTTATCCAGGTTGCACTTGGGCCAGGCAGTGTCCCAGGGACACATATGTTTTATAGCTGCATGACGAGCACATCTGGGTGATGCCACTAAATGCTGTGCACGGACACTGAACTAAGGCACGGAATCCTCTGATCCCTGTTGGACAGTAAAAGCAAACAGACTAGTGGCCTAATGAGTGTTCTTATGCTATGATTAGACCTATATTATCACAATGTTCTTTAATGTGTTTGTTAATGGCAGTCAAGCAGCGCTGTGATTAGCGGCCCACTGTAGGCAGCAGCAGTCCCATTGCTGGGTGCTTTACATAAGACTAGATTTAGTGGATTAAACGAGAGCTAAGTAACGGCAGACAGGCATTTGGCAAAAGGGAATGGGAACAGTGTGTATTGCCCTTAGCCTCGTATAAAGAAAATTATATTATTTATAAATATGTACAATAATGGCTAATTGGGGGCGGGGGCTTTCCCAGTCGGTCTATGGGTCGTCTTCTGGGATAGGAAGGGAATCTTAAGTGTGGGATTGATTTCAAGGAATAGGGAGTTGAAGTGATTGGGAGCCTGGAAGGTGAAAGAGAAAAATAGGCCCCATAGGTATGGCAGGGGATGGTAAAGTCGAGATAGTCCTGGGAAAACAAAGTGTCAGTGTGTGGGAGAGTAGTAAAATATAAAGTTGGCCAGGTACTGGTGTGGATAGCGCATGAATAGATTCAAAGACCAGGGTATAATGGAGGATAAGAATCCCTGATATCTGCCAAAACATCTTTTTAACATTGCAGGGTACTTCAAGATGGGATAGAATGAACAAGACCACACTGTAGCAACAGACATTTTACACACCATACTGGAGGATATCACAGCTGCACACCCAGGGATTTAAAAGTGCTGTTATGTAGGTTAAATCATAATACAATATTACATATTACATTACATGTTACTATCACTATTACATATTACTATTACATATATATCATTTTTTCAATTTTATTAATAATGTGATACAGTTTATCATTAAACTTTACACATGATTACAAATTATTTTAAATACAAATCAAACACCAGTAATTCAAGTAGAAAACAAATAAAATGAAGAAGAGAGAAGTAAAAAAAGAAAAATATCAAACATATTTAGAATAAAAAATCCCCAGATACAATCCGGCAATATAAATGGGATAGCCACCTACATCAAAATATCAAGGACGTTAACATCCTACCTTAGATATTGTTTTTATCATTTGTCACTATACAGTGTGGCTACTAACTAGGGAGATCATACATCCATTATCATTTCGACCAAGGTTACTTTGGGTCCATACTTTTTTCCTTGATTCCTCTTTTCTCTAATAGTTAATATCACTTTCTACTTGGGCATGGGGACATCTGTATTGTTGGGTAGATTCAGATGGAGATGCCCAAGAGTATTTCTATTTTTAGCCAGACATTAAACATAGCTATTAATACCTTAAAGCCTTGGGAATTAATACAATGTGGCCAAGACATGGGTTCTCTAATGGATTGCAAATCATGTACATGATTACTATAGCATAATAGGTAAGTATCTGCCATGTTTACACACTCTGTCACTAGGTGTTTTGCTATTTCTTTGACCTCTCCATTTTTACATGTACAACAGAATCTTTACGAGGAGGGCTGGTCACTATGTACACTCCTATTTGCCAGCACCGGTAGGTTATCCATTCTCAGTAGAAGTATGAATCGTCTAAGCTTGCTTGAAGGACAGAGATTCAAGTAATTCTGCATTTTATCTGCTATTATATACATAATACACTATTCATGTAACCATCATAACTCCCTAACGCACTAGCCGCCCACAGTGAGTAACCCCACTGGCTGCAATATATTTGCTATTTACGTGTACTTTGTAACTTAAGAGGACCCTCAAATGCATTATATACTACTTGCTTCTATACTATGTAACTTCAAAATGAACTTTAAAATGCAAATTTCAATGTAACCGCTAAGATTTCCTCTGTAACCAGACATGTTTTATGTAACGGCGCCACAGCTGTTGTGCGCTTTAAAAATCCGAATAAATAAATAATAAACTCTGAGATAAAGAAAATCAACCAGAGCATAACTACTGGCTCGCCCCAACCTTTATCAGGCCTGCCGGCTTCCCCTGACCTCTATACCCTGCTTGTAACACTCTAACTCCCGTTACTCCATATTGTGGTGAACCAGAAGAAGGAATCAGACCATTCGGGATCATATTCAAGAGGTTTTATTAAAATAAAAGAACCAAAATGCCTTTCTAGCCCTATCGCTATGAGGTTAGTTCCCCAACTAGCAAAATGAAAATTAATAGTGCACTTTAAAGTCCAAAATAAAGTTCTTCGGACCATATCCTGTCCAACTAATTAGCCCTACCACTTTAGAAAAAATATCTAACTGAAAGGGAAAGGGGAGGCTTTGTACAATAGCCTCAGCAGGGCATCTGCCCGGCCCAATTTATATATGGGTTGTTCTTGGGTTTCAAAGTTCATATTTCCACAGTAGGATATTCTTCCCAGTCTTTGTATCAGGTTAGGGGTTTCACTCTCTCCTGTTAACAAAGAAAACGGTCTCTTGTGAACATTTCCATTCCTCCAGGATTTCTTTTAAATAAATGAAAAAAAGCAATTCCTCGTTCGAGGCGTTGGGTTGTCCCCAATGTCCTTTTATCCTCATACAGGTTATTTTCTTTCGTCCCAATTTGTTTCACATAGGGCAGCTGTCCACCCTATTCTGTCAGGGTTCTGCAACTTCTGTTGCTTTTCCAGGTGTAATTCAAAGTGTTCATATCTCTTCATCAATCTCCCTTTCATAGGGTATTTGCATACTCAGTGATAATCCCAATGTTCGTATTTTCATCAATCCCCCTTAAATATGGTATTTGAACACTCTGGTTTCTCAGGCTCCCGTAACCTTGATAGCTTTCACTGTCGTTAATCACAATGTTCATACCTTGTAACCTATGTTCTCCGTTGGGTTTCTCAGGTTCCCATTAACTTTCGACTTTCCCCATGGCTACTTGCCTCTGTAACTACGGTCTGACGTGTGCAGAGCTCGGGGACTTTGGCTTCTTCAAAGAATCTGGTCTCAGCATCTGTTGGCCTCCCAGCCCACCACAGCTCATTTGTGGTTGTGCCATCAGATGAGATGGGGGCATTTCACCTCTCCATCCTTGGTTCCTCAGTCGGGTAGAAAGCCAACCCTCAGGCGTTCGGCTCACGCTTGCTCACCCTACTCGCTGCCACTGGTTCATCAGCCCAGGGTGGCTCTGCCCCTCCAGAATGTCAGTGATCCGGAGACTCACCTCGGTGTTGTGGTTCTTGTTCCTCCGTATGAGTTTCCTCTCTTATACATGTCACAGGAATAGACAGAAATGTGTCCTTTTTTCGCTGACCATGGCGTTCAGGCTGTTTTCAGCATTGCCTTCAGCCAATACATCTAAAGAAGGATGTTTAAGGAATATAGTTGCTGCAGGAGATATTTAAGTCTTTTCCACATCCATATAGGCAGATAAGGTGGTTTTGACTGTGAACATGCTGCAAGAGCTCCAAGCCAAAAGAGGCTTGGAAGGGACTACTTTACCTAGGGACTATTTTTTTACTCGGGTGGGGCTTGGGATGAATACTTACCTGGGACTACTTTGGAGGCTATTTAAGCCACGCCCGAAAAGCAGCACACGCTTCGCGTTATTCTGCATCCAGCAGCGTAACGCTCACCGTGCCTGCAAGTCTGCATCCAGTCTTCTGCCACGCCCGCCTCGAGTCTGGAGCTCCTAGAAAAAGGAAGAAAGAAGGAGAAAAGGTTAGAA
Source organism: Ambystoma mexicanum (assembly GCF_040938575.1). Taxonomy (NCBI): domain Eukaryota; kingdom Metazoa; phylum Chordata; class Amphibia; order Caudata; family Ambystomatidae; genus Ambystoma; species Ambystoma mexicanum. Next base: position 92,086,331 of record NC_090935.1, on the reverse strand, counting down.
CAAGAGCAATACCTTTCATCCTTACCTGAATTTCTGATTCATCGTGCCTTCGAGCTGGAAGAAAGAAGTTATTTTATGCGCGTCGCCTCGCCTGCTGCAGCGCCGCGCTGAACTCACTGGCCTTCGCAGCATCATCATATTCCACCGCATCCACCTGCAAGGGGAAGACAAGAACAGCAAGGTGAGCCAAGGGAATACACAGAGGTAATATTAGTTACCCCCCTTAGACTTACCTGATTTTACCACCGGGGGTACTATTCCTCTTCACGGGTCGGCACAGCTTCCACTGCATCTTCGACAACCCCGGCCGCTAAGGGGAAACAAAAGGACAGCAAGGTGAAACAAAGAGACAAACAAGGGGAAACCTCCTCACCACAATTGACTTACCTGATTTTACCGCCGGAGACATTATTCCCAGTGACTTCATACTTTCTCTCAGCGCCTGAATAAGGGAGAAAGCAACAGGTTACATATTGACATTATTTTATTGAACTGTGTTGGATAATACAAATCCTTACCTGAATATTACCGGTTGCCACAAGGAACTCTTCGCTAGGGTCAAGCTGCAACCTGCAAGGAATCGGACAAGAGTGAAAGTCAGACATTTGAACTCTTACGAACTACATACTTACGGCGTCTTGCCGGGAATCTCGGAGTCAATATTGTTCTGGAACTCACCAATTCCTTCGAGCCAGTGAAGCAACTGGTTATCTATGCGCCGCTGCGCTCTATGCAGGATGGAGAGCTCATCTTTCCAAACCATCAGGTGAGACTATAAGAAGGGACATCAAAGGTGATCAGTGGGGAGAACAGCGGGAGTGGGGGGGATAATGCACAACTCCACGGGTGGTAAATTCCCTTTCTCCATTTGCAGAAGAATATTCCTACGGGCCAAGCAAACAAAGCTATGTGGGCCAGTCCAGTCTGTCATCTCGGCACTACGCGTCACATTGGTGGAGACCGCAGCTGTCCAGTTCAGATCGATGCCCCTGTGGGAGCCAGGTGAGCGTAATAGAACGCAACGCCTATCCACAAATTCACACCCGGGCATTATGGATACCTCAGAAACTGGCTGATTGGCCCAATTACTAGGGGAACTAAGGGCTGAAGTGCATTCCGCCCGTCAAGAAACCAATGCTCTTAGGAGAGAACTGATTTTGTCAAAGGAGCGAACTGATGACCTTGCTAGGCAACTACTGCAAAGCCAGGCTGGACAAGCACCCCTACCTGGTTCCGGGGGAAATCCAGCTCCTGTGTTATCGAGTAACCCTGTGCAAATAAACCTACCAGGAAATATTCCATTAGCTCCACCTGAACGCGTTGCCAGAGATCCCAAAAGGTTTGCCGTGTTTATGAACCAATGCCGCTTTCACTTTTTATGCAGTCCTGGAGACGTCCCAAACGATCAAGCCAAGGTAGCCTTTGTATTGTCATATCTCAGCCGCAGTGTAGCTGATTGGTCAATTCCACTAGTTACTCAGGATGACCCAATTCTTCGGGATTTTCAGGGCTTTCAAATGAGCATGGAAAGACTATTTGCCCGGCACTCCCACAGACAGGCCCTGGATAACTAACTTTTGTCCCTACGACAGGGTAACCAGGACCTTCTATCCTACATCGCGACCTTTAATAGGTTGATAGTGGAAACTGGATGGCCTGAGGTAAAACGAATCACGTTATTTCATCGAGGGCTTCGAGGAAAACTCAAGGATGTCTTGGCTTAAGTCGTGAACCCACCTCAAGACTGCGCTGAATATATAGACTTAGTGGTCCAGTTAGATCACAGACTTCAGAACAGAAAGGCTGATCGAGCCAAGTTTGAGAATCGGGTGTTGGTCAAAACCCACACTAACCCCAAAGGAGCAGATGCTTCAGAACCCATGCAAATCGGAGGGGTTAAAGGACCCTTAACCCAGAAGGAAAGAGAAAGGAGACGACAAATGCAATTGTGTCTATATTGTGGAACTTCTGGGCATTTTCTATGGGATTGCCCTGTAAAACCACCCAAGAAGGTGGTAGGAGTTGCTGATAAAAGCCATATGGAGTCAGACTCAGGAAACGACCATGCCCGACAAGCGTAGAGGTCCGCTTGCCGAGCTTGAAGAAGGATACTCAGACCTCACATTTCATCATACCAATGGTCCTCGTAGATCCAAGGCAGTCATCGCGTAGGCACGCAGTAAGGGCATGCATTGATAGCGGGGCCATAGGAAACTATGTGGACTACGAATTGGCTTCCAGGATGAATCTACCTCTCTGCCGAAAAACCACCTCAGATGTCATCACCACAGTCAATGGAACTGAAATTTCCTCTGTGCCTGTAACTCATTCCACCGCAGAGGTGACACTATTGGGTCAGGATGGGCATCGAGAGAATATTGTGTTTGATCTAATCAAAGCCCCACAGTTCCAAATAATACTGGGGATAGATACCTTGGTTGGAAACACATAATCCTTGTATTGACTGGCGAGAGAAGAGAATAACCTTCCCGGATTGTGCACAAACCTGTTACTTAAAGAAAAATCTGAACGCAGGCCTGGCCACAGTAACCACAGCAGTCATGCAACTACCTCCAGAATACCAAGAATTCCAGGATGTCTTCCAAAAAGAACAGGCAAACACCTTACCACCTCATAGATCGTACGATTGTCAAATTGATCTCATACCCAGTGCACAACCCCCTTTTAGCAGGATCTATGCCCTTACAGAACATGAGAACCTTCACCTACGACAATACTTAGACCAGTACCTTGCCAATGGCTTCCTTCGCCCATCCAAGTCCCCTGCATCTTCAGCTTTGTTCTTCGTGCCCAAAAAGGAAGGTGACCTCAGAACGTGCATAGACTACCGCACATTGAACCAGATAACTGTAAAGAACCGATACCCATTGCCTCTGATCCCTGAACTACTAGACCAAGTGAAGGACGCTTGCATATACACTAAGTTAGATCTCCGGGGGGCATACCATCTGGTACGTGTAAAAGAGGGCGACGAATGGAAGACTGCTTTTCGCACTAAGTATGGGTTATTCGAATACCAGGTGATGCCTTTCGGGTTCTGCAATGCACCAGCGGCCTTCCAATACTTCATGAACGATGTTCTTTGTGAACTCATTGACGTTTGTGTTGTCATATATATCAATGATATTCTAGTATACTCCTCTTCAGAATCTGACCATGTGAAGCACGTCCGAGCAGTCCTTGAGAAAATGCGCCAGCACAAACTATATGCAAAACTGGAAAAATGTGTTTTTCATGCCACAGAAGTTGAATTCCTTGGGTTTATCCTGACCCCAAGGAGAGTCCGAATGGACTCACGAAAGGTGGACGCAATCCTTAAGTGGCCATCACCAAGTTCAGTTAAAGGAGTACAAAGCATGCTCGGCTTTGCCAATTTCTACCGCAGATTCATCCCGGATTTTTCACATGTTGTACATCCCATCACAGCACTCTTGCGAAAAAATGAACGCTTTATGTGGACTGAAGAAGCTGAAAATGCCTTCCAAGAGCTGAAAGCGAAATTCACGTCTGCACCTGTATTAAAGCACCTGCACCCTGAACTTCTATACATAGTGGAAACTGATGCATCCAGTCTAGCCATGGGAGCTGTCCTGTCTCAAAAGGACCCTGAAACTGGCCAGCTTCACCCAGTAGCATTTTGATCCAGAAAGTTCTCGGCACCCGAGTTAAACTATGCGGTTACCGACAAGGAGTTATAAGCCATTAAATCTGCCTTCAAGGCTTGGCGGCACTATCTTCTCGGTGCCAGGCATACCATTACTGTGATCACCGATCACCGGAACTTACAGTATTTAAAGACAGCCAAGGCCCAATCGTCACGTCAACTCCAATGGGCATTGTTCTTTGCCGAGTTCGATTTCGTGATTACCTATCGACCAGATTGTAAGAATGGTAAAGCAGATGCCTTATCCCAAATAGGGATGAGAGAGGCAGAAGTGAACCCAGAACCAGTACCTATAATTTCCGAACATAGGATTCTTGGCATGACTACTCTACAGACACTAGAGGACATTCAGGTAAAGATCCAGCAACTCTTTGATCCTACAGCCCTGCAGGACTGGGTAAAGAAAGGCCCGGACTACTCTGTCACCAATGATCTGCCTTATTACCAAGGGCGCCTATTTCTGCCACACAAGGAACTACAAGAGCTAGTCATTTCCCATTATCATGATACCCTAATGGAGTGCACCCAGGTATTGCAAAAACTGAACCTAAAATTAAAAGACAATTCTGGTGGCCCACCTGGCGAAAGGATTTTAAATAATTTGTGATGTCTTGTGGCATTTGCGCCCAAAACAAAAGTCAAAAGAAAAAACCAGCTGGACTCTTACAACCTTTAGACATTCCGCCTACACCATGGCACACCTTATCGTTAGACTTTATTACTGATCTACCCTCATGCAATGGATTTAACACTAGTTATTGTGGATCTTTTTTCCAAGATGGTCCACTTTATTCCTTTAAAGGGATTACCTTCAGCTTCAATCCTGGCCAAGGAGTTCCTCGAAAACATTGTTCGCATACACGGATTTCTGTCCGTATTGGTCTCTGACTGGGGGAGTCAATTCATTTCACATTTTTGGAAAAAATGCTGTCAATTGGTGCAAATCAATGTGAGGTTATCGACCAGTCACCACCCCCAAACCGATGGTCAAATGGAGAGGACCAACCAGACTCTCGAACAATACCTGCGTTGTATGTTACATCAGACTGAGAGTAATTGGAAAGACATTCTTTGGATCGCCGAATATGCATACAATAATTCATTACACTCTGGAACTGGACAAAGCCCCTTGTATACCTTATATGGGCACCATCCACGAACCTCAGACCTTGACTCACCCCAACACTTAGAAATGCCTGAAGTGGACCATCTGCACGCTACGATTACACAAGCCTTTAAGGAAGCAACTGCACATTTAAAACAGCCGAAAGAAAAATACAAGAAAGATGCTGATCGGCATAGAAGTGATACTCCACAATACCAGATAGGGGACCAAGTATGGTTAGTCACAAAACATATACCTCTAAAGGGATCACAGACCTTTAACCCCAGATATTTGGGACCTTACTCTATTAAGGCCATTATCAACCCGGTGGCTGTCAAGTTGGACTTACCTGCTAATATGCGAATTCACCCCGTCTTTAATGTGTCACTTTTGAAGCCAGTGCAACCAGGGACAAGGCTAACCAAGCCACCAGACCCCATCCTTGGGTCAGGAACCCGAATTTGAAGTTAAGAACATCCTGGACTCCAAGCTGATAAAGTCACAACTTTTTTATTTAATCGACTGGAAAGGTTACGGACCACAGGAAAGGTCATGGGAACCTAGTGACCATGTTCATGCACCCAGATTGGTGAAAAAGTTCCACCATAATTTCCCAGACAAACCAAAACCACAGGGAAGAATGACTTTAGGAGGGGCCTTGGGGGGGGAGTGCTGTCATGATGCCTACCCCCGGGGACCCAGACCAAGTCCAGCAACCCCGGAAGCAGGCATCAAGTTATCCCAAGAAAGCCCAACAACCCCTGCTAGGGGCTATTTGGGTGCAGTCCTGGCGTCTATGGCACCAGGCTCATATGGAGAGTCAGTCCTGGCGCCATGCTCATAGATTAAAACTTACCTGATGCAGACCATGCTGCAAACTTACCTGATGCAGACCATGCTGCAAGAGCTCCAAGCCAAAAGAGGCTTGGAAGGGACTACTTTACCTAGGGACTATTTTTTTACTCGGGTGGGGCTGGGGATGAATACTTACCTGGGACTACTTTGGAGGCTATTTAAACCACGCCATAAGAGCAGCACACGCTTCGCGTTATTCTGCATCCAGCAGCGTAACGCTCACCGTGCCTGCAAGTCTGCATCCAGTCTTCTGGCACGCCCGCCTCGAGTCTGGAGCTCCTAGAAAAAGGGAGAAAGAAGGAGAAAAGGCCTTCGCAGCATCTTCATATTCCACCGCATCCACCTGCATGTTACTGCCGCACTCCGGCACCTAAGGGGAAGACAAGAACAGCAAGGTGAGCCAAGGGAATACACAGAGGTAATATTAGTTACCCCCCATAGACTTACTTTACCACCAGGGGTACTATTCCTCTTCACGGGTCGGCGCAGCTTCCACTGCATCTTAGCCGAACCCCGGCCTCTAAGGGGAAACAAAAGGACAGCAAGGTGAAATAAAGGGACAAGCAAGGGGAACCTCCTCACCACAATTGACTTACCTGATTTTACTGCCGGAGGCATTATTCCCCGAGACTTCATACTTTCTCTCAGCGCCTGAATAAGGGAGAAAGCAACATACATATTGACATTATTTTATTGAACTGTGTTGGATAATACAAATCCTTACCTGAATATTACCGGTTGCCACGAGGAACTCTTTGCTAGGGTCAAGCTGCAACCTGCAAGGAATCAGACAAGAGTGAAAGTCAGACATTTGAACTCTTACGAACTACATACTTACAGAGTCTTGCCGGGAATCTCGGAGTCAATATTGTTCTGGAACTCACCAATTCCTTCGAGCCAGTGAAGCAACTGGTTATCTACGCGCCCCTGCGCTCTATGCAGGATGGAGAGCTCATCTTTCCAAACCATCAGGTGAGACTATAAGAGGGGACATCAAAGGTGATCAGTGGGGAGAACAGCAGGAATGGGAGGGGTTAACGCTCAACTCCACGGGTGGTTAATTCCCTTTCTCCATTTACAGAAGAATATTCCTACGGGCCAAGCAAACGAAGCTAGGTGGGCCAGTCCAGTCCGTCATCTCGGCACTACGCGTCACATTGATGGAGACCGCAGCTGTCCAGTTCAGATTGAAGCCCCTGTCAGAGCCAGGTGAGCGTAACACTAAAATGCCTTAAGCCATTGTGCTTCCCCGGATTTGACTACATAGGATACTTCACTCACAAGAATATTCTGTCCTGATGAAGGCCTACACTACCACAGCTTACCAAGTTTAGCTCTCAAAGGCTGAAAAACTGTTGTGTTGACTTGTTGTTTATGTTGTTCAACTTTTGATTGTTCTAACACAACTGTGCTGATTACCTGACTATTACCTCACTGAGTTCTCTAGTTTCCTTCTCAAGGAACGTGTAGAAAATGTATAAGCAAGAGAATTTGGTATTTCAAATACTTGTCATTTGATTTGTATAACTCAGGTACTAAACCATGTATGTTTTAATGTTAAATATCCTATGCTTAATAAATTCAAGTTTATCTTTACACTTACTGCACACAAATGAAATAAGAACTGCAGTATACAGACTTTTTCAAAAAATACCTATGCCTACTGAGTCATGTTTTGACAAACTCAGGATTCAGTATTTCTATTTCAGCAGCTAGACCTCCATGACCTTGCTCAATTGTGATATATATAAGTGTACCTACCCGGGCAGAGCAAGGCAGTAACCAGGCGCCCCGTTCGATATTTACTCTTCTGCCCGTACCATCCTATTTCCATAGGCTACTCTATCCAATGTTTGGGACAGAGGCGGGCGAAGTGTCCCTTTTACCCATCAGGGGAGAACAAACAGGCAAAGTTTTAATAAAAGGTTTTGCTTGCCCAATTTCCTTCTCTGGGGTGGATTTTGATTTTGGGATAAATCAAAATAGTGGTTTTCTTGTGGTTTTATCCCCAGGATATGGTCTACTCAGGAACAATTTCTCTGGCTTTCGATAGACTTCAATATCAGGGATTTTAGTAGGTGGTTTGAAGTCCCTCCTTGTCTCTACTGCCCTTCCTGTGGCTCTTAAATATTGACATGCCTCTGAGTGGCCTCAGGCAATTTGAATGGCTGGCTACAGGGAAGGTTGTGGTTGTTGAAGTATGGTTTGCTGGAGATAGGGAGGTAGGGCCTGGATAAATAGGTCCAAGGCAATGGCCTCTAAAGTTTCCAGCAGATTCTTTTTTCTTCCTTGGTCAAAGTGTTTTGAATTCTTCCATCCAATTCAAGGTGGCTCTCATTTGCGAGCAGTTGAGTATTCTGAAACTGGGGTCGGAAGAAGGCCTTAGTTTGCCCTACCCTTTCCAATAGGGCCCTTTTCAGCTTAGTGAAGTGTGTGGTACCACTGAGACCTGTAGGTCTCCCCTTAACAGAGGGCCCAAATAACATACCTTCAGGCTCTCATCCCACTGAAACTGAGCCACTAATCATTCAAAGTTGGTAAAGAAAGCACCAAGGCCCTCTCCTTCGTGATAAGGTTGTAGAACCCCATGAGGGAGAACTCAGTGACTTTGTCCCACCCCTAGGCCGTCGAGACTCTCCTAATGGCGTTCAGCTCAGGCCTAGCTGTCAATCAGCATTTCTAGTAGAGTCTCGAGGTATGACACATTATCTCAGGGATTTGGGATTTCCAGACTTCCGGGGAGACATAAAGGTCCTCTTACAGAAGCATGTTGGGATTCCATTTGAAGTATATTGTGGGGACAAAATTGCCCAAGGAATTATTGAAAAAGTTCTATTTCCTCATTTTTGAGAAAGTGAGCCAGAAGAAACTGAGTGAGGTACCTTAGGCTTTGGGGCAAGCTGACATTCCATCTAACACTTGAGAGAAAAGGGGAGAAGAGCCTACCATCTATCCCGCCTGGCCTTCGCCCAGGGAAATGACCCAGCTCCCGCTGACGATTTTTTACAAGCTATTCCGGAAGGAGAGGGTGTAGAAAAGGGAAGTTCTTTCTTCTTCTTAAAGTAAGGATTGCTGTATATAAAAGAAACATCCACAGAAGGCCTGAGTAAAACTCAGTTAGTAATCCCCAAAACTCACCGAAAGATTATGCTAGAGATGCGCATTCCCATCTATCTGGGGGACACTTAGGACAATCCAAAACCCAGGCCACATCAGAGGAAGATTTTACTGGCCAGGTATCCATGCTAATATAAAAACCTTTATTCAGACGTGTGAAATATGTCAGAAAACCAGTAGTCACATCCCATTTCCTGCCCACTGAATCCTTTGCTAAGCATAGAAGTCCTTTTTTCAAGAATTGGGATGGACATCATTGGACCTTTCGAAACATCGAGACTGGACAGCAAATATGTCCTTGTGATTTTCGACTACGCAACCAGATACCCTGAGGCATTCCCTATGCGGAACAACATCACCCAGCAAATTCTAAAGCACCTCCTACTGTATTTTTCCAAGGTTGGCTTTCCTAAGGAAATCCTGACAGATTATGGCTCAAATTTTATGTGCAAGCTCATGGGGGAAGTCAAGGTACTACTTCATATTACCACCTTACGAACTTCAGTGTACCATCCCCAAAAAGATGGTTTGGTTGAAAGATTCAATAAAATGCTTTAAATTATCCTAAGAAATTTGGTAGATAAAGATGGGAAGGACTGGGACTTATGATCCACTAGGCACTCTCTACATTAAGAAAAACAACTCAGACATCTACTGGATACTCTATGGTAGATAACCTAGAGATGTCCTGGACATGATACGGGAGACCTGGGAAGAATGAGAAGAGGCACCCTTTCACAAACGGCTACCAGATTGCGAGAGCATATGAGACTTTTGCGAAATCTAGTCTATACTCTTATGAAAAAGCCCAAATCTAGTAAAAATCCACCTATGACAAAAAGGTGAGCTTAAGATCGTTTTCCGTAGGACAAAAAGTACTGATCCTCTTGCCTACCTCGGAAAACAAGCTTGTCTCTAAGTGGGATGGGCCATATGAAACACTGGAACAAACAGGAATCTGTACTTATAAGGTAGCACAACCTTACAGGAAACAGAAGCTCCATCTATATCATGTACATTTCTTAACAGTGGAAGGAAAACACGTCAGCCACCAATGCCATGATACTATCCTTTTTGGTGCCAGAAGAGATAGACAATTTATTCCTCAAGAATTATCTAGCCAAAAAAAAGAAGATTTAAAAGATTTAATTATATAATTTCCCAATGTATTCTCAGAGAAAACCATGAAGAGTGAAAGGCACCTATCACTACATTGGAAACCCTAAGGAAAAAGTGGTTCACTTGAAATGCTTTAGACTCCCGGAAGCCTGTAAACAGATAGTGGTTGAGGAAGTGAATAAAATGTTAAAAGCGAACATTATCGTACCCTCTTCAAGTCCATAGTCCTCTCCTACCATGTTGGTCACCAAACCTGACCATTCCTGAAGGTTTTACTTAGATTTCCGCCAAGTTAAAGCCATTTCCGATTTTGATGCTTACCCATGCCACGCATCGATGACCTAATTGATACATTCAGAAATGCCACCTTTGTATCAACCCTAAACTTAACAAAAGGGTACTGGCAGTTACCAGTGTATGGACCTGATAAGGAAAAGACAGCCTTCTCCACGCCCCTAGGACGGTTTCAGTTCAAAGTACTCCCTTTTGGTTTACACAAGGCTTCAGCCACTTTCCAACAGCTTATTATGGCCAAAATATCACAAACCCAACGTGGATTTCTGTGGAGCTTATATTGACGATATCGTCATTTATAGTAAAACTTGGGAAGACCACCTTTTCCATCTCTTTACTAATATGAGAGCCCTCAGAGAATCTGGCCTAACTCCCAATCCATTAAAATGCCGACTGGCCCAATCAGTCGTGAAATACCTCGGCTTATTTATAGGGAATGGTAGTGTGCAACCTCAACGCGAGAAAGTGAAAGCCGTACTAGATTCCTCTACACCTAAAACTAAAAGAGGTCTCAGAGCATTTCTAGGGTTAATTGGTTATTACCATTGGTTTATCCCAAACTTATCGGACAGGACAGCTAGGCTGACAGACAAATAGAAGAACACCGAACCCCAGAAAATGTATTGGACTGACAAGGATTATATATGTTACAACAATCTAAAACAAACCCTGTGCCAGAACCCAATCGTAAAGGTGGTAGATTTCTCAAAAGTATAAGTACTACAAACAGACACCTGGTGTACATGGCTAGGAGCAGTTTTATCACAAATTTGCTACGGATTACAACATCCCATCTTGTTTACAAGTCGCAAACGTTTTCCACATGAAAGAAATTACTCTCTGCTGGAATTGTAGGCCCTTGTCATAAAGTGGGCCATTATCCACCTTAGATACTACCTCCTAGGAAGAAAGTTCACACTCGTCATCGACCATTCTCACTAGTTTGGATTAGCCAATGAAAAGACTCTAATCCTCGAGTCATGCAATGATTCTTAGACCTGCAAGCCTACTGTTTCACTGTGGAGCACCGAAAAGCAAAAGACCAAGGGAATGTGGATTTCCTCTCTCAGTTCCCGTGTGAAACAGATGTGACTAAATTGCATAGGGGAAGGGTATGTGAGAAACCTGAAGGTGTCTCACCTGCTAGTCCCAGGGGATCTGTCATCCAGGTGGCCAGGACACAGCTATCGCTTTTGGATCTAGTTCCTGGGGGTGGACCAGTGCGCGAAGATCACCTGGATGAGGGGGGTCTTCGGGGAGTGGATGTAGGACACCGGATGACAAGAAGCTGTATCCCCTTCCCTGTAACACCTTTTTCCTATTTTACCAGACATCTTGCCTCTATGAGCAGCCTTTTTCTAACCCCCTGACCTATCCCACCAAATTATAAATGTATCCACGACGTGGTTCTTTGAAATCAATTATTGGGTTATAGCCTGTGCTTTATATAAATGTAAATGACCTTTGAGTTTTTCTTTTAGATGCCATTATCCAGTTAGTCTTGCTGTCTGTACAGTGTTCTACTGCTTGATCTGGCTTGATCATTGCTTTTTAAATTCCCCAATAAAACTATAAAGGATACCTGAGTAATGGCTGTTATGGATAAAACTAATTTCAAATGTATTCATTTTTGTCTCAAAACACTCTATTCCTGCAACTTCTAATACCTACTATACATATGACTAACACAAGACTCTTATTGTTTGTTTTTTTATTCCTAATGTAGGCATTCATAATATGTCCATAAACAAATAATATTGTCTTTAAGTATATTGACATTTTATACATTCTCACTAAATCTTTTAATAACAGAACTGTCCAAACCCATAGCTTTTCACCCAATAATCCAAATACGATGTGAGTCAGCAAAGTTAGAGACAGGTTTATTTCCCTACATTTGTGTATGAGTCGGGAATCCAGCATAGTAACCGTGTCCCAAAATATTGACCCTGAGCACAGAAACCTCAGGGTTTTTATATGGGTTTACACAATGAGCTTCATACAGAAAAGCCAGTTATGATAAATGTATTCAGTTACATTAACAATGAATTTGCGGTCACAGAGCGGTCTTTCGAAATCAGTCTCTTTTTTTCGACTTGATACGGAATTAACAATGGAGTAAAATAAATTCAAACCAACAATCGACAAAATATTTATAAAAAAGTGTTCTTTAAACAATTAAAACCCAACCACTAATAGAAGAAAACTTTCCAAACATCAAAAAAGAAGTATTACACATATATTAAATATACAAAAAAGCATAAACACAGTAATACATACATCAATACAAGGAACACAGCCATGTTTTCATAGACAAACATTGTAAAGGCATTTTCTTAACTATGCCAACATAAGGTAACATTATAAACATACATATAATTTGCAACATCAATCAGAAATAAATTGTCAGGATCAAATCCATTATTTTGCATGGCTGTCAAAACATTAATTAATCTCCCAACTAGGTTTTGGCTTTAGAGGTCCATATTATGCCAATTGACTGAGTCTTCTTCAGGGTTGTGGTGCTTACTGTGGCAAAATCTAAATTCTCTTGCAAATAATATTTATTGGTACCCGGCAGGGGCCTTTACCTCATGGTAAAACCCCCGCTCTCAGCTTCCTCGGAAGCAGGAGGCTGCCATCTACCCTGCCGGGAATCAGGTAAGGGCACTCCCTCTCCCCCTCTCTCCCTTCCCACTCCTTCTTTCATCCCCAACCACAATTTCCAAATCCCCCACCCACTTACCTTGCACTCTGTCCCTCGCTGTCTCCGGGAACACTAAGTGTTCCCGGCGCATCTCTGTCGCCCCTCTGGCTGCCAGAGGAAGGAATAAGGGACTATGTGTATTTTCCTTCGCCCTAATTTATTTCGCCCATCTTGCATTGCAGTTTTTTGCAAGTTATGAAACGGCAAACATGCCGTTCATCAGCTTGAAAAAAAACGATTTGCATCCGGTACAATGTGCAGGGATGCTAATAGCATTAAACCCCTCCGGCGAGGACTTTAATGTAGCAGGTGATGCCAGTAAAACCTAAAGCCCTGGGGCATTACCTGGACTGGGAAATACCCTGTCCATCAGCGTTTATTGCTTAAATAAACCTACAACCAATATACATGACTGATATAAGTATTAATGAAAAAAGGGGCAGCGACCACATCAATTATGCATTTTGTCTTTCAAAGAGCCTTATTATTTCACAGAGTTTAACTCAGTCCAAATGTTAGACACAACAGTCATTAAAAAGCTGCACTAAAATACATAGTTTGGAAGAAATAAGCAATAAGTAAAGACAATTAATAACCCTTGTAAAATATGTCAGTTATCAGAACATAAAATGCATGCTACATAACAAAAGTTGGCTCACCTAGTCATCTTGCATGGACTTAATCCTTACACAAGTGGACGGTATCTATTTCACATATTGTGATTCCTCTACAAAAAGTAAATCACATAGTTTTGAGATACAAACGCATTTCATAAAAAACGAGTTAATTCACAAGAGAGTCAAGAATGTGGATTAAGTAACAAATGGAAGCTGTAATGTCCTCATATAGCAGGGTGAGGAGAGTGCCATCATTCTTCCAGGGCAATCTGTCAAGGAGAAAGCCAATTCAAGATCTCATTTAGAATCTTGTTAATTACTCATTTGAGAGAAAGAAAAGAGTTATCTGCACTGATAGTATCGTCTCCTAAAATATATCACCATTACTCATCTCACTATGAAGTCAAATTTCTTAGCTCAATCCATGGCTCATGTATGTCCAGGACCCTGCATAGTACAATGTCAGCTCCGACAGCGCGCAGGTGTTCTTTCCTTCCTACATTGAACTATATCACATTCTGACTTCCTAGCCCCATTCTTTAGTGCAAGTAGTTATTATATAGTGAAGGGCCTTTTGTGGGAATCATTTCCCCCTCGACCCCTCTGGAAGCCAGTAAGACTTGAGATGTACTTGTTAGGTATTTGGGGAAGCATAGTTCTCAGTTTGGAATGTAGAATGCAATTGACTCCCTCAAGTCCCCTCGGTCTGGAGTGTGTCAGGCTTTTCTTGCACGATGCATAGTGTGTTATATTGCATTCAAAGCTGAATATGTAATCAGACGTTTGCAAGTTATGGCAGTGCTCTCCCCAATATTTAGTCTTTTTTGACAGAAATCACATTAGAGTTTTCTAGTTTTTTGCCAATCCCAATACATGTGGGAGGTGGATTCATGTAAAATGAATTCCTATTCCTCAGGTGCATCTCTTAGTTATTGTACACTTTAATAACGATGATATTGTGATATCTTATATCAGGGACTGGCATTAAAGGGTGAAAATAGTTGGAGATGTGGATTTCTTTAGCAGGCCTCTAGACAAGCGGGTTATTGGACACTTTTACCCCCTAAAAACAGGCACATACTCTGACCAAACCAACGATTGGGAAGAATGCTGACCCCTGGTCCATCCCCACCCCTTCCACAGACACACAGCTCCATGGACATGTGTGGTTCATCATTAACAATTATAATTTGTCCAATTGTTTTGAGAATGTTTTTTGTTTGAATTCATGTATCTTTATACTTGTGTTGACTTTTCACGAATACATATTAGCATAATAATGCAAATCCAATTCTGGTCTACTGGTGATTTTTCTGGCATTGAAATCAGTAATCAGCTTTAGCCATTTAGGTAAATTAGTGGTTGGACCTAGGAGTTTTCAATTAACAATACCCATTTGCAACCAACCCGATGTGTAGCAGTATCTCTTTCTGTTTACATATTGTTTATGTGCCCCATACTGCTACTCGTCCACAAGGGCAAACCAAACCCACCGTGAGGTGACTTGTTCTTTGGCACGGTTCAGTTGCACAAGCAGAACAGTGCCACAGGAGGAAGACCTAATATTATTATTGCAGAGCTGAAGAGCAACTTTAAAAATGAATGAATTTGTATGAAATACTTGTTGAAGATTAGTATGTGTTACAAAATGATATCTGTTTTAGAGTTAAAATATATATTTACTTGCTTAAGAATACCCACATCAGAATAGGAATGACTTTTGCTCCCTAAAAATATTTTACTCTTAATAATTTGGAGTACATTTCTCCCACTTCCAAATCATTTAGGGTTCCCTACCAGAGAGCCCCTCTATTTTATTAAAACATTTATTTATAGAGGTTTAACAGCTGACAAATCAAAAGAAGTCGAATTCAATCCAACATTACATATGTACTAATAAATATGAAATAAATAAGAAAAGGGGAAGGACTCCAGCCTGACTAGAGTTTACATATTTAATACTAATGTAAGCTGTGTATATCCATTTTAACACCCAATTCAACTCAACAGTCTTGTTGGCAAGAGGAAAATATGTATAGATGAGAGGCCAACAGGGGGCGCAGGCAATATGGTAGCCTGAGTGAAGAGCTCCGACCCCTGCTTTGGTACTTTGGAGGAGATATAGTGATATGCTGCACCTGCATCCCTGAAAGAGGGACCCCGAAAGTGCAAAGCCTCAGGAACTTGCTGGAGCCTTGCAGGCTTGAGGAGCCTTTGCCTTGATCCTACTCACTGTGGCAGACTATTGAGGCAATGGACCTGTTGGCCATGTGAAGCAGTGCGCAGATCCCCCAGGGGAGCAGGAGCCAACTGACGCCAGGACCTGAGGCGGACTTTGACCCACGAGTACCGCACCTCCAGTGTAAGGGCAGGAGCGGTCTTCAACCCGGGTGGTGCTGCAATGGCAGTTTGCCCAGTACAGCTGCGTTGTCCTACGTCGCAGGAGTGACGGACCATAGGGAGACCCAGAGGACTCCCGACCGGTGTACAGTGGGGCCCCCGGTGCATGATCAAGACCTACATTGAGGAGGTGCCCGCCCGCCAGGAGGACGCCAGTGGACTGGATCTGGGCCCTCCTTGTCACAGCCTGCCTCGCTAGGGGGGGCTGTGACTGCGGGTTGGCTGGAGCCGGCGTTGGGCTAGAGGAGACTCCACAGACCCGGGGAGAAGACAGCCCCCTGCGTTGAGTCCTACGCACAAGATTGGAGCGAAGTGGAGGACTTTGAAGGGTGCGTCTACTTTGCTGAGAGTGTTTCCTACGGGCTCAGTTAAAAGTTGGACAGTGGGGGGGCGCTGTTAAGCAGCCGGCATGATGGCTGCCTAGCTTCTTAGCTCAGTGACCCGACGGCTGAGAATCCGCCAGAATCAGCGGGATCCTCCTTCATCATTAGCTGAGACAGAGCGTATCGTGTTTGACAACACTTGCCCTGCATACTGATCCCGGTTTTGGAGGAAATCGGAACCTTGGGGCCGTGTGAAGCTCTTCTTCTCTGGAGGCCGCCGCCCGACAACTAAGGCCCACTCGGCTCCGAACAACTGCTGCGGGGGTCGGCCCCCTGAGTCCCGCCGGCCCGAGGGTCTGACGTCTGTGCCCTGCTACCCGGAGCGCCGGGGCCACTCTCCGCTCTGCTTGGCCAGCGGCGCAGCCTATGCTTGGCACGTCTCCAGGCCAACGCCTCCTCCATGCTCTGGCTCTCCTTGTGGCCGGGTGGGCCGTCCTCTCCGGCCCCTCCGCCCCCCCCGGAGGGGTGCTGATTCGAGGCTTGCGGCGGCCCCCGGGACCGCTGGATCCCTGCACGCCACACCACGCTGCTGGAGCACCCCCTGTCTCTGTGCCCGATTTTCCGGGCGATCTCTCCGCTGGATCCCGCACCCCTGGAGGGGCTTCTTGCTGGTCCTTCTCTCCCTGGAGCGACGTGGCCCTTCCGACTGCGCCCTGCCCCGGCATCTCTTTGCTAGATTTTGCGCCCCCGGGGGCTGCTTGCTGGTCCTCCTGCCCTAGAGCGCCGTGGCCCCTCTGGCTGCGCCCTGCACCCCGCCTGCCCCTTCAGGCCGGGGCCACAGTGCTGACCTCACACCCGCCCTCATAGTCCACGCCCTGGCGCCTGGTGGCTGGGGTCGGCTGGGACCCCTGCGGAGGCGGTGACTGGGACATCTCATCTGCAGGTGAGGGATTGGGGGCCTGGGGCTCATGTTTACTGTACCCCCCGGGAACTACGGGCCATACACTCCATATCTGCAGACGCAGTGGGCTCCTGGCCGGTTGGGTGGCCGCAGGCCTACAGGCCCATAAGCAACTACCCTAATGTGACTTGGTGGCCCCCCTGGTGGTCCGGGGTTGTGCTGCTCCTCTCCTGTGGGCTTCCATCTATTTTTCTTCACCTGATCCATGGCCTGACCGCCTCTGCGGTTCCCTAGACTACGCAGTTATTTATCGGCACCCTTCAACTGCGAACCGGAATTGCGCTGCCCACTACTGCTGCACCAGCGCCTTGAGGCCCCCTCCCTAGCCGGCTTACCTCCGACCATTTGCATTGCCCTGGTGCGGCGCTGGGCGCCTCAGCACCCTCCTCTCCTCACACTGTGCAACGACTTGCTGCGCCCTGAGCTCACTTGGCGCCCCCAGACTGGGCTGTCCCTCACTGCTGGCTCTGGTTGCCTGTACTCACCTGGCTCGGGGACGAGCGCTGCCTGTCGCTTTTCTTCCTAGGATATACTGCCACCTGGGACGCCTTGTCTGCCCCCCTGGGTGGGCCTGCTGCCCTGGAGCATACCTGCTGGGATAACCTACTGCAGTACCTGCCCTGCGCTTCTAAGTGTGCCTCCAAATATGTCCGGCAAGGCTCGTGGGGCTAACAAGGCTGGAACAATGGACAAGTTTGCTAAATCACTCGCTAAGCAGGATCAGGGTGGGGCTGCCCTCCCACAAGACGACCCAGATGTGTCCTTATGTCCCCCACAGCCAGATCTCACAACACTTATGGAATCCATGGCCAAAAACTTTGCGTCATTTAACGAAAAATTAGACGACATAAACGCAAATGTAGCCTCACTACGCACCAAACTGGACTAACATGGCGCTAGGCTGGTCGAGGCCGAGACCAGGATTGGGACCACGGAGGATGAAGTACATGTGCTCCAGGGCACGGTCTCTGACCTGGTGCGTGATATGAAACAGGTCAAAGCGAAGTGCGACGATTTAGAGTCCAGATCCCGCAGGAACAATATTCACATTGTGGGGGTTCCGGAGGCGGCCCTCAAGGGCAAGATGGAACTCGCTGTTGAGACCCTTCTGAAGGACCTCCCGGGAGATCCCTAACTCTCCCCGTTCTTCACCATTGAGCGCGCCCATCGCTCACTTGCCCCGCGCCCCAAGCCGGGGGACTTCCCTAGACCAATTATAGCCAAGGTCCTCAGCTTCCGGGATAGAGACCACATCCTACTCCTAGCCCGTGAAAAAGGGGAACTGAAATTTGAGTCTCAAACTATTCGTATCTTCCCCGACTTTTCGGTCAATGTCCAAATGGAGCGTAGACAATTTAATGGTGTAAAGAAAATACTTAGAGAAAGGAAAGTGGAATACGCTATGCTGTTCCCCGCAAGGCTGAAGCTCACCCATCGTAATAAACTGTACTTTTTCACGGTCCCTGAGGAGGCAGTGAAATTTATTGAATCTCATATTCCTGTCCCTGGTCCGGCGGACGACCTGGTGAAGGAGGGTTGAGTCGCCCTGCCCTGCACTCATTACCTGAATCATTTATAGTGTCATTGCCACGCTTGTCACTGCAGTTTCCTTGTACTCCTTTATTCTTTCTTTTGTGCATTTATTGATTGTCGTAACTTTCTGTGAAGTCTCATGAAACGCAAATTGGGTCACTAGTGTGTGATCTGTTGGACACGGCACCCTGTCTGGGATCCTCTATTACTATACTTTCTGCTTACTGTACTCTACCATGGTGCTCCCACAACAACTTATTATGGTTACCGCTGCACTATATTCTGTGCAGTCCGCTGTTCAACCGCCGCAATCGGGCCCACGGCAGCAGCGATCCCCGCTGCAGTTGCAATGCCGAGTTTGGCTGGTTATGTTCATTGCTTGCGCCCCTGTTGGGCGCGGGGGCTCGCCTTGCCCCGTTGGGTTTGGCACAAGTGCCTTGGAATTTTGGGTGGGCTTTTGGGCACTGCTGTGTTTTGGGGGGCAGTGAGGGTGGGGGTGGGAGTAGTTTGGGGTTACTATGGCAAAACTGGTAGAGAAGTGGTAGCTTTTGGTACGATGCAACGGGCCGCCGTATTAGTGGCCAGCACTTGTTCAACATACTCTGTCACACATTACTGGGATCCCCCCTAAAGGGCTGCTGAATGGCCATTAGGCTAATGTCTTGGAATATCAGGGGGCTCAGCAACTTCACCAAGGCACGGAGGGTCACAGCCTATGCCCAGAGGCACGGGGTCAAAATACTTCTCTTGCAGGGGACCCATGCGCTTGCTCATCTCTCATCCTCCTTTGCCCCTGCATGGGGCTCCAACAAATACTATACAGCGTTCTCCTCACAGTCCAGGGGGGTCCTCACCCTAATCCACAAGTCCTTGGAGTTTTCTCTTCGCGCCAGCCACATTGATGACCAGGGTAGATACATGATCCTCCACTGTTTCCTTGCTAATACAGAATGCCTCCTGGTCAACACATATGCCCCATGCATTGATGCACCCGAATTTTTTGACCACATCCTCGACATTCTCTCGGGATATGTTGGAGTCCCTGTTATCTGGGGGGGGACATGAATCTCATCCTCGACACTGACTTGGACAGATCCGGTGCTGTACCTAGAACACTGTCCAAAGCCGCTCGTCGCCTCCATGCACACATGACCACTTCTGGGCTGGTAGACGCCTGGAGAGTATTTCACCCTTCATCGAAAGAGTTCACATTTTATTCCTCTGTCCATGACAGCCACTCCAGGATTGATCTTTTTCTTCTCTCTGCGGGGCTCATGGGCAAAACGCTTACCACACAGATCCTGCCACGCACTTTATCCGATCATTCCCCGCTCACACTGGACATCGCCTTACACCCGGCCCTTCCCCAGCACTCCACCTGGCGGTTGAAGTCAGATGCACTGCACGATATTGTCTTCAAGGCTGACATCCTCGCAGATATCTCCTCGTTTTTTGATAACAACAAACGTCACGACACTACAGATGGGGTGAGATGGGAGGCCTTTAAGGTTTTCATCAGGGGCATGTGTATCTCTAGGGAGGCGGGGGTCCTGAAGGACATTAGAAACTCTCTGCGCCGTTCCGAGTCCAGACTCAAGGAGCTGGAGCGCGAGTATGCAACAACCCCCTCTCCACCCACGCTTGCACAGATTAGAACTGAACTGGACGCATTCGAGTCCTTTGCCCTTAGCGAGATAAAATTAACTTGCCCGACCCGTTGTGGCTCGGAAGTATGGTGAGGGAGAGAGACCGGGCCGCACCCTTGCTCGCCTTGCCCGTGCCGAGGGAGGCAGGGCTCGGATTGATAGTATCATCGACAAAGACGGAATGAGGCATTGGTCTGACCACCCCATTATCGGGACCTTTGCAGATTTCTATGCTGCCCTTTACGCCCGACAGCCAGAGCACTGCCCGCAGGACCTGGACGACCTCCTAGACCGCCTCCCAATGTCTCTGTCAACTAGAGTCTCCCTTCACCCTTGACGAGATTACCACTGTAATTTTGGCCCTCCCTAAGGGTAAGGCCCCCGGCCCAGATAGCCTAACCGCCGTGTTCTATCAGGAACATGTCGCCCTCCTTGCTCCACGTCTTCACGAGGTTTGAGAGGAGTCGCTGCGCCTCTCTACCCTCCCCCGGTCCCTCCGCGAGGCCGTCATCACGGTGCTTCCCAAGCTGGGCAAACCCCTGGATGAATGTCGCTCCTATGGACCCCTGTCCCTCATCAACACTGACACTAAAATCTTTGCAAAAATTATAGCAAATAGGTTCCTCCCCATCATGAAATACCTGATTCATCCTGACCAGAGCGGCTTTGTCCCTGCCCGTTCCACGGCATTAAATATTCGGCGACTGTTTAATGTTATCTCTAGAATCGACCCCCAAGCCAACGCCGTAGCTGTGACGCTTGATGCCCAAAAGGCGTTCGACATGGTCTCGTGGCAATACCTTTGGGCGGTGCTGGAGAAGATGGGGGTCGGCCCGTACATGATGTCCTGCATTAAACTATTATACACTGACCCCTTGGCCAGGGTCCTGGTTAACTCCCATCTGTCGGCTCCCTTCTCCCTCCACAGAGGGACACGGCAGGGGTGCCCGTTTTCTCCCTTGTTATTCGCGATGGCCATTGAGCCCATGGTGGATAGTGTGCGAAACAACCACGGGCGCAAAGGGATTTGCCTGTGGGAAACCCCCGAAATTATATCACTGTATGCCGACGACGTGCTTTTATACATTAGAGACCCCTCAATTCACCTTGACCCGATCATGCGCGAAATTATCAAAATTGGCACATTCTCGGGCTTCAACATCAATTACACTAAGTCAGAAATCTTTCCCCTCACGCCCGCAACTTCCCAACCTGCATGCGAATTTCCTCTCAAATGGGCCCCTGAGGGCATCAAATACCTGGGGGTTCAGGTGTCCCTCTCTAAATCCTCCTTATTGTCCGATAACTACGGGGCTGCCGCGCAATATGCCAATGCCAAGATGGAAAGATGGCAAAACCTCCCCCTCTCACTTTCAGGGAGACTCTCCCTAATAAAAATGATTATAGTCCCGAAGCTCCTATACGTATTTGCTAACGTCCCACTTTGGCCCGGGAGACAGTACTTTGCGGACCTGCACGCGGGATTTGCCCGATTCTTGTGGCACTCTGGTGCCCTGCGCAAAAAGTGGCAACATATGACCCTACCTTATGAGAGGGGCGGCTTCAATGTGCCGGATCTCGCCCAGTATTGGATCGCAGCTCAGGCTCAGCGCGCTACATATTGGTACCACCACCAGGACCCCCCCCCCCCGCATGTCAAGCTCGAAATCCTTGCGACCGAGGATGTAAATGTCATGTCCTTGATCCTTTTTCACTCGTATCGCTCTGAGGCCCCTGCTGACCCAGTGGCCTCCACCATAAGGGCGTGGCGGCAGATCCTGATGCCCGGTTCTGGCTCCCCCCCGTATTACAAATGGCTTCCCCTTTGGTCATTCCCCGGCCTCACCCCCACACAGGATAGGCTCCTTATGCGGCACTGGTCGGACCTGGGATACAGATCACTCTCCGACCTGTTCCCCGATGGGAAATTCATTACCCCTGATACCTGGAGACCGGAGCACTCCAAGTCCTCGTTGGAGCTGCTGCAATACTTCCGACTTAGGGCGGCGGTCCAAGACATGTGGCCTTCGTATCCGGACGAACCCCCTGAGTCCCCCGAGGTCTGCTACATTGCCAATTCTGCCGGCGGTACGGGCATTGTATCCTCCCTGTACAAAATGTTGATGGCGCAAGCTGTTGAACCCCCCCACACTGTTCGAGATGCTTGGTGCCGCGATCTGGGATTAGACATCACGGATGATATGTGGACCAAAATGTGCATGCACACACGCAAGGTTTCTCTTAACTCCAGAGTAAGATGTGTTCAATACAAGTTACTTAATCGCCTGTACTACACACCCTATGCGATTGGGAAGTTTGCCCGGGACCAAACCCATCCCTGTCAAAGATGTAGATCTAATGATGTGGAGCATGCTCACATGTTCTGGTCCTGTGGGGCACTGGCCCCATTCTGGTATGCGGTGCTTGAGACTCTCTCCGAGATTGTGGGGTTCTCTGTCTGCCCTGACCCTTTGTCTCTTCTATTTGGGCTGTGGGAGGGATCAGAGGCAAAACGGGAGGCAAGGTTTCTGAATGTGGCGGCGATTGTGGCCAAGAAATGTATCCTGCAATGTTGGAAACGTAGATCCCCCCTTCCCTGGAAATGTGGCTGAAAGCCCTCACCTGGACACAATCTTGTGAAGAAGACTACATTAACATGTTGCCTAGTACTGCTCGACCTAAAAACATATGGACAGGGTTTTGTAGCTATTTGAACCGAAAGGTGGATCTGGAGCTTCTATCATCTCCTCCGTCTCCAGATCCGGGGACGGATCACACTGCACGATAATGCCGTTATTTCTACCAGCCCCAATCATGATCATGTGTGGCCTACTGCTGGGCCTGTCCTTTGTCATTCACGCTTGAAATATGTAATGTGTGTTGTTGTTGCAACTTGTAGTGTACCAGCTACTACTTTTTTTGCCAATAAAGAAAAGTTATAAAAAAAAAGGTCGGACAGTGAACTTTCTCTTGACTCGACATACCTGCTCTATGGACGCATCCCTGAAAATTAACATATTGATCCTGCCCAGACTGCCAAGAAGTTAAGGAAGCGTCCCCCAAACTACAAGAGGCCTGACAAGCTGCATAGGCTTGTTTACAACCCCATGAGCCGACACACTCCCCTATAAGAGGAATGAAGAATACAGGTCTGCTATTTTCTGTTATCGAGGGGGGGGCATAACTTTTCTGAAGCCCAGGGCAAAGATCTTTCACACACCAATACTGTGGTGGTGACTTGGATTGGTAGGCCCGCTGGGACTCTCCTGAACCTGGCCCTGTGACTGTATGGAAGGTGAGGGAGGAGGAGGCCTCAACTAAGGTAAAGGTTGCTGGGGAAGCCTAAGGCTCTCCCCAGAAGTAGCATTCATTGCAGGTGCGATGCACTAGCTGACCCCAAGGCGAAGACTCAGAAACGATGGAAGGAGGTACGCAGGACCACCTCGCGGGGGAGGTGAGTGGTCACCCACCTCAGCAGGCCTTGCTGTCTTATTTGGTTAAAACAAGGAATTAAAATGTCCATGCAGTGGGGGAGAGAAGGGTTTGGTGCTGTATCCCTTGTGGCGCTGGTACAAGTGTGCATAAAAGGCCCAACCCAGGGGCACAGAAGGGACAGAGAGGGGCTTCTCTTGAGGGACAGGGCTGTGGTTCAGGGGAGAAGGGAGCCAGCCTACTTGAAGACCCTGCTCGGAAATCTGGCGCCTTCATCCGGAGGGGTGAGGTGACCACTGTCCTATACTATATTGGCCCATTTTGGGCCCTGATGGGGAGGCTCTCATGTGTGAAGTGACCTAAAGCAGGAGTGAAGCCGGGGGCCCCCCGGCCATCCCTTGTTCAACTCAAGGGGCAATAGTTAAGGCCACTGATGAGCTGGCAGGACACTGTGGCCTGTTTCCATTAAAAAGGCGCAGAAACAATGGCAGGGACCGCCGGAGGCTCAGGACCCACACCACCCCCAGTGGAGCTGTGTTCTATTAAGACAGACATACAGACCACCCTGGAGGAGATCAGAAAGATGAGGACGGACATGGGGGCAAAGCTGGCAGATCTTTCTGACAATGTGGTCACCCTGCTGGACAGAATGGATGGGGTGGCGGTCAAACAGGCCTCCACTGGCCTATTGGTGGTGCGCTTCTTGGAAATGCAGAGGCGTGAGGAGGAGTTGCGCCTTAAGGTCGACAACATCGAGAACTGGGAGTGACACAACAAACTCTGTTTTTTTGGGCTCCAAGAGAGGGGGGTGAGTGTTAGGCAGAAACCTGTGCAGTTCCCTCTGGGACCACTGCAAAAGATTTAGGACTACAGGTGTTTGGCAGTAAACCCACTTGGTAGCAGTCTGTACCACACAGATTCACTTGGTAGCTGTGGCTGAGCAGTCAGACTTCTCTCAAGAATAGTTAGGCAGTATACAGAGTATTCACAATAGGTCAAAAGAACACAATAGAACAAGTAAACACTGACCAGGGCTTGGTGTAAAAGAGATATAATTATTTATTTAAAACCACATCTAGAAAAACACACAGGCACTAATAGTAGGCAATCCAACAACACGGTCACTAAAAGATATACACTCCCTTCAAAGAATATTAGACAAGTCTTAAGTAAAGCCCCACTTATTTACAGACAGCAGTGAGCGCTTAACGTAGATGGCACTCTAATAATTGGTTTAAAAAAGGGAAAAAAAGAAAAGCAGAGAATAAATTGGAACAGATCCCAACACTTTTTCACGAACACAACAAGAGAGGAAGGCAAGTAACACCGTGAGTTTAGAGTCAGTAGGCCGGATCCACTTTAAGAGGATCAAACGAATTGTGTCCAAGGTCACACGGTTGCAGTTCACCAGAGTCTTGTAAAGGTTCAAAAAGGAGTTGTACCAAAGAAAGGGACCAGTTAGAAGGTCAAGGCAGCCAGCCCAGTCCAGAAGGTTAAGGGGTTATTATTACCTTGTAGCAATCTTTAGAAAGGGAGGCCTGGCGGACATGGTACCTTAAAGTGGTGAGAATACTTCAGCGGGGGCAGTTGTTCCTGGCAGCAGATGCAAGTTGGTGCTTCGTCCGGGGGAAGAGAGGATCTCGTCGAGGAGAAAGACAGGAGTCCGTTGCACTGCCAGGGAAGAAACTAGCTGCAGTGTTTCTCAGGTGAAAGGAGTGGTCCTTTAGTTTGCGGTCCAGTGGTAAGTGGCTATCCGGTTGCCGGGGTGCTTGACACGGGCAATTCGACCACTTAGCCGGTCGGGGGTGTGAAGAGAAGAAGGTAAACTGGTTGTGCCCACCAGTCAGGGGAAGAAGCCTCTCTAGCCGGGAGATCTTCTCTGTCGTCGGGAAGTGGTGAGTCGGTTCCGCAGGGCTCCACCGGTGGTGTCGTCGTGGTAGGTCAGCTCAGCTTCTCCCTCGTCAGATTCTCAGGTCCTGTGGCGACTTCTGAAGTTCCAGTCCCCAAAGCCCTGCTTTTATGCAGCATACCCCCATTCACTCAGCCTAGCTGTCAATCAAACATGCTAAGTGGTGAGCCGGCCGGCTCACCATTTGGGCCAATCACACAAGAGTGCGACTTGAGTTACCAAGGTAATTCAGTCCAGGGTGCCTAAACCCCCTCCCACACCCTCTGTGGTACCCAGACAGAGTGGCACCACTTTTGGAGGCTTCTGTGAAGAAGCCCGCCAAAAAGTGGAACAAAGGGCTCGACTTAGGTTGGAGTCACAGAAGAGAACACAAACGCCATTTTAGAATCGAGTCCTGGCAAAAAATACCAACCGGCGAATTAATATTCATTAAATAAACCGGCGGTATGTTCGAGGCTATGAGAATTAAATAATTAAAGTTGGTAGCCTCGAACAATGGGAAAATCCCATAGGAATATATTTGCGGTCGAATATAAAAAAGTAGTATCCACTGCCACCAGCCAAAACTCGATCAGGGGGGACAGAGACATGCTCCCTCGACTAACAGATCCCGGGCAATCGAATTGCCCCGACCAGCACGTCCACAATATGATGGTTTGTACTGGTATCTGTTAATAATTTGGGACTAGTAAAGCCAATGGTGACTTTACATGCCCTGAGAGACAGTAGTCAGTCCCAGGGTATGGAGTCTATGGTGGGTGTCACTATGACACCCCTGTGTTACTGCACGGAGGGTGCTGTGTAACACGCATAGTAAAAACACATGAGACCCTATGGAGTAAAGGACCCCATAGCCCATAAAACACATTAACAGTCAAAGGAACACCATAAATCATGTCCAAGAGTGGGAGAAAAAGAGTCTCACTCTTGGCAGGAGAAAAAAACAAGCTCCAGAAATCCAGCAAAGCTGCTGGGGGACTCACTAGGTTAGGAAATTCAGCCTAAAGAGAGAATTCTCCCTAACAGTCGCCCCCGCTCCCCCAGACTAAGGGACAGGAGGATTTAATCCACTCCTGGATGAATCTCATACCTCTAGTCGATGATATACATCCTAGAGAGACCATCAGCATTTTGGTGGTGACACCCTGACCTGTGCTCAATGGTGAAATCAAACCCTTGCAGGCAGATTGACCATCTCAATAGTTTTGGGTTTTCCGCTTTCATTTGCATTAACCATCTCAAGGGTTGGTGGTCAGTCTGAATGACAAAAGTAGAACCATACAAGTTTGGCCTAAACTTCTTCAGATCCCACACAATAGCAAAACACTCTTGTTCAATGGTTGCCCACCTTGTTTCAGGATCCTTCAGTTTTCTACTGATGAAGCAAATGGGGTGCTCCCTACCTTTCCCATCCAGTTGACTGAGGACTGCACCTATTCCTACATTTGAAGCATCTGTTTGCACAATGAAAGTTTGGTGATAGTCAGGAGCTCTGAGTACTGGGACATGGCAAAGAGCCTTTTTCAGGGTTTCAAAGGCCTGATTGCATTCCTAATTCCACCTAACCTTTTTAGGGAATTTAAGAGAGGAGATGACATTCAGTGGAGAAGCTATGGACCCATAGTTCTCAATGAAATTCCTGTAGTACCCAGTGAGGCCAAAGAAGGCTCTCACCTGGGTCTGAGTAGTAGGTGTTGTCCAATTCTGCACAGCTTCAATCTTACTGGGCAAAGGCCTGACTTCTCCACCTCCTACCTCATGTCCAAGGTAGACCACTTTACTCTGTCCAATCTGGCATTTACTTGTCTTTATGGTCAGATTGGCATTTCCAAGAGCCTGCAAAACATATCTCAGGTGGTCCACATGTTCTTCCCAGGAATTGCTGAACACTGCTATGTCATCCAAGTATGCCATGCAGAAGTCCTCCTTCCAATTCAGAACCTGGTTTACCATCCTTTGAAAAGTAGCAGGTGCATTTTTCAATCCAAAAGGCATAACCTTAAACTGGTATAAGCCAATATCCTGACGTCAAGTCAAATGTGCTGAGGAACTTGGATGCACCAAGTCTATCCACCAACTCATCTGTCCTTGGCAAAGGGTGGGCATCAGTCTTTGTGACTTCATTAAGAGCTCTGTAATCCACACAGAATCTAATTTCTTTAGATCCTGCCTTTGGCACTAACACAACTGGGCTAGACCATGGACTAGTAGAGGGCTCTATTACCCCGAGATCAAGCATCTTGTTGACCTCACCTTTGATGTGGGTTCTTACATTTTCTGACATTCAATATCCTCTGCTTTTGACTGGCAGACAGTCACCAGTGAGTATGCCATGCTGTCCCCAAGGGGTCAAGCCTGGTGAAAGTGAGAACAGAGAGGCAAACTGATTTAACATAGACTTGCACTCTTCCTGTTGCTCAGGTGTCAGAGTTGAAGAGAGATTTACTCCTTCAATCTTTTCTTCTAAAGGTAAGCCTCTGAGGAGATCAGGAAGAGCTTCACTCTCTTCTTCTTCCTCTGATGATGCTAGATGCAAAGCTCCTACATCAGGTCTGGAGACATACGCTTTTAGTCTGTTGGTGTGGAAGACTGTTGGAGCCTCCTTGGGGTTGCCCAAATCCACCAGATAGTTGACCTCTCCAAGTTTGCACACAACTTTGAAGGGTCCCATCCATTTGTCTTGCAAGGCCCCCTGCCTTGTTGGAATCATAACGAGAACTAGCTGGTCCTGAGTAAACTCAACCATGTTAGCAATTTGGTCATGTCAATGCTTGACCAATGCTTGTCCAGCTTTCAAGTTATCACTTGCTTCTCCCATCATTTGTGACATTCTCCTTCAGAGACCTATCACATAGTCAGTCACTCTGACTGGCTTGGGGGAAGGAGCACTCTCCAACCCCTCCTTGATCAGGGCCAATGGGCCTCTGACCGGATGACCATAAAGAAGTTCAAAGGGAGAATAACCTACTCCCTCCTGACGGACTTCTCTATAAGCAAAGAGAAGGCATGGCAGTAGAAGGTCCCACTTTCTTTTAAGGGGGCCTCTAAAGCACCTATCATGCTCTTCATGGTTCTGTTGAACCTTTCAACCAGCCCATTTGTCTGAGGGTGGTATGCGGTTGAGAACTTGTAAGTAACTCTGCAGGTTTTCCACATGGCTTTCATGTAGTGGGACATCAAATTCGACCCCCTGTCAGAGATTACTTCCTTAGGAAACCCAACCCTGGTAAAAAAAAACAAGGAGGGCCTTAGCCACAGCCGGAGCTGTAACAGTCCTCATAGGAATTGCCTCAGGGTACCTGGTAGCATGGTCTACTACAACAAGTATAAACCTGTTGCCTGAGGTGGTTGGAGGATCAAGGGGACCAACAATGTCAATCCCCACTCTCTCAAATGGGACTCCCACTACAGGGAGAGGCACTAAAGGTGCCACATTCTTGGAGCCAACCTTACCAGAAGTCTGGCAGGTGTGGCAGCTCCTGCAGTATTTATCTGCCTCAGCCGCCATCTTTTGCCAATAAAAGTAGAGTGAGAGCCTTTCTTTAGTCTTCTTGAAACTCAAGTGACCAGCCAAATGAATCTCATGGGCTAACTGCAAGAACTGTGGTCTGTTCTCTTGGGGTACTACAAGTCTTTTGTTGTCCCCAGGTGCAGACTCTGTTGGTTCACTGTAGAAGAGGCCATCTTCCCAGTGTAACCTATATTTCCTAGGCTCTTGCCCTTCAGTATGAGCATCTGCCTGGTGGCGAAGTCCTTCCAGAGTTGGACATTCTCTCTGTCCCTTACTGAAGTGTGCCCTGTTGGGTCCACCTTCTTCCAGTAAAGACTGCAGCTCAGGATGGTCAACAGGATCCAGATATGCAATGAGTTCCTGGCCTTCCACTAGCTCTTCTTCATAGTCTAGTTCAACCACACAGGGTTGTACCTCCCTCTCAGCCTCAGCTGGAGGGGGAGTTACTGGTGTAACTTTGGACAACCTAGGGGAAGTCCGTGTTGGCTGCACTGGAGTGCTGGCTGTGAGGTTCTTTTTAGAAGTTTTAGGTTTCCCTTTTTTTTTAGTTTCTTAGAGACAGCAGCTGACATCTCCAGTGGAGCAGGAGTGATTTCTTTCTTCATAATCTCCTTGGGAGTACCTCTCATGGTTCTCTCCCTCGCAGGTCTGGTGAGCTCCTGTAACCTTTTACTATGAGGTCTGGGGGTATGGGACACTACACCAAGAGTTTTCAAGTCATTACCCAGCAGAACCCTTCCTGGCACCTCACTTTGTATGCTGACAGGTATCTTCATAGTCATGTCATTACACTGGATGAGAACTGGTAATTGGGGAAGCATCTGCACAGACCCTCCAGCTAACTTGGTGAGGCGTTTGGGTGCCTTAGCAACATCCTCAGCCTGAAAAAACGATGTGTCCACCACAGTTATGCTGGCCCCAGTGTTCCTAATGGCAGGAGTCTCCTGACCATTCATCTGGACACTGTCCTTATAACACTCTTTAGTATTATCTGGGAGAGAATTATAGACATCTAAGTTCTGTTGTTCCCATAGACCCAGAGACACAAAAGAAACACTGGCTGAGACTCCAATGGGTTCATCAGCCAGTAATAGAAAGTTTCCACTTGCCATTTATACTTCCTCCTCTGGAGCGAAGGCTAAGGAGACAAGCTGGACCCCTGAAGGTTTACCCTTACATCTGGGATCTCCTTTCACATGGTCAGTAGAGCCACAAACAAAGCATTTACCAAATGCTTTCTGGAATGGTGGCTTGTTCTGACCTCCTTCTGGTTTGGCACCAGGAGGTACACTAGCCTGATTTGGTTTCCCTTGTGGCCTACCCTTTTGGTTTTGTTTGGGGCCCTCTTTGGAATTGGAATTATTAGAATTCTCTTTGGAGTCCTTTTTTGGCTGTTTTCCCTCATCCTTTTTCTGAGTAGCCCCAAGATCCTTGTGAGTGGCCATGTTGGCAACCCACAAGTCAGCAGCCTTAGCTAACTTCCTGGAATCTAATTCCCTTGAATCAGCCAAGTGCTGTCTGAGCTCAGGAGATCAGGCATCATAAATTGACTCCATCATTACAAGATTCTTCATTCCTTCATAAGTGTTAACTCTGTAACCCTTAATCCATCCCTCTAAGTTGTTTAAACTTTCACTCACCCAGGTAGCCCAAGAGGTACCATCATGCTTTTTGAGGGTCCTAAACCTCTAAAGGTACTGGGAAGGGGTCTTCCCAAATCTAGCTATTAAAGCTAGCTTCACACATTCATAATCCTTCTTATCCACCTCCCCCAACTCCATTACCACATCAGTTGCAACAGGGGGAAGCCTAGAGAACAACCAGGGAAGTAACTCATTCCCTGTGATGTCCTGGAGCCCATGATTATACTCAAACATGTTTAACCAACCCAACACATCCAACCTAGGTTCATACATACCCACTAATTTCTTAGGCATCCGGGGTCTTTTGGGACTGGAACTCCTAGAGGAACCAGAGGAGAGAGAAGCATTTTCCACAGACAACTTTTTCATTTCTAGTTCATGATTAAGCTCTATTTCTCTGAGTCTTAACTCAGCTTGTTTCAGCTCAGCCTGGGCATTCATTCTTCTGAATTCTAGCTCTTGGTTTCTTTCAGATTGAGCAATAAAATGTTTGTACTCTAATTCAAGCTTCATTATTTCAAGTTCAAAATAAGCAGGGTTACAGGTAGGACCTGGTATAGGCCCAGTAGGTACAGTAGGTAAGGCAGACAGAGGCTCAGAGTGGCTAACTTCATTAGGTTCACTTTCCTCTTCTGACTCATTATCAAGACTTTGATTCAGATCAATACCCTCACTGTTTTCTACATTTGCTGGGGGGTGGGGGAGGGTGGTAGATTCCTCTGTACCACCCAGACTTTGGTTTTCTAACAATCTTTCTATAAGTTCCATTTTCTTGCCCTTCTCAGAGAGATTCGTATGTCTACACAATACTTTTAAGCAATCAGCAGTTTTGGCAGACAATGATTCTAGGGTATAACTCTCCATAGCAGACATAGTTAGAAAATCAGCTTTTTAGTGCTACGCTCTGTGGTTAGTTGTCCTAAAGTGTTCAAAAAGCACTCTAAAGTGTATACTCAATACAAATCTGAAGTATGCGACTGCACAGAGGAAGTTGAGTCAATTCTTTTATTCGCATACAATAACTTTAAGTATATTTATCCGGCGCCCCGCACAGCAACCTCCAGCCTCACTCGACATCCCTCTTCCAACCGTCCCTGCTCACGTCACCACTCTCCGCATTCTCTCACACACATCTAGCTGGAAGCAGCGAGCTGAGGGAGCCGCGAGCCTTCACACGCTAAAGCAACCATTAAAATACTACATCATCCCCCCCCTAAACATTTTAAAGGAATAAAAAAAACTTAAGATAACTAAACCTAAAAAAACATATGAAGTTACTACAAATGTGGAAAACTTAATGAATGATATTACTATAAAAATGAATGCGTAATATACGCTGTATGGGAACCAAAAGGATAACACAACGGACTGTAATTATGGAATATGTTACATGTCATAATCCCTTGACCAAAACGGCAATCTCCTCTCTCTTGAATTACGTGCACTCCTGCTTCCAATCACTCCCTCCCCTTGTTGTCGCTGAACCACATCTTCACCAGCATGTGTTCCCAAACTACCATCCACAACATTGTTTCTATTTAGAATATTTTCATCACCAAATACATCACTTCCTGGTCTCTCTACTTTGACTTGCATGTGTCCCTGCTTGTCGCCTTTCCACATCCATTTACTAACTCTATCCATATTCCATACAGATCCTCCTGCAACTCTAACCGCTCTCCTGAACACTTGTATCACCTTAACCGGCCTGCTGTATTTAGAGTCTCCCTTCTTAACATTCCTTCCAAACTTGATTCGTACAAAGTCTCCCGGCAGTATCGTCAACTTAAACTTTTCAACATGTATACTACGTAACTTATGTGATTCTTGCTGTTTCCCATGACTTTGTGACCCTGTACACACACCCTTCCTCTGATTAACCCATTCTGGATTAAGTAACGTATTGGGAGCTCTCCCCCCTCATTAATTCAAAAGGTGATACCTCCATTCCTCTTTTAACTGACATCCTAGTACTCCATATCCTTTCCTTAAGAACCTCATCAACCGGTATATTGTTACTCAATGCCAATTCTACTGCTTCTACGATTACCCGGTTGTATCTCTCCACCAACCCATTGGTTTGTGGGTGGTATAATGACGAAAAACTCCATTCAATGCCCGTCTTCTTGGCAAACTCTTTCATTTTATTACTTGTGAACTGAACTCCATTATCACTTATTATTATTTTTGGAAATCCCTCCCTTCTGCATATCTGTATTAAGAACCTTATTATCTCATTAGTATCAATTTTCTTCACTGCTTTGACTTCTACCCAACCTGAGTAATAATCCACTAACACAATAAGGAACCTTTTCTCTCCAAACAATTTCAAATATGGTCCGATGATGTCAATTCCAAGCATCTCCCATGGTGCATCACCTTTGTCAATGTTAATTGGTCTGGACTTGACAATCCTACAACTCTTATCACTGTTCTGACATGGCCAACAATTCCTGATAAACCTCTCAATCATGATATCCATGCCTGGCCACCAGTATTTCAACCGCACATTATTTTTAGTGCCTGTGATGCCAGGATGGCCTTGGTGCGCCTTCTCAATAAGTTCATTCCAAAACTTGTGTGGAGGAATTAACTTATCTCCTCTCACTAAAAATCCATCTTCCATGGACAATTCATCCTTAATCTCCCAATATTTCCTACAACCTTCGCTGATAATTTTATTTCAGGCCAACCAAACTCTGTGTACTTTCTTATCTCTTGCAATTCATCATCTTTAGCCAATTCTTCCATCCACATCTCCTTGGACGTGACCTCAAAAATAACTGCTACTATTTCCTCATCTGGATCTGCATTTACTTCATTATTCTTTAACGCCAATCTAGATAAATAATCGGCAATTATATTCCTCTTCCCCGGCACATATCTCACAGAAAAGTTGTAATCCTGCAATTTTAAACTGAGTCTAGCTAATCTCGGAGATGCTTTACACATTCCTCTCACAGTGAGAACCTCTATCAAAGGTTTATGGTCAGTTTGAATTATAAATTTGTTTACCGACAAATATTTTCTAAAATAGTTCAGTGCACATGAACATGCCAACAATTCCTTTTCGATTACAGAATATCTGCCTTCTTTTTCTGAGATTGCTCTTGAAGCATGACTGATGGTTTTTTCATTGGCATCCTCATCTATCTGTGTTAATACTGCTCCTAGACCGTTACCACTAGCATCCACTGTAATCTTGGTCAGTCTCCCATAAACAAATTCTCCCAATTCTACAGAATTGCAAATTCCTCCTTTTATACTTCTGACTGCCTCACTACATTCATCATTCCAAACAAACTTTGCATCCTTTTTTAACAATTTCCTCAACGGTTCCGTTGTACTTGCAAAATTTTTTACAAATCTGTTGTAATATTCACACAATCCCAAAAACGATCTTAGTTCGTCCTTGTTTTTAGGTTCTGGTGACTCCTTGATAGCTTCTAATGCATCTCTTTTGGGTTTATAACCCTTACCATTTACTGCATGCCCTAAATATTCTACCTCCTCTACCCCAAATTTACATTTGTTAATCTCAATTTTCAACCCAACTTCTTCCAACCTTTTCAACACTTCCTTCAATCTCCCATCATGCTCCACAGATCCCTTGCCAAATACTATTATGTCATCTTGATATACAAGCACTCCACTCAGACCCTTCAACACACTCGTCATAATTCTTTGAAATACTGCTGCTGCAGACGCTAGTCCAAATGGCATGCGTTTGTAACGATACAATCCATGAGGTGTAACAAATGCTGTAATGTCTCTACAATCTTCTGTTAATGATATTTGATGATATGCGCTCGATAGGTCCAAAGTAGAAAATACATCAGCATTATCAATGCGATTCAACATCTCAGAAATGATAGGAAGTGGAAAAACATCTGTTATAATGTTCTTGTTGACATCTCTCAAATCCACACAAATCCTAGGTTTGCCATTTTTCTTCAATGCAATTACAATAGGGCTCACCCACTCGGATGACTCAATTTTTTCTATAACTCCTTCAGTTTCTAATAATATCAATTCCTGCTCCACCTTTTCAGCAATGGCAAACGGAATGGGCCTGGATTTCGTGTGCCTAACAGGTATCGCTCCTTTCTTGAGGCGGATTCTGTGTGAAAAATCTTTTAACAATCCTAATTTTACAGCTTTGCCTTGCTCCTTTTACTTAACTTCCTTACTTTCTCGTGCTTGACTCTTATTGACAACCAAAACCTGCTCTTCATTACATGGATCCAACCTGATTCTCAGTCCAGCTTGATCTCTCCACCCCAAAACATCTACTCCTTTTTCAGCAACATATACTTTTACTTGAGATCGTCTGTCTTTGAATTGAATAATACTCGAGAACCAACCAATCATCTTGATTTTGGATCCCTCAAACCCTCCAGGATTTAATACGTCTGATACTTCCATCTTGGTTTTAAGGCCACGTTTTGCTAAATTTTTCCATGTTTTCTTTGTGATAATTGTCCATGGCGAACAACTATCCACCTTCACCTTGAGTTTCCAATTGTCCAGGAATATATCACAACTCGGGCATTTAAATTCTCCATCAGGTGGTTCTCGTATAAGGAACACTCTTTCTTCATCCGATTCTTCTTTTTCTTCCATTATGGCAGAAACTTTCTTCCTCCTTCTACATGTAACAGCGAAATGGCCTCTTATTCCACAATGTCCACATTTTTGTCCCAATGCAGGACATTGCTTAGCATAAGCATCATGGCCAGTTCTGCCACAATTATAACATCTGTCTCCTACCCTCTGTTGGTTATACTGAACCCTTGGATCATTTTGAACTCTGGGTTCATTCTTCATCCAGTTCTTTCCTCTATATGAGTTCCCTTTCTGCTCTAAATTCTTCATTCTGTTGTTTCGTCCTGCATTAATTTCACTTTTCTCTTTGTTCTTAAGATTCGTCCCACCTCTGTCTTTAGGTCGAATTACATTCACCTGAGCTTGCTCCTCTGTTTCCTTCTCTTGCATCTCCTTGCTGCCCTGGCTATGTTTTTGCATGCTTTGTACAGCTTCTTCTTTCTTGTTCTTCATCTGCCTCGAACACAATTGAGTGTGTTCCACTTGCTTTGCTATGGCTATGGTTTCTGGTAGGGATGGGTTGCCCACCATCCATAATCTATCCTGAATAATATTATCTTTCGAGTGGATAATAATTTGATCTCTGATTAACTCATCCAAGGTGATGCCATTGCCAAATTGGCACGTCCGTGACAGTACTCTCAATGCAGAGACATATTCCTCAATGCTCTCATGTTCTTTCTGCACTCTGGTATAGAACTTGTACCTGTTTATAGCTACATTGGTTTCTGGAGCATAATACTTGTCCAATTGCCTAATAGCTCTATCATGTTCATCCGCGTCACCAGCTTCATCCACAGTTAATTCTTGCAATTCTCTGAACTTCCTTTGTCCTTCCAACCCCAATGCGTGTAGCAGTAGTAACTTCTTTTTCCGGGATGTGAGTTCCTCCTGTTCTACAGCCTGAATGTAATTTAACCAGAACTCTTTCCATTCTGACCACAGGACCACTGGTTGACCAGGAGTTGGAAGAAAACTTGCCGGCGGTTGTATGCTGATGCCTTGCAGCATCCTTATGTGTTAAACTATTGTATTTTCTTGTTATGCAGCTGTTCCTTGTATAATTCTTGAACTTGCTAAATTCAGAACATTACTCTTCAAGTACTGTGAGGAGGAGGAGTGGATCACTGTCTACTCATTCTGCCTCAATGTCAGGCAGATAATGTGACTTGTATATATTTACAGGTCCTTTCCTCTGCTTTCCTCTCTGTACTAGACGCACAACCTGTCACACGGGGGCGGGGCACAGCTCATGAAATACGACCTGATTCTCTGCACAAACCAACGTACTGCCAACGCGTTGGTTCGGAGCGTCTGCTCTCCTTCACAGCACAAGCCTGCACCGTGTGGCGCAGCAGCTCGGAGCGTCCGCTCTAGCGTAGTTCCCAAAGGTGATCCTGCTCTCCTTTCCAGCACAAGCCTGCACAGCGTGGTGCAGCAGCTCGGAGCATCCGCTCTCCGTAGTTTTTCGAAGTGTGCCGGCAACGTTACAGCTCGATACAAATCAGCTGCTGTTGCTGCTTTCACCCAATTCGGTCCGTGGGTTCTCAAGGCACCGGCATCCTCGTCGCCATTTGAAGTATGCGACTGCACAGAGGAAGTTGAGTCAATTTTTCTATTCGCATACAATAACTTTAAGTATATTTATCCGGCGCCCCGCACAGCAACCTCCAGCCTCACTCGATATCCCTCTTCCAACCGTCCCTGCTCACGTCACCACTCTCCGCATTCTCTTACACACATCTAGCTGGAAGCCGCGAGCTGAGGGAGCCGCGAGCCTTCACACGCTAAAGCAACCATTTAAATACTACAAAATCCCACCGCTGTACACCAGTGTTAGGCAGAAACCTGTGCAGTTCCCTCTGGGACCACTGCAAAAGATTTAGGACTACAGGTGTTTGGCAGTAAACCCACTTGGTAGCAGTCTGTACCACACAGATTCACTTGGTAGCTGTGGCTGAGCAGTCAGACTTCCCTCATGAAGAGTTAGGCAGTATATAGAGTATTCACAATAGGTCAAAAGAACACAATAGAACAGGTAAACACTGACCAGGGCTTGGTGTAAAAGAGATCTAATTATTTATTTAAAACCACATCTAGAAAAACACACAGGCACTAATAGTAGGCAATCCAACAACATGGTCACTAAAAGATATACACTCCCTTCAAAGAATATTAGACAAGTCTTAAGTAAAGCTCCACTTATTTTCAGACAGCGGTGAGCGCTTAACGTAGATGGCACTCTAATAATTCGTTTAAAATAGGGAGAGAAAAGCAGAGAATAAATTGGAACAGATCCCAACACTTTTTCACGAACACAACAAGAGAGGAAGGCAAGTAACACCGTGAGTTTAGAGTCAGTAGGCCGGATCCACTTTAAGAGGATCAAACGAATTGTGTCCAAGGTCACACAGTTGCAGTGCACCAGAGTCTTGTAAAGGTTCAGAAAGGAGTTGGACCAAAGAAAGGGACCAGTTAGAAGGCCAAGGCGGCCAGCCCAGTCCAGAAGGTTAAGGGGTTATTATTACCTTGTAGCAATCTTTAGAAAGGGTGGCCTGGCGGACACGGTACCTTAAAGTGGTGAGAATACTCCAGCAGGGGCAGTTGTTCCTGGCAGCAGATGCAAGTCGGTGCTTCGTCCGGGGGAAGAGAGGATCTCGTCGAGGAGGAAGACAGGAGTCCGTTGCACTGCCAGGGAAGAAACCAGCCGCAGAGTTTCTCAGGAGAAAGGAGCGGTCCTTTAGTTCGCGGTCCAGTGGTAAGTGGCTATCCGGTTGCCGGGGTGCTTGACATGGGCAATTCGACCACTTAGCCAGTCGGGGGTGTGAAGAGAAGAAGGTAAACTGGTTGTGCCCACCAGTCAGGGGAAGAAGCCTCTCCAGCCGGGAGATCTTCTCTGTCGTCGGGAAGTGGTGAGTCGGTACCGCAGGGCTCCACCGGTGGTGTCATCGTGGTAGGTCGGCTCAGCTTCTCCCTCGTCGGATTCTTAGGTCCTGTGGCGACTACTGAAGTTCCAGTCCCCAAAGCTGTGCTTTTATGCAGCATACCCCCATTCACTCAGCCTAGCTGTCAATCAAACATGCTAAGTGGTGAGCCGGCTGGCTCACCACTTGGGCCAATCACACAAGAGTGCAACTTGAGTTACCAAGGTAACTCAGTTCAGGGTGTCTAAACCCCCTCCCACACCCTGTGGTACCCAGACAGAGTGGCACCACTTTTGGAGGCTTCTGTGGAGAAGCCTGCCAAAAAGTGGCACAGAGGGCTCGACTTGGGTTGGAGTCACAGAAGAGAACACAAACGCCATTTTAGAATCGAGTCCTGGCAAAAAATACCAACCGGCGAATTAATATTCATTAAATAAACCGGCGGTATGTTCGAGGCTATGAGAATTAAATAATTAAAGTTGGTAGCCTCGAACAATCGGAAAATCCCATAGGAATATATTCGCGGTCGAATATAAAAAGTAGTATCCACTGCCATCAGCCAAAACTCGATCAGGGGGGACGGAGACATGCCCCCTCGACTAACAGACCCCGGGGCAATTCGACAAACAATATGATGGTTTGTACTGGTGTCTGTTAATAATTTGGGACTAGTAAAGCCAATGGTGACTTTACATGCCTTGGGAGACAGTAGTCAGTCCAAGGGTATGGAGTCTATGGTGGGGAGTCACTATGACACCCCTGTGTTACTGTTCGGAGGGTACTGTGTAACACGCATAGTAAAAACACATGAGACCCTATGGAGTAAAGGACCCCATAGCCCTTAAAACACATTAACAGTCAAAGGAACACCATAAATCATGTCCAAGAGTGGGAGAAAAAGAGTCTCACTCTTGGCAGGAGAAAAAAACAAACTCCAGAAATCCAGCAAAGCTGCTGGGGGACTCACTAAGTTAGGAAACTCAGCCTAAAGAGAGAATTCTCCCTAACAGTGAGACTCTAACGGGCCTTGAACAGAAGATACAAGAAATAATAGGGATGGTCCTTGAATCCAGGGAAGGAGAGATAGTTATCAAGACAGGGTGCACCAAGACAGAGGGGGATCACGAGACTCGCGCACAGGCCGAGGGTGCATGCATTATTACAGGGATGAGGCAAGGATCCTTGATAAGACGAAGCACATGCAGGAAGTGAACTTTGAGGACTCCAGAGTGGCCATTTTCAGGATTTGTCAGCCCACACATTGTTGTGGCGGAAGAAGTGTGCGCCCCTCACCAGATGGTTTGAAGAGAAGGTGGTGAGGTATGGCTGGGGCTACCCCTTTGTTCTTGTGTTTGAATGGGAGGGAGAACGTTATCATCTGGTGGCGGAGGAGGAGATACAACATGTCACAGAGGATCTGTTGGGCTGTAGGGAAGACTCCACCTCGGAAGTCAGAGGGCATGGTCCAGACTCTAACCGGACCCCCTGAAGCCCCAAATCGCAGCAGGGAAAACTCAGGGCTAAAGGAGTTCGGAAGCTTCAGACGTTGAACACCCCTCTGTCTCGATGTGATACACCCCCGGGTCAGCAAAACTGTGAGAACGCTTTCAAGGCTCACAGGGATGCTGAGCAGAGGAGAGAACTTTCAAAGGGTATAAGTAAGGGGGAAAACATGAAAATAAAACACAAATCCAGCCAAATGCTGTTCAAACAATGGTAACAAAGCCAAAGGATAATATGCCTATAGAAAGAGTACTTAAGACCAAAAAGACTATTTCTAAGCCTAATGGAAATAACCCTACTTTACAGTCTTTGAAAATGTTATTACTGAACACAAGATCCCTACTATATCATGCCATAGAAGTATACTCTTATATCAGCAATCAGGACATTGATGTGCGTGCTATCACTGAAACGTGGAGTTACAAAGCAGCTGGACCAACCTTAATGCTAGTCATTCGCGAAGGATACAGCATGGTACAACAACATAGTAACACACGGAAAGGAGGAGGAGTGGCCTTCATTTACAAATCTGGGTTGGATATATGGGAAGGAGAGCTCATCTGCAAGGAAGGAATTGAGATCAAGCAAATTAAAGTTAGAACTAACGCTGAAACCACAATAAATATAGTGGTGGTCTATAGACCTCCAAATCCTATGCCAGACTTTGCCAGCCAATTTGGAGATATCCTATTACCACTGTTGAAAGTAAATACTAAATTAGTGGTACTCAGAGACCTGAATCTATGGCTGGGAAATGAGAATGATCCAGCAGCTAAAGAATTTGAAGATTCCTTAGAGAATCTGTTTTTTATCCAACATGTCAGGGTTCCCACTCATGAGAAGCGAAAGACCCTGGACCCTGCGCATAACACTATAATTAAAGATGTTGATGGTCAGCCTTGTCCATGGTATGATCACTGTTTCATCCAATTTTAGTAGACACTGATAAATCCATTAAACTGAAAACAGAAGGGAAACTACATATCATGGCAAGAAATCTAAAAAAGCTCACAGCTGTGGCTCTGGAACCTTGGCTAAAATACTCTCTGAAAAAACTACTAATGCAAGCACCACAGAGAGGATACTAGTTACATATAATTAGATAATGAAAGAGGCCTTAAATACACTAGTTCCAGATAAATCCAAGAAAGTAGTAGAGAGAAAGAACAATGTATGGTTCTCTCCTCAGCTACAAAAACTCAAGTCCATGAAACAGAAAGCTTTCAAAATATGGAAACTAACTAAAAGTCCAGCTGAGAAGGAGTGGCTACTAAGGAACTCAGACAAGCCATCATTTCAGCAAAGAAGGATTTTTATAACGAAAAAATCTTAAATGCACAATCTAGTTCTAAAGAATTTTTTAAAATATTTAAAGATTTAGAAAAACCATGTAGAGAAAATATAGACATTATTGAAAAAAATGTTGATTTGAGCAATATAATCCAGAATTCCATGATGGAAAAAATGGACACCATCAAAAAAAGATCAAAACTAAAAAGGGCATCACTCTGACAAAGGAAACTAGTCATATAGAGGAGATTATATGAGACATTAAAACCACAGAACACCAGTTCAGCATTACTGAACCTGAACTAGTAAAAATCATTGCTGCACTCAAGCCTACAGTGCGCAAAGGGGATGCATGCCCAGCTATGACTATAAAGGAATGCACTCTGAAATTGATTGGTGTACTATGTACATTTATAAATACTTCCTTTTTAGAAAACCATATTCCGGATACACTTCAAGAGGCTTGATTTACTCCTCTAATTAATAAAACTGGTTTATGTCCTAAAACAGCACTAAATTACCGACCCATCACAAATACACCATTCTTACTCAAGATTCTTGATCGGGTAGCGTATTTACAGCTGTCGACATTCCTTAAGAAAAATAATATCCTGAATAAACGGCAATCGGGTTTTAGACAAGAACATAGGACAGAATCGTCAATGCTGGATTTAAAGTCACGAATATTACAATACATGGACAAGGGACAAGCTGCGTCTCAAGTGTTGTTAGATCTCTCTGCCAACTTCGATCTGGTGGATCACACTTTTCTAGTAACCAGATTGAAGGAGGTAGCAGGTTTTTCAGAGCATGCAGCTATGTGGGTAGAATAATTTTTAAGTAATCAGAGTTGTAGAGTCTGGAGTGGGGGTGCCAAAGCAACCCCAATAATACTTAGATGTGGGGTACCAGAAGGTGCTTGCCTTTCACCATCATTATACAATATTTTTACAGCACCATTTTTCGACCTACTTGAAAAACTGAATACAGGCTTTACCAACTTTGCGGATGACACTCAATGTGTCATCCCCATGTCAGGCCA
The DNA here is from genome assembly GCF_040938575.1 of Ambystoma mexicanum. NCBI lineage: Eukaryota > Metazoa > Chordata > Amphibia > Caudata > Ambystomatidae > Ambystoma > Ambystoma mexicanum. The sequence goes on along the minus strand of NC_090935.1, from coordinate 92,044,110 downwards.
ACATGAAGAAGATGAGAGAAGAATAAATGAAGTCTATGAAAATATTGAGTACTGGATGAGGGAAAACGGCCTAGCACTAAACAAGAAAAAGACAGAGCTTATGGTAATAGGTATGAAAAACAAATTCAATAAATTAGATGAGAAATATAAACATTTTGAAATAGCAGGCTGTGCCATAGAAACAAAAAAAAGGTAAAAACCTTAGGTGTCGTTTTGGATCAAAACTTAGATATGAAAGCCCACAGAGGAGCCTTATGTCATCTACATATTATCACATTAAACTACTGACTCAACTCAGAGCATTCATCTCGCAAAGAACTTGTGAGACAGTAGCCGGAAACATTGCCAGTTCTAAGATAGATTATTGTGGTAGCTTACTGGTGGGGGTTGCAAAATGTGATATTGCACGCTTACAAACTCTCCAGAACTTCATGGTTAGAACTATTGCGGGACTGAGCTAGAGAGAACATGTCACAGAGGCTAGACGCAAAATACATGGCTCCCTGTATCCACCAGGATCCAGTATTGGCTATTGACCATCACATTCAAATGTCTAAAGCGTAATGGACCCTACTACCTGACAGAAGGGCTCCAGAGAAAAGGAAACACCAGAACTCTGAGGTCTAATACATTAAATCAATTGAAAATACCTAAATGTAATCTTAGCCAAGTGATGAAAGGTGCATTCTAAGCACTTATCGAATATCATTATGAACTTCAATTGTTCTGTGGATTCATTTAGTTGGCCTTCTTTTATTTCTTTCTTTCTCTTTGCCTCTATTTTCCTATCTTTTTCTTTTTATTATTGTATTGTTTTAATGACACAAATCTGTTAAGTAATGAGAAATATAGCATGAAAAGTTTAAAATTGTAAACTAAGAAAAGCTAATAAAAATGTTGTTTTAAAAAAACGTTGAATTTTATGTTGCAGCACCAAGGGCATGGAACAACCTCAGAAATGGCGATTCATTAGAATCATTTTAAAAAGGGATTAAAACCTTCCTGTTTAATTAATAAATGCTCCCAATGTTGAAATGCATACTCCTATAGATCTTGGTATGCTACACTTCCTGTCTGCGGCCTCACTCCTCTCTGGGTTATATGGCTGCGCGGCCTCCCACAAAGACTTTCAGTAGGAAGGGGTGGGCATTCTGCTAGTTAAATCCTTCCGACTGACAGGAGTCCAGGTTAAGAGTGGGTTTGGGGAAGGTTTCTGGGTATAAAAGCGTCCATGAGGGGACGCAGATTACGCTAGCCACTCTCTATGCACCCAACGTGGGGCAGGTGGAATTCCTTTGTCAGGTTTTTAAGATGGAGGGCTGGCCGAAGGGGGGCATACTCTTGGAGATACAGAACTACTTTGAAACTAATGATAACGGGGAGATGGGCATGGCAACGGTCTGGGAGGTAGCTAAGGCCACCTTTAGGACTACTTTTCGCTGAGGGGTCACGCAGAAAGAGAGAGAAGGGGTTAATAGAAAAACGGCTCTGAGAGGAACTGAGGGGGTTGAGGTCTCAGCTGACCCAATCGGATGCTGACAGGCAAAAACTCCTGGGTGAAATGAGAGATAAGAAGCAGGAACTCCACACGGTCTTGATAGGTGAGGTCATAAAGAAGATGAGATACACCCAGCAAAGATATTACAAAAAAGGAAACACAGTGGGGACCCTCTTAGCGAATAGGATAAGGTGCTTTATAGTGGAGAGCAGGGTATAGGGGATATGGGATGATGTGGGGCGCATGGTGAATGGGGCAAGCGTCATTGCGCCAGTTTCGCAAGATTCTACAGGGAATTATAGGCTAAACCGGTGCAGTAGTTGGTGTGGGAAATGCGGCGGTATGTGGCCAAAATGAGCATCCCTAGGCTCACGATGGCAGAGAGTGAGACTCTTGATGGGGAGATTAAACACAGGGAAAGGCCCAGGAGAGGATGCTGATTTTTATAAGCAGTATCAAAACCAACTAGTAGCGCCTCTGGCTTAGCTATTTAACTCTATAATGGGGTGGACACGATACTGCCGTCTTTTCTCTGGGCCTTAATAGAAGTAATCCCGAAGTTAGGGAAGGATCAGGCCAACTGTGCCTCGTATAGGCCCATCTCCCGCCTCAATGTGGATGTGAAGATCTTCGCCACAGTACTCGCGTCGTGCCTGGAGCTATACCTCCCCAGGCTGATCCATCCCAACCAGGTTGGTTTTGTGCTGAATAGGCCGGGAGCGGACAGCATGCGTAAGACACTTCACATCCTTGATTCGCCGACAGCAAAAGAGGAGGGGATACTCTTTCTTGCCCGAGACGTCGAGAAGGCATTCGGCTGGGTCCTTCATGGGAGAGGTATTTGCGTCCATAGGGGTGGGTCCAAGATGGCGTGGGTGAATGGCAGCCCTGTACTCACAGCCGTCGGCCAAGGCAGTGGTAAATGGAACTAGGTCACAGGCCTTCCCGTTGCAATGGGGTATGCATCAGGGGTGTCCACTTTCCCTGTTTATCTACGCATTGGTGATGGAAACATGGGCGGGCGTCTGTTAGGGAAAACGAGGGATAAGGGGCATCACAATTGGGAGGATGGACTGCAAGATGAGTCTTTTCGCAGACAACGCCTTGCTATATGTTACCAGACCGTCCCACTCGGTCCCCTGGTGTTGAAAATCTGGAGCCTTACGGGAGGTTATCAGGTTTCAAAATCAACTTGGGAAAGTCAGTGGCGTATGTGGTGGAGAGACCGCTGGAAGGGGAAAGGGAATATATTGTGGGGCTCCCATTCAAGGTGCAGGATGACACCTTTCGATTCCTTGGGGTCCAGGTGACACAACGTTTTGAGGACCTCTTCCCTAGGAACTTTCTCCCCCTCTGGTCAGCCGTAAAAAGAGTTATGGAGCGATGAAAGGGCGATGGACGGGCTCGGGACTCTCATTGATGGCCCGCTTGAATTGCATAAAGATGGTCTTACTCCCCACATTTCTGTTTTTATTTCAGATGCTGCCCATAGTAATACCTACCTCATTCTACGCAGAAGTGAAGGTAGCCATGTTGAGATTCCTTTGGGCGAGGGCTAGGCATAGGATCGCATACAAGACATTTATCTTGCCAAAAGAGGATGGAGGGGAGGGTTCCTCGATCTGATGATGTACTATAGAGCGACCCTGCTCCGGGTCCAAGTGAATCACTTTGACCCACTTGGCTGTGGGTCCCTAAGGCCTGTGCCCAGATGAGAGTGTTGAATCACCCAGTCCTGGAGGTTCTGTGGTCTATATGGAAGGAAGGGGGAGATAATGGCTCACATCGTGGCCTTCACCTCTGAGTTGTATCTAGGCCCCCCTGATGAGGGATGGCATTGCAGAACCATTGGCGTTTCAGTCCTGGTACGATGCCGGATTAAACAGAGCAGGTCAAATGTAGGAAGGGGACACCTTCATTTCATTGAGCCCTTGGCCTTTGTAACCTGTCGCCTTTCCGGTTCTTGTAACTGAAGGGGGCTCTTTCGGAGGACCGGTGGAGTGAAAATCAGAGGAGGGATCTGACGACTTTATAAACATTAATGATCAGGCAGAGGGGTTCCAGAGGGCCAATCGCTGGGCTGTACAAGAGGCTCCGTCTAGAGCCAGATGGGGGCACAACCTCATCAGAGACATCAGAGACTTCCCTATGGGCCCGGATGTGTAGGAGGGCTAACCGCTAAGCGACTTCACTTCAATACAGATACCAGGCCCTGAAGTTATTGCATAGATGGCACCACCCTCCAAAGAGAATCGCGCAAATTAGGGAGGGATACGACCCGATGTGTTGGAAGTCCCATCCAGAAAATGGGGGCTATATCCATATGTGGTGGGGTTGTACAAGTGTGGAGGCGTACTGGAGGGAGGTTCTCTCATGGATAAAAAGGGTAGACGGGATTCAGATGGAGCTTTCACCATGGCTTCTCCTTTTTGGTGTTGACATGGGTGAGGAGCAGTAACCAGAAGGGGGCACATGCTTCAGGTCATGTTGGTCTCAGTAAGATGTTGTCTGGCCCAGCTGTGGAAAAGCCCATGAATGCCAGTCGAAAAGAAGTGGGTATTAAAGACTTACGCTATATACAATATGGAGTACCTCACTCACCTCCTGGATCAGTCCAGGTCTGACATTGAAGGTTTTTGGCTCCCTTTTTTTGAAAAGTATGGGCAGAGTTGTTGATGTAGGAAGGGGGAGAACTGGGAGGCGATGAAGGGATGCCCACCAGGAGGGGAGGTTGATACTGCAAGGGGATACCCTCGGACTACATGTGAACAATGTGCACTCTGGGAAGAGCTCTCCCGACTCAAGGACAAGTGTACCTCTGAGACACTAGGTTGGAAAAAGGGTACCATCCTCTTTGAACTTTGTAGGGACAATTGAACTCAGCTGTGTGGGAGCGAGGAGGGGTAGGGTTTCAATGTGTTGGTTGCAGGGGAACACCACGTGGCTGACCTGTGTTGTTTTAATAAAATGGCAATAAAGTTATAATTATATGATTTCTTTTTTTTTAGATGGGGAAAGGAAAAGGGCCCATCAATCAATATCTAGAAAGCGAGAGTGAAGAGAACACACTGACCAATTTCTAAAAGAGGAGAGCAAAAAGGGCACATCAACATCTAGAAAGGGAGTGTGAAAAGGACACATCTTTCAATAGCTGGAAGAGGAGAACAAAAGCGACACATCAATGTCTAGAAAGGGAAACTGACCATGGTGTATTTATCAATATCTAGAAGGGAGAGCAAACAGGGACACAGAATCTGAACAGGGGAGAGAAAAAAAGGACATATCCATCAATATCTAGAAGGGGAGAACAAAATGGGCACATCATCAAATATCTAGTAAATGGGGAGGAGCAAAAAGACACATTGATAAATCAAACCCTTAAAACAAACTCAAGAGGTCCAGGCAACAACAATAAAGTAGATAACCCACAAGAAAACCCCGGGAAGGGAGGGGAATGGAATGGGAAGTTGAAGGATGGGGGAGGGGGGCAAAGGAAAAAGATAAACAGAATTGCATAACCAGTGAGATAAGGCAAACAGTAGCTTATACTGGGTATGAAAACTATTTTCTGTAAAGTGTTCCTCTACCCAGTGAGACCATAATTGGGATACACGACAGTGGTCTTTAAACTTGCTGGGAGAAATCGGTGTTAATGAGCTCTTGGAGAGTACATGTGTAGAATTAATAATCCTATAAATTCTGTCTCTGACTGGTCATCCATCAACCAAATGTCCTCATGACAACGGGGAAAGTCTTTCGTAACGAGAACCAGGTTTTTGATCCTGGCGTAAATTTCAGTAGAGAGTTAGAAGCAAAGGACGCTTCCTGACAATCGCCTGAGAAGGGACATGCTCATATTAATGATTTGTTACCCCTTCCTCTCTTCTTCTCCCTGGCTCATATCCAATGGCCTAGAGTGTATGGCTCAGAGATGTTCCTTCCAATTCCAGGTCTGAGTGGAGGCCCCCAAGCAATTGAGCTGCTAACGTCCTGGATGTTAGATCACCCGCAGAGCCCAGAGGAACTGCCATTGCCCACCACACCTCCAAATGAACCGGAAGAAGGAAAGGTCACCCAAGAGGAGTCAGAAGATAGACAGCAGGATGAACCATCTCCAGCAGACTCGGAGGCCCCACTTAACAGGAGAAGGTGAGGAGACAGTGCTTCCGTCTGCTAAGCCTCCCACACTAGCCACTACTATGTACTTAGGCTATGAGTTGCCTCTGTGGGAATTTTGTTATATGAGGAAATCATGAGGAAATCAAGCGATTTCAAGGGTTCTACGAAACTGCTTGGGTGTTTTTTCCAAGAGTCGTACATTCCCTGAGTACTTTTCCTTAAGTTATACATGGAGGGATGGTGTAATAGCAGCATTAGACTTAGGGGGTATTGTGGGGAAGGAGGAAATGTAGTAAACAGTGGCCAGCAGTTGTAATGCAAAAGGCAAAATTGGGCAATGTTTTTGTTAGGAAATGGATACAGGAGAGAGGGGCGGTTGTAGGTATTCAGAAACCACTACTGATGTAGGGTATTGCAACTTAAAGAAAAAGCAGTGCAGGAAAATCACTCATAGCAAGGGGTGGCAACTTTCAAATAGCATGTACGTGAGGATGAAGAGGACGCATGGGGTTGGCAACTGCAGGGGAGACCTGGCCTTACATGTAGCTCATTGCACCCCAGTGCCGGAGTCCCTTTGAAGGCACATGTCATTTGGGGAATCTCCTAAAAGTTATTTCTCCTTTGGTGTCAACCTTTAAAGGTTACTGATAGTGCACACACGCTGCTTTCATGTTTATAGTGTGACTCAGTGTGTGTGAATCCATGTCATTATTTATTTACTTCATCTACCAGCAGTCTTTTTTATCAACCGAAAAGTGCAATTTTTTTAGTGTTTCTTTTTTCTTCTCACTTTGCTAGTGTCTGTAAACCTTTCTAATTCCCTTTCTCGTTCTCATGTTTGTATTGCACAAACGTACTTTAAAAGCCTATTCTGATCAAAAGACACAACAATGCCTTAATACCAAAAAATGGACATGACACGCTATGCACAGGAATACACACATATCTGGATAAACTGAAGACCCATAATCTCGTATCTAACGTGAATGAAAAGAATCAGATTAGAGCAATGTGAATGTCCATGAGGATAAATGCAATATCCTATGGTTATAACATGATATAAAATAATGCAATGAAGATAACCATGTTCTGACTTGTTCCTTCAGAAAGCATAACTAATGTATTTTAACCTTTTTTTCTCCAATGAGGAGCAACACTGAGTTTGATTGCTCCAGGCTCAGCTAAATGCACCATCCTTTCAACAGGATCTGTTGTGCGCTGTTGTTTTAAGTCACAGACTTTGTGGTCACTCCTAATTACCTTACAGCACCATGCTTGGGAAGCTAAGCAAGGCTGTAAGAGGATTATTGTTACAAATGGAATTGATATGTGTTCCTGGGGAATGGAATGGATGCAGAGTTGGGGGCAGTTGTGGGAAGAGTTGAATGTAGATCTGATCTGGATGTTGAGTGTTCTGTTGGTGTTGAGAGAGATCTCCTGGATTTTGAGCTGGAAAGTTTAAAGTGATGGATTTATAAGTCATGGTGTATGGTTGGTATCATGCCTGACTCTTCATTTGGAATTGAGGGATTTCAGTTCTGTGTTGAAGACTTGCTTTAGAGGTCTTTTCCATTCATTCTTCAATTCACTCATGCTTCATACCTTCTTTTTGTATTGTGTTTGCCTTTCTAGAAATTAGGAGTCTTTGGCATTCTATGATACTGACTATTGGTCAGACGTAGCTTTTGAAGAGAATAGTTTTCAGGGCCACTACTTGAAGGGAACTACAGGTAACAAGGAATGAGTCATAAATGTTAAGGCCCAGTTAATAACAAGGTAATGGCTGTTATTTGAATGTGCCGAAAGCTGCTTTTGTGTTCTCTATTAATGTAATTATGTCACACAAGGGTGGAAAATGTGCGTATTAGTTCACTGATACCTATTTCTAAACTTCTACTGCCCCTTTGGAAGCAATAACTTATCCTGGGTATCTGTGATCACTCTTCAATGGTGATGTGCCACTTACCTAATAGGGATAGCGAGAAGAGAATGATTCTAAAAAATAAACTGAACTTGATATTAATATTACTCAAAACCAAAGAGTCAAAAGACTACGGATTAGAGTAATTCTAGTGCTGTCTGGCAGGGATTTTAATAATTTTATTCGACTCTCACCCGAGTGTGTACTAGACAATCTAATCTCCATCCACTAAAAAGCACCACTCTCTCAGAAGGCCCAAAGACTGGAATGGAGGTACGTGAAACAGCCGTGGCTTTCTAAATGTATCCCAAATGGTTAAATGGATATCAACAGCAATGGGTTGACTGGTTTCAGTGACTTTCAGTTACTTATGTCAACTTCCTCAGGACCTGGTCAAGCATTCAATCATCGTGTTCTTGATCATCTCATCAACTGCATAGTAGTTGATCACGTCTGCCGATGACCGATCAGAATTGTCAGCAGCACCATATATTTTTTTTGGTCTCTATTAATGTAAGCCATGTAACCCTGATGCTTCAAGGACCTAGTCCAAAGTATTTGGTACAGTTACTTTGTTAGAATCCAATTATAGTGTTGCAAAGAGATTGTGATCATCAAGTTGATTTGAAGTTGACTTGCTGCTGTTCCTTCTTGAACTTTTGGAAACTAAATTTCTAATGGATTCTGTCCTCTTTGATATACCGATATCCTGCTTACAGTCTCGGAAATGTTTCAACAAAAACGCCACTGTGCAGCATCGAGTCGATGTCCCTCAACGGTTTCCATCGCCGCGTCCGGAGCTGAAGTCAATGATGGTATGAATAGCACGCGTTTTGCCCGTTTCCTCAGTTACATTTTTCTGCTTGCACAGCATGCTCTCGGAACAGTTCAACTTGCCTCAGGGATTCTATCTGCGCAGTTCTTATTTTAATTCTTAACATGTCTGCTTCGAAAACAGGCTTTAAGAGATGTGCGGACTGTGACTTGAAGATGTTGATCACAGATCTGCACAGAATATGTCTCTGATGCTTTGGAAAAGATCACAAAGTTAAAGAGCACAGCTCCTTCCAGTCAATGACCAGCAAGGCCTTAAGAGAGAGAGGGTCTAAATTCACCCTGGGTCTGTCAGTTTCCAAATCTCTTTCCTCTACCCCTTCAATGAGGAAATCATCTGAAGGCAGAAGTTCTATAGGGGACAAATCACATGAAAGGCCGAAGAAATTCTCCAAGCATTCTAAGCCGTCAAGGTCTAGGAGCGACTTGTGTCATTCTTCATCCTTCTCATCACTAAAAAAATGTAAAGAAACGCCATTGTTCCTCGTCGTCCGAATCCTCACCCGACAAAAAGCAGGTTTGTTTTCTTGATAACACTGCCCCGGCAGTCGAATGGGAAAAGTCCTGGTCCCTCCAAAGCACCAAAAAAGGCTAGCGACCCCACCTCGCCTGTTAAGACTGGCAGGCAATCCTCAAAGGCTTCAACCACGTGCCGAAAATCATGAGTCAAAAAGTTTCATGGATGCCTCCTCGAATAGCATCGACAGTGTCGACCACTGAGAGAGCATCAAAGCCAAAGGCTTCAGTCACTTCTTTATCGGAGACTCAACTTCAACATCAACCTCAGATCCAGCTGTGTGTTTCAAACCCCAATCAAAGAAGAATTTCTTCAAATCCTCTGGATTCATTTTTGAGGAGGATGGGGACAATGACAACATTGTAACCTTCTGGCACAAACGTTTTGACACACCCAATGTCCCAGAGGATTTGATTTCAGATCGGTCTCATTTGGAGGACTTAGCTACCTGCCTTAAAGAAGCCAGTGGCTTGGACACTTACCCTGTGGTGGAATTCAACACACCTGACATAACTGCTCATCCAAAGATGATATACAAAACAGTTATGAATAGGGTCACTGAATATTTAGGTTAGGGGCATCTTGCAAAGGACATAGTTCAGGACGATCTCCAGACATCCTTGATAAAGGCCCCCCAAAGTAAGCTGCACTGCCTTTTCATTCTGCTCCCAAAACCTCTTTCTTGGAGAACTGGCAGAAGCCCAACACCAATTGGGGTTGAAAATACACACTATCATTGATTGACCATGACTTTCTCTCCAGGCACCCTGCTCCAGACAGTTTGGTGCTGCAGGCGGCTACTTCCACTTCTAAGGCAGCTGCTTACCCAACTAACCCACCTGAGAGGAATGACAATAAATACAATGCATTGGCAAAAAGGGTGTTCTCTGCTGGGAGCATGACCATCAAGGCAATAAATACATCTTGTGCCTTGGTGAAATATACATATACTCTTTGGAATGCAATTTCCCAGGCAGCAGATAGCCTAACTGAAGGATAGATGAGGGTTCCTCCTGGGCAACTCTCCAGATGTGGCTTTAACCTTGATATTTTCTCTCTGTCAGAACTTGCAGTTGCTGCTGATGTCTCTTGCGCAGAGGCAGCATTAGTTCAGCTATCCCATTGGAGGTTTTGGTTTCTGCACTATAGATAATACAGAGCATTGCAACTCCATTGAGGAAAGAGGTTTAGGGTCTCTATGTTGGATGTACCAGGTTAAGGTACACTGGATAGAGGATTAGGGAGCAATATTGGATAGGCTGGGGGAATTCAGGATAAAACAATGTGTGTCACCTTTTTTGTGGCGCTATTACCTTTTTGTGTTTTCATACTCACTCCTCTTGTAGGCCATTGCATTCCCACGTTTTTGTCACTCAACATTTTGCTCATCTTCAGATTTTCTTAGTAAAGGGAGGATCTGTTGCATTTTGAGTTTAGGCAATAACTGGAAAATGATTTCTTGATGGTTGATAGGAAGATTATCTTTTTATGGGGTGGCTGTAGTAGTTAAACGCATGTTAGTATAGTCCACATTTGAGAGCCACCTGAATGCTATTTAGTCAGAATTGACTGTCGAGGGGCATTTGGAACCCTGCTGGACTGTGGGTGTGTGTCAGCAGTAGCACTCACTAATGCTGATCAGTCTTGTTCTCCACTAACCATGTGGTCACTCCGCAATCGGGACAGAAGAAAGTATAAGAAAGTCAACAAATAGGACTGATCAATGCACCCAACATCTCATAGCTCAAGATCAAGATAATGTAGGGTGCGTGCTAACTGTCAGCCTAAACAATGCAGTAGCCTGTTCTTTTGTGAGACATTTTTTATTTTGGTGTTCACAAACATATTTTTGTGAATCGTTGCAAAAACCAATGCATCCTAATTTCATGTGTTTTCGCCGATATTGCACAGATAATTATAAGCATATGAAGATGATGTCAATGGCTAAGAATTATGAGTACAGGTAAATAAGCTTTTCTTCTGCCTACAAGATTCAAATTTATAAATAAAATTATTGATGACTTAAATCCTGGGTCGAATACTGTTGCTGCCAAGTAAAGTATGTCTGATCTAAAACAGGTATGAATCAATGCCCCACCGAGTTATGAGATGGATGACATACAGAGAAGGTGGTTTTCCATTCTGGAGATGGAAATGGCTTTGACAACCAGTGAGGTTACTAAAGATTGCAGGATGATGACCAATAGAAGATCAGCTATGAGAGAAGATGTGGTGCAGCAGCAGTTGTAGGCGGCATGATCTGGCTGCATAGAGCCCATCGGACAGTGGTTCTTGATGTGACCACCTTTAGCCCTGTAACAGAATAAGCCTCTCTGGTCCACGTGAATGGGAAAAATGGGAAATAGGAAAGAATGGCACAGCAAAAACTCCTCTCCTGGGGGTCTCTTGATCCTGGGGAGTATGGCAGAGCTTTATTCCTATGATGGATTTCAAATTGTTCTTCACTGCCACACTGAAGTCCCACCATGGTGAGGGCTAGTATCCCCATGTTGATGCTGTGTCAGCAGAAGGCATGCCTAACAATATCATTCACAGCGATTTGGATTGACTCAGGTACCAAAGAGAACTATGAATGAAATTGTACATCTGCTAATAATACCAAAATGCAATGTTAGGCAGGTATCAGTGTCTGATTGTATTCCTGTACACAATAGTGCAGGATGCTAAACTTCCTGTCTGGGGACAAGATGCCACTGCCGGAGGCCCTAGAAATGTGCGGTTGTTAGCCTTTAATAACAGTCAATGTAATGGAGGTTTGTCCATGTTGAATGAAACTATGAGCCCTCCGATTCAGTGTCCCAACTCACCATAGTAGAATGTACCCCTCCCGTGTCACAGCATTTGAGGCTTCAGCTAGGAAGGTGCTACCCTGTGATGCACTTGGAAATTGTGAGAGCTGCTAAACGGTTTACGGTTCTTGATGTCTGGGCTGCTGCGTAAGGTGTTTGACCGATTAGGCAAAGTACACGTCTGTTGGCTATTACGATATGCTAAAAAACACACCAATCATGTAGCTAGAATGCTCTATATAGTGCTAAGCCGAATGCTCTGCCTAAGAGCACTTGGAGGGTCAGTACCCTCAGAAGAGTGCAAGAATGCCAGTCTACCAACCATTAAGATCTGTTGTGGATGTCGCTTACTTTGCTGGGCTAAGTATTGCGTTACATTGCTTTGGAAAGTCAGCTTCCAGCAACTCCTTTAGGACAAGCAATTCATTTTGCAACATCATTTTGCAAATTGAAGTCTACCTGTTGTTTAGTTGAAGCCCCTGGAAGCCCTTTTTAACAAAGTCTGTAATTGTGTAACCAGACCCTCATAGGTTCACCATTATCAATAAATAGTGAGGAATGGAAAAGTTTAAATGCGCTTTTGACCGTTAGCCACCCATTTTACCACACCGATTTGAGTGAGACTTTTTTCAAGAACATCTCACTGAAGAAGCACCCAGTTAAATTAACAAAAACACCTTAAATTCGAAAGACAAAGAAACAAAAAGCTTCTAGAAATAAAAAATGAAATTTTACTATCCAAATAATAAACAGTAAGGGGGTCCAATAAGAAAGGAACACATGTGGAGTTTGACAAAGATGAACAATAATAGTGGAGAAGAGGTGAGCAAAAAGGGGGAACAAGTAATGATAATGGGAGCTGTCCCCCATCGTACTGTACTGCGGGACTCCTCCAACTCACCAGTAAAAATTACAAAAGTAGTCTAAAAAGGAGTGTACACAGGCAAGAAGTAACACAATTTATTCTGGGTCCAGGCACAGTTGGGAAAGTGAAAAATAAACAAAATGCGGAACAGATTTGCATGAAAAGCGCTGTCAAAGATACACCTCAAAAACAAAAGCTTTTATAATCTCATAAACTAATTAGCATCAAAACACATTGCAACATTAGGACGTTCCTCGACAGGAGGCTGATTGGCGGGATCGTGTCATTCCCCTTTAGAGGGACATACATTATCTTAAAATGATTGGGTTCTGCAAATCTTATCACACCACCATTGTCCACCCATATGACATCACAGTCCAACCCACAGTTCCTACATCATGGTGCCAATTCATTGAATCATTTGAGATTACCAGAGGATCTTTATTCTTCTTCCGCCAGTCATCTCCATCTCTTTCTCATGAGAATGCATTCGATCATGACACTGCTAGAGCCTTGAACCACAAGCAAATGACCATTTTAATGTTGCATTATAGGAATTCTTCGAACTTCTTCCCAGGCTAAGATGTACTAACGGCCATTTTGAAACCGCCATCGGCATTTTGAAACCATCAGTAGACCAGCTTCATAAACTAATATGCCAAACTATAAATTGGTTTTGTATTCACTGTTTTTCCACAGTTCCCATAAACTCTGCTTCCTGACCTCGAAAGTAACAAAGGTTGTTTGCTTCCTACCGTACGATCCTGTGAACGTGTAATTTGCAATGTGCTGAGCAAATAATACGGCACCTGGCTATTTCCTGATCTCTCCAAGTTATGCAACTTCTATATGTATCATGCAAATGATCAGGGCTAAACACACAAAAAGTACAAAAAGACCCACAAATGTAATGATTTTTGGAACACAAGACAACATATGTTATATTAGATACAGGTAAATAATTATCACAAGTGAGTGAATGCAGAAAAACATTCCCAAAAAAATACAGTGCAAATTAAACAATATTACCAATTGCTATACATACAAAGCAAAAAGCAATACATCAGTATAGCCCTTTACTATTTTACAGGGAATTATATTGATGTGAGTTTAGAAATATAAAGTTAATGTCCAGTGTACACAGTAGACACTGTGCAGTATAAAAAGTGGACATGACTGTGTTTCGGCCTCTCAGCAAGTTTGGATAGCTGTGGAAAAGACGGCCTTCATCATCAGGATGGGGAATTGTGGTTAGGGCTCTGGCAAGAGCTTCATGTGATGATTTTTTTTTTTTAAACTTTATTTTGGACTTTTCATATACAAACAAAAACATCCTGCACCAGTCAACAGAAGTACGTTCATGACTTACAAAATTCCCGGCTTGACCCCTCCCCCCCTCTAGTGTAATGTTCGATAAAGGCATTTGGCCTCATTGCGACCCTGGCGGAACGGGTTAACGGGCTCCGCAAAAGGAGGCAGACCCGTTAAACCCATTATGCCACATTACGAGGTCCTCTCGCGGGGGGAAGAGGGAGCAAACAACGGGCCTGTTGTTTGCTCCCTCTCCCATTCCCATTCAGCCCTGTAGGGGCTGAAATGGGAATGGGGAAGGTCCGGGCCCGGGTTCCTGGAGGGAGGAATTACTGGGCCCTCCGAACTCAGAATGGCCCGGTAATTCCTCCTTCTGGGAACCCGGACCCGGACGCTATTTCGGCAGCAGCGATGCCGCCAATAGCGGCATGGCTACCGTCGAGGTCGTAATGAGGCCCATTGTCTTGATGACTGTTCATTGTGTTTCAATTAACCGCGTTGACTGGGGCAGATATGACCTCATCAGGCCTTCCTGCTTGGGAGAGTTGTGATTGAGAATCTGCGGTTGGAAAGTAAAAAGACGATGTAAGGACCTCAAATGTCTGGGGGGCGTGCGTGGAGTGGCAAGGTTCGTATGAAATCAGTGTCCATGTCTTGACAGTAAGTAATGTCTTTTTTCCATGCTGTTAGTTTAGGGAGGGGGCCTCGGCCCCATGTCAGGGCGATCCTTCTGTGCGCTAGCACCAAGAGAAGGGCAGGTAGTCTCCTCACCAGAGGCTGCAGGTATTTGGTTAAACTTAGAAGAGCGGTGGTCGGCCCAGGGGGGAGCGCCTCCCCTACTATGTCGGTCATTATCTGTAGGACCGAAGACCAGAACCGGGCTATCCCAGGACAGTGCCAGGCGAGGTGGATAAAGTCTACGGCAGGTGCTCCGCATCTTTCACAATCAGCGGATGCTTCGGGGTGATGGCGTTGTTTTTTTTTTAGGGGTATAATAGGTCAGATGCACGAAGTTGAAGTGAATTTGTTTGAAGCGGGTATTTATCGTGACTTTCTGGGTTTGGCGCAGAATGTAGGTCCAATCTTCCTCTGATATTGTGGACTGGAGTGCTGCCTCCCATCATCAATTCGCTTGTATGGTGGTGATTTTTGTGTCAGTTAGTAGTGATTTGTATATTGTGGACACCAATCTTCCCTCCCCCTCTCGCCTGAATCACGTTGTGTAGCAAATCCCATGTCGGTGGCTGTTTGGGAAATGATGGGAGCTGGGCTTGTACGGTATGGCGTAATCTAAAATAGATGAATATAGCGAGTGAAGTGTCCATTCCTCTCTCCCTGGCCATCTGTGGGGATATGAACTCAGGAAAAAGGTCACCTATGGATTGGATATTGATTTTGTTAAGCCAGACATGGAATACCTTTTTGTTCGTCAGGGGTATACCAGGAACAAACTTAATCGGTTATAGGGGGGAGTATCTTGTGGATATCGCGTATTTATTGGCAATTTTCTTCCAAATGGCATAGGTAGATAAAACAGTATTCATCGTGTTGTGTGGTACAGGGAGGTTGCTGAGAATAACGGCTCTTAGGCGATTTGGAGAAGCTAAGGCCCGTTCGACACACACATGTGGGCGTATAAAGTCTGTGGTGTACCAATGGCTCAAGAATTGCGCTTGTAGTATTGGTAGCGTCAGCGTTGCGTCAGCGTTGCGAAAGCAGCTCTTGCTGGCTTTTCCGCCCATATTAGTTCAAGAATAAGGCTCTTGTTTTTTTGAAAAAATGAACGTGGTAGTAATAGGGGTATATTTGTGAATAAATAAAGAAGTTTGGGGAGAATCACCATCTTGGTCAGTGAGACCCGACCCCACAGTGTTAGTGGAAGAGACTTCCATCTCTGAATGCGCTCCTGGAGAGAGCCTATTGCTTTCCCATAGTTTTCTCAAAATATTTCATTGTAGTTCAGTGACATCGAGATGCCGAGATAGCAGACTTTGGAGCATTCCCATTTGAATCCATGATCATCGGGAAATTTGAGGGTATTGGGCGTCAACGGAAATATCACTGATTTGGAGTGAATGGTTTTTAGGCTTGAAATGTTGCTAAATTTGATCACTTCTTGCATTATCGGGTTGAGGTTGGTTTGGGGATCATTGACAAATAGCATTACTTCATCCGCATAAAGGGAGACTACCAGTCTATGCGGACCCAAGACGAGGCCCCTATCAATTTGGATGGATCTTAGTCTGGAAGCAAGGGGTTCCATAACTAGGGCAAATATGAGAGCCGACAGGGAGCAGCCCTGCATGGTGCCGCGTTCTATCCTGATACCAGGAGATTTCGTGTTACTTAACGTGATATATGACCGGGGATCTCTGTAAAGCAGTGTAACCATTTTAATAAAAATGTCCCCAATTGTGTGAGTGTCGCAAAGAGATAAGGCCAATCTATGGAATCAAAGGCCTTTTTGGCGTCTATTAGAACGGCGATTGCCTGTTGTGTTGGTTCAAGTGCAGCAATGACGCCAAACAGCCGTTGAATACCATAGGTTGTAAAAAGTCCGGGGATAAAGCCAGCCTGGTCGCCCAGCACGAGTGCGGGCATAGGGGGAAGGAGACAGTTTGCTAGGATTTTTGCTAGGAACTTGTTGTCCAGATTAATTAATGAGATTGGCCTGTAGGAGGCACAATCATCTTGGGGCTTGCCTGGTTTATGTATCAGGACTACATTGGCTTCTCGGAGAGTGGGTGGAAGGATCCCTCGCTCTAGGGCATCTTCGTACACTCGAAGGAGTAGTGGAGCTATAATGGCCACGTGGGCTTTGTAGAATTCCCCTGTTAGTCCATTGGGGCCTGGAGCTTTGGTGTTTGGAAGGGATTTTATTGCCTCTGTTATCTCTTCCTGCGAGATGGGTGCATTTAGAGGTTCACAGAGTTCTTGAATTACCCAATATAGTTCGGTGTCATTGAGGTAGTCTTGAA
The DNA here is from genome assembly GCF_040938575.1 of Ambystoma mexicanum. Taxonomy (NCBI): domain Eukaryota; kingdom Metazoa; phylum Chordata; class Amphibia; order Caudata; family Ambystomatidae; genus Ambystoma; species Ambystoma mexicanum. The sequence goes on along the minus strand of NC_090935.1, from coordinate 92,027,257 downwards.
GTATCTGGTATCACTTTTGGAGCTGTAGATGGTCTTGATAGACATTACAAAACGCATTCACTATCCCCTCCTCCGTATAGACCAGGTTCCCTTGTGTGTCTCGGATTTGTTCCACGCAGGCAGGCGTTTCATCGAGTCTTAGAAGGTGGACCAGCAGCGCCCCAGGTTTTTGCCCCTCACCGTATTGCCTAATTTGGTGTCTGCGACCCAGAAACTTCAGCTCGCGTTCCGCTAATTCATGACATTTTAATAGTTCTGCTTTCAGGTCGGCTTGAGTCTGCGAATCTTTGGATGTAGTGAATTTGGTTTCGATTTCCTTCAAGCATTGTTCGCTGTCTGCCAGTTCACGACGTATCAGTTTTAGGATGCCATTTTCTTTTGCCATGCACACACCACGAACATAGCATTTGAGCGTTTCCCATAAAGTACCAGCGGAGCTTACTGAGTTTTGATTTATTTTGAAGAAAGTTATGATCTCTTGTTGGAGCTCTGATGCGAAAACAGAGTCCGAAAGTGAGCCTGTCTTGAATCTCCAATTGAGGGCAGTCCCCTGGTTGTTAGGCATTGTGAACTCGAGTGTTACCATGGAGTGGTCTGAGAAGGATCGTGGGAGGATTTGGCAGGGGCCCCAGTTATACAAGCTTTTGGACGATACCATGATATAGTCAATGCATGAACTAGTATTATGAACTGCAGAATGAAATGTGTATTCACGTATGCCTCTGTGGGAGTGTCTCCAGATATCGAACAATTCGAAAGCTTGGCAAATCTCTGTCACCTGACGACTTGCTTTAGAGGGTTTGGTGACTGTGTTGTGAGATTTATCATTTGGGGGGTCCAGAGGGGTGTTGAGGTCTGCACCCCAGATTATTGTTGCTGTGGTAAACGCACCCAGTTGTGACATGACCCAGTTGAAGTTATTCGGTCCGTCCGTGTTAGGGGCATATGAGTTCACCAAGACTATTTCTTTGCCGGCGAGTATCCCCCTCACTAAAAGAGCCCCGCCCTCTTCGTCTTTCTTGGAGCCAATGAAGCTGAAGTTGGCCTTTTTGTCGATTAAAATCGTGACCCCTCTCGCAAAAGAAGAGTATGAAGAGAAATATCTATGCCAACCCAACAAACGGGCCCAGTGTTGTTCGGCAGTTGGCATGAGATGGGTTTCTTGTAGCATGGCGATATTGATTTTGTGTTTCTGAGGTATTGGAGGATCCTCCTGAGTTTGGCAGGTTGGTTGCCAACTCTGATGTTCCAGGTGTCTATTTTAAACTGACCCATTCGGAGTGGCTAATTGCAGGCAGCTTGATTCTGTGTGGTCAACCAGGGTCGATCGACGCCCAGACGTGGAAAAGGATCCATTGAGGTTTACGGGTGTTGTGGCGGGGGTCTGTGGCTGTTCTGTAGTTGAACGTAGGTAAATAGTCAACGGTAACTTGGTGAGAAAATCATCCCTCCCTTGCGTGGGCAACCCCCAACTGGCCCACGGTATACCCACCCTTGTGATCAAAACTGTGAAAAATGCTGTGCTTGGGGCGTTAGTAGCCCACCAGGAGGCACAGTAGCTCCTTGTTGAAGCCGGATTTGACTCTGTGGTGAGTGTTGTTTGTGACGGTAAAAGTGGAGTGATGCCGCCGCTATTTGTTGCCGAAGTTGTCTGTTATGGTGGGTTCAATTCGTACACGATCTTCGCGTCGTGGTCTTAGGTTATTTGAAGTGGATCTGCAGCCAGCGCGGTCTAGGTAGTTATTGGCTTCTTCTGGAGAATGAAAGAATTGGGTTTTCCCCTCGTGCTGGATGCGGAGTTTGGCCAGAAACTACATCGAAAAAGGTATTTGGTTGTCTTGTAATCTCCGCTTGATGGACGTGAGTGAACGCCTCTGTGCCTGAACTGTTGGGGAGAAATCGGCAAAGAATTGGATTGGGTCACTGTCGTATTGGAGTTTCCCTCTTTCCCTAGCCACCTTGAGTATTGCGTTGCGGTCTTTGTAATTGAGTAGCCTTGCTATAATTGGTCTCAGGTTTGCTCCTGGGATTGGTCTGGTGTTGGAAATTCTGTGTGCCCGTTCAATGACAAATAACTGAGAGAGCAATTCTTTTCCGAATAGTTCCGTGCAAATCCGTTCAACATGTTCTTCCATTTTAGCCTGAAGTTGTTGTTCTCTGACACCAATAATTCTGATATTGTTCCTGCGGAACCGCCCTTCTAAATCTTCGTTTTTAGCACAGACAGCCTTCATTTGGGATTCTAGGATGGAGACTCTGGAGGTCAGGGCTGCAGCACCGTCATCCAGGTCTGATACACGCTGTTCAACATTGTCCAGCCTATCTGCATGTTTATCGAGCTGGTGTTGAAGTTGATCCACCTTCGATGATAGGTTGTCCAATTTACTCCCCTGGTCTCCGATTCCGGCTTTTAGGTCCAGTGGGATTTCTCTGATGTCAAGGCTTGGGGTTTGCTCCTCCGCTGAGCCGATGTCTTCTGCGGGCGACGCTGGTCTACTATTGTTATTGGGTACCTTACTGGATGAACTACGCTTCGAAATTCATTTTTTTGGGTCTTGTCGGTTTTCCCCATTGTTTGTTCTGATCTGGTATCCGCGAGTTTGTGGATGATAGTAGTCACAGCGCTGACGGTGACGTCCTAGCGTAGGAACGTACTTGGGGTACTTTCGCTGTTGTTTTAGGTGGTCTGTGGAGGATTAGTTGGTAATTAATGTGTGATTCAACTTGTTGTGGGATGGCCCCGGAGTAGCGCTGGAATGTCCTTGTCACTTAGCGCAGGTCTTCCGTTTCATGCACGTACAGTTCTAGCGGCGGGTATTTTGGGAACAAATACTTAAATCCAAGGATCTCGTTTGGTTTTCGGAGTCGGTCAGCACAGGGGCGCTCTTGTTGTGACTGAAAGGGCGTGTTGCTAACGGGCCTTTCAGGATGTGGCACAGTCTTATCTTAGGCGAGCCCCAAGGTGAATGTTATTTGTCATGGAGCTTGGATTGTGCTGAGTCACGCCACCAGCTGTCCTCTGCTTACAGAAGCCCAGAGTGTTTGAATGCCTATGGTGCCTGTGCTTAGACTGCGGCGCTGGGGTGCAGTTTGGGGCGCACAATGTTGAGGCCTGGTGGTTTGGCCCAGCCGGTTTATTGGCCGTCTGACAGGCGAGTCCCTTGGAGGATCAAAGCAACAGGCGCTGTTCAGGTACTCCATTGATCGCAGGGTGTAAGCGTGTCGACAGAGGATGATTCGCCTGTGGCCATCAATCGCCGAGGGGTCGCAAGGGTACCGAAGTTGTTTCTGTGGTCGCTGTAGTGCGATTAGAGATTCGGCATCAATGGCTCGTACAACTCGCCATACTTGCACGTTGATCGCGCCTCTTAGGAGCTATTGTCTGCTGATATCGGATTGGCAATAGTGCTCGGCGCCACCTTCAGAGATTGGGTATGCGTGGCACTAAAATCCGAGTTGCTCGTGGCATGATTCCGCTGGGATGGACTCCTACCTGGTGACCACTCGGGACTTGATAGTCAGAGAAGGTCCGCCTCAGCTCCCTGCACTGAGTCGCCACAGGGACGGAGACAACTGCATCTCTTCGAGCGCCGAGGGTACGCACGTCAACCCGTTTCTTGCAGCGGCTCGTTTGTCTCGGCAGTGTCGGTGGAGCTCTGCCAGATGACTGTTGCTGGCGGTGATCCGGGACACTGTGGGGCCCCTCCCTCTATGTTCGCGGGCTTCGCCTGCAGCCAGGAGCTACAGCCCACGCGGGTTGGCGGGCCTCCGAAGTCTGGCCTGTAACTTAACCAATATTAGGGCTCCAGAGACGAAGCTGGTCTCAAAATGTTCAGCAAGGTCTCGGGAGTCCGCCCAACATTAGTTGTGGAAGAATCGGGCACCACAGAGGCATCGATGACACAGGATTTATTCAGAGCTACACAGAGCTCTCTAGGAAGCCGCCTTCTTGGTTGGCTCTCTAGCACCCCCTAGCTTCATGTGATGATGATCATGCTTAAATGAATGTAGCACGTGGAATCAGCACATTCAGGTTGCGCATCGAATATGGGCTGCTTAGGTCCCTGTCTTGTCACAATGGATCAGGTCACAGAGTGCTACACATGCACTATCACCTTGCTGGTTAGGAAATAGCATGTGAGGTATGCTCTATCATGTAGTGCCTTGAGTCTGTTCTAATGAAGTCCCTGTCCACTCTTGGACACGTAAATCTCTGTGGGAGCGTGGGTATCCCTATTGCTTCGTTCGTTCAGAGTAGCGTGCCGTCATTCTCGGCGTGTAAGTGTATACAGCTTCGTCATGGTCGGAACATATCGTTTGCAATGTGTTGCCAGCCTCTGCGGCCACTGAGCAAGTTAATGAAATGTGAACTTGTTTCTACAAAGCATGTTTTGAGGCCTGTTCGCAGCGCCTCGGTCTAATGTTAAACCTTGTATACTTACCTGTGACTCAACTTTATTGCATATATGTTATTAGCTTAAAACACAATTATTAAGGGCATTCTACAGCCTAGTGCATATAACAGGTTGGCTATTAATGAAGCCCCCTCCCCTTTTGGTGGGCTAATCCCCAAGCTGGTATATTGGCACCTTTTTACTGCGCTGAAATTGCATTTTTACCACATTATTCCCCCCTTTTATTGATCCATCCATAACTACCTCTTGTTTTCACCCCAGTCCCCTCTCTGCTGCTCTCTTTTTAGTTAGCCACACCTTTTTTTAGTCCACTCATGTCCCCTCCACCATCTTCCCAATTTTCCAACACATAACCTGCCCCATACTGAAATCCAATAGGCCTCATCATTTTCTATGTCTTCGGGTTGTACTGTGACCCAATCAACTTCATCATTTTTGTCACCCTTTGTTAGTTTGTTAAGGGGCTTATTTTTGTCTTTTCCCCCCGTCAACATTCAAGGGCAACATAAATGTTCCTCTCGTTTTGTTAGTATAGAGTCTCAAAATAGTTTTGCCAATGCAGAAAGTGACGAGCATGAGGAACAATTTGCGGACAGCCACTCTAAATATTCCCGAAAGCCTGCTGGGCACTCATGTGAAAATGCTGTCCAGCCAGTTGTTCGGCTGCACCCCACTAATTTCATTTGTCATCCTTGCGTGGAGTGTCTGTTTTTCTGTGATACCTGCTTTCAATTTTCCATTAGAAGTTTCTCCATCAGGCACTAATGTGCAGAAACTACTCCCAAACTTGGCACACACTCTTCCTTCTATGGCAGTAAGAAGGTCGAGCATGTATCTGTTTTGGAGAGCCAATAAACATAGTGCTCTCAACTCTTCCTCACTGCATTTAGGCCCTTTGCTGTTGAAATGGCCAGTTGCAGTAACTCGTATCTTATCAGCTGGAGCCATTTTGCATTGGCCACAGCTTGCACACCCGGAAGCAGTCACAACGTGAAATAAGTGGCTGCCTTGGAAGTCAGTCGGAACTCATCAGGGATAGTGGCCAAATTTCCAGCTCTCTTTTCGGACCAATAATTGTTACTTCTTCTCTTCCTGCTTAGTAATGTTTGATCCTTGCTTTGCTGCACCACTTTCTCATTTAGCGCAAATCCTATGGCACAGCTGTTTCGGGGCACCACCAAGTCAGGGCTGTGCAGTGTAACAATCGCACAAACCCCACTCCATACAGGTGGAAGCTGATGGTTGGCTTTCGATACACATGCCCCCCACAGGTCCATTATGACCACTGTCCCCTAAATCAGCACTGCGCTTCTCATCTCCTTGGAACAGCCTTTGTTAGTTTCCAAATAGATGGGCCCACTCAACCTGAAACACAAGGGTAATTGTGTAAAGCTCTTTATGGCAACTGGTTGATGAGTTTCACTGATCCAAGTCAATGCATACACATATTTCCCCCAGACTGCCTGGCTACTGTTATTTACTGTAGAAACCACATTTTTTTCAAATCCCACCAAACCTTCAGCACAACATTGAATTATTCCCCCCTTTTATCCTCATCATTAATTAATGGTCTTGTGTGTCACCATGGAATGCCATGCCCCTCCTAGTCAACACACTATAATCGTTTGTGTTCACTATTCATTTGCTCTACCCTTTTAGAGCCTTCTGTTATATATTCAACTATCATCTTTTTGGTTTCACTTTTTTTCGGTCATCCTGTTTAGTTGCATATAATTATCTGTGTAGACCTCTTCCCCTTCATCCACCCACTGGACAGAAACACTTGCTCCTTGGAATAGACCATTAGTTGTGCACAGGGATAGGTGCGTTAGGCATCCTGCTTATAGGATAAGACTTGAGGCAGGAAAATCTTGGGTGCTCCCATCACGTGTGGGATGAGTAAGCAGACGTAGCATGTGCCATTCGCCCTCTCTGTTCCCAATTGCAACATTTCATTGTACCAGACGTTTCCCGATGATATAATTTGCCCTTTTTCTGTGTCATGAAGGAATGCCTCTTCAACTAATACATTTCTTTTACTTCTGTTTACACTACTATTTGAACCTTCAACACTTTTTCCTTTAAAAAGAAAACATAACAATAATATTAATCCTATACTAATGCATGTTAATATCATTACACTCCATGAAACAGAACCTTTTTGCTGTCTATTTATAATGACAAACACTCTCTCCTTCTTCCCTTGTTGGTCTCCTATAAAGTCTTATTGCTGAGAAAAAGGTTAATGAAAGCTGACTAATACTTCCCATCTGATTGCACTCTGCTCCTCTCCTTAGAGGGAGCCTGTGCTCTTGTCCCTGTACACGTCGGTGATGTGAATCCATCCTCAGCAGCCTTTCATTTTAACAGCAGTTGGTGTTGCGGAGGTAACTGTTTGAGGACCTGTGAAGTACTCCTCTTTCCACTTTCTGACGTGGCTCTTTATAAACAATCTGTCACCTGAATAGAGAAGTGTTGCTTGCGGAAAGCCTCTTGCCTGCTCGTCACTGATTTGCTCTTTCTGCATTCTTGGATTTGTCTGGTGGAATATTTAGGAGAGCGTTTTTGTAAGTTCTGTGAGGTATACATTAATCTCCTCCCCCAATATTTTAGAAGTAGAATTAGCATCAGAAATTGTACGTGCCGGAGATATAGGTGCATACATTCTCCGACCAGTGACAGTTTCATGTGGACGATCTCTTCCAGGTGAATTTCACAAAGCAAAGCAAAGAGTGCAAGAGGTAAGCAGTACAACCATGACTTGCCAATCATCAGTGTTAGCTTAGCCAAGTGCTTAGTGCTTAGCCAAGCACTCTTTTAGTAAGCCATTCATTCTCTCAGCCAAATCATTTGCTTGCGGCCGGTAGCCAGTGCACAATTTGTGCCGAATCCCCAAAAGGGCAGTTATGTCCTTCAATCATTTGCGAACTGCTGACCATTGTCAGAGCGAATTTTGTCTGGGATCCCCCATCTTGGGATTACCTCCTTCACCAAGAATTTTGGAGCTGAGTGGACATCATTATGGACACAGGGACCAGCCTCAAGCCAACGTGGAAAACGAGCACACCTCAGTAAGCATGTATTTATAAGAGTTACATCTGTCTTGCATATCAAATTAGTCTATATGCAAGTCACAGAAGGGCCCCTTCCGGTCGCAGTAATGTTCCCACTCAAACCTTTGATAAATCATACAATTATTCCCAAATTCAGGCACTTTTTTGTATACATTTGGCACAAACTAGTCACCACTTATCCCCGCAGCCACATGCTCTTTCGATATGTAGGCAGGGTAGTGAAGCTGCTCCAGTGCCACATTCAACCACCTTTTGGCACCACCACTTTGCCTGTGCTGTCATGCCACCAAATTAAATCTGTTGGCGACAGAGATCACCCTCTTTTCTTCCACAGCTCCTTTTCATCATTTGGTGCTTCTCTCTGTAACTCTGTTATCTGAACTATCAATGTTGCATTGAAGCACTCTGTCAGTGCATTGTATTCTTTAGTTGCTTTCCGTAATGCTGTAAGTGGGAATTTTCTCCTTCTTGCCAAGGTACAGCACATATGTCCCTTCTGGCAAATATGCTACTTCTTTTGCTGCTGCTCTGTCTACTCTTTTGTTGCCCAGTGAAATACAATCTTGCCCACCTGTATGGGTCTTGCACTTTAGTATTGCCCATTATATTGGGAGCGGCAGTACTTCTCTTGAATCCTCTCCTTTCCCACCTTGCTACTCCTCAATGTACAGTGGAGGTTACGAAAGCAGAGAACGAAAATATATTAACTGCTGCCACTAATTATGCTGCTTGTGCAGAGTAGTGTGCTGACATTCATGTCTGTAATATATTAACAACTCCCCTTTCTCGTGTATTCCATGTTTGTGTCACACTACTGCTGAACCAGAATGCCTATGTCCTTAATATGGGTCAATACTTGAGCTCCCATCAATAAGGATCATGCCCCCTCCTTCAATTACTTTATCTTTGACCAGGGGGTTCCCTTTGTTCCTGTCCATGCATGCCTTACAGTCGTGTGTATAATCTCCGTCCTCAGTGGGCTGTGCAATGAATTCTGCTAGGTTAACTGATCTGCATCTTAGAATTTCTATTACGGGGTTTTCCAGTATTATTTCTTAGCCTGATTTGGACCTTTCTACTACTGCAAACAATGCATGTTCCACGTACAAAATTACTGGGCATTCCATTATTATTGTTGATCCTTTGCTCACAAGGGAAGTGTCTTTGCATCACTGTGTCTAGTGACCCACTGTAATATGCCAGTGGCTTGTGTCCCTGTCCCCTCTTGTGTGTCGATATAGATTACCGTCTGAGTGAGAAAACAAATGAAACCTTTCTTTGTAATTGGGTGTGGCCAATATTGGCGCATGTGCTTGTTCTGTTTCGAGCTCATCAAAATTTGAAATCATATCAGCTGTTCATTTTATATTGCTTTTGTTTTTCTGAGCTTCTTTAAGTGCCTGCAGTAGAAGCCTGGTGTATGTGTAGTAATCAAAGACCCATGTTCTGCACTAATTGCATAGACCCATAAACTGTTCCATCTCTTTCACTGTCTTTATTTTAGGTGTTTTATGTATTGCTTCAACCCTTTCTGGTGTTATTCTTCTCCCTCTGCTGATATCTGCCCCGAATAAACCATTTCTGTTTGGTAATATTGCAGTTGTTGTCTGTCCACTCTGTACTCCTTTTCAGCCAGCAATGTCATTAGTATCTTTCTGCACTCCTCTTCTGTTGTTCTACACACTAAAAGGTCATCTACGTATTGTATCACTGTACCTGCTACTTGTAAATTGCTCAAATCCTTTTGTAATACTCTGTTAAATATGCTGGGCCCCTCGAAATACCCCTGGGGCTTTCTTGAATGTTCAAATCTCGTCCTGCGATACGTAAATGTCTTGAGGTACCTGTAGTCTGGATGCATGGCAATGTAGACGAAAGCATTCTTCAAATCCACTGCTGTGAAGTATCGTGCCTCTGCTGGAATACTGCAGAAATATGTTGCTGGATTTGGAACTATTGGACGTTCTGCTTCAATGAGTTGTTAAGAGGGCAGAGATCCTGTATGAATCTCCACACTCTGCCCTTTGATTTTTTAATCAAATAGATTTCCGTATTGCAAGGTGATGTAGATTCATGTATGATACCTTGCTGCCATAAGACATGCAGTGTCTCCTATATACCCTCATCTGCTTCTTGTGAAAGGGGGTATTGCCCTCACTCAAGGCAGCAGTGCACCTTCCTTTATCTTAATATGCATGGCTCCCGCCTCCTTCAATATTACTACATCATGGGATCCTTTGGGCCATAGTTCCTTTGGAACGTTTTCAAAATCCTCCTGCATGTATTTTGTCTCTTTTTTCACCAATTGTGTCATCTGGGGCACTGCTCTTTTCTTTATCTGTGCTGGACAGGGTATTTTCAGCTGGAACATTACCTCTCCCTCCTCTTCGTCTTTTGTAGCGAACAACACTGTGTCTGTTACTCCTGTCTGTGGGGGATCTATGCACAATATTGATCGCCATCTGTAGCAAACAATGTGATCATGTCTTTTCTTACTACCACTTCCTCTAGGTATAGAAGTGTGGTGTGCCGGGTGTGATTGTTTACATGCATTGTGGTCTGAATACAAATTCATTTGAAAATCGAAATATCTTTCCTTGTATCCCTGGCACCCATCCTAACAGTACTTGCACTCCATACAAGAACACTCTGTGTATCAACACTGCCACTCTGGGAACAATCCAGCTGTAGTACACGCCATCCCGTCCTCTGAAAACGTGATTGTGGCTTTCAGTTTGCTTAACACATCTCCTCCTAGTATGTTGATAGGTGTGTCATTTGAATACAATAATGGTGCTAAATGTGTTGCACCCCGTAAATCTTTTGTTAGAGGAACAGTTTGAATTCTCCCCGAAAAGCCTTGAATGTTCAATTTCCTATTCGATAGTGTGTATCCCTTTTCGTTTATAATGACCTAGTTGCCCCTGTATCTATGAGAAAGGAAAATCCACTCTGTCCTATTTGAACTGCTACTTCAGTTACAACCCATAAGAGTGATGTCTCTCTGCACTTAACCCAAGTTCTGATGAGACTGACGCACTTGGTCCCTGTTGCCCCCGCACCCCACGCACTTCCTGTTTCCGTTCACCTGCATACTCTCAATGTACCATGCCTAGTAAGATCGTTTGTCTTGTGTTCCCTATGTCTTCCCCTCCCATGCATGGTTGCGCTTTGAAACACTTTTGTCTAAGCGCATAATAAATAAACAATCAATCAATCAATCTACCTCGGGCCCCTCTTCGGGGTCTTCAGTTACTACAAGGACAGGACATATTTGCACTTCCCGTGGGCACCCCTATTGGCAAAAAATTGTTTGTTGAAGATGTGAATGTATTACCGCACACCACTGTGACCCCAGTGTACTGAGACACGTCATTCTGTCCCAATATTGTCACCTTCTCTTGTGTGTGTGTCTGTGATGGTGCTTGAAGTATGCTTACTGTACCCTGCATTCCAGCTATCACTCCTCCTTCGCTGGTACTTGTCCCTGTATCGGTAAAACCTGCGTCTGTGTGGGTTGCAATTGCCTTTGCTACACGCAACTCTCATCTAACAAGGTCTGCCACTTACTACGCAACCCTCTGCTCTAACGCAGATGTGCCACAGCCCACTCACTCCCTATCGGGTAAGTGGACCTAAAATCTATGATCAATCACCCTCTACCTCTTGAGGGTGCGTCCTATACACCATGAAAATAATCCCTCCCTCTACAGGAGCGTTAATGCACAAGTACACTCATGTATCCTTCTTCAGAGATTCTCAAGTCCTCTCGACCCCCGAATTTTCCTTTTAAGGACAGTACTCCTTCCGAGTGCAGGGAGCGTTCCGACCAGGCAGACCTTCGTGAACTCGTCTGTGTAGAGGTCTTAGGACTGGTCTTCAAACGCTTATCCGCACTCCTCCGGGAGTATAGCTGGAATCTGCAAGTTTGGTCGAGAAACCTAAATCCCTGTACAAAAATGTACTGTGCATCTCCTCCAACTCACCTGTAAAAATTACAAAAGAAGTCTAAAAAGGAGTGTACACCAGGCAAGAAGTAACACAATTTATTCTTGGCCCAGGCACAGCTGGGAAACCGAAATTCAAACAGAATGCAGAATAGAACTGTATGGAACACACTGTCAAAGATACGCCGCAAAAGCCTTTATAATATCATAAACTAATTAGCATCAAAACACATTGCAAAATTAGGACATTCTTCCACGGGAGGCTGATTGGCGAGATCATGTCATTCCCCTATAGAGGGACATAGATTATCCTAAAATGATTGGGAGTGAGGCAGAGTGTCTTGGTGTCTGGGCATTGGGCCTTTTGAGGGAGTGTCCCGGCGTCCGTTCATTGTTTATAGCTGCTTCTCAAGACCTGACTTGACCGGGGACTTGACCGGATACGCCTAGTGCGTGGTAAGTGCTGCCATAGGAGGCTGCTCACCGAACACTACATTTCGATCTTCGCAACTCTGTGCACGTCACTGACCCTGTTTCTTGGCTTGCAGCATTTTAGAATCTCAGCTATAACTCAGAGCATGCTCAAATGTTGCACACTCACTGCCAATACTGCAGTCACTACTAAATGTGCTACTTTAGGGAGGCAGCACTTACAGTCCAACCACTCACAGTCTATTGACTTACTTCAAGACTTGATGTTAGAGGGGCATGTGGCGTGTCACATGGAAACCACGCTGGACCTGCCTCTGGCCTTCCATATTAATGCAGGCTCCCCTATGACATCTATGAAAGTCTCCGCTCGTGCTGTGCCCAAACAATCATTGAAGTACCTGAATCAATCATCACAGAGCTACCCAAAAAGGACAGCAAACCTGGGTGACATAGTGGGGCAAATAAGAGTGATACGAAAATTACTAACAGCAAATTACCTCTCTACCGTTCTGACTGATGAATTGATAGCTTCTATGCCTTGATTGGGATCTAAGACTACTGAAACAGGGATAGAGGCATTTATCATTCCTAACATATCTCAATATGCAGAAGTAACCTGCAGCTCTCCTGTTCCCAATGTGTTGGCAATTCAAGTTCCACTTAGCTCAGTGCACCCAGGGTGAGTGGAACTACTCACACAGGTTGCTTTGGACTAACTGCACACAGAGCTGCTATTTGGAAACAATCCATCTTTGGAGCATAGAGCGATCAGCATAGGACATCTGTTTGAACAACCTTCCACACATTCCCTACCAGAATTATTCTGTCTCGATATGTCCATTGTGCCTGACGATCTAGCTGAAGATCAGAGCTACCATACGTGAGACCTGGAAGATAGCAATTCCTCAGCAGCCATGTTCTTCATCTTAGAATCATTGACGTCTTTTCACCAAAATGCCAGGGGTAGCGGAAGTGACATCACGCAACTCTTGACCCCCTGATGACATCATAGGAAGTGATGTCATTTGACCCCACCCCAAAGTGATATCGCGGGAAGCGATCGAACACGACCTTTCACCAGTTGACAAAACAGGAAGTGGCATCACATAGCATTGTACACTACGTAAAATATGGTTACGATATCACTATAATGTGATGTACATTTCATAGAAGAATGGATCGCCATATGTATCGTTAAGATCAGTGTGTATAGGCCCATATTACCAAATTACTACGATTGCAAGCAGACATCCATGACCAAATGATAATAATGTGTTATTATATAGCACTTAAGCTTACGCGCTTTACATAGAAGAAATTTACACCCAATATCACCCAACCTGTTTTGGTACCCATTTATCGACCTCAGAAGGATGAAAGGCTAAGTTGAGGCATTTGAGAACAGACTAAATCAGTGACTCACCCCCTGAAGTGTGCCTGTAATAAACCTTTAATGAGTCTAGCAATTATTGTATTGAATTCCAGAAAGACACATTTTTTGGCATTCCTATGCTTTCTTAGTTAGGTTCAGTGCTGAAAGTGTTAGGCTTGTGTCCCTCATGTTCTTATTTTTCTTCTTTTATGAAGGGGCCTGAACAAGAAAGTAGCCATTCCAGAATTAAAGAGCCACATGGTGCTGGCCACAGCCCAGGAGCTTGCATTGCAAAAACAAAAACATTTTTTTTTTTAGAGGTCGCAAGGGAGACCACAGCAACCCCCAAATGACGTCCCTGCTTAGAATCTTTCTTGACGTAATAACTGCTGATTAAAAGTGATGCTACTGCTGCCAAATATGAAGCATTGAGCAGCAAATATGATAAGTACACCCACCCAATCAATGAACTTCTGAAGGCTTCCTATTCTTTGGCTAGGGGTATGGACACAATGATCAAAAACAAAATACCATTCTTGGTCTTTTACAAGCTGAGCCCCAAATGACTAAGAAACGCTATTCTCTATTAATTGGTACCAGCAGAAAAAAGGGACAGTAAAACAGGCAGCTATGTACGAGGACCTATAGGAGGTAAAAAGGAAAAACAACAAGGCACTAAAAGACAGGACCACACAGTGCCCAAAGTGTAGCTCCTGTTCTGTGGTTCGCCCCGCTGGAGGGCCCCAAGTCACTCAACATCTAATATAGACATGGTCCATCAAGAATCTGAACGTCTTTCTACCAGCACCTGGATCCAGGTAAACGAGGATGGTAAGGAGTCTAACCCCCTGATGTTCACTCAGCTAAAACACCCATGACAGCTGCCCCTATTGTCAAGGTTTTACAGGTGCAAAGCCTATTCTGTGAGGGCCATAGGCTCCACCTAAATCGCTCTCGCTTTCTGGCCTTTTTACATGCAATTATTCCTTTGCGCTACGCAAATAGCAGCAACATCAAGATCGTGGACAAGTGTGAGAACACCCTCCAAGCCACTTCCTATATCCACTTTTACTTTAAAGATACCCTCCACTATATTTTGGAACATCTTGAGGCAATCTTCACATTGGGATACTAGTGTTCTATGATTGAACTGGCCAGTTTTAATGGCCAGAAATATCTGGGCTCCGTCGATGGCCCTAGGAAAGTTCCAACGCCATCCAGAAGGGTAGATAAGGGCAACGCTCCAAAGTCCATCTTAATTGTTAAACAAACGATAGGCCAGCCTTCACAGAACACTGTAACAGGGCATGGGATTCAGGGGCTCGAGTCACCCTGGTTATGGTTGTCGAATCTGGCAGAGATGATGGGGGCACGGGATTCCTAACCATGGACCCTCCCTCCCATTTTTAACTCTGATCTGGAATGCAAGGGGACATGCTAATTTATCATCCCAGGATGGTTAACTTGATCCTATTGATGGGTTTAGTATTGTCATGCTACAGGAGACCTGGCTTACGGCCCCTCTTGTGGTGGGTGGATGGATGGAGTTTTATAACAAGTGAGGCTGAGAAGGACCCTAGAGGCGTCTCAAAGGAGGCCTTGCATTGGGGGTAAATAACTCCATGGGGCTGTCCGAGGTCTCTACCACCTCTAGTAATATTCTAATGGGTAAAGTGCTTCCACATTCACAACCCACCCCTGCTTGCCTCTAGGAGATACTTCTCATTGTCATCTATGTACCCCCATATGAAGGGAGTGTATCTACCCTGCTCAAACAAATGGAGGGAATACTGAGTGACCAGAACTTTGAAGGCCCAATCATTCTCTGTGGGAATTGTAATGCCAGGATTCCACTATATGATTTGTCACTGGAAGAGGTACTCTTTGACAAGAGGATGGCTGCCATCAGTGGAATCAAATTGAGAGGGGGGCGGTGGTGGGCGTGTCTGCTGTCTATGTATGGCTTCTCAGTGATTAATGGCACTCACTCCTCACTTACCCCGCCAAACTTTACTCGGGTAGGCACAGGAGGGAGCAGCATCCTGGACTACTTGTTTGTCCCTCCATTGTGATGATATGTGTGAATACCCCTGCTGGGAGAACAATCACTTTCCTATTCTGGCACATCTGGACTTACGGACAATGACGCATGCTCCGAGGCCCACTGGCCATTTAAGTGTCAATACTGGTATGAACCACATTTCTTGGAGTAACTGGAATCTGGCTGTGGCTATTCCAGCCACGAGAGATACACTGGGCTCTTTTTTACACCTTGTGGTGGGGATTGTCCTCTCAGTGACTTCCCAGTTCAAGAGGGCTATGGGAATCATCAAGGGGTGCTCCCTGACAACTAACCATCCTAGGTAGGATGGGTCTTGTCCCCAGGAATCTCCATCGTCATTCTTTTGAATAGAAAATACGGGACCGAAAGAGGAAATTGAGGGGGGGCTGCCGGTCTTAGCCAGGCTCGAAGTACTGTCGACGACCCATAGCAAAAAGATCAATATTGCAAAACACAACTATCACAAATGGTTGAAGAACCATAAGTATGTTAAGGTGTGCCGTCGGCTGCGCCCTTGGTTAACTGGACTAACGCACTTGGCCCCAAAGATATACTGGGGATCATAGGAACCACTAACTCCTCCAGGGCTCGCGGTCCTGATGGGATTTGTGGTTCTATCATCAAGTCGGCCCCTGGTATCTGGTTGCAGGCCTTGCATTGTATATTCTGTAGTATTGAGACGCTGCAAGGTATTCCTAATTCTTGGCGCGGGAGCATAATTGTGCTGATACTAAAAAAAGGGCAGGCACGATGATCCAAAGAACTATCATCTGCTTGCCATGCTGGATGTATCTGCAAAAAATGTTTTCTCGGGTCCTTTTAAAAGAGCTTGAGGAATGGACAGAAAAATTCAACATCATCCCTTATAACCAGACAGGTTTCGGGAAAAATTCAAACACCAGTATCAATGTTCTCACACTCTCCACCTTAATTCAACAAGCGGGAATCAGGAAACATGCAGTCTACGCGGATTACTTCGATTTTAGTGCTGCGTTTGACACAGTGGGCCACAACAGGTTGTGGGGAAAGCAGTCCAAAAACAACATTCCTCCTGGGCTCCTAAGAATTATTATGCTGATATACTCTCAGACTAGGGTAATGATTAGACAAGACCAGCAGGGCGGGACTGCCTCTTGGATTCCAACAGTTAGAGGCCTTAAACAAGGCTGTATGCTGGCCCCTATATTGTTTAATCTCTACCTTTCCGATCGTGGTGAAGCCTTGGGATCGCCTGCTGCTGTTTCCAGTATATTACGGTCCATTCACATCCAATGGCTGGAATATACAGATGACCTTGCAATCCTGGACCTCACTCCGGGAGGGTTACAAATAAACTGAAAACATACGCTGGTGATAATTTCCTCATGATAGACATCTCTAAAACAAAAATGATGGTCTTTGAAACACAAAGTAGGAAAAGAAAAACTTGGTGCTGGACAATAGATGGGGTTAAGCAAGAGGTAGCACCCTCCTATAAATATTTGGGTATGCACCTAGGCTCCAGTCTGCGTGGTGCAATCCATTTTAATGAATTTAGATTAAGGTCCAATGTGACCTTGGGGGGCATCCGCTCCTTTGCCCAGAAGGGAGGGGAGTTTCTATTGGATCTTTGGTTCAACTATACCAAGCCAAATTGGTAGCCCTTGTGCTCTATGGTGCTGACATTTGGTCACTGTCAACTTTAGATGAGGTGGCCAAACTGAAACTTTTTTGGAGCCTATTATGTCTCCCTCAATGTACAGTAATTGAGGCAGTTCTAGTGGAGTACAAAGTGTTGCCCACTCTATGCAGAATTTAACTGAGCTGTTTGACTACACTGTGGAAGTTGATCAATGTCCCGGGGGGCGTTCTTCTGGCTCTGATATTTGACGCCTAACAGTCCTGAGCCCCTCTGATGCAGTCCAGTGATGTGGTTAAGCTTTGTACTATGGCCAAAAGATGGCTAGCAAAGGCTCCTGGGAATTTGCTTGACTCTCCCTACCTTCAATGTAAGGGAACCATGAAAGCCATACATGTCAATTTTTGTCCGGAACAGGCGACAGTGAATCTCAGTACAAAAAACTCTGCCACTGAGTACATGGCTGACATCTTGAAAAGAAAGGGCACCCCATACATTTGACAATTTGTTGATAATTACCTATGGTGGGATTACCTAAAATTAAAATGGAACATCATCAGAAATAGGGAAATTGAAGGAGCATGGTGCCCGGTTGCAAGAACTGGAATTGAATGCCGCTTCTGTGGGAAAGGGGAGTTGGAATTGGTGAGGCACCTGCTATGAGAATATGCAGCTTTCACATCTTCAAGGGTGGGTGTTGAAAGACGATCCGCAGAAGCTGCTGATCTCTGACAGACCCTCATGGAGCACTGAACCTCCTTAATTACAGCTGAGCACAGTACACCCCCGGGGGAAAGGGGACGTGGATAAAATAACAAAGTAACAGATTCTTTCTGCACCCTCAGGAAAATCTGTAGCCAGAGAGGAAAATAACGGTTACAACAGTAATCAGCCACATTTCTTAATTCATCTGTTTTAAACTTACTGGTAGCGCAGAGGAAGATTATGCATTTTTCTTGCACTGTATTGTGTAAATACTCTTTCACCAAAAATAAAATAGTGCTTCCAGTAACTAGTACTTCTACTTTCTTTCAATTTTACTTTAACCTGAGTTATATGCCTTTAACTGCTCCACAAGAAATTATTCCTCTCCCTCAAGAAGAATTGAACTATTTCAACAAACTGTTTCTGAAGGGTTAATAGTTGTAGAGTTGCTTCCGCGACACCTGCACATGCTCCTCATTCAACCCCAGTTGCACAGTCATACCGTGCTCCTGTCTCCATAGATGTCAGCTGGTAGTCAACGCGCAAACCACGAGAACCAATGCTCCTTAAAGAATATGTTTGTGCTTTTGAGGCAAAGAGTTCTAATGGCCAAGTGGCGCGCTGAGATTGCAGTTCTAATTTATGTGAATGCCACCCACGTGCTGAACGCAAAGTGAAATTGACATTGAACGCGTCAGCCACAAGGTAAAGAAAGAAAATCAATAATGTAACTGACTTCCGTGGAAGTCCTACTGAGTGAGTGCCCTTCAGGATTTAAAACGAGCGAAGGGATAGAGAAAACATACCCCGGTGCCAAAAGCAACCTAATAAATTAACTTTACACGAGGGGAGTTTCTTTAATCTACAAAACATGAGAGCGAGATTGACTAAGGAAGACTATTTTCTTGCTCCGATTAAAAACGGACAATGATCTTTCTTCCCGATTCACGTAAATAGATGATCTGCTGTAAACTACAGTGAGCGTAGGAAAGCAATTATCCAACGTACTCTGCATACGTAAACGCTGTCAGTTTCACAATTCGGTTTCATTCACCCGACTGAATGCTACGAGAAGCAGAGAAACGAAGATTAAAGACGCGCCCAGTGCCAATAGTAATTCATCTAGTGAGTTATCTTGCTCATATCTCCTCACTCCACTGTACTTGATGTGCTGCCCAACATTTTAACAATAATGTACACAAATCATTTGGTACATCGAAACAGTTCAATAGTCTTAAAAATGAAATTTGGCAGGTGAACGTAGCTCTGAGTGATGACTGTTCTCTCTCAGCAAACGTCACTAGCAGGACCTCCACGACTGTTCCTTTCAGCCTGCTTAATTAGGCCTCCGGACTTGGGCCTAAAACACTGGAACCTCCAAAGACCTGACCAATTTAGCTGGTGTAAAACAATGAAAGGCAGTTGAAAATGTTTCTCCACTGATCTTAAGGAATCCCCAGCCAATCAAATCACTAAACAGTTCCTCCATCTTGGCTTGTGCTACTGTCAACACTCTAAACAAATTAGTTAAGACCTAACCAGTGTAACTTCACAAACTACCCACAAAACCTAATCATTATGGTTTACTTCAAACCAACCACCTTTCCCAAGGAATAACCTACACACCCTAAAATAGGTAAACCCTGACAATTATCTACCACACTCTGTTTTGGAGGAAAATTGTTACAATGTTTAAAATACTAATATGAATGGACTGTGGGTAAACTGAGCATGATAACAGGAATGTAATCATATTGTCTTTACTGTATACATTATTTCTGAAGGCGACATTGGTGTTCTACTCTGTTGTCAAAAGTTTAATGAACTATACCACAGCGAAAAAGATATAAACAATAAAAAAATGTTAATGGGTCCTGCAAACCTTACCACATCACCCATGTGACATCACAGTCCAACCCACAATTCCCACATCATAGCGCCAATTCATGAAACATTTGAGATGACCAGCGGATCTTCTTTCTTCTGCCGCCAGTCATCTCCATCCGTTTCTCATGAGAATGCATTTGATCATGACACTGCAAGAGCCTTGAACCACAAGCAAGTTACCATTTTAATATTGAATTTTAGGAACTCTTTGAATTTCTTACCAGGCTAAGATATACAAAAGGGGCAATTTGAAACCGACATGGGCATTTTGAAACCACCAGTAGACCAGCTCCATAAACTAATATGCCAAATTATAAAATGGTTGTGCATTCACTGTTTTTTCACGGGACCTATAAACTCTGCTTCCTAACCTCGAAAGTAACAAAGGCTGTTTGCTTGCTACCGTAGGATCCTGGGAACATGTAATTTGCAATGTGCTGCCAGCCTCTGCAGCCACTGAGCTAGTTAATGAAATGTGAACTAATTTCTAAGAAAGCATGCTTTGAGGCCTTTTCACAGCACCTCGGTCTAGTGTTAAAGCTTGTTTACTTACCTGTGACTCAATTTTATTGCCTATATGTTATTAGCTTAAAACACAATTATTAAGGGCATTCCCCAGGCTAGTCCACATAACAGTGTGGCTATCAATGCAGCCCCCTCCTCTTTTAGTGGGCTAATCCTGCAGCTGGGAAGTTCACGCCTTTTTACTGCATTGAACTTGCATTTTTACCACAGTACAATAATGAAAGAAGGAATGTAACTAAAAAAGCAAATACATGGAAAACAAACACTCTAGTTCGGGAAAATGGCTTGAGGCGAAGAGGCCCAAAAACATGTCATTGACATGGGGTTATTGAGCTGAGTGTGAGGTCAAATGACGCCAAGACATTTCATTGTCATGGCTGGATTGAGATGGCTGCATTGAATTGGGCTTGAGGTGGAATGACCCCCAATAACATTTCACTGACAATGCTCCGTTGAGTTTGGTATGAGATGAAATGACCCAAAAAACATTCATCCACATTTATGTGTTTAGTTGGGCCAAAGTGAGGTGGAGTTTATTGAGATGCAATCAATCCGTTGTGTATTTTTCACTCATGAGAAGGGGAGGGAGGATCAAGCCAATTGCCAGTGTCTCTGGAGGGGACTGGTGGTGATGCTTACTGCCACTAAAAGCTATGGGCTCAAGAGATTATGTACAGAACGTGACTGCGACTCTCCCGTGTTGGTGCCAGTCATGTTTTGTACCCTGTTGTTTTAAGTGCGAACCATACTCTCAATGGAACCCTGGAAGCTGCATGTACACAACCCTCCCCCATTGGTTGGCACGAGATGCCTCCTTATATGCACAGGCCACCTCGAGCCAATGAATGGAGGGAAGAGGGTTAGTTAGAGGTTGTGGATAGGCACGGGGAAGCAGAAAAAGCAGAAAGAACATTAGTGAAAACACAATTGATAGAGATGGGGGAATATTAGGGAAACACCACCATCTATACCCTACACCTGCCTTACTTCTAGCAACATAGCAACTAGAATGCACCCATAGACACAGTTTACTCTTTGACCAACTGTGGTACAAATATAACATATACTCCCATGCCTTAATTAGGGTCTCTGGACTCTTGCAAAACATGACATGATTAAACGCTCCACATGTGTGCATAACTTAACATGTTCATTCTCTCATGACTCTTGTCGATGGAGATAGGACATAACGTAACACAGGACAAAACCACATAACACTCATCTGTTCAGAGCTTTCCATAGTCCATAATCAGCAAAGCGTTTGACTATTAAAAGAGAAAAGAGGGATCATAACAAAATGCAAGGTCACTCTTATCCTTCTCCCAATTCCATGTTTCTGCACA
The DNA here is from genome assembly GCF_040938575.1 of Ambystoma mexicanum. NCBI lineage: Eukaryota > Metazoa > Chordata > Amphibia > Caudata > Ambystomatidae > Ambystoma > Ambystoma mexicanum. Next base: position 92,005,877 of record NC_090935.1, on the reverse strand, counting down.
CAGACCAACATACAGTATTCTTTAGAATACTTAAACGAAGACCTGCTGAAGTGACCAGCTGGAATGCCAACTCGTCCGACTCGCAACGCGCTATTTGCGCTGATCTGCAGAGAGTGCCAAGTGCTTTCAGAGCTCACCGCTCGTGGTATGTCACCACCGCTCCCGCTGGAACAAGATGCATGCAGAGACCTTCTGCACTCTGCTGACTTGTGCGGCTTGTAGCCGCTTCAACCTTAATCGCAAGCACCAGTAAAAGGACAGACCTCCCTTGTCACCGCGTGCGTGTCCTGTGACCAGGTGCACAGCCCACTGGGAAGTGTAGTTCACTTCCTCAACCTGGGTTTTCAGGCTGCTCCAACGCATGGATTTCTGACACCGATTACAGTAATCTGAGTCTGAAGATTTATTTTTTCAAATTTTTTTTTATTAATATTTACAACAAAATTAAAACATTCCCCATACCCCCCTTCCTCCAACCTATCTGCCTGAGGATCCCCCTTAGTACTGTTCCATTCCTAACCCACATGGCACTCAGAATATGTTCATAATATGTTGTTCATTATGTATGTTCATAATCTGTATACTGTGCGGGCACCATTGTTTCATATAGTCCTTCTGGAGATAAGTCAGCACTCTGTCCCAGTTCTGTTTTAAGTTGGCTTGCTCTCCCTGAGTACGTACGGGCCCATTCCTCCGATATAAATTTCCATATCTTCCGAAACCAATCCTGCTCTGTAGGCCTTTGTGCTGTTTTCCACCTTTGTGCCACTTCTAACCACGCTGCTATGAGCAGAACAATAAAGGTGCGTTTCTGCCTTTTAGTGTGAGACTTAACTTTTTGATCCCAAAGACCCCATAACCACACCTTTGTTTCCATGGAACTCAAATCCTGAAACATTCCCTCCAAATGTGCCTTTACCTCGACCTCAAATGGTTTCAAACCTGGACAGTTCCACCATATATGTCTCCAATCCCCCTTAACCTTACAGCCCCTCCAGCTGAAAATTGATGTGATCGGATACATAGAGTTTAGACTCTCTGGAGTATAGTGGCATTGGTACATAACCTTATACCACATTTCCCTTACTTGTATGTACCGTGTTAGTTTTGGTATAATTCCCCAGATGTGTTCCCATTGTTCTCTTAACATGACCTTACCTAATGTGGTATCCCGCCTCTTTATAAATTTCTATTGAACCTGAGTTGTGTCGTTGTTTAAAAATGTATATAATATCGAGATCAATTTTCTCAAATCCATATGAGTCATATGTCTCTGGGCAGCAGTTGTAAATTCTACGCTAGAAAGCCAATGCTTCAGTTGGATGTATCACAATCTATCTTCCTCGGTTATGCAAATATTAATTATACAGTCGTCAAATGTTCTAATTGTCTGATCTTGGATCATATCTCTTATTTTTTCACAGCCCTCTTCCTTCCACTTCGTAAAGGCTCCTCGTTCCATAGCTGAATGGAATTCGGGATTATGAAAAGTCGGGAGTAATAGAGACAGGCTTGGGGATAGGGCCCCCTCCTTCATTGCTGTGTCCCACAATTCTGTCACTAAGTCCACTATCTTGCTGTTACGTACATTGGTAATGCCCTTCTCTGTCACTTTCAGTTGAAAGGGAGCTCTCAACCTCTCTAAATTAACTGGGTTTACTAATAAGTTAAATATTTCAGATTTCTGCCTGTTAATTTTTAAACCTGAAACCACACCATAATCCTCTAGTTCCGCCTACAATAATGGTGACACCTTTTATGGACCCTCTATTGCGATTAGCATATTGTCTGCGAATGCCATAGCCTTATGCTCTTCCCCGACCATGTTTATACCTTTAATCGCATCCGAATCCCAAATCCTCACTAACAGAGTTTCCAAATAGATAGCATATAAAAGAGGGGGTAGAGGGCATCCTTGTTTCGTGCCGTGGTTCACCACAATCTCACTAGATAGAGTACCATTCATTGCCAAATCAATAAAGCTTGTGTATTTGTATTGGCCGTTTTTTCGATCAGATGGCAAACCCTGCGAATATTATCACTAGTCTGTCTCCTAGGTATGAACACCGATTGCCCTAACCCTATAAGTGTAGGCAGGAGACCCATCAACTGATTCGCCAATATTTTGCTTTACCTTTTGGCATCTGTATTTATGAGCTCTATGGGTCTATATGAGCCCGGAATGTCAGATCTTCACCTGGTTTAGGAAACACAATCATCTGGCCTCATTCATTGAGTGCATGATCTTACCCGTTTGTCTAAATGAATTAAATAGAATTGTAAATTGTGGCGCTAACGTGTCAAGGAATGTTTTACAGAAAATCACTGGGTATCCATCCGGCCCCGGAGCCTTATTTCCCAGTTTGTTTCATTTGAAACACCTTGAAATATCCTTGTGCATGGTTCAGTGCCCTCTGAAAAGTCCTATATGCACCCTTCTCCATTTCCACCTGTATCTATTTACCTTTATTGACCAGTTCTGCTACTTGTGACCTTCCTTGTTTATCGCTTGCCGCTTTAATCGCTATGAGATTCCCTCTCATTACCGCATTGAAGTCATCCAAACCACTTCCTGGGCCATTCCCAGAGTCTCATTCTAAACAAAATATGTCTCGATTTTATCCTTTAATGTTCCTGCTAAAAACAGATCTTGTATAATGTCAGTTGAAAATGTCCACCTCCATAGGTCCCCCGTTATATTTCCCAACCCTATCTGCATTAGCAGCTGAGCATGTTCGGATAAAGAGATAACTCCCAGTTCTATCTGTTTGAACCTCCCCAACAACCGTGTGGATACCCATATGTAATATAGTCTGGACTGGGATAGATGTACATGGGAGCAGAATGTATATCCCTTGTCTTGTCCTTTTGTCTCTTGCCAAGTATCATATGAAGCTAAAGTAGTGATTTTTTGCATCAGCGCTTTATAGGGCACCTTTATATAATGAGCAGCTCCCAAACTCCTATCTATCAGGGGAGCCCACGCCATATAACATTTTCCTGCTTATAGTATAACCCTTTAGCAAATCCCTACAATTGTGAAAGCGCCCCTCTTAAGAATCCATCATGTTCCTTATTGGAAGCATATACATTTGCCAATGTGTAAGTCCAGGGCCCAAGTGTTATGTAAAGAAAGACCGATCTCCCTCCCGCATCCATCCTAGTGTCCAGGACTTGTACCCTTATTCTATCACTTATTGCAATTAACACCCCTGTCATTTTGTCTACTGAATTAACCTGATATAGATTGGAGTAGCCTTTACCCATTTTCCAGATGTGGGTCTCTTGGTACATTAGGATATCAGGTTTTTCCTCTTTCACATATCTCTCTAACTTCTTCCTCTTAACAGGTGTGTTCATGTCTATCACATTATAAGACATGATTTCAACTAATGCAACTGGAGAAAATGATTACACATGTCCCGTTTAGTTGCAAGTATACTCTTCTCCACCTTTTCCCCCAGGCAGATCCCACCCCTCCCTTCTCCTTCCCCCCTAAACCAATCCCAATAACCTACAATATACCTCCCTCTATCCCCCATCCCTACCCTTCCCTGACGAGAGGCAACGTTCCTATTATTGCCCGGACCAAATGTCCATCGCCGTCAGTTCTCTACATATCAGAGTTCTGTCGCGGAGAGTCCTAAACCCCACTCTTAGATTTCAACCACCATACAACCACGCTGTGGCCCCCATGGGCTGCATTTTTACTTGATACGTGTGTCTGCTTGCAAAAGTCTCAAAGTGCTCTCCCGGGGGCCGCTGATGTTCCAAATAACCAATCTCTTACAATATGTGTCTAACGATCTGCATCATTTTTCAAGAGGGGCTTAAGATCGCGGCTTTCCCTGCTCATTTCTCTTGCTCAACACCATCTTCCATCCCCCAGCCTTTTCAGCCTGTCTGTCCAGTCTGTCAGATGATCTGTTGCTGGCCTGACTGCCAATATCCTCCTCCTGTAATTGAAAAATATGCCTTCCCTCTTTGCAGGACGTAATCCTATGCTGCCTGACCTCCCATGTGAAGAGCAGTCCAAATGTAAACGTCCATTTATATCTGATTTGTTACTGAGCCAAACATTTCACCATGGGGCCCATAGCCATTCTCTTTTGAAGTGTCATCTGGCCCAAGTCTTGGTATAGCTGGACTTCATTGCCATTAACCTTAATCAGGCCTGAGGTTTGTGCTGACTTCAGTGGGGATTCTTTTTGGCCAAATAATGTAAACACCATCAGTACGTTTCTTGGTCACACTCCCGGATCCGATCTTCTTGGCCCAATTCTGTGTACTCGATCCAAGTGGACCGCCTCCTCTTTGTCCCCTGAAAGAAGGTCCACAAATATATACTGTACTGCAGCTGACAGGTCTTTGTCCTCAATAGATTTAGATACATTTTTGATACGAATGTTGGATCTTCATGATCAATTTTCTAAATCCTTTCACTGTATTTCCAATTTTTGTGAGATGCAAGAAACATGTTTCAGGTTCTCGTTTTTGCTTAAATCTTACGCCATATCCTCTAATGTTCTCTCCGTCATATCGACCCTCTCTTCCAACTTTACATTGGTCTTCAGCTCCTGCAGGGATTGTCTCATTTCATCTTTTAATTGACCAAATTGGGATTGAACATTTATCATAAATTGATCCTGAAATTCTTTAAAGCACTGTTGCAGATCTTCTTTGCACATAGCCATTGCCACTATTGCTGGACTCAACTTCACTGTTGTGTCCTGATTCTCCATGCCTCTTACCACCTTAGGTGATTTCTCCGTCCTCCACAGTTTTTTGATGCTGCTATCCTTGTTTTTCATTAGGGGGTTTCTGCCCCAACGTCTCTGCCTTCTCCTTGCATTTGGACAACAGGAGCTATTATGTATGCTCGAGCTATGTATTTCCTGCTGTACACTGTACCGAAGAGTAAAGGAAATGTATTCTTCTTTGTGCACCTTTTGACTCTGTTTCACCCTATTCCAGTGTACACTGATGGATAGAGATCCGGGGGTAGCTATATCCTCCTGTCCTGTCTCCTCCCAATGCCGGGGCTCCTAATATAGGAGGTGGTAATTTGTAATTAACCTAACTCCTCCTCACTATTTGTATCTGTGTTTCCCTTATTCTCATGTGCTGCCACTTGAACCACACTTCATGGAGTGCCACCTCGTTGCCCTAAGAGAAGTGTAAAGACGCCATGGTATCAAACTGTTAGACAGACACAAGTAATCACAGTTCAAGGGTGTTTATTGAAACTCAATTGGGTTTGAAATACACCTATCTACACCTCAATCTAAAGATGGGAGCAAACTACGACCATCAAATAATAATAATGCAGTCCTAGTCGAGTCTGCCAAAATAAAAGGGCTTACACTAATAAACCTGTTGCCAAACCTTACTTCTGAATACAAATTGTGTGGGAAACAAAGTTATGTAAAAGAAAAGTGTTCAAGAAATGGTATGTCAGGACATTCAAGCCGTTGGCTTCCCTTCCCCACGTTTTCAGCACGGGAAAAGGTGGCACACTCGAGCCTAGCACACTCTCTGGCTTCTCTACCACGAGGATGCATTTTAAAACTTCCACATCAGGGCCTTCTGTGCCAAAGTCTCTTTGCCATTCAAAGTATCTTATTTCAGAGGGCCTGATGCAACACAACAAAATTAAAGTTCCTTTCTCTTTAGGATTTCACATATACAACTTCTCGGGTGATTTACTATTTACCCCGGGTCCCCCTCTGCCGGGCTCATACCCACTTTGACACAAAATCTTCAATTGATCTCCCTCCCTGGGCTCGGACCAAATATACAACTTCTCGGGTGATTTACTGTTCACCCCGGGTCCCCCTCTACCAGGCTCAGACCTACTTTAACACAAAACCTTCATTTGGTCGCCGGCCGTCGGGGTCGGATCATATTTCTCTACTTTATCAAAATTGAAGACTTTCGACTGTGCGCAGGAATTTGCTTGATCCATCGCAGGACCACTTCAATTCACAATTACTCATTCTCTTTTTAATATAACATTTTCTCACTTTCACTTATGCCACTCCTCACCTGGATACCTTACAGAGATCTTCGATTGAGCACCCATGTGGTGCCGGACCACTCTGTCAAAGGTATTGTATCTTGTTTTTAAAGTTCAGTCACTCATCAGCAGTTCAACTTTATTCTTCTTATCATACGTATTCTAACAAAGTTCGTCCCAACGCTCCCCATACAATGTTGCTGCTTGCAACCTTGGCTTCAACACAGACCAATCTTTTATTGGTCTCCGCAACTCACCAGCTGTTTTGATTTCACTGACGGTGCTTTGTTCTTGGAGCCAAAGACAGTACCACAGCTGCTGGTGATTCTCCCCGCCTTGATTAATGATGTGGGAGGGCACCAGGTATCTCTGACACACATTGCAGGATTCTTCAGCCTGGTTTCCTGGTCTTACGCTTTCTATTCTCGAGGATTCAGGAAAGTTACGGTTCCTGGTTGAAAGGTCAAGGGATCTTCCCTCCATGTGAACCCCTTCTGTTTTGCCGTCTTTCCTCTCTCGTTCACCTGCTGAACAAAACTTCTGTTTCCTCATGTGCTTTGCCTTGCTCAAAGTGTGCTCTCATGCTCTGCCTTTTATCCGTGTTGGGAAGTCTAATGGAAGTCAGGTGTGAGTGATTTTTGATAATTGCCTGACCTCACCTAACCATCGTATTGGGACACGGCTCGGGTGTTAGTCTGTTTTCCCTTATAGCAGGCTGTCAGGCTGTCAGTGAGAACATGTTAGTGTTGTAAAGGGTGGGAGGTAGAGTTCATTCATATTCTTCTGAGTAGGATGGGTTAAATGTGTTACAGGGAAGGGGATACCACTCGCACCATCCAGTGCCCCACTCCCCGTAGACCCCTCACCCAGATGATCCTCGCGCACTGGTCGACCCCCAGGAACTGGATCCAAAAGCGATGGCCATGCCCTTGACACCAGGATAACAGATCCCCAGGGGATGGTGGGTAAGAGACCTTCTGGTTTCTCACAGAAGCCTCCAGAAATTGCAGCTGCTCTGCCACCATCTTCCAAAGTCCTCCCAGGTTGGGTGGAATGTCCAAACCCGGGGAGCGAATCAGACCAGCTGCATGCCCCACCTCCTCCTATTTCGAATGGATTGTGTCCTCCAACGTATTACTTATCTTTGACATGTAATTTCCAGCTTCGGCTGCTTCGGAAAACCTTTTCGGTAGAGGGTGCTCTGCGTTGATGGCATCGAGTCGATGTCCCTCAAAGGCCTCCATCGAGGGTAACATCATTGGATGTTATAAGTAGCACGCACGGTGCCCATTGGCCTCAGTTCTGTTTTTCCACAAACGTGTTTTCTTCGAAACTCAGCATGCCTCGTTCAATTCGATTACGTAGTTACCTTAATTGCACAGTTACCTTTGAAAAAAATGTCTTTGTCTTCAACTCCGACAACCCCCCGGATTCAAAAAATGCATGGACTGCAGCTCCAAGATGTCCATCACGACTCTGCATCGTCTATGTCTGTGGTGCCTGGGAGAAAGCCATGACACTGATTCCTATTCCAAGTGTCAAGCTATGACAGGAAAGGCCTTGCGGGAACGAAAAGGGAAGCTGCAACTAGGCAAGATATTCATGCCCCGTAAGACCCGACCTGATTGTTCTTCGACCGCAGAGTCGAGAGACCTCTCTCCGAAGGATAAAAAACGCTTTAAGGTCCCAAAGTGGCTCCCGCCATTCTTCGTCCTCGACAAAGCGATCGAGGAGGAGGCACCATTGGTCGCCTTCGTACTCGTCAGGCGGCACCCCCAAGAGTGTAAGATGTCCCTCCAAAAAGTCGACGCCCGCGGAGTGGGAAGCATTCCTTGTAGAGATGTTTGTTTGTTTGTGTTCTTTTATTATTTGTATGGCGCACCAGACCCGAGGGTATTAGGGCTTATTGCACAAGATTACTCAAAACTTAGTTACACATACAAAAAGAAAATATATACATTGCACAGGATCACTCAAAGCTTAGTTAAACATAAGAAGGAGAATATACATTAGGTATAGTTACACAATAGAATTAGTACGGTTGCACATATGCAGTCTATTTACAAGGATAGGATGAGGTAATGGCAGGCAAGTGTGGCCTACGGCGAAAAGCAAAGGTTTGTAAGGTATTAATAGTCTAAGCAATGATCGGTGATAGGGTGGGCCAGTTAGTCAAGGTGTAGCAGGGCCACTAATGGTCAGAGTCTTTAAACCACTTTATTATGCTGTGTCGGAATTTTTGGTAAGACTGCTCCAGTCTCAGGGAGGAAGGAAGTGACAGTTTGAATCTGGGAGTCAGAAAGCAATTCGTATTGGAGAATCTGGTTATTCTTGTCTTGGTTTTCATGCCAATTCTGTCCGAGAGGTAGAGTGGAGCTACCTTGTTTATACATTTGTGAGTGAGCGAGGCAACTTTCAATTTAAATTTGTCAGCTGTGGACAGCCAGTTATTGGCTCTTCTCGTCTCAGAAATGTGTTCACTCCTAGCTATTCCTAGTGCGGCTCTAAGAGCGCTATTTTGCAGGAATTGGATTTTCTTGGTTATTTGTTTGTTTGCCCCTATGTACATGGCATTACAATAGCCGAGCTTTGATAGAATAAGTGCTCTGGCAAGGGTAATGCAGCTGTCATTGTAGAGGAAGGATTTTCCTGCTCATATCAGTTTGCAAGTATAGGCTCTGGCAGAGGCCATGGCATTTACCTGTTTGTTAAGAGAGAGAGTGGAATCCAAATAGAACCTCAAGGTTTTGACTTTCTTGGCGACTGTGATGATGTTGTGGTCGATGTTAAAGGCTGAATATTTGGGGCTCATTTTTTTTAGAGAAGATGAGGTGCCCAGGATGATGATCTCAGTCTTGTCAACATTCAGGCATAGTCCATGGGTGGCCATCCATGCCTGGATGATGAGATAGATCTTGTTCACCAAGGCCAAATCCTTTTCATAATCACCGGTAAGAGGTAGAAGGTTCTGTGTATCATCTGCATAGTTAGTGTAGGTGATACCCAGATGATCCAGATCATCGAAAAAGGGCTTTGTGAAGATGTTGTATAGAGTAGCTGGGACACAGGATCCCTGAGGCATGCCACACATGATGGGAATAGGGTCGGCTGCGGCCGTGGGTGAGAAGACTCTCATGGTGCGATCACTAAGAAAGGATTGTATCCATGCAATGGCTTCAGTAGAGAAGTGCATAAGACCGGGTTATCAACCAGATCAAAGGTGGCCGATAGGTCCAAGAGTAGAAGGAGGGCTGAGTCTCCTTTGTCTCTCAGTTCATCTATCTGGGCCTTCAAATCTATTAAGGCAGTTTCTGTTCCGTGCTGAGGTTGAAAGCCATATTGCCTTGATCCTAGGAAGGAATTTACTTCCAAGTGTTTTTGGATTTGTGTTTAGGCCATTTTATCTAGGATTTTCAGAAGAAATGGTACTGTAGTGATGGGTCGGTAGTTGGTGGGAATTGAAGGGTCTAAAGTCTGTTTTTTTAGTAGTGGGAGCACCCAAGATTCATTCAGGTCAATTGAGATGTTATTAGATGCAAATGACGCATTAATACGTTTTGTGATAAAAGGTGGCAGATCTCTGGCTGCATCCTTTATAAGTTGAGCAGGGCATTAGTCGCCTTGACAGTTGGATGGTTTGAGAGATAGTATGGTTTTTTCAGTTTCAATTATGGTGACTTTGGAAAACTTGAACCAAGGTGGTTTGACAGTGTTTTTGGAAGGGTCTAATAAAGTTCTGATAGGCATGGTACTAGTTAATGAGGCTTTTTTATTAGCAATTTTTGATTGTAGAGTCGTAACTTTATTTGCCAGTGCTTGTTGAATGTTTGAGCACCAGAGTTTGTACTTGGTGCAATTATCTGGCACAGGGATAGGGGCTTCCAGTTCTTTAAGGATAACGAAAAGTTCTTTTGTGCTGGAGTTGGCTTGGGAAATTCTACCATTATAGGTTTTGTGTTTGGCTAGTAATATTTCATTTTTATAAAAGGTTGTGATAGCACTAAGATTAGTCTTAATTTCTTCAGATGGAAGTGTTTTTCAGGATGTTGTGCATAACCTTTTTTTTGGCACGTAGTGTTTTCAGGTATGGTGTGTACCAGGAGTTGAGGAGTGCTTTGGGTCTGCTTTGTCTAAGTTTGAGTGGAACAATAGCATCTAGGGAGGTGGCCATGATATGATTATATACTCTGACCAAGGCATCGGGTCCCAAATTATCTGGGAAGGTATTGACTTTAGGTAAAATGAGCGGGAGTAGGTTGTCGCAAGTGATGTTTTTTTTTATTTCGAGTGGGAATAGGTGGAGCAAGTGATATAGGTTTAGAGATAGGTTTATCGGTGACTAGAGTAAAGGTTATCAGGTAATGGTTCGACCATATCTGAGGGGATATGGAAGAGATAGTAACATTACAATTGTGGTCTGCTACCCAGTCCAGGATTCTTCCTTTGGAGTGAGAGGGGTGAAGCACTTTTTGGGAGAAGCCTTGTTCTATTAGTGTATTTGCCACACTGGATGCGTGTGCATCCTTTTGGTTGTTATAACCTAGGTTGAGGTCCCCTAGTAGTAGAACTTGGGAGGAATGTTTGAAGTTATTGGAGGCAATGTTGGATAAGTCATCTTCGAAGGTTCCAATAGGGCCTCGGGGTCTGTATATTAGGTGGATCGTAAGTGTCTGGGAGTTATTTATGTTAAGTTTGGCGGTCAAGTTCTCGCATGAGTTGGTGTCAAGGGAAGGCACTAGTCTAATTAGTAGATTGTCTCTAGCGATGAGTGCGATGCCTCTTCCTCGAGTGTCCACTTTATCTGATCTTAAGATAGTATATCCCAAAGGGATAGCTAGTGAGAAAGCTGGTCCTGAAGTGGCATGGAGCCAGGATTCGGTGATCGCTAAGAAGTCAAGGTTTTCTGCCTAATATCTGCTATTTCAGTAGCATGAGCAACCATAGATCTTGCATTTATTAGAGCACCCTTGAGACTTTTACAGACTGGGGTTGGAGCTGATGAGCCTAAAGTGGTTTGGGATCTGGGGGTAGTAGGTTCAGAGGCAGTAGGTCTGGGTTGAACTTTGGTTTTAGGGGTGGATGTAACATGTAAGGGGTGAGATCTTTTGTTACTAGGGGGCGAGGGTTCTCGCTGGTGGGTCATGGAGTTTGGAGAGTCTGGATCGGAGTCTTCCATTTCTGTCAGACAGAGTACATGGATATGTCTTCAGTGGAAGAACGAGTGAGCTATATTTAATAGGCCTATATTTACGTGTAAGGGGAGGTACTTGGGTAATGGTAGGGTACAAATTGCAGTAATGGTATTCAACCAGTATAGTCAATAGGTATGCTATGGCTATCACAATACTGAGGAGAGGCGATGAACTACTTGGGGTGTACATGTTTTGAGTGATTTTAGGCACTCTGATCGTCAGGTGGAGAAAGATCACTATATGCGCTCAAGCAGCGCTCAAGCAGCGCTCAAGCAGGGCAATCAAGGCAGTCAATGCAAACACAGTAAGTTAGGCAGGTGGACAGTAACCAGGCAGTCAATGCGAGTGCAAAGCGTGGCAATCAGGCAGTCAATGCAAGTACAAAGCGTGGCAATCAGGCAGTCAATGCAAACACAGTAAGTTAGGCAGGTAAGCAGCAACCAAGGCATTCAATGCAAATACAATAATATAGGCAGGTAATCAACCATGAGTATGAGCAGGTATGCGACAATCAGTGCTGTAAGCAATGTTGATGAAGAGATTTTTTATTTGCCAAGTACAGTGGCCAAGGCGTAGTTCTGGTCAAGTAAGAGCCAACCGTAAGTATGCCGGGCAGTAAAGGCTGTATCCTACAAACAATGAGTTTAAAAGTAATAGCCGTGTGGGCAATTCTGGTGGCAGGTTTCAGGCAGGTCAGTAGGTCGTGCACAATCATGTATGGGTGGGAGCTGGGTACCTAGAGGCGGCATAAGTGGTACAGAGGCGAGTAACAAACTAAAGGCGTGCACGCGTCTAGCATACAAAAAGTAACAAATATTGGGCAAAGAGCGTGATCATTCTAAGTGATTTTAAACAGAAGCTTAGGATAGGATGCAGCGTGTAGAGTACATTGTATATGTATCAGTCGTTCACTAAATGTGAGCAGCTATGTGCAGCGCTTGGCGGGGCATGATATACATACAGGTCTCAGGCAGGCAAATGGCAAACGGTAGGGGAGAACTGCAAGTCTTAGCACGTTACAGTGATTGGGATCGCAGGCTGGAGGAGTCCAACAGTCTTAGACCAAGAGAACATGCGACACACGCATCATTGGCAAACACATGGAGGCGGTCGAGCACAGGTGAGATGTTAGGCATCTAGCAGAAAATGGGCATAGTTTTGCGCCTCGCGGCTCTGATGCATCATGACAGACTAGGACAGGCATCAGCCTTGGATCTGTGTGCCTTAGAGCTGTGGGCCGGCTTACGCCATCTGGCACCTGATTGGAGCTTAAAAATGTTGAGAAGCAGGTTAAGGCTCCGTCCGCGCCTTCTGTAGAAGCCAGCAAGGAGCAGTCTTGGCACGAAACTCGCACGACCTTGAGCCCGGGTGGACAGCGTGATTCGCATCATTAGCCTCGAGGCCTCGAATGGACAAGGATCACTCGAGACATGGCGAGCGTTCGAGATCATTGACGCATTCGAAGCCTGTTGAACCCTCAAGGCCCTCGCCACCAAAACCATTGAAGGAGCCCGTCAATTCGTTGACTTTGTATAGGCCTTCAGCACCATCGACGCCATTGTCGACGTTGACGCCGAAGCCGTCGACGCCAAAGGTATCGAGTGTGTCAGTTCAGCCCCCAGGGCCTGAGGAGACTCATCAGAAGTCTAAAACCAAATCTACATCAATGCCTTCGAAACCAGTGAGTACTCCTGAAATAATCTTAATCCTCTGCCAAAGTAGGATTTTTTCAAATCCCTCTCTTCCATTTTTGAGGAGGAGGAGAGAGCAGATGGGGATGATGCCCCTTTTGGGCTTCAGTATGGAACCCCCAATGTGCCGGAATGTCTCATATCAGAAGAGAGCAAGATGCAAGATCTTTATGACACCTTGCATAATGCCAGCGGTATTGACACCTCTCCTGAGTTGGAGTGCGACAGACCAGAACCAGAGGAGCATGCTGACTCCTCATACCAGCAACTAATGTCCAGAGTAGTGGGATACCTAGGCTGCGCTAGACCCCCGGTACAGTTTGATCAGGATGATCTGACCGATATTCTAGATCCAGGTCCACCTACAGATCCTATATTACGCTGCCATGTGGCTCTGCCAAAAAAGGGTGGCCTGAAATTTGGAGACCCATGACACCAATCTGGCGGTGGACAAATCCCTTACATAGAAATACCGCCCTTCTAGTAGGGACCCTGCCTATCTGTCCAAACATCCCACTCCGGAGAGTCTGGTGGTCCAGGCAGCCACGGCTACCTCAAACAAGGCAGCGCTTCCTACCATCCCTCCTGATAGGGATGACAAGCGCATGGATGGAAGGGGACGGAAGATATTTTCAGCTGGGAGTATGGTACTGAAGTCGGCCAACTCCACATGTGCCTTAGCAACATTTTCATACACTCTGTGGGAGTGCATATCCATGGCGGCGGAGCATATTCCAGAAGGGGATGAAAGGAACGGCTTCCTGGCTATAATTAAAGATGGCAAGGAAGCCATGTGTGAGTCCCTTCAGTCTGGATTGGACACTGCGGATAGCATCATCAGGTCCATGGACACAAGCACTGTGTTGCGCAGATTTGCATGGTTGCGGAAGTCAGTTTTTGCAATGGATGTGCAGGCTCGTCTTCTCAACATGCCGTTTGACGGGTCTCACCTTTTTGACAGTAATGCTGACGAGAGCCTTAAGAGGTTACAGACCTCGAAGGAGGCTGTCAAATCTTTAGGGGCTGCTGTTAGGCAACCTCAGCCTTTTTTCACTGGCAGGACAGCCATGGAGGGGGCAATCTTTTCACTACTACTCCTCATTTGAAAAGGCGAGAGGACTGGCCAGTCAAAGAAGACAATGGAAGTTCCCTTGTGGTGGACGAGGTAGAGGTACCAAGCCAGCTCCAGCTGCAACTACCTTGCCATCAGCGTCTGCAGCAACGGCTTCAAACCCACTTTGAGATCTTGCATCACGTGTCACCGGTGGGGGGCAGACTGTCTCAGCATCTCGAAGAATGGTGAGCCATTACTTCAGATGCGTGGACTCTGGAGACAGTAGCCCATGGTTACTGACTACCATTCATAACGCAGCCTCACACCAATCCACCGGGAAAGCACTCTTTGAGGATTCCAGATCTGCTCCTTGTGCAGGAAATATTAACCCTGCTAGAGAAAGGTGCTATAGAACCAGTGCCTGTAACGGAGAGGAACAGGGGTTGGTATTCCCCATATTTTTTAAATTACTTCCAAGAAGGACAGAGGACTGAGACCCATCTTGGACTTGAGATACTTTAACACATTCCTCAGGAAGGAGACATTCAAGATGGGCACACTTTCTCAGATCTTTCAGGCAATCCAATGACAAGATTTATTGGTGTCATTGGACCTTTAGGATGCTTATTTTTATGTGCCAATACCTGAGGTTCGCTGTTGGCGGCTTGCACTTTCAGCTTTGAGTCCTGCCTTTCGGTTTGACATGCGCCCCGGCTGTCTCCACCAAACTAATGGTGGTGGTGGCAGCGTATCTCAGGAGGGGGGGATTTACGTCTACCATTACTTGGACAATTGGCTGATCAGGGTGCATTCTCCGGAACAAGCCTTGGATCACCTCAGCGTTACCTGCCACTCCCTACACAGGATGGGCCTCTGCCTCAATTTCAAGAAGTCACACATAACACCTTCCAAACAGCTCCAGTATATCGTGCTGTTTTAGAAACGTCCTTGGGAAAGTGCTTGCCCCCCAAGGTGAGGGCTCAAGACATTTTCCAGATGGTAACAAAGTTTCAGAATGCCCACTGTCTCCCGGCCTTCTAATTCCTAAGGTTTCTCAGCCACATGGCATCTTGCATTTATCTGGTGCCAGAGGCCCGTCTATGAATGAAATCCCTACAGTTGGCTCTCCGAACAAAATGGTCCCAGTTTTCGGGACAGATGTCGGATCTATTGCAGGTCCCGATCAAAGTTACGCCGGATCTTCTCTGGTGGGCCTGCGAGGAAAATATCCTGAAGGGGGAACCTTTTTGGCAACCATGGCCAGAGACAACTGTAGTGACGGATGCCTCACTCAAAGGGTGGGGAGCCCACACAAATGATCTGGCAGCCAGCGGTCGTTGGTGTCCATCGGAGTCCAAACTACATATCAATCTTTTGGAGCTGAAGGCAATTCCTGCCCTCTTTCAGGGGAAAAAATGCCCTGATAATGATGGACAATACAGGGGCCATGCGGTGGCCATGCATTACCTCAACAAAAGAGGTGGTGTAGGGTCACTACCACTGTGCAGAGAGGCAATGCAGAAATGGGCAATTCGAGAAGGAATCTCCCTATCGGCAGTTCACTTGGCCGGGGAGGGAAACATGGTGGCGGACGCTCTGAGCAGGCAGAGCACAGTCTCCCACGAGTGGGAACTAGCTGAGGAAGTTCTTCAAGAGATTTTTGCCCTTTGGGGGCCCCCTCAAGTCGATCTGTATGCGACCTGGATCAACCGTAAGTACGAAAGGTACTGCTCAAGGGAATTTCCTCCGAGAGAAGCTCTAAGTGACAAGTTCGTGGTTTATTGGGATTTTCCACTGCTATACGTGTTTCCGCCGGTCCCTGTCATACCTCATGTAATCAGGAGGTTGAGACGGTTCAGGAGCCACATGATCCTAATTACCCTGGGTTGGGCCAGAAGGGCATGGTATCCAGACCTTCTGGACATTTCCATCTGTCCGCCAATATGTCTTTCTCAAGCAGAGGACCTTTTCTTGCAAAGGGAGGGTCAGGTTCTCCATCCAGAGGTCGACACTCTCATCTTCAAAAAGGCCAGCAACAAATCTCTGTACCGTTGTTGTTGGAATAAGTTTTGCGACTGGTGCAGGGAAAAGAATGTTGATCCTTTTCTTTGTTCGACTTCGGATGTGCTATCCTTTCTGTTTTCATTAGCACACAAAGGTCTTCACATTGGAACCATTAAGGGTTATCTAGCAGCGCTCTCTATATTCAAGTGCTCATCGGAGCGATGTTCCTACTTCAAAATTCCATTTGTGACTCCATTTCTAAAAGGGCTCACGAATATGTTCCCACCGTCTGCTTTTCAGGTTCCAGTTTGGGACCTTAACCTGGTTCTAAAATTCTTAATGTGTGCAACATTTGAACCTTTGCACACATGTCCATTGAGGTTGTTAACCTTCAAGACTATACTGTTGGTTGCTCTAACATCTGCACATAGAGTGAGCGAGTTGCAGGCACTCTCTTCAAAGCCACCTTTACCGTTTTCCACAAGGACAGGGTTGTGTTGAGGGTCAAACCCTCCTTCCTACCTAAAATAGTATCAGACTTCCATTTAAATCAGAACATTCTTCTGCTGGCATTTTATCCTCTGCCGCATCCCATTAGAGAGGAAGAAAGGCTCCATAGATTGGACCCTAGAAGAGCTTTAAGCTTTTATGTGTCTAGGATTTCCAAGTTGAGAATGGACGACCAGCTCTGTATAGGATATACTGGACGCAAATTAGGTCAAGCTGTTTCAAAACAGACTTTGTCCAGGTGGATCATCCTTACGATTTCAGAATGTTACAGACAGGATCCACCAGAGGGTTTGAGGGCACACTCCACCAGGGCAATGGCCTCTTCCACAACCCTGCAAAGGGGAGTCCCCATTCAAAACATCTGTGATGCTGCAACGAAGTCATCGTTGCACACGTTCGCCAAGCATTATTTCTGGATTTTTCCCACGCTCAGGACATCGCCTTTGGTAAGGCAGGACTTTATTCTGCCCTGTGACAAATTGGCAAATCCAAATTTCACACCCTCCTCCAGTCTTGGATATTGCTTTGGGAGTCTGTCAAAGATGAGGAATACGTTAGAGGACACAATCCATTCGAAGAACAAGTTACTTACCAACTGGTAATGTTCTTTTGACTGGATGTTCCTCCAGCGTATTCCTCATAGCCCTCCTATCCTACCCCTCTGTAGAATTTCCTGTGCTATTACAGCTTTCATTCCAACAAGGCTGACTACTGCCTGCCTGTACTAACAGGCAACTTTGCTAACACGAGGAGGGGAAAAAACAGAACTGAAGCCAACGGGCGCTGTGCGTGCTATTTATAACATCAGATGACGTCACCCTCGACAGAGGCCTTCGAGGGACATCGACTCGATGCCATCGACGCAGGGCACCCTCTGCCGAAAAAGTTTCCGAAGCAACCGAAGCTGGACATTACATGTCAAAGATGAGGAATACGTTGGAGGAAAATCCAGTCGAAAGAACGTTACCAGTTGGTAAGTAACTTGTTCTTCTTTATTTTAGTGGCCACCGGGGGACTTGAGGAGCACCCGGGATTTAGATTTCCCTCACCTTAATTTCCACTTGCTGAATCATCCTTGCCTCCGCTACCCCGGCGATGCTGTTCCGGCGGGTAGACATCCTACTCCTCGGCCACCAATTTACTTAAAGTGCCCTGCCAGTAGATGATCCATCCGGCCTCCTGCCCTCTTCTGTGGTCCAGTCCTGGAGAGACTGACCTGCCTGATCTGCGCTCCACTTTCTCTCACGGCACCTGTCTCCTCTCATCGGATTTCTCTTTACTTCAGCTCCAGTTCATTCTGTGTGCGTAAATCGCCTCCAGCCTTCCTTCAGCTCCCCTCGCTAGCACCCTCCCATCACAATCACTTCTTCCTGATATTCTGGATGTGTACCACCACTATTCAAGTGTCCCGGCTGCTGATCTGGACACACGTAGCTTCTCTATCCTGCTCATGAGGTGGCCCGGTGGGGACGAGGCAGCTCACACGAGTCTGTCTCCGCCAGCAGACATCTTGGAATACTGAAGTTTTCAAAACACTACTGTTTGTAATCGCCCAATTGCTGTGATCACCACTCACAAAAGTGACTGAGATCAGGCAACTAGAAATATTTTTTGCTCTGATAAATGATCAGAGTGCCAAACACAGTCTACATTTTTGGCTGCTCTGGACCAGGATCTTACATTCTAGACTACAAGCACCACCTGCCCACTCCGTATGTGGCATTATGTCACCAATTGTGGCCACCTCTGAGTAAGGTTGATACCCCTAGCATCCCTTGAAGGAAGGGAACCCTGAAGGATCCAGCTGCAAGTGGTACTGAAGGCTGTAATTGCAAGATCTGTCTGACCTCAAAGACCCTTTAGCTGCCTCAACAATCCTCATTAAAGGCTCTGTGATGAATATGGACAATGTGTCCCTCCTCCCCAGAGGGGATCCACTCCCTTTGAGGCTAGGGAGATGAGCTTGCTATGCAAGACCCTCTCTATGGGTCTGGGCAAGTGGGACCTCACAGGGGGTGACTCCCCTCTTTGTGACAAGGACTCCCATTCCAGAACTGAACTCCCAGACCACCTTTTCTGCATATGTGGAAGTGGAAAATACTTTAATATCTCCCGCATTTACTATATTCTACAAAGATCCTTCTTTACTTGTATTGGCTAGAGGCAATGCTGAACACAGCATGTATGCCTTGGTCAACGAAGAAGGGTACTGTTCTGTTTATTCCTATGACGTGTATCAGAAAGGAAACTCTATCAAGGGAAGAGAACGGTTACGCAGAGGTGAGCCTCCGCATCATTGACATGCAGGAGGGGCGAAGCTACGTTGGGCAGCAAAGTCAGTAGCAGCGAGGAGGGTGAGCAAGCCGTGAGACGAACACCTGAAGGATGGCATTCTGCTCCACCAAGGAGCAGAGAGGGAGCAGAGACAGGGATCCCCATCTCTCATCTGGCGGCATGACCACAAACGAGCGGTGGTGGCCGGTAGGCCAGTAACGGATGCTGAGACCAGATCGCATGAGGGAGCCCAATTCCACAAGCTGCTCACATTTCAGACTGTAGCTTCAGAGACAAGAAGCCACGGGAAAGCCTACAAGGTTACTGGAGCCTATGAAACCTGACGGAGTAGCTACAGAGACAAGCAGCCACAGGAACGTCGGCGAGGTTATGGGAGCTTGAAAAATCCGATGTAGAGCATATCGTTACAAGGTACAAATATTATAATTAACGGTTGGGAAGCTATCAAGGTTACGGATCCTAAGAAACCTGATTGTTCAGATACCCTATGAAAGGGGGATTGATAGAAATACGAACATTGTGAATAACAGCTGGGAAAACTATCCAGGTTATGGGAGCCTCTGAAATCCGTGGGTGCAAATACCCCATTCGAAGGGGGATTGATAAAAATACGAACATTGTGAATAGCAGTTGGGAAATCTATCAAGGTTACGGGAGCCTGAGAAACCCGTACATGCAAACACCCTATAAAAGGGTATTGATAGAAATATGAAATGTATGAATAACAGCTGAGAAAACTATGAATGTTATGGGAGCCTGAGATAATGAGTGTGCAAATACCCTATGAAAGGGGATTAAAGAAGAGATATGTACACTTTAAATTAAGAAGAAATATCGAATTGGGTATTCCCAAAATGTTTTTGTTACCGGGGGGTCAAGTCTGTTTGAAAGGGAGAGTTTACACTATATTAAAGCAATGGACAGACTGACTACCCCTCTCCAGAGATCCTTTATGTGCAACAGGGTGAGGAGAAGTGGATCTACCTTATTAATGAGTAGAAGGGTCATCTGGCAGATTTGGATTTTAAGCCAAAAGCTTTTATTGCCAAACAAAATTCACTTTAATTATTTTTCATAAAAACATTTAACATTTGATACTTTGATCATCATTCATCACTTTCATTCAACATGAACTAATACAATCATGGGGGACTTCAACTTAGTTATTCTTCAAGCATAACAGTCAGTAAATTATGCATATAAGACATAGGAAAATTGTATTGAGTTCCCTTTGGAGGTCGACATATATTTCGGCCCTTGGATGTGTACCACCCTAGTCTGGGATGATCACTTATGCAAATATAGGGCCATCTTTAGGACATAGATTATTTTTGCTGGAAGATCAGTTTCATTCCCCAATGGTAGATTTAATGATCTTCAGAGATACATAAAACAAAAGATACATTTAAAAAGGAGCTTGTACTCCCGACTGATTTTAAAGGTGATGACTCAAATAATATACTGAAAGAATCACCCACTTCACCCACCTGATGCCCATATAGTGTTATTTAGGACTTCTGAGTTTGTATACCGGGAATTTTATTGGAGCATCCAGTGTACAATTTTCTGAAAAAATAGAAAAAAGAGGAACTTGTAAGTGTTCCAGCATTTATTTATGCTATGGATGTATCCTTAGTTGGAGATTGTAATGGAACTTACAAAGGTTCACGTGTCGAGCCGTCTGTTCGATTATTGGCGTCTCAATGGCGCTGTAGCCGCTAATGGCAATTCAGTGATTTGGTGCGGCACCTCAGAAGTAATTCAGTTTTACTATCGGTCAGTAATCAAAGAAAAAAAGGAACTTGTAAGTGTTCCACCATTTATTTGTGCTTTGGATGTATCCTTAATTAAAACACAATTTACACAGGTACACGTGTCGGGCAGTGTGTTCTGAAGTTAGCGTCTCAATGGTGCAGAAGCCGGAAATGGCAGTCCGTTGATTTGGGGCGATACTTCAGGCAAATTCTGTTGTAGTATCTATCAATGTAAGGGTAGGATATTTTTAGTTTTACCCCTACGTTGTAGGTGTGGTTACCACAGAGTATGCACCCTTAGTTTTTGTTTTGCTAGGTATGGAACTTCCCTTATAACGATAGTGCTAGATAGGCATTTTGGTTCTTTTATTTTAATAAAACCCCTTGAAAATGACCTCTAATCGTCTGAGTCCTTCTTCTGGTTCACCACAGCTCCCACTCAGCCTATCCTCTTCATTCGAACCCTGCCCATGACGTGTCCATGCCCTGAACTACTGGAGTGGAGTAACTCCTTCAAACACATTTGACTCCTGAAAAGAGACATTAACCTTGTACCAAGACCCCATCATCCAGCATGTCCTGTTTCCTTTATGGTGTAATCCAAACTGCTTGCAATCCCGCACTTGAAAGACTGGTGAGACACGTAGAAGGATCTTGTTGTCTAGCGATTGTTAGACTTACACAGGGGCCAGTGATAACCCCTTACTTAAGCTTGCGATCATATATGGCTGTCAGTTTTACCTGCCTGTTTTTGAGAACACCACTTTTTCACATTTTCACTCTGACTTTTCGATCACCAAATTTTAAATAAATACTCTGGTTTGTCCCTTGGGTTCTATATTCTTTGGTTGTACCGCAGTTGTGCCATGAAATAATCCTCCTCCGGTATCTCGGCATGTGCCACCTAACCGAGTATCAAAGGGTGTTAGAAGGAGGCTTGTGTTCTACCCCTATTTGCATGCTGCTTGATAGGGCATTGTGGAGTTCAGCTAGAGTCTGTTTTGCCTCTAGCTACTATCCCTTTTACTTCCCAGGTTGATGTCAGTTTCAATGCCCTGAGTCAAGTACTAGCAGGTCAAATGCAAAACATTTGGGGTGATCTGTAAAACGTTCTTAAAAACAAATATATGTTGACCTCGCCAAAGGTAGTACATATGTCTTCTGATGTTCATGGTGATAGTTAATTGGTATGAAGGTTCCTTATCCCATTTCAGTTGAGTTTGTTGGTAATCTCCATGTCTAGGGTCTCGAGGGTAACAGGCATACGCAGCACCGACAAGCATATGAAGAATTTTCGAAATATCAAAAACAAAGCAACGTCACCTCACACTAGTGGAATGATGAGAGCAAGAACGCCCACAGGAAGTACAAGGTAACAAAGAAAGATAACTTAGCAGGAATGACACTCTGGCAAAATAGAAAACCTTTAGAAATGTACAGTTGAAACAGGATTTCTTTTTCTTTTTCTATAGCACTTCAATCTAAGGGCATTCAAGCACTTGAAAAGTGAAAATAGTAGCCTCCAATTTGTTAATCCCACCTCTGAACTTACTGAATAATAATGCATTGTGGTGAACTTCCAAGGACAGCTGTGCCACCATGAAATCACAATGACATTAAAATGACCCAACTAATATTTGTCACACATCCCCAGTTAAACAGATATTCCTGGTTACACTTGTAATATTTTGTTTATCGGGTAAATTAGACGCACCTATTGACCATGGATTATTTAGGCAATATAATTTGAGGAGGGAGGGGGCATTATCGGTAGGTTAATGTCCCAGGGGCCATAGTTAGAAGCCCAAGCAAAGGAGAGGCTTTAACAAAGCCTCATGTGCATTACCCTACCGGTAATGCCCTCCCCTCCGAGGCTTATGTTGCCATTAGTACCCCGGAACATGGGGGTACTAAGAGCAATGTATTTCAAGTTGAGAAATGACGCTGGAAAAATTTCTCGACTCAAGAAAAAAAGCAAACATAAATGGCTGCCAGGGATCGGAGAGACTCCCTTTCCATGGCAGCCATTAAAATGAATGGGGAAAAAACTAAAACAAAATGGCCACCTTGAAAGGGGCAAAGGGACTACACCTAGTCCCTTTTCCCTTGACTCCACCCAGGCCATGGAGGCCACTCACAGGAAAGAACTCTAGGACATCACAGCATCAGAGTCTTGACTTGCAGGTAAAGCCCAGGTGAGGGCCAATGAGCCTGCTTTTAAAAAGCTCATTGACCCTCGCCGGGTACTAATTGTAAATATGTTATTTCATTAAAATCCTGGTTACTGGTCCATCCAGTTCCCCTTCTCTCCAGGCTCATGGGATATCCTGCAGCACCTGGACATGCACAGGGGCATTTCTTTCTCAGAAGTAATCATTTCAAAAAGTCCCCCACTAAAACCCTACCTAGAGTCCCAGGTGGCCAGGAAAGGGTAGACGCTTCCTGATCTCAGTCCTGGGGGTGGTGTACTGCAGGAAGATCACCTGGGTGGAGTCAAGGCCCAGGGTGGTGGGGTGATTTCACAGGGTAAGACATGGTATGGCTTCTTGGATGATACTAAGATTCTTCCCACAAAGTTTACAGCGTCTTGCCATTCAAGGTCAATCTAGGGTTACCAACAAACTGGTAAAATGGGACAAATATGTCTAAAGATTGTTTTCCAGAACCATTCTTGTATACCCCTAAAGCACCATATCGTCCTCATTATCAAAGGTATTTCAATAGAAACAGTGAACATGTGACCTGTCCTGTCCCTTCTGTTGCCCAAAGGGGTACATCTTATAATTCTTCTCTTGATATAATCTAGGGAAGAACATCCATTTTGCAACCTTTTAAAGAATTAGAAAAATAAAATTTTCCAAAGATAAACTACAAGTCTGCGAATCCCTCAGGGACTGTGAAGTAGTTGAGGACTGAAGAGGCATATAGGTGTTCAATTCAGCAGGCAAGCCTAATGGCTCTGTACAAGGTTAGGTAATTGCGACTTATTCGCAAGGGCCTGTACTTGAAACCTATTAGCCCATCTGAGGGGTTTTAAAGGCTGCAGCAGGGAGTAGCAGTAGAAAGAAGCTGGAGCTGGAACATGGGCAGTAGAAGAGGCAGAAGAAGCAGAGTAGAAAGCCAGTAGTTCACAAGGAAGTGTGACCACATAAGGGGCATGGAGTAAAGAGAAAGCAGATTTCACTTGCATCCTCTAAGTTGGTCCTATCCTCACAAACCCTGTTAGGCTGTGTCGGCATTGGCAGGGACTGGAGGCAACAAGCAGTCTTTACAGGGGTATTACCCAAATTGACCTTTTACAATTGACCTTTAGCACAATTGACCTAATTATAGTGGTCCTAATTGACCTTCTGCACAATTGACCTTTATATTATTTCAGTTATTTTATATATGTATTGGGTTGGTTTTGGATTATAAATAATATATGGGGTTTGGGTGGGGGGTTTTGGATTGGGAGGGGGGTTTTGGGCCTTACCCCCCGCATATATGTCCTAATTGTCCTTCACAATTAGGTCAATTCTCCCGAGGTCAATTCTCCCGAGGTCAATTGTGAAAAGGTCAATTAGTATACAACCCTTTACAGGTGCACCTAATTGCTGTGAATGAAGAGCTCAAGTCGTGCCTTCTCCCAAGGCCTGTGTGCAGAGGCAATCCGAGGGAAACGGGAGAGTGGGAGTCTCCCATGATGAGGCCAGATCGGAGACACCCGTGCAGCAGAGGGGATTGGATCCCAAGAGTGCCCGCAGAAGTACCAGGAGAAGAAACTAAGCCGAGAAGCAGCAGAAGCCCACAATTGTTGTAATTAGGAGTCGGAAAGAGAAGCTTTGTACTTCTGAAGAGCAGCACTTCCATCTAAGCGAGTAAAGGTTAGCCACACAAGTGGGAAGTCTTTTTGTTAAGGGGAAAGCCACACGCGTTTATATAAAATGCTTCTGTATAGTGAAAGCCTTTCTTTTCCCTAACATCAGTATTACTTTGTTTCCGAGCGGTTGCGTGTCTCCTGTTAACATGTAGAATGTGGCTGGTAGCCTAATTAAAAACAAACAGACTTTCCTGAAGTGTTGCAAGCATCGTTTTAAAAGCCCCCATGTGAGACAATGTTTCCCGATACCTTGGAGGCTGAGTGATGACCGAAAGGTGGAAACACGTCTTTCTTTGAAGTGGCGGTTCAAGAGTGAAACGAAAACACGCGTGCCTTTATTTATTTATTTATTTATTTAGATTTATATAGCGCGCAAGCAGCCCACGGGCATTGAGGCGCTGTTACTTGTGAGAGCTTAGTTACAGAGGTACAGAAATGGTAGCAGTTGTTGGTACATTATAAGTATTACAGACATAATACAATACGTACAGCTTCTGCGATTGGTCATTACATTCCAGCTTATGCAGTGGGTCAAAATGTATAGTATTCATGCTGATGTGAGGGACCTTATGTGAAGAGGATGGAAAGTGCACATTTGGTAACACATTACAGGCTGGAGGAGACATTGTAGAAGAGGTTGAAGCTGAAGCCAGAACAAGTATTACAGAAGCCTTTACAGCGAACTCTCTAAATGTCAATTCTTCTCTCTCAAGAACTATACACCATTATTCTGAAGTTGTTAAAGATATTGTTACCCAAGAGTCCTACAAATTGAATGGGACAATAATATCCAAAGCTGGAAGAGTGGCACAACAGCTTTGGGGTAACCTCTGAAGGAAGCTGATGGAGGGAGATGGGTACTTGGTACCAAAAGATGTTGTTCTTAAACCTGTAAGGCAAAGACTATGTGAAAGAAGAAGTGGTCTAAAAGCTAACAGCAGATTTGGTGGTAGCTGCAAGACAGGCAAAGAGGCTGCCCTTCCTTATGGCATAGAAGGAAGAGTGCCTTGCCTACCTGTGCAGGTCGAAGAAGTCTTTCTATCTTTAAAGTTGCAGTAGCAACAGCAGAACTGTGGCCTAATCTCAGAAGTTGCAGTGGCAACAGCAGAACTGTGGCCTAATCTCAGAGGTTGCAGTGGCAACAGCAGAACTGTGGCCTTATCTCAGAAGTTGTAGTGGCAACAGCAGAACTGTGGCCTAATCTCAGAAGTTGAAGTGGCAACAGCAGAACTGTGGCCTTATCTCAGAAGTTGAAGTGGCAACAGCAGAACTGTGGCCTTATCTCAGAAGTTGCAGTAGCATCAGCAGAACTGTAGCCTAATCTCAGAAGTTGCAGTGGCAACAGCAGAACTGTGGCCTAATCTCAGAAGTTGCAGTGGCAACAGCAGAACAGTGGCCTTATCTCAGAAGTTGTAGTAGCAACAGCAGAACTGTGGCCTAATCTCAGAAATTGCAGTAGCAACAGCAGAACTGTGGCCTAATCTCAGAAGTTGCAGTGGCAACAGCAGAACTGTGGCTTTATCTCAGAAGTTGAAGTGGCAACAGCAGAACTGTGGCCTTATCTCAGAAGTTGCAGTAGCAACAGCAGAACTATGGCCTAATCTCAGAAGTTGCAGTGGCAACAGCAGAACTGTGGCTTTATCTCAGAAGTTGAACTGGCAACAGCAGAACTGTGGCCTAATCTCAAAAGTTGCAGTGG
This sequence comes from Ambystoma mexicanum, assembly GCF_040938575.1. Lineage (NCBI taxonomy): Eukaryota > Metazoa > Chordata > Amphibia > Caudata > Ambystomatidae > Ambystoma > Ambystoma mexicanum. The sequence continues at coordinate 91,979,800 of NC_090935.1, read as the reverse complement.
CAACAGCAGAACTGTGGAGCAATGATAAAGGAAAGGAATAAGTGGGCACCACTTTGTATGATGATTCTTGAAATGAAGTAACAAAGTAAACAGAAGAATAAAGCTTCTCAAAAAATACTTTTAGGGAGCTGGCTGTGAAGAGTCTGGAGACACCCTGACTCGAAAAGTAACGGCTGTTTGACTAAGTTGGCCATACTTAGTCTTTTCCTTCACTGTTACAACAGCAGAACTGTGGCCTTATCTCAGAAGTTGTAGTAGCAACAGCAGAACTGTGGCCTAATCTCAGAGGTTGCAGTGGCAACAGCAGAACTGTGGCCTTATCTCAGAAGTTGTAGTGGCAACAGCAGAACTGTGGCCTAATCTCAGAAGTTGAAGTGGCAACAGCAGAACTGTGGCCTTATCTCAGAAGTTGAAGTGGCAACAGCAGAACTGTGGCCTTATCTCAGAAGTTGCAGTAGCATCAGCAGAACTGTAGCCTAATCTCAGAAGTTGCAGTGGCAACAGCAGAACTGTGGCCTAATCTCAGAAGTTGCAGTGGAAACAGCAGAACTGTGGCCTTATCTCAGAAGTTGTAGTAGCAACAGCAGAACTGTGGCCTAATCTCAGAAATTGCAGTAGCAACAGCAGAACTGTGGCCTAATCTCAGAAGTTGCAGTGGCAACAGCAGAATTGTGGCCTTATCTCAGAAGTTGCAGTAGCAACAGCAGAACTATGGCCTAATCTCAGAAGTTGCAGTGGCAACAGCAGAACTGTGGCTTTATCTCAGAAGTTGAACTGGCAACAGCAGAACTGTGGCCTAATCTCAGAGGTTGCAGTGGCAACAGCAGAACTGTGGAGCAATGATAAAGGAAAGGAATAAGTGGGCACCACTTTGTATGATGATTCTTGAAATGAAGTAACAAAGTAAACAGAAGAATAAAGCTTCTCAAAAAATACTTTTAGGGAGCTGGCTGTGAAGAGTCTGGAGACACCCTGACTCGAAAAGTAACGGCTGTTTGACTAAGTTGGCCATACTTAGTCTTTTCCTTCACTGTTACAACAGCAGAACTGTGGCCTTATCTCAGAAGTTGTAGTAGCAACAGCAGAACTGTGGCCTAATCTCAGAAATTGAAGTAGCAACAGCAGAACTGTGGCCTAATATCAGAGGTTGTAGTAGTAACAGCAGAACTGTGGCTTAATCTCACAAGTTGTAGTAGCAACAGCAGAACTGTGGCCTAAACTCAGAAAATGTAGTAGCAACAGCAGAACTGTGGCCTAATTTCAGAAGTCGTAGTTGCAGTAGTAGTACTTTGGTCTTCCATACTCTTGTCACAAGTATAAAAGCAGGAAGAAGTAGAAGCTGAAACTAACTGTGGGGTAGGGGGTCTGCTCTCACAGTTCAATAGAAAAGGAAGTTGCTGAGAAGAGAACACATCTTAATACTCAAACTGGACTGCTGATGAGGGCATTGTATGACCACAAGCAATTTTTCTAAACATTAGTAGTCTCAGTCCTCATAGTCACATCTCTTTCATGTGAGCCAGCAAGCCAGGTTTTTTGTTTTTAGATGGGCACCCTTTCAAGTGCTTACAAACCTTATAAATCACAAGAACCTTTTCATACTCTGCATTCCCGCTGGGTCCAGAGGCTCAAGATAGAAGAGAATTTACTACATAGTCTCCTCTTGAGGTCTTCCATGTGCTTGGCGATAGAAAAATAGGCTCCACCAGCTCATGGGTGGAAAGATACCAGCTCTGCTCATTCTAAATGACAAGGTATTTTTAATGTTTCATCAATGTGGAGCAAATATAAGTCTTTGTTTGGCCTTTCTCCTAAATTATCCCATGCCAAAGGAGCCTTATCATGAAGACGAATCAGCACTCCCCTTCCACTGTAGACTATTCCCTACTTGAAGGATGTGGCTACTGGATTATTTTGTCCATCAGCTAGGTTCAGACCCTCCTACCTCTACTGCCTTTTCAACCACTATAGCCTGTGGACATCCTCACCTGGAGATGGATTGCCTCCCCTGGGTGCACAGCCCACTAGATGGACATATTAACTATGTTCATGACCTCTGATGCTCTAGGAGACACCTTCAAATCCCTGATGGGGTACCCTAGGTCCACCAGAGACTTGCAGACCTAATGGCGTCCATCCCACTTGCAGTGACAAGAACTGTTCCTGTCCTACAGTCTGCATCCCAGGGTCTGGCTCCTACGCAAAACCTGATTCTATCATTGCTTCAGCCTTCACATCTCCCCTTAAGATCTTGCTCCTTTCTTGCACTGGATGCAGGAATTCCCTCAACCTTTCTTTTCTTTTCTAATGCATAATGCTGGAACTATATTGAGCACTGTTAATCCATTGATGGAGGTGCAGAATGACATTGCTACTTCGGATGCTCATGATTATAGTAGCTTCTACAATCTGAAAGAAGCCTGACCCAAGAGCTCAATAATTAACCAAAGGGTTCCTACGAAGCACAGACCCAGAAGTTGGATTGTGTCTTCTCATTTGCTCAGCCCACTACTACATCCCAGCATTGCCCCAGTGCAAGCCGGGCAGAATTCTAGACCAAACAGGACATTCATCATGCAAAGCAGGTTTTCCTACCTGACCAACGGGATGAGGAAAAAGTTTATGACTTTGTGTTTCATGGAATGGTCCTTTTCTTTAAATCCATTGATGAACATCTCACAGAATGCAAGATGGGATAATGGATAGTATCCAGGAATTATCACAGCTAACTTGCTTCATAAGTTTTTCCTGACACAACTTGTACCCTCTAATAAGCAGACGTTAATATCTTTGCAAGAAGGCAGGGGCTTCTCCAACACGTGTAGCCGACAAAACAATGTCCAGATGTAAAAATAGCATCTGGCGTCAGGGTGTTTCCTCTCCTAGAAAGAAAGCTGCCGATAAAAAGAAGGTGAACAAACAAGCCCCACATGCCTCCTACCTTGGTTGCTCAGAACTATTCCCATGCCCTTTTACAGTCAGTATCACCAGATCTTCTGCTGAAGCTCCAGTTGCTATGGCAGATCAGGGCAATCAAATTGATTCCAATAGAGGAGTAGGTGCTTTTATCATATAATGCTTTTTTGTAGTGACAAGAGAACATGAGGTGCACAAACTATCTGAACCCCCACCACAAATTAAACTGCTTCCTACTTTTTCCTGAACAAATCCTTTAATATTATAATACTTGGTCAACTTATTTCACTGTTATGATAAGGTTTTGGCCATCATTCAAAAAGAGACTTTGAATGGATTGTGTCCTTCCACGTATTCCTCATCTTTGATATTCATATCTCGCCAGCTTTGCTGCTTCAAGAAAATAAATTCTCGGCAGAGGGCGCTATACCCGATGTTGTGGCGTTGATGTGCCTTGAGGGCCTCCATCAAGTGTCGACGTCATCGATAGTATAAATAGCTCATGCAGCGCCCTTTGGCTTCAGTTCCGTTTTTACGAAAGTTTTCGCTTCGAGTACTAACTGTGCAGGCTGTTTTTCTGTTGAAAAATGTCTCCATCATCTACCCCTTTAACCCCCTTTAACCCCAAAGTCAGGGTTTAAGAAATGCTACGACTACGGGTTGCAGATGTCTATAACGGATCCGCACCACGTCTGCCTGTGGTGTCTGGGTTCCGGGCACCATACCGATGACTGCGGATCCTGTCCGTCCATGACAGGAAAAGCTCACTGGGAACGCAGAGGTAAACTGGTGGTGGGGAGGGAGGCTTCAAAGTCTTCTTCAAAAAAGGAAAGGAAGTCGAAGAAGGTGAAGAAGAGACACCAAAGTTCTCCCTCTTCTTCGTCCGATTTCTCATCCGAGGTAATCAGGTGTCCGACAAAGTCAGATTCCCCATGTAAATAGCATGCCTTTTAGAGTTGAAATTATGCAAATCTTTGAGAATGTAGCCTCGACCCACCCGAAAGAATCGCGGTAGAGCCATGCCCCGGTCGGTGGTTCAGACGACTCAGGGAAGTTGAAGGCTACTTCATCGAGGCTGAGCATGAAGCCGGCTTTACGTTGAGAGAATACTCGACCCGATGAAATGGCGTCCAAGGTATCGACTCAGGTCCGTAGTCAATACCGTTGAAGAAGCACAAAGGGGTTGAGAGATTCGATGACTGTGTCCGCGCCATCAGCGTCTTGTATCTCGACTACAAAACCGAGGGCGATTCCGAGGTAAATCAACGCCGTCAACGGAAAATTTGATCCCATCAAAACCTGTGCCAATTCAGCAGAAGATTTTCAAACCAATTCCAAAAAATAGTTTTTTTTAGTCTATGTCCTCTATATATGAGAAGGAATTGGCCTCTGATGAGGATATTTCTCCATTTAGGGTGCAGTTTGGCACCAAAAATGTGCCTGAAGAGCTCATTGATCAGAAATCTAAAAATGAAAGACCTTTGTGACTCCCTCCAATCTGCTACTTGCCTTGACACTTCGCCAGAATTGGAGTTTGGCAGGCCTGACCCCTCTGAACATGCAGATTCTGGTTACAGAAATCTCATGAACAGGGTTACGGAATATATGGGGCGGAGTAGAGCTTCCCCGGTGTATGAGCAGGATGATATGACAGACATCCTAGACCAGGCACAGCAGAAGAATCCAATTCTGCCCTTCCACAAATCCCTTCATAAAAGGGTTATGGCTAATTGGGAAGCTCCAGAATCTGGGCCTTCAGTTAACAGAGGTTTCTCTACGAAGTATAGACCCTCTAGCAGCGACCCAGACTACCTCACCAAGCACCCTACACCTGAGAGCTTGGTGGTTCAGGCTGCCACGTCGATCAGGCAATCTGCTTACCACGCTATCCCTCCAGATAGAGATGACAAAAAGGTAGATGCATGGGCTCCCAAGGTTTTTACATCAGGCAACATGGTTTTGAAGTCTACAAATGTCACTTGTACTTTTCAAGATTTTCCTGCACCCTGTGGGACTGTGTTGCCATGGTGGCTTCCTGGATTTAGTAAAGGATGGAAAGGAGGCAATGGGGGAATGTCTCCAGTCAGGATTGGACACGGCTGACAGCATCAGCAGATCCATGGCTGCAAGCACCGTACCGCGCAGATGTGCGTGGTTGAGGAAGTCGGGGTTTGCACCGGATGAGCAGGCCAAACTGCTCAATATGCCCTCCGACGGCTCAAGGTTGTTCGGCAGCAAAAGGCGGATGGGAGTCTGGAGAAGCTGCAGACTTCCAAGGCGGCGGCTGTGTCTCTTAGCACCTCCATTCGACAACCTCATCAGCTCTATTCAGGCTCATCTTCCTGGAAGGGTTGTTCTTTTTGTTTCTATTCCACTATTGGTAAAGGAAGAGGACAGGCTGGTCCAAGGGGACAAAGAAGATTCCCTCGTGGTGGACGAGGAAGGGGTACTAAATCAGCCCCAGCAGCGGCAACTGTGCCCTCAGCCACTGCTGCACCAGCTTCTCTGAGGCCTTGACCCACAAGACCCCGGTGGGAGGAAGAATTTTTCAGCATCTGAACGAATGGCTTCAGATGCTTGGGCATTAGAAACAGTAGCCAGGGGGGAAAGTGGGTGAAGGGGGGGGGACTGTTGGAGTTGTTCATGTTTAAAAATGTTAATAAAAAGAAGGTTAAAAAAAAAAACAGTAGCCCAAGGTTACTGCCTTCCTTTTCAGAAAAGGCCTCGGGATCCTCCACCGGGATACGACTCTTCCAAAATTCCAGATCTGCTCCTAGGGAAAGGTGCAATAGAACATGTACCCGTAGTGGTGAGGAACAAGGGTTGATATTCCCCCTATTTTCTCATTCCCAAGAAGGACGGAGGCTTGAGACCCATCTTGGACTTAAGAAACTTGAACAAGTTTCTCAGTAAGGACAAGTTCAAGATGGTTACCCTTTCTCAGATCTTTCCGGCACTCCAACTCTAAAACTGGTTGGTATCATTGGACCTTCACAATGCTTAGTTTCATGTGCCAATTCATCTCAAGCACAGAAAGTACCTGAGGTTCGCAGTTGGCAGTTCTCATTATCAGTTTCGAGTTCTGCCATTCAGGCTGACCTCTGCCCCAAGGGTATTCACCAAGTTGATGGATGTAGTGGCAGCAAGTCTCTGGAGAGGGGGGATTTATGTCTAACCCTATCTGGATGATTGGCTGATCAGGACTCGCTCACCCGAGCCCAGCAACATCTCAGCATCACCTGCCACTTCCTTCACAGACTGGGCTTCTCCCTCAATTACAAGAGGTCCCATATGATGCCATTCCAAGCCTTCAAGTTTATCGGAGAAGTCCTGCATACTTCCTCAGGGAAAGCCTCACCACCCGAGGTCAGAGCTCAACACATTGTGCAGATGGTAACAAAATTTCAGAAGGCCCAGCATCTGGCGGCCTTTGATTTTCTACGGTTGCTCGGTCTCATGGCATCCTGTGTTTTTCTGTTGCCAGAGGCCGGATTGCAAATGAGATCCATTCAATGGGCCCTCAGGACTCAGTGGTCCCAATTTTCAGAGAATGTGTCAGATCAACTGCAAGTTCCGAGCAGAGTTGCTCAGGACCTTCTATGGTGTGCTTGCAAGGTCAACATTCTCAAGGGAGAATCTTTTTGGTAACCATGGCCAGAGACATGACATAACAGTAGAGATTGGCGCCTCACTCAAGGGTGGTGAGCCCACACCAACGATCTGACAATCAGCTGTCGTTTGTCTCCATCAGAGTCCAAACTGCACATCAACCTTTTGGAGCTGAGGGCAATCAGCCTAGCGCTGAAGGCCTTCCTGCCATCTGTACGGGAAAATAATGTCCTGATAATGACAGACAACACAGTGGCCATGTACTACCTCAACAAGAGAGGAGGTATAGGGTCACTACCACTATGCAGTGAAGCAATGCAGCTCTGGTTCTGGGCAATACAAGAAGGAATCTCTCTGTCGGCAGTTCACCTAGCCGGAGAGCAGAACACGGTGGCAGACGCTCTGAGCAGTCAGGGCACAGTTTCCCACGTGTGGAAACTAGCTCAGAAGTCCTTCAGAGATGTTCACCCTTTGGGGAACCCCTCGGGTGGATCTGTTTGCGACCGGTACCAGCTGGAAGTGCGAACCGAATTGCTCAAGGGAATTTCCCCCAAGAGGAGCTCTAGGAGACACGTTTGTGGTAGACTGGGAATTTCCACTGCTTTACGCATTTCCTACAGTCCCCGTCATTCCTCATGTCATCAGGAGGTTGAGAAAGTTTGGGAAATCCATGATTCTAATTGCCCCGGATTGGGCCAGGAGGACATGGTACCCGGACCCTCTGGACATGTCCACCTGCCCTCCAATACGTCTTCCACAAAGAGAGGATCTTCTCTTGCAAGAAGAAGGTCGGGTTCTCTATCCAGAGGTCAAGACACTGAGCCTTCATGCATGGTTTCTGAGGCTGAGATACAAGGATTGGGACCTCCCAGATGACGTAATGGAGATTTTGCTTTCGGCCAGAAGGCCAGCAACCAAATCTTTTTACCATTGTCGTTGGAATAAGTTCAGTAACTGCTGCAAGGACAAGAATGTAGGTCCATTCCAATGTGGCACTCCATAGTGCTTTGTTTTCGGTTGCATTTGGCTAATCTGGGGCTCCAGATTGGAGGCATAAAAGGATGTCTGGCAGCGCTTTCTATTTTTAAGTTCTCCTCAGAAGAGGTTTCCTATTTCAAAATACCCTTAATTGTTCAATTTCTGAAAGGGCTTACTAATGTGTATCCCCCAGTCCCAGTCAATGTCCCTGCTTGGGATTTAAATCTCGTTTTTTTGAAGTTTCTAACATGTATCCCCTTCGAGCCTTTACATTTGTGTCTGGCTCCTAACTTTGAAAACAGCCCTACTTATTGCATTAACATCAGCCCGCAGGGTAAGTGAGTTGCAGGCTCTTTCATGTAGAACTCCTCATACTGTTTTCTATAAGGATAAAGTTGCCCTCAAAGTAAAACCATAATTTCTGCCGAAAGTAGCCTCCAACCTCCATCTGTTGCAGACGATACCTCTATCAACCTTCTACCCTCCTCCTCATTCAGGCAAAGAGGAAGAGAGGCTGCATAGGCTAGACCCAAAAAGGGCTCTAAGCTTTTACATTGCAAGAATGGCTAAATTTAACGACGATGATCAACTGTTTATTGGGTATACCGGCCCCAAATTGGGCCTGGCAGTCACTAAACAAACCATATCCAGATGGATCACACTGGCTATTGCAGAATGTTATAGACTTGCGGGAAAGGTACACCGGAAGGGCTTCAAGCTCATTCCACTAGGGGCTTGGCAACCTCTGCGGCTCTCCAAAGAGGTGTCCCAATAAATGGACCGCTGTTCAGCGGCTACTTGGTCGTCCATTCACACTTTTGTCAAGCATTACTGCTTGGGCTCCTCCTCCACTCAAGGAGGTCTCTTTGTAAAGGCAGTTCTCCATTCGATTCATGATCAATTAATTGATACTCCCTCCTCCAAATTGTCACTGCTTTGGGACCCTATCAAAGATGGAAAATACGTGGAAGGACACAATCCATTCGAAGAACAAGTTACTTACCACTGGTATTGTTCTTTCGAGTGGATGTTCCTTCCACATATTCCTCATCGCCCCACCCACCCTACCCAACTGTACAATGTACGTAAATTACACTCTGCGTTTCCTGAGAGCATCCGTTCTAGGGTACACCTGGTTAGTTCCTCGATAAAGGGGAACAGGGAAAAACAGAACTGAAGCCAACGGGCACTGCATAAGCTATTTTTGCTATCAATGACCTTGATCGACGCAATGACATCGGGTACAGCGCCCTTTTTTTCTGAAGCAGCAAAGCTGGCGAGACATGAATATCAAAGATGAGGAATACGTGAGAGGAACATCCATTCGAAAGAACGTTACCAGGGTATGGTATGTGGCATGAATTAACATGCTCATGAATATTCCCCGTCGTCAGGCTGGGAATCATTGGTAAAAAAGAAATCCAGTTTCGCTTTAGCTTAAAAAACTGCATTTCTACTCTATAACCAATCGCTGTCCTTTGGGTCATATTGCCCCCAGCCAATGACAATTGTCTCCCTAAGATCTACGCCTGGTGGCCATCTTCAGATCTTTACCATACGTTTCAGTGTCGGGAGTCCTTTCATCTTGCTCTTTGAGTAATTTTGCTATTTTCAAGGTTTTCAGATAGATTTGTTAGTTCTTTCACTGATTTTTTCCATCGTCGAACACCGGCAGCAGGGATTTGTTGTCTGCGAAGTTCTGCTTTCATTGCCAGTTCTTCATTTCAAGTTTCGGAAGGCCCAGGATTGGGACTACTTCGCACCTCAGTGATGTCCGAGGAGAAGAGTAGTCTCTTCAGGATATTAGCGGAATGTGCACTATGGAACGTCTACATCGAGGATCAGCACCTCAAGTGCCTATATTGCCTGTATCCAGACCACTACCAGGACAGATGCTAGAGTTGCAGCAGTCAGATTTCCGATGAAGAGGGTTCGGTGTTGCAGGTTGGCGGCGTGACTCAAGTTTTGAAAGGCCTCTGATGCGGCCTGTCTCATCCAGGACCGGCTGGTCCTATGAGCGTGCTACCTCGGAGAAGAGGTTGAGGTCCTTTGAGGATGCCTCTTCCCTGGGGATCCAAAAGAAGGCTAAGCGCCATGCTGCTGATCCTGCTACGATCGACACAGCTTCAGGGCCCAGTTCATGAAGGACCTGTTCCCCGTCTCCATCTCCATCCACAGTGAGCCTACAGTTGGGTGGGGTGCCTTCCATGAGGAAGTCCCTGACTCCTTTGAAGCACTAGTCTTCTTCCAAGGATAAGACAGCAAAGTATAGGCTCAGGTCTCCATCGACGACTGCTTCATCATCGAAGACCTTGTCCTTGTCAGAGACTGCTTCGTCTTCAAAAACAACTACTTTGTCAATGGCTACCCCATCAATGACCAAGGCCTCATCGACGAACACAGCTTGGTCGATGACCGCAACCTCATCGACAACCTCATCTTTGTCCACCTCGTCGATTGTCCCGTCAATTACTTTGTCAATGATCACCACCATAATTTCTTCAGCGAGGGGGGACCCTGTGACCACCATGGTTTCTGTGATCATTAACACGGAGACTCCTAGAGTGGCTCTGTCTCAAGGGCCTCCGGCTGCTGTGCCGGTCCTGACCATGACTGCCACGGAGGCGCCTCCTAGGGCACAAGTGCCCATCATTGCATCCTTCCTGAAGGATTCGGGTCAGTCGAGGGAGCTGCTGCCGCTGACGGACTTTCTGCACAAGCCTGTGGTAATGTGATCAGGAATGCTGGTGGGGTCTCCAAGGCGATCCCCTCACATGTATACAAGCTCTGAGGGCAGATCACAAAGGTGGCCTCGGCCCCACATCCCATGAGGGATCTCCAGGTTATCCTGGATCAGCCATCTGCTCCTCTGAAGGGTTTCAGTACGGACCCATTGCCGGCTTGCTCCACTTGCAGCCCAGCCGGTGCGAAGGGACATGTCTTTGGACATTCTTACAACCCTCCACACTTTGATTTTTGAAATGCAACAGAGACTTCCGGCTGCTCAGTTCACAGTCGCCCCCGGACAGCAGTCCTCCCAGGCTAAGCCCTCCTAGGCCGAGGCATAAGTCGAGTCCTGCCAAGCCGAAGGACCCTTCAGGGCCAGAGCATCAACTGACGCCATTGGAGCCGCCTCAACGGCCTTTGACTCCAGTGGTGGAGGAACCCGCATGCACCGACTCCGGCACTGATGCAGACACTCCTGTGACTCATACCGACGTGTATGATGACTACGTCCAGGCAGACGGGGAGCCGCTAGGTGCCGACGAGCCCTCCAGGGCCTCGTCACCAGATGAGGTTGGCTCTTTTCTTAGCATGATTTCGAGGGCCTCCGCTCTCTTCAGCTTGGTGCCGCAGGAGAAGAAAGAAGAGTTTCTCTTCAAAGGCCGGGAGTCTTCACAGAAGACTGTCATGTCCATAACTCTGCTGGACGATTTATAGGAGGAAGGTTTGGCCTTGATGAAGACGCCAAGTGCCGCCTCCCCTCCCCCAAGAGAGATAGATTGGAAAAGAAGTACAGAGTCCCAGACTTGGCTCCTAGGTGCTTGAGATTGCAGCCTTCTCCAGACTCTGTGGTGTCTCCTGCCTCCAGGAAGTGCTCATCGAATCTGTCATCATCCTTCATGGTGCCTCAGGACCAAGAGGAGGAGAAGCTTGATGTGGTCGGCAAGCGCATCATTTAAACTGTGGCCTCCACTGAGTCAATGCCGCCAATGTTCTGACCAGCCTGTCTCACTACGACAGAGAGCTCTGGTGAAAGCTCAAGCCCATTTTGACTTCCTACCAGAGGGCAAGGAGGTCAAGGCCCTGGACCAGGAAGATGAAGTTGCCTCGGACCACGCCATAACAATGGCGCTGGACATTGCGGATTCCAAGTTCCGTCAGAAGGGAAAAGTACCAAAATGTCGCCCTCATTTGTGCACCCCCAGAGTCACTGTGCCTGGGACAACCTAGCTAACTTTTCCTGACTTTAATTTCATCCTTTTTGTGTGAACTATCTACAAGACTCTTTGGGCATAACCCCACTGTGTGAACCTCGACCCCTTCTGCTTGCTCTCTCCAAGAGTGGGCCTTGCAATTGACTTCCTTGCTCTCCAGTAGAACTCTGCCCATCCTGCCTTACTGTGGTTCTTCGTAGAAGTATTGAAACTTGAAACTTGTGTGCTTCCTTAACTCTGCCTTTTTCCCTCCCTTTCTTTACAACTTATTAGAGTGCCATCTTATCTTAAGCGCTCACCTCTGCCTGAAAATAAGTGGCGTTTCTCACTAAGACTTGTCTAATAAGTGAATAGGGTTGTATATATGTGATAGTGACTGTGTGCTGAATTTACTTACCCCGTTTTTGCTAGTGTAAATTACAAGTGTGTCTTTAAATAAATAATGATATACTTTTACACCAAAGCTCTGGTCAGTGTTTGCTTGTGCTACTGTATCTCTGTACCTATTGTGTATACTCTGCATACTGCCTAACTCTTCTTGAGGGAAGTCTGACTGCTCAGCCACAGCTACCAAGTGAATCTGTGTGGTACAGACTGCTACCAAGTGGGTTTACTGCCAAACACCTGTAGTCTTAAATCTTTTGCAGTGGTCCCTAAGGGAACTGCACAGGTTTCTGCCTAACATGCCGCCATAAAGGTAAGTGGGGTGGGGTGGTCGGGAAGGGGAATGCAGGTCGGGGATGCAGGTGAAGTGATCTATTTGATCACTGTGCTGCGCTGTAACTGGCATCAGCATTTTCGTCAGCGCAGTTACGGGCAGCACAGTGATCACATAGATTCGTCAGAAGGGCAATGATGTGGCCCTCTAATGCCAAGGCTGGCTGAAAACCACTAACTTCAAGGCGGATGTCCAGTCCAAGGTAGTGGACATGCCCTGTGGTGGGCACCCTCTGTTTGGCAAGGCTGTGGACGAGACGCTCCAAGCCATTAAGACAGATACAGAGACGGAACACTTGCTTGGGACTCTGCAGCAGAGGAGGTCGTCATCCGTTCGGTCCTCGAGAGGGATTTCCAGTAGGTCCTGTAAGGGGTTTAACTCCCCCCATCAACAGCCCTTACGTTCCACGTCCCAGAAAGCCTACAGAGGCCATTCACAGGCCTACACAGACACTATCATCGTCGCTCACAGGCCCGGACACAGATGCCCAAGCAGGCCTGAACCGCCCTGTGATCCGGCCCCCCACTTTCGCACACCAGTGGGCTGCCGGCTAGCAAACTTTGTTGACAAGTGGAAGACCATCAGCACCGATAAATGGGTGCTGGATGTTCTTCATCAAGGGCACACTTTGGAGTTCCAACACAGGTGCCTTCGCATTCCTCCTGTACCACGTCAGGAGCTACACATGGCCCAACTGCTACAGGAGGTTCAGGCCATTTTAAAAAAGGGGGCGATAGAGGCTGCCCCCAGTGCCTCTGTGGCTCTGGAGTGTACTCCATATACTTTCTGATACCTAAAAAGTCAGGAGGGTGACGGCCAATCCTCGACTTCAGGTTCCTCAACAAGTACTTGAAATTCGAGAGGTTCAGGATGGCCACGTTGCAGCAAGTGTTAGGACATCTGGAGGAGGGGGATTTCCTGGCGACCTTGGACTTGGAGGACGTCTACTTTCACGTCCTCATTCACCCAAAACATTGTAGATTCCTATGGTTTGTTGTCCAGGGACAGAACTATCAGTTCAATGCCCTTCCATTCGGACTGAAATCGGCACTGAGCGTTTTCACAAAGTTCCTGGGTCGGATGGCAGCGCAGCTGCATCTCAAGGACATCCACACCTACCCTTACCTGGACGACTGGCTCATCTGTTTCCGCTAGCACGCGCTGGCAATCTAGCACCCTGCGGAGGCCATACACCTTCAGATTCTCCAACTATCCGAAGTCCTGCGTGGAGCCATTACAGAATGCTCTGCTCCTGGGCACTCGTCTCAACACGGTTTTATGCCTGGCTTCCCCCTCAGAGAAGAGGGTAACGGCTATCCTGGGGAAGTAGCAGCACCTGTCATCGGCGCAAACCGCAATGGTGCTGGCCATCAATTCGATGTTGGCCATGATGTCCTACTGCATCCACCTTGTCCCGTTTTGCAGGCTCCAGATGAGACCTCTTCAAGAGTTCCTTGCGGCAAAGTGGCTGCAGATCCCGGGCACTTAGACAGACAAGACTGCCCTCAACCGAGAGTTCCGGCTGGCTATGATGGTGGTGAGTGCGCCTACATATCACGCAAGGGGCTCATTTTCAGAGACCAAGCCACGATCACCACAGACACCTCCCTGGAAGGGTGGGAGGCCCACACTGGACAGTCCCACGTCAGGGGCCTCTGACTCCCAGAGGAAAAGGACCTTCACATCAACGTTGTGCAAATAGTGGCAGTCTTCTAGGCCCTCAAATCATTCCTGACATTATTGCGGGGAAAGGTGGTGTGAATCTTCACGGACAACACCACCATGTTCTACATCCATAAACAGGGCGGGATGAGCTCTCCCTGGGGGCCCAGGACCTGTGGAATTGGGCCATTCTTAAGAACATGTTCATCATCCCCTTTCACCTGGGCGACATCAAGAACACCATCGGAGACTCACTCAGCATGGAGCTGAATTCCTGCCACGAATGGGAAGTTCAACAGGAGCAAGTAGCCTTTCTCTTCAGCAAGTGGGGTCAACCCCAAATCGACCTCTTCACAATGGCGGCCAACTCCAAGGGCCAGAGGTTCGCCAGCAGGTTCCCTCGGCCGATGGGTCTGGGACACACCTTCTCGTTCCCGTAGGAGTGGCTCTTCCTGTGCGCCTTCCCTCTGATCCCGCTCCTGCTACTTGTGATCAACACACTCAGACAATATACTTGCAAGATGGTACTCTTCACTTCAGCGTGGCAACAGCAGATCTGGTACCTAGACCTGCTTCGTCACGCCTCAAAACACTTGTGTATAGGCGTGTCATAAATGCTGTATCATATCCGTCTGTCAGTGGCTCCGTCCATCTGACTGGCTCCACTTCCCAATCTTCTCTCCTGAGAAAACGGAACAATACTGCACCAAGACCCAGCATCGCTGAGCCTCTCGGCCTTGCTCCTGCAATCCTTGAGGTTTGCCATTATTCCCTGCCACTGGAATTCAAGAAGATCCTGGCCAAGGCCAGAGCTTCCTCTACCATGTCGTGCTACAGCCACAACTGGAAATGCTTCTCAATATGGTGCAGGACTCAGAATATTCTGCTGCCGCGAGTCACAGCTCCAACGCTCCTTCGTATCTGTTTTCCCTGGCCAAGACTGGCCTGACTTATGCCTCTATCAAGGTACACCTGGCTGCCATATCCCGTTACACAAGGGCGCTGGGTAAGCCATCCCTATGGTTGCACATGCTCATCAAGGAGTTCCTCAAAAACCTCTTCATGACCTTTCCACCAGTGAAGGCTCCTCCTTCAGTTTGGCAGATCAAAGTAATTTTGACTAAACTTATAGGGGCACCATTATAACCAATGTATCAAGACCCTTTGAAGTTTCTCTCGTGGAAGACGGCTTTCTTAGTCGGTATCACCTCAGCCAGGCGGGTTGGAGAGATACAGGCGCTGTTTTGCAAGAAGCCGTACTTGCCTTTCCTTGCTACGAGGGTGGTGCTGCGGACCAACCCCACCTTTATTTATGCCAAGGTTCCTTCAGAATTCCATCTAATTCTAGCCTATGGTTCTGCCAGTCTTCTTCCCGAATCCTTCTACGCCAGCAGAAGGGACGTTGCATTCGCTGGACGTTGCTCGTGGCCCAATATTTTATGTGGCATGCACGAAGGACTTTCGGAAAATATCTCAATCTTTGTTAGTTTTTGACCTGTGAATCATGGGAAGGCCCTGTCCAAGGCTTCAATATCCAGGTGACTCTCTGGATGCATCATGCACTGTCATCGTCTGACTAACAGACCTCTTCCAAGCCGGCCAAGAGCCCATTCCACCAGAGCCATTGCAGCAACTACGGCGTTTCTCTCTGGTGTTCCCCTGCTCTGTATCTGCAGGGTCGCTACGTTGGAGGTCCAACCACACCTTCACGAGATTCTACTGCTTAGATAGGGATTCCAGGGAGGAGTCCTGGGTCAGCCAAGCAGTACTACGTAACCTGTGTGTTTGAGGTGCGTCTGTTTCAGGGGTAAGTGGATTGCTTCTGTTGAGCCTTGCCACCTCCCGTGGATGTGTATATGTACTGCTGTGTAATCGTATGCATGAGCATGTGAATCTATGCTAGACCCCATTCTGGAGAAGGAACAAGTTACTTACCTGTAAATCCTGTTCTCCAGCATGGGTCTGGCATGGGTTCACATGCAAACCCTCCCTCCTTGCCCTCTGTGGTTTTTCTTGGTTCATACTGCCACTTTAGATGCTCTACCAAATCTGAAGATGGCCACCAGGAGTGGAGCTTAGGGAGACGACTGTCATTGAATGGGGCCAGTACGACCCAAAGGACAGATATTGGTTATAGAGTAGAAATGCAGTTTTCAGGCTAAAGCGAAACTGCTTTTCTTTTTTTACTGAGGATTTCCAGCCTGATGACGGAGCATATTCATGAGCATGTGAATCCATACCAGATCCATGCTGGAGAACAGGAGTTACAGGTAAGATACTTGTTCCATACTGTCAAATCCCTACATAAAAAAACTCTCAGGAAAATTCTGTGGTTTCTGTGGTACACTCTAATTTGGCTTCAACTCGGCCACATTTGCCTTCACCAAGGTCATGGAAGTTGTGGCTTCTTTTCTAAGACATCAGCCCATCAAGCCCCATAAATGTCTACGTTGACTGAGTGTCTGATTAGGTCCTAGTCTCCACTTTCATATTGCTTTCTGCGGAAAGGCTCATCCTGGAGCTTCTGGTCGAAGTCACAAGTTTCCCCCAAATCCAACACAGCGGCTGCCGTTTATGCAGTGGATTGTGGACACTAAGAAGGTAGATTTAGTATTTCATCCTCTAGATTCCCCGCTCTGTGGCAAAGATGCGAGCCCTTCCAAGATCATTCAATATGATGGTTGAAGAGATAATAAGCTTCAAGGGCTATGTACATACATGTTCTCACTGGTGCATCTTAGAATGCACAGAATTCAACTTCATTGGGATCATGGTTCAACATCATAATTTTTGTGCCATTAGATATACACTTACATAACTCATACCCAATTTCCTCTTATGCTAAGATGTCCAAGGCCTAGAAGGGTGGGTACAGAGGTCCAGCCTTCAGTTTGAAATCCCATTTTCCCTCAAAACCCTCCAGCCACTGACAAGGTCACAAACCTTTCAGAAAACCGATGCCTGATACTATCGGGTGCCAGAAGTCCATTACCTCTTTGTCCCAAAGAAAGAAAATTGATGGTGCATCTGCTGGGGCTAAGGACGATTTCCCTGGCACCGAAATCCTTCCCTCTGTCCCTGAGAGGGAAACCAGTCCTTATTCAGAGATCGTACCGTAGGCATGTTCAATGTCACGAAACAGGGAGACATTCCCTCGAGACAACCATCTTTTCTGGTGGTAGAGACATGGTACTGGAATTTCAGTTACCATGTTGACAACTTTTCTTGACAACTGGTTTCTTCAGAATTGCGTTCATTGCTTCTTCCTGTGTCTCAGGGCTGGAGTGTGCTTGCATATTAGGCATAGGTGGCAGCAATAGGGAGGGATGAGTGCTGCCAAGCCCCAGACCTTCTGGCAGGGGCCACACAACTTGAATTGGTGTTTAGACTGGTTTTGGTGTTGTACCTCGCCGCCATGTCTTTGGGAACTGACTCTGTTTCCTAACACCACGCCTTCCTCTACTTCTTGATGAGCAAGGGCGCTCTTATAGCTGTAGTATCCTTATCTCCATCTCTCCTCTCTACTCTGCTTTCAACCTTTGTATTACTTCCTCTCTGCTGTGCCATGTGCTCGTACATATACCCCTCCTCAATATTCTTCTCTAAGGCTTGTAGCGTGACTGGTCTTCCTTTTCTTTTTCATCCTCCTCTGGGCATTATCTCTTCACCTCTTCTCCTTGGCTCTCCCCACCTTCTGATCTTTCACCTCCTTACTCTCCTCCTCCTACCAGCAAAAAGCAAGAGGATAAAGGACTCAAACAAAGAGAAAATAATGAGCACATTAACAGACTGTAAGACATTTATTACAGTGATAAACTAAGTGCACAACTGCAAGACACTTATTGCAGTAATTAGTAACATGAATGCTTAATAAAAAGGCGCCATTTCAATCAATACAGTATTGTTCTGTTGTTTTTTTCAATCTCTCCTCCTCCTACCTTTTGGTTGTCAAGTACTCTTAGTTCTCTATCTCCTCCTTCATTATTATGGTTCCTTACTTTCTTACTCGCCTCCTCCTCTTTTGTTGCTTTTAGTTGCCTCTTTACTCTCCCCCTCCTCCTCTCCAGCTATCGACCATAACAGGTCCACCTTCTCCTTTTGCATCCAAAACAAACCTGCTGTGCACCCCCACTCTCTCCACATGTACTCTCTCCAGATAATCATATAGGCTTGGTCTGGCTGTGCCTCCGGGCCTATCCTTACTTAACTGCCCTCAGTTGTGTAAGATTTTTTATTATAAAACACATTGGTTGAAATCTACTAGCCCATGATTCACTTGCCGCTCTATTAGCCATGTTTACCATACTCAGATCTGCAGAGCAGCCCTTTATTGCAGTGGATCGCCATCTTGGAATATCACATCTTGCATGTGAGTGGACGGGTCGGTATATGGAGCTACACGCACCGTGGTTTCAGCTACCATCCCCCGTTCACAGATATGATTGATTAATTAAGTGTGACGATTCCTTGGCGTGGTAACTTGTGTGCACTGTGTTACTTTTCCCCTTGATGGTTTTGGGCTTCCCTAGTCCTTGCGCCTTCCAGATCATTCTCCCTGTTCTACTAGGGCAGGGCCCCTCTCTTCTATGCAGTACTATCGTTTATGCCCAACTAGGCATTATTAATGTCCTACCAGATCCCTGCTGGGAAACAAACTCAAGACAAGACATGACTTGTGGCTCTTTATTCCAAAGGAATGTTGTATGTTCAAAGGATACCTCCATGTCTAGAATGTTCTTTAAAGTACAGAATTGTGTTGTTTCTCCTTGTAACAAGTCCCAGTCCCACAGGTGTGAAGTAGTGGGGTAAGCCAAGGCAGCCTGCCCGCACTGTCATGGTCCTCAGCATCATCGAGTGGGCAATGGGTCCCAAATGCCATGGCTACCCCACCCTTCACCCCAGTAGCCAGGCAGAAGACTCTGTCACAAAACAACCTGCAGCTGATAAACGCAGAGATGTTCCGCGTCGAGCCTGCGAGGGCACAGGCACATTGTGCCTCCATCTCACCTGAAAGAAAAGTGATTATCCAACTTTGTCCTTTTGGTGAGTGTCATCCAGATGACACCATAACTGTGTCCCTGCACCATACCTCAGAAATGTTGACTGTGGTCCATTGAGTCTTACTGACTCTATGCCAGCGGAGCCCTACGGTTTGTAATCCCATAATCTGGAAGCAGTTGGACAGCTGTGGGCAAAACCCTGCCAGAAACACACATCTGCAAGCTACCTTCATGACCATTTAGCAGCTAGACCCAACATCTACTGAAGGGTCCTGACCACATTTTGCTCCTGTTCCTCACTATTTATTTTTGGGCATCTGATCTGCATAGTAAATTCATAAGAAAGTGAACTGCAATTAACATCCTTCGTAAAGCTATGTGGTAGCCACCATTCAGATCTGTCTGATCACCTCATTATTGACGTCCATTGTAAGCGCACTCAGCATCGTCGCCATCTCCCACTAGATCAATCAGCTATCACTCATCTAGGCCCTTGGCGCCTAAGCTAACCCTGCGTTAAGGTTGTACCAAGGATCCCAACCTGCATTTGGTTGGGGGATACCCCTGTGATCACATATAGGGGCTCACTACAAGTTTCCCGCTATGCCGCCGGTAATTCTGTTGGGATACCAGGAAACTGCCCCTACCGTCTCCACTGCCTGATGTCTCGTTATTACCGGGATATTACGATGGCGGAGACAGCAGTAAGTTCCCATACCATGGGGTACAATAGGACTCCATGGGTTGGGATTGCCGTTGATTCTGGCATTTTATTGCCGGTAGGGTCCTGGATTCCCAGCAGGTCAGAGTCCCCACCGTCAAACTCGGTTTCCCTAGTCTGGTAAAAATGGCAGTGCTGGTATTACCAGCAATTTTTCCAGCATTTTTACCGGACCGGGGACCACGTAATGTGGCCCATGGACTCTGAAGACTTCCAGTGTGCCCCTGAACCGCAGTGCCTTTGTGGTTGACCCATGTCTTAGTGGTTAGTGATACTCCTATGTCTACACCTAGAATCGTGGGTGCTCACTACCTTCCCTGTACAAATCACCAGACACTAGCCTGACTGCTTCACCACCACTATCCGTGGGTCAAAATAAATGTTTTAAGAAGTCCTGTGTGCCTTGTTCAGGAATAGTATTCAGCCTTTACCTTACAGTGTGAAGGAAAATCCAGACACACGGCAGTTCATCTTGTAGCTTTCTAAAATATTAGAACGGATACACAGAAAATCTGAATTGCAAAACCTCTTCAGTCTCTGGGATTTTTCTACAGTTGGGTTCCATATACCTTGCGATTGTGGGTCTATATGGCAGCCTTATCATTGTACCTGCCCTACTGTCAGTATCTTTCCTTGGACACTCCCTGTGCTGAAAATAATGGAGAGCTCCCCCACACCCAAATCTTCATTGTCGTCAGCAAGGCCATCATCGCTGTTGTTGGCAACGGTTATTTCTGTTACTGCAAACACAGGAAATATACCTGAAGGAGATCTTAGGGGATAGTGAGGATCTCACAATACACTATTCCTCCCCTCATCAATAGTTTACGGCGACCAAGGACAGGTTGAAAAATCGAGGCTCTTCCCTCCTTTAACAAAGTCTGATAAAAGGAACAGAGCAAAGAGCTACACATGCAAAAAGAATACACCATGCTGACCTTTTACCCTGCTGCCACATCTTTAGCAAGTGCAGAAACATTGTCTGTACATGTTTGATAATAAAGACTATTACAGAGAGGATTATAATCGTGTAGCTGATCCAAGACAGGCTTTGTGTCCTTAAGAGCTCTGCTCTGAAGCACAAGCCAAGGGTTTTGGTCATGTATATATATAAAAAGAAATACTTGGGGTAACATGACCTAAATAAGGAAACCCCCCAAAAATGTGCTCGCTCTTCAGGGAGCTTTTGCAAACTTGAACAATGTTGATTTCTGACATGCAACCTCCCTCACATGTTGGAGGGGGTCTAGGGAAGTAAGTAGAAGGGCTTTGCCATCTGTGTTATCTTGTCAGGGCTTCAACATGCCAAGGCTCACAATTCTAACAAATCTGAGGGGTTTGTCCCTTCTTCCCTGCGGGGAGTCTAGGGAGTTGAGCCCACTCCGCTAAACCCTTCCTATGGGTTTCAGTAAACAGAAACTTACTGAAAGTGACTCCCCTTTAGGGAACAAGTGCTCCCATTTCCACACTCTCAGCCTATATTGGAGTAGGAAAAGAGAACACGACATCAACAAGCCACATGTTTGTGGCTAAGGGTAATACTGAACTTTCCTCCCACTAGACAACGTCTTGTAATGAACAACACACCCCGTATCATTACATGAGTAAGAATAAAGGGCCAACAACAATTGACCGGAGAAGGAGATTACTAACGGTGAGGCGACTCCCTGACGTGAGACTGCCGGCAAGGGGAGGAGCAGCACAGATACGCTGAGCATGTTGCAGCACAGAAGGAGGCGGACTCTGGGCTGAGACGGCAAACATCAGGGGAAGAATGATGCAAGTCTGCAGAGGCCAAGGCCAATAACTGGATCTATAGGCGGGACCACGTACTGGACGGGGTGAACCAAGGGCCCGCAAACCGACACCTGAGTCCAGGGACGAAGGGAGCACAGGAGCTTACGCTCTCTGCACGAGAACCAGCGAAGAGCGAGAGAGAAGCGAGTCCAGTGGAACCCGAAAACCACCAGCATCCAGTGGTGAGAAATGGCAAGTTGTAGAGAATGCCGCTGCTGCTTGCAAGACTGGCCATCCTTGGACAAAGCCTAGCAACACAGCAGGTATGAGGGTTGACCAGGTCCGAGAGAGGGAGACAGCCGAGAGAACAAGTGGGGAGGAGGGGATGACTACCCTAGCCCCAACCAAAGGTCACAGGGACCTGAGGAGCCTGAGAGCACGAGATGAGTTAAAGGGTTGCTGGTGCTTGAGAACCCTGAGCAGCATTAGCCAACAAAAGGGTCACAGGGACCCAAAGAACACAAGAAAACTACTCCTATCCAAGGGTCACATGGCCCCAAGAAAACCGAGAAAGCCAGAAGTAGAAAAGGGTCACAAGAACCCTAGTGAACTAAGTGAGATATTGGGTCTGGGGAACCTGAACAGAGCAAAGAGCATCAAAGGAGCCCAAGAGCATCCGGAAGTTGGTTGGACTGTGGAAAGATTGACAAAGTTGCTGGAAGGGAATCAGAGAAATATTCCTCCACATAAAGAACAGATTTCTTTGGTGGACCTTTTCGCTAGACAGTCAAGAATTGTTTTCTTTGAGAGGAACTTTTTTTTTAAATTCTTTTATTTGTGCTCGATTCTATTACAAGGTAGCAAAATCTTTACAAAATAGAAATGTTAAATAAAAATGTTACATAAACATTGCAATATACTTAACACCAGAATTTAAAATCATCATTCAATAAAAATTTCATTATAAAACAATTCCTATAACTAGAGACAAAGTTTAACTTTGCAAAAAGGAAAAGAAGAAGAGAAAAGAGATAGAGAATAAAAACACAAGCATACACAGGTTTGGAATGTAACATCAATAGTATATCACTTTGCTTGAGTTGATGAGTTAGCCTGTTTAGTTTGTCAAGCAATGATATTAGCATAGTTATCTAGTTCCTTTTCTATTGATTTACATAGACTTGTTAAGGCATATATAAGAGGTTTATGATTGCCTTGCATCATTCTTGCCCAAAGAAATATTAAGCAATCAATGAAATGGATGTTTACAAATTCCATAAGTAAAACAGTTCTTTGATGTTTAAAATGAGGGCAGTATAATATCAGATGCTTTAGTGTTTCGTTAGTTTCAGTGCACATGGGAAATCTGCAATGCTTATTTACAACATTCATCTTGTAACTAGCCCAATTCGAAATTCTTTCTTTGGTTATGTGCTATTGCAAATTCTTCAAATAACCGTAGTTTGATTTGGAGGCCTGCCGGAGTGGGATCAAATAGTATGATATCGTCTGCGAAGGAGAGCCATTTTAGACGAATAAGGCCGATTTTCACAGAGAACAGGTTTTTTGCATCCCATCCTTTGTCGAGATCTGCAAGATATAAGTTCAAAAAGGTAGCGGCTAAATAGCAACCTTGCTTTAAGCCTATTTCAGTGGTGATAGGTTTAGTTATACGCCCTTCTGAAGTAAGCTTGATTTTATAAGAAGTATTGGTATGTAGGGCTATAAACCAATAAATTATCACCGGAGGAATTCCCATTTCAGTTAGTTTGGCCCACAATAGGTTCCGTATCACAGTGTCGAAGGCTGAAGACATATCGATGAGGGCAATGTTTTTTTTGCTCCTGCGACAGCAAATGCCATTATCATGGCATTGAGCGAGGTGCTCATTCCTTTCTTGAACCCAGTTTGGTATTTGGAGTATAGTTCGTGCATTTCGATGTGTTTTTCGAGATCGTAAAGAAGGAGAATTGCAAATAGTTTTGCTACAGTGTCAATTAAGGCAATGGGCCGGTAATTCTGTGGCAGAGCAGCATCTCCCTTTTTAAATATCGGTATGATGTTAGCCGAAAGCCATGAAGCAGGAATTCTTCCCGAATTAAGAATGGCCTGAAATTTGATATTTATAATCATTGCCGATAGATCTGGGTCCGCTTTGTACAGGAATGGAGGAAAGCCATCCGGACCAGCTGATCTAGAATAGGTAAGTTTGGATATAGCCCACTTAATATTGGTAATGGTCCAGTTTAAACGTGGAAGATCTTGATATATTAGCGGAGTAGTGGAAATATTCAAAAATTGGTCTGGTATCTGAAATTTGTTCATGATACAGGAGTGCCAGGTTGATTCAGATATAGCATTGGGCATTGAAAGCGACACTTGGGTGTTATTGCTTTTAATTGTTCGCCAGATGGTTTGTGTGTCGTGAGCTGCTATGGCTCTGATAAGATTGCAGTTAAGTTCATTGTTTCTTCGTATCCTTATCTGTTTCAGATTTTGTTTGTATGAAGCTACAATATGATTTTGTTGCGTTAAATACATTTCACGGGGGAGTTCGTTGTTTTTTTTTCAAAGCTCTTAGGGCCTTATTTTTTTCCCGCTTCTGTGTTTTACAGAGGGGGTCAAATAGGTGCCGATTTTTGTTGACAGCACTTTTTTTTTTGCTAAAGTGTACTAGTGCTGTACAAATTATTTCAGCATAAAGCTGTTCAATATCATTCACAGAAATTCCTTCAATAATGTTGCCGTTGGCAATAGCCAGCTTTACATATTGTATGAATTGTTTGCATAGAGCTTGAGTCCATCTAAGGGAAATTTGTGGACAATCTATTTCGCACAGCATGTTAGAAGGGTCAACTGCTGTGTTGGAGAAGTTGAGTTTTAGATTGCCCAATAGCTGTGCGTGATCTCCGAATGGCATTTTAGTGATTTTTAAGGGTAGTGATGTTATAAGCAAGCTGTGAGTGACAAATATAAAGTCGATCGTGGAGGTTTTTGCATCTCTTGACCATGTGGTCCAATTTGATTTTTGATCAGGAGGAATAATATCCAGATCCCAGTCTTTTAAAAAGGTCCTCCATATTGCGCCTCTACGTTTCGATAGTGAGTTGCTTGTAGAGCCGCTAAGCTCATTGTTAGTCCTACAGTCACAGTTAAAGTCTCCACCTAGTATTATTTCAATGTTTTCATATTCATGGGTTACGAATTCTAAACAGTTCTCAACTATATCAATCATCTCTTCGATCGAAGTATGGACCGGATTCCAATAAATTGTAATAACAATTAAGTGGCAATACCCAAGGATATTTGTCTCTAGCAGTATCGCAAGCAGGTTGTTAGCCGTCCAAACAATTTTCGAATTGAACATTAAGGCATTGTCTACTGCTATCAAAATACCTCCGGAGGGGCGACCAACGGAAGTTCGTATGGCAGGGATGCAATATGTAGTATAGTCAGGTAGAGAAACGGCAGTAGTTTTCATAGTTTCTTGGATCATTATTATTGAGGGACGATTTAGGCAGTCTAACGTTGAATGCCATTTCATAAGATTGAGGAATCCACACGAATTCCAAGATTGAAAAGATAAAAAAGTTTTTATAGGCAGCTACGATGTGGACCATAAGTCCTTAGATTTGAAGAAAGAGTTGAGCATTGGAGCAAGCCACAGGGAGGTCATGTGAAATGCCTGCTTTAATCAGAAGTTCATTAATAGCTCCATTTCCAACCTCATTGGTTTTAGATCGCGAAATAGGTTGTGAATCGGAGGTGAAAGCCTGAGGACATTCATACTGGATGAATTTCATTGCTTCTTGTTCATTTTCCATTGAGGTTAGAACAAGGCCTTCTTCTTTGATGCCTTCCCTATTAAACCATAGGTATTTCTTGACAGCCTCAGATGACAAGTAACACACGGCACAGTAGATATTTTCCGAGGATAAAGATACTCTCAGGATGTCTTCTGATGTAAACATCCGTATTTGAGGGATTCGACTAAAGAGTGTCAAAAGGAAGGCTCGGTTAATACGATTTGTGCCAAGTAAGTCACGCTTTCCTTGGAATCCTATAAAATGATGTTTTTCTGTGATAGTGTATTCTGTCTTTTCATGTGGGTGATCAAATGATTTTATGTGAGGGTCAGAGGCAGTATCAGAAGAAGGGACGTGATTAGTCGTATTGATCGAATTTCCACTTTGTAATTCATTATCAGGATTAGCTTTCATGGATCTCTCATAGAGTTCTTTCCTCAAGATGTCTAAAATGTTGTGATGAGTTAGCATTGTGGAAGTTTGAGATTCTGAAATATATATATGTGCCGGAGAGCCATGCACCAGTGTGCAGTTCTGCGCAGAGGATGGAAGTGCAGTATGCAGATCCTGATTATTTGTAATCAAAGAAAGTGAGTCCATGGAAGGTAACGATGAAAATAATGTTACCTTTCCTAGGCCATTGACTACTATCTCAGGTCGAGCTATACTGGAGAGGTCTATTTTACCAATCCTGATAGTGGAACAATTAGATTCAATAATAGACTCGGAAGGAGCAGATGATGGCTCGATGCTAGTCAAGTTTACGTTGCTCAAGTGTGTTTGTGCTGATAACAGTGGAGGTGCAGGTAGCTCATTTTCTCGTCGATTTACTACGATTTACTACGGTCGTAGGACCAATGGTGTTAGGGAGGTCGGTTATTCCTGTAAAGATTGGAATGGAATTAGAATTGTTTGTGCAGACTTCACTATAGGTTTTTATCATTGCAGTGGTTGAAGGCTCCAAAGGCAGGGTATCGTCGTGACTGGTAGTTCGAATTCTGCCACATATTGGAAAAAAATTGGTCAGGTTCGATTTGACTCCCGTCAGTTGTGTCGAGACCTGGTCATTTGGGGGGTCCAAGCACGCAAGTGAGTTTTTTGATATCATATTATTTTTTTTGTTTCTTCGTTTGATTGATGTTGATACGTTGTCAAACTCATTAGGATTTGTTTCCATTACTTTACTGTCGGAATCAACACGTTTGATTTCTTTAAAAGAGTTCACTCTGGAAGGCATTGCAGACATTTTTAAAGTATTTGTTGATTCATTGATTAGTTTCAAACTAGGTGTTATAGATGAGATTAAAGCTTCTTGACTTTCTTTTGAAAGTTGTTGAAGATCTATATGATCCTCATCTGTTGATGTTTCAGCAATGATAAGTGGAAACTGATTAATTGAATCAGTTTGTAAATTGTAACCTTTTGTTGGTGCAACGTTTCTTCTTTTAGCATTCCTTTTGATAGCCCTTTGATGGAGTTTTTTAGCTCTCCGTAACATGAAGAGGCTTCTCAGTCGGAGGGTGTTCTTGTGGGTCTGACTGCATTTGTTCAAATACTTTGAGCAGAGCAGTTGG
The DNA here is from genome assembly GCF_040938575.1 of Ambystoma mexicanum. Lineage (NCBI taxonomy): Eukaryota > Metazoa > Chordata > Amphibia > Caudata > Ambystomatidae > Ambystoma > Ambystoma mexicanum. Next base: position 91,953,141 of record NC_090935.1, on the reverse strand, counting down.
GCTATCAGGGCCATTTTTGGAACAGGTAGCTATTGGGGTGTATAGTGCTATAATTGTATTCATTTTTTCTATGGCTGTTCGTTTGGAAGATTTAGACATTTGCATGTAACAGGATTTAACGGTGCTTCCATGGAGGGTAAGGAAGATATAGGAGTTTGTTCAAGACAGCACTGGATGTTTTTATTTTTCAGGATCGGATTAGTCACAGATGAATGGTTCAAAGTAGGTTCTAGATAGAGATTTTTTAATGTTTCAGCTGCTATAATGAACCCTTCGATGCAATCCATTTTAGCGGACATGAGTAGAAGCATCGATTTGATGTCCTTCAGTTCAAGGTGAGTCAGATCATGGCCTTTATCGAGTAAATCTAGGATCCGAATAATCACAGGAAAGGAACCAGGGGAATGTTGTATCTGACTCTCGTCGGGAGATGGTGATGGGTGAGCAGATTTATCATATGTTAACACTGGTTCAGGAGAAAAGGTGATTTGCGATGGAAGTTGCTCTTTATTTATATCATCAACAAGTTCAATGCTCGTGTCCAAGAGACTTTTAGAGTGACATGGTAAGTGCGATTGAAAGGCCATGCACTTTTTTACTGAGTTAAATACTATTGGTGTCAAGGTGCCAATAGAACGACAAACAGCCTTGTCTAACGCCTCCATTTTCTCCATTGTTAAATCAAATTGCCTTTTATCAGTCTCGAGGGCCAGAGGTGATTCAGAGCAGCTTTTGAAGTCATCAATGGCCTTATGTACTTCGGGACTAATGGAGGGAGGAGAGATAAGAGAAACAGAAGATGCATGAGACTGAGGATGTATGGAGATCAATGAATTTTCCTGTGCATGTATTTGGACAGTATGTGCAGCAGGACAGGGCGTGGATAGCTCTTCTTTAAGAAGTGTCACAGCGTGAGCTTCAGAAACTGCTGGTTCATTGTATGCAGTTTTCCCAAAGCATACAAGCGAGTCTATGTTACTGGATGAGAGCGGGTAAGAGGTGAGTAGTTTGCCCTTGACACTCCGCTTGGCATATTTGCATCAACAGTAGCTCAACGTAGTGAGCTCAAAGAAGAGGTGACAGTGGCTAGTTGCGTTTTGAATTTAAGGTTATAAACGCATTAACAGTAAAAGAGTAGAAGCAATGTAAAAGCTAACCAGTTCAGAGTCAACAAACAAATGGCTGAATGAGTATGTAACCGGGCAGGCAATGAACAACAATTAATCGCTCCCTTACCAAGTTCCCTCCCTTTTGCACGATTTTTGAATTATTAGTAGCAACTGGCAACCAGCTACCAGCTAACAGCAAACAGCGCTACTTAGAGCACGTACTTGATGTTTGCGCGCAGATGCGTGCGGGCGTCAGTAGATAAGGGTTTTTGGGAAAAAAGGGGCGGAGTCACCATTGTAGTTCCAAAGAAAGAAGTCCAGAATTGGATGAAAGCGCGACTGTCCCACGACGTCCTCAAGCAGGGGCAGCATTCCTGGTCAGCAAACAGCACTACTTAGAGCGCGTACTTGAGAGGAACTTTTTTTAATTTCTAATATTGGACCAGGGCCCAGGACGGGTTCCTGTAAAAGACTGAGGGAAGATCCAAGAGCACAGGGTACTCCTTACATTACTTGTATGTTTTGCTAAAGTAGGGCCAGTTTAGTAGATGGGTTTGGACTCCAGACAAGCAGGTTAGTTTGGGTTGGTTACTAAGGGCACTCACTTTTTAGCAGTAGGGTCAGTGAGGCGTTTTCTTATATTTTAAACAAATACACGTTTAAATATGTCCTCTGGTCCGAGTCTTCCTTCTGGCATGTCAGACCAGGCCTACATTCCAGAGATATCCCCCTGGGGCGGTAAACACCTCTCTCCTGCTATATCTCCTTCCGGCGCTGCTCCCATAGAATACAGTTCAGTTCCACGATGAAACTGGTCCATTTGTAGGTATGCAGTAATAAAATTGCGTCAAAAATGTCGCCTTTACAAAAAATCGCTGCAAAAATGCTCTGGTTTGACCCGGTAAAGGTGTACCCCATTATACCATTTAAGGGAAGTGGGGGTTGTGGGGTTGTTCACATATCTCCTCTACCATTTCCTTCTCATACCTTCCTCAGCCTCTTACATATCCTCTGCCCTCATGTCAACTATCTACACAACCTTGTTTCTCTCTACCCCTACTGAATGTCATACTCATTCTATACTTCTTTGACAGGCAAAGCACTTCAATGCCAAAACCAATGGCAAGAGGCACCATACAAATGCAAGATAGCATACCATGCATTGACAGTACTACCATAGGTAGTACTGTCAACCACGCAATGACCACCCCCTATTTTTGGTAATACATATGGATAAAACCAATACATTAAGAGCAGCAACAAAATTGGATTCCATTGGGAAATTTAGAGATGTACTCTTTAAAAAACACTTCACCAGGTACCATACCCTTTTGTTTAAGGGATTATCCAAAATAAAAAAAGTGGTAGACACTGCTACAGTAAGAATGCACCATTTGTCATTGTCTTAAATTCCTCCTGTTCACATTGGCATCAGATGCCATAAGAGCAGAGACCTCAGCGGCTATATTGCCCAAGTACATTTTGGAATACAGAAATATGTTGGTGATTCTTTTGGACATCTTTCCCTAAACAATTGCACAGATCCTACAATGGTTCTTATTGACGGCCAGAAAGGACTCAGTACTAATGGAGCAATAGGCTTTGATGAATAATGTTTTTTACTTTAATATGGTAGACCTTCAAGGTTGGTTAAGATCTATGGTGCTTAGGCATCAAGCATTTTCTTCTTTTTTTTTGCTTTTTTGTTGCTTATAGCGCAACCCTAGCTGAATGGCTCCCTTGGTCTTTACTGGTCTTTAATGGGTCACAGCCTTTTGGGAAGAAGGTGCATGATCTGTGAAGACACACAGATCGAGCCATTTGGACTTTCATGCAGCATAGTCTATTCTTATTTGGTACCAGCGGGGCAAGCAGAGATTCCTTTTAGTGCCTGTCCCCTGCTATTCCACTAGTACCCATAATTATTATACCAGTGTCCAACGAGGGCTGCAGCAGCAGGACAGAGCCTTAAACATAAGCAGGCGAAATAGAGGTCAGAAGAAAGTGCCAATGAACAGGCAAACTTGACTAGCCAACTCTACCTTCCATATGCCTCATCCCTGTAGGGTCAGGATTTATTTCTCAATTAATCCCTTAGTGGTCGAAACTAACAGGCGAGTGGCTGCTAATCATTGTAGCCTGAGGTCATGCCCTGGAGTTCCAAAGATGGCCTCCCTTGGCTCCTCCTGATCTCGAGATTCTATCAAAAGAGCACCCCCAACTCTCCCAACAGGGAGTGTTGGTAGCGAAGCACAGGGAGATTTATATTAATTCCTTAGCATTGGTTTGGACATTGAAGAAAACATGTGCTCGTGCTACACTTAATCGGGTATTGTGAACTTTAGTTTCAGAATATCTGTTATAAGGCTTTTTGAAGTATGACCTATAGCCCTCCTTCTCCAGCCACCTTGACAGACCAATAAATGTGTAGGTTGTATTGGCATTTAAGGTTCTCTGATATTTTGATGGCTTTCATCCTTATTCCTTTATCACATTAGTCATGAAGTTTGAATTGGGAAAAACCTGACCTAACTGCATACGTTGGCCATTAGAGAAGCTTCAGTATTATAAGTGCGACTTGATACCATGTACATGTTGCCTGTGTGCAGGGAGGAGACGGATCTGTTTTCCATCCCATGAGATTCTGCTCTGGCGTTCTTTTCGTTTGCCAAGCCTTTGGTAAGGCGTCTACGGAGGAGAGGATGCAGGACTCTGCTAAGTGTCTATGGATTTGTGAGATGGTTGGGGAGTTGTTTTTTTAAGACATCTGTTTGCTGCCTTCGTGAGACTCCCAGGCACCTTTCATTCTTTGTCTGCTCACTGTTCGCAGTGTGCTCTCATAAGATGGCTGCTGCTGTTGGAGATTTGACTAGAGAGGAGTTGCAGATGCTTGCGTTTTAGCACTGAGAAATTGTGTGGCTATGTGTGGTTAGATGCATTGTCCTTTAGGGCTGTTATTCGCACAAGTCCAATTACTGTAACACAGCATACCCACCATTTAGAGTTCACAGGTTACAGGGTGGGCTGATGGGCCTAGAGGGCCTCCTGACCCCCACCCTACTAGTTTGCAGCTTCTTTCTACCTCTGCTGTGTGCATCAGGAACCCCATTTTAGGTTGAATACAGTGCCCATGCAAGCATTTCACCTTAGGCCACTATGACACTCCCTACCTTTGCTCTTCTAGACAAATGCTAAGTATGGTTTAGATATGCACTGGCCCTGACTGGTGAGATGGACATGAAATGATAACTGGAGGGAGTCAAGAGCAGGGGTGGGGTGGAAGAGAGATGGGTTCATATTCTGATGGGGGATGGGGCGAGAAGATCATATATGAGAATTCACTGTTACCCATGTTATAATACCAGGGATCACATTGACTTGAACGAGATGGAGCGAGAGGGACTATTGGACATCCATCTCACTCGGAACCGGCCACGCGTGCAGAGAACAAAGCCTATGAAAAGGACTCAACCACCCAAGAGACCAGGTGAGAAGATACAGCGGCTGACGGAGCCAAGAGCAACAGGTGAGAGGTGATGGGTAGAAGGATTTCCTTTAAAATAGAAAAGTGGGTAATTAGTAAACACATGCAGTAAGAAGAACATAAATGTGCGACTGCGGTGTCAGCTATGAGGTGACTGCAGGAGAGAGTGAGAAAGATCAGGTATGGGAGGGCAGTCAAAGAGAAAGAACACATGTAGGGGGAGCGAGGTGAAGAGAGTGAATATGGCGCAGAGAGACCAAACAGCAGATTGGGGGGCTAGTGCCTTCTCATTACTCCCTGTCAATCCCTTTCAGAACTTGCAGCCTCTATAACCTGTTTACACCCCCCTTGTGTAGGATACACAAAAGCCCCCCTTTTTACAATCCCTGCTTTAAAGTCTTTCTGATTAATTGATTGTTTAATAACACTGACACAGCACAACCATTACATTGTGGGGGTCGCCCGCAGCTGGACACAAGACTGCTAATTACAGGAGACTGATTTGATCAGGGCTCTAAACGAAGTGAGGAAGGTCTTGTGTTCTAAGTTTCTATGGTTTGACTTGCAAACTGGCAAACGTTCTTAGACACAGGTTTGAGCAATGGAGGTTGCAAGAGAAGCCAAGCAGATCTTCTTGGGGGACATGGTGCAGAGTGATAGTTTGTCTGTAAAAAAAGGGGTTTCAGGTTACTGGGGCATTTATCGGTCAAACAGACTAGTTTCAAGTGACCGTCATACTCCACTATAAGCCATTGTAAAGGATGTCCGACCACAGAAGGCCAGATGATGAACCTTCTAGAGTTTGTCTAAAGGGAAGGGAAGTGTTGCTAGTGTAAAGTGCATTAGTATTGTCAAATTGTGAGTTTGCTAAGGCACCAACAACGCCACCATAATGTTGAGGGGAGAGAAGGGATGTATAGTAGGGTTTAAGTTGAAAAAACTGTTACTGGCCTGTGGATCAAATTGCAGCTTGATAGTCATGAGAGCAGGGCTCTCCAACCTTTACGTTGGCATAGGCCAATAGGCGGGAGCTATAGGGGAGAGCTGTTGGGATGGTGATGTCAATGGCGATGACAGTTTCTCCCAAGATTTGTTTGGCTGGTTTATTTGCTCTTTATATATAAAAAGGAATGACACATACATTTATCATGATATTAATAACTTCAAAAACATCTTTATTTAGTTATTTTGTATTAGTAGCTGTCTCCTAAAAGTTGTCAAGTATATCAGAATATAGAAAACCAATTGAGACGTTCAGTGTGAAGGCTGATGCATCATGCGATCCACCAGTGCTCAGTAATCTGGTGTGTAACTTGAAACAAAACAAGGTGCTGTCAGACAAGATCACAGTTTTGATTTCAGGTGGTTTGTCTGAAAAAGCCCAGATTTGTATAGATAGGCAATCACGTTGGCTGATAGTGCAGGTACCCTACTTGCCATAGTGTTTGCACCTAACTGCACACCTGTCATGGCAGACATAAATTCAAGACACCTCGCTTACACAGCCTCAGCTACGGCAGTCACTGCACTGTACCCTTTACAATCGCACCATCTGTAAAAGTATATTTGTTTTTTTATCAAAAAGCAACTTTGAAGAATTCCTCTGTACAGCGTTTAGTTGGCCTACCTTTGTATAATGTGTGTGTATTATTGCAAAATGCCTATCAACGTTACTCTTCTTTCCCAACTGTTACTTGGGCCCCCCTGTAGTTTAAAGATGCACATTTTCTTTTTATGCTGGAAGAAAAGAAATTGGCTTCCCACTCTTGGTGGAAATGATATATCATTTGCCTTTTGTTGGATGGTGCGTCTACATAAGTTTCTTTTGGGGATGCATGTGCGAAAACAATCTGAGTAGTTTTACAATCAATTTGTTATACGGTTTTAAAACCATTCAGCATATATACCACATTCTGCTTTGTCAAAACATTAAATCCATTGCCAGTTTAGCATATCCCCATTCATGCAAATTGTTCACATGCCAGGTCACAGAATTCAACCAAGGAGAAAGCCAAACACGACTTTGTTGACTAACCTTAAATGTTTTATGTTGAAATAATTGGCAAGATTGAAAAGATGAACAGGTGGAAACCATATGATCAAGTATATGGCCGAGGCGAGGAAAGGTTGCAGTGTTTTGCACCTTGTGAGAGTCTGCTGAGCTGGGAACAACAGTGGCCCCCACCCCGCCCCCCGTGTTAAAATCATCGGCACTACCCCACACGGGTGAAGCCCACAGCAGGGAAAGGATGCAGTGTTTGGCGCCTTGGGAGAGTCTGCTGAGCTGGGAACAAGAATGGCCACACCCCCTCTGTGTTACAATCATTCACACTACCCCACCCCACGGTGGGGAAAGTGTGTGGTGTTTGGCGCCTTGGGAGAGTCTGCTGAGCTGTAAAAATCCACGTAATACCTGTCAAGGGCGATGTCATCTTCGCTGTCAGCTTCTTGATACGAGGTATCCTCCGTGTAGCTCCTCTTGGGTTTGAAATACGATATGTTTCTTGTGACGGAGGACTGGTCAGTCCTCTGGGCCGTGATCATCGTACCTTTCTTTTGCGTGACCGTCAGCGGTTCCGGTGCAAACGTGGCGTCCTCCTTGCGCTGTTTCGGTTGCCGTAGCCACACTTGGTCTCCCAGTTCCACGTTCAACTCCTGTGCTTTTCTTTTGTGATCCGCCGTGTCCTTCATTTTGGCTTTGGCGGTGTCATCCTTGTGTCTGGCCTCTGTTTCCAGAGGCGTGGCTTCGGCTGCGCGGGCATCTTCTGGCAGTCGTGTCTGTACTGGCCTGCGGAACATCAGGTCAGCGGGGCAGACGCCCGTTGTGCTGTGGGGAGTGTGGCGATAGTCCCTGAGAAACTGATACAATGCTTGTTCAAAAGGTTTGTGGAGGATGGTCGCTATTTGCAGAGTTCTCTTGATGTTGGCCATGAACCTTTCAACCATTCCATTGGCCTGAGGCCATCGCGGGGTTATCTTCCTATGGTGGAAGCCCATATACTTCGCGAAGTTTTCGAAGTCTGTGCTCATGAATGGCGCTCCGTTATCAGATTTGATGATCCTGGGTATTCCATATGTGAACAGCATGCGGTCTAATGCCGGAATGACGCTAGTTGCTGCTGTGCTATCCACGATCTGTGCGTCCGGGAATCGGGAGTGTTCATCTATTAGCACTAGCACATATGTGCCATTTCTTAGGGGTCCAAAGAAGTCCACCGCCAGTTCTTCCCATACCTTTTTCGGTAATGGCGACATGTGGAGTGGGTTTGGGTGCGGAGGCGGTGCTACCTGGGCGCACGTTGTGCATTGACCTATGATTTCCTCAACCATCGAGTCCAGTTTGGGGAACCACACTTTTTCCCTCAGTAGTCTCTTGGTGGCCACCACTCCCCGGTGGCTTTCGTGTGCTACTTGGATCGTTCTGGTGGGTAGCGATTTCGGGAGGAGCACTTTGCACCCTTTGAGTATTACTTGATTGTCGACGATGGAAAGTTCGTCCCGGACATGGTCTATTAGTTTGACGTCTGCTTGGACCTCTTCCGACTCGTGCTGTGCCTGTTGACGCATGTGCGCCCTTCTGTCTGCTTGTATGCAGTGTCGCACGATGCGTAGAGCCGGATCTTGTTCCGAGTGTGCAATGATGTCTGCCCAACTGACTGGTAGTGGTTGTAGGTGATGCACTACGTAATTGAGATATTCGTCAGCGATGGATGGGTGTGGTGTGGCCGGGCCGGTCGGGTGGCGTGATAGATAGTCCGCGGGATTGTCTTCTTTTCCCGGCCGGTGCTTGATAACGAATTTGTAATCCTGCAGTCTTAGGCCCCATCTGGCTATTCTGGGCGGCATCCGTGATTTGGGGTCTCCATATATTGTGATCAGTGCCTGGTGGTCGGTGATGATGGTGAACTCCTTGCCATACACGAACAGATGAAAATACTCGCATGCCCATACCACCGCTAGGCTCTCCTTTTCCGCTTGGGAGTACGCTTGTTCTGTCGGAGTTAAGCTCCTGCTGGCGTATGCGACCACGAATATGTTTGTCGGTTCTAGCGGGTCAACTTGCGTTAGTATGGCGCCCAGACCTACGGGGCTGGCGTCCACTATCACTTCGGTGTGCCTTTTGGCGTCGTAGTACGCCATGTCCTCTGCTTTGGAGATGGCATCACGGATCGCCTCGAATGCCTTTTGACAGTCCGTGGACCAAGTTTATGGTTGATCCTTGCGCGTTAGGAGGCGCAGCGGGTTACTGATGGTTGCGTAGTCCTTTAGGTATCTGGAGCAGTAGCTGGCCAGTCCTAAGAAAGAGCGAAGTTCCGTCGTGTTCGTTGGGGGTGTAGCTGAGTTCAGTGCCGCCACTTTCTCCGGGTCTGGTCGCATCCCTTTGTCGGAGAATATGTGGCCGAAAAATTGTAGGGAGCCTTTCCCGAACTCGCATTTGGTTTTGTTGAGCGTTAGTCCTGCCTCTTGCAGTGCAGCGCACACTCTGTGGAGAGCAGTGTCGTGCTCTTCCTGTGTCTTTCCAAATACGAGGACGTCGTCGGAGTAATTTAGGCAGTTGGGCACGTGCCTGATGACTCTGTGTATTTCCTCCTGGAATATTTCTGCGGCGGAGGATATCCCGAAGCTAAGTCTCTTGTATTGAAATAAGCCCAGGTGTGTAACGAATGTCGTGATGTACCTGGATTCGGGCTCGATCTCTATCTGATGATAGCCTTTGGTGAGGTCCAGTTTCGAGAAGACCTGGGCCCCGTGGAGCAGGTGTATCATGTCCGTGATTCTGGGCGCCTGGTGTCTTTCCCTTTCGATGGCCACATTGGCCCTCCTCATGTCGACACACAGGCGTATGGATCCGTCCGGTGACTTCTTGGGGACGGGAACGATGGGGGACACCCATGGAGTGGGTCCTGAGACAGGTTCAATAACGTTGAGTTTAATTAGTTTGTCCAGCTCCTCCTCGACCTGGTGTTGTATATTTATCGGAATGCCCCTGTAGTGCTGGGCTACGGGCGGTATCTTCGGGTTTATGTGCAACTGTACCTTGCGGTGCTTTAGTTTTCCTAGGCCTTTGAATAGGTTGGGGAATGTTTGCTCGATGGCATCCGGTCTGGCAAAGTATTTATGGGCCATTAACTGATACAGGATGTGCACCAAACCCATCTCAACGGCAGTCTTGAAACTGAGAATGCACCCGCTGTTGGCTTCCGTCTTCAGGATGTGTAGCGTGATTTTTGCGGCGTGCGATTTGTGCACGCACCATGCTGATATGGTTCCTTTGCATGGTAGCGGGGTCGTGGCCCCGTAGGGGTATATGTCCACTGATGCCTTTCGGATTTTTGGGGGGCTGGGGAGCGAGTTGTACGCCTGTTCACTTATTATATTAACAGTTGCCCCCGTGTCTATGAGGAATTCTAACGGTGTGTTGTTTACTTGAAGCTGGAGCGTTGGGCTGTGCTGGGTGGCTGTGGCGTTGTTGAGAGCCCACACATACCCTTTTTTCCGTTGATCATCCTCTGATGATTGGGATTCGCTGCCTGATGGGGATCTCATCTCGATGTCCCGGACGAACCGTCTTCTTTGCGATCGCCTCGATCCGTCCGGGGGCCTTCTGTCGTCTCTGGTGTAGGCGCTCCTTCGTGGTTTTTCTTCTCTCCTGGGTCCCGGCTGGTCTTCCTCACCTCTGCCTGCTGGTGGGCTGTGTCGCGAGCTTCTCCTTCTCTCTAGATGTTTCGTTTTGCTGGGTCCCTGCCCCGGTGGATTTTTGCATACGGCTCTGTAGTGGTCCATTCCGCCACATGCAGCGCACTTTTGTCCAATTGCAGGGCAGTCCCCCGCGTGCGGATACTCGAATCCGCATCTGTAGCACGTGGCGTCCGTTCCTTTCCCACTCTGTGAGGGGGCCGTGTATAGTTTATTGATGGTCTCAGCGGTCGGTGGCGGGTGTTGAATGGTGACTTTGCCTAGACTGTCGAGTTGCGACTCCACTGCTGCTTCCATCCTGGCAAGTGCAAGGATTTCCTCCAGGGACCTTTGTTTCTGGAGAAGCTGTTTCCTGAATGGCTGTGAGATGCAGCCTGCTATGACTTGAGATCTTAACGCCTCGTCATTAGAGTACTTATGGAACTCACAGTACTTTAGCTTGATGCGTAGGCGCATCACAAAATTGTCGAGGGATTCCCCTTTCTCCTGTCGCGTGGTGTGAAAGACGTGGCGCTCATAGTCAATGTTTGTATGGGGCGTGAAGTATTTTGATAGCTTCCCATGTAGTTCCGCATAAGTGACGGTGTCAGCGTTCATCAGTTCGCCTGCGATGTCCCTGACAGCGGGGCCTACTGTCATGAAGAGGGTGTTTTTCAGCATTGCGTTGTCTATCAGCCCTATTGCCCCCGTGTAGAATTTGAAATCCCTGAGCCATATGACCCATCTGGGTCCTAGGTTAGAAGTGTCTCTCACATCAAATGGGCCCGGTAATGGTAGGTTATGGGCGGCCGTACCTGAAGTCGGTGCCTGTCGATTGCCATCGTTCGCTGCCCCAGAACCATCTGACGAGGAGGCTACGGGGCTTGCTGGGCCTGACATGGTCGCTGTGACGGTAGCGCTGTGTGGCAATGTGCCGCCTCTTTTCTGGCTCTAGCTTGCCCTTGTGACCCTCACGGGCTGGTGCGTGACGGCGGTGCCATGTGGCGATGTGCAGCCTCTTTGCCGGCTCTGGCTTGGCTGGTGCGTGTGCTGGCCTTATTGATATTGTTTTTTTTTTTTTCTTTCTTGGGGCCCACCTCTGGGCCTCCCGCCGGTCGCGTGTTGAAGTGGGGGATGCGGGCGGGACCCTGGCAATTTGCCTCCGGGCCCACGCGTGCTTTTGCAGGCGCCTCCGCACCCGCTCCCTCGCGGCTTCTAATGCTGCGGCCGCTCGCGACTGCGGCCTCTCAGCTGGTAATGGGAGGTGCGCCGACGCGCCACGCCGCTCGACTGCTGACCTCCGCGGTACTCCTGTGGCGCTGCGCCGATGCGCCTCACCCGCTCTCCTGCGGGTCCCTGAAGTACGCCAGTTGTGGGGTTTTACGCGGGTCCCCGAACCGCGTAATGAGTCACACGGGAGCCGGTTATTCGTGCGACCGCTTTATTTCCTTATACATAAAAAGAACTGCCCTTTTCCGGTCCCGCCCCCTCCCTAGCCCAGCGTCACTTCCCTACCCGGGAACTGAGACCGCAACGGCGGTCTGCCCACACAACGATGTGGGCGGGCTGCATAGCCCAGATTAACAATCCGACAGTGGCCACTCCCCCATGTGTTAAAATCATCGACACTACCCCACACGGGTGAAGCCCACAGCAGGGAAAGGATGCAGTGTTTGGCGCCTTGGGAGAGTCTGCTGAGCTGTAAAAAATTGTGGCCACTCCCCCATGTGTTAAAATCATCCACACTACCCCGCCCCCGGGTTAAGCCCGCAGCCGGGTAAGGGTGTGCTGTTTGGCACCTTGGGAGAGTCTGCTGAACTGGGAACAACAGTGCCCCCCTCCCCTGTGTTAAAATCATCCACACTAGCCGTCACGGGTGAAGCCCATGCTGGAGAATGGTGCAGTGTTTGGCGCCACATGGTATTCGATGCCGGAGAGGGTGAGTGTGGGAAAAGATAATGCAACCAAGTAAGTACACAATGGATTTATTTGTCTTCAGCCAAGTAGCATACAAGGAGACCCCCAACACGGACAGCATCCAGGTCCCAACTGAAATATGTCAAGCAATAACAGTGTCAGGCAATAACATTCTAACAGCTATGACATACAAAGGAATCTATTATGGAACAGCACAGTGTCAATGCTGCAGCAGCATGCAACATATAAACATATATATACATAACCTATATACAACAGTGAGGAGAGTGTTTTGCTTATTTGGCAACAAGCAGACTTGGAGGCGAATCCTAAGTGTGTAAGTGAAGTGAGGATGATTTCTCTGCGTCCTTTATATCTTTATATCTTGATTGTTGGACTGGTGTCCCAGAAAGAGTTGTGGAAAGGACCTGTGCTTACAGCGCTTACAGAGGTTACGGCGCTGAAGGCAGCACAGCATGTGTGTCTGTGTGCTTCTAGGCGTTCAGCTATTATAGCTATTAGGCAGGATACAACTTATGCTTTGGGAAGTGGAATTTCAGTGTACGGTAGAAGGTTAAGAAGAGCTTCCGAGCAATTCAGCAAATTATCCACCATTGAGTACTTAGAATAGCTGGTAACCTCTGGTGTCTATAACCATGTCTAAAAGGAAGGCTACCACTTCTGTTTCTCCAGAAGTTAGTTAACAATAATAACTAGAATGTTTAAGCCAATTAAGGAAGTTAATCCCATATTTGAGGTCAAAGGGCTACTCTATGAGATTGAGGGCCCAGTGAGGTTCCATGTAATAATGTCCCCTCAAAAATATCGCCGAAAAATTGCCGTTTTTTGTGGGGACATTATTTCATGGAACATGCGGAGGACACCCCCGCAACCCCCAAACCCTTTTTTTAAACTTTTTTTAAACTTTTTTTTTTCTTCCCCTGTCCCTATATATCTGGTCACCCATATAATATCGCCACAACCTTATCCTGGCAATTTTATATACGGCGACCATATATATATGGGGATAATATTACCTGATACCCCCAGTGATAAATATGTCCAGTGCCTAAGAAAGGAGCTACGTTGGGGGTGGGGGACAGGTTTTAACTGTGTGGCCGCAGATGGGAATGATCTCATTTGATGAACCTGCATTACTTAAGACAATTGATTCCAATATGCGAATATGCAGGTCAAGTAAAGACCTGCTGAACTCTTTTGAGGTAAAAAAAATGGGCCGGGCAGGACTGTGGGAAAAACAATGTACTTCCTTTTGATGTTAGAGGTGGAGACGGTTCCTAAAGTACAGCACATCGTATAATTGAGTGTCACTTTCATGGGGTAAATGTGGGCTCCTGCATTTAAATATCTGAAACAGGAGTTGCCACTAGAATTGAAACTGAAGATTCTAGGAATATGAAGTGAATCTTATTGTTGTGGGTGTGATTGACCCTGTGATTACCCTTAGCAATACCTGTTCTGCCCTTGCAGATAAAGAACATATGGCTCCAATTCCATTCAAGGGTCTTAAGAGAGCTTATAAGAAGAGGCTTGCCACCACAAATTAACAAGTAAAAGGAAGGAAGCCACTAAGTGGACCTCCAAAAATTGATACCAAGGCTCTGGTGGGAAAGAATGTGGCAAGTGTGACTGAGTCATCCCCTGATCACGTGAATTATTTTGAAATAGAGATCAAGGGTTTGCTAGTTGAAATTAGGTCAGTGGTTGCAGAGAAAATGGGTAGCTGTCTGAGAGACCTGGTTGGCGAGATCAAAGCACTAAAGGAAAATATTGTTAGTTTTTTATTTAGGATTGATGATAAAGAGCTTAAAAAAGTATGGTGCCCTGCCCCAATGGTCCACACAATAAAGAATATGACCTTATATTGATTACTCGTGTTAGCCCGGTAAGTATTGTGCGTAAGTCTGAGGTTAGTCGCAATGGAGGTCAGGTACACCCGGGGCATGCCCCAGTGTCCAAAATAAGTCTGGTACACAAACATAATGCCTTGCAATCCTTAAACTAAACAGGGAACTCTAGTGTGAATGTTATGCATAATGGAATCCTCATATCAACAATAGTGAAGATTGTGGACATACATTTAGGGATCGCTTCGGCAAACCACCCTTTTACTAATGTCCCAAAACTCTCACGAAATACTAGACTAGAGGTGGTGGGAAAGACTCAAGAATGAGTATGAGGAGTCATTGAAAAACAAGTGCATTTACTGGATAAGACACGTCAAGAAATGTCTATCCATAATAAGATCAGCTATAGTAAAATGCTCTCAGGTTCCAATGCCTAATCACCATGCTGATTATATCCAGGTGTTTCTGCAGTCCTGGAACCTGGTTGATGGAATTCTGATAATAGACTTTCGGGCACTTACACTAGAGGGGACATCAAGGACATATATATTTAGCCTCATTAGGAGCCAGGGGCCCATTATTTCCAACTATGATATGATATGATATGGCATTTATAATGCGCCTATAACACAGAAGCGGGGCAACATAAGGAGGGAGACAGCTAATGGACATTTGGAGGAGATTGACTGACTGGATCAGGGTTTTATTCTTCCTACCTTAGATATGGGCTGCAATTCCTTCATGGAATATAGCTGGAAAGCAAAATAGTTGGAGGATACATTCTGGACTGAATTTTTGAGGAGGTTCTAGGTGGCCCTCTTACAAGAAACGTGGGCCATAGATAAGGTAAATATTCAGGGGTATCAAGCATTTCATGTTCCAACTAAAACAGGCCGCAAAAGTAGACAAAGTGGGGGGCTTCTTATCTGATTAGAATCTACATTAAATTGGGAGGTGACGTTCACATAACAGGCATAGGGGAACTGCAGCATTTGGCTATTTGCACTGGGGATGATAATTGGATTCTCCTATTTAATTTTTATAACGGACCATCTGAAGCCACTGGACTAGAGGTGGTAGGAAAGACTCAAGATTTTATTAATTCTTGGAACGTGTCAAATCTCTTACAAAACCTGCACAATTGTGGCAGGTAATTTGACTATGCAGGTAGAACCTATAAGGGAGCTGGTGAGGCTTTGGGAAGACCAGGATATTGCTTGGGATATCCGCACCCTGATAGCTGATCCCCAAAAGTGGGTGCACCAACGTGCTATGGACACGGCCCGTTCCCTGAACAATATGGAGCTCAGATCTTGCAACGGTCCGGTCTTAGAAGATCAAACAGCAAAACTGACCTTTGTCGGACATAATGGTGTATCTATTATTATATAATACATTCTGATTAGGGCTAAGGACTGGACGAGGATTGGTCATTTAAGAATACATGAAAGAGTTGAAAGAGACCACAAAACTTTGAGCGCACTGATCCAATTCGAAAAGTCAATCAATCCATCACAAGATGATCAGGGCAGGGTAGAAGCCGTAGCTCTTACTGGCCATGCACAGAAGTTGGGTAAAGTGGATCAGTGTGATTGAGCAAGATCTACAGCCCTCCGTATAGCATGTGATTCTGGGAAACCTCGCAATTATTTGCTCCTCTACTTGGAGATACTGACTGAGTTTATTGAGTGGAATTTGGTTCCACTTATGACCTAAATGGCCCCTGGAGTAAAATAACATGCAATAACTAAATCAGGTTGGAATGATCAAGCCTGTAGAGATGCAAAAAATAAGATAATGTAGTGGGGTAGGGGATAAATAACAGCTTAGATCATATAGATCTGACTATAAATCTATAGTAGCAAAGAAAATGAACGTTTTTGTTACTCAAAGATAAAGACACTTTTATAGGCTCATGAAGAAGGGGATTATATCTCCTATTGGAAAAAGATTGTGGGCAAAGCGCTGAATGGGGAAACAGGCGTACAATGTTGTATTTCGGCAGGAGTTTAATGAGAGCATTTTGCATACATATATGGTAAATTTGGAATGGTTCAGAACATGACATTGAATTCCAGTGTGAAACCTAACCCTGGGAATTACACTCAACATTCAATATTAGGGAAGTGAGGAGTGCAACTGTAAGTCAGAGTGGGAAAGCATCCAGGCCGGATGGCATACTGCTTGACCTCTATAAGGATGAAGGCAATGGTTTGGGCCCACTATTTTGTTACATTTTTAATGCAATAACGATACTGGAGATAGTGCCTGCCTTTTGGAGACATGCAGTAGTTGTACCGATATATAAAAAAGGAGGGAGGGACCTAACAGCCACTTATCAGCCCTTTTCCCTCCTTGATAGTGTGGGGAAAATATATGCTATGGCAGTGTTACTTCACTGTCAATCATGGGCCGAAGAAAATTACATTATTGGCTACCTACAAGCAGGGTTCCAAAAACATAAGAGTACTGTTGATCCAAGCTTTCGGCTGTTCCTGTTGATCCAGAAGTGCAGCATACTGCCGAAAGTGAAACTATACGCTGTATTTGTGGATCTCAGGACAGCATTTGACATCATCTCAAGGGAAACCCTGTGGCGGATATGAAGGAAAGGAGGGCCCTCCAAAATTGATTTTTGCTATCCAGCTGTTGTATACTGATAAAAAGACAGCTGTCCATTTGGATTATCTGGAGAATTAAATGACCCATTTGATGTGGAGATGGTGGTATGACAATGCTGTGTCCTTGCACCCTTTCAAATGTCCACACCACAGGGCGCTATGCTCGATGTCGTGGCCTTGATGTCCCTCGATGGCTACAGTAGAGCGTCAAAGTCATCCGTAGTATAATTATTTCAAGCCGTGCTTCAGTTCCGTGTTTCCAAAAGCTTTTCCTTTGTGAGTTTGAAACGGCGCTTCAGTTTTCATCAAAGATGTCTTCATCTTCTAATCCTTCGACCCCAAAAACTGGCTTCAAAAAATGCCATGATTGTGGGAAGAAAATGTAAATTTCTGATCCCCATCACAGCTACCTGTGGTGCCTCGGTTCCGAA
Organism: Ambystoma mexicanum; assembly: GCF_040938575.1. NCBI lineage: Eukaryota > Metazoa > Chordata > Amphibia > Caudata > Ambystomatidae > Ambystoma > Ambystoma mexicanum. The sequence continues at coordinate 91,936,035 of NC_090935.1, read as the reverse complement.
CACCGGACTGATCACTGTGGGTCCTGTCAGGCCATGACAAGAAAAGCTCTCTGTGAGCAATGCAGCAAATTGGCGGTGGGGAGTGAAACTTTGAAGGCTTATTCGAAGAAGGATAAAGACTCCGGGAGTCTAGGGACTCGTCCCGACACAAGTCGAAGAAGTCTAGATTGAGGAGTCGGTCGAGAAAATCTTTGTCTTCTTCTTGGAAGAAGGCTAAGAAGAGGTGTCACTCTTCTTCTTCTTCTTCTTCTTCTTGTTCTTCTTGTTCTTCTTGTTCTTCTTGTTCTTCTTGTTCTTCTTGTTCTTATTGTTGTTGTTCTTCTTCTTCTTCTTCCTCCTCTAAAGGGTTATCACATGTCCAACTAAGAATGACTTCCCCAGAATATAGGAGGTTTTCAGGGCCTCAATGATGCAAATCTTCGAGAATGCGGCTCAACCCCCTCGAAGAAGTCACACGAAGACCATGCCCCAGCTCATCCTTAGGATGACAGAGTAAGGTCAAAGACTACCAAACGGTCTAAATCTGATGAGAAATCGGCAAGGGTATTGTCTAGAGAACCTTCTCCGATACCTCAGAAAAAGAGCAAGTTGACAAGCCTACTGGTGCATAAATCGAAGGCAATCCACACCATTGTCGACACAACCCATGTCTAAGACACCTTCGACGACTTTATTGAAGCCAACGTCGACAACATCAACGCCATTGACACCTCTGTCGAAGACAGCGTCGATACCTATAGCGTCATCAACGCCATTATTGGTGAAACCATTGCCGATGCCTTCATGGCCTCACCCATGGGTAAGACTTATACCCATTTGCCAAGGAAAGACTTTTTCAAGTCTATGGGCCTCATTATGAGTGTGCTAGTCGCGGTAACAATGGTGCCGGTAAGCTACCAGCACCTTTGATTCCGGACCGGCACACTACGCGTTCAGCGGACAGGGGCCCACCGCCCGCCAGGTCTGACCTGGCGAGTGCAACGGTACCTGCCCGCAGCCTTTGATGGATGCACCAGCACTGTTGCACACAGTGCCAGTGCATCGGTCCTGCCCATTCCCATTGCGTTCAATGGGACTCGAATGGGAATGGGGAGTTTCTTTTCTGACGCCTGGTCGTAGGAATCGCCGGGGCTGTAATTCCCCAGTGATTTCCCCATTGCCAGGCACCAGGAAAAAAATACCACAACTCCGGCGGCAGCTGCGCCAATTGTTATGGCACGGCTACCATCAGGGTCGTAATGACCCCCTGTGACTTCTATTTATGCGGAGGATCAAACCTCTGAGGAGGATTCTTCCCCATTTGGGTTTAAATATGGAACAAAGAATGCTCCTGAGGAGCTGATTGACCCAGAATCGAAGATGTCTCCTCTTTATGACTGCCTTCAGTCATCTAGTGGCATAGACACTTCGCCTGAACTGGAGTTTGACCAACCTGATCCAGCTGATCATGCTGATTCAGCATATAGGAATATTATGAATAGGGTTGTGAAGTTCATGGGCTGGAATAGGAATTGTCCTACCTACGAACAAGAATACATGACAGATATTCTGAGCCAGGGTCCTCAAAAGGATCCAGTCCTGCCTTTTCATGTAGCCCTTCAAAGGAAGGTCATGTCAAACTGGGAAACTCCAGAATCTGGACCTGCAGTAAACAAAACTTTTGCCAGAAAATAAAGACCTTCATCCATTGATGCAGACTATTTGACTAAGCACCCTACACCTGAAAGCTTAGTGGTCCAAGCAGCTACATCCACCAGACAGTCTGCTTATCCCTCTATTCCCCCGGAAAGGGATGAGAAGAGAATTGAGACCTGGGCTTGCACGATTTTTTTCTTCGAGCAGTATGGATTTAAAATCAACTAATGTTCGTTGTACCCTTTCGAGGTTTACCTACACCCTGTAGGTCTGTGTTAGAATGGCGGCTCAGGACATTCCGGAAGGCGAGGAATGAGACGGCTTCCTTGCTATTGTAAAGGATGGGAAGGCGGCAATGGGGGAGTGTCTCTAGTCAGGACTGGACACTGCTCACAGCATCAGCAGGTCCATGGCTTCTAGCACTGTGGGGGGCCGAATCTCTCAGCATCTGAACAAATTGCAGGGAATTACTGCAGATGCTTGGGCACAGGAAACAGTAGCCCAAGGCTACTGCCTTCCTTTTCAGAAAAGGCCTCAGGATCATCCACCAGGATACAATTCCAGATCCACTTCTTGTGCAGGAAATTTTAACCCTGCCAGAGAAAGGTGCAATAGAACATGTACCTGTAGCGGAGAGGAACAAGGGTTGGTATTCACCCTACTTTCTCGTTCCCAAGAAGGACGGAGGATTACTTTCATGTGCCAATCCATCTCAAGCACAGAAAGTACCTGAGGTTCATAGTTGGCAGTTCTCATTTTCAATTTCGAGTTCTGCTTTTTTTCGGACTGACCTCCGCCCCAAGGGTTTTCACCAAAATGATTGCAGTAGTGGCAGCAAGTCTCAGGTGAAGAGGGATTCATGTCTACTCCTACCTGGATGATTGGTTAAACAGGGCTCGTTCACCCAAACAGGCCCAGGAACATCTGAGGATGACCTGCCACTTTACACAGACTGGGCTTCTCCCTCAATTACAAGAAGTCTCATATGATACCATTCCAAAGACTCCAATTCATCCAAGCAGTCCTGGATACTTCCTCCGGGAAAGCCTAGCCTCCCGAGGTGAGAACTCAACACACTCTGCAGATGGTAACAAAGTTCCAGTATACCCAGCATCTGCCGGCCTTCGATTTTCTGAGGTTGCTCGGCCTCATGGCATCCTGCATTTTTTGGTGCCAGAGGCCAGATTGAGAATGAGATCCCTTCAATGGGCCCTCAGGACTCAGTGGTCTCAATTTTCGGGGAATATGTCAGATCTTCTGCAAGTTCCGAGCAGAGTGGCTCAAGACCTTCTATGGTGGGCTTGCAAGGACAATATTCTCAAGGTAGAATCTTTTTGGCAACCATGGCTGGAGATAACGGTAGTGACGGACGCCTCACTCACAGGGTGGGGAGCCCACACCAGCGATCTGACAATCAGCGGTCGTTGGTCTCCATCAGAGTCCAAACTACACATCAACCTGTTGGAGCTAAGGGCAATCAGACTAGCCCAGAAGGCCTTTCTGCCCTTTGTATGGGGAAAGAATGTCCTGATAATGACGGGCAACACAGTGGCCATGAAGTACCTCAACAAGAGAGGAGGTGTAGGGTCTCTACCACTGTGCAGAGAGGCAATGCAGCTCTGGTTCTGGGCAATACAAGAAGAAATCTCTCTTTCCGCAGTTCACTTAGCTGGAGAGAAGAACACTGCAGCGGACGCTCTGAGTAGGCCGAGCTCAGTCTCCCACAAGTGGAAACTAGCTCAGGAAGTCCTTCAAGAGATCTTCACCCTTTGGGGAACCCCTCAAGTAGATCTGTTCGCGACCGAGGTCAATCGGAAGTGCGATAGGTACTGCTCAAGGGAATTTCTTCCAAGCGGAGATCTAGGGGACGCATTTGTAGTGGACTGGGAATTTCCACTACTGTACGCGTTTCCTCCAGTCCCTGTGATTCCTCACGTAATCAGGAGGTTGAGAAAGTTCAGGAAACCATGATCCTAATTGCTCCAGATTGGGCCAGGAGGGCGTGGCATGGGAACCTTCTGGACATGTTTACCTGCCATCCAATATGTCTTCCACAAAGAGAGGATCTTCTCTCGCAAAGGGAAGGTCGGGTTCTCCATCCAGAGGTCAAGACACTCAGCCTTCACGCATGGTTTCTGAGAGACTGGGGTATAAGGATTGGGACATCCCAGATGACGTAATGGAGATTTTGCTTTCGACCAGAAGGCCAGCAACAAAATCCTTGTACCGGTGTTGTTGGAATAGATTCAGTAACTGGTGCAAGGATAAGAATATGGAACCGTTCCGATGTGGCACACATATGGTGGTTCCTTTCCTATTACATTTAGCCACTCTGGGGCTCCAGATTGGTACAATAAAAGGATACCTAGCAGCTTTTTCTCTCTTTAAGTGCTCCTCTGAAGAAGTGTCTTATTTCAAGATAGCATTGATTGTACAATTTTTGAAGGGTCTCACTAACGTGTAGGCCCCCCCATCCCATGTCCCTGTTTGGGATTTAAATTTAGTATTAATATTTCTTACATGCATTCCTTTGGAGCCTTTGCATTCTTGTCCTCTAAGGCTTCTCGCATTGAAAACAGTCCTGCTAGTGGCTATTACATCAGCCCGCAGGGTGCGTGAGTTACAAGGTCTTTCTTGTAAGCCTCGTCACACCATTTTCCATAAAGATAAAGTAATACTAAAAATCAAACCTTCATTCCTACCCAAGATAGTCTCTGACTTTCATTTGTCTCAAAAAATGACATTGCCACCTTTCTATCCTCCCCCTCATGCGGGTAAGGAGGAAGAAAGGCTTCACAGGCTGGACTTAAAAAGGCCACAAATTGGGCCTGGCAGCAACAAGAAAAGGTTATGTGTGAAGGTGCATTCAATTTTGTAGGATAAGTAAAAGTAATGGTAAGATTTTCAATGTATGGTAAATGGCTCTCAGGTGCTCCTTGTTATGTCTGTGCTACCAGGTTGACAACTAAACAAGATATTCAAATAATCAAGTTTCAGTACTTCAGATGGTATATTTATATTTGTATATACATATGAAAAAGACATGAATTCATTTTTTCACTTATATCAACAATGATTCAATCGATAATTTTTACAATAAGGTAACAATGAATAACACTGTAATTCAACTTCATTACAGGTTTATGACATCAGCATTCAATTCAATGATACATTGGTAGTATACATGGGGGATCATTATGAGTATGGAGGTAGCCATGGCACTATTGGCGCCATGGCTACCCCCGTACCGTATACCGGGTCCGGGTACCTTGATTGGGGAAATACCGGGCCATTCCAACCTTGGAGGACCCGGTATTTCCCCATTCAGGGAACCCATCCCCATTCCCATTTGAGCCCCCATAGGGCTCAATGGTAATGGGGAGGGAGCTAACAACGGGCCCGTTGTTAGCTTCCTGGTCTGCTAGCGGGACCCGCTAAGGGCACCTGGTCTTACCAGGTGCCCTTTGAGGGTCCCGCGAGCAGACTCGTAATAGGGCGGTAAGGGGTTAACGGTCCCAGCACCCTTACCAGCGCTGTTAACGCCTTACCGGCCACCTCGGAATGAGGCCCATGGTATTATGCACGATAACAATTCTAGTGCTATCTTCGTTCAGATATCAGAATATGTTCTTATCTGGCTGCTCTGATCCTGTTGGATAATCTTGTGAGGACACCTCCTAAATTTCATAACATGTTTCGTGCTTCGTTGAGCCCTTCTTCAGGTGAACATATCTGGACTATAATCAATTCTCTCTAAAAATAAATAATACATGGAGCTAATTTAGTGTCCAATTAACAATATTTTTTCGTCTATTAAGTTCTCTTAATATGTAATTAATCACTGCACACTCTCTCACTAACCTGTGAGTCTATAAGTCAGCTCTGTGCCTTCCTTAGAGGCACCAGTTCTGGTAAAGATAGATGCCATCCCATGCTTTTTATGCTTCGTTAATATCCCTGCTACTCCTCCTGGGACCTCCACCTTCCAACCACACTGTGATTCTGAGGCGCCCCGCCTCCTCAACAGTCCCTTCTCCACTGCACTGAGATCTGGCGAGACTCCAGCCACACCTGGATCCAGCTTCAGGTCCTCCTGAGTGGTGGAATGAACTTCGGCCCTGCGTTGTGGTAACCTCCTTCACTCTGCTCTCATACCACCCACCGCAGTCTGCTCGTCTCCCCCAACCATCACTTTGCATAATTACTCCTATATCTCTCTGGGCGCTGGCTGGTCATCTCTCTGCATCGGCCCTTTTACCACCTTATAACCTGTTGGCTCATACTCAGCTACAGCGGCCCTAAACTGCTACTTTCCTTCTCGCCTCAGGCAACATTTCTCCTCCAACCACGCCCTTGAGTGCTTATTCCTTTTGACCAAATTGGGTCCTGCCGGTAAACTTTCAGCACTGGACCCGTGACCTCCTGCTACAATTCAGAACTTCCTCCTCATTTTCCTGCCTCAAACACCTGGTCTCCTCCAATCTCAGTCAAGCGAACTTGCACCTTCTGACTCTTTTTGCCCTTCCCGGCTGTCTCACACCACTGACTCAAGTCCACCTTTGAGCCATCTTCACTTAGACTCCCCAACTTGTTTACCCAGTACCTACTCCCCCTGACCCTATGCAATCCGTCATTTCTTCCTTCCGCCTCTCCCTCTTCCCCCTCTCCCCTCCTTGCCCTCTACTCCTCTCCCTTCTCCTCTCCTCGCTCCTCCTGATGCCTAGTCCCCTCCACTAGCCTCTCCCCCGCTCTCCTAGCCACCCTCCTTCCCTTTCTCAACGCCCTCACCTTCTCTATCCTCCCACTTCCAACCATGCTGCCCTCATCAATACTGCTCTATGGAACGCCAGATCCATCTGTAATAAAACCGCTGCGACACTCGATCTATTCTTTCGTCTTAACCTTCATTTCCTCTGCTAACTAAAACCTGGATTCCCCCCCATAATACCGCTGTCTCAGCTTCCCTAACAACTTCTTCCTCTTTCCTCCATACTCCATGCCCCTCTGGCCGCGGTGGAGGCGTCGTTCTCCTGTACAACCCCAAATACACCTCCTCATCCCCATCTCTTCCCTCCTTCCCTTCCTTTGAATTCCTCTACAAATCATTTTCCTCTCCCCACCCTATTTCCTTCCTGATCATCTGTTGTCCCCCTGGCCTCTCTCCTCCATCTTTGAAGACCTGGATCACCTCCTCTCACTTATTTCTCCCTCCCCCTCTCCTCTAACTGTGCTTGGCGACTTTGCATCCATCTTCCTTCTCCCCCCCAATCTTCTCCCCTCCTCTTTATCCTTGACTCCTACCTCCTCTCCCCCCTTCCTTCTTCCCCTACTCATTCCTCTGGTTCCACTCTTGACCTCATCTTCAACTCCTCCTATCCCTCCTCCCCTGTCTCCTCTCTCCCTGTCTATCTCTCTGACCATGCATTACTCTCGTTCTCCCTTTCTCCTCGCTCATCTTCCACTATTACTAATCCCTCAGTTCCAATCTACTTACGTCGTGACATGCGTGATTTCGACACTACCCTCTTCTCGGACACCTGCTCTTCGTCACTTCCATCTCACCATGACTTTGCACTACTCTCTCCTGATGATGCTCTCTCTTCCCTCTCATCTTCCATCTCCACTGCCCTTGACCATCTCTATCCCCTTTCTCTCTTCCGCCCTACTCAGAAACCTTCTCAACCCTGGCTTACCTCCCATCTTCGTTCTATGCGGCGCCTTCTCAGGCGTCTTGAAAGACTTTGGCTCAAAACTCCCTCGCTTTCTAATCAAACCTCTTCTCCTACCATGCGCTTTACAACTCTTGCCTTGCTACGGCCAAATCCAACTACTACTCTAACCTTCTACAGTCTCAAGCCTCACATCCTCGTCGGATTTTTCAATCTCTTTCCCGCCTCCTCTTTCCTCCCTCTCCTGACCCCTCATCTAATTCCACACTTTCTCCCTCTGACTTCGCCAACTACTTTTCCTCCAAAATCATCACACTCAGGCAAAATATTAACTCCCTCTCTGACTCCCTCTCTTCTCCTCCCCCCTCTCCTCCTTCTTCCAGCATGTCTGTTTTCTCATCTGTTTCCCTTCCTAAGTCGCCTCCCTTCTATCCAAAGCCCACCCCACAGCCGCCCCCTCTGACTGTCATGATCCCTGCTTCCAAGGGGTCAGGACTTGCCTCACATCCTTGGAAGCAGGCCCATAACCTTGACCCTGGGTACCAGCCAGTCCCTATCGGGACCTTTTGGACCTTGTCCTGGCGCCAGTGGCACCAGGCTCATAAAGATGACCGGTCCCGGCGCTGGAAGCGCCGGGCTCATAATGCTTAAGATTGCTTGGGTGGACCTACCTGCAGCAGACCATGCTGCTTACTTACCAGCTCGATGGTCTTCTGATCCTTCTCTGCCTGGAACTACTTTTCCTGTCTGGGTGGGGCAGGAGCCATTCCCTGGAATCAGAACACAGGAACTCTTTTCTTACCTGGGCGAGGCTGTGGAAGAAGACGCCTAAGCACTACAGAAGGCTATTTAAACCACACCCGATTGATGAAACGTGCTTCGCGTTATTCTGCATCTGCAGCAGGACGCTCACCGTGTCAGCTCCAGTCTTCCTGAGATTCTTCAGCTCCAGTTCCTGTGAAAACGAATTCCTTACCTGCTAGAGATCCGATCCTCAGCTGCACCTGCCAAGACAAAACAACAGGTTAGCAGAATTCAATTCGAGAGCAGCGCTCTTACTTACCAAATACGGCGGCATCTTCCAAAGCCTTCCGCCGCTTTCTTCGGCTCCCCATCGACATCTGCAAAGAAAAGGACTTGATTAAGCATTGCATTATTGAATTGCTTACCTGCGCTCCGCACGTTCTGAACTTCAAGAAGCGCTGCATGCCGGCATCTGCAAAACAAAGGGAGACATTTTAAGGCGCATTCTAAACCAACCATAAACTTTCTACTTACGCGCTCGCACGTTCGCCGGCATCCATCTAGCAACGCTCTCTGCATCCACGATCTGCAAGGACAAAAGAGACATTAAGGCGTGCTTTTGAAACAAACAGCAGTCATTTTACTTACGTGCACCGCGCTTCATCTTCTTCGTACATACGCGCTTGCACGATCCTGGGCACTTATTCATCAGCGTCCATTGCACCTAAACCTGCAGGACAAAGAGAGACATTAGAAAGGGTGACAGCAACCGGTCATCTTTCCTACTCACCTGCTCGCCGCATCATTCCTCTACAATTTCATTCTTGACACCCTGAGACTGAGCAAGGGACTAAATTAAGGGTGCTCCAATAACTACCAAGAAACCGCTCGTGCGGTAAACGGCGGTATCTTCCAACATCAACCTCTGCAATCAAGAGGATTGTCAGTGAACCAGTGAAGTAACTGGTACTTGCGCCCCTGCAAAGACGCAGGATGGAAAGCCCGGCCTTAATATATCTAAGGTGAGCAAGCCACGCCCTTGGTACGAATAAGAGGACTGAGGAAGGAGAAGTTCAGTCAATCCAGTTCCTAAATCCTTGTTCTTCCGTCTGCAGACACCTCACTCTACACGTCCGGTACATCGTGAGAAGGGGACCAGCCCTAGGAGAAGGCCGAGATCTACGAGTCACACTAGAAGACACGGCGACAGCTCAGTCCAGCCCAGCGCCTCCGTGGAAATCAGGTGAGCGTTACGGAACGCGAAGCCCACCACAAATCCTCCACCCAGGCGCAATGGAAACCTCAGATACTGACCAACTAGCCCAGTTGCTAGGGGAATTAAGAGCAGAAGTACTAGCAGCGCGCCAGGAAACGAACGCCCTAAGGAGGGAGCTAATTGTGTCCAAAGAGCGCACAGATGATCTTGCTAGACAGTTGTTACAAACGCAGGCGGGGCAAACACCGCTGCCGACCCCAGGGGGGGGTAATATCCCAGCGACCTCCACTAATCCTGTACAAATTAATCTACCTGGAAATGTGCCTTTGGCTCCACCCGAACGCTTCTCAGGCGATCCCAAAAGGTTTGCAGTGTTCATCAATCAATGTCGTCTGCACTTCCTGTGTAGGCCAGCTGCATTTCCCACTGATCAGGCCAAAGTGGCCTTCGTACTTTCATATCTAAGTGGCAGTGCTGCAGACTGGTCAATTCCCCTGGTAACCCAGGATGACGCGATTCTTTGTAATTTTCAGGCCTTCCAGTCCAGTATGGAAAGACTATTTGCCAGACACTCTCAGGGACAGGCCTTAGATAACGAACTCCTCTCTTTACGACAAGGTAATCAGGATCTTCTGGCATATATTGCATCATTTAACAGACTGGTAGTTGAAGCCAGATGGCCCGAGGATAAAAGGATTACGCTGTTTTATAGGGGGTTGCGTGGAGAACTCAAAGATGTCCTGGCCCAAGTAGTAAATCCTCCGCAGGATTGTTCTGAATATATTGACCTGGTGGTTCAACTGGATCACAGGTTACAGAATAGGAAGGCTGATCGCTCCAGATTCGAAGCTCGGGTTTTTTCAAGACCACAGAGTTCCGCCAAAGGAGTCGATACCGTAGAATCCATGCAAATAGGAGTCGTGAAAGGGCCATTAACACAAAAGGAACGAGAAAGAAGAAGACAGCTGCAATTGTGCCTCTATTGTGGGAATTCAGGACATTTTCTTCGTGAATGCCCGGTGAAACCTGCTAAGAAGACCGTGGGAGCTTCCGACAAAAGCATCGAAAAGCCAGAATCGGGAAACGACCTCGCCCGACAAGTGTAGAGGTCCGCTTGCCGAGCGTTAAAACCAGTTCTTTGACCTCGCATTTCATCGTGCCCATGGTCCTAATAAGCCCCGAGAAGCCAGATTGTTTGCATGCCATCAAGGCATACATTGACAGTGGAGCAATCGGCAATTATGTGGATCGCGAGATGGCATCCAGGATGAATCTACCTCTCTGTCCTAAAATGGTTAAAGACGTTATTACCACAGTGGATGGTACGGAAATAGCTTCCGGACCAGTTACCCATACCACCGAGGGAGTGACGTTAGTAAGCCAAAATGGACATCGTGAGGAGATCGTGTTTGATGTGATCAAGGCCCCTCAGTTTGAAATTATCCTGGGGATCCCTTGGTTAGAAAAACACAATCCTCAAATTGATTGGCGAGCAAAGACGATTCAGTTTCGGGAATGTGCCTCCACTTGTTATCTGAAGTCCGACATTAAGCTGGCAGCAATCACATCCGAGGGTCCCCAACTGCCTCCTGAATATCTAGAGTTCCAAGATGTCTTCCAGAAAGAACAAGCCAACTCCCTACCCCCGCACAGGTCATACGACTGTCAGATAGACCTGGTACCTGGGTCCACTCCTCCATGTAGTAGGATCTATGCTCTCACCGAACCAGAAAATCTCCACCTTAGGCAGTATTTGGACCAATACCTGGCCAATGGATTTATTTGTCCTTCTAAGTCTCCAGCCTCTTCAGCTCTGTTCTTCGTTCCAAAAAAGGAAGGGGATCTCAGAACATGTATCGATTATCGCGCCCTGAATCAGATTACAGTCAAGAACAGATATCCTTTGCCATTGATCCCTGAACTTCTAGACCAAGTCAAGAATGCTCGCATTTATACGAAGTTGGATCTCAGAGGAGCTTACCACTTGGTCCGAATAAAAGAGGGCGACGAATGGAAGACGGCCTTCCGCACCAAGTATGGATTATTTGAGTATCAAGTAATGCCCTTTGGACTATGTAACGCCCCGGCCGCCTTCCAGTACTTCATGAATGACGTCCTCAGAGAACTAATTGACGTGTGTACAGTTGTCTACATCGACGATATCCTTATATATTCGTCCTCTGAAGCCGATCACCGGAAACACGTCAGGGCAGTTCTTGAGAGGCTTCGCCAACATAAACTCTTTGCCAAGCTTGAGAAGTGCGTTTTCCATGTCACCGAGGTCGAATTTCTGGGATTCATTCTGTCACCAAATGGAGTCCACATGGATTCAAGAAAGGTAGACGCTATCATTAAGTGGCCATCACCAACGTCGGTGAAAGGAGTCCAAAGCATGTTGGGTTTCGCCAATTTCTACCGTAGATTCATTCCAGAATTCTCCCGAATAGTCCAGCCCATTACTGCCCTTCTAAGGAAAAACAAACGCTTTGTGTGGTCTACCGAGGCGGAGCAAGCCTTCCAAGAGTTAAAAGCCAAGTTTATCTCCGCTCCTGTTTTGAGACATCCCCGCCCAGAGCTTCCTTACATCGTAGAAACCGACACCTCCAGTCTTGCGATGGGTGCAGTCCTATCGCAAAGAGATCCAGAAACAAACCAGTTACACCCCGTGGTATTTTGGTCCCGCAAATTCTCGGCTCCTGAAATCAACTACACCATTACCGATAAGGAACTTCTGGCTATTAAGTCCGCCTTCAAGGCCTGGCAACACTATCTTCTGGGTGCCAGACACACAGTCACAGTGATTACAGACCACCGCAACTTACAATACCTAAAGACAGCTAAAGCTCAATCCTCCAGACAACTCCGCTGGGCACTATTTTTTGCCGAGTTTGACTTCGTCATTACCTACCGACCAGGCAACAAGAACGGGAAAGCTGATGCCCTTTCCCGGATGGGAGTGGAAGAGCACATGGTCAATCCTGAACCCGTACCTATCATTCCCGAACAAAGAATCCTAGGTCTAATCGGCACACAATCCATCGAAGAAGTTGAAGCCAAAGTTAAACAACTTAACTCCAGCAGGCATACAGAATTGGCATCTTCAGGGAAAAGACTTCACGGTGAAGAACGACCTATTGTACTTCCAAGAACGGTTATATCTACCCTGTTCTAGTTTACAGAATCAAGTCATCTCTTGTTATCACGACTCCCTAATGGAGGGACACCCCGGTATGGCCAAGACCTCGGAAAAGATCAAGCGTCACTTCTGGTGGCCGTCTTGGAGAAAGGATATCAGAGACTTTGTAATGTCATGTGGAGTGTGCGCTCAAAATAAAAGTCAAAAGGAGAAACCAGCAGGCCTCTTACGCCCACTTGACATCCCACCTCGTCCCTGGCATACTCTCTCCATGGATTTCATCACCGACTTACCTTCATGTTCCGGAAATAATACGATCTTAGTAATCGTGGACCTATTCTCCAAGATGGCGCACTTCATCCCACTGAAAGGTCTACCGTCAGCAGCAATCCTGGCCCGGGAGTTTCTCGAAAACATTGTTCGGTTGCACGGCTTTCCTTCAGTTTTAATCTCGGATAGAGGAAGTCAATTTGTCTCCCACTTTTGGCAGAGTTGCTGTCGGTTGGCTCAAATTGATGTAAGGCTTTCAACCAGTCACCACCCCCAAACCGACGGACAGACCGAGAGGACCAATCAAACTTTGGAACAGTACTTACGCTGCATGCTGCAACAAACAGAAAGAACTTGGAAGGACATCCTTTGGATAGCCGAGTACGCTTACAATAATTCAGTCCACTCTGGAACCGGAAAAACCCCGTTTTTTCTTTTATATGGTAGCCATCCTCGAACCTCTAATCTGGATCCACCTCAGGATCTAGGGACACCAGCAGTAGACCACCTGCATTCTGCAATCACCCAAGCCTTTAAGGAAGCCACTTCTCATCTGCAAAGGGCTAAGGAACAATACAAGAAAGGAGCAGACCAACATCGGAAGGAGGCCCCTCAATATCAAGTAGGAGATCAAGTCTGGTTATCCACCAAACATTTACCCCTAAAAGGACCGCGCACCTTCAACCCAAGATACCTTGGACCCTACTCAATCACTACCATAATAAACCCAGTGGCAGTCAAGTTGGACTTGCCCCCTCATATGAAAATGCACCCAGTCTTCCATGTCTCGCTACTAAAACCTGTGCAGCCAGAGACCCGATTGACTAAATCTCCAGAACCTATCCTAGTTGATGGAGAACTCGAGTTTGAAATCAAAAACATCTTAGATTCCAAAATCTCCAAATCAAGGCTATACTACCTGATTGACTGGAAAGGTTATGGCCCCCAGGAAAGGTCTTGGGAACCTGCAGAACATGTCCACGCACCTCGTTTAGTCAAGAAATTTCATCGAACATTTCCTAACAAACCAAGACCCCCGGAGAAGTCAAGCTTTGGAGGGGCCTTGAGGGGGGGTGCTGTCATGATCCCTGCTTCCAAGGGGTCAGGACTTGCCTCACATCTTTGGAAGCAGGCCCATAACCATGACCCTGGGTACCAGCCAGTCCCTATCGGGACCTTTTGGACCTTGTCCTGGCACCAGTGGCACCAGGCTCATAAAGATGACCGGTCCCGGCGCTGGAAGCGCCGGGCTCATAATGCTTAAGAGTGCTTGGGTGGACCTACCTGCAGCAGACCATGCTGCTTACTTACCAGCTCGATGGTCTTCTGATCCTTCTCTGCCTGGAACTACTTTTCCTGTCTGGGTGGGGCAGGAGCCACTCCCTGGAATCAGAACACAGGAACTCTTTTCTTACCTGGGCGAGGCTGTGGAAGAAGACGCCTAAGCACTACAGAAGGCTATTTAAACCACACCCGATTGATGAAACGTGCTTCGCGTTATTCTGCATCTGCAGCAGGACGCTCACCGTGTCAGCTCCAGTCTTCCTGAGATTCTTCAGCTCCAGTTCCTGTGAAAACGAATTCCTTACCTGCTAGAGATCCGATCCTCAGCTGCACCTGCCAAGACAAAACAACAGGTTAGCAGAATTCAATTCGAGAGCAGCGCTCTTACTTACCAAATACGGCGGCATCTTCCAAAGCCTTCCGCCGCTTTCTTCGGCTCCCCATCGACACCTGCAAAGAAAAGGACTTGATTAAGCATTGCATTCTTGAATTGCTTACCTACGCTCCGCACGTTCTGAATTTCAAGAAGCGCTGCATGCCGGCATCTGCAAAACAAAGGGAGACATTTTAAGGCGCATTCTAAACCAACCATAAACTTTCTACTTACGCGCTCACACGTTCGCCGGCATCCATCTAGCAACGCTCTCTGTAGCCACGATCTGCAAGGACAAAAGAGACATTAAGGCGTGCTTTTGAAACAAACAGCAGTCATTTTACTTACGTGCACCGCGCTTCATCTTCTTCGTACATACGCGCTTGCACGATCCTGGGCACTTATTCATCAGCGTCTATTGCACCTAAACCTGCAGGACAAAGAGAGACATTAGAAAGGGTGACAGCAACCGGTCATCTTTCCTACTCACCTGCTCGCCGCATCATTCCTCTACAATTTCAATCTTGACACCCTGAGACTGAGCAAGGGACTAAATTAAGGGTGCTCCAATAATTATCAAGAAACCGCTCGTGCGGTAAACGGCGGTATCTTCCAACATCAACCTCTGCAATCAAGAGGATTGTCAGTGAACCAGTGAAGTAACTGGTACTTGCGCCCCTGCAAAGACGCAGGATGGAGAGCCCGGCCTTAATATATCTAAGGTGAGCAAGCCACGCCCTTGGTTCGAATAAGAGGACTGAGGAAGGAGAAGTTCAGTCAATCCAGTTCCTAAATCCTTGTTCTTCCGTCTGCAGACACCTCACTCTACACGTCCGGTACATCGTGAGAAGGGGACCAGCCCTAGGAGAAGGCCGAGATCTACGAGTCACACTAGAAGACACGGCGATAGCTCAGTCCAGCCCAGCGCCTCCGTGGAAATCAGGTGAGCGTTACACTGACCCTTTCCCCTCCGTTCTCATCCCTAAAATTGACCCTCTTCTTATCCCTTACCTTACCACTTTCTTCAACTCCTGCCTCTCCTCATCTATCTTTCCCTCTGCTTTAAAACATGTATCAATCATTCCTATTCTTAAGAAACCCTCTGCTGATCCACTGCTCACTGCCAGCTACAGACCTATCTCTCTTCTGCCTTTCTTTCTAAACTCCTTGAACGCCTCGCCTACTCTCAACTCTCTTCCTTTGTCTCGTCTTCCTCTCTCCTTCCAATCTGGCTTCCGTCCCAAACATTCCACTTCTCACCTCGATTCTCAACTCGCTCCTCTCTGCTCGCCATGCGAAGCAATCCTCCACACTTATTCTCCTTGATCTCTCTGCCGCTTTTGACACTGCCGATCATCCTCTCCTGCTCCACACTCTCTCCTCCTTCGGGTTCAAAGGCCCTGTTCTAAAATGGCTCTCCTCTTACCTTTCCTCTCGTTCCTTTGCTGTTTCATGGGGAGGCCAGACCTCTCCTTCCTTCCCTCTTATTTACGGTGTTCCTCAAGGCTCTGTACTTGGCCCTTTCCTCTTCTCTCTCTATACCTCCCTCATTGTCCCTGTCATCTCCTCCTTTGGCATCTCCCATCATTTCTATGCGGACGACACCCAACTCTTCCTCTCTTTCTCCTCCTTCACACCTGACCTCCACCTTAAACTCTCCTCTTGTCTCACAGCCATCAAGAACTGGATGCCCTCCCGCTTTCTCTCACTTAACACTGATAAAACCGAAGTCCTTTTCTTCCCCGCTAACTCTATTCCCCCTCGCTCTCCTCCCCCGTTCATCCACTTTCCTCCTTCCAATCTCCCTAACTCCACTCATGCCTGCAACCTAGGTGTTCTTTTTGACTCCTTTCTCATCTTCTCGTAACACATTTCACTCACCTCCCACTCCTGCAGATACCACCTCTACAATATTTGCAAAATCCGTCCCTTCCTCACATTCCATGCTACCAAACTCCTAATCTCCTCACTCATCTTTTCCCGCCTCTTCTACTGCTCCTCTATAATATTCAGTCTTCCCTCATCTCAGCTTGCCCCTCTTAAATCTATATACCACTCTGCCATTCGAACCCTCTGTCTCCTTACCTCCCGTGACTCCATTCCTCTTCGCTCTCTCGACTAGTCTGGCTACCTTTCCACCTACAACTAAAATTCCACTTTCTCTGCCTTGTTTTCAAATCCCTTCATGGTCTTGCCCCTCCTTATCTCTCCTCCCTTCTCTCCTTCTACTTCCCCTCTCACTCCCTTCGTTCCGCTGACCACTTCCTTCTCTCTGCACCTCCTTCCCCTTGCGCTTCCTCCCGGTTCCTCTCTTTCCAACTTCTTGCTCCTCTGCATTGGAACTCTCTCCCTCTCTCAATCCGCTCTTCCACTACCCTCATCTCATTTCGCACTTCCCTTAAATCCCTTAAATCCTTCCTCCTCCAATCCCTACCTTGAAGCTCCTCCTGCCCTCTCTACTCCCCCCCGTCTTTCCCCTCTTCTAATCCCTCCCCTCCCTTACCACCTTCCCTTTTCTATTTTAAACTCTCTCTCCCTTCCTTCTACTCTCACTCAATCCTTCCCCGCCCCTCCCTTTACTCTCCTGTTCCCACTCCACTTCTCCCCCCTCTCAGTCAATTGCTCTTTGCACTGTTTTGTTGTTGAATGATTCAAGGTGCCACTTTGCTCACAATGTTATTTGTTGTTATTACTCTGTATTTTGTTGTTCCATTGTACAGCGCCTTGGTGTAAACCGCTCTATAAATAAATCAATCAATCAATCAATCAATTTGAGTTCACTTTTCCATTCTGTAACAAAAGGGTGCTTGTTTTAGGACCAGTGGGGGCTGCTGATTTAACTTGCTCTGCTTTATAGAAGCTGGGTCCCACATGGGGCCACAATCAGATAAACATATACACATATATTCGGTTTGCTGCACTCACCTGGTTTATGTTGTATCCATACACGTGTTGGATAATGGCTTCCTGCGGTTCTTCCCTTTGGTACTTTTTATCCCTGCTGTCTAGTGTCAATCTATGTATTCATATACCTAGATAATGTTTATTACATAAGTTATGCGTCTCAGAAAATGGCAGGCCTAACTACCTTCTTCACTGTATTAGCACTGGATAGCCAATTTTGTGCTGTTTAGGAATTACGCGTTCAAGGTGAATTGTTGTCTCGTATAGTTGTATAATGTTACAAACTGGCAGGTAAAGAACCTCCAGATGGACTAAGAGCTCACTCCACTAGGGGCATGGCAACTTCGACACCTCTTCAAATGGGTGTCCCGGTGCAAGATATCTGTGCAGCCGCCACCTGGTCGTCTATGCATATATTTGTGAAACATTATTTGGGCTTTCCTAAAAGCCTTACTGTACCGGCCACACTTAAAGCTAGTAGTAAACAAAGTGCCCCCCCACTAATAGCATAGCCCTGCTTCACTGCGGCCTGCTAAACACGCGCTCTCTGGTCACGCATGCATCTGACTGCCACGACTTCATAATGACGAGTCATCCAGACTTACTGTTTCACACTGAAACCTCGCTCCATGCCTCTTCTGGCCCCTCCATTGTACAAGCTCTCCCCAACAACTATGGCTGTGCTCATGTCGACCGCCCTTCTATACATCCTGGCGGGGGTGTTGGAATTATATATAAAGACTCTTTTAACATCTCTTATCCAGTACCAGTCCAAGACTCTTTTAACATCTCTTATCTAGTACCAGTCCATTAATTGAAGATGGAATGCCTTCTCGCTACCATATCCATATCAGCTAAGACAACACTTACTGTCCTACTGGTATACCGGCCCCCGTGGGCTGATGCCAGGTTCTACACTGGCTTTCCTGACCTGGTATCGGCTCTCCAAGTTGACCACCATAATCTATGGGTGTTAGGAGATTTCAATCTGCCTGCCACCTCCACTTCGGCTAGCCAGGTTGACAATTTTCTCTCCCTTATCATGGATCTCAATCTTCCTCAATTGATTCAAGAGCCCACTCATCAGTTGAGCAACACACTTGACTTTATCTGTGCCCCCAAGTCACTTATTTCCAATATCTCCTCCTGCCATGTACTTTGGTCCGATCACTATTTGATCTGTTTCACTGCTGTTCTTCCTGGCCCCGTCGGGGGCACCCTCAAGTTGCCCACCTTGAAAAGGAAGTGGCGCAAGGTCGATCTCGCCACACTATCAGCCTCACTTCTCTCTCACTGTGCTCCCCCGAACTCCTGCACGTTGCAGAATCTGAGTGCGTCTTTTCTTGCCATTGCTGACCAATTTGTGCCGGCCAAGCTCAGGAGGGAAAGAGCCCAGGTGTCTGAACCCTAGTTTTCGGGGAGCTCAGAGCACTAAAACTCAGCTGCCGCCAAGCTGAACACAAGTGGAGGGTTAGTTATACTAATGTCACAAGAGCTTTTTTTCGCTGCGCTTCAACAACCTACCAAAAATCAATTCTAGCCGTAAAAAAAACATTTTTTAGCGGTAAGATTGAGGATGCAGTCAATAAGCCTACGGCGCTTTTTGAGCTAGTACAGTCTCTTTCCAAGCCTACCAACTCTGGCCCTTCGAGCCCTGTGTGAATCTCTTTCCTCTTTCTGTCATTCCAAAATCGCAACTATATGTGAAGATATCAAAGCTAATTTGGACGCTACGGCTAATAAGCAATCTTCACCTGATCTCCTTATTTCTAGTGCTTCCTGTGGTCTCTGAGCGGAATATTCTGAATGCCATTCAGGGGCTTAAATTGGCATCACCTGCTGACGCCATCCCTCTGGACTTGCTCAAAGCCATTTCCCCTGACATCATCACTGAAATTGCAACAGCCATTAATGTATCTTTCCAAGAGGTTCTGATACCAGGATCCCTGAAACACGCTCGGGTGCTTCCACTCTTGAAGAAGCCCTCTCTGGACTCTGCTGTCTTAGTGAACCTCCGTCCCATCTCCCTTCTTCTGTCCCTGATGAAAACTTTGGAGGCGTTGGTCTCTCCCCTTTTGTCATCCTTCATGGAATCCTCAGGTTATTTTCGGGATTCCTTCCGGGAAGAGGCACTAAATCAGTACTTAACTCTGTACTCGATGACCTCACCCGCCTAGCTAATCAGGGCAGGATGGCAGCCTTGCTCTTACTCGACCTCTCAGCCGCATTCGACACAGTCGATCATTCTACACTGATATCCCCCTTGTCGGGCGCGGGCCTCGGGGGACAGGTGTTGAGCTGGTTCGCAGACTGTCTGACCGATCGGTCTCAATCTGTTTTCCTACCTCCCTACTGCTTGGAATCAGTCACACTATTCTGTGGAGTTCCACAAGGATCTGCTCTTTCTCCCATCCTTTTTAATATCTATATCCGTCCATTGCTCCTTCTTATCCTATCTCACAGCTTTCGATTCCATTCTTACGCAGATGATACGCAGATCCTGGTGCGCCTGGATCTCACTCGATCTGACACTGCAGCTCCTGGTGGTAGAGACAAACACCCCTCTTAACTATTGGACCCCGGACTTCTGGCCCACTTCTCTTGGTCCCTTCCCCCTACCTTCTCCTATGTTGAGAAATCTGGGGGTTAAGTTGTTACCTTCTCTGATGATGACTGAGCAAGTGGGCGCAATCTGCAAAGCCGACCATTTTAAACTGCGGGCTCTGAGAAAGGTTCTCCCCTTCATCCTGAGCCATGTTCATGCCCCAGTGGTAGGAGCACTGGTTCTTAGTACAGTGGATTACTGTAACTCGCTGTACTATGGCCAACCACATTATTTGCTCAATCGTATCCAAATGCTTCAAAACGCAGCAACTCGTGCAATACTTCGCCCTCCGGCACGGTCTTACACTGGCTCCCTATTGAACAACGGATCCTATTTAAGTCCATGTTCCTGGTGCCTGGTTCACCGTGCCTTCTATAAGGTAGGAGCGGAGTATTTTACAGGAGACATTTGTTCACTATGTGCCTACCAGCTCCCTTCGCTCCCAGACTGCGCTACTTCTTCTGATTCCTCCCTTCAAACACGCTCGAACTGGGGGGCGCGCCTTCTCGGTGGCAGCAAATCAATCAAGCACTAACTGTGGCGATAAGCCTACACAGTGAAAGAGTTAAAAGAGCTTAACTGGCGCGGCTCATGCAGAGTCCTGCGACCAGCCGGAGACGAATGAACGGCCTTTCGCCCTGAGTGTAGCTGTGAAGCATGGAGACCGCGGGTTTATATGGCGGTGGCCATTTTGATCTGTCTATGTGACAAACCTTGACTAAGCGCTATTAAGAATATGTGTCAGTGGTTGTTCCTGGTATGTACTGACATCCGGGAACAATTTAGAGGAATATTTACATCATGGCGCTAATTGTAGATCGAAAGATATATGTTGTTAGTATGGTCGTCATGTAACCCACGGCGAGTGCACGTCCAATGCTAACATGGTTGGTAAACCGTAATGTTGTCTGGTAAGGGCACTGTATGAAGAACATTAACAAAATTACCGGTGACGTATGTTGTGGCCAAAGGTGTACCTCACGGGAATTATGATTTATTAAAAATCACTGACGTATCACATTGGCGTGAGCTGTATGAATGCAAGTCATGTGAAATACAGATAGATGGTCCAATAAAGGTCGGATACAGTACCGGGTAGGTAACAATAGATGACAACAAGCACAAATAAACCTGGTTGGGTGGAAAAATTAATTCATATGCAGATTCAATATTGTCATAAGGTAATGTAGATCTAGGCACATGAATTGACCCATGGAATCAAGGTATCCATTGAGTGTCTGGTAATAAATCATATAGGTCAGAAAATGACAAAACATCAGGCAATATAAGGAAACACACTTGGTGTGTTGATGTTGCTAAAACACAATGCATGCCATTTTCAATAAATTAAAAATACAGACAGTTATTCACATACGAGTCAAATACAACATCAGGTTCATTATAATAGATGATAGAAAACAAATCTTGGTGGGCGAACCCATTTACAAGTAGGCAAAAAAGTAGTCATAGGAGCTTGGGGTAATGCTGATCTCAGCACATGGATTGACCCCTTGTATCAAAAATCAATTAAGTATCTAGTCCTAAAGGGCAGTGACAGACAAGCAGGCAGTGCAGAGAATCCCACGTAGTGTAGTTATGTTGCTTAATCACACTGCATATCATGGTCATAGATGGTGTAGAGGGTGTATGTGCTGGTGGAGCATACTCTGCGTAGTGACACTGGGTCCATCTTTCACAGTGTTTAACCTGTGAACCCATTTTTATTCAAGTTGTGTCAGGGTCCTATATGTGTCTCCTCCCCTTCTGGTAGGAGACAGCTTTTGTAGGACAAACCACTTGAGATCCATGTTACTGTGGTTCTTTGATTGTAATGTTCGACGAGTGGTTTCTCAGGTACTTTATGCTTAATGCATGATCAATGGACCGAGATTCTTGTCTTTATTGCCCTCATTGTTTTTCCAACATATAACAAGCCACACGGGTTGTGTGATCCTTTAGGACCCATGTGATGTTCTTATGTTTGGAGACCTTCTTGGGTTCTGTGAATTGGCATACTAGACATTGTCCACATCGTAATGGCCTTCTACAGGTGGGAGTTTCCACAATGTGGTCTGCGAGTTCACAGGTTCGACAAAAGTGTGGATTAAAGATTCTTTGAGATTCTGGTTCTTCTTGAATGCAAAGAGTGGTGTTTTATTCAAGGTACCGGCATTCTTTATAAAATGCCAATGTTTTTTGATCGTATTCCTCACAAGGTTGCTTAATGGACTGTATGTGGTCACACATACAAGTCTGTCTAGATCTTTCTTTGCTTTCTTGGTTAAGCACAAACCCGGTCTGTGTTTTTTGCACGTTTTTGTGCATTTTCACTGCTTTCTTTGGGTACCCTCTTTGGAGTAGACATTCTTGTAAGACACGGGCATGTTTGTTGTAAACGTCCGCATCAGTATAGTTTCTTCTGACCTGTAAAAATTTGGCTGTACGGTAGGTTGTATTTTAGGCCTTTCGGATGGTAACTTCCAAAGTGCAGAAGTGTTTTGAGATCTGTTGGCTTCCGGTACAGATCTGTCTTAAGGGAATTGCCTTACCTGAAGATGTGTAAATCCAAAAAATCGATGCAGTGATAATCCCACTGCATTGTGAAACGTATGTGCTGGTTGCACTGGTTGAGCCATAGTTGGAATGTGGTGAGATCTTGTTGGTTACCGTGCCATATGAACAAAATGTCATCAATATATTGTTTCCATATAACAATGTTCTTTCTGTAGGGATTCAGTTGAGCAGTGAAGTAGTCAGTTTCATATTGTGCCATATAAAAATTTGCAATATCCGGGGTGAAGGTGACCCCCATGCTGACCCCTTTTATCTGTTCGTACAGTTGATTACGAAACAGAAAAAAGTTCTCTGACATTGCAAGTCTGATACATTCCAATATGAAGTTGGTGGGAATCAAATGAGTGTCTGCTCGTTGATCTAGGAATGCCTTAATGGCTTCCAGACCCTCTTATTGAGCTATAGAGGTGTAGAGGGCCTCAACGTCCATTGTTGCTAAAATATAGTCTTCTTCCATGATGACGTCGTTCAGCATGAGGATTGTGTCAGTCCTGTCCTTGAGAAAAGAGGCCATCTGGTCTACAAATGGTTTCAAAAAGAAGTCCGTGTAGAGGGACAATGGTTCGAAAATGGAATCACAGGCTGACACAATGGGTCGACCCAGAGGTTTCTCAGCATTTTTGTGCACCTTAGGCAATATGTAAAAAGCCGGAGTGCGAGGATGTGTCTTGTTCAGAAAAATGTACTCTTCATCACAGATCCAAGATTGTTCACAAGCATGGCATGTCAGGCTTCTGATTTCTTCCTGTAGATCATTTGTTGGATCCCGGTGTAGAGGTATGTATGAGTCTGTGTCACTCAGAAGGCGCAGGCATTGTTTGTCATAGTCCTCCATATCAAGAATCACTATTCCCCTGCCTTTATCGGCCGGCTTGATGGTAATAGTTTTGTTATTTTTTAGTAAATTTAAAGCAGTTCTTTCTACTTGTGGGAGGTTGTCCGGGTGGACAGACTACATAGGATCTCTCACGTATACTCGTTTCTCTGTCCTGATGAAGGCCGACCTAACGACAGCTACCCAAGGATAGCTCAGAGGCCGAAACACAGTTGTGTTAACCAATCTTCTATGTGTTAATAACTTTTGTCACTACCACACACTTATACACTGTCTACTACAATTTCTTCGTCATTTGTCATGTCACTCCCAACGAGGGTACATAGAGAATGTAATTGCTGAAATTCCAACCCAATAGTTTGCTCTAGGGTCGTGCTATTTGTGTAGTATACCTGTATGTTTTATGTATTTTTTGAGTATCCCATGTTCTCCCCATGTGTATGTAACACTGGCTACTTATATTTTCGAATAAGGATTAAAAGTAGCAGTCATATTAACTAATCTTGTGCTTACTGACTGTCAGGAGTTATGCTCTTTCTTTTCGGGTTTTACAGGACCTGGCTCAATTGTGTCCGATACAAGTTTACCTACCTGGGCAGAGCAAGGCATCAACCAGTTGCCCTTTGTTTATTAATTGGCTTCTTTTCAACATATACATGGAAGAAGTAACTAAGCACTGAGCCAGAGATGTATGGATGGCCCTAAAAAGGGCAAGGACAGCTATACTGCTTTATTTTATGCTGATGATGCGGTGATACTGTCCACCTCACCACAAGGATTAAGAACGACATTGGATATATTTTTAAATACACGTAAGACCATTGGATTACCGATAAAAAAAAAATACTGGTACATAAGCCACAGTTCACCAAGCGTAAACATTTGGAAATCTATGTAAAAAAAAAGTAAACTAGAACAGAATGTTCTACGATTATCTAGGAATTAAATTCCATGAGAACTGTGCATGGTCTTCTCAACTAGCCAAGGCATGTTCTAACCTGGGAAAGTTTAGTAGGCTACCCACTTCTTTTTTGAAAAACATTGAAGAGGGGCAATTTCAGCTGCTTTGGTGTCATACCGAAAGCAGGCGATACCAGCTTCGGTTTTTGGTGCAGAGATTTGGGGGTAGGGTACTACAGGTGCATTGGAGAAAGTGGAGAATATGTTTCTAAAAAACCTACTGTTAACGCAACAGAGTTCACCATAAGCACGTTTACATTTGGAATTGGCCATTAGCCCATCGGGAAACCTACTAACTTGTAAAGTCTGTATATTACTGGCTCAGGCTTTGGAGCTCGGATAGCTTGAGGAAATAGTGTTGAATAAAGCTGTATTATGGGAAGCCCCAGGAAAAAATAGACAAATTTGCTTTGGCCAGGATAAAGAGAACAACAAAAAGAGTTCATGTTGGTAGCGGCTAGAAGCCTTAAATTGGGATTTATTTATATTGAAGGTAAATTTGATTTTGTCTTTGAATGCTACCTTGACTACATCCAACTGCCATATGAGAAATCTCAGTATATCTTGTTTAGAATGGGAATGCTTCATCTAGCGCCGTTTACCAAAACCTGGGGTCAAGGTGGGTCAGGTATATGCCCATTATGCCACTCAGGCATGGCGAATTGGTACCCATTTTTTGTTTATCTGTGTTAAATTTAAATACTTGAAAAATCCATATTTAAGACCAATTTTCAAGGTAGCTATTCTTTGATCTAATATTGAAGCAATGACATGTTGTAGGTCTCCTACTGAGCACCACATCGTTTGCAGTAGCCCACTATATCCATAGGGCTTGGTTGCTCAGGTTGAAATTATTGGATAATGGCAAAATTGATGGGAGTCACATTATTTCTATATAGTGTTTATACTTTAGGATTTAGTGGTTGGTTTTAATGTTGGGAATTTAATGAGGCTGCAAGTACTCTCTCCTATTTCTTTTTATCTTCTGGAGATGAGTTTATTGGTCATGTTTTAAAACTGCAAAATGATTGATGGTTTTATCAAATTTGTATGTCTTGTGTGTTTGTTTTTATATGTACTTGATGTTTTTTTGTTTTTAACCACTTTTATTTATATACTGAGTTCTTGATGGTTTGTATACCGAATTAAGTATTAAAATGAAATGACACCAAACATGCACAAATCATATAGCAACCCAACCAGACAATATATTAATCATTATATTAACATTTTGAGCAAAGATAGTATGGTTGTAGCGAGGCGCGACCTATTCATGATGGGTGGAGACCGGCCATCAGTCTGCCCTTCATAAAGGAGCGGTATTACAGAGAACATCACAGGATCGCTGCCTCTCCCTGCAGGAATCATGTAGGTCATTCTGGTGCATGACCAATGGGACATACCTGGTTTGCACGTACAGCTCTGTCATATTCACATTTTTAGATCATTATTTTTACATTTTATGGTGTTTTGCCCAATTGTTATCAAAGTCAGTACCCATAAATTCTACCATTCAATCCAGTATTGCAAGGAAATCCCTGCCGAATGTATAATAATTATTATAATAAATTGTTTTTTATATAGCACTTTAATCTAAAGCGCTTTACATAAGACATATTTACATACATTACTACTATTACCCAATCGACATTGGTACTCCTTTTTCAACCTCGGAAGGATGAAAGGTTGAGTTGGCCTTGCTGGGATTCGAACCTGCTACTTGTAGGTCAAAGACAGATCACAGCAACAAGCGTTTAACCCGCTGAGCCATTTTACTGACTTTTTGGACTTATGTGTACAGTTTGAACATGTGTGTACAGTTTCCCCACATATCCCTGTAGATCTCCCGGTTTGTGTACATAGCCGATGGGGATCAACCCTATTAATTGTTCTCTCACCCCATGGTTCTCCTCACTGTTATCTCCCTGTATTCACCACCTTGATTTGTACAGTGCTGTGTTACTTAGTTACTAAGTATAAACTATATAAGTCCTATACATATCAAAATATATACATACAAACTGCTGCTCACTTTTCCCACTTAATTACTTCATTTATACTCATGTTTCGTATGCGGAAACAGAACTCTCAAATCATATCAGTCCTGGCATTGATAGCACATGTCATTTTACATTCCTTTTTAGTTTCATGAATGAAAGCGGAAAAGCACTATAATGCAGTGCAATTAGTAGTTTTCCACATTTACTTGACTGTAAAATTGTCATTAGTGGCAGAATGACAGAAATTAGAGAGCTGAATATGGCAGAGAGTGCTGGGGTTTCCAGACTTTGTTTCTGTGGCGGTAATTAGATGTGAGCTGGGCATGCTCTCCTTAACATGCTTGATGGAATGGAAAACTTAGTTTTTTCGAAAGGTCTTATTGCCTCCAAAACTTTAATTGTTTGTCAATTTGAATTCATACCCTCGGAAGGGCCATTGGCCAATCAGATGGATGGAACAGCGGGTGAGAACATACACTGCCCGAATATACGTTCTCTGCTTGCTGTTCCAGCCTCCCGAGGCCCTTTCTCGGGTAGCAACATTTAAAAAAAAAAAGAAAATATGTGAGGAGGCAACAGGAAGGGCATTCCCCTATTGAAACTTAAATTAATTAATGCATTTTGGGTGAGAAAGGATTACAATATAGCTGTTCATTTAAGACTTTGCCTTCTTTTTTGAGTTATATAGTTTGTTGCTGGCATATATTTATATATAGTTATATTTCTACACTATGAAATTGTTGTGAAATGTTTGAAATAAACCATAACACAAATCAAATAAAATAAATAATTTAAAAAAAAATGTGCCATTAGTGCCTGTTTTCTTGTATTGGGACACACATAGAAGTCGGCTCCTCCATATCATGGAAAAGTCCATCTTTACCTTCAATACAGTACTGCCCTAAAACAGAGAACTCAGTACCTTCAAATAAAACAAATAATTCACAGTTTTACCATAAACTGCAGCACATAACATTCATTGTATGTACCCTTTTTCTTGCAAGCTGGGACTCGCACACATTGTCTGCCCCCTGCCCCCAGAGAGACAGAGACACACACATACACATACACACACACACACACACACTGCAGTGCAGAAAACAATTACAACTGTAGCTTTATTTTTCCCCATTTAAATTAAAAGACTACAATTGCCAGCATGCAAAGTAATGCTAACTGAAATAAATCTACAAAAAGACAGTGACAATCACAGCCCAAGCTTTCTTTCAATTTACCTTTGTTATTGATAGTTAACCTCTTCTTGGGACACTGTCCGGAGCCCTTCAAGCCCAAATGCAGCTCCTCCTCTCATTGTGCACACAGCTTTTGTTTGACTTTTTGCTTTGCAGGTAGAGGAGAGGTAGGTGTCAGGGAAGAACCAGGGACGTCATACGCTAAAATAAATGTACAGTGCTAATTTTAGTGTCCGATGCAAAGAGCTACTCGTAAGTCTCAGGTGAGCTACCTGTGACTCACGATCTACTGGTTGGAGACCCTGGTATTGGAGATGTGCAAGCTACTCCCATGTTTTTTCCCTTCATATTCTTAGGGAGAAAATGTCCAAACACTAGTGTAACCTAGCAGATGTTTTCTATATGGACAGAACAAAAGAAGCTTGGTTTTTTGACCCATTTTATTGGAGTCTGTGGTGTCAGAAACCAGAGAGTGTCTCACGTACTGATCTGTCATCCAGGTGACCAGGACACGGCCATCCTTGTTGGATCCATTTCCTGGGGGTGGACCAGTATGGGAGGATCACCTGGGTGAGGGCTCCTAAGGAAGTAGGCTAGGGGCACCCGATGGTGAGACGCAGCATCCCCTTTCCTTTCAAACCTCTTCCCCATGCTACTGTGCAAGATTTACTGACTTTCCAACCCCCTGCCCCCTTTATATGTAAACACTGAGACGAGGAAGAGAGGGTTTGGGAGGGTAAAGATTACTGACAGAAAACACAGTCAGACACAGAAAACAGACTCTTCCCTTTTGACAGCAGAATGTCCCAGTAATGAGGCCAGGCAAAGTCAGGCCTCCCTTTCCAACTACTTACACCTAACTCCACTTTACTCTCCCAGGACGAATAACAGGTTGAGCAGGAGAGCCCACTGTGAGCGAGCTGGGGATGCTGGAAGGTTCCAAGAAGCCAGAGGAAGACCAAGTGAGCTGCAGAGACCCTGATAAAACTGGAGGAGGAGGAAACCGCCCAGACACTGGACCTTTGAATACAGAGGAGGCTGCAGTGTGGAGAGGGAAATGTACCTCCAGGAGGCAAAACCAGGGGCAGCTGGCCCTGCCACAGCAGAGCTCCTCCCCTGGACCAAGCAGGCGAGCCCAGGTCTTTGAGGGGTAGGCGCGCAAGACCCTGACCTCACTTCAACATCCCCTTTCGACTCCTGCAGCTCCCAAAGCCAGAGAATGCAGTTTTGAGGAGCTGTGAAGTGGGAGCAAAAATGACCAGGTGTATTTTGGGACTCGAAGTGCAAAGACATTTTATTTGACCAATTAAAGAGAAAAATAACTTGAAGGGTCCACGCCCGGCAAAGGGAGACCCTTTGGAAAAAGGCGAGGAGCCAGACGTAAATCCCACCCAGCGGGGGTGGCAGCGAACTGCTGGCCGGCAGATGAAACCTGGTGAAAGTCCTCCTGCGGAGCTGAACGAAGCAGGGAGGAGCTGTGGCTGCTGACGCATCATCTTTGGCTCCAAGAACAAAAGCCATTGATGAAAAGGCTTCAGGCAACTGTTGAGTTGATACCGGTTTGCATTGGAAGTGAAGGCTGTGAGCAGCAAGAGTGTTGCAAACTGAACAATTCTTTTAACTTTCTAAATAAGAAACATGAGTAAATGCCAGTTGGCGAGAGAGACTTTTCAATTGTGTAAAAAGAAAGCGATTCAGAGATAAGCTGCTGCAGAGTGGTCCGGTGCCCG
This sequence comes from Ambystoma mexicanum, assembly GCF_040938575.1. Classification (NCBI taxonomy): domain Eukaryota; kingdom Metazoa; phylum Chordata; class Amphibia; order Caudata; family Ambystomatidae; genus Ambystoma; species Ambystoma mexicanum. Next base: position 91,906,907 of record NC_090935.1, on the reverse strand, counting down.
AGGGGGAGCCCAGTCGAAGGTCTCTCACAAAGGTATCCCTGAGAAAAGAGAAAGAGTTTGAAGTGGTCATGCAAAGGTCATAGTAAAATCCCTTTGCACAGTCAAAAGTCTTCAAACTTATTGATACCTCAAAGAAAGCTATGGCATGGCAACTTCGACACCTCTTCAAATGGGTGTCCCGGTGCAAGATATCTGTGCAGCCGCCACCTGGTCGTCTATGCATACATTTGTGAAACATTATTTGGGCATTCCTAAAAGCCTTACTGTACCGGCCACACTTAAAGCTAGTAGTAAACAAAGTGCCCCCCCCCACTAATAGCATAGCCCTGCTTCACTGCGGCCTGCTAAACACGCGCTCTCTGGTCGCGCATGCATCTGACTGCCACGACTTCATAACGACAAGTCAGCCAGACTTACTGTTTCACACTGAAACCTCGCTCCATGCCTCTTCTGGCCCCTCCATTGTACTAGCTCTCCCCAACAACTATGGCTGTGCTCATGTCGACCGCCCTTCTATACATCCTGGTGGGGGTGTCGGAATTATATATAAAGACTCTTTTAACATCTCTTATCCAGTACCAGTCCAAGACTCTTTTAACATCTCTTATCTAGTACCAGTCCATTAATTGAAGATGGAATGCCTTCTCGCTACCATATCCATATCAGCTAAAACAACACTTACTGTCCTACTGGTATACCGGCCCCTGTGGGTTGATGCCAGGTTCTACACTGGCTTTCCTGACCTGGTATCGGCTCTCCAAGTTGACCACCATAATCTATGGGTGTTAGGAGATTTCAATCTGCCTGCCAACTCCACTTCGGCTAGCCAGGTTGACCATTTTCTCTCCCTTATCATGGATCTCAATCTTCCTCAATTGATTCAAGAGCCCACTCATCAGTTGAGCAACACACTTGACTTTATCTGTGCCCCCAAGTCACTTATTTCCAATATCTCCTCCTGCCATGTACTTTGGTCCGATCACTATTTGATCTGTTTCACTGCTGTTCTTCCTGGCCCCGTCGGGGGCACACTCAAGTTGCCCACCTTGAAAAGGAAGTGGCGCAAGGTTGATCTCGCCACACTATCGGCCTCACTTCTCTCTCACTGTGCTCCCCCGAACTCCTGCACGTTGCAGAATCTGAGTGCGTCTTTTCTTGCCATAGCTGACCAATTTGTGCCGGCCAAGCTCAGGAGGGAAAGAGCCCAGGTGTCTGAACCCTAGTTTTCGGGGAGCTCAGAGCACTAAAACTCAGCTGCCACCAAGCTGAACGCAAGTGGAGGGTTAGTTATACTAATGTCACAAGAGCTTTTTTTCGCTGCGCTTCAACAACCTACCAAAAAGCAATTCTAGCCGTAAAAAAAACATTTTTTAGCGGTAAGATTGAGGATGCAGTCAATAAGCCTAAGGCGCTTTTTGAGCTAGTACAGTCTCTTTCCAAGCCTACCAACTCTGGCCCTTCGAGCCCTGTGTGAATCTCTTTCCTCTTTCTGTCATTCCAAAATCGCAACTATATGTGAAGATATCAAAGCTCATTTGGACGCTACGGCTAATAAGCAATCTTTACCTGATCTCCTTATTTCTAGTGCTTCCTGTGGTCTCTGAGCGGAATATTCTGAATGCCATTCAGGGGCTTAAATTGGCATCACCTGCTGACGCCATCCCTCTGGACGTGCTCAAAGCCATTTCCCCTGACATCATCACTGAAATTACAACAGCCATTAATGTATCTTTCCAAGAGGTTCTGATACCAGGATCCCTGAAAAACGCTCGGGTGCTTCCACTCTTGAAGAAGCCCTCTCTGGACTCTGCTGTCTTAGTGAACCTCCGTCCCATCTCCCTTCTTCTGTCCCTGATGAAAACTTTGGGGGCGTTGGTCTCTCCCCTTTTGTCATCCTTCATGGAATCCTCAGGTTATTTTCGGGATTCCTTCCGGGAAGAGGCACTAAATTAGTACTTAACTCTGTACTCGATGACCTCACCCGCCTAGCTAATCAGGGCAGGATGGCAGCCTTGCTCTTACTCGACCTCTCAGCCGCGTTCGACACAGTCGATCATTCTACACTGATATTCCCCTTGTCGGGCGCGGGCCTCGGGGGACAGGTGTTGAGCTGGTTCGCAGACTGTCTGACCGATCGGTCTCAATCTGTTTTCCTACCTCCCTACTGCTTGGAATCAGTCACACTATTCTGTGGAGTTCCACAAGGATCTGCTCTGTCTCCCATCCTTTTTAATATCTATATCCGTCCATTGCTCCTTCTTATCCTATCTCATAGCTTTCGATTCCATTCTTACGCAGATGATACGCAGATCCTGGTGCGCCTGGATCTCACTCGATCTGACACTGCAGCTCCTGGTGGTAGAGACAAACACCCCTCTTAACTATTGGACCCCGGACTTCTGGCCCACTTCTCTTGGTCCCTTCCCCCTACCTTCTCCTACGTTGAGAAATCTGGGGGTTAAGTTGTTACCTTCTCTGATGATGACTGAGCAAGTGGGAGCAATCTGCAAAGCCGACCATTTTAAACTGCGGGCTCTGAGAAAGGTTCTCCCCTTCATCCTGAGCCATGTTCATGCCCCAGTGGTAGGAGCACTGGTTCTTAGTACAGTGGATTACTGTAACTCGCTGTACTATGGCCAACCACATTATTTGCTCAATCGTATCCAAATGCTTCAAAATGCAGCAACTCGTGCAATACTTCGCCCTCCGGCACGGTCGCACATGGCGCCCCTTCTCAGACAACTACACTGGCTCCCTATTGAACAACGGATCCTATTTAAGTCCATGTGCCTGGTTCACCGTGCCTTCTATAAGGTAGGAGCGGAGTATTTTACAGGAGAAATTTGTTCACTATGTGCCTACCAGCTCCCTTCGCTCCCAGACTGCGCTACTTCTTCTGATTCCTCCCTTCAAACACGCTCGAACTGGGGGGCGCGCCTTCTCGGTGGCAGCAAATCAATCAAGCACTAACTGTGGCGATAAGCCTACACAGTGAAAGAGTTAAAAGAACTTAACTGGCGCGGCTCATGCAGAGTCCTGCGACCAGCCGGAGACGAATGAACGGCCTTTCGCCCTGAGTGTAGCTGTGAAGCATGGAGACCGCGGGTTTATATGGCGGTGGCCATTTTGATCTGTCTACGTGACAAACCATGACTAAGCGCTATTAAGAATATGTGTCAGTGGTTGTTCCTGGTATGTACTGACATCCGGGAACAATTTAGAGGAATATTTACATCATGGCGCTAATTGTAGATCGAAAGATATATGTTGTTAGTATGGTCGTCATGTAACCCACGGCGAGTGCACGTCCAATGCTAACATGGTTGGTAAACCGTAATGTTGTCTGGTAAGGGCACTGTATGAAGAACATTAACAAAATTACCGGTGACGTATGTTGTGGCCAAAGGTGTACCTCACGGGAATTATGATTTATTAAAAATCACTGACGTATCACATTGGCGTGAGCTGTATGAATGCAAGTCATGTGAAATACAGATAGATGGTCCAATAAAGGTCGGATACAGTACCGGGTAGGTAACAATAGATGACAACAAGCACAAATAAACCTGGTTGGGTGGAAAAATTAATTCATATGCAGATTCAATATTGTCATAAGGTAATGTAGATCTAGGCACATGAATTGACATGTGGAATCAAGGGTTCCATTGGGTGTCTGGTAATAAATCATATAGGTCAGAAAATGACAAAACATCAGGCAATATAAGGAAACACACTTGGTGTGTTGATGTTGCTAAAACACAATGCATGCCATTTTCAATAAATTAAAAATACAGACAGTTATTCACATACGAGTCAAATACAACATCAGGTTCATTATAATAGATGATAGAAAACAAATCTTGGTGGGTGAACCCATTTACAAGTAGGCAAAAAAGTAGTCATAGGAGCTTGGGGTAATGCTGATCTCAGCACATGGATTGACCCCTTGTATCAAAAATCAATTAAGTATCTAGTCCTAAAGAGCAGTGACAGACAAGCAGGCAGTGCAGAGAATCGCACGTAGTGTAGTTATGTCGCTTAATCACACTGCATATCATGGTCATAGATGGTGTAGAGGGTGTATGTGCTGGTGGAGCATACTCTGCGTAGTGACACTGGGTCCATCTTTCACAGTGTTTAACCTGTGAACCCATTTTTATTCAAGTTGTGTCAGGGTCCTATCTGTGTCTCGTCCCCTTCTGGTAGGAGACAGCTTTTGTAGGACAAACCACTTGAGATCCATGTTACTGTGGTTCTTTGATTGTAATGTTCGACGAGTGGTTTCTCAGGTACTTTATGCTTAATGCATGATCAATGGACCGAGATTCTTGTCTTTATTGCCCTCATTGTTTTTCCAACATATAACAAGCCACACGGGTTGTGTGATCCTTTAGGACCCATGTGATGTTCTTATGTTTGGAGACCTTCTTGGGTTCTGTGAATTGGCATACTAGACATTGTCCACATCGGTAATGGCCTTCTACAGGTGGGAGTTTCCACAATGTGGTCTACGAGTTCACAGGTTCGACAAAAGTGTGGATTAAAGATTCTTTGAGATTCTGGTTCTTCTTGAATGCAAAGAGTGGTGTTTTATTCAAGGTACCGGCATTCTTTATAAAATGCCAATGTTTTTTGATCGTATTCCTCACAAGGTTGCTTAATGGACTGTATGTGGTCACACATACAAGTCTGTCTAGATCTTTCTTTGCTTTCTTGGTTAAGCACAAACCCCGGTCTGTGTTTTTTGCACGTTTTTGTGCATTTTCACTGCTTTTTTTGGGTACCCTCTTTGGAGTAGACATTCTTGTAAGACACGGGCATGTTTGTTGTAAATGTCCGCATCAGTATAGTTTCTTCTGACCTGTAAAAATTGGCTGTATGGTAGGTTGTATTTTAGGCCTTTCGGATGGTAACTTCCAAAGTGCAGAAGTGTTTTGAGATCTGTTGGCTTCTGGTACAGATCTGTCTAAAGGGAATTGCCTTACCTGAAGATGTGTAAATCCAAAAAATCGATGCAGTGATAATCCCACTGCATTGTGAAACGTATGTGCTGGTTGCACTGGTTGAGCCATAGGTGGAATGCGGTGAGATCTTGTTGGTTACCGTGCCATATGAACAAAATGTCATCAATATATTGTTTCCATATAACAATGTTCTTTCTGTAGGGATTCAGTTGAGCAGTGAAGTAGTCAGTTTCATATTGTGCCATATAAAAATTTGCAATATCCGGGGTGAAGGTGGCCCCCATGCTGACCACTTTTATCTGTTTGTACAGTTGATTACGAAACAGAAAAAAGTTCTCTGACATTGCAAGTCTGATACATTCCAATATGAAGTTGGTGGGAATCAAATGAGTGTCTGCTCGTTGATCTAGGAATGCCTTAATGGCTTCCAGACCCTCTTATTGAGCTATAGAGGTGTAGAGGGCCTCAACGTGCATTGTTGCTAAAATATAGTCTTCTTCCATGATGACGTCTTTCAGCATGAGGATTGTGTCAGTCCTGTCCTTGAGAAAAGAGGCCATCTGGTCTACAAATGGTTTCAAAAAGAAGTCAGTGTAGAGGGACAATGGTTCGAAAATAGAATCACAGGCTGACACAATGGGTCGACCCAGAGGTTTCTCAGCATTTTTGTGCACCTTAGGCAAGATGTAAAAAGCCGGAGTGCGAGGATGTGTCTTGTTCAGAAAAATGTACTCTTCATCACAGATCCAAGATTGTTCACAAGCATGGCGTGTCAGGCTTCTGATTTCTTCCTGTAGATCATTTGTTGGATCCCGGTGTTGAGGTATGTATGAGTCTGTGTCACTCAGAAGGCGCAGACATTGTTTGTCATAGTCCTCCGTATCAAGAATCACTATTCCCCTGCCTTTATCGGCCGGCTTGATGGTAATAGTTTTGTTATTTTTTAGTACATTTAAAGCAGTTCTTTCTACTTGTGGGAGGTTGTCCGGGTGGACAGACTACATAGGATCTCTCACGTATACTCGTTTCTCTGTCCTGATGAAGGCCGACCTAACGACAGCTACCCAAGGATAGCTCAGAGGCCGAAACACAGTTGTGTTAACCAATCTTCTATATGTTAATAACTTTTGTCACTACCACACACTTATACACTGTCTACTGCAATTTCTTCGTCATTTGTCATGTCACTCCCAACGAGGGTACATAGAGAATGTAATTGCTGAAATTCCAACCCAATAGTTTGCTCTAGGGTCGTGCTATTTGTGTAGTATACCTGTATGTTTTATGTATTTTTTGAGTATCCCATGTTCTCCCCATGTGTATGTAACACTGGCTACTTATATTTTCGAATAAGGATTAAAAGTAGCAGTCATATTAACTAATCTTGTGCTTACTGACTGTCAGGAGTTATGCTCTTTCTTTTCGGGTTTTACAGGACCTTGCTCAGTTGTGTCCGATACAAGTTTACCTACCTGGGCAGAGCAAGGCATCAACCAGTTGCCCTTTGTTTATTAATTGGCTTCTTTTCAACATATACATGGAAGAAGTAACTAAGCACTGAGCCAGAGATGTATGGATGGCCCTAAAAAGGGCAAGGACAGCTATTCTGCTTTATTTTATGCTGATGATGCGGTGATACTGTCCACCTCACCACAAGGATTAAGAACGACATTGGATATATTTTTAAATACACGTAAGACCATTGGATTACCGATAAAAAAAAATACTGGTACATAAGCCACAGTTCACCAACCGTAAACATTTGGAAATCTATGTAAAAAAAAAGTAAACTAGAACAGAATGTTCTACGATTATCTAGGAATTAAATTCCATGAGAACTGTGCATGGTCTTCTCAACTAGCCAAGGCATGTTCTAACCTGGGAAAGTTTAGTAGGCTACCCACTTCTTTTTTGAAAAACATTGAAGAGGGGCAATTTCACCTGCTTTGGTGTCATACCGAAAGCAGGCGGTACCAGCTTCAGTTTTTGGTGCAGAGATTTGGGGGTAGGGTACTACAGGTGCATTGGAGAAAGTGGAGAATATGTTTCTAAAAAACCTACTGTTAACGCAACAGAGTTCACCATAAGCACGTTTACATTTGGAATTGGCCATTAGCCCATCGGGAGACCTACTAACTTGTAAAGTCTGTATATTACTGGCTCAGGCTTTGGAGCTCGGATAGCTTGAGGAAATAGTGTTGAATAAAGCTGTATTATGGGAAGCCCCAGGAAAAAATAGACAAATTTGCTTTGGCCAGGATAAAGAGAACAACAAAAAGAGTTCATGTTGGTAGCGGCTAGAAGCCTTAAGTTGGGATTTATTTATATTGAAGGTAAATTTGATTTTGTCTTTGAATGCTACCTTGACTACATCCAACTGCCCTATGAGAAATCTCAGTATATCTTGTTTAGAATGGGAATGCTTCATCTAGCGCCGTTTACCAAAACCTGGGGTCAAGGTGGGTCAGGTATATGCCCATTATGCCACTCAGGCATGGCGAATTGGTACCCATTTTTTGTTTATCTGTGTTAAATTTAAATACTTGAAAAATCCATATTTAAGACCAATTTTCAAGGTAGCTATTCTTTGATCTAATATTGAAGCAATGACATGTTGTAGGTCTCCTACTGAGCACCACATCGTTTGCAGTAGCCCACTATATCCATAGGGCTTGGTTGCTCAGGTTGAAATTATTGGATAATGGCAAAATTGATGGGAGTCACATTATTTCTATATAGTGTTTATACTTTAGGATTTAGTGGTTGGTTTTAATGTTGGGAATTTAATGAGGCTGCAAGTACTCTCTCCTATTTCTTTTTATCTTCTGGAGATGAGTTTATTGGTCATGTTTTAAAACTGCAAAATGATTGATGGTTTTATCAAATTTGTATGTCTTGTGTGTTTGTTTTTATATGTACTTGATGTTTTTTTGTTTTTAACCACTTTTATTTATATACTGAGTACTTGATGGTTTGTATACCGAATTAAGTATTAAAATGAAATGACACCAAACATGCACAAATCATATAGCAACCCAACCAGACAATATATTAATCATTATATTAACATTTTGAGCAAAGATAGTATGGTTGTAGCGAGGCGCGACCTATTCATGATGGGTGGAGACCGGCCATCAGTCTGCCCTTCATAAAGGAGCGGTATTACAGAGAACATCACAGGATCGCTGCCTCTCCCTGCAGGAATCATGTAGGTCATTCTGGTGCATGACCAATGGGACATACCTGGTTTGCACGTACAGCTCTGTCATATTCACATTTTTAGATCATTATTTTTACATTTTATGGTGTTTTGCCCAATTGTTATCAAAGTCAGTACCCATAAATTCTACCATTCAATCCAGTATTGCAAGGAAATCCCTGCCGAATGTATAATAATTATTATAATAAATTGTTTTTTATATAGCACTTTAATCTAAAGCGCTTTACATAAGACATATTTACATACATTACTACTATTACCCAATCGACATTGGTACTCCTTTTTCAACCTCGGAAGGATGAAAGGTTGAGTTGGCCTTGCTGGGATTCGAACCTGCTACTTGTAGGTCAAAGACAGATCACAGCAACAAGCGTTTAACCCGCTGAGCCATTTTACTGACTTTTTGGACTTATGTGTACAGTTTGAACATGTGTGTACAGTTTCCCCACATATCCCTGTAGATCTCCCGGTTTGTTTACATAGCCGATGGGGATCAACCCTATTAATTGTTCTCTCACCCCATGGTTCTCCTCACTGTTATCTCCCTGTATTCACCACCTTGATTTGTACAGTGCTGTGTTACTTAGTTACTAAGTATAAACTATATAAGTCCTATACATATCAAAATATATACATACAAACTGCTGCTCACTTTTCCCACTTAATTACTTCATTTATACTCATGTTTCGTATGCGGAAACAGAACTCTCAAATCATATCAGTCCTGGCATTGATAGCACATGTCATTTTACATTCCTTTTTAGTTTCATGAATGAAAGCGGAAAAGCACTATAATGCAGTGCAATTAGTAGTTTTCCACATTTACTTGACTGTAAAATTGTCATTAGTGGCAGAATGACAGAAATTAGAGAGCTGAATATGGCAGAGAGTGCTGGGGTTTCCAGACTTTGTTTCTGTGGCGGTAATTAGATGTGAGCTGGGCATGCTCTCCTTAACATGCTTGATGGAATGGAAAACTTAGTTTTTTCGAAAGGTCTTATTGCCTCCAAAACTTTAATTGTTTGTCAATTTGAATTCATACCCTCGGAAGGGCCATTGGCCAATCAGATGGATGGAACAGCGGGTGAGAACATACACTGCCCGAATATACGTTCTCTGCTTGCTGTTCCAGCCTCCCGAGGCCCTTTCTCGGGTAGCAACATTTAAAAAAAAAAAGAAAATATGTGAGGAGGCAACAGGAAGGGCATTCCCCTATTGAAACTTAAATTAATTAATGCATTTTGGGTGAGAAAGGATTACAATATAGCTGTTCATTTAAGACTTTGCCTTCTTTTTTGAGTTATATAGTTTGTTGCTGGCATATATTTATATATAGTTATATTTCTACACTATGAAATTGTTGTGAAATGTTTGAAATAAACCATAACACAAATCAAATAAAATAAATAATTTTAAAAAAAATGTGCCATTAGTGCCTGTATTCTTGTATTGGGACACACATAGAAGTCGGCTCCTCCATATCATGGAAAAGTCCATCTTTACCTTCAATACAGTACTGCCCTAAAACAGAGAACTCAGTACCTTCAAATAAAACAAATAATTCACAGTTTAACCATAAACTGCAGCACATAACATTCATTGTATGTACCCTTTTTCTTGCAAGCTGGGACTCACACACATTGTCTGCCCCCTGCCCCCCAGAGAGACAGAGACACACACATACACACACACACACAAACACTGCAGTGCAGAAAACAATTACAACTGTAGCTTTATTTTTCCCCATTTAAATTAAAAGACTACAATTGCCAGCATGCAAAGTAATGCTAACTGAAATAAATCTAAAAAAAGACAGTGACAATCACAGCCCAAGCTTTCTTTCAATTTACCTTTGTTATTGATAGTTAACCTCTTCTTGGGACACTGTCCGGAGCCCTTCAAGCCCAAATGCAGCTCCTCCTCTCATTGTGCACACAGTTTTTGTTTGACTTTTTGCTTTGCAGGTAGAGGAGAGGTAGGTGTCAGGGAAGACCCAGGGACGCCATACGCTAAAATAAATGTACAGTGCTAATTTTAGTGTCCGATGCAAAGAGCTACTGGTAAGTCTCAGGTGAGCTACCTGTGACTCACGATCTACTGGTTGGAGACCCTGGTATTGGAGATGTGCAAGCTACTCCCATGTTTTTTCCCTTCATATTCTTAGGGAGAAAATGTCCAAACACTAGTGTAACCTAGCAGATGTTTTCTATATGGACAGAACAAAAGAAGCTTGGTTTTTTGACCCATTTTATTGGAGTCTGTGGTGTCAGAAACCAGAGAGTGTCTCACGTACTGATCCCCAGGGATTTGTCATCCAGGTGACCAGGACACGGCCATCCTTGTTGGATCCATTTCCTGGGGGTGGACCAGTATGGGAGGATCACCTGGGTGAGGGCTCCTAAGGAAGTAGGCTAGGGGCACCCGATGGTGAGACGCAGCATCCCCTTTCCTTTCAAACCTCTTCCCCATGCTACTGTGCAAGATTTACTGACTTTCCAACCCCCTGCCCCCTTTTCATTTAAACACTGAGACGAGGAAGAGAGGGTTTGGGAGGGTAAAGATTACTGACAGAAAACACAGTCAGACACAGAAAACAGACTCTTCCCTTTTGACAGCAGAATGTCCCAGTAATGAGGCCAGGCAAAGTCAGGCCTCCCTTTCCAACTACTTACACCTAACTCCACTTTACTCTCCCAGGACGAATAACAGGTTGAGCAGGAGAGCCCACTGTGAGCGAGCTGGGGATGCTGGAAGGTTCCAAGAAGCCTGAGGAAGACCAAGTGAGCTGCAGAGACCCTGATAAAACTGGAGGAGGAGGAAACCGCCCAGACACTGGACCTTTGAATACAGGGGAGGCTGCAGTGTGGAGAGGGAAATGTACCTCCAGGAGGCAAAACCAGGGGCAGCTGGCCCTGCCACAGCAGAGCTCCTCCCCTGGACCAAGCAGGCGAGCCCAGGTCTTTGAGGGGTAGGCGTGCAAGACCCTGACCTCACTTCAACATCCCCTTTCGACTCCTGCAGCTCCCAAAGCCTGAGAATGCAGTTTTGAGGAGCTGTGAAGTGGGAGCAAAAATGACCAGGTGTATTTTGGGACTCGAAGTCCAAAGACATTTTATTTGACCAATTAAAGAGAAAAATAACTTGAAGGGTCCACGCCCGGCAAAGGGAGACCCTTTGGAAAAAGGCGAGGAGCCAGACGTAAATCCCACCCAGCGGGGGTGGCAGCGAACTGCTGGCCGGCAGATGAAACCTGGTGAAAGTCCTCCTGCGGAGCTGAACGAAGCAGGGAGGAGCTGTGGCTGCTGACGCTTCATCTTTGGCTCCAAGAACAAAAGCCATTGAGGAAAAGGCTTCAGGCAACTGTTGAGTTAATACCGGTTTGCATTGGAAGTGAAGGCTGTGAGCGGCAAGAGTGTTGCAAACTGAACAATTCTTTTAACTTTCTAAATAAGAAACATGAGTAAATGCCAGTTGGCGAGAGAGACTTTTCAATTGTGTAAAAAGAAAGAGATAAGCTGCTGCAGAGTGGTCCGGTGCCCGAGGGGGAGCCCAGTCGAAGGTCTCTCACAAAGGTATCCCTGAGAAAAGAGAAAGAGTTTGAAGTGGTCATGCAAAGGTCATAGTAAAATCCCTTTGCACAGTCAAAAGTCTTTAAACTTATTGATAGCTCAAAGAAAGCTAGAAGATTCATAGGGTAAGGGACTTTCCCTGCTTGAGCGAAAGATGAATAAGTTTGAGCGCGAACGAGGGGAACTTGAGTGAAAGGAAGAGGAGAACCAAAAGGGATCTGAGCCCGACTGAGGGGGACCTGTGATCTGAGCCCGACTGAGGGGGATCCGAGATCTGAGCCCAGCTGAGGGGGATTTGAGATCTGAGCTCCCCCCATTCCCCCCATCCGAGCCCTACTGAGGGAGATCCCGATATGAAATAGAAAGAGGAAAAGGTCTGAGCCCGGCTGAGGGAGACCTAGAAAAAAGAACGTTGTATCAGTATATTGTTGTGTATGGAATAAGACATTGAAATACCAAGAAACTTACTGAGAAGTGAAAGGACGCTATGCTGAGAGATCCTGGTGTGCCATAGAGACTGCCTCCTTATAACAAGAAGTCAGAGTGTGCTCCAGGTGCTATGCTGTTCTTCCTTAACCCGTGCTGGAAACGGGGGGGAAGGGGAAGTTACAGTTCAGCAGTCCTGAACTACCAAGCCCAGGGGACCTTTCATTTGTTACTCACTGTTTCTTTACACACGTTATTCTTTACACCCTTTTGTTCTTTAGAGTAAGGTATGGCAATAGGTTTATTAGTATAGGCCAGCTTTGTTTTGACACATCACCACTTGGGTGTAGATTGCGCAGGGAGTGATACACCATCTTAGAAATTGAGGCCTAGTGCTGCGCTGCAGCCTGGGCAGTAGGCCCGGGACCAAAACATAGAGATACGTGTGTGCATGCAGGGTCGAGTTGCAGCCAGGGCAGCAGCGGGAAAGACCAAGCCTGCAGAGATTCATACCCCTCACATTGTCTCATACTATTAGCACTTGTATTCCAGAAGGAATTCGCCCTGCAAGGCCATGAGGGGGCCGAGAGCTCCCTCTGGAAAGTTATCCCACGAGAAGGAGGGCATGAACCTCTGACCTTCACAAGTTCAAATCCTAAGTTATAGTTCCCTGATGCCCCAGTTCCAAGACCCCAGCATTCCAGTGTACCAGCCAGCCCCAGACTACTGACCATAAAACTGTTACATCACCAGTTTATCAGGAAGATCACAGCAGAATATCATGGACCCTGTGATTTGTGCTGTGATGTGCCAGGGAAGGAAACTAACAAATGTAAGCCCCGGGTGGGAAGAACTGGAACAGCGCTGACGCGTCTGATATCGAGCAGGGGTTGAGAGTTATCGTGACCTCGAAAGTAGCCTCTGTGCCCATGTCTGCAGTATCAGGGGCACATTAGGTCACAGATAGGAGATGCACTGAATTGTGTTAGTAATTGCCAATTAGGAAGCCACATGGAAGAGGCAAGACAGGAGAATGACCTGGCATCCCATATGGAGCAGGCCGCCTATGTATAGGGTCACACCAGCAAGCTACTTGGATTTATAACTTATGTTGTGTACGTCAGTTGTGATGCTTTTTGCCTTTAAAAACTATTGCTGATGCCGATTTTGTCAGGGAGCTCCGTGGCAGCAGAGTTCCTTGTTGGCATGTACGCATGTACTTGTATTTTTGTGAGATTAAACCTTGTTCTCCTTGGAAGAGGTGTGCTGGGCTTTTTCACTAGTGGATTGTATTTTTTCTGGTGTGACCGTTGAGGGGTCTCTCTACATTTTTGGTGACCCTGACGTGAATCCCAGGTTTCCGCAAAGACAGGCTTCCAGGCCGCATATCTGGATAGGCTGCGCCCACCTGCAGTAACCAGTCCCAAGCGTACAGCCCGTAGTGGTGTACATGAGCTGTTTTCACAGAATTCCTGTCTCCTCCTAGGAAGGTGCAGGCTGTTATTGGGACCTCGTGACGGAGGAGCTTGGGTGAACGCGCAGACGTAAGTACACATCTTGTGGGTGACAACAATGGGGGGTGAGATTGGGAGGGAAACCAAGAAAACGATCTTAGAATTATGGAAGATGGTAGAGGATATAGAGCACAACGATGAGGGCAAATCCCATTGCAACAGTAGTTTATCCCTTAGTGTAGCCAACACAGTAGTGCTTGAAAGAACACAGACATTCCGACCTCAAATAGGGCTTTACCCAGCCCTTCACCTTATAGGATACACAAATCCATCATATGTACCTACACCCACCACAGTATCACCCCGTACCATACGACTCCTTCCACCAGAGCACCACGGGATAGCAAACCACAGAAAGATTTAGAGGAGGCTTTAGAAGCAGCGTAAGCAGAATTGGCATGGTTTATGGCTCTCAGAGAAGGAAGGGGTGGCCTGGACGAGTATAGGGCTGGAGACATCTGGTTCAGATTGGACAGCAATGCGATCAAGGATGTTCATATTGAGAAGGGAAAGAGTGATGAACAAGAGGCAGTTAGCGCAGATTATGGGACAGTGGAGTCAGATGGAGGTACAAATAGGTAGCTGTGGGAGGACAAGTGGAACAACATGGGTGAATTAGAGGATGAAAAGAGGCACCAGAAGTTACCCAATGGGTAGAAAGCGTGTGGGCTCTGCATTAAAGGAACAGGTTCGGACTGGTAGCAGTGGTTAGGAAAAAGGGAAGTGATGGAAGGAAGGCAAAACGAGGCACGGGCACATAGTTGCCATTATTGCATGACGGCCCTGGGAGGGCGCAATATGTCCCTTGGGCTCAGATGGACAAAAACAATATGATTAAAGCATTCCCGCCTCTCACTGCGGGAGCTGAGAAATGGATATATGCTTTCGAAAAACAAACAGCTGGGATTCCTTTAGCAATGGGGGACATTGTTTGTTTGTTTATTTATTTGTGGTTAACGTTAAAGTCCTGTTTGCTGGGAGATCAGGCAGGAGATGTTTGGGTAAAGGTTGGGTATCCAGGAGTGAAAATAAATGATGATACACGTGATGGGGCTCTGTTTAATAACATCAGAGCGCAGGTTTGGGAGGCACTGCGGCGGGCAAACCCCGAAACACTGGACTAGCAGTCCATAATGCAATTTATGATGGGGGACAAGAAAGACTCTGTTCAGTACATTTTGAAAGTGCAGGAGATGTGGACGGGGAGCAGTGGGACCGATCAGTTTCACTTATCTATTTTGCTTTCAAAAGGGTATTGCCCAAGGAGGTACAGAAAGCACTTGAGAAAATGGTGGACATAGAAGCGAAAAGGTGGGTCGAAATACAAACTATACTTATAGACCATTGTAACCAGATTAAAGAGGGAGAGAAAGGGAACCAGCACGAAGTTTGCAAACTGAGGAAGCAAAACTAGTACAGAAAACATTTGCTAAAATAGCAATTGAAGGGGCGGTAATGACAGTTACTCAAACCGAGCCAGTAGATCTAGCAACAGCGCGAACGGTTGCAAGAATAGGCATGTTCTGGCCAGGCAGAGTGTAGTGGAACAGTGGGCCTCAGCCACAGTACCCTGAATGGTACCAAGGAGATCAGCAGCTTGGAAGGTGGGGGTTTCGAGAGGTCAGAGCTGGATTTGAAGGAATGGGGCCGAGAGAGGGAGCGGGACCAGCTCAGTGTTGGGGGTGGGGAAAGTGGGGTCATTTTGCAAGGGAATGTTGAAGTAGAATGGGAGCAGGATACAACCCATACACCCCCACAGGTCCAGTACAACATTATCAACACTTTCCTGCACCTCCGATGCCCACATCCATAACATATGAAATACACCAAGCATACACCCAGATACCACCACAACACCCACAGGTGCAGCTTCCGGCCCTGAATGGTGCGCCAAACCAAGCTGTACCACTTAACCATTCA
This sequence comes from Ambystoma mexicanum, assembly GCF_040938575.1. NCBI lineage: Eukaryota > Metazoa > Chordata > Amphibia > Caudata > Ambystomatidae > Ambystoma > Ambystoma mexicanum. The sequence continues at coordinate 91,891,294 of NC_090935.1, read as the reverse complement.
TAGGGCCATTCTATACCCGGAAGCAATGGGGTCCCACATGGGACAGTGGCACCTGATCGGGGTGTGAGTGGCCTAGGAGGTAACCCTTTCGCATTCCCGGGAACCAACAGATATCCTGACTAGGACAGCCCACAGAGAGCTATTGCGTGCCCGGTCCTGTCAATGACTACCCACCCTTAGGAGGAACTATTGGAGGGCACTGAGATAGGAAATAAACAATTAATCTTTGTGGTCGACACAGGTGCCACTAAATCCTGTATCAGTGAAGGGAATTCCACATTATCCAGTGAAACTCTCGCCACGCAGGACTTCTCTGGGGCATAGCAACGGTTCGGTTTACAGAAGATGTAGCTATCAAAATAAGAGGAAATGTGGTACGTGCACCACTACAATATTTAGAAACCTCTCCAGTGAATTTGTTAGAGCGCGTCCTCCTAAGCAAATTCAATGAGACCATTTCCTTTACAGATCAGGGAATAATATGTGCTACCCCAGGGTTGTGTGCTATGAGGGCAATGGTGATAATACAGGCAAGGGAAGGACAGGTGTGTGGTTTGGGACATCCCTGTTGACCCTAACATGTTTGTGTATGGGCTCACAGTTTTGCTTGATGCAGTGCCCCATATTGGAAAGGCATGTTGGCAGATACCATCTGATTTCATCTTTAGGCTTGCTGTGACTCCAGAGCTTGTGGCAGGGACAATACTATCATTGGATCTACAAGGGTTGGTGGTGTCTGCAAAAAGGATTGTTGTAGTGGGAATTGATTCAGATGGGTGTGAGTGGCACACTGTATTGTGTATTCAGTCTACTGTACTCCTAAAAGAAGTAAACAATGAAGAATTATTTGAGGATCAGGCCGATGATGGAGAAATCATGTTGGCTGTTTACATACCCTGTGAGATTATGGTGCAATATCATAAGGTGCAATGTTCTTTGATGGCCCGTATCACTCTGCCCTCCTTCACTGAGAAAGATCCAGAGCAGGTCCCTGAGAGATTGTGGACAACCAGTGCCCATGATGTAGGGGTTCTGCAGAGAGTGGCACCCGTACAATTCACCCTCAAGCCAGGGGCAGTGCTACCCCGTGTGAAACAATATCCACTGTCCAAAGAAACAGAAGAGGGAATATCAGATACCATCTATGCACTCCTAGACCAAAGGATTATTGTGCCAATTTCCCATGCAACACTCCTATATACCCGATAAAAAAGGTGAAAGGGTCAAGTTGGAGAATGAGTCAGGATCTCTGCCCCTTGAATGGTATTGCACAGGCAAATTTCCAGTAGTTCCTAACCCCATGGCTATTTTATGCAGCATCCCCAAACAAGTAACACATTTTACTGTTGTGGATTTGAAAACCGTCTTCTTTTCCATACCCCTGCATCCAGACTCTCAATACCTCACCGCGTTTATGCATGGCAAAGCGAGGATAGGGCATACAAGATTACCACAAGGGTCCTGTGAATTCCCTAGTATTTTCAAAAGAATATTACATGCAGATTTAGGGAACATCCAAGTGCCCAGCACTATCATCCAATATGTGGACGATCTGCTATTGTGCAGGGATGATGAAAAGTGTGCCAAAGGGACTCTGTCACTCTCTTGCAGCTGCTAGCATAAAAAGGGTACAAGGTAGACAAAGCAAAATTACAATACTTCCTCCAGGAAGTTATTTATCTAAGACAATTTTAAAAAAAATGTTTTTAACATTTTATTGAATATTTAAACAAACAATACAAACCAAACTCGCAGTGTATACAATAACATTTTAGTTATACATCATTCAATCGTGTTCACTGCTTCCCTTTTCCCACCCCCCGTACGAGCCTACTTCTACTAATGTTCTATTCCTGCATCTTGTGGTGGGGTATTCCTTTCCGTGGGATCCGATGGGTCTTGCGTTGACCCAAATAGTTCTGCTATCAGCAGTTTCCAGGCAATCAGGGTCTCAGTTTCCTCCTCCCCTCCAGCACTGCTAGCTTCTTGCCATACCATGGTTTCCGCCTCTGCCCATTTCTGCAGATCTTTCCACCATACCTCCATTCGTGGTTTGTGGCATGTCTTCCACCCCATAGCAATTCTCCTCTTTGCAAGCGCATATGCCAGATCCTTCAGTTTGCTTACATGCCTAAGTTTCTGTGGCCTAGGGAACCCCCTTAACAGGCAGGCCCACACAGTATCAACCACAATCTTAATACCCTTTTCTGCTAGTTTATGTGCAACCTCACCCCAGAAGCGCACAATAACCGGGCATGATCAAAACATATGCACCATGCCTGCGTTCTCCTCATCACACTTAGGGCATGCCTGCCGTCCCGCATTTTTGAACTTGGCTATCCTTTGGGTTGTCAGATATGCCCTATGTGTAATATACAATTGCATCTGTTTAAGTCTTGTGTTCCTCGACACCTTTTTGTCATACTCTTGGACTCGTTCTCACATCCCAACGTCCATCGGGATACCCACGTCCTCCTCCCATTCTAGTCTCAATTGCACCACCTCCTTTCCCACTTTGGACATCATCATCTCGTATATTCTAGCCAGTGTGTAACCCAGTTTCCTCCCCCAACTCCCCAAAATCTGTTATGGTCCCATCCTGCCAAATATCCCCCATTGTCGCTATACCAGCCGGCTCCCAGTGATTTCTGATTATCATCCTTAGCTGCTCTTCTCCACCCGCCAGTGCAACCAGTGGTACCTGAGGGGAGCACGGGCATGGGTTCCCCATCAGTTGACATGCCCTTCACCACATCTTCCTTCCTAGTACCAGCATCTTTGGGCGCCCATCCATTACAGCCTGGGGCAACCACATAATCTCCTTCAGATAAAATGGGACGCAGTCCCATCTGAACAGCCTGGTTTCAGAGGTTACATCCTCTGAGAGCCATTTGGCCACATATTGCAGCTGACTTGCAACATAGTAAACTTCATAATTAGGCAATTTTATACCCCCCTTCTCATAAGAATTCTGTAGCTTTCAGAGGGCCACTCTGTTTCGTGTACCATGCCACAGGAAGTCCCTACACATGCTGGCCAGTCTACTAAAGAATTCCTTTGGTATCAAATACGGGATATTCCTGAAGTAGTGCAGGAGCCTAGGCAAGACCACCATCTTTAACATTGCACTACGTCCCATCATTGCTAAGGGCAGTTGTACCCAGTTTTTTCCAGATAGCGGAATGTGCTAGCTGCCCATGGTTCTTGTAACACCGGTAATTGTTTCAGGGTGGATCCCTTTATATCCACCCAATGGGAACATGCTAGACTTCTGAGGGTTCACCGCTATACCGGACATTCCCGCAAATCTTCCCATCACCTTCAAAACATATTGGAGGTTTCCCTCTGGGTATCGCAAATACATTAGTATGTCATCTGCATATAATGATATCAGGTGTCGTTCACCACCCACATGGATGCCTATCATGTCATATTGTTGCCTTAAGTAGATCGCAAGGGGTTCCAAAGCCAATATGTAGAGCATAGGGGACCATGGACAGCCTTGTCTGGTTCCCCTACAGAGTTTCCACATTTCCGATACCACTGACCCTGTTTTAACCCTGGCCAGCGGTTCACTATATAACATTTTAGCCCACTGTAGATATCCTGGCCCCATTACATAGCCAGCCAGGGACGCCAACAACCATGGCCATTTGACCGAGTCGAAGGCCTTTATTGCATCCAGCGACACAATTGCCAATTCGTCCTCATTTTACGTTTCCATATTCAATGACTCTATGGAGCCTTCTAAGATTATTAGATATGTTCCTATTAGGGACATAGCCCATCTGGTCCGGGTGTATCAATTTGCCTATGACTTTCCTTAATCTGTTTGCCAAAACGTCAGTCAAAATTTTACCCGTCTTGATTCAACATCGATAGGGGTCTATAAGAACTGCAGCTATGCCCTGGCTTATTAGGTTTGGGAAGTGGTATTATAATCGCTTCTCTGAGTGACTCTGGCAGTCTGCCTAGTTCATACACCTCATTCAACATGTCTAACAACGGGGGGAGCACCTCATCTCTAAATATTTTATAAAACTCACTTGGGAGTCCATCAGCCCCCGGGGTCTTACTAGTTGGCAACTGTCTCACCACCTCTTCTAGCGCCTCTAAAGTAATCGGTGCGTCCATCTCCTCTCTTTCCTCAGCACTGATCTGCGGCAATCCTATGTCCTCCAGTGTTTCCACTATCATCGCGCGATTATCCTCCCCATCATCCCCATATAGCAACCCATAATAGTTTGCAAACTCCTGATTAACTCCCTCTTGGGTATCCACAACCCTTCCGTCTTCCCTCGTTATCTATCTAATCAGGGGTCTAAGGGTTTCACTCTTATATAGCCACGCCAAAATCCTTCCTGGTTTATCTCCTCCCGCATGCTGCCTCTCTGTATACTTTTTATAGTTAAGGTTACACAATCTTACCCAGTGCCCTGCGCACTTTTGCTGCAGTCTTAGTATCAGATCAATGTCTTGGTTGGTACTGCTTTCTCCTTTAAGTGCCCTTTCCAGTTCTCCCTCGGCTTCCTGCAGGTCCACCAGGATCCCTCCCTGCAGTCCTTTAGATTTTGCTATAGCCACTCCTCTCATCACAACTTTGAAGGCCTCCCACAATGTGCCCGCTGAATCCACACTGCCCGCCCGTGTTCGTCTCAAAGTAGCTAACTATCTCTTCCCTCATGTCCTCCCTAAAATGGGGGTCTTTGAGCGCCTCTGCCCTGAGGCGCCACGTCGGAATTCTTGCTCTCGGGCGACAACATTGCCATCTAAGGATCAGAGGTGAGTGGTCTGAGAGGACCCTCGCTTTATATTCGACTTGCGTGATCTCTGTCAGTATCTCTGAAGTGACGAAGACATAATCCACCCTTGTGTGTAGTTGCTGCGGGGCAGAATAATGCGAGTATTGCCTCTCTTGAGGATGACGCGCCCTCCATGCATCTTCTAACCCAAAATCATTCAGCAGCGTCTGTAACGCCTTGGCCGATAGGGCAGGCCTATCCAATTTCCCATCTGACCTGTCAACCCTAGGGTTTAATACGCAATTAAAGTCCCCGCCAAATCACCACACTCCCCACACACATGCTAAGATTGATACACAATGTGTTAAAATATGCCGCTGTATTTTGGTTCAGGGCATACGTGTTTACGATACTTATTTACCTATTTTCTACCAATCCCCTCACCACGACCATCTTCCCGTCCGTCTCCACCAGCATCTGTAACAGCTGAAACGGGACGTGTGGCGCCACCCAGATGATCACTCCCCTGGCATAAGCCGAATATGGCGAACCCACCACCGTTCCCTTCCATTTCCTCCTGATCATCTTTATCTTATCTTGCGTCAGGTGCTTCTCTTGCAACAAGGCAATATCTATTTTCTGTCTCTGTAGGTATAGCATAACCTTATTTCTCTTCAGGTAACTATTGAGCCCCCTGACGTTCCAAGAGACTATTTTAAGATCCCCCATGACATGTCAGAGTCCCTCTTCCCCCCACCTATGCAGTCCAACTCCAGTTATATAGGCTCATACCCCAACTTGAACTCCTCCTAACGATAAACACAGCAAGCCCTCCCCACCTCCCTCCTCCCACCTCCCTGCTCTTCCCCAACAACACCCTCCCCAACTGTTACCCAGCTCCATCCCTGGATCTCAGGCATCCCCGTATCTAGCCCTTTCTGGCAAAAGCCTGTACTCGCGGCTCAGCAGGTTGAAGTCGCCCTAGTGGCTGCCTTACTACTAATTCTCGGGGGTAGGTTTCTTCCATCCTGTTGCTCCTGTTTGTTCCAAATTTGCTACGCTTAGTGCTACCCAGCTCACATTTGCATTTTATTCACTATATTCCAGTCCAACAGGGTCATAGAGTCCAAAGGCTACATAATACAGATCACATTTCCCAAAGTGTCATGCTAGGACCCCCCCCCGCTTATCCCTTCAGTGTTCATGATACAGTCTCCTCACTTATCGTGCTCCTGGCGATCTTGCTCCTCATCTCGCTCCGGACAGCCCTGCAAATCCAGCCATGACGCCGCTTCCTCTGGGGTATCAAAAAAGAGCGCTCTGCTTTTGTGCAAAACTTTTAGCTTTGCAGGGTACAAAAGCATGTACTTGATACCAGCAGTACGCAGTCTCCTCTTGACCGCCACATAGCTGTACCGTTGTCTTTGCACCAGCATAGTATAGTCAGGGTATGCCGTGATGTTGGTGGATGCTCTTTCTATCGTTCCGCCCTTACGAAAATACTCCAGGATCTTCTGCCTGTTTTCATAGTTCAGAATTTTCGCAATTATCGACCGCGGTGGGGCCTCAGGCCATGGTTTCCTCATCAGGGCCCGATGTGCACGTTCAACTGTGAACCCTTGTGAGAGCTTGTCTGCCCCTATCTCTTGCAGGATCATGTTCTCCACATAGTCCGTGGGGTCTTGGGCCTCTTCTCCCTCCGGCATGCCGACCACCCGGATGTTGTTCCGTCTCGCCCCTCCTTCCGCTTCTTCCACTCGGTTTTCAAGGTTAGCAACCTACTGTTTTAGTACGTGGACCTCTTTCGCATTATTTGTGCTGACATCTGTGTTAGTCTTTACCGCGCTCTCCAGGCCACTTGTCCTTTCTGCCAGTGCCCTAAAGTCTTGACGCAGCAGGGTGACTTCGATTCCTACAGCATCTATTTTGTTCTCCAGGGCCGTCCGTAGATCCGCCATTGCTGTACCCCACTTAGTGCTCAATTCTTTTATGGCTGCTAGGACCTGATGATTTTCTCCTTCTAGGGTACCATCCGCGGAAGCCGCCACCGCACTTTGTGCCGGGGTCGAGTGGGTCCGCTGTGCCTTTGCAAAGGTAGGTTGTTTGCTCTTGGCGCTTGCCCCTTTCACTGACATCATGCAATCCTTCCTACGTGTCTGGTTCCAGCTCTTCAGTGTTGTTGTGACTCCACCAGTTCAGTCAGGTGCTGGAGCGTCTTCCTCAATGGGCTGCGTTGTGTGGTGGCACGTAAAGTTGCGTTTCGAGTGGGCTGTGTCCTCCCGCGTCTCTCCTCTGACTAATGTAGTCAGTGTCCCATTAGCATGTTTCTGGAGGCCAATAAGAACACCCTACTCGCCACTACCACAGTGCCTCAGACCTCTGTGGCGTTCGGTGCTATATGTACACCTTAAAGGGAAGCTTTCCCGCAGCATCTGCATTTGGCCTGCTTGATTTGCTGTCATTCAGCGACTGTCCAGGGCAAGTTGGATTCTGACCCCTTCCTCTGTTTTACTGCCGGTATGCCGCACTTTGCTGGGCCGCTCGTTCCGCTGTATCTTCTCACATCCTCACAGGTCCCCTTTGTCCCGGCCACGCTGCCATCTTGCCTTTGTTGTCTTTGTTGTCACCAGCCACAAGTTCTGCAACAAAGTATGAGATCTGGCAAGCGCCTGGGTCAATCAGCCCAAAAGCGCTCGCATGCTAGCACACCTTCTTCTATGCGCCTGGTCATGCCCAGATTTTTGGGGGGATTTAGTTGTGCCCTTGATGTGCTGCACACTCTCATTTATCAGCTATCATTTATTGTCTTTGTTATCCCCTCTTTACCGTGTTGGAGGTGCAGCAGCGCTCTGCTCACGCAAACCATTTCCAGTCCGCGGGGTTCACTGATGTGCAGCTGTGATCCACCAGTGTTGCACTACGGACTCTCCCCCGGTCGTAGTCACAGGATGCACTCATGAGGGGGATCCGTCCTCACACTGCGCCTTGTACGGCTCACTTCTTTGTTCATGATTATTTGCCAGGCAGCCAGTCTACATCTGCCCTTCGCAATGGCAGTCTGCTAATGTACTACTCGCGGCTCTGTGAGGTTGTTTGTTCTGCTGGGGACCTCGTTATAGTCAGTACCGCATGCAATGTTCAAATATCTGCGGGTCACACTCTCCCTCGTCCTGGGACCTCCCGCTCCGCACCTCGGGTTACGTTGCTGACTTATTCACAGGGGCGGCCCTAGCCGTCAATCCTTAACACCGGCGGTCCTGCATTGCATGTTTGCGGTGTCCATTGTCCCCGTTCCCATGCGCCCTTGCTGCAGGTCCCGATTGTGTCAGTTTGTTGGGGCTCTTCGTTCCACGTGATAGAGATTGCCATCCACTCTCACACAATGTGCCCCTCCAGTTTGCTGCAGCTTTTTGCTGCGCTTTCGGAGGGCTCCCATTTGCCGCAGCTGCCTGCGCCAGGCAGTTCATTATTTTGTACAACTTACTCTTGCTTCCGGTTACTGTAGCCATTCACTGGCACGGCTGCTTCTTCTCAGGGGTGCGCCCCTCGGATTCTCTTTGTTCCGGATCGCCGCCATTTTAATGTCTATTCCGCGGCTAGATCTGGGATACAAAGTAGCCTTTCTGCTGTTCTGTGGTTTCAAGCATTCCGCCGGCTCACTCATTATCTGCCCGACATGTTCTGTTTTTGGTGCTGCAATCAGCTAATGTGATGCGCATTTTTTGACGGATATATATGCTGGATCATGGAGCTCTCAGGAGTCACAGCCTATTCCATGGCTGCCAAGCCACGCCCCCCCCTTATCTAGGAAAACTGATATCTGTCTATGGAAAGAAAACAATACCAGAACGTGCTGCGTCAGTGCGCAGTGCCCCGCAGCCAAAAACTGTTAAATGAATGCAGAAATTCCTTGGACTGTGTAATTACTGCAGAGCATTGATTCTAGATTATGGGCGTGAACTAGGCTCCTGCTGCAAGGCCTTAAGGAAGCACAAAAAGCAGACAACAAGATAACATGGACAGAAGATATGCTTACGAGCTTTAATGAACTGAAAGAGGTCATATCCACTGCCCCAGTGCTAGAAGCCCCTGAGTACACTCAAGAGTTCTGCTTGTTTTCCATTCTAACGGTCAGATGATGACTGCTGTACTCATGCAGATAAACACTATGGGGCACAAGCCATTGGCCCATTGCAGTGAACTAGATTCCGTGATGCAGGGCCAGTTCCCTTGCAAACAGGCACTTGCTGCCACTGAATTTGCAATTGAGAAAATCTTCACAATTGTCATGGGGTGTTCTGTAACACTGTACATGGAGCATGCAGTATTTGCCATCATTGAACGATCTAAGTCAACTCTGACTACACAGCAGGCAACCACGTATGAAGTAATCCTGTTCAGCCCAAATATCCACATAGTGTGGTACAAGACAGTAAATCCCACTACTTTTCTGATAGAACTGTCCACAGATGAGGACCTCGCTAATCATGTTTGTGTTACATTTGAAGGGGAAGAGGAGGACATACCTAAGCAAGAGACAGTCCACTCGAGGGGTGTATTGCTCGCCAAGAGTGCACAGACAGTTATTTATCACCAGTACATTTGCAGAGCAGAGCAAATACTTTGAACGCAGGTAGATGGAGCAATAACTCACAACCAGACACGCAGTTAGCAAAATAATGAGCACTTATACGGCTATTTATTCATAGCTAAGAAGCAACAAGTGATAAAACAGAAATAAATCAAAGAAAAGATAGAGAAATAAAGGAAATACATCACCATGGGCGTAACTGAATCCCTCATCTCACCAGAAGCGGCTGGAAGACCCCGGTAACAGCCAGGCAGAGAGCACAACAGCCCACATGAAGGTCGGAACAAGGCAGCCCCCCCTCCAACTGAGGTCTTTGTGTTTTTTCCACCTGACCTTTCCAGAGCTCTGCATATATGCCCTCCTCAAAAAGAGGTGGCAATTTCTCGATCCTTCTGTCATTAGCACTTGCGCACTGCTGAGTGACCGTTGGTTGCCGGCCGTGACAACCGACAGTAACCCCAAGGAGCAAAGCTTCCCTCTTCTAAAGCACCACGGAATACAATTCCATAACTCATCCTGAGCGAGGCATAACAAAACCCTTTTTTTATATCTGGTGCCAGCAGGCACCTGTGGATCCCAGCAGCTTTCCCAGCACAGTCAAGCTTTGGATGGTCACAGGGCTGTATCCGTTCTAGGGGATGAGTTCAGAAATTATCTTTCTGCCTTAACAAAAGTGTAAAATGTATCTCTCAACAGATAGCACCATCGCGGTCTGAAGATCCAACGAGCACTGCATCTACCTCAGTTATATCACCACCACTCCAGCTCTTTCCAGGAGACCATATTTTTGTTAAAAATGGCTGCAGATGGAGTGAGCCTAGATACAATGGTCCTTTTACCATTGTCTATACGACTCCCCTTGTGGTAAAAGTTAGGGAGTTGCGGGAGTGGATGCACCTTTCGGATGTCCGGAAGGCCCCCCACTCCACACCCACTGCACCCGAAGTAGAGGTGTAGGAACTGTTATAAATCTGACATGTCAATCTAACAGATATCGGTGTACATATGTATATAACCAGTGGTAGAACATTTATGTTACAGCATTACCTGTAACAATACGCTCAGTGTGTTTATACTATCTGTATATCTCATTCATCTCTCAACTCTGCTATGTACGACCTGCACTTTACTCACCTATACTTTTTCCCTTCCTTTATATTCCTCTATCTCCCTCCCGCTATCTTTTTTCTTCCTCTTGTCATAATGAAAATACTGATGCCTATGAATGCGTTTGATGCACGCTCACAGCCTTCTCCTCATGAGTGCTATGTTACAATTGCATTTTCTTCTAGTTATAGTTGTGTGATGCATTGTGTAGTTGTGCTATTTAGCTTGTCCATGTTTTCATTTGTATTTGTATTTATTATGTTTATATAGCGCTTTACACCAAAGCGCTTTACATTATAACAACAAAATACATAGAAGGTAACTACAATAGAAGCAGTTTACACAACATGAATCAAACCAATAAAACAGTATGTAGAACAATTTGCCTATGATGATAAACGAGAAAAGGAGGGGGTGAGGAAGGGGAGGTAGGAGGGGGACTGGATGGGGAATCGAATGAGGATGCAAGAGGAGGTGAGGAAGCGTTGGAGGAAAGGAGCATGTAGGGAGGGGTAGGAAGGGGAGACATGAGGAGGGAGAGAGAGAGAGAGAGAGAGAGGAAAAGGGAGGGATAAGGATGTCAGGGTGGGGAATGAAGAAGAAGAGATTTCAAGGAAGCACGGAAAGAGAAGAAGGTAGGGATGCAGCATATTGAAAGAGGTAGGGAATTCCAGTGTAGGGGGGCAAGGAGCTGAAAGGAGCGGAAACGAGAAGAGGCACATGGGGTGGGGGAACAGTGAGTAGGAAGAGATCGGCAGATCAGAGGGAGCGGGAAGGGGTGTAGAATGATAGGAGGGAGGAGAGATAAGGGGGAGCAAGACCGTGAAGGGATTTAAAGACAAGACAAAGGAAGTGAAATTTAAGTTGGGAGTCGAAGGGAAGCCAGCCAAGGTAGGAAAGCGAAGAGGAAATGGAGTTGTGAGGAGCAAGAAGACATGGGGTATGGGTGGCGGAGTGGTAGAGGGATTTGAGGGGGGTGAGATGAGAAGCAGGGAGTCCAAAGAGGAGAGAAGAACAATAGAAAAGACGAAAGAAGATGAGGGAGGAGATTAAATGTTTAGTGGCATGGAAGGTGAGAGAGGAGCAGACTTTACGAATATTGAAAAGGTGGTAGCGACAGGGAAATCTGGTGGTTAAAGGAAATGGAGGAGTCAAAGTGAATGGCAAGGTTGCGAGCATGGGGAGAGATGGGAACATTAGAGCGGGAAAGTGGATAAAAGGGGGGGCAAAGGGGACGAGTGTTGGAGGGAAAGAATAAGATTTCAGTCTTATCAGTGTTGAGAGAGAGAAAGTAGAATGACATCCAGTTTTTAGACAGGTAAAGAGATTAAGGTGGAGGAGTAAAGGGAGAGAAGGAAAGGAAGAGCTGGGTGTTGTTGGCGTAGAATTGGTGATAATTTCCGAATGAAGAGATGATGGGAGCGATAAGGGAGATGTAAAGAGAGAATAGAAAAGGTCAGAGAACAGAGCCTTGGGGGACACCGTAGTCCAAGGGGAGGGTAGAGGAATTGCGGCCGCCCCAAGAGACAGCAAAAGAGCGGTAGGAGAGGTAGGAGGAGAGCCATTTGAGAACTTAGCCTTTGAAACCAAAGGAGCAAAGAGTATTGAGAAGTAAGGGGTGATTCACGGTATCAAAGGCAGCAGAGAGGTCAAGGAGCATGAGGACTGAGGATTGCGAGCGGTGAGGAGAGAGTTTAGAACATAAGTCAGAGTGGTCTCAGAGGAGTGTTTAGGGCTGAAGCCAGATTGAGAGGGTGGGGAGGAGAGAAAGGTTAGTGACAAAAGCTGAGAGCTGAGAATAGGCTAGGCGTTAAAGTATTTTAGAGAGGATTGGTAGAAGCGAGATTGGATGGAAGTAGGAAGCAAGAAGGGGATTAGCCGAAGGTTTCTTTAGAATAGGCATAATAGTGGCATGCTTGAAGGCGGAAGGGAAGGTAGCAGAAGAGAGACAGATATTGAAGAAGGAGGTTAAGTAAGGAATGGGTAAATCTTTGGAATAAGGAGGGTGGGGAAACGGTCAGAAGGGGCAGCAGTAGGATGAGATTTGGACAGAAGGAGGGAGATGTCGGAAGGAGTGACAGGAGAGAGGTCAGACCTGCAAGCTGAAGGGGAGTGGAGGGAAGGGGGAGGAGGGGAATAGGACGGGGAGCAATTAATGTTTTGGCGAAGAGAGAGAATTTTGGAATGGAAGAAATCAGAAGGAGAGAGGGGAGACGTAGCTGAGGGGTCAGAAGTGAGCGGGAAGATGTTTGGATTAGGAATATAGTTAGGATGTAGTTTTTCTCTTTGTTCCGGATCGCCACCATTTTAATATCTATTCTGCGGCTAGATCTGGGATACAAAGTAGCCTTTCTGCTGTTCTGTGGTTTCAAGCATTCCGCCGGCTCACTCATTATCTGCCCGACATGTTCTGTTTTTGGTGCTGCAATCAGCTAATGTGATGCGCATTTTTTGACGGATCTATATGCCGGATCACAGAGCTCTCAGGAGTCACAGCCTATTCCATGGCTGCCAAGCCACGCCCCCCCCCTTATCTAGGAAAACTGATATCTGTCTATGGAAAGAAAACAATACCAGAACGTGCTGCATCAGTGCGCAGTGCCCCGCAGCCAAAAACTGTTAAATGAATGCAGAAATTCCTTGGACTGTGTAATTACTGCAGAGCATGGATTCTAGATTATGGGTGTGTACTAGGCTCCTGCTGCAAGGCCTTAAGGAAGCACAAAAAGCAGACAACAAGATAACATGGACAGAAGATATGCTTACGAGCTTTAATGAACTGAAAGAGGTCATATCCACTGCCCCAGTGCTAGAAGCCCCTGAGTACACTCAAGAGTTCTGCTTGTTTTCCATTCTAACGGTCAGATGATGACTGCTGTACTCATGCAGATAAACACTATGGGGCACAAGCCATTGGCCCATTGCAGTGAACTAGATTCCGTGATGCAGGGCCAGTTCCCTTGCAAACAGGCACTCGCTGCCACTGAATTTGCAATTGAGAAAATCTTCACAATTGTCCTGGGGTGTTCTGTAACACTGTACATGGAGCATGCAGTATTTGCCATCCTTGAACGATCTAAGTCAACTCTGACTACACAGCAGGCAACCACGTATGAAGTAATCCTGTTCAGCCCAAATATCCACATAGTGTGGTACAAGACAGTAAATCCCACTACTTTTCTGATAGAACTGTCCACAGATGAGGACTTCGATAAACATGATTGTGTTACATTTGAAGGGGAAGAGGAGGACATACCTAAGCAAGAGACAGTCCACTCGAGGGGTGTATTGCTCGCCAAGAGTGCACTGACAGTTATTTATCACCAGTACATTTGCAGAGCAGAGCAAATACTTTGAACGCAGGTAGATGGAGCAATAACTCACAACCAGACACGCAGTTAGCAAAATAATGAGCACTTATACGGTTATTTATTCATAGCTAAGAAGCAACAAGTGATAAAACAGAAATAAATCAAAGAAAAGATAAAGAAATAAAGGAAATACATCACCATGGGCGTAACTGAATCCCTCATCTCACCAGAAGCGGCTGGAAGACCCCGGTAACAGCCAGGCAGAGAGCACAACAGCCCACATGAAGGTCGGAACAAGGCAGCCCCCCCTCCAACTGAGGTCTTTGTGTTTTTTCCACCTGACCTTTCCAGAGCTCTGCATATATGCCCTCCTCAAAAAGAGGTGGCAATTTCTCGAACCTTCTGTCATTAGCGCTTGCGCATTGCTGAGTGACCGTTGGTTGCCGGCCGTGACAACCGACAGTAACCCCAAGGAGCAAAGCTTCCCTCTTCTAAAGCACCACAGAAAACAATTCCATAACTCATCCTGAGCGAGGCATAACAAAACCCTTTTTTTATATCTGGTGCCAGCAGGCACCTGTGGATCCCAGCAGCTTTCCCAGCACAGTCAAGTGACTGAGGCCTGCATACCAGGCTCAGCAACGAATAACATTGAAAGCATGTTTTTAGCAAAGCAAGCGCAGTTTTCACTGAGGCATGGAATAAATATCCATTATAGCTCTGAGTGCCCCCAGAATGCACTGCGCATACGCGCCATGTTTTAGCTCAAGCATAACAAGGGGGGAGAAGTGCTTTTTGTTGTCGGGGCAGCAACTATTGACCAGGGGACTGCCCTGAGACATACAGGTGTGGCAGTGGTCCGCTTAGTGGACAGAGAGTATGAAATGCCACACCTGTATGTCTCAGGGCAATCCCCTGGTCAATAGTTGCGTCCCAGGGGTGTGGAGTGACTATCTTTTCTGACTCCGCCTACGTTACCACGACAGTATATTCAGGGTAAGCACATTAGAAAAGGAGAGGGTTCAGAAGAGCTGACGGGTCCCCAGTCCAACATACAGCCTTAGATACGTTGATCGAGGTGCTTTCCCAGCCCTCTGTGATGGCGGTGGTTAAATGTACCGCCCATATCAATGACACAGACGTAGGTTCCTTTGGCACGCCTTTGCGTATGCGGCAGCCAATCTAGCTGCATATCTTCCTGTGCCTGTCATTTCAGAATATCCGGTAACACACAGACATAAACAGTTCCCAACCCTGTACACTCCCTTCCCAATAGCTCCAATAATTGAATTGAAGACACATTCACCACAAGAGGAGAAAGAGATGTGGTGGAAGAGAGGGTCTACACAGACCCCTACATATTTGCTATGGTGGTAAGATAGCAGGGGCAAAGTTGTTATGCCGCACAGAAAACTGCTGGTCGCTTTAACCATTTGCATCATCCAGCTCATTTGTCAATATAACACATTGCTGCAGACATACAAGAGACCTGGTGTGTTCCTTATCTTCAGGAGGTTCATTCTAATATGTTGATAAATTGCATCACCTGCCAGACATACAACACTAGTCACACTCTAAGAACTATACAGGGTACCTTGCCCCGCCCTACTAGACCAGTCAGAGAACTCGCAGACATGGGAGAGAAGTGTAATGGGTCTAGGTACTTCATTGTTGTAGTATGTCCCTTTTCCCGGTGGTTCGAGGCTGGTCCTTGTGCACATCCAGAGGCTAAAAGTGCTGCCAGATTTATAATGAGAGAGGTGTTCTCTCGTTGGGGTGTTTGCGATGCCTTCCGGTCAGTTAATGGCACCCATTTCTTTAATTAACTTTTTAAGGAAGTGTACGCATTATTGGGCATAAAGCATCGGATGTGCACAATTTACCACCCCAGGCCAACAGGGTTGTAGAACAGATCAATGGTCTATTAAAGAGTATGCTTTCAAAGTTGTGCACAATGCTGAAGAAAAATTGGGTACATTGTTTGCCCCTGGCGTTGTTCATTATGCGCATACAGCCCTGCAAAGATCACCATTTATCGCCCATGAGGTGGTGACAGGACGGTGAATGCTCATGTCCCTGTCTATCATCAGAAAAGCTTTGGATGGTCACAGGGCTGTATCCGTTCTAGGGGATGAGTTCAGAAATTATCTTTCTGCCTTAACAAAAGCGTAAAATGTATCTCTCAACAGATAGCACCATCGCGGTCTGAAGATCCAACGAGCACTGCATCTACCTCAGTTATATCACCACCACTCCAGCTCTTTCCAGGAGACCATATTTTTGTTAAAAATGGCCGCAGATGGAGTGAGCCTAGATACAATGGTCCTTTTACCATTGTCTATACGACTCCCCTTGTGGTAAAAGTTAGGGAGTTGCGGGAGTGGATGCACCTTTCGGATGTCCGGAAGGCCCCCCACTCCACACCCCCTGCACCCGAAGTAGAGGTGTAGGAACTGTTATAAATCTGACATGTCAATCTAACAGATATCGGTGTACATATGTATATAACCAGTGGTAGAACATTTATGTTACAGCATTACCTGTAACAATACGCTCAGTGTGTTTATACTATCTGTATATCTCATTCATCTCTCAACTCTGCTATGTACGACCTGCACTTTATTCACCTATACTTTTTCCCTTCCTTTATATTCCTCTATCTCCCTCCCGCTATCTTTTTTCTTCCTCTTGTCATAATGAAAATACTGATGCCTATGAATGCGTTTGATGCACGCTCACAGCCTTCTCCTCATGAGTGCTATGTTACAATTGCATTTTCTTCTAGTTATAGTTGTGTGATGCATTGTGTAGTTGTGCTATTTAGCTTGTCCATGTTTTTATTTGTATTTGTATTTATTATGTTTATATAGCGCTTTACACCAAAGCGCTTTACATTATAACAACAAAATACATAGAAGGTAACTACAATAGAAGCAGTTTACACAACATGAATCAAACCAATAAAACAGTATGTAGAACAATTTTCCTATGATGATAAATGAGAAAAGGAGGGGGTGAGGAAGGGGAGGCAGGAGGGGGACTGGATGGGGAATTGAATGAGGATGCAAGAGGAGGTGAGGAAGCGTTGGAGGAAAGGAGCATGTAGGGAGGGGTAAGAAGGGGAGACATGAGGAGAGAGAGAGAGAGAGAGAGAGAGAGAGAGAGAGAGAGAGAGAGAGAGAGAGAGGAAAAGGGAGGGATAAGGATGTCAGGGTGGGGAATGAAGAAGAAGAGATTTCAAGGAAGCACGGAAAGAGAAGAAGGTAGGGATGCAGCATATTGAAAGAGGTAGGGAATTCCAGTGTAGGGGGGCAAGGAGCTGAAAGGAGCGGAAACGAGAAGAGGCACATGGGGTGGGGGAACAGTGAGTAGGAAGAGATCGGCAGATCAGAGGGAGCGGGAAGGGGTGTAGAATGATAGGAGGGAGGAGAGATAAGGGGGAGCAAGACCGTGAAGGGATTTAAAGACAAGACAAAGGAAGTGAAATTTAAGTTGGGAGTCGAAGGGAAGCCAGCCAAGGTAGGAAAGCGAAGAGGAAATGGAGTTGTGAGGAGCAAGAAGACATGGGGTATGGGTGGCGGAGTGGTAGAGGGATTTGAGGGGGGTGAGATGAGAAGCAGGGAGTCCAAAGAGGAGAGAAGAACAATAGAAAAGACGAAAGAAGATGAGGGAGGAGATTAAATGTTTAGTGGCATGGAAGGTGAGAGAGGAGCAGACTTTACGAATATTGAAAAGGTGGTAGCGACAGGGAAATCTGGTGGTTAAAGGAAATGGAGGAGTCAAAGTGAATGGCAAGGTTGCGAGCATGGGGAGAGATGGGAACATTAGAGCGGGAAAGTGGATAAAAGGGGGGGCAAAGGGGACGAGTGTTGGAGGGAAAGAATAAGATTTCAGTCTTATCAGTGTTGAGAGAGAGAAAGTAGAATGACATCCAGTTTTTAGACAGGTAAAGAGATTAAGGTGGAGGAGTAAAGGGAGAGAAGGAAAGGAAGAGCTGGGTGTTGTTGGCGTAGAATTGGTGATAATTTCCGAATGAAGAGATGATGGGAGCGATAAGGGAGATGTAAAGAGAGAATAGAAAAGGTCAGAGAACAGAGCCTTGGGGGACACCGTAGTCCAAGGGGAGGGTAGAGGAATTGCGGCCGCCCCAAGAGACAGCAAAAGAGCGGTAGGAGAGGTAGGAGGAGAGCCATTTGAGAACTTAGCCTTTGAAACCAAAGGAGCAAAGAGTATTGAGAAGTAAGGGGTGATTCACGGTATCAAAGGCAGCAGAGAGGTCAAGGAGCATGAGGACTGAGGATTGCGAGCGGTGAGGAGAGAGTTTAGAACATAAGTCAGAGTGGTCTCAGAGGAGTGTTTAGGGCTGAAGCCAGATTGAGAGGGTGGGGAGGAGAGAAAGGTTAGTGACAAAAGCTGAGAGCTGAGAATAGGCTAGGCGTTAAAGTATTTTAGAGAGGATTGGTAGAAGCGAGATTGGATGGAAGTAGGAAGCAAGAAGGGGATTAGCCGAAGGTTTCTTTAGAATAGGCATAATAGTGGCATGCTTGAAGGCGGAAGGGAAGGTAGCAGAAGAGAGACAGATATTGAAGAAGGAGGTTAAGTAAGGAATGGGTAAATCTTTGGAATAAGGAGGGTGGGGAAACGGTCGGAAGGGGCAGCAGTAGGATGAGATTTGGACAGAAGGAGGGAGATGTCGGAAGGAGTGACAGGAGAGAGGTCAGACCTGCAAGCTGAAGGGGAGTGGAGGGAAGGGGGAGGAGGGGAATAGGACGGGGAGCAATTAATGTTTTGGCGAAGAGAGAGAATTTTGGAATGGAAGAAATCAGAAGGAGAGAGGGGAGACGTAGCTGAGGGGTCAGAAGTGAGCGGGAAGATGTTTGGATTAGGAATATAGTTAGGATGTAGTTTTTCTCTTTGTTCCGGATCGCCACCATTTTAATATCTATTCTGCGGCTAGATCTGGGATACAAAGTAGCCTTTCTGCTGTTCTGTGGTTTCAAGCATTCCGCCGGCTCACTCATTATCTGCCCGACATGTTCTGTTTTTGGTGCTGCAATCAGCTAATGTGATGCGCATTTTTTGACGGATCTATATGCCGGATCACAGAGCTCTCAGGAGTCACAGCCTATTCCATGGCTGCCAAGCCACGCCCCCCCCCTTATCTAGGAAAACTGATATCTGTCTATGGAAAGAAAACAATACCAGAACGTGCTGCATCAGTGCGCAGTGCCCCGCAGCCAAAAACTGTTAAATGAATGCAGAAATTCCTTGGACTGTGTAATTACTGCAGAGCATGGATTCTAGATTATGGGTGTGTACTAGGCTCCTGCTGCAAGGCCTTAAGGAAGCACAAAAAGCAGACAACAAGATAACATGGACAGAAGATATGCTTACGAGCTTTAATGAACTGAAAGAGGTCATATCCACTGCCCCAGTGCTAGAAGCCCCTGAGTACACTCAAGAGTTCTGCTTGTTTTCCATTCTAACGGTCAGATGATGACTGCTGTACTCATGCAGATAAACACTATGGGGCACAAGCCATTGGCCCATTGCAGTGAACTAGATTCCGTGATGCAGGGCCAGTTCCCTTGCAAACAGGCACTCGCTGCCACTGAATTTGCAATTGAGAAAATCTTCACAATTGTCCTGGGGTGTTCTGTAACACTGTACATGGAGCATGCAGTATTTGCCATCCTTGAACGATCTAAGTCAACTCTGACTACACAGCAGGCAACCACGTATGAAGTAATCCTGTTCAGCCCAAATATCCACATAGTGTGGTACAAGACAGTAAATCCCACTACTTTTCTGATAGAACTGTCCACAGATGAGGACTTCGATAAACATGATTGTGTTACATTTGAAGGGGAAGAGGAGGACATA
Source organism: Ambystoma mexicanum (assembly GCF_040938575.1). Lineage (NCBI taxonomy): Eukaryota > Metazoa > Chordata > Amphibia > Caudata > Ambystomatidae > Ambystoma > Ambystoma mexicanum. The sequence continues at coordinate 91,871,660 of NC_090935.1, read as the reverse complement.
CCTAAGCAAGAGACAGTCCACTCGAGGGGTGTATTGCTCGCCAAGAGTGCACTGACAGTTATTTATCACCAGTACATTTGCAGAGCAGAGCAAATACTTTGAACGCAGGTAGATGGAGCAATAACTCACAACCAGACACGCAGTTAGCAAAATAATGAGCACTTATACGGTTATTTATTCATAGCTAAGAAGCAACAAGTGATAAAACAGAAATAAATCAAAGAAAAGATAAAGAAATAAAGGAAATACATCACCATGGGCGTAACTGAATCCCTCATCTCACCAGAAGCGGCTGGAAGACCCCGGTAACAGCCAGGCAGAGAGCACAACAGCCCACATGAAGGTCGGAACAAGGCAGCCCCCCCTCCAACTGAGGTCTTTGTGTTTTTTCCACCTGACCTTTCCAGAGCTCTGCATATATGCCCTCCTCAAAAAGAGGTGGCAATTTCTCGAACCTTCTGTCATTAGCGCTTGCGCATTGCTGAGTGACCGTTGGTTGCCGGCCGTGACAACCGACAGTAACCCCAAGGAGCAAAGCTTCCCTCTTCTAAAGCACCACAGAAAACAATTCCATAACTCATCCTGAGCGAGGCATAACAAAACCCTTTTTTTATATCTGGTGCCAGCAGGCACCTGTGGATCCCAGCAGCTTTCCCAGCACAGTCAAGTGACTGAGGCCTGCATACCAGGCTCAGCAACGAATAACATTGAAAGCATGTTTTTAGCAAAGCAAGCGCAGTTTTCACTGAGGCATGGAATAAATATCCATTATAGCTCTGAGTGCCCCCAGAATGCACTGCGCATACGCGCCATGTTTTAGCTCAAGCATAACAAGGGGGGAGAAGTGCTTTTTGTTGTCGGGGCAGCAACTATTGACCAGGGGACTGCCCTGAGACATACAGGTGTGGCAGTGGTCCGCTTAGTGGACAGAGAGTATGAAATGCCACACCTGTATGTCTCAGGGCAATCCCCTGGTCAATAGTTGCGTCCCAGGGGTGTGGAGTGACTATCTTTTCTGACTCCGCCTACGTTACCACGACAGTATATTCAGGGTAAGCACATTAGAAAAGGAGAGGGTTCAGAAGAGCTGACGGGTCCCCAGTCCAACATACAGCCTTAGATACGTTGATCGAGGTGCTTTCCCAGCCCTCTGTGATGGCGGTGGTTAAATGTACCGCCCATATCAATGACACAGACGTAGGTTCCTTTGGCACGCCTTTGCGTATGCGGCAGCCAATCTAGCTGCATATCTTCCTGTGCCTGTCATTTCAGAATATCCGGTAACACACAGACATAAACAGTTCCCAACCCTGTACACTCCCTTCCCAATAGCTCCAATAATTGAATTGAAGACACATTCACCACAAGAGGAGAAAGAGATGTGGTGGAAGAGAGGGTCTACACAGACCCCTACATATTTGCTATGGTGGTAAGATAGCAGGGGCAAAGTTGTTATGCCGCACAGAAAACTGCTGGTCGCTTTAACCATTTGCATCATCCAGCTCATTTGTCAATATAACACATTGCTGCAGACATACAAGAGACCTGGTGTGTTCCTTATCTTCAGGAGGTTCATTCTAATATGTTGATAAATTGCATCACCTGCCAGACATACAACACTAGTCACACTCTAAGAACTATACAGGGTACCTTGCCCCGCCCTACTAGACCAGTCAGAGAACTCGCAGACATGGGAGAGAAGTGTAATGGGTCTAGGTACTTCATTGTTGTAGTATGTCCCTTTTCCCGGTGGTTCGAGGCTGGTCCTTGTGCACATCCAGAGGCTAAAAGTGCTGCCAGATTTATAATGAGAGAGGTGTTCTCTCGTTGGGGTGTTTGCGATGCCTTCCGGTCAGTTAATGGCACCCATTTCTTTAATTAACTTTTTAAGGAAGTGTACGCATTATTGGGCATAAAGCATCGGATGTGCACAATTTACCACCCCAGGCCAACAGGGTTGTAGAACAGATCAATGGTCTATTAAAGAGTATGCTTTCAAAGTTGTGCACAATGCTGAAGAAAAATTGGGTACATTGTTTGCCCCTGGCGTTGTTCATTATGCGCATACAGCCCTGCAAAGATCACCATTTATCGCCCATGAGGTGGTGACAGGACGGTGAATGCTCATGTCCCTGTCTATCATCAGAAAAGCTTTGGATGGTCACAGGGCTGTATCCGTTCTAGGGGATGAGTTCAGAAATTATCTTTCTGCCTTAACAAAAGCGTAAAATGTATCTCTCAACAGATAGCACCATCGCGGTCTGAAGATCCAACGAGCACTGCATCTACCTCAGTTATATCACCACCACTCCAGCTCTTTCCAGGAGACCATATTTTTGTTAAAAATGGCCGCAGATGGAGTGAGCCTAGATACAATGGTACTTTTACCATTGTCTATACGACTCCCCTTGTGGTAAAAGTTAGGGAGTTGCGGGAGTGGATGCACCTTTCGGATGTCCGGAAGGCCCCCCACTCCACACCCCCTGCACCCGAAGTAGAGGTGTAGGAACTGTTATAAATCTGACATGTCAATCTAACAGATATCGGTGTACATATGTATATAACCAGTGGTAGAACATTTATGTTACAGCATTACCTGTAACAATACGCTCAGTGTGTTTATACTATCTGTATATCTCATTCATCTCTCAACTCTGCTATGTACGACCTGCACTTTATTCACCTATACTTTTTCCCTTCCTTTATATTCCTCTATCTCCCTCCCGCTATCTTTTTTCTTCCTCTTGTCATAATGAAAATACTGATGCCTATGAATGCGTTTGATGCACGCTCACAGCCTTCTCCTCATGAGTGCTATGTTACAATTGCATTTTCTTCTAGTTATAGTTGTGTGATGCATTGTGTAGTTGTGCTATTTAGCTTGTCCATGTTTTTATTTGTATTTGTATTTATTATGTTTATATAGCGCTTTACACCAAAGCGCTTTACATTATAACAACAAAATACATAGAAGGTAACTACAATAGAAGCAGTTTACACAACATGAATCAAACCAATAAAACAGTATGTAGAACAATTTTCCTATGATGATAAATGAGAAAAGGAGGGGGTGAGGAAGGGGAGGCAGGAGGGGGACTGGATGGGGAATCGAATGAGGATGCAAGAGGAGGTGAGGAAGCGTTGGAGGAAAGGAGCATGTAGGGAGGGGTAAGAAGGGGAGACATGAGGAGAGAGAGAGAGAGAGAGAGAGAGAGAGAGAGAGAGAGAGAGAGAGAGAGGAAAAGGGAGGGATAAGGATGTCAGGGTGGGGAATGAAGAAGAAGAGATTTCAAGGAAGCACGGAAAGAGAAGAAGGTAGGGATGCAGCATATTGAAAGAGGTAGGGAATTCCAGTGTAGGGGGGCAAGGAGCTGAAAGGAGCGGAAACGAGAAGAGGCACATGGGGTGGGGGAACAGTGAGTAGGAAGAGATCGGCAGATCAGAGGGAGCGGGAAGGGGTGTAGAATGATAGGAGGGAGGAGAGATAAGGGGGAGCAAGACCGTGAAGGGATTTAAAGACAAGACAAAGGAAGTGAAATTTAAGTTGGGAGTCGAAGGGAAGCCAGCCAAGGTAGGAAAGCGAAGAGGAAATGGAGTTGTGAGGAGCAAGAAGACATGGGGTATGGGTGGCGGAGTGGTAGAGGGATTTGAGGGGGGTGAGATGAGAAGCAGGGAGTCCAAAGAGGAGAGAAGAACAATAGAAAAGACGAAAGAAGATGAGGGAGGAGATTAAATGTTTAGTGGCATGGAAGGTGAGAGAGGAGCAGACTTTACGAATATTGAAAAGGTGGTAGCGACAGGGAAATCTGGTGGTTAAAGGAAATGGAGGAGTCAAAGTGAATGGCAAGGTTGCGAGCATGGGGAGAGATGGGAACATTAGAGCGGGAAAGTGGATAAAAGGGGGGGCAAAGGGGACGAGTGTTGGAGGGAAAGAATAAGATTTCAGTCTTATCAGTGTTGAGAGAGAGAAAGTAGAATGACATCCAGTTTTTAGACAGGTAAAGAGATTAAGGTGGAGGAGTAAAGGGAGAGAAGGAAAGGAAGAGCTGGGTGTTGTTGGCGTAGAATTGGTGATAATTTCCGAATGAAGAGATGATGGGAGCGATAAGGGAGATGTAAAGAGAGAATAGAAAAGGTCAGAGAACAGAGCCTTGGGGGACACCGTAGTCCAAGGGGAGGGTAGAGGAATTGCGGCCGCCCCAAGAGACAGCAAAAGAGCGGTAGGAGAGGTAGGAGGAGAGCCATTTGAGAACTTAGCCTTTGAAACCAAAGGAGCAAAGAGTATTGAGAAGTAAGGGGTGATTCACGGTATCAAAGGCAGCAGAGAGGTCAAGGAGCATGAGGACTGAGGATTGCGAGCGGTGAGGAGAGAGTTTAGAACATAAGTCAGAGTGGTCTCAGAGGAGTGTTTAGGGCTGAAGCCAGATTGAGAGGGTGGGGAGGAGAGAAAGGTTAGTGACAAAAGCTGAGAGCTGAGAATAGGCTAGGCGTTAAAGTATTTTAGAGAGGATTGGTAGAAGCGAGATTGGATGGAAGTAGGAAGCAAGAAGGGGATTAGCCGAAGGTTTCTTTAGAATAGGCATAATAGTGGCATGCTTGAAGGCGGAAGGGAAGGTAGCAGAAGAGAGACAGATATTGAAGAAGGAGGTTAAGTAAGGAATGGGTAAATCTTTGGAATAAGGAGGGTGGGGAAACGGTCGGAAGGGGCAGCAGTAGGATGAGATTTGGACAGAAGGAGGGAGATGTCGGAAGGAGTGACAGGAGAGAGGTCAGACCTGCAAGCTGAAGGGGAGTGGAGGGAAGGGGGAGGAGGGGAATAGGACGGGGAGCAATTAATGTTTTGGCGAAGAGAGAGAATTTTGGAATGGAAGAAATCAGAAGGAGAGAGGGGAGACGTAGCTGAGGGGTCAGAAGTGAGCGGGAAGATGTTTGGATTAGGAATATAGTTAGGATGTAGTTTTATATGAGGTGGACATATAAAAGGGTGGGACAGGGTAATGTCACTATCGCATTAAGAAATGCCAATAATTAATCTTTGAATGCCAATAATTCATCACTAAATGTCAATATTTAATCACCAGATGGGGGAACGGGGAAACAACACGACTGATATTAATCTGAGTGTCACCCACGTAAAGATGGGAAATCTTACTGAATTTGCCATATCATTATTATTCCCCAATATATTTTGTGATATAATTGCAAATTCAAGTACATATAAACGTTTTAGAAGACAAGTGAAGAGACACAAGTATGATGAGTATCGAGGATTAGGTTTGGATGTGATAGAGGATGTGCAACACCAAGAATTGAGTAATAGCTGATACAAAAAGAGGGTTACTGGGAGCTGTTACATGTGTTCCTTGACACCACACGCGTTGGGGGCCTCCAAGATATTAATGCCGCAAGAGGTTCCACTCTTAGAGGCCCAATGTTTGGTCCATTTCACATTATGCAGACTGTGAAATACTTTTCAGGCACGTAGCATACAACATGCCCTGATGGATCCTGATGAACAGCAATGTGCCCAAAAAGCTCACAGTGTTTACAGAGACCATACCTGAAGCTGTAAGATGTGAAATGTGTGGCAAACAGATGGCAAGAGACTACAATGACCTGCATGGTGGGAAGCCTCATGGTATTCAGAAAAGAAGTAATTCAAAGGATGAATGCTGTATGTTGAGAATACTGCATGTGGCAAAACTCACGCTGATCGGGACGATGGAAAAACCAGTGAAAGTGCAGAAGCAGGGAGAATACAAACTGTGTTTTTACAACGAAGGAAGCATCTTTGTTGGGGCCAACAACAAGTACGACAAGACATAACAGCAGTGATGGACAATTACTGGGTCTGTGGCCAGCAGGCATTTCTGCATCTCCCGCTCACTGGCCTCATTGCACTCCGCTCTCCTTATGGTCCCTGAAGAGCACTTGATAGTGGGATTACCCCAACAACAGCACCGGTGTTGGATGTCCCTACCACAGTTCTGCCGCACCAAACCATATTATGTATATTGACAGAGTAGGAAAGGAATAAAAAATTGCAGCGAAAGCAAAGATCCAACTTTTGTCCCAAGACTCACCACAGTTTCTCAAAGAAGTACCAGACCAATACAGACTGTATAGCAAAGAAGATACTTTTTTTGCTTCATTGTTACTGCCAGGAGTACAAGCAGCTGCCAATGTCAAGTGGCTTCAAATAGTCCAATGGGAGGTGATACAGCTGGCAAATGACACTGAACAAGGCCTCAACAGAATAAAGACAGAGATGCAAGCGATCAGGTTGATGATGTTGCAGAATCGCTATGTGCTGGATTTGCTTACAGCGATGGAAGGCAAGGTTTGTAAAGAAATCAGGGAGGGAAATCGCACGAGGGTTTGATCAACTCAGAAAGGCAACTATGAGCAAACCATCGATGTCAGGCAACACACAGGAGGGGGACATAAGTGAACACTCTTCAGCTTCCGAATCAGAAATCACAGGCAGGAACCAAGCATTTGTCTAAATCTTTTAGACAAGATGCGCCTGCTACAAACGAATGGACAAACAAAAAAGAAAGCAAGAGGCGTAAATCAAAATCGGGGCAGAGATGGCTGAAAAAAACAAGGAGGCAGTCGAGGGGCAATGAGCACCACGAACAATACCCCGACCTGATCGCTGCGTTCTGGCAAATAGATGAGACCTGCTTGGATAGTAAAGGAAATTTGAAAATTATTAACTTATCAGACCATGTTTTGACTCCAAACCAACACAAAATACTGAGCCTGGGATTGAACTTCTGTCCAACAGCTGATAATGACTACATACAAACCCGACTAGATTTCGACAAATTCATACAAAATATACGCCTCAAGAAATTCTTTGCTACCAATAACCTGATGTTACGTCTTCAATCACGGGACAAAACAGGATGGACAGAAATACAAATAGGAGATCTGGAAATATTATCAGACTTAGTGGCATTAGAAAAGGATCTTCCGGGTGATATTGAAGAAGCATCAATAGATCTGGAAAAACTCAATTTAAAAACAGATTGGACTACTAAAAGCAAATTGAAACAAAAGTCTACGAAAGAAAAGCCGTGGAAGAACTACCAAAGACAATATGTCAAGAAATTATAAAATTGCATTACAAGAAATTCGAGATCTGCAGCACTGCATCATTAAACCCTCAGACAAAGGGAGAAACATAGTTCTGATGAACCATAATGACTACATAGCAGAGACATACAAGCAGTTGAACAACAAAAAGTGCTATGAAAGAATGAATGCAGATCCAATAATTACATTGGAAACTAAGTTAAAATCATTTCTGGAAGAATGGGAAATGAAGGGCATTCTCACAGAAGATAATTGCAAGTTTCTGGAAACCAAAACTCTATCACTCTGACAATTTACTTTCTCCCGAAGGTCCAAAAGAGTATGAAAAAGCCCCCTGGAAGACCAATTGTGTCCTTGATAGGTTCCGTCTTCGAGAACATGTCCAAATACATAGATGAGGTCCTATTGCCTTTTATAAGTTCTCTTCCATCATACATTAGAGACACTACTGATTTCCTTAGGCGGATTTAATGAAATTCCCTGGGATTCTGAGTACATAATGGCCACAATGGATGTTGTATCCCCATATAAGTCAATAGGGCACGAATATAGGAAATCGTCTTGTCAGCACTTCCTCAATTCAAGGTCATTAAACTACTTCCCGGTTCGCTCCGCGAACAGTGCCCAGATTGGCCGAGCAGCTTGCGTGATGTCCGCGGACATGCAACGTGTTCGCTGTTAGACGGCGTGGTGCGTGAAGCGCTTCAGATTTTCTGTGGCACCCGCCATCTTGCATACGCGGACGACCGCGGACAGCGTGCTGAAACTTGGATTAAAAATTGTATTTAGTGGAGTGTGTTGATGTGTAAGAGTGTTTGGGGAGGGTGGGGGAGTCTGAGATAGGTTCAATGTTCTGTTTTTTTTAATGTGCTAGACACTTTTGTTGTGTTCGATTTGTCTGCGGACAACACGGCTGTTCTGAAATGTTCTATATAAACTAAATGGTGGGGTGTTCTGAGGACTGAGTATGTGTCCGTTTTGTTCGCAAGCAAGCTAAAATTGAGCTAAGAACACTTGCGGTGTCCTTAAATGTTCGTACATAAACAAAATGGGGGTGACATGAGGATGCTGTCCGTATTGTACTCTGGCAAGTTCAATGTGTTCTAAGAACACTAGCGGTGTCCTGAAATTCTCTGATTACTTACCGATAATCTTCATTACTCCTAGTCCTACACTTCCTCGTCACAGTACTGACGACCCTCCTCACCCTCCCTGCGGGGAAGGTCCCATGCTCCGGCTTGGTAATATGAAACTGAGTGATGTGGATATGGGGGAGGAGTTATAGGAATTTAAAGAAATAGAAGAAGGTCCTGTGTCGGAGGCAGGGACCTCATGAAGTAAGTACTGGGACGAGGAAGAGTGGAGGTGGAGGTAATGTTTGTAATTAAACAAAATGGGGGTGGTCTGAGAACGCTGTTCTTCGTATTGTTTGTTGTCAGGTTGAAAGTGTTCTTCTAAGAACCCCCCTTATGTCCGTTGACATTACAATTTCCTATGGCCCTTACCAGACTTTTTGTCCACTAAACAAACGATAAATCAGGCTGCTGTGCGCCGACATTATATGTGATAATTCTATCACTTGCCCCATCGACCTGGCAGATCTGCTTTTGCGACACTAAATCATATCTCCCGCACCTAAGCCTGACATTATCAAAGCATTCATATTCCCCGTCTCTCTCCTTGACATTACAGGGTGCGTAGCCGAAAGCGCCCAGTCGTCTCCAGACCTACGCGACTTTACACAGAATCCGGAAAACAATACAGATCATCTCACAACACAGCGCGCCACAATTTGGAATATGAAACTGTGATTTAAAAGCAAACAGCAAGATTGTACATTTCGTAAAGTACTTTTGTTTGACATCAAATGTTTAGAGAATATTCAGCGATTTGCATTTGTTTTTGCTGTCGACCGCAAAAGTTCATCTTGAGTCACGCGCTGTTCCTTTGCGGTACACAGAGTGTTGGTTTATGATAAAAGAAGCACTATGGTCGCACTGATAATCGGAAGGATGTTCCAACAACGAGGCATTAGACCACCATAGTGGTTGGTATGTTGCTTATAGCCGCTAGTACCGCATAAGAGCATATTGGTATTTGGCGATTGTCCCATAAAATGGTGAGGGTCATGAAGTTGTTTAGAAGTAGCTGCACCTGGCAGTTGAAGAATCCGTCGGCCGGGGTCTGAAAATCGTGGCATTGACAGTAGGGAAGGATGTACCTGTTTTAAAAACATGAATTAGTCTCACGAGCCAATCTTCATTAAAAATATTAATTTTATTTATTAGGGTGTGAAACTATTTGCTAGTGAGGATAGTGCAATGGAGTATGTTTACTTATTCCCACTAACCTACCCTCTCTCCTCTGACTTTTTCAGAGCCGTCTGAGCGCCAGGGGACCACTTTGGCGGTGATAGTGCACGGTACAAAACAATATGCCACATTGAACGAATAAGTACAACTTAACCGGGTTTAACACCACGCTATTGTTATTATATTCCGGTATAAAATAATCTAAAGGGTTACTTACATTATATTGGCATTTTCCGTTGTCTACGCGTAATGCAGTCCCTAAATACGACTCCGTCTGTGCCAACGATCTTTGTCATAGTGATATAATATATAAAAGCGGTTTAGTTTCAGAAATTTCATCCTTATCGTCTCTTACGTTTTTGCACCCCTCCTTCAAAAGAAGTCTTTTGGCATGATCCCTGTCTGTGAAGGTAAAAAAAAACAATAGAACCTTATAGTGCGAGTCGTGGGCTACTCCGGCCCACAAGCAAAAAATGGAAGCAGCTGACCTTCACTGTGAACGAGCATAAATTCTTACTTTGCAACATTCTGTGTAAAGCCATCCCTGAGAAATTGCTTTTTACACTCCATCTTTGTATATTGTCTGTGTGCAAATGAAAAAGGTTTGTTAGAGGGAGTTTATGGTTAACTTGCGCTACTAAAAACCTATGAAATTCAGTAAAAAAACTTTGTTAACGGGACGTTATGGTTAAGTTGCGCTACTAAAAACCTGTGAAATTCAGTAAAAAATCTTTGTTAAAAGGGAAGTTATGGTTAAGTTGCACAACTAAAAACCTATGAAATTCAGTGAAAAAACTTTGTTAAAGGGACGTTATGGTTAAGTTGTGCTACTAAAAACCTATGAAATTCAGTAAAAAAAACCTTTGTTAACGGGACGTTATGGTTAAGTTGCGCAACTAAAAACCTATGAAATTCAGTGAAAAAACTTTGTTAAAGGGACGTTATGGTTCCAAGTAAAACCAAAAAAACCCTGAAATTCACCAGTTATGATACGCTAAGCAACCATAACTCACGCCACCACCGTGCACTGCTAAGCCTAACACCCAGGACATCAAAGATGACATCACAAATGCGAGTTGAAGCCTGGGCACTTGTATCCCTGAAGGAATGCTACCTGCAAGGCATTGAAGGTGCCGAGAGCTCCCTCTGGAAAGTTATCCCACGAGAAGGAGGGCATGAGCCTCTGACCTTCACCAGGTCAAATCCTAAATTATAGTGCCCAGAAGCCCATTTCTCAAGACCCCAGCATTCCAGTATACCAGCCAGCCCCAGACCACTGACCATAAAACTGTTAGATCGCCAATTTAGCAGGAAGATTACAGCAGAATATCCTGGAACCCTGTGATTAGTGCTATGATGTGCAGGGAGGGACAGTAAGAAATGTAAGCCCCGGGTGGGAAGACCTGGAACAGTGCTGACGCGTCTGATATCGAGCAGGGGTTGAGAGTTATCGTGACCTTGAAAGTAGCCTCTGCGCCTGTAGTACCAGGTGCACATTAGGCCTTAGGTAGGAGATGTACTGAATTGTGTTAGTAATTGACAAATAGGAGCTTTGTGTGTGATGACGTACAACGAAGGATCCCACATGGAAGAAGACGGGCAGTAGAAGCTGGGACCAATGACCTGGCATCCGATATGGAGCAGGCCACCTATGCATAGGGTTGTATATTCTTCCAAGTGGTATATTTACTTATGAGCCAATACCTTAAAAGCACACTGTCCAGTCATTAGTTTCATTTTTCATTTATTTCTCTATTTCTCTTGTTGTTCTGAACATATCACAACAGTTTTATCTCTCTTTGTCTTGTTGTTTATTACATATCACAACATTGTATCTCTCTACACGTGTTTCACCATGTATCTAACATGGTTCTTCAGGAGAGAATCCTTCTCTTAGTTCTGTACACATTTGTCTGAGATCACTTGTTGTCTGATGTTTTTTCACGGTGAAAGAGACAAGCGTATCCCTCATCAAAATGGTTTTTGAACAAGCTTTGCAAATGAACAGCGAGGGATAAAGAGCCTAAAAAGCAGACACACTGGAGCCTAGGCGGGGACACCAAAGGTTTCCTGCCAAAGGCAAAACTCTCACGCCAACCCCCCCTCCCAGAATGGTAGAAGTAGGGGTAACAGAGAACAACCACGGAAGAAATGGAGCAAAAAGAAAGGAGCCACCAAGGTAGTGCTTAGGTGACCCTATTGTGCACAACCAGGACTGTGAACACAGTCTGCGGTAACAAATAGCACAATAGTTGGTAGAACTTGTGCACTGCCACCAGCCATAACTAGAAGGTTGTCTATGTGTCTTAAAGATCACAGGAGCATAGAGAAGGGGGACACCAGGTATATATCCACATTTCTTTGTAGTACAGTGAATACTTAAATCCCAGTCATTAGCAGTTGTGGTAAAGGCCATGCCTGCGCCACTTGTCTTTTTCTTAGGACTATTGCTGGGGATCAATATCATGACCGGTGTTTAGCCTTCAGATGTTGAGAATGCAATAGTTTTACTTATGATGAACAATACAGTCAAGTTCCAGCATGTCAAAAACATGGTGCTGTGTCTGCTCTGTCACAGCCATATACCTCTGCTCCTACATTCTCCCAAACCCTAGTTTTCAGTAGTATCAATGCCGGTCCTGGGCATGCTTTAGACTGTACCTGCCACTGTCTGTGTTCATTTAGATTTTTTTTACAGTCTTTTTGTTCATTCTGCGAATTATTTAATGTTCTCCCCGGCTCCTGTCTCGGGCTAAAATGGTCTTATCAAACCACTCTCACTTTTCTTCGGAAAAACCCTTCCGCATTGCATAGAGATGCAACAATGACACCACCTAAATCAATATGATCTGTTTTGGTTTGCCAACCATACTTCCCCCTTTCATGCATTCCTTGTACTGCAACTCCTGAGGTGGTGGAGGAGGCCAGGCACATGTTGGTTGATGGTGTTTCCTATCTGTGATGGGTTCTTAATCTGCCCTCGGTAGGGGACAATGGCAGCCGTGAGGTTTTAGAAAAGGGGACAAGGCTCTCTCGACCCACATTGCTGTCCCAAAGGCACTCTCACACATTCTTCAGAACCCTACTCTATTTGTACAATGGAGAGGATCCGCCTCCCTGTAAGGTGCGTAGTCATCGGGCCGCAATGGAGTCTCCCCTACTCTTTAACATTAAGTGGCGCTGCTGGGTGATCTAGTGGCAGGGATGGAGACCTCCATCCATCATGCTGATAACATCCAATCAGCTCAAAACGTGTCATCTTTGGCTAATCGCCTTCTCGTGAGAGACTGCATCTGTCCATTGGAAGGCCACGTGTCCAGTCACTTTATAAAATGAAATCCCTTTCAAGCTAGATTTCTTCCTCTCTGTGCATTTCTGTTCAAGGTTTTTGAGCATCTCTTGGATGTTGGGCCATTCAGTTAAAGCTCTTAATTTGAGGTTTCCTGTGTGACAAGGTTCTCAGAGTCAAATGCAAAACGTTTTCAATTTATATTAGAAAAGTGTTTTTTCTCTATTCCTCTCCTGGATCAAGTAAGTAATTTTCCACAAAGGTTTTGGGGTGAATTCCTTAGTCTCGCCTAGTGATGGGCAGCGCTCTTCTGGTTCCAGCTTCACCACGCTTCCCCACTACCCCCCCCATATCCAGACTGGGGTTTGTGGAGTAGGCGTTAAGTCCATTTCCGTTTAGATAACCATACTATTATTCCTGTTCTAGGCCTGGTCTTATCAATTGGCCCAATTGCATTGTGGTACTTGTAGATTTCTCTGAATGGTCCTGCTTCCTAGGAAATATTTATCCATCTCAGGTGCCTGCAGTGTCAGGTCAATGCTGGTCAATATAGCCTCTTGGGAACCCTCTGAAAGAGTGGAGAAAGACCTAGCAAGGACCGAGGCTAATCGTCATCAGGGCAGAGACAGGGGCACCAATGTACATGTGTGGCCCCATTCATTCGGGATGCGGGGACAGGGGCCCTCTTAGCTCCCCCAAACCCTTTCTGGTGTTTCCCTGGTAGCTAACCTTGCCCAGGTTGAGAGGGGTCCTTGGCTCCCATAGACAGGGTCAATCTCATGATCCTGTCACACATGATTGACCCTAACTTTAAACCATATGTAGCTGGAAATAAATATTTTAAATGGAGCTAAGGTTGCCACTAAAAAAAGATGCCATCCATCGTACTACAATTCAAACCTTAACACTCACTATACCAGTGTTTAGAAAAGACTCTGCAACTATAATACTGTTGTTTTGTAGTGGTACAGTGTCTCCATTAAGAATGGCATACTTTTCCATGAGGCAAAGGAGGTGTGGCCACTACCCAATAGTCCCCCTAGGGGTGGTTCGAAGTGGGAGGACCTCATGGGGAGGGACTCCCCCTCTGGGGATAAGGATGACCACCTTGGGTACAGCCCATTGAATGCTGGTACACCCCAACATTCCCTAACCCTCCCCAATGTCCAGAGCCACTAGATTGAAAGCAAACCCATTTCTTGTTGTAATATAGGACCTAAAGCCAAAAGTACTCGGACGAGGAAGAGCACAGGAGACATAAGTCAAGCATATCTTTATTCGGCGTTACGCCATGAAAGTTTGTAAACAAAACATCACATTAGTACAAATATATGAATCCCAACAAATTTCCCACTGCTCAATCAGAAATATGAAAAAGTCTGAGCTCTTCGGAGGCCGTGATCAGCCCAAAACCACTAGTCTTAATGAACAGTGAATCTTACAGTTCAAGCTCTTAGAGCCCCAGTCACAATCCTGTTCCCTAGCGCTACGACATTGGCTCCTGAGGGCATGGGCCCATTGGGCATATTTGCACTGGCCTGAAGACTGAGTTCATATGAGTTGGGGGCGGAGGTCGACATCTTTTGGCAAAGTTCAATAGGTCCTCAGCCAAACCATAATCAATCAAGTCAATTCTTATCGAATCGTATCAATCTGTGCCATGTCCAGGGATCTTAATACGTTGTGTGATTTGGTCCCTGTTAGGGGCTGTCCCGGTCCACCGGGCAGCCCCACACTCGGGTCGGGTGGCACCCGACAACATAGACACTTGGCGGCGCCCATGCCGCGTACTCAGGGGTGGGGGCTCATCCCACCCGCTCCGGGACACCGGAGCTCCACACACGTGGCCAGGTCCACCTGGCCACCGCGGCCCCGGCTCTGGGGGCACCCAGGCCGGGGTCGCTCCCCAACCCGCCTCACATGGTTGGGGGACCCACAGGGACGGCGTTGCCCGGCAGGGGCACCGTCCGGACGCGTTGCCCGGCAGGGGCACCGTCCTTAAGCTGGGCCCCGTCCGTGGGCCCAGCACCAACAGCGCAGCACCAGCCTGGTGCCGAAGGAACGACGCTGGAGCCAGAATGGGAGTGACTGGCGAGCCGGAAGCGGCTCGCTTCTTTTATTGTGTTGGTCGCGTGGCTACTGCCACGTGACCCATTACAACATCCTGGGAGCTACCATGCTCCCAGGAGGGGTTCACATGCAACACCACTCCATTTTTTAATAAACAACAAAACAAAACACATACCGCTACTTGCCCACTACTACTCCTACAACCACTCTACTAATACACCCTTTATTAACCTGGGTGAGTGGTTTCATGTCACTAAACAGCACCACTGGGGGGGTACTGGCACCACATAAAGCACTCCGAGTCTGCAGGTGTGCACCACACACCATTACCCACTAACCGGGCCATTTTAAGCAAGTCCGTGTCTGCCGGCTCACAGTCTTCCGGGGAATGTCACTCATGATGTCCATCTTCCGTATGGAGTTGCTGGAAACCAGCTCACACCCTCACCAGGGTTCCATTTAGGACAGTTACAACACGGTCACACAAACACCGGCAAAGCCGCACCTGGGGAGGCCCAGGGGCCACATCGGCTAGGTCCATTTGTATGGGGGCAACACCCCTCAGGGCCCGTGTCCTTGAGAGCCCAGCTGGTGTTAGGCCCGCTGCCTTTGTCCCCTTTTTTCCTTTCCATTGCAGGCCCAGTTTGTGGTGGGTCCGCATCCACTCCCCTCCTTTTTTTTGATGGGCCTGGCTTCTGTTGGGGTAGTGGCCGGCGGTTCCCCTCCGTGTCACGGTTGAGGGAGGGGCAGCGCCTACCTTGTTCCAGTCGAGGCTGCGGGCATTCCTCCCCCAGATGGGCGAGGGGGCAGCTTCAGGCAGTCAACTTCGCCACCCAGTGCGGCCGACGCCGCCGGCACTCCCCCTCCTCATGGGTGGGGCAGAGGCTCCTCCGCTTCTCCCCATTGCGGGCCCAGTTGGATTTGGGCCTGCATCCTTGTTGTGGGCCCTTTCGACCTCGGGCCCGCACCATACCTTCTTGCGGGACCCGTTGGATTAGAGCCCGCCACTTCCTGTCCTTCCGTTGCGGCTGAGGCCGCAGAGCAGTCTCCCTCAGATGGAAGAGGGGGGGGCATCCGCTCGCGCGGCCAACGCCGCCGATCCTCCTCCACACGGGTGGGAAGCGGCTCCCTATTGCCTTGCGGGCCCAGTGGAGTTGGGCCCGCATCGTTGTTTTTTTTCTGCGGCGCAGTTGGCCGCCCCTTGTCCCCGCGGCTTACGGGTGGGGGAGGGGCAGGGCCTCTGCCTCTTGCGGCCGACGCCGCGACTTCTCCACATCGCGGGGCCCGTTGGAGTTGGGCCCGCACGCCTTTGTTCGCTCCTCCTCATCGCGGGCCCAGCTGGAGATGGGCCCGCACCATATCTTCTTCGGGGCGCGCGGGGCCCCTCTCCCTCCTTAGCGGGCCCAGTTGGAGATGGGCCCACATCCATCGCTTGTGTGCGGCGATGTTTTCCGCACATCGTCTGTGCGGCGGATTCCGCGGGGCACTCACACTCCCCCGGGGAAGGGGAGAAAACAGTTTCCTCCTTCCTGGTGGCGGTGGGAGCAGGCGCTCCTCCACCCAGTGCGGCCGACGCCGCTTCACACGCAGGGCTCCAGCCCTCGTCGCCATTGTTAGGGGCTGTCCCGGTCCACCGGGCAGCCCCACACTCGGGTCGGGTGGCACCCGACAACATAGACACTTGGCGGCGCCCATGCCGCGTACTCAGGGGTGGGGGCTCATCCCACCCGCTCCGGGACACCGGAGCTCCACACACGTGGCCAGGTCCACCTGGCCACCGCGGCCCCGGCTCTGGGGGCACCCAGGCCGGGGTCGCTCCCCAACCCGCCTCACATGGTTGGGGGACCCACAGGGACGGCGTTGCCCGGCAGGGGCACCGTCCGGACGGCGTTGCCCGGCAGGGGCACCGTCCTTAAGCTGGGCCCCGTCCGTGGGCCCAGCACCAACAGCGCAGCACCAGCCTGGTGCCGAAGGAACGACGCTGGAGCCAGAATGGGAGTGACTGGCGAGCCGGAAGCGGCTCGCCTCTTTTATTGTGTTGGTCGCGTGGCTACTGCCACGTGACCCATTACAACATCCTGGGAGCTACCATGCTCCCAGGAGGGGTTCACATGCAACAGTCCCTTGAGATGAAAAAACAACCCCTCACCACCTGGATCCAATGAATACATTTGTTGAGAAGGGCATCGCTGTGCTCATAATTCTTCGAGGCCAACTTGGGAACCTTATGGAAGTAAAGTGAACTCCCTATTCTCCTGCTACCTATTACCTTGCTGGGGGCGCAACCCACCTTGGTTGTAATGCTTCCAAATGAAATGTTTGCCCTTGGCAAACGAAGAGGAAAAGGGTAGCTAACTTTCCTACCACGGGCATGATCTTTCAAATCTATCACGGGCAGTCTGTCGGTCCCCAACTGATTTGGTGGTAGGTGGAATGTGTGTTCCAGGGTCATTGATTAGGCCATTGCCACCCTGTGCGGCACCAATGTCATTTGTAGCCATTTCAGGCACAGGTAGGCCCACTTCCTCCATCGTGTTTTGAACTCTTCCCACTTGCCCCAGGCTGGTTACTTGCTTATATTCACAAGTGCCCCAGACAACCAGTTTTACTAAATAAAAGACCAGTTGTTTAAACGTTATTGCTTCAGCCGACACCTCACTGCATTGGCAGGCACAGGGACCTAACTCCCCCCTATCTAAGGAATTTAAGGTGGAGTTGGGCGCTTGTTTGCCAGAATGGTGAGAGCCCACAGCGTGCTCAGAGGTTCTGGACACTCCCACCAATAGAGCAGATTGTGGCATTTCTAGCATTTGTGCCAGTCCTTCTTCCTTAATCATGGGGTTTTTATAATAACCCGTTGGGACACGCATTTATCATGTTCGGGCTTTTGGAACAGGTGGGCATATGGGGAGAGGCGGATGTTTCCTTAAATGCGTGATGGGCCCCCCACTCAGATGCATTGTGTTACAGGGGGAAGTCGTATTGCTGTTAGTATTACTGTTGTTCGCTGCCTCAGTGCAGCTAGGGGCCCGGCCAAAGGGTCTAACGGGGCTGCTAACGCAGTGCAGCTGCTGATAGTGGAGACCCCAAGGTCAGCGACCCCCTCCTCCCCCCCCCCCCTGGATCTTCCATGCACTGTTGCAGCAGAACGTCTCCCCCCAGGACTTCAGAAGTTGTACAAATACATCCATTAGTTTCAGGTTTGACAGACCCGACGGTGTCTTGAGTAGTGACTTGAGTAGCTGCTACCCCCCCCCCCCACCCCCCCCCCCCCTGCCACATCCCACGACTTTTTCTCTCGCCCAGACTCTGTCTTCTGGACGCTCGTCTGTTCCCTCTCTCAGGTTTTGTCCTGGTGGGGACGGATCTAAGGGCCCCAGAAGTCAGCAGAGAAAACAGTTTCAGCAGCGCTCGAGGACCTGACGGGCGCAAACACCCGCACTCTTACCCACAAGCACCCCTCCCGACCCCCCCCCCCCACCCCCCACAGACATAAAGATCATTGACTTGACTGTGATAACTTTGGTATGAGAATGCGCAAAGGAGGCACGAGGATTAAGTCAGTAACAAAGAAGAAGGACCTATGCAATCCGCATGGGAGGAGCTGCATACAATGTATAACAAGCATTGGCAGTGCCAACAGTTTGGGCTTTTGTGTAAACATGCGAAAAGCACTTGCCAGGCACTGGCTATTGATGGTAACAGGTGCAAAATGGTGAGAATACCTGTGCATCTAACAGGAGTCCCTGGCAAATGCATAATACTTTTACACAAACCAAAATGGTTAACTTTGACGATGCTTGTTTTTACATTACTTCAGTGAAGGACACATACAGTGCTTATACATTTAGTGGCTCAAGGCACACCGGGTTAAGACATTTGTATTGCACCAGTAGTGCCTTTGCAACTCTAATTAAGTCATTCGCTCTCAGACGACTGCTTTGACAAAACGCTGGTAGGCAATTTGAGTACAAAGTCTGATAGTAAGGCTTGATTAAAGTGAGCTCAACGAGTTCCCATGAGGCAGTGCTTTGGGCGGGTAGGGGCAGGAATTGGATGAAAGGGCCACAGGAATTAGCATAGCCATGGGCAGTCAATAGGTGGGAAAATAACCAAACAACACAGACAACGTGTGTCGCTCCTCATATGTAATTCCTCCCTATCTGTAATCGAATGTAATAGTTTCGGTTTATAGGTGCCTAAAAGCCCAAACTAAAAAAGTGGGATCTTAACCCATTGACTTGGTCAAGTCATTATTTTCCCCCATCAGCATTCTTCTGCTTCAATGATTTGACTGCTCCAGGAAATGGGAGACAACAACATAACCTTGCAATTAGATGCAACGTGTCACTAGAATGAGACAAAAGAGCATTTGTGGATTTTTAAAAGGCAACACTGAATGATGCTAAATCTTTCAGTGTTTGTATTGTTGTTCTTTCTTCCAACACTGGTAAAATGCTGATATGACGAAGAGGGCAATACAAAAAACGGTAGGTATTTAACAGGAAGGGTTGCAGCAAGAAGTATGATCCCACAGTGGCGGGGGTCTGAAGCTGGAACATGCAGAAGATTTCCTGCCATGAGTTCTAAGATGTTTCCCACTGCTCCCAGAAACAGCCTGTGGTGCACCCCACTACATGCAGGTGCCCCCATCTGTATAAATGGGCATTCGCAGCTACCAGATTGGCAGCTTTCTACTGGGGGCTGCTTGTTGCTCACTTTTCTGGTTCCTGTGATGACTCCTGGATAATCCCAGAAGCCCACCAGCTCCTCACTTCCATGGAACGAAAACAGACCTCGACAGTGCGGTGAGGCCGCTGATATGCTAAATGGCAGTCACTGTCTGATCCTGACGATGACCAAGTGCCGATTGAGGGGAAGATGTTGCATAACTTTGGCCTGCGTCGCATCTAGATAGAATTGTGAATGTTAGCATATGCCAGAACTAGATGGAACTTGGATGTTAGCATGTGCCACACTTAGAATTGAGAACATTAGCCTGTGCCGTACCTAGATAGGATTGTGAAGGTTAGCGAGTGCCACACTTAGACGGAATTATGTAGGTCAGCAAGTGCTACACTTAGACAGAACTGTGAGTGCTTGCATGTTAAATGTCATATAACCCACTAACCAATATAAACTCAAACTCCCTGCATACTCATCTAAAAAAAACTGACACAACAAGCTGCATGCTCTTCACCACACTGCAACAAACCATAAGCCTCACCAACAGCACACGCGGACTGACACCGATACAATACTCGCACCAAAGCTCGGCACCCGGTGTCTACCGAGTTGAAGCTGCCAACAGTACACCACTCCTCTCACTATCCTACTCCCTCTTCACCTTACCAACCCATCCCACCTTCTCGTTTACAGATCCGCCAGAGCACCTGGGGACCAATTCCGTTGGTTACGGTGCGCTATATAAGTACCTTTAACATAACATAACATAACTTGTAGGGGGAGCAACCGCTGGGTTGAACAGTTCTTCAACATGGGAACCTGCAGGGACTTCATATTTTATTTATTAATTTTTATAGAACGCCCAAACCCACGGGCCGTGTTTATTCACACTGCGCATGCGTGAGCCTCGTTCTGGCTCACGCATGCGCCAAACAGCATAGTAATACGCAACAAGCAACATGCCCGCGTTCCCTGCTTTTAAAGATGCAGAAGTTAATCTGCTCCCTGTGTTTGCAGTTGGTGTGAGGGGAGGAGGGAACCTGCCAGCTCGGCAGTCCCACAACAGTGACCTTCGACACACCCTCAATCCATTCCCGAGCAACCAAGGAGAGTGCAGCACAATGTTTTCATGTGATCGCTAGTGAATGCAGCTGTCATCTTAAAAAGGAATATTTGTGAATCACTGATACGGGTCAGTTACTAAAAAAAACGAAATCTTAATAATTATCACAACATTTTCTGGAGATGTTAACACATTACAATTTGGAAACATGTATTAACAATTACATATTCTGTTTGGATAAGTACAATATTTCAAAATATAAGCAAATGTTTTCAATACACGTAATGAAAAAATGAACAACATTTTTAAGCCCTACATTTCAAAACAAATGACTTGGTTTTGATGAACCCAGGATTTTCCTCACAAGCTAACAATTAAGTGCATCTCCAATATGGCCGCCAGCATGGAAGATCTCAGACCTCAAAGAGTTCCCATGCAGAGAACCTGTGGGTGGGAAAAGGCAGGAAGGGGTGGGATTAGCCATAGGAATTAGCAAGGCAATGGGGAAGGAATGGGTGGGGTTTATTACCAAACAATGTATCCCTATACAGTGTCATTTCTATGTAGCCCTCTTAAAAAGCCCTTCTCCAAAGCCCTTCTCCCTATGTACACATGAATCAGTATTTGAATGCAATAGTTTGGGCTTTATAGGTGTCACAAGTGACACCTAATACCCCAAACTAAAATGGGACAACAGACTATTAGATGTGTTAAGCTTGGCTGCGCAGTCGAACTAAGCTGTAAGAAGAAACACAGCAGCGGCAGGCAATGCGGTATCAAGTCCAGGTGCACTCTAGCAACAATTACCAATGTTGTACACTTCAGGGTACAATCACAACATTGTTAGCCAGACGGTAACAGTGTGAATGGGTATTCACCGTTGAAGAAGTGGGAAACAGGACTTAAAAAAGCATTAGAAAATCACAGGTAAGTACTAAAATTGTAGTCTTTGTCCTGACTTTCACTGGGCTAAACTGAATACAAAATAAAAAATACTGGGGCTTGGAAGTGCCCTCAAAGTCACGTTTGCATAGTTTTAAGGTGAGTTGAAAGTTCCATGGAAGTAAACAAGAGAAGGTCTGTAGACAATACGCGTATATGGGGGAAAGGTAGGTAAGTCCCAGTTCTACCCCACAGGTGAATATTTGGCAGCAAACAATCACAGGATGAACCAGAAGGCACCCCAAGGAGGAGATCCAGAGGTCGGTTTGAGAATGTGAATCCCCATAAGACGAGGTAGCACAGCTAGAAATTCCCAAATGTTAACCAACAGGAAATGTGGTTGAGACTTGCTCCTGAAAAGTCTCACCCCAGACCAGTGGTACCCCTAAAGGGAAGTATTGAAAATAACTCACCATCCACGGCCCAGACATAGGGACGCATGGTGTTTGCATTCTGAAAGTCAGTTGCAGGCACGCAATGCAGCCCGGTAAGTACAGTGCTTCTTTCCCAGGTGCTGTTTGCAGGATCTAGTTCCCAGGGACTTGAACCCTAGGCCGAAGACGACCACAATGATGGAAAACAGAATTAAAGGACTTCCACAAGGGATTCCCTCAAGTGAAAAGCAGAAGCAGCAGTGAGGAAGACTCTGGGCCAAAGGTGGAACCCTGCAAGCTGGATCTAGACAGCCGCGCACAAACACAGTACAATACTGAAGAAGAGACGAGGCAAAGTATTTCAATCGCAACACTCTTACAGGTAGCAACAGCTTTCAGCACCAAGGGCACACAAAGGCTCAGAGATAAAATGGGAAGCCATCAGCAAAACGGTCCAGCACGAAAGGCGGGACCCAGCAAAGAACTGGAGTCAATAAGAGGACTCGGGAGGCCCTTGTAGATGACCAGAACCGAACCAGAGATCACCCCATGGCTCACCAACAGTAGTAGTATCTGTATTGGTATTTGTGTTTATTTGAAGAACAGGGATGTCCATTTCAATCAGAAATTACTTACAAATAATGAGTCCATTCATGAGGGTGTAATCAGGTGGGACATATAGCAAGGACTAAGCAAAACAAACAGAGCACATATATGCAAGAAACAGTTGACATACAAAGGTGACGATAACTTCAAGTGCTTCAAACTAAAGAGGACTACTAAATACATATAAAAAATGACATTATTAAGCATCACTGGTGGCAGTGGGGAGGATGGGGAGAGGACAGTGGGAGCTCTCTCATTAGTAAATACGTGAAGCTTAAGCCGAGCTGTGAAGGGATCTATAGTCGGGTTGGCTTTGATTGTATTGGATAGCAGTTTCCTGTTTAGCGGTCTCGTAGAGGGTAAGAGCGAGTGGAAGGGGAGGCCAAGGGGTATGGGACAGTGAGGTTGATTGTATAGGAGGAGCAGAGAGAACAAGGTGGTGAGTAGATAGATATACAATCAGACAGGTACAGAGGAGCAAGACCATTGATGGCTTTGTAGACAAGGAGAAGGGAAAGGGAGTGGGTCTGCACCAGACAACAAGCATGTTTTCGGTAGAAGTGGGGGAGGATCTGGGTAGTGTAAGGAACTCATGATAGCAACAGTAAAGACAGACACAAGTGATCACAGTTCAAGGGTGTTAATTGAACAATTAATGCAGGGTGGAAAAACACCTAAGCTAAACCTGAATCTAAGATGGGAGCAAGCGTTGACCATCAAATGTGAAATAAGGCAGTCCTAGTGGGGTTGTGTCAAAATAATGTCAAGGACCTGTACTAAGAAAAACCTATTGCCAGTTCCTTACAACTTATTATAAAAGAGTGTGGGATAGGGTTTCAATAAAGAAAAGAAATGTTCCAAATAATAAGTCAGGATGTGATTGACAGGGGTCTCCCTTCCTCATGTTTTCAGCACGGGGCAAGGTGAGACCCCTGGCACAGAACACGCTCAAGCTTTCTCAGCATGATCCGACAGTTCCGTTCCAGCTGGCACAGTATACGCTCGAGATGTCTCAGCATGAGCCGACAGTTCCGTTCCAGCTATCAGATACTTCGATGGTAAAGTCTCTGCATTAAAAAGTCTCTTGCCTTTGAGGCGTAATGTATCCAACAAACAAACACAAACAAAAAGTTCTTTTCCACCATTCACGTTGGATGTTGGCTTCAACCCTGGGTCCCCCTCTTCCGAGCGGGGACCTCTCATGTACCGTATTCAACCAATCAATTGAATAGTTCCTTTCTCAATTAACTTTGGGCTATTACTTTTCACCCCTGGATCTCCCTTGCCCGGGCTCGGACTTACTTGACAAGGGGGACAGTTCACATCCCCTGGTCTTCCAATACCTCTTACTTTCACGAGTCTTAGTGTCTTTTTAAACAGTACTTTGTCTCTGCTTGTCGGGTTCCCTCTTCCAGGTTCACTCTCGCCAACTTTTACCACACACTGTCTCACTTAACCAAGCGGGATTCATTTCCCTTAGCTTTGCAATCATCTGTCGGTCAAAGACTTTTAACGGTGCAGAGGATTTGACAAGACCCGTGTATGACCACTTTGACCTCTTTTCACCTCTTCCAAGGGCTTCTGGTTATGGTAGTTTCTACCCTCAGGTAATCACCCAGAATTTCCTGCTTGAGCACCCATGTGGTGCCGGTCTCCTCTGTTTCTGGTTTGCCCCCTCTTTCCTCAATTGTATCTTTAATTCTTTCGAAGTTCAAATTAGCCGTTAGCTACTTTTCGTTCACCACAGTTTGGTTTCTTATCGATTCTCCCCTCGACTCATCGGCTGTGATGAACCGCTTGCCTTTCTTTATCCTTGAAGTTAAGGTCAGTACCACCGAGACCAGTGTCCTTCCCTGTCTTGGTTATCAGCAGAGGAGGGTCTCACGTACCGTAGACATCTGCTGCAACACACGCTGGCTATGGTTTGCGGACTTATGATTCCTTCTCTGGAGGATTCACAGGCCTTGGTCGGAAAGGGTAAGGTTGCTTCTCTCCTTTTCACCCTCTCGGTCTGCGCTGTCTTTCTCCTCCTCTTGAACTGCCGTGCTGAGTTAGCTCTCACATTGTGCAGTCTGCCTTGCTCGTCCTGTGCTTTGGTGCTCCACCTTTTATCCCTGCGGCGAAGGGGAAGGGCCTGGTGTTAGTCCATTTTCTTTTGTGTTGTGCGAAAGCATTCGTGTGGGAAAAGGGGGGTGGCATTGTTTTGGAATATCCTATGTGGTGGGATGGGGAAAAGGTGTTGAAAGAAGGGGGGATGCCGCTTCTCACCCATCACTCCCCAAGGACCCATATCCAGGTGATTCTCCCTCACTGGTTCACCCCCAGGAACTGGATCCAAAAGCGATGGCTGTGTCCTGGCCACCTGGATGACAGATCCCCGGGGATTAGCTAGGGAGACACTGTCAGGTTTCTCACAGTAGGTTGTAGAGACTGTGGGTAGCAAAGTTTAGGACTTTGGCCGGAGGGATAAAGGAGTAGAGAGGAAGGCCCAGGAGTAGGCTAGCTCAGTAGTCAACTTTGCTGTGCACAAAGGGAGAGATTTGGGTTTTCGTAGCGTGGTTAGTAAAAATGTGCGAAATTTTATTATATTGAGACGATTAGTACGAGCAGAAGAGTGATGAATTATTGCCATCACAGGTTGATATTAAATAGGACCCCAAGTTTGCATGCCTTGAATGAGGGAACAAGATGGTCAGGCATGAAGGATCTAGGTGAGGAGTGGGATAGCTTTCCTAGCTGGGAGGAAGATGACTTTGCTTTGAAGTGTTTAGCATGAAGCAGCAGAGAGCCACCCATGGACGAATTGCAGTGACATAGTTGGTAATCTGCTCTGATATGCCTGGACTGAAGGAGGGAATGGAGAACCTGTGTATATCATCAAAGCGATGATAGTGGAAGCCAAAGGATGAGATAAGTCTTCCTATGGCAGAGGTATAGAGGGTGAAGAGCAGAGGTCCAAGGACTGATTCTTGGGGGACACCATCAGGGAGAGGGGTGGATTTGCAAGTCTCGGGAGAATTTAAAGTATCAGCCTCCCAGAAAGGAGGCGATCCAGGTGAAGGCAGATTTTCGAGACCCAAAGACCTTGAGTGGTGGACAGTGTCAATAGCGTCCAAAAAATAAGTATAGGAAAGTGTTTGGAGTGATGTCCATCAGAGAGGAAGTTGGAGACATGAACAAGTGTTGTTTCAATGGATTGTTGACAACACAGGCCTGATTACAGTGGATCTCCAAGGCCATTATCCTCAATATGATACAGTTGAATACCACCGTCTCAAGGACTTTTGAATAATGGGAATGGATGGAAACTGGCAGATAGTTCTCCGGGAAATTTGTTGTCTTCAATATGGTTAGTACAGTTGCAGATTTGAAGGAGTTAGGGATGTAAAGGTGTCAATGTGCAAGCAGGATACTCTTGATAGTCTTGGTCAAAGGGAGTCATAAGTGCATAATGAAAGTCAGTGAAAGTAAACCCACAGTTCCCAACATTCCAGTTACAAGAATCAGTTTACATGCAGGGTTTACCCTCCATGTGCCTGCTCTTTAACCTCAGTCTTTACTTTGACTTGTTCTGCCTTTTCACAGGCCACAACCTTTGCTTGTTAATGGGCCACCGCCTCTTGCTTTCTTCCCTGGAGATAATGCAGCCTGCTCACCTTCTTCCATTCTTGGGGTAAGGTGACCTGCTTACCTTCTGCTCTTCTTCTTCGATATTCTCTTCTTCCTTCCTCTACTATTCTGGGCTTATTTGTCTCTCTGCTCTTGGGGTTTTCATTTTCACTACACCTTCCTCTATTTCTCGGGTTTCTTCTTTTGCTTCACCTTCCACCAGACTCCAGCTTCGGGTCCCTGGGTTGTTCGGTTCAATCTACTGTCTTCCGGGTAGCAGCGTTTCTCTTTCACTGCTGCTTCTTGCATTCCCTGGTGTTTCTCCTTCACTCCACCTTCAAGGTCCTGCAACATGCCTCCTCATCACTACTCTGATGGCCCTCTCATCCACTCCACATTCCTTGCCTTCTTCTCCTGCAGGTCTCCAGCTCTCAAGTATTACAGCAAGCCAGCAGTGCACTACAAAACTCAGTGTCCTTGTTGACCTGGGAACTGGCCTTTATATTGTACTTGAATTGAAAAGCTTTTCTTTGGGTACCTGAAAAGGGGAGGTGTTTTGTTTGAGCATGGCCAGTGGCAGGGATGCTTTGTTGCTTTGAGTCTCAGATGCAAATCTTTAAATAGGTCAGCTGCCATTATAGATGTTTTTCCTGTGCAATTTTGCGGGTCTATCGGTTGGTGCTACTGTCGCGTCCCTCACCTCCTGGTGGATCAGAAGCTCCCTGTGCTTCTCTGTCCTAGTGTGGATAAGCAATGCTGCTCCAGTGGAGAAAAGAAGATGAAAGGATGCACAAAACATGCTTTTCAACTTGCACTGACTATCCTAATGTACAATCTCATGCACGCTGCTCCAATAAAGCAGTGACTAATGTAGTGTCATATGCACTTGAAAGGACACAATAGCACACTATATAGTAAGTAAAGCATAACATCCACAGCATTACAGCATAGTATAGGGAAATGTACAGAAGTTGCAAATCCATGAAATCTACTGAAAGGGTTTCATGGAAAGAAGAGGTGGCCAAGGCAGGATGCGTTCATCGAGGGGCGCTTGCAGGGCTGGGCTAAAAAGTGAGGTGGTTTCTGTTAGTGTACATACTTAGAAGGAATCTACTAAACAACCAGGTTTTTCTGGGAAATGTACTTTGTTGAATAGCATTGCCTCCTGAATGTTTGGAGTAAAGTTAATGAAGCATAATACTGCCCTTTGTGCCTAGCAATAGAATTGTGTTCTTCCCTGAGGAATATTGTTTGACGGGAGGGGCCTCTGAAACCAGAAATCCAGCACATTCTTTAGCAAAATAAAAGATCAGCAGAAGGTTCTCCCAGGTTAAGAAGAGAGGTCCATATAACATGAATGAGTTGACCCTGTTGGGAACTGTCCACCACCCAAGCTTAATGATGGTGACTAACAAAGGCTAGCTCTTGTGCGGTTATCAACAGGGTCAGTCCGCCTGCCCCTGTTATATTGCCATTTGCACTGACTATTAGAATGCACGGGTGCTAACGAGCCTTAAATAGTTATCTTTTATCCAGACGTCAGTGGTCCTTCAGCAGCATGCTAATTTGAGGAATTGGCCAATCATATATTGCAATATAGAACGGGGTGCCATCAGCATACCAGCATCACAGCACAACCTATTAGGTCAGGTTCAAGGGGGGGTAGGTGCAGATGACCAAAATGAGAACCCTGTGGTATACCAACATTACATATTTCCAGTGGAAAGTAGGCAACTGTGGGATCTCCATGGTCCATGAAGGATTTATATTTATGCCAAATGGGTTGACTTTGGCAGCGTTGGACCGATGTTCCTAGGTCTATGGTCACACGCATGTTATCCCAGAAGTCCAAAAAGCACAATTTCTAGCTCTGGCTCCTGATTGTGTGGGGCTATAGTAGGTGACTCGCCTCAAGGAAGTCTTGCAACAGTTTGGCCATAATGCTGTGTTGACCTTGAGATGGATCGCAAAAGCGTAATCTGTTGAAAGTTATTACACAAAAAGGTGCCAGTGTTTAGGCCCTAAATAAATGAATGAGGAGGTGAAATAAAAAACTTTAAAAACACTAGATGGATCTTCTTTTCTGTGTCAGGTTTGGGATGGCCAGAAGGTCCAGAAGTACTTCTGGTCCACATATCTACATTAAAGTAGGTTTTCTGTTTGTGAGGCTCAACTACACTTTGCCAAGAAATAAAGAGGCAAGATTCCTAATCATAGATTCAGACGTGGATAGACATAGCTGGGGAAGGGGTCAATAGTGCATTGCGTGTGTTCACCACTGAGAGCAGTTCGCATGGATTCTGCTTGATGGAGAAAATGCCATCTAGCAGTGACCTTTATTGACCTGCCCAGGGTCCATGTGCTAGTGTGCCAAGAGACTAGTACATTTGCTCTACCTTTCAGCCCTTTGGAACTTTAAAGAGTGAAATTCTGCTCGTTCGTAGGGAACCCATTCGGTCAATGGCAGGATTAAGAAGCGTCACACAGGCTTTGAGACCATACTTTCGCCACCATCCGCTCGGGTGCCAGATCTTTCTGATTTTTCTTAACTATGTGGCCTGGGGCAGATTTGTTTTGTAAAGGTATGGACAATGACAGAAATGTCCTACCAATGGGCCATGATGGGACCAGTACTGGGAAGACTGGCGACTGGGGAAGAATATCTAATGTTATCCCTGGAATACACTTGATAATCAAAAGGTCTAGCAAAAGGTCTAGCCTGTGTCCTAGAGAATATGTAGAACTTGGACTTGCGGTACCAGGTCCACAACGTGCAGCTGAAGCAATGGATCCTAGGCCACAAGCTAAAGTAACGCATGCCTATCCCTCAGGCATTTACTGTTTTTAACATCCATCAAAGGTGTTTAGAAGGCCCTGTTTTCCCTTGGAGGTGTAGAGTAATCGCTAATAGAAACAGGTGCAATATCATCACAAAGTGGGTGTTGTATGATGGCTTTTCAGCCCTGTGGACACATTCTGATAGGCTGCCCAGTTCTGGCGAACAGAGAAAGAGGCTAACGTCTAGCCAAACTCTCTGGGTAGGGGGACTGAGCTGCAAGCCTTAGACGTAGGAGGGTGTGAGAGTGGTGAAGGGTTCAGCTAAGCACGCACAGCGCACTCCCAATAATACGGGTTAGGCAGAATGTATGCAAATAGAAGTATTTATTTTAAGCCTGCAATCAATTTTTAGCAATGAAAAACCACAAGTCACTTACTATAATACACATTCTCCTTGCTGTTCTGTGCTAATAGCACTAACACGTCACAATATGCAGTTAGAAAAGGTTTTCTAGAGTATTGTAAGTGTAGTAAGGCAAGTGAATAAAGAAATTGAACCAGGGAAGTAATCAACGCTTTGATCAATAATGGGCTGAAAATAAAGAAGTTAGCAAACACCATACAAAGCCTTAGAATGAAGGTACTATCATTAAAAAGTCCTTCCCAAGCTAGAAAATAAAGGTCCTGGTGCCCTTAGAGTCACAGGTCCAAGGGTCCAAATAAAAGTATTTTTAAGGGGCTACGTGTCATTTTAGGAGGTTTGAACAAGTGTTGGTTTTAGCCAACAAGTAGTTATAAGTGTTCCAACATTTAGTAAAAACAAGAGGAAAGCCTTTAACTGACCCTCCCCCAATCCAGCCACCATAGGGGAGAGCCAGTGGTGGATACTGATCCAGGGGAGGAGTTGCCCCCAGCCCACAAATGGCAAGGATCTGCACCATTAAAACCCAGCCCCCACTTCCGGCTGCAAACACATACTGTCAGTTTGCCCATGAAAGCTAGAGCTTTCCCCCGGGAAAGAGCTTACCATATATAGAAAAACCAGCCACTCCAGGGCAGGAAGAAGGTCAAACCACAAGATGGCCAAAGAACATTTTAGACTATATGGTACTCTGAATGGCAATAAGCGGTAAAATACAAAGGTGCACAAGACTATAAAAAAGCAAACACTGCAAAAGTGTCCACTGCCACCAGCCTGCCCGGGACACATCTTATAAGTAACCACAAAGTTACCGAAAACAAAATCACAGAAGGTGAACTTGACTATGGAGAACACAGTTCTGCACTGATTCCCTAAAGCCGCACTGGTATCCAAACCTGTTTATGCTGAGCCCCCCTTTATTAAAAAATAGTGTTGCAGAGCACACCCTTGAGTAAAAGTATTGTTTCCCGCTCCTCCAATGCCATATCTGCTTATATTGTTTATTTAAAGCAATCATCTTTTTGGTGAGCCTGGATCTCCCCCCTGACATCCTTTGGGACCCCCTAGGTGGACGTTTGAAGACCACTATAGCATAGGGGCTGATCAGTTCCCCCAAAACAGATACATTTAGCAAGGTAAGTGGAGAAAGAAGGCTTCACTTACGTCCAAAAGTCAGGAAAGGTTCAACACAAAAAATTGGGGTGTCCCATTAATGTCTATGCAGGGAAAGCAGCAAAAAGAAAAATCGTTCCTAACAGGGGCATCAAGAAATGTTCTATGGTCATCAAGAGAGAAGATTTAAATAGTGATGTTTTCTTCTCCCCGGCATTACCTTCTCTATTAGTCAGTTAGTGACTAGAGTATATTTGGCCAGCATTGTTCAGAAACCCTTCGAAACAAAGGGTAGACCATGTATAGCTTTGTTTTTGGGCTGTCAATTGTTCAGAAACTAAAACTGCGAATTGCAGGGCTGTATCCAAACATTTAAAATCCATCTGAGACATTTTATTGGCCAGAGCAAAGGAAAGCAGCTCTGATGACCTACCATGTTAAATATGCTGATTAGCGGCCAAATCTCCCAGTTACGTTAGGAAGAAGGCAGTGAGAATACCCAGCACAAGGTTTTCATGCACTACTCCCAGGTACTGCCAGAACATGACATCGAGATGCAATAAAAAGTGAAACTGTTAGAGGTGAACCAAACTGTGAGTTTTTACAGAAGATTTTATGAGTCCATGTGGCATTTAATATGGCAAAAGTTAGGCAGATTAGCATAATTTCTTTAATTTGCAAAGTGAGGAAACACATGCCTACTATATCCGTGGGATATATGGATACAGTCAGTATTTGCAATCCCTAGTGGTACAGAACTTTGCAAATTACCAGATCATCCTGAGACCCTCACAGTGGAGAAAATAGGCCCAAAGAATTTGCTGATCTTTTCAACAAATCCTAGTGGGAGGGGTTACTCACTAATCATTGTTCACAACCAAAGGTTAAGTTCTGAGTTTGATATATCTAAGTAGTATGCACCATGTGCTGTATGCAGGGGAAAACCACGGTCAGTCTTTGGTCTTTAGGTTTATTTAAGTCGTCTACATACACACAGCTATATGTCTTACACCGTTTGCATGACATGCATTGATAAACATGAACTAATGTGAAAGCTGTGGGTGGTAAGTGGGGTTATGTGAGTGGTACACACAATATTCAATGTGCTGCCATACATGTTCTTCAGAAGGAGTGCATCTAAACACTGCAGTCCATATGTAGTATATGCAAATAATGTGCACGTAAAGTACACCAAGCATGGTATTTAGCCTTGGGCAGTGGAGTGTGGTTATTATATCAAGATGGCATACACCTTGCGAACTGTGACCTCAGGCAAAACCAGGGATTTTCTTTGAGGTTATTGACATTTTTTAGCCACACTGCCCTGTATTCAGAACACAGCTGAAGGTTTCTGTACTGGGTGGATACACTCAGTATCAGTACTAAGCACTTACATTAAACATATTCTTGGTTTCGTGTATCAGAGCGTGAACCACAGTGCATAGCCAAAGGCTGTACACTGTAATACATGCATGCATTTTGTGGTGGCATCTGTGATGGCCTGTGCAAGGTCAATAGTAGTGCAATGCTAGAGGAGTTACAGCTGCTTGCTACATAAGCTGGTGAGGGAATCACAATGATTTGTCCTAATCTTAATAGCCTTTGAAATTAGGTGTTTTGAATGTATAATTTGGTTCTGCAGGACGTCATTATCCTGGTTGGTGGTTGGGGATTCATGCATTTTTGTCTGAGAAGCACAACACATATATATAAAAGTAAGTAACACCAAAACCTTTTCAAGATGAATATCTTCACATCCTCTTATCTGATTGTATCCACAAGATGTGATATATGTGGTGGTTCCGCTAATAAGGTCAAGCACTGGGTAGCAATGACAATGAACCTGTCCTCTATTGAAAATGTGCCCAGCTGATTACTGATCCCGCCTCCTCTTGCTCCTCTCGGCAGCGCTCGACACTGTGGTACACAGTATCCTTGTAGAACGCTTAGCAATATGAGTATCCTTGTAGAACGCTTAGCAATATGAGTGAATATCTCAGGCTCGGCTTTAGACTAGCTGAGATCTTACTTCGGAAACAGAGGGTCAAAATTGGAGGTGTTGTCTCTGCAAGCTGCCCTTTACCTTGCCGGGTTCCGCAGGGTTCAGCATTGTCTCCCCTCCTCTTCGACCTTTATATGCACCCGTTGCTGAATCTGATAGAGAGCAGGGTGCAGGCTTGCCAGCTATATACTGATGATACCCACTATTTTGTTGACCTTCACAGAAACTCCAAGGTGGGTAAAGCTGTAGAAGAATGATTGGATACTATATAATGTTGGATGCAAGAAAATGCCCTATGTTTAAATGGTGGAGAGACCAGAGAATTACTGTTTGGTTTGCCGGTGGAAGCACCCCTTCCTTTCACAGGACCTGTTAGCCTTGGTGGACCCCCCCCAACCTGTGGAGTCAGATAGGAATGTGGGTGTCCTGTTTGATGTTCAGTTGACCTTTTCAAGACAGATGCAGTTGTTAAGTTTGCACTCTTCTACCTTTACACCATCAGCGGATGTTCTCAAGGGCTAGCCCAACCCCATGTAAAAGCATTAGTTCAAGCAGTGGAGTGACCTCATCTACAACAGTGTCTATCCATTTACCTTGGTATATCAGAGAAGCTGCTCTCCAAATTGGAGGCGGTGCTAAATCCTGTAGTTCGGTGATATGTGGACTAAGAACATTTGTCCAAATAAAGAAAAGAGTGGGCACTACTTATTAATTGATAAGGTGGTCTGTGCTTGGTAAGATATTTAGTCCTGTCGCCAGATTCCTCCCCGTTTCTTAGGGAGGTAGAAAATACTAATATAATTCAATGCATTTTGGTCAAAGTAGTAGCAGCCGGGCACCTTTTCACGCGAGCAAGGTGCCCGGCTGCTACTACTTTGGCTTACACAACAGGAAACTAAAGAAGTTTTATTAAGGACATGCAACAGCTAACACAAACAAGCATGCTTGAGTGAAGAGAAATTGGATAAATTACCAATAAGGAAGCACAGTAAATCAGGCCAAAGATTTAAAGCAACGTTTTACACAGTTCCTGATGAAGGTCTATCATTGACCGAAATGCATTGAACAATATAACGTTTGCCAAAGGCCTCAGAAAGATGTAAATGGTTGAATAAAAATATTTTTTACTATAAATCCATCGGAATTATCAGTACTTTCTCAAGAATTATTGAAGAAATTAAATACTCTTCAAAAAGAAATTTAGTGGGATACCCACACGAGTCCTTCCAGCAGACTGGCGATAATTAACCAGTCAACATTATATTAGACTAAGAACATTTGACCACATTTCCTGCATTGGCTACCAACAGAGCGTCAAATCCAAAAGTGGGTTTTGACCCTGATTTGGAAAATGCAACAGCTCGTTCTCTGAGGTATTGTACTAAGGAACTAATGATAGCAGGGAAATACAACACAGCATGCTGTGGTGGCAAGTTGCTACACACTTTGACATGTGGCTTGTGGAACAAACTGCCAATAGCGATTAGAAAAAGCACTACGCGGCCGGCATTTAAAACTAGGCTTAAGCAGGATTTTTGTCTCTTGATGTACCTTAAAGATTGCTGAAAGTTTTAACTGAAGGTCCATTGTAATGCAACTTGATATTTTATTTTGAGGAATGTATTTATACTGTGTGATTTTGTTTACTATGTTGTGTACTATGTTCAGTGTTTGTCTAGCACCTTGATACTGGTTTCCTGTGAGAAGTTTGCACTTAAATACATTTTACAACTTCTACTAACCTCATTTTTGGACCTATACACTATCCATTGCAGCTTAGTAGTGTTTGTTTAAAAATGCCATGAAGCTGCATCTACATTGTTTTATGCATTTGAATTTGTGGCTTTAGCTCAAAATGAAGGTCTCCATGATCCGACTGTAACTTTGAAGAGCATGGAATGACTCTGTAGCCATATTTAAAACACCATGCAGAAACCTTGCAATGTGTGATGCATTTTGATGATGAGCTGCTCATTCTGGCATCGTGTTTCTCTTATTATGTCCCTTCCAGACCAAGGGCCCTCACAACCTGCGGTTGACTCTGAGCAGGACAGTACAGGATGGTTTGGTGCCGGAACGAGCTCCAGCCAGGGGACCATTGGAGAGACATCTGACAACAAACCTTCAGGGAAGCCGAGCAAGGCCTTGTCTCTACCTGCAGTCACCCCAACGAGAACCGAAGTGCAGAAGTGGATGCCCATAGAGATCAGCTGGACCGGCCCGGTACGGGTATGATAAGAGGGAACACAAAAGGAGGGTGGTCATTCGATAAGGAACCTCCCAGTCTGAAGGCATCCCCCGTCCCGTCTCTAATACACTGAATGTCCTCCCAGTGGGGAAGGCCAACCCGATATCCATAGTCCTTTCAGTGTTATGTCACAAATGTCTGTTTCTGCTCTTTTCTACGCTTCCCGTAAATCCCAAATTCCAACATTCAGTTGCAATAGAGATGTATACAAGGGCCTACATGCGATTCATAAAATGTTCCAGTTCAGTGACTTTCTGCTAATAATGCACTTAGGAATGTAACTGTTTTTAAAATCCCTTTCCCAGGGTTCTGGTTGCCTGTGATAAATCTCTGTGATGCTTATCTTTGCATTCCTTTATCTGCCACCTCACCACAGATGCTTTAAGTGGATGCTGGTGAAGGTTCATTATAAACCCCTCCTTCTCCATAAGAGCCAGACCTTAATCCCCCAAAGAAATATCACACCCTATGCAGCTTGGGTATGTATGTGACCAACTAATAACTGTGTCTGATAG
Organism: Ambystoma mexicanum; assembly: GCF_040938575.1. Classification (NCBI taxonomy): domain Eukaryota; kingdom Metazoa; phylum Chordata; class Amphibia; order Caudata; family Ambystomatidae; genus Ambystoma; species Ambystoma mexicanum. The sequence continues at coordinate 91,836,531 of NC_090935.1, read as the reverse complement.
CATTCCGGACCTCACAAGTCCCTTCCGGACCACACAGATCCCTTCCAGACCACACAGATCCCTTGCGGACCGCACAGATCCCTTCCGGACCGCACAGGTCCCTTCTGGACTGCATGAGGCCAACTAATAACTGTGTCTGATAGCTTTCCAGACTGCACAGATCCCTTCCGGACTGCACAAATCTCTTGCAGACCGCACAGATCCCTTCCGTGTGCACCCGAAGGAAGGCCGTGATTTAAGGGGTAGACCAGTCTGACTAAACATTACACTGGGTGAAAGATAATCATACATTAGGTTAACCCATGAAAGGAAAGGTCATTCTTTTCAGTATTTTGCATTCATCCTGATTGCATTTTATGGTGTTTAAAAGTAAAATGCAAATTTGCTAAAAAGAAGCTTGATCTTTTCATCCTAATTTCTTTTTTACAGTGTATGGATAGAAGTGGCAAGTGTGGTAAAGACAGGAAATAAGTTACTTTTGCACTGTCTGCAAGAGTGCTAGTATTGTGTAGCCCCTTTCACAATGAAAGACAAGCTCTTGTGGAGCCCGGAGCCTGGCAGCCTGGGAGCCGGGCTGTCTATTAAAGGCGAGAGGTCCAGTTTTGCCTGGCCATTGACGAAAGAGTCATGTAATTTGTCAGCTGGATTTATTTGAACAAGGCATACCTCATGGAGTACATCCTTCTCACTGCACCTTCAGCATGAAGGGAAGCATCTAATGTAATGCACTGGGAGGATAGCTCAGGGGCAACGTGCTCGCCTTGAAGCAAGACAACACGGAGCAACACAAGTATGATCCCCAGGTCCGCACTTCGAGACCTCTGGATATTAAGCGCATTATAAATAACCTATCATATCATAAAGTGAAGGCTTAAACCTGTCAAAATGCTTTCACATTACACCCACCGTATCCTCATGAAAAAAGAAATTCCAGTTCAACTGAGCTTGATAATTAAAATGCTTACCTTTATATAGACTATCTTGATATCTAAATGCAACAAAAGAAAAACACATTTGATTTGCTGATACATTTCATCCACTCGCTTTACACACTAGTAGCTGTTATTAAATCATCATCACAAATCTAAAACCTATATTGCTGTTACTGCTATGTGCTAATTGGATTATAGACCAGAGGATTGGTCCTTATCTTCTGTGCTAATATTATATACACAGGAAGCACTTCGACATGTCTAACATGCCTTTATTCAAACTTATAGTTCGACCTTATTTGTCTCATTTAGGATTTATCTACAGTTACAAAACATATGGGCTGCCATAGTTGGCCTTTTTCCCTTTGTTAGTCATTGTCTACCCATTCCAACTCTGTATAATTTTAGTAGTACCTGCCACAATGTGTTTCGACATGTGTCTTTGTTCAAAAGCATTTTTATTAAAGTATAGTTCACTTTTTGTGAAAAGCATTTTTAATCATCTCCATTTTCTCACTGGATAGTCCCCAAGTGATGCACTCCTCCCCGTCAACTTCTAGCATGTGATCCATCGCCCAGAGCCATTGGGGATTGCCTGCAACACATGGCCTTGTAGGATTTGAGGACCACTCCAAGAACACAATTGATTTTTACCTTTATTCAGTTAGAGGTTTTTCATCAATTTTAATAAACATACACAACAGATAAAGGAAAGAACAAATTAATGTTTCAAAAGCTAAGCAATGACTTGGCTTGACAACTTCCTTAATTCCAATAGAACTTGACCAGTCCTATTGAAAATGACTATTGATTGTTCTCTGCCACCTCAAATATGGATATCTGCTGCATTCTCCTATTTTGGTGTAACCAGAGAGAACGTCTGCTGTATTTTGATAAATGTGCAGGAACATTTTTTATTTAAGGTTAGAATTTAACAGATATATCTACAGTTGTCAAAACCAGCCCTGTGCAAAATGCCACATATTAACTTTAAAAAAGAGAAGAATTGGTGGCCTGATTTTCTATTTTCTTGGTATTTCATCCTAATGATCTAACTGGAGGGTCAACCGCACCAGGCCGGGCCGATACCCACTTGCGATGAACCATTATCAAAAAAACTCAGTTCCGCGCCCCACACATTTGGACAGGAAATTGATTAAAATTGAACATGCTTAACTGTAAGCAAAGCAAAATCAAGCTAAACGAGACAGAGGGCCTTCAGAAAAAGCCCCATCATGCATCTGGTGCCGGTCCTGCCTGGACTAGCTCATCCGTTGTCCGATTGCTTGGTCTTCTTGACATGAACCTAGCAGAAGAAGCCAGCAAAGGCATGGCCCGATGTTCATATTGCTAGGCTCTGCCAACTATCCTCCGTTGTCGGTGTCATGTTAAGCGGAGGAAGGCACCAATGTTTGTCTCACCAGACATCACGGCGAGCAGGGTTTAATGGACCCAAGACTGCTAGAGACTATGGGCCTACGCGCAGTTCAGCTGAGTGAGTCCTACAATACCCTGGGTGAATTTCCTGCCAACGCCTTTGGTCACTTAACGTGGAACCTCAACCACCTAAACCTTTTTCAGAACTTTTTGGCACCATGTTGTGTGTACATCATTTACACAGCCTTCCACTTATGTTATTTTGATGCCATTAGTAATATTTCAGTCCATGTTACCTATTTGTCATACATTTACTGCAATCACCACAAAATTGTATTTTTGATTGTAGTGCAATGTGGTTTTCAATTATAATTTTGTTTCTACTTTTCTACTTTGTAGTGCTTGTAATTACTCCACGGATAAGCTGTATGCTCTGTCTTGAACCCTCAAAAGTACCAAATGTATGCTGCTTCTTGAGCAATTCTTGTGCAATCGCTTTAGCGCCCCCTGAGCTTTCTCTGACCCAAGATCTGCTCTCAGGTGACTTCCAGCACCACACAGACCAGAGGTGCTTGGCAGTGGAACAAAAATGACATCATCCTTCAGGCATCAATATCTGACTTTGATCTACTATCGATGTCTACACCAACCGATAGAATAATGAAACCCAGGAAAATGCAGTCTACTTCCCTTGAATTAAACTGCTATCTGGATCCAGCCAACCATCACTTATACCCATACTCCTCTTAAACATGAAACCTCAACCTCGTTTTGAAATCTCCAGATTCTGAAAATCCAGTCTGATCAGCACTTTAATAATAATAATAATAACTTTCTTTTCAGTCCAAACCTCTACGCTCTAACTCTCCTCTATTTTGGACCCACAACTTCCACGATCGACTCACTTTCTTGAAACCCTTAAAAGCCTGCTCACTAACCCCACGCTGCTGGCTTTTAAGGATTTAATCAACCAATAAATGCTTATGGCCAATTACAAGTATCTGCACTTGCACCAGCCAGCAACACTCTCCCTTACCCCAGACCATATACTCCCAACTGTGATGCCAGGAAACATGCACAAAAAAGAACATTCCCTGTGCGACCGACTGTGCGGCGTTTGGACTCATTACAGGCCCTGATATGCTCAAAGACTGTAATGACATGCGTACAATAGCACAATCGGAGAACATCTCAGGTCTTCATGCAAACACCCACTATTGACACATCAGACCCTCCTAGTGTTTCCACACACTTAAAGCCCAGGCACACCCCCTGGATGATGCCCTTGCAGGATAGATTCTGCTCAGGTACCTTATACTTTTCGCAGCTATTGTGGCATGCCTTTAGCACATTTACAAGAGCGCAATACCACCCTTGGAGCACAAATCTGGTCCTAATGCACAACATTTGGACAGACTACCACCACAAACTGTTCCACTTACATACCTAGGCTATGACCTACAACACATCTATACAGGCTGATAGCTCTAAGAGGTCACACCAGCAAAAGACAAGCACAGCACACAGGCCAATTAGTAAAGCCTATCATACCCCCATCCATGTTGGCTCCTATGGGATATTCTTAGAATAGGATATCCGTAGTTGGTGAAAGCTCTCAGTAGATTCCTCCCTTAAAGAGAAGATCAGCATGTCACTGTGCCTGTGCTCAAAGAGCATGGGTCTAGATATTGATGTTCTCAGCGGCCATCATCCGATCGCTAACATTTAGTTTACACATAGTAGAAGGTTATCTTTGCCAACCGGGAGAGTTGCTTGAACAGAGCTTTATGTCGAGTTATTTCACATTCTAATGCACACTCAAGATAGACTGACGACTAATGAGGCTGAGGTGCACGTTCCCATGGAAATAAATTGGCAGAAGGACCGCTGGCAGCTGATCTAGTTTTCAAACCTTGGGTCACAGTGACACTTGTGATTGGGTGAAGAGGAGTGTGAGCTGCCACTGGTTGATGCTGTGTGTCCACTACTCTTGAATCAAGTGTGCAAAACTGTTGCCTCCTTAGACTTTAAATCCACGCTCAACTGACGTTTGATTTTTACTCTATCATGGCAAATTGGGAAGTGTGAATTTTCCTCATCCGACCTACAAATATTGTCTACGCCTTTGTGTCAACAACATTGAACAATCAATAAATGCTTATTTTGCAATTAAGTACATAAAACATGTTCACAATAATGTTTGAAGTCAAATGAAAAGATACATGTATTCACTGACAAATCCAATATTTGTTGTTCATGTATTCTTTCCTAACCAATTGATTCAATGAATACAGCATCATCTGTAGTGTCTAGTAATCCCCTCCTGTTACTAGACACTTATTTCTTCTTCTGGAGAATCACATCCTAATTCATGTGAAAAAAAGAATTGGACTTCCAGTTTGATTTTTACACATTGGGAATAAGAACATCTATTGAAAAGGGAACTTAAATAAAGAAAGAGGCCCTTTCTATAATGTGTATAGGTCCATATACCTACATGCCACGCAGTGCCTGGATGTAGTCTTCCATTAGATGAGACCACACAATTGGAGCCTGACCTCCTCCATGAATGCCATGCTTTCCCGATAAGTTGTGTATAAGTACAACACGACAGGACATGTAAGGAAAATACATTAGACTACAAGCACCAATACAAGGGCACAGGCATTCATTGAGGTGAAGGCTCTTCCATCGATCGATTGTGACTCTTTGGGAAGTATATTAATTCTGAATATGATACATAACCTGCAAATGCTCAGATGACTCATTTAATTCCAGTGGACTGCAGTGCACAAAGATCAACACAAGATAAGTACTGGCAGAAACAGACCCCCAGGTGTGTTCCAAAAATAGTTCTCATTTAATCAAGTGAGACAGTTTTAAATATGTTTGGACCAGGGAAAGTTAAGTCCTTATCATGTCAGCAGCCAGGTTTAGCTCTGCTGTACATTAAATAGGCTGTTTCCATAAGACTGAGGCGGAGAAGTGAATTTCAAGGTAGTCATCCCATTGAGCTAGTTCTACAGAGAGAGATAGCCTATGATGATCCCGGGGAAGGCGTGCAAAGAGATCTCTCCAATGATGATCCAGGAGAGGGTTCAATAGGATCTACACAATGGTGAACAAAGGAGGCTTAAAAAGGATCATTCCAAAGCTAGGGCGCAAGGGGGTCTCACCAACATAGATCTTTTGGCTCAGTTTCCTCTAGAATTCCATTCATCGTCTGCATTTCAATAGTGTGCTCCTTTCAATTAAGTAACCTTAAAAGACCCTCGACAATGAAATCACAGGTGTGGGGAGAGTGAAGGCGATTCTTAAACTCATCCACCCAGGCCCATGTGAAACTAACCCGTTCTTGAGGCAAGGATTGAAGGGTGGACGATGCTACGACTGAGGTAGCCACAGTGGAGAGAAGGCTTGCAAAGCCCTAGAACACTGGCTCCTGTTGTAACTCTATGGGCGTTACAGTAGGCGCCACAGGTAGAGTGCATGTTCTTGTAATTACCTCGACCCCAGCCTCAGCGCAGGCTTTCTGCTCATTCCAGTGACGGCTCCTGCTGTACCCGTGAATTATCTATGAATGGGAGCTGCAGATAAAGGAAAGGGCAATCCTCATCTCTCTTTGCAGGACTTCTTCTTCATCTGTCTCCCCATCATCCCTCCCACGCCCATTAGCCTCAAAGGAGTAAATGAGTTTGTCAGAGGAGAGATAGCGGCAGGGGCTGACCTCAGGAGGTCAATGTTCAGGTAGCAGGCAGCTGTCTATGGCAATGCAGGCTTGATGATTGCACTTCCCTGGTGCCTTTTAATGCTGCTGTGCATGATGATTCAAAGAACCTATAGATGGTCACACCATGGACACTATGCACACTATGCATGAGCAGTTCATGTCTATATAAAACCTTTTTCAATGTTTCATGTCAAAAGTATCAATCTAGGTATGCAATCTAAACAAATGTTTAGGGCACCCAGTGTTGCCGGCAACATCCCCTATTCCCTAATATCCCATTTTTAAAAAAGAATGATTTTTATTAGGTATTACAACATAACAACCCGGTCCTCCTTCCCCCCACCGTTGCACCCCGCAACCTCAAAAGGCATCCTTCGCAGTGCATTACACAGTTCAAGATCAACATCATCTCAATGCTAATTATTCTCCGGAATCTTAAGACATCTCAACCTTCTCAGCTTGAAACAACTTAATCGCATGGAGCTGAGATGTTGAATTAGCGGGTTACTTCTTGTCTCAAATTTTCCTCGATTACCTGTAACGTGGGCCATTAGCTTCTCCAGAGCTGCTATTTCCCACTACCCATTCAACCATTATTCAACCATTGGCTCACTGATGGTGCCTCGTTCTTACCCTACATGGAGGTGATCGCCAATTTAGCAGCCAGGAACATACTATTGATGAGGTGTAACTGACCCTCAAGTCCATCCCAGTCTCTCTGCAGAATAAAAGCTAGTCTGAGATCGCGTGCCAGACCCTCTACCTCATATATCACTTCTTCTATCTCTTTCCACTAAACTACCCATTTCGTACACCTTCCCATGGTGTGCCTTAGTGTTCCCTCCTGCCCGCATCCCCTCCAGCATAGGTTCTCGGTCTGTGTTCTATATCTGTGTAGCTTGTCTGGGGTGTAGTATCGCCTGTGTAGTATTGTGACCTGGGTTTCTTTGTTGTGTGTGCAAATGGAGCTTGCCAGTGCGTTGCAGTACACATATCCCCATTCCTTGTCTGAGATGCCCCTCTCTGGTTGGTTCCTTCTCCCATATTCTTCTTAAATGGCCAATCTCCACCCCCTTGAGAGTCCATGATGCAGCCGTAGATCTTCCCTATCAAGCCCCTCCTGCCATTCGCTGCTTGAAGAGTCTTTTCAAGAGATGTGAGTGGTCTCACCGCCCTCTTCTTCGTTATGGCATAGTTTAACCAGTGCCTAATCTAATATCCCATTTTTAATATGTTAACCTATACCAGCCCCCCCCTACGCCTCTGCCTTCACCCTAATACTTGCACCCCTACCTTACATTTTTTAACAGCCCTTTTACCTTTCCCATTTATTCAATGCATTTTCTGGCCGTCTTTATTGATACCCCTAAAATGAGATGTAAAGCCCTCTGAATGGTGTAGCATGTTTGAGTCTAACAAACATTTCTCTGTCCGTTACAAGTCCCACAGCAGCGGAAGTGAGCTGGAGGCCGAAGAGACTGTACCATGTGGACTTTGCGACTGCCGTACACCGCGTTTCCTCTCACACATGGGCACCAATCACCCAGGTTGCGGAGCCGAGATAAGTCAAGGGAGATTATATCGTGCTAATGGGACTCATCTACCTTCCTGGGGCAGAGGGCGCTGTGGAGCTGGAGGGCAACTCTACCTGCTGTGCAGCGGCTGCCAAGAGAAATACCTGGTTGAAAAAAAGAATAAGAAGCTTAAAATATGTTGCAGGTAATGCCCTCATTTTCCCCCTTTACATGTTCTTCATTCCTCTCTCATTCATGCTCACCAGTTCTACTGCTTACCCTTTTTTCATCTCTTTCAGCACTTAGCATTTTATTTTCGTATTTGTAAGGCTGGCATTTATTTTTAGAAGTCATATATATATATATAACTTTTCAAAATACAAAGATGGGAAAAGCCGGGTTCCATTTTTAGGATTGTCATTGCCATGCCATCAGGACCTGTGGTGTTACCCTCCTGGCCCAGTAAGTGGATATTTGCATGTTGCCACTGATTCTTTCTGTCTTTCTCCCACCCAATGCAATCCACCAACCTTCCTTCCCTTCTCTGCCTGCCCCCTACCCACCCGCCCACAGTCAACCCCTTTGCAACTCCCATTGTTGTTCCACTGTGTCCCATGACCCCGATACCCAAACATACCTTCCCTGCCTGCCTGGATGAGCACAAAACACCTTCTGGTGCACAGCAACCCTTACAAGACCTTTAGTGTTGTCCTCCTGACACAGTAAGTGGTTATCATCATTTTGACACTGAATTGGTGTCTTTCTTCCATCGAACACAATCCGTTGGTTTCAGGACCAGCCTTCCTTCTCTTTCCTGCCTGCCTCCTAGGCACCCGCAGCCCGCACCACATCCACTATGATCGATGTTAAGAGGCTAAGGGTGCTTCCTGTTTGCCTTTTGCCTGGCGCCTGGGACCTTCCTGCAACAGCCTCTAACCATACTCAACAGCTCATCTGCTCTAAAGTAGAGACTGTACCACAAATAATAATTTTCTACTGTAATAGTCTGCCATCGTGATATCCTGCCACTGCAGTATTGTGCCACCTGGATAGACTGCCTCTCTGATAGTGTGCCAATGGATTAGTCTTTGGTAGTCTACACCTTTGATAGGCTGCTGCTTCTATAGTCTGCCGTCGTGATATCCTGCCACTGCAGTATTGTGCCACCTGGATAGACTGCCTCTCTGATAGTTTGCCAATGGATTAGTCTTTGGTAGTCTACACCTTTGATAGGCTGCTGCTTCTATAGTCTGCCGTCGTGATATCCTGCCACTGCAGTATTGTGCCACCTGGATAGACTGCCTCTCTGATAGTTTGCCAATGGATTAGTCTTTGGTAGTCTACACCTTTGATAGGCTGCTGCTTCTATAGTCTGCCGTCGTGATATCCTGCCACTGCAGTATTGTGCCACCTGGATAGACTGCCTCTCTGATAGTTTGCCAATGGATTAGTCTTTGGTAGTCTACACCTTTGATAGGCTGCTGCTTCTATAGTCTGCCGTCGTGATATCCTGCCACTGCAGTATTGTGCCACCTGGATAGACTGCCTCTCTGATAGTTTGCCAATGGATTAGTCTTTGGTAGTCTACACCTTTGATAGGCTGCTGCTTCTATAGTCTGCCGTCGTGATATCCTGCCACTGCAGTATTGTGCCACCTGGATAGACTGCCTCTCTGATAGTTTGCCAATGGATTAGTCTTTGGTAGTCTACACCTTTGATAGGCTGCTGCTTCTATAGTCTGCCGTCGTGATATCCTGCCACTGCAGTATTGTGCCACCTGGATAGACTGCCTCTCTGATAGTTTGCCAATGGATTAGTCTTTGGTAGTCTACACCTTTGATAGGCTGCTGCTTCTATAGTCTGCCGTCGTGATATCCTGCCACTGCAGTATTGTGCCACCTGGATAGACTGCCTCTCTGATAGTTTGCCAATGGATTAGTCTTTGGTAGTCTACACCTTTGATAGGCTGCTGCTTCTATAGTCTGCCGTCGTGATATCCTGCCACTGCAGTATTGTGCCACCTGGATAGACTGCCTCTCTGATAGTTTGCCAATGGATTAGTCTTTGGTAGTCTACACCTTTGATAGGCTGCTGCTTCTATAGTCTGCCATCGTGATATCCTGCCACTGCAGTATTGTGCCACCTGGATAGACTGCCTCTCTGATAGTTTGCCAATGGATTAGTCTTTGGTAGTCTACACCTTTGATAGGCTGCTGCTTCTATAGTCTGCCGTCGTGATATCCTGCCACTGCAGTATTGTGCCACCTGGATAGACTGCCTCTCTGATAGTTTGCCAATGGATTAGTCTTTGGTAGTCTACACCTTTGATAGGCTGCTGCTTCTATAGTCTGCCATCGTGATATCCTGCCACTGCAGTATTGTGCCACCTGGATAGACTGCCTCTCTGATAGTTTGCCAATGGATTAGTCTTTGGTAGTCTACACCTTTGATAGGCTGCTGCTTCTATAGTCTGCCATCGTGATATCCTGCCACTGCAGTATTGTGCCACCTGGATAGACTGCCTCTCTGATAGTTTGCCAATGGATTAGTCTTTGGTAGTCTACACCTTTGATAGGCTGCTGCTTCTATAGTCTGCCGTCGTGATATCCTGCCACTGCAGTATTGTGCCACCTGGATAGACTGCCTCTCTGATAGTTTGCCAATGGATTAGTCTTTGGTAGTCTACACCTTTGATAGGCTGCTGCTTCTATAGTCTGCCGTCGTGATATCCTGCCACTGCAGTATTGTGCCACCTGGATAGACTGCCTCTCTGATAGTTTGCCAATGGATTAGTCTTTGGTAGTCTACACCTTTGATAGGCTGCTGCTTCTATAGTCTGCCGTCGTGATATCCTGCCACTGCAGTATTGTGCCACCTGGATAGACTGCCTCTCTGATAGTTTGCCAATGGATTAGTCTTTGGTAGTCTACACCTTTGATAGGCTGCTGCTTCTATAGTCTGCCCTTGTGATATCCTGCCACTGCAGTATTGTGCCACCTGGATAGACTGCCTCTCTGATAGTTTGCCAATGGATTAGTCTTTGGTAGTCTACACCTTTGATAGGCTGCTGCTTCTATAGTCTGCCGTCGTGATATCCTGCCACTGCAGTATTGTGCCACCTGGATAGACTGCCTCTCTGATAGTTTGCCAATGGATTAGTCTTTGGTAGTCTACACCTTTGATAGGCTGCTGCTTCTATAGTCTGCCATCGTGATATCCTGCCACTGCAGTATTGTGCCACCTGGATAGACTGCCTCTCTGATAGTTTGCCAATGGATTAGTCTTTGGTAGTCTACACCTTTGATAGGCTGCTGCTTCTATAGTTTGCCGTTGTGATACTTTGCCACCACACTGTGATAATTTGCTATCTGAGCAGCCTGCAACTGTGATAGTCTGACACATACATAATAAGTCATTGCTATGCTTTGCAACCTTGATACTTTGCCAGCGTGATATTTTGGTAGAGTCATATGTTGCTACTATAATATTGTGCCACTTTGATATTTTTCCAATGTGATATTTGCCACTTGATATTTAGCCACTATGATATATTGTCTCCTTGATAGTCTGCCATCCTGATATTCTGACATTGTGAGAGTCTGCCGCTTTAATAGTCTAGCGCTTTGATAGGCTGCCGCGTCTATAGTATGCCCTTGTGATACTTTGCCACTGTGATATTTTGCCACCTGGATATCCTACCACTCTGAGAGTCTGCCACTTTAAAAGTCTAGCGCTTTGATGGGCTGCCGCTTCTATAGTCTGCCTTTGTGATACTTTGCCACTGTGATATTTTGCCACCTGAATAGCCTACCACTCTGATAGTCTGATATATATCTTGCCATTCTGAGAGTCTGCCACTTGGCTATGCTGCCACTTGGGTCGTTTGCTACCTGAATAGCCCGCCATTTAGATATCTTGCCATTGTGAGAGTCTGCATCTTTGATAGTCTGCCACTTTGATAGTCTCCACCTTGATAGTCTGCCACTTGGATTGTATGTCAATGTTATACTTTCATATTGTGATCCTTTGCCTTTGTGATATTTAGCCACCTGGATAGCCTACCACTCTGATAGTCTACCCCTTTGATACTAAGCTTTGCTACACTTTGGAACTGTGATATTTTGCAACAGTTATATCTTACCACTATAAAATATTGTCACTGTGATGTTTTGCACTTTGATACACTGCCACTTTGCCATTCTGCAACTTCGTTAGCCTGCCATTGTCATATTTCACCATTGTCATATTCTGCCACGGTGATATTTTGCCACCTGAATAGCCTGCCAATTAATAACAATTATATCCCCACACTTGAAGAGACATTCCACATAAACACTATAGTGGAAGAACATTCTACATTTGTTACAAGATATTCCTAGTGTAAGGACTCTAGCTCCCAAAGACATTTATTTTTTTATTTATTTGGAGCATTTGTAAGGCGCTTTATACAACAGAACTGTGTTTCAAAGCACCACAAGGCTAAATGGGAAGGGAACAGGGGAAATAATAACAATGGCAAAAACAGTAATATACAGTCGTGGTCCTACTAGGCCTTGTGGCATTCGGCCGTGCAAGTGCATTGAAGAGAAGTGCAGGGGAAGGGGATGGGAGGAGGAGCAGTGGAGTGGACAGGTTCTGAAGGAGGGCCTGGAAGGGAAGTGCTAAGGGGAGCTAAGGGGAGCTACGGAGGAGCACCTCAGGCTAAGTGCTGGTACAGGCGACTCTCAAGGTAGGAAGTGGAGCCACCTAGCAGGGGCCTGCAGGGCAGTGCAGTGGTGGGACGGGTGCTGGTGTTAACAGGGAGTAAGGGCCTGGAATCCTGTGAGATTGATGAAGATCAGGCCACCGGTCACCATGGAAGTGGGGTGATTAGCAGGGAAGGGAAAGAGGTTAAGAGGTAGAGAAGAGCAGAGTTTTGAGCAGTTTCCAGAACTTAAGGAGGTCCGGCTTATGTCTGAGTGGGCCTGGGAGGATATTACAAAGTGAGGCACAAGCCAAGGAGAGAGACCAGCCCCCACTCTTAGAAGCGTTTGACAGTCAGAGTGTTGGAATTAGAGGAGCGTAAGGCTCTAGCAGGGGAGTATTTAGGAGGGAAAGTTGGATATAGTATGGTCCCAGGACCCAGAAGGCCTTGTGGACAATGCAGAGGGTCTTGAATTTGCTCTTTGCAGCCACCGGGAGCCAGTGGAGAGATATTTTAGGGCTGGGGAGATACGGTCCCTGGGTTTGAAGCCAAGGAAAAGTCTTGCAGCCCTGTTCTGGATTAGCTGGAGGGGGTGAAGGGAGGACAGAGGGAGATTGAGAAAGAGGCTGTTGTATTAGTCGAGCCTGGAGAGGACCAGAGCTCTGTAGACATTGAGCTTCTGAGGGAAGGTGAGAAAAGGAAGAATGCCTCTGAGGAGGTGGAGCTGGAAGTGGGACTTTTTGGTAAGGTCCATGATGTGAGGGGTGAAGGAGAGAGCAGAGTCAAAGAATACTTCAAGGTTTTTGGCCTCACAGGTTGATGGGCATAGAGGGCCCAAAGAGGGTGACCAGAGGAGGCCTTCATAGAGCGGACCACTTTAGAGTCCTCATCTGGTGTGACGGGCAGGAGGGAGAGGGTGTGGAAGTAGGGGGGCCGGCGTGAAAGAGGAGATTGTGGTGGAGGAGAGTGAGGAAAGGATGTCCTGAGTTTTGGATTTGAAGTGGGAGGCCAAGGCAGTGCAGAGAGCCTGGGAAGGAAGGAGAGAGGTGGAGAATGCAAGTGGACTGGTGATTTCCTTGCAGATTTTGAAAGGATCAGCTGTGTTAGTGGCTCCAGAGATGCCGGCTTGGATGTGGGCCAGCTTCTTGGAGCACCTAGTGAAGCGATATTGCCTTTGGAGCAGGCTGCAGATCAGTTTGTCAGAGGATAGACCCAAGGTCTGCCACTTCCATTCAGCAACTCTGCATTTGCGTTTCAGAGAGGTTAGATCGGAGTCATACCAGCTGTTGTTCTTGGTGGCAGGTTTTAGGCGGATACTCATGGCAGGGGCAAGGATGTCAAGAATGTTAGAGATGGCAAGGTGCACGTTAGTAAGGACAGAGTCAGAGGGAGAGTCAGAAGAAGGGTGGGAGGGGGGATGAAGCTGGAGGCAAAAACAGCAACTGACACTCGCTTCATCGGTCGAATGGTGGCGAAGGAGGCTAGCAGTGCAGGGGGTGACTCGGATAGAGGGCCAAGGGGCCCCAGGTCGGAGGACAGTAGAATATGGTCAGACTGGGAGGGTTGGGTGGAGACCGGATTGGAGATAGGGATGTCATTAGAGAGTGGCCAGCAGAGTGAGTCGACTTGAAGAATAGGAAGAATAGGAAGAATAGTGAGAGAGAGGGAGTCCCCGTGAGTCATAGAGGACCAGGAACAGAGATGTAGATGATTCAAGAGAGTCATTGATCAAATTGAATGTATTTCAGATGATAGGAATGATCTAGTGTTAATTCTTGTAAACTCCAGGTTGGCAGTAGACATGAATTTAGAAGAATCACCATCATTCTTGTCATTGGACTATGACCTTTACAGGACATGTAGTTGTTGTCCGCATGCAATTAACCATACAGAGTACTATTTGTCTTTGAAGGCAAGCACGGTTCCTTTAAAGAACTTGAATCGAATGATTCAATGCAGCGGTGCATCTCTGAACACTAGAAAAGTGTTTTTAAAGTTAAAGAGTCTTTGATACTTTGCCACCTGGATAGCCTACTACTCTGATGGTCTACCACTTAGATATCTTGCCATTGTGAGAATCAGCCACTTAGACAGTCTGCCACTTAGATAGGCTGGCAGTGTGATATTTCGCCATTGTAATATTTTGCCAAAAGGGATATTTTCGCCACTGAATTTGTATTTGTTTATTATTTGTATCGTGCACCTAATCCTGAGGTAACTGGGCGCTTGATTGTGACTGATTGCCACTGTGTGAGGTTGCACCTGCATAGCCTGCCACTCTAACAGTATGCCACTTAGATAGTTGCCATTGTGATAGTCTGCCATTCTTGTAGTCTGCCACTTTCCTGTTTTGCAACCTGGATAGCCTGCATAATCGGCCTCTTTCATAATAAGTCATTGCTATGATTTGCATCTATGTTATTTTGCCAGATAATTTTGCCAGAGTGATATTTTACCACTGTGATATGTTGACACTGTAATATTTCGATGCCCGAATAACCTGCCACCTTGATAGCCCACCACATTGATAGTCTGCCTCTTTCATAATAAGTAATTGCTATAATTTGCATCTGTGTTATTTTGCCAGAGTGATATTTTACCAGTGTGATATGTTAACACTGTAATATTTCGATGCCTGGATAGCCTGCCACCTTGATAGCCCACCACATTGATAGTCTGCCTCTTGGATAGTACAATTATAATGCCACTGATAGTCTGCCACTGTGATATTTTGCCACTTTTATTGTCTGCCAGTAAGATATCTTGCCACTTTGAAAGTCCCCCACTTTGATAGTCTGCTACGTTGATAGTATTCTGTTTTTATACTCTGCTGTTTCAATAGTCTGCTGCTTTGACTGTCTAGTAGTATGCCATTGTGATACTTTGCAAAAACAAAATAATAATAATAATAATATCTTGCTTTTGTGAGAGCCTACCACTTGCATTGTCTGCCGCTGCCATAATTTGATAGTGTTTAACAGACTTTGAATGTCGCCCTTTGTGACTTTTCACCACTGTGATACTTTGCCCTTTGTGATATTTAGCTACTGTGATATTTTTCCATTTGAATAGCCTGCCACTCGGATAGTCTGACATCTATATTGCCATTGTGAGAGTCTGCCCCTTGGATAGCCTGCCACTTTGATAGTCTTCCACTTTGATAATTAGCCACATACATATTTCTGCCACCTTGATTGTCTGCCTCATCTTGCTATTGTGAGAATATGCCACTTAGAAAGTCTGCCACTGTGATATTTTGCCATTCTAATACTTTAACACTGTGATATTTTAGCAGCGTTAGTCTTAGTTGCATAGTCTGTCACTAAGATATTTGCCATTGCGAGAGTCTGTCATTCTGATCGTCTACCACTTTGACATTTTGCCACCTGGGTAGCCTGCCACCTGGATAGCCTACCACATAGATGGTCTGCCACTTTGTTAATCTGCCACTTAGATAGACTACCAATTAGATATCTTGCCACTTTGATAATCTCCCGCTTTGATAGTTTGTCACTTTGATAGTCTGTGACTTTGATAGCCTGCTATTGTGGTATTTTACCACTGCAATGTCTGGCCACTAGGATATTTCAACACTGTGATACTATCCAACTAAGATAGTCTTCTGCCTGGATATTTCGCCGCTTGATAACTTGTCTCTTTAACACCTTTGATAGACACTCCCCACTCCCAACCTGGATCTTCCCTTGTCACCCTATTACCCAAATGCGACTCTTTAATAAAGGTTCCTGGTCACCCTGTATGTTACGAACCCACAAGCCGCTGTGTCTCTGAGCACTGGGTCACCTGGCCACTGTGACACCTAACCACTTAACCATAAGTGTCAACCGCACAAACCATATTGAAATGCCTCAGTCACAGAAAGACAGCTAGACAAAAACCATCCATAAGAGCGCAAACAACAGCAAAGAAAATCAAACACTGCAACCTATTACGTCACAGCCATAAACACACCGGGAAACCCTGCACAAAACCCCATCATGGAAGAAAGCCATTTTGCGACATCTCGACCAAAATCTATGGGCCTATTACGAGACAGACTCATAACACTTTTCTGGCATCTGATGCATCTGATATTCCGGTGCAACGGCCCCTTATTGTGTGGCGACCCGGAAAGGGTGTTGATACGTTTCTACCGGCACCCTTATTTCTGGACCGCCACACTACGTGTCTGGCAGTAACCAGCTGGTGCTACCGGCGGGTGCCGCCGACTAATAACACTTTTGCGGTGCCTGATATCCAGGTGCCACTGGGACATAACAAGTCCCGGCGATTGGGAAGTCAGGTGCCGGAAGAAATGTGTTCACCATTCCCGTGGAGTCCCATAGTACTCCATGGGAGTGGGGAGATGGAGGCACCAGTACCGTTGCTAACAGTGCCGGTGCTTCCGTGACAAGTCTGCCTACCGGGTACGCTGGGCCCGGCAGGCCAGACCTGCCAGGTGCCACGGCACCTGCAGACAGACTTGTAGTGCGGCAATCTGGAAAGGGTGGCAGTCCGTTCCTACCGGCACCCTTATTTCCAGACCACCACATTTGTAATGAGTCCCATAGGGTGCAACGGCCCATGAAACCATATTTCCAAACCACCACACTTGTAATGAGGCCCATATGTTACATATTTACCTATGAACTATCCCAACCAGCAATCCAAAGACATTTTAACAGCAGAGGGAAAGAAGAAGGAAGCACTGTGTATGGAGTAAACAAATACCAAAGAACTAGAACAGAACCAAACCACTTTAGCATACCAAATATTACAGAGGTGTTGAAGCCCCTCTGCCGAGAAAGCACATGGTGCAGATAACCTTTTATATGGGGTTACCCCCTTAGGAGGGTTTAGAACCATGTTTTAGCTCACTGCACCCTTCAAAGAGGAGCGTTTTCTGTTTGCATATAAGTCTGGTCCCACACAAAAGGGAAGTCCATCACCGAAATGGTAGGCAGCTGTCCTCTAAACAAAAGTAACCATCAGCAACCCCAGACACATGTTTTAGCCTTGTTGGGCTACATCAATAAGGTGAAGCTGAGCCTCTCTTAGGCGCAATGAGCAAGGGGCCCACGTCTGGATTATTCTTAGTTACGTAGGGTAATACCCCAAGTTTAACAAAATGTACAGAGGTGTGAGAACCCCTCTGCCGAGGATGAACATGGTTCAAATAACATGTTCTATGGGGTTTTCCCCACTCAGAAGGGTTTCCAGCCACATTTTAGGTCACTGCAGCTTTCCCAGAAGACGGATAACCAGCCGATGACCTTCCGTCAATTCAATATCATTCAACATCATGCATGCTCACTTGCGAGGATCTACAAGTCTCATCACTCTCACCACTACTCATCAACATTTGCATGATCCCACTCAGGAAACTCATCAAAGGACATGGAATCACATGCTACAACTATGTAGACGACACTCAGATCATCTAAAAAAGTCAACACCAGCAAATACATAGAACAAATCCTTAACTATTGTCTCTCACAAATAAATCGATGGATGAGCAGCAACAGCCAGGAACTGGACCCAGGCAAAATGGAAATAATGATCACACCAAATAAACTCCACGTCCAAAAGCACATGCCATAGACCACAGACATGGTAAACATCCCAGAAGTATCGAAGAAGTTAGAAATCTTGGAATTCTAATGGATAAGAACCTACCACTAGAACCCCATGTTAATACACAAGTGAAGAAATGCTTCTTACATCTACACACCATGAAACGGACATTGCCATTTCTCACCTCCCACGCAGAACACTTGCAATCATCTCTCTTGTCATGTCAAGAATAGATTACGCCAAAAGCATCTACCTGGGGATCCCAGAGTAGCTCCCCAGAAAGCTGCAACAGATACAACCTAGCAGCAAGACTCCTCCTCAGGCTCAGCAAGAGAGGACACATGATACATCATTAAGATCCCTACACTGGATACATGTCAAGAAAAGGATCCATATATAGAATTAAAATAACCCTGAGATCCACCAACAACGTGCGTCTGGAACCCAAACAATACCTAAGAATGAAATACGGGGAGATCATACTTTTCATCTCAACAACTTCCCAAGGACATGCACACGATAAAGGAACCTGTAACACCAATTAAAGCAAGACTGGCACAAGTAGCACCCTTTCTTACAGCTAACCCCACTAAAACTCTCCTCACTCCTGTAGAAACACCACTCACCGACCAAATACGACACCCACACAAGACTACCACAATATCACCAAATGGCAAAACTCCACACCTCCTCTAATGACTCACGCAACACGCTCAATGCCTGCTGCAGACACACAAATCCCCATACAGACTCAAACACCCATCACCATATACTGTGGGATGTTTTACCCATGCATCCAAGCCCTACCATAAAACTGTGCAGTACTGGCATGGAAAACATCATGATGGCCAGAACTCCCCAGAGAGTGCACAGGGAAAACATGAAGAAAAGGGTGCCACCCATGTTTGCCTATGTTGTGAGCACAGGAGGGCACTGCCTAAAACCACCATTGGGCTACATACACAGTAGCCTGAAACCATTGGGAATGGCAATGCTGATTGCCAAAAAGCAACTCAGAACTGTGGGGAATTCATTTTCTTAATCCCAAAAATGGTTGCAATACCGGTACTCACCACTATCAGAAAGCCAGCATTTTAAAACCACCAGACTTTTGTGTAAAACTGAACAAATGAAACAAAACCAGGCCAAGGAAAGACTTGCTAAGAGGTGGATACAATGTAAAACTATATTCTGAAATGACTTGAAGGAAGTAATTATTTATTGTATATGTAAAAATTTAAGTTTGATTTAAACTGGGAACAAAAAGTGACATTTAGCTGAAACCTGGCTTATTGAAACTGGATTCTGCCTGACATCTACCCCCGACAGGAGTTGAAGCCTGCTCAGCCACTCTTCCCAGGCCTAACTGCATCCTGCTGCCCCTTGCCAAAAGGAGTTGGCACTTCTCTGATTGAATTAAGGGAGGGGACCTGCAGCCTGCAGGAGGTTGAACAAAGCACTGTCCTGGGCTCAGGCAAATGTTATATTGGGGGGTCGTAAAGTGGCTTCCTCTTGGGAGAAGTGGGAGGAGAAGTGCCTCTGGGAGCCACCCGAGCTGGAGGCGGGGACAGGCAGAAGCTTCCCCCATGTGCTTTGGAACCTAAACCACACCCCTGTTTGACCAGGGCATAATTTTAAAAAGATAGATAACTCATAGTGTGCACTGGTCAAAATTATATAATTAATACCATTATTCCTGTGATTTTTCTGTGCACGTTTTAAGAGGCGTTAGGACCCTGTGGTGTATTCTGGGGGGTTGCTAGCGGAAAATAGGGTCTTACTCCAAATGTCTGCATGTTAAAAATCTGACACTTCATCAATTAATGTCCATACTCCTTGCGCACATGTGTGTACATGTTGGTAAATGTCCGATATTGGTAA
This sequence comes from Ambystoma mexicanum, assembly GCF_040938575.1. Taxonomy (NCBI): domain Eukaryota; kingdom Metazoa; phylum Chordata; class Amphibia; order Caudata; family Ambystomatidae; genus Ambystoma; species Ambystoma mexicanum. The sequence continues at coordinate 91,816,839 of NC_090935.1, read as the reverse complement.
ACCAGTCAAAGAGCGCAAAATGTTGTCATTTTTGAATGCAAGCCCCCAGGAAGATCAGAGGCGGACAAGCATGGACCATAAGGAATATATAATATGTACATGTAATGTCAACCACTTGGGTACATAGATAAATATGTATTTGGGTCAGAAATAGATTTGTGTGCAAATTGACCAGGGGAGGATCCTCTGACCCATAAACAGACCTCATCATGATGACAATCCATTTCCTTCCCCCAATCATGGGAGAGGGGAGAATTGGGCCAATGACAAGTAGAGAAGGGCAGGCTTAGCTATGCCCAGGCACACACCCATTTTCAAAACACATAAAAAGAGACTGCTGGGACAGGTAGGAACATTCAATTCCATTTGCTGCGGAGCATGCTGACCGTCGACTTCACATCCAGAGATCCAGACTTCAAATCCATCAATCTCCAGAACCTGTAGCAGAAATTAACTCCAGAATTTGTAGCAGAGAGGCCTGAATCCACCAGCTGAATCCTCTTCAGCAGGCCTAAAAACCAACCAAACTATTCAACAGCCGGGCGAGCTGTTTGAATTTTGCCAAGAATTTTTGCAAGAACATGTAGCAGTATCCAGAAAGCAGTGCTGTATCCGGAACCCGAGAGAACCACAAACCAGACCATTGTGAGCAGATCCGGTGCTTGACAGACCCAGAGAGCAGACCTGACCCAGATCGCTGTGAAGTGCCGAGACCAGAACCGGAGTCCAGTCCAAAACCTGACCAGATCCGTGGCGAGGCCCATTCCTGCCCAAAATATATTGTGAGTACCGCCAGAACTGGGCAGAACCCAATCTCTTAGTTAAAATAATCTAATCCAAACTATTTTAACCTAAGTAGAACTGCCTCCTAGAAATCGTGTCATCTGTCATTTTTAAAGCTGCACAACTGTCACCTGTCAATTCTGCAGCTGCAAGCTGTCACCTTTCATTTTGTGTTTTACTTTAAATCCGAAAATCTACCTTTATTAAATTGTCCGTATCTCTTGAACCGTTTGGGCTAGGAACGGAATTTAACTTCATCCCTATACTTTTTCCGTAATCGCGAGACACGCACTCGTGAAATTTACCGCGATTTGCGATTTGGCCCGATTTCTTCATCTGTAGAAATCAGCAGCTTTTTGCTTCTCTTTGCTAAAATTCGTTTGCAATCTGCTGATCATTCATAGAGTATTGTTAAAGTGAGCCTGAACTAATATAAAGTAGCCATCACCTACCCTGAACCTCTAGAGGGAATTAAAAGCAATTTTAGCACCTTTTCACTTCCTTGCAAACCACTTTAAAGTAATTCGCCTGTGTTTAAAACTCATCCCTGTTTTCTCTAAGCTTGCTGGGGGAACTGGAACTGTGTATTGCATTATAAAGTGTGATTTGTTGGGATTCTTGAAGACTGTGTGCTCTCCTTCCATTTCTTGTATTGCATAGGGGGGGAGTGAATTGTCAAAAGAAAAAGTGATCATATTACCTTTTGCTAAAATCATAACAAGTTATTTCTGTACTGCATTTTATTCCACCTTGCGTTTCCTTGAAACCATCAAGCATTTTCAGCTACCTCATCCTCTACACTACTCTTAAGTAACCAAATCAGTGTACCCCTGTAACATTATCCATTGTTGATCACGGTCGTATTCTGAAGTGTGATATCAGTTATCAATTTATTTATAAAGTGAGATAGATATATATTGTTGAATTGTCCAAATAAACCTTTTACATTTGCAAAACAAACCTACTTCTTGGCTCAGTGGGGTCAGGAGAAGTATAAGAGGGGGGTTTTATACAAGGGTTGTCATCCAGAGTACTGAACTGGATATAAAAATACATCAATAAGGGTTTTCCTCAGCATCCCAGACTAGGCATTGACTTAGCTGTACTGTTGATTGAATATCGCTTACAATACCAACTGGAAGCAAACCCACGCCCAATGACCATTTTTTCTGTTTTGAAACTTTCAACAAAACAGCAAAGCACTTTTGCACACTGCCTTTTCTCCCACTAACAAACCCACCCATCCCTTCTTTCTTTCCAGAGCCGCCTGAGCTCCTTGAGACCATGACGTGGCAGCAGTGTGCTGTGCAAATCACATTAACATACCATAACGCCCCTCAAAGGAAGCCACCCAGATGATTATTAAGTGATCATTCCTTTCAGGGGTCAGCAACCTGTGGCTCTTCTGAAGTTTGGACTACAACTCTCATGATCCTTCTCCATTGACTATGCTGGCTAGAGCTGATGGGAGTTGTAGTCCAAAACATCTGGATAGCCAAACATTGCAAACCTCTGCTTTAGATGCTTGTAGTAATTTCACCAATGCTGCTTTTCTGGGAGTACATCTCTTTTTTCTTCTTCTGGGATCTCTGACAGGCCCTATGACTGCTGTCAAAGCTTGTTATTTAACATCTGGTGCATCACAGCTCTACTTTCAATCTGTATATCTGGCATCTCAAATGTGCAGTATATCTTGCCAAAATGGGCTGCTAACTGTGTTGGCAAATTCTTTTTTTATAATTATAATAATAATTTTTACATGAAATCAATAACATTGCTGTCGTTTCCCTAGAGGGAGGGGTGCAAAATCGCTGCCTGGCACTGCATTGTTTGTAGAAGTGGGCATTCATCTAGTTGCTTGTACCAATAGAGAGAGAATTGACACAGCCTCTGGTAGAGTAAGAGAGAAAAGATACAGGCTGCCCAAGCAACAGCCCACACCGCTTAGGTTATTCGGCTCCACTACCAATACTAAATTGGATCGTACAGGATGGGGATCCTGAATTAAATACCAGTTTGCAGTGAAAATGATAGGGTGAAGAAAGTATCTGAGGGGCTGCATCCTGATTGAGTGAAAGGTGGGTTTCTTGTTAGCCTAAGAAGGGCAGTAAGGCGAAAGAATGGACCAATAGCAAGGTTAGATCATCTGTCGCTTCAGGAATAGGGCAGGATTGAATGTCAGGGAAAACTCAGTAGTAGTGCAGAGAGTTTTTTTAAAATTTAAAATAGGTCGTGTGTGTTCTCCAAATGCTGTACAGGAACAATTATTCTCCTGCATTTGTGGTTTATGAAAAAAGCGACAGTCCGGAACAAATGCCAGTAAAATGTCTGGTAATACCGGCTCTGTTATTTTTTCTGTACCAGCTCACTCTGAGTCTGCCGGTAGCGGCAGGGAACTACCGGTAGGCCTGACCTGCCGGTAGTTTCGGCAGATAATTCACTGGATCACCAGCACCGTTAACAGTGGTGCCGGTATTCAGGGGTTCCCATCCCATGGAGCACTATGGAGCTCCATGGAATGGGAACTGAACCGCTGTTGCCCATAATATCCTGGCAACATCGTAATATCGGGTGCCTGTACCAGTAAGAGGAGTTTGCCGGTAACCCGCCGGTTGCACAGGCGGGGCACCAGCAAACTCCTAATGAGGCCCCCTTTTACTGCAGTTTCCTGTAAAGAGAAGAGAGTATTCTTTGGAATGTCTTCAAATATTCCTGACCAACAGGGCAGCCAAGAACAGAAATGGAAAGGTGGCATTGGTCTATTAACTGGGGTACCTTTAAATACCTTTAAATACAAAATACAGTAAAAATGGAGTTCAGAGGGGACAAGGCCATTTCATATTCACACACCAGCATGTGTGACTGAGCCCTTCATCCTTCCAATGTCAACGCATTGAACATAAATATATTGTATCGTCTCACCGCTGTGAAATACTGGGATATCTACATGTAGAAGAAACATAGTCACTCTGTGCAATAACAGCTATGAAGTGCGCTTTGTCTGGCAGAATGATCCAGGCACATTCTGGTCTCAGGATCCTAAATCATCCAACATTTAGAACCTGAGGGTATCATGGCAACCCACAAAACGATTATCAATATTGAATGAAACCTTTTGGATTTGTATTCATTTAGTAGTAAGGAGAGCATTTCTACACGTACTGTCATACATTGGAGATAGAACTGATAGCGCAAGCAGTCCCTAATCAGGGTGCTTCTGGATTAGGTCCTCAGTCCTACAGGACATGGTATCTCATAGCTGTTTAGGATCAGGAACACTAGACCTCTCCAAGCCCTGTCGGTCCAGGCAGCCTACACTCTTTTAGATCAGTGTATGTGTCTCTGCCTACGACGCAGTATGTGCCACACTTGCTCTTTGTGATAATGAGCAAGTTACATTAGATTATTTTTTATGAGCATCCACTTCTTTTACTTTATAAATTCCTTGAAGCAAGCCATGTGGGCATCAGCTGGCAAATGGAACATGTTGCATGCAGACTGAGCTCATAGCCTTGGAAATGGTCAACACTGATTCATTGCGCTTCATGCCCATAAAGGCTAGGACACTCGGGAGGAATTGGAACCAAGTATGGGGTCAGTTTTTCACAGTATATACACAATGACATTAAGTGTCACTGGAGGTTGTGATGGGGTCAGGTAGGGAGGATGGGGAAGAGGGCATGGGGAGTGCCCTATTTAGTAAGTAAGTGAAGTTTACGCCAAGCTTTGAAGAGATGGGCTGTTATGAGCAGATGGTTCCAAGTGAGTAGGAAGAAAGAGCGGAAGCGAGAGGAGGCCCAGAGAGGGTATGGGACAGGGTATGGGACGTTGATATTGAGTGCAGAAGATGTTCGGAGGGATACAACCAGACAGGTACTAAGTAGTAAGACCATTAATAGCTTTGTAGACTAGGAGAAGGAGCTTGAAAAGGAGTTGTGCATGGAGAGCCATCGAGCATGTTGTCAGCAGTGGGGGAGGGCCTGGGTAGGTTGTGGAGAGTGCAGGTAGCAACATTAAGGACTTTGTCTAGAGGGAAATAGAAGTAGATAGGAAGACCAAGGAGTAGGCTTTTGCAGAGTGGTTAGTAAGAACATGACGTCATTATCAAATGTTGAGGCAGTTAATGCCAGCAGCAGAGGCAGTTGTAGTGATGCATTGTTGCAGTCTTGGGTCGCTATCAAAGAGGACCCCAAGATTGTGAGCCTTGGGTGAGGGAGCAAGATGGTCAGGTGGGAAGGAGATAGGAGATTTCAGGGGAGGGATTGCATTGGAAAATGGGATAAAGAATGACTTCCCTTATTGAAGAGTTAAGTATGAGACAGCAAAGAGCCATCCAGTGACAAATTGCAGTGGGACTGCTTGTAATCCGTGTTGAGATGGCTCAGGTGAAGGAGGGACATGAGAACACTATTTGAGAATTAACAGCAATAAGGTGATAGTGAAAGTCAGATGTCTTCCTAAGGTAAAGGTATATAGGGTGCTGGGCAGAGGTCTACCTCACTGAACCTTGGGAGGATGCCGAAGGGGAGAGGAGGAGGGGAGAGGGTTGTGAGGTCAAGAGATTTTAAAGGATCAACTTTCCAGGTAGGAGGTGCTGCAGGCAAGAGCAGATTTGAGGAGCGAGGACTGGTTGACAGTTTCAAAGTGGCAGTAAGGTCCAAGATGGTGAGCATAGAAGAGCGTTTGGAGTGGTGAGCATTAGAGAGAGAGTTGGAGACATGCATGAGGGTTCTTCAAAAAGGGTAAGACAGTTGCAAATGTGAAGGAGGCAGGGACTAGTCCATTGGTATTCTTCTGGTAAATCTGCCAGAATAACGCCAAACGGAATTACAGTTTCTGCCACTTCGTCCAGTGGATTTACCGCCGGATTATAAGCAGTGGTATGAAGTGTAAGTCCCAATTTCTTTCAGTCCATAGGACTCCATGGGAATTCGTCGGAATGGCCATTGACATCATGCATGAAACCCAGCTGCATTGGCAAAAGAATGGTATATACACTAGCCGTCTCAAACATTCTAATGCGCATTTCTGTCTCTCTGCAGGTCCGCAGGGCAGGCTTTTGACCTGATTGGCACACAGGACCATACAGATGAAGGTATGCATTTCTTTGTTAATGTCATGAGTCTACTTTGCATATAGCTCAGCGATTTAAAGGCATTCAGATTACCCCCACCTTTTGCATAGGGTAAAATACCACTGGTGACCTATAAACCACTAGAACTTCCGTGAGGACTAATGGGCTTGGTAAACTCCTTATTCTCCTTTACAAAACCTTTTGTAACTGCTATAGCCAACACGCCTAAGTGTTGCTACTGATCTTGATTCATAGATACACCCCTTTGGATTCATAGAGAGCAATAGGCTATATCTCTTTATCTTATTTTTTTCATTCAAGGCTAGTACTAAGAGACCAACTTTGGCCGGTTACCATGTTTTCATCGCAATTTGCTACGGCTGTGTTCACTGTTGTGTTTTCACACCAGCTATTTTGGAGGTTTCATTCAAGGCTAGTACTGAGAGACCAACTTTGGCCGGTTACCGTGTTTTCATCGCAGCAAATTTTGCCACGGCTGTTTTCACTGTTGTTTTTTCACACCGGCCGTTTTGTCATTTTTGGTGTTTTTTTTTACAAATATATGTATCGTGTGTTTGGGTAGGGGTCTTGGGGGTAGTTGGTTAGGTGGTGTGGGTGGGATATAGTAGGAGGTTTGGGGGGACGCATGCTTGAAACCTCATATGAGGATTCAGTGATGGAGTGTCTTGTTACTTTGTCTCTCCGATTTCAATTGTTTGAAAAGTTTGGATACTAATTGGTGAGTGGGAATCTAAATCTGCTTACCATCGCTTTGGTTCATTATTTAATTAGGGTCCACGCTCTTTTAATAGAAAATGTGTATCTATAACTGTCTAATTATGTAACAATCTTTTAGCAGAGATCGCATTTCTTTTATTATGCTTTTATGTGGTCACGTGTCTATTGAATTATATGAATTTTATCCTGTTCGTATGTCATAGTTTTCTATTTTGCATCTTAGTGTAAAAGTTTAAATAAACTGTAAACACAAAAAAAGAAATAAAAATACTCATATGATACACTCAACGCATTACTAATAATGAGTCAAGGTTTGTCTGGTTTAGGACTAACCAACCAAACAGAAATGTACTACTTTTGCTGGTGTGGTCAGTGGTAAACCAAATCTAATCAAAGATATATGGCCAACATTATTGCTGAAATATTGGAAAATAATGTAAAGCTCAAGACTTCTCAACTAAGCATTCATATTTGAAGTCACTGTTAGTCTGGTTGTTGTAGGGAATGTGTCAGGAGGATTGAGTTTCTTTGACTTCTCTCCACAGGCGTCTGGCCGCTGGCAGGAACTGAGAGTGGAGAAAGGCTGACGGGGCAGGAGGATTTCAGCGTTCTCTCGGTGCCACTGAGTTTGACTGATCAGAAGCCCATACCCGATCCCATACGCTTCACAGGACCAGACCCACTTGGGACTTCCACTTTGATCAATGATAAGACAGGTAATACTTTTGTCTTTTATATTTGAAGATTTTACCCAATTTACATGCAAACAAATGAAGCTCACTCTTCGTCTTTAAGACCTTGGAGAAAGGGTGCCCAGATGCGCCAGTACTGGGCCTTGAAGTGCCATATCTAGGAGTAATGAGAGCCCTTCAGTTTGCTCTTTGAAAGTTCACGGTATTTGTTGTTAAACACCCTAATTGACCTTTTGTCCTAATTGACCTATTATAGTGGTCCTAATTGACCTTCTGCACAATTGACCTTTATATAATTTTAGTTATTTTATATGTGTATTGGGTTGGTTTTGGATTATAAACAATATAAATGGATTGGGTGGGTGAATTGCTGTTTTTTTAATTGGGTGTTGTTGTGGGGGGTTTCCCCCCGCATATATGTCCTAATTGTCCTTTTAAATTAGATAAATTCTCCCGAGATCAATTCTCCCGAGCTCAATTGTGAAAAGGTCAATTAGTATACATCCTTGTTATTTCAACGTTGGACCACTAGTCAACAACTAACGAAAGCAAAGAGAGATGTTCCTTAGAAGCAGCTAACACAATAATCCAACCAAAGCAAAATGGACAGCACAGGTTGAGTCATTAATGCACTGTTAACCGATGTCAGAGAAGACTACCCACCTTTTGGTTAATGCAGACCTGAAATATGTGGTAAACTATGCCTTAGGGGGACACGTTCCCCTGCTTCCAGATGTAGGTTGCCTCAGAATCTGGAAAATGGTAGAAGGGACACCAAAGAGGTGGTGGATGCAACGACCTGACCATTGTGTCAGCGGGATATCAGGCGCATCCTGGCCGTCAGGAGCGGCAATGGTTGAAGGTGGCCAAGCACTTTCTAGGGGCTTAACCATCTAGTGAATGTATTCGTTCATATTTACACTGAATGCTTTGGGCCAGTAACTCCATATACCATTCTTCGTCTTCATCATCTCATAATATACCATTTAAACTAGGGCTGTACCGAATAGCATATTTAGTACTCCGCCGAATACTGAATAGTTTGTCAACTATTCGGCCGAAGCCGAATAGTTGCTTTATTTAATAAATCATGCTCCAAAATTAAAAAAACACACGTATTAAAAAGAAAAACTAAAGCACCATTTTCAATGCATTCTATACTTTTATTTCTCTTCATTGTAATGGATGTAGCATCTTTATTTAAAATATAAAAGCCAGAAATAAAGCAGATTTAACCAAAATGAAGGGACCAAATGTACAGAAGATTGTTGCATATTCAGTGCCAGTTAAAGTAGGAGGCTTCACAAATGCAAAAGGACTGCCTTTGTGAATCAGATGCATTGCATTCTCTATCCAGTTGCAAAATCGATGTGGTCGAGTTTTGAAACTTCTTTGCAGCTCACATAGAAATGTATAAAATGGTTCATATTGGCTCATGCAGGACACAAGTCAAGAGGAAATCTGAAATGCGTGAACTCCATCTCACAACTATTCACCCCACCCAAACAAATGCTGCTCACTTTTCATTTATCCTAGCCACTCTTTCTCGCCAATACACAAACATATGCAACTTATAATTTCCTGATAAGATATCAGATAATGTTAAACTCAGGACTCAAGTCCTTTATAAAGAAAAGGGGGGACTATGACTGTGAGGTGGGACCCGGAGTGGAAGGGGTAGCGGGACTCCGCAGGGTCGCGGCAGCGGGCCACGATACGGAGAGCGCAGCCCCATCCCACCTGTCCTTCCCGGGACTCCACAGGATCGCGGCACCAGGCCGCGAGACGGAAAGCGCGGCCCCCTCCCGCCCAGCCTTACCTGAACCCGCCAGGGGTGACGTCGAGGCTTACAGCCCGGTGTCCGGGCTGGTGGCGGCGAACCCGCGGGAAATGCGGGTAGTCGCGGATAGCCGACCCGCACGGCCCGCCGAGCGTCTCTCACCGCCGGGAAGGGAGCGGAGTGAGAGACGGCTTGCTCGATGAGGCGGTCCGCTTTGGAGCAGCCGGATGCACGAGCCCACATGGCAGGAGGGAGAGTCTTCCCGGGGGTGGGGGGCTCACGGGACGGAGTTGCCTGGGAACCGGTCTCTCCTGACAGGCAGTGGAATCAGGCGCTTTGGAAGGAAACGGCAGCCTTTAAAGGTTGCGGGACATGGCAATGCCAGCCAATGGGAAGCCAGATTGACAGGGGAGGTTTCCATTGGGGGGGGAAGTAAGTCACTCACATCACATAAAAGCCCGGGAACTAATCCACCGGTTGTTGTTGATTTTCCTAGTCATACGGAGAGGACGAGGAGAGAAGGAACAACTGGTGGGCCTATCCGGACACCAAGGAGGCTTAGGAGGGTTAAGTCACGTCCCTGGAAGGCTGCCTAAGAGTGAAGTAACTCTCAAGGAGTTCATGGACTATACTTTCTTTGGTTAAAGTCACAAGAATAAAGTATAATTTCAGCAACCCCAACCTGGTCCGGGTCTTGATTTCTACATTGGCAACGAAGGTGGGGTATCCGACAACGCGAGGGAGAACCTAATTAAAACCCTGACGGATGGCCAACAGCAGTTGCAGCAATTAATACAGCTGCAAACGCAACAGGCAGTGGCTGACCGCCAGGCATTCCAGCAAGCCATCCAATTACAGGGCACCCTACAGACCACGGCCCAGGACAAACAACATGAGAATATTACCAAGCTCACACATGCAGTGGCCAGCACGAGGAACCAACCCATGGTGCCGTCCACCCTGCTCCAGAAGTATAAGGAGGGGGAGGATCCAGCCTTTTTCTTCACAAGTTTCGAGAGGATTGCGAGAAATGCGCAATGGCCGCCTGAGCGCTGGGGACAGTATGTTGCTCCCCTGTTATCTGGAGTAATGCAGGGTGCATATCAGGCTGTGAATCCCAATGGTAACACTCCATATGGGGAAATCAAGGCAGCCGTACTGGACCGTCTAGGCCTGGATGAGGAGTCCTATCGCATTCAGCTAAGGGACACCAAGTTAAGAAGCGGAGAGAGTCCCAGGCAGTTATATTACCGCATTAAAGATCTGACAGAGAAATGGATGCAGTCCCCCACACCAGCCAACCAACCCCTCCTGGATAAGATAATACTGGAACAGTTCATAGAAGCCTTGCCTGGCCCAATGCAAAGATGGGTTAGGCAACACCACAGGCCTACATTGGCGGAAGCCGTGGACATTGCGTCGGCTTACCAAAAGGCTGGGTATAGTCGCTTCCCCTCAACAAGTGTACCAGGAAGGATGACCTCGCCAAGCATTGAACATCAGGTACAAAAAGGCCCAAAAGTGGCACACACCAGATGGAGGCAACCAGAGAAGGTTTTCAGGAAACCAGAAGAAAGGAAGACTGGATACGAGGAGAAACAGGCACCCATAATCCCGGGATTTCGACAGCCCCAGTGCTTTGAGTGCAGTGAATGGGGCCACATTGCCCGATTCTGCCCCAGAAGGAAGATCACAGAGCCTATGGAAATTGGCTACATGAAGCCACATCCGGAAGTACGTAGCCCGGGTCCATACATTGTGGATATAAGGGTGGATGGACGACCTACTCGGGCGCTGCTGGATAGCGGGAGTAGACAAACAACCATATCTGCCACCGTGAGTAATACCACTAATTTACCTAACATTTCTATTCCGATAAAGTGTATACATGGGGACGTAAAAACATACCCGATGAGGGAGATACAGATAGAGGTGAATCATGAAACCACTCGGTTAAAGGCTGCCGTCCTTCCTGCCCTACCCACCCCAGTGGTCCTGGGAACAGACCTGCCTCACTTTGATAAAGCACTAGATGAAGAAAGAGCGAGGAGTAACAGAACCACAAACGTAGGTGACTCTAGAAACCCTCCCGGACATAAAAGACGGAATAGACTAGAGTGGTGCCAAGCCAGTTACATGACCCGACCCATTAACTGGAAACCCGAGGATCATGAGGACTCCCTGAGGGGGGAAACCCTAACTGATCCCACTCTTCGGGTAGCCCGTGAGAGAGCGGCCAATGAGAAATATCCAGCCGTAACGAAAGGACCTGGCTTTCTGTTCCGTCACGGACTATTGTACCGAAAATATAAGGCGGACGATGGGAATGTAAAGGAACAACTGGTATTACCAAAACCTCATAGAATGGTCATAATGCAGCTGGCACACAACCACCCCATGTGGCGGACATATGGCCTCCCTGAAAACGCAGCAGAACATCCTGAGACGGTTCTACTGGCCAGGCATATACGGTGAAGTAGCTCAGTTCTGTAAAGCGTGTCCCACTTGCCAGCTAACAAGTGGCGTCTTACCAGCAAAAGCCCCTTTGCAGAAGATGCCCCTTATTAGTTCCTTTTCAGCAGATAGGCATGGACATCGTTGGACCAATAGAACCCGCGTCCCGGGGATACAAGTATCTACTAGTCATTGTTGACTATGCTACGCGGTATCCAGAGGCATTTCCCTTGAAGGGAACATCAGCCCGACAACTATGCGATCAGCTCATTCCCTTCTTTGCAAGAGTGGGGTTACCCTCGGAAGTTATCACCGACCAAGGGACCATTTTTATGTCCACCTTACTTCGGCAGGTATGCGAAAGACTGCAGATTCATCAGTTACGCACCTTGGTATACAATCCCCAGACTGATGGCCTTGTCGAAAGGTACAACAAGACGATCAAGAAAATGATACGGAGAGTAACCGGGCCAGATGGGAAGAACTGGGACCGCATATTGCCCTTGGTCTTGATGGTATTACGCGACACCCCACAGTCGTCTACCGGCTTTTCTACATTTGAGCTCCTTTTCGGAAGACAACCCCGAACCATCCTGGATCTTGTAAAAGAAGAATGGGAGACTTCGGATGAGATCTCTTTAACAGAGTACACCGAAGAGTTGAAGGAACATCTGACAGCACTCCGCTCGATGGCCGAGACGAATCTGGAACACGCACAGACAAACCAGGAGAAAAACTATAACAAAGGAAGTCGGATGAGAACCTTCCGAATAGGAGACCAAGTACTAATCCTACTACCCACCAGTACTAAAAAACTATTGGCCAGATGGAGAGGTCCTTATGAAGTTAAGGAGGTACTCAGCCCTGTGACGTATCGGATCCACCAACCCGATTGAACCACACCAGACAAGGTGTACCATGTGAACCTGCTAAAGGCATGGACTGCGCCTGTATTAGCAGCCACAATGGATACCGGTGAGGATACCTCAGAACAGAATTTGAATCGTGAACAGGGCAAGCTGGAAGACATGCAATGGGGAACCATCTTGACTCCTTCCATGAAGTCTGAACTTTTGACCAGACTGTCACCCTTTGGAGACGCGTTCTCGGCCTTACCAGGGAGAACAGATTTAATCGAACATGAGATCAAAACCGATCACGAACGGATTGTTAGGCTAAGGCCCTATCGTATTCCAGAAGCAAGAAGGCTGGTTATCCGAAACGAAGTGGAAGATATGCTCCGCATGGATATAATCGAATCATCAGTCAGCCCATGGTCCTCCCCGATAGTGTTGGTACCAAAGCCCGACGGTACAATTAGGTTTGTATGGATTACCGACAATTAAATTCGATTTCCAGTTACGAAGCATATCCTATGCCACGAATGGACGAGCTGTTGGAAAGGCTCGGATCCGCCAATTTCCTAAGTACGCTAGACCTAACCAAAGGCTACTGGCAGATCCCCTTGAAATCCACGGACCGGGAAAAGACTGCCTTTACAACTCCCCAAGGTCTATATCAATTCAAGGTTTTGCCATTCGGTCTACACGGTGCACCAGCCACCTTCCAGAGACTGATGGATGTCGTACTACGTCCCCATGAGAATTATGCTGCGGCTTACTTAGACGACATCATCATGTATAGCACGACCTGGATGGACCATTTACACCACTTGGAACAGGTGGTGTCTGAGTTATTTAAGGCAGGCCTACACATTAATCCGTAGAAAACGGTGATAGGGGCACACGAGACGAAATATCTGGGACACCTGGTAGGCGGAGGCACGTTACGACCCCAATTCTCGAAGATCAGGGCCATTCACGAGATTCCTACTCCATCCACGAAGAAACAGATCCGTGCCTTTTTGGGTTTCATAGGCTACTACCGTAGATTTATCCCAGATTTCTCCTCGGTAGCAGCTCCACTAACTGACGCTTTGAGGAACAAAGGGTCTCCCGATTTGACCAAGAACACCGCTGCTTTGGAAGCTATCGATGTCCTGAAGCAGAGGATCACTTCGAACCCAGTACTTTGGTGCCCTGACTTCCATAGCCAATTTTTTCTTCAGACGGACGCGTCGAATCAGGGACTGGGAGCAGTGCTTTCGCAGGAACAGGAAGGCGAACTTCAACCCGTCTGTTTCGTGAGCAGGAAGCTCGTACTACACGAGGAGGCCTATTCCACTATTGAGAAGGAGTGTTTGGCCATCAAGTGGGCGGTGGAGACCCTCAGATATTATCTCTTGGGTCGCTGCTTTACGTTGTATACCGACCATGCCCCCTTACAGTGGCTCGCAAGACATAAGGATACCAATCAGCGAGTGCTTAGATGGTTCCTGTTTCTGCAACCGTTCGATTTCCTTACCTTACACAAACCTGCGGGTTTCCAGCTGTTGGCTGACTATCTGTCCAGGAATGCTCCCTTGCCCAATCGGCCAGGGTTTGTGATGGGGAGATGTGAGGTGGGACCCGGAGTGGAAGGGGTAGCGGGAGGGGTAGCGGGACTCCGTGGGGTCGCGGCAGCAGGCAACGATACGGAGAGCGCAGCCCCATCCCACCTGTCCTTCCCGGGACTCCACAGGATCGCGGCAGCGGGCCGCGAGACGGAAAGTGCGGCCCCCTCCCGCCCAACCTTACCTGAACCCACCAGGGGTGACGTTGAGGCTTACAGCCCGGGGTCCGGGCTGGTGGCGGCGAACCCGCGGGAAACACGGCCCGCCGAGCGTCTCTCACCGCCGGGAAGGGAGCGGAGGGAGAGACGGCTTGCTCGACGAGGCGGTCCGCTCCGGAGCAGCCGGATGCACGAGCCCACATGGCAGGAGGGAGAGTCTTCCAAGGGGAGGGGGGGCTCACGGGACAGAGCTGCCTGGGAACAGGTCTCTCCTGACAGGCAGTGGAATCAGGCGCTTTGGAAGGAAACGGCAGCCTTTAAAGGAGGCGGGACATGGCAATACCAGCCAATGGGAAGCCAGATTGACAGGGGAGGTTTCCATTGGGGGGGAAGTAAGTCACATAAAAGCCCGGGAACTAATCCACCGGTTGTTGTTGATTTTCCTAGTCAGACGGAGAGGACGAGGAGAATAGGAACAACTGGTGGGCCTATCCGGACACCAAGGAGGCTTAGGAGGGTTAAGTCACGTCCCTGGAAGGCTGCCTAAGAGTGAAGTAACTCTCAAGGAGTTCATGGACTATACTTTCTTTGGTTAAAGTCACAAGAATAAAGTATAATTTCAGCAACCCCAACCTGGTCCGGGTCTTGATTTCTACAATGACGTACGCAATGGAAAGTGACATGACATGAACTGAAAGCATCAATGCACATTTCTTTCAGTTTGTTTTTTCTAACTGAAAAAAGTGCACAGTGCATATAAAAATTCACCAAAAGAAAAGATGTTCCTGTATTGTTGAAGTCTAAGTATAAAAGATGAGCACCTTTTTTGTCTAAGAATCTGTAACAAAACATGCCCTAAAGAGCAGATTACAATATAAGGTACTTTTCAGCTGTGTGATAGCAATTTGTCTGGTCTTTTGACTAAGTGGCTCATCTAATTCTATTCAGTTTTGCAAACTGAAGTCTATATTTGCCTTTCTGAGTTCATTTTGCATTGTATTCAAATGAGAATGTCAAAGTATTCGGCAAGAACCGAATAGCTAGAAACTATTCGTCCGGAGCCGAATAGCTTATTTTCAGCCGGAATTCGGCCGAATACTAACTCGAAGCCGAAGTTCGGTACACCCCTAGTTCAAACGGGCAAGAACGCGGGCACAGTCACATGCCTTAAGGTTAATAATGTTTTCTCCGTGGCACGCTCACCTCTGTAGGTTGCCCCTGCTTGCTTACATATTTCCCTGCACCGATGGATGCAGATGTTTGGTTGAAAATAAAAATACTTTATTAGTCTTCTGATGTCTTTATAGGTTCTTCTTTTGCTCAGATACATTCATGTACATTCATGAGCAAAGAGAGCTGCCCTAGGGAATTCGATCTCCAATATATAACCCAGAGACAGAGAAGGTAGCGCAGTACTTGCCCATGCAGGAACCAGACACTGAGAGAGAACTCCAATTCCTCCTCACACTAAAGAATGACCTGAGCATAGGAAAACCAGTGTTGTCCTTAGAACTGCAACCAATGGAGAAGAGAGAGTGCCTTGCACCACTCCCTCCACTGGAAGCAATGGGAGAAACACCCAATTAAATGATATGGTAGGTGAAACAGTGTTGCAATCTCCCCACGTCGCAAGAGGAATGATCAGCGCCTAGACTGCCATGATGTGTATACGAAGCAGGCAAAATTACCCCTGAATACTAAGAAGAAAGAGGTGTGGGAACAGAGGGAAAGGACAAGCCTAATACCTTTGGAGAACAATTTATGACGTTTGGGAGGTACAAGCATGTGGCGAGGTTTCAAGGCTCTAAGAGAAGCAAAAACAAGGGGGAGGAGACCGAATAGGAGGTGCCAAAGAGGTCCCATTAGGTACAAGACTGGTGAGAATCAGTAGGAAGAGGGTGAAGAAGGGATGACAGCTGCAAGAGCCAGGACCCTGATGCTGGAGGTGGAGAGATATAAACCTAGAGAGAAAGTGAGATTTCCTCACTCATGTTGGTTGTTCTGGAGAGTTTGTTTACCATAACCCGTTCCCAGAAGTGACCTTTGCCCAGGCCTAGTGTGCAATCTCGCGAGGGACCCTGGAGATGAGGATGTGAAGAAGAGGGTCTGAGACCGCAATGCAAGGAGGTTAGAAAGAAGTGCAGTGGGCACTGTAAAAAAAAACAAGTCTGTGAGTGTCTGAGCAATACGACACACCCGAAAGGGACTCCCAGGGTGGAAAACCTGCTACAAAGCAGAGACTTAAAAGTTTGAGAGCGAAGAAGAAGCCACCTTTTTCATGTATCATTTTACACTGCTTTTCCCTAGCTTGGCCCGTTCTGTAGCTATCCCTAATAAACCTGTGTTCTTTTGGTATGCAGCTCACCATCTGGTTTATGCTGATGCACTCAGTTTTGTGACAGTTTACTAACCAGTTTCCACCATGACAGTATATTTGTGTTGAATGGGATTTTATCCTTTTTCTGATGGTGATAATGGTGGCTCCATTTACGCCTTTGTTTTCCTGCCCTTTCAGTTTGGTCTTTAATGAGGTGATTTTCCTGGTTGCTTTCAAAGCTTAGCTCTTACTGTCAAACCTCCCTGACTCATTTTCGCCTCAGAAAAGTAACCTGGAGCGTGAGGCTGTCCTTTCATCCCAAGGTTGTGTCAGACTTTTTAGTTTCCCAGAAGATCCACCGTCTAAGTCTCTTACCCTTCACTTTGTGCTTCTAATATGGGTTAAACGTTTCTTTGTCTGGACCCCAAGGGGAATTTCAATCACTGCATTTCTTTGACAAGGCTCTCGGTTGGGTGCCCACCCATTTCTCGGCTTGGCCTGTGCTGAGTCTGGCTGCGTTCTAACCAAACTGACCCTGTCCAGGTGGATTGTTCTCTGCGTCTCTGAATGCTATGATCTGGCCAAAAAGAAAGCGCTTGCATTGCTTAGGCATCATTCTATCAGAGGCCTGGTGGCACCCAATTCGCTGCAGAAGGGTGTCCCTGCTGTTGGCATCTGTCAGGTGGCTACATGGTCATCCTTTCACACATCAAACAAGGCATTATTCCTGTGGCGTGGTCAGGATGTTTGCACTGGTGTTTCTGTGTTTCATGAGTTTCCTGGTGTTGGGCCCTTGCCCTCCTCTCCCCTCCAGATTCCCTACAGTTTTGGGAGTCTTTCTAAGATGAGGAATGTGCAGGAAGAAATCCACTAAAAGAACAAATGACTTATCTTCGCTAATGTTTTTTTATAGTGGATTAATCCTAGTACCCATTACATAATTCTCATAACCTGTGACAGATCTGGGCTGCCTCTCTGTGCAGAGAAAACAGGGCAAATCGAAGATCACGGTTTATAGCTAGCAGCATATATACCACCCATAACGTCACAACTTGAGTCACAGGGGTCAAAAATACTGAGTGGAGCTGCATCACCCCTTGGTAGCTGAAAACATTTGTGAAGCTAGACTTGCAAGCCTAGCTTAACTTGCAACTTGTTGTTATTTCTAAAATAATACACCTGAGTGAAGGTTCTATGATGCTGTACTAACTACAATTGTTTCGTCATTTCGCAAAAACATCTTGCGTACTTTGCACAGATGGACCCTGAACATCGTTGGATAGCATTGGCCGCTACTAAATCCATGAGTATTAGTTTAACCACCATACATTTTTTGGCCACTTTGAAAATGGAATGAATGGCATTTTATCGATCTGCACAGATGCGCTTTAAATCAATTTAAATTATCTTTGAAAGTGTTCTCCAAGTGTTTGTAGATTGTATTCTTGTGATTTTTTGTGATGAGTTTTTTTATGGATATTTGTTGGTGTAAAAATTGAAAACCGAAAATTGTAATTGTATATGTAAAAATCGCTTTTTTTATTCATTGTTAATTGAATGATTGACAATTGTTTTTGCCACTTTTTTATATCGAACAGCTCTTTTTTATATTCACTTTTCTCCCACCCTTTTACCCTTCATGGGTGACTTCACCCTCTTCCTCAGCATTGCCCTCCCCATTCTTACCATCCCCTTTAACTCTTACCCCTAAAAATCTTGCGCGATTTGGTGGGGTAAGGGGGGTGCATTTCAGAATTTGTTAATTCCAAGCTCTGCTCAGGATGTTCAGCATTCCCCCATTTGGAAAAATCTGTTAGTAGGACTAGGGCATTTCGCGAATGACATTTAATTTGTTTGTGTGTTTTATCTGATCCTAGTGTGCTTGGTCGCTGTGTGGGCTTCTATGCAGTGCTAATCAATCAGAAAGAAAAAATCATATGGACATTTTAAATGGTATTTCCAACAGGGCTCTTTTCTACCTATTTAAGATTTAATTTGTCTATGGACTTAAGTGGGGGAAAAGTATTTCAACTATAAAAGAGTAAAATGTCCTGCTTGGCATCTCAAACATCGATTATTAATCGAAGGTTTGGACAGTCTTCCCTCTTGGCGATACTTGAATATTGTAAAGTAAAAGTAGTTCCTATTGTTATATATGGAGCAGAAACAAAGCTACATCTTTCTGAATTACGGCGGGGGACTCTAGAAGATATTTCTTGGGTGTGGGTACTCCATCTGCTGCAGGGATTGCCTAACTGTATATTGAGATATGAGCGAGGCCTCGTGTCATTAGAAGTCCTGGCACATAAGCAGAGGTTGAACCTTCTAGGCAAGATTGTGAATGCCCGGGCAGACTCAACATGGTGTTCCTTTAAAAATCGTAGCATTCTAAGATCAAACCAGAGTTTGAATGAATAGTTCCATAAGTAGTCACACTGGAATCAATTGGGGCGATCTGTGAGATGCTGACGGGGAATCAGATAGAGGTGAAAAAGAAAATATTCGAACACGATGGGATAACTCCTATAAATTAGATCAAGTACAAATTATTTGCGCAAGTGGCTCACCAAGAAAAAGCACTAAACTCTGTGTCTGACTACTTGATTAAATTTCCCAGTGCTCAGTGTAGATTGCACTATCTGCAACTATGACAACATTTATTCCTACCAACAGAATTATGGCCACTAAACAGAACATTTTGTTACAAGATATAACGTGCCACCATTGAGCTGATTGCATGAAGGTGCAGACCTTGGCCCTCATTACGACCCTGGCGGAAAGCGACTGACCGGAGCGCCACAGCGTAAATAGCGTTTCCGCCATTGCACGAAGGAGCAAAGTGCGGCCCATTCCGACCCATCGGGCACGAGCACCACGCCACGGCGGAAGTGCAAAGTCCGCGATGGCGGAAATGACCCCAAAACGGGCCACACCGCCGCCGTACGGCGCCCTAGGTGCTATACCGCCACCCCTCTTAGCGGTCACCGCAGTGTGCGCCTACCGGAAAGTACGGTGACCGGAAATATACGGAAACGGAAGTAAAAACATGGGCCCGGAACGGGAAACATCCCGCCGTACACCTATAAAACCACTAAAACCACACAACCACTAAAATCACTACCCTGAAACACACCCCAACCCGTCACCCACCCTAGCGAAACCAAGAAAAATGGGAAAAGTAGCGAAGAAAGCGTGCGACCGCAAGCGGCAGGTCCACTTCTCCCGTGAGGAACTCACCGTGCTAACAGAGACCCTCCAGGAGAATGCTGCCGTCGTCTTCTCCACGCAAATGACCAGAACGGCACTTGCAAACAAGAAGACCATATGGGCTCTGGTGGCACAGCGGGTAAGTGCGGTGGGGACCGCACCCCGCACCCCACAGCAATGCCGCAAGCGATGGGACGACCTGCGGATACGCGTCCGCAGCATACTCTCTGCCAACCGCAACATTGCCACAGCCACCGGGGGAGGTCCTGAATCACCCATCAAGTTGACCCCCTGGGAAGAAATCTGTGCCTCCACCATCGGAATGGAGAGCATAGAGGGAGTCGGAGGGATGGAGAAAGGAGTGCAGACATCCGAAGATTCAGGTAGGTGGGCCAGATAAAACAATGCCAAATCCACACAGTCCATCCATGTGAAGTACCATGCGTCCACATAGTGCAACAGAAACACATGTCCAGGAGAACGTCCACACACATCGGCCTGATAGCGCACGTTAAAACCCACAATAAATACATAAATAATTAAAAACCCCTAATACACGCACTACACGTGCAGCAGGCACACCCTAACTGCAGGCTGCCAAACAACTGCACCCTCACTCCACACACAAATTAAAGCACCTCCAAGGCCCCGACCCAAATCACCCTCAGGTACCACCCCAAAGCATGTGATACAATGCCATTCCAATTCCCACAGACCCATCAATAACCCTCGCCCTCCTTTACTCCACCACAGGGTCCGATCCAAACGACGAGCTACAGGACACCCCTACCAGCACACCTGCAAAGAGGGCCAAGACCAACGGCCAGAGACCCTCCACCTCAGCTGCACGCATCAAGACACGGCAGCAGCACAAATCAGGTGGCAGCACAGAGGAGGGAACATCAACAGGCACCCCAGCAGCCAGCATGCCCACAACACCACCACCACAGGTCCCCCCAATGGATGCCACAGAAGGCACTGCCTCTGGTGGCAGCAGCACCATAGGTGACACCCCATTGATGGCAGCATGCTCGGACACAGAAAACGGGGATGTCGAAGTCAGATCCATCCATGACCTGTCCCAATCCCCCTGTCGGTCCCATCCCGTACAACATGAGGATACCACGCAGGGGCACCCACAAGACGACGACTGGCCATCCCCCACAAGCCCTGTGGCAAGGCAACATGAGGACAACAGCCCCTCTGTGACACCCCCGCAAATGGCCATGGCCCAGCAGAGGCAACAGTCCCTCGACCAGTTAATCGTACAACAGCAGCAACTGGCCACACTCCTCAAGGACCATGCCGATGGATGTGGGGGCACTAAGGCAGACATAGAAACATCAACTGAGACACTTAGGGCAGAAATGGAGAGAGGTACAGAGACGCTAAGGGCACAAATGGAGAGTAGCACCGAGAGCCTGAGAGTCCAAATGGAGAGTAGCACCGAGAGCCTGAGAGTCCAAATGGAGAGAAGCACCGAGAGCCTGAGGGGGGAACTGCATGCGACGTCCAAAGACGTATGTGCCGAACTTGCCGCAGTGCGCCGTGTGCTCACTGAGCTCTCGCAAACCCTTAGGGACATGCATGGACGTGAGCAGGCAGACACATCATCCGTTGCAAGTTCCGTCCAGGGCAGCCCCCAACGTAGATCTGGAAGGAACCTGCGCTCCACAGGCAGGGGTGCCCCGGATACCCGCAGAGGGGGCTTGCAATAGCGACAGCCCACTGACAATGAGCATCTTTGGACACTGGTGTTCGGGGGGGAGGTAGGAGGGTGGTGGGGGTGTGTTGGGCTCACTTGGGTGGCGGGTCGATAGGGTGTTCAACATGACATCACATATGCCATAAAAAGTGCACGATCAACCAATGAGATGTGTGGACATTGATCTTTGTGTACTAGGCCATCATAGGCGTACAGTCCATATTGTGCATGTCCCAGACACACGCAGTGCCACGAGTCCCGTGTCCATGTATCAGCCACCAGGCGTGAGTGCTAGAAGCATACATCAATGAGATGCTGACGAATGTCACGGGCCTCCGGTGCCTCGCAGACTCCATGAGGTGCTGCCACATCCCCACCCTCATCATGACCATCATCAGGTGCTTGCAGTTCTGCGTCAGGGGGCATGGGCACATTTCTACGTACGCACATGTTGTGGAGCATGACACATGCCATGACCATCTTTGCAACCTTCTCATGGCGGTACAGGAGTGCCCCGCCAGACCTGCTGAGGCACCGGAAACGAGTCTTCAGTAGGCCGAATGCCTGTTCAATGACTACACGGGTACGTGAGTGGGCATGGTTGTAGTCCTCCTCATGCTGGTCCCGTGGGTTCCGGACTGGTGTGAGGAGCCATCTCTTCAGTGGATATCCAGCATCACCTGTATGTGGACGAGAAACGTATGATGTGGAATGCCATTGATACGTACGCACACCCCCCCCCCTTCCTGCCAGGTCATTGCCAATTCACATACCCCACATAATCATGCATGTAATGAGACTCACCGAGTAGCCAGGATCTGTTCCCTGCGTGTCGCTCCATGTAGCGTGGTATTGTAGAGTTCCTCAAGACCATAGAATCATGGGTTGATCCAGGGAATCGGGCACAACAATGTGTAATGATCCTGTTGGAGTCACACACCATTTGTACATTCAGGGAATGAAATTGTTTTCGGTTGCGGTACTGGGCCTCCATGGCATGTGGGACGACCAATTCAACATGGGTGCAGTCGATGGCACCAATGCAACCCGGTATGCCGGCAAGTGCATGGAATCCCACTTTTGTGTTGGTAATTTCCTGCTCCGAGCGTGGTAGAGAGATGTAGTCGTCTGCGTGCTGCAGGAGGGCATCGAGCACTTGCAATAGTGTCCGTGAGAACAGTGGCTGAGAAATGCCATGCAACTGTCCGACTGTGTGCTGGTAGGTGCCTGTGGCCAGGAAGTGGAGTACAGACACCACCTTCAGTAGGGGTGGGATGGCGGTTGGGCTATCTATCATGCTGACAAGGTCAGCCTGTGTCATGTCCACAATGGCGGCTATGGTGTCCCGGTCCAGACGGTAGAGGGTGTGGATCTGCTCATCAGTGAGGTTGAACGGATGTGCTCGGAGGCGTGGGATTGCGGGCTGCCTGCGTGGTGGTAGTGGCTGTGCTGGTGGGCCTTGCTGGCCCTGCCTTGGCCTCCTCCTCCTCCTGCGTCTCCTCCGTGCGGCTGGTTGTAGTTGGTGTTCGTCTTCTTCTTGGAGTTGGAGCACTTGCAGTGCTATCAGGTCCCCCAGGGCCAACATCGCGAGTCCTGCCGGTAGCATTTCGGTGTGGTTGTGGGAGGAGACTGGCTGTGCAATTTATGTGTTTTCAGGCTGTATGGCCTCCACCTGTGGTGATTCATTCCACCTGTGCAAACTGCTCTCCCCTTTGGCCGAGCACGTCCCGCGCACAACGCTGCAATTCGGGGAATGGTATCTTGCTATTGCAATCATGTATTTGTACCCGATGGCCGTGTAAGATTGGTTGATATGTTCATTCTGCTGTGGTCCCATTGTTTCACATACTATCTGTGCAGTCGCGAACAGACTTGTGAAGGGTCAGTGGAACGTAGTACTCGAGTAACGGTGGGCCCTCATGCATCACTGTACCGAGTTGCAAGGACGGGCGGGGCGTCCCATTTGTGGGTGAAGGCAGTTGCCATTTTCACACACAGCCGCACTCGATGGAATAATTAGTGATTTCAAACGGCCACAGATGCCTTTTCGACGTGATGTTGCAAATGAGGAATTCGAAGGGCGGCGCTTTCGATTTCCAGCTAGCGGCGAGGAGATGCCCACAGGTCTGACTGCAAATATAACGTTCTATTGTTCAATGTCCTTGAGACAGGGCCCATGGCGAGGAAGCAATGATTGATATGAATAGTTTGGGATGCGCAATAGCTACGTGGGCGATGAGGCCGGCCGTTCCCAAATACATGTTACTTCACAACACTGGAATTACGGGCTGGGGCACTGTGGATTTTGCAGGCTGCATAACGCACAGACTCAATGGATGTTTCTAATGTTATGTGAGTAATTATTCAGGCGTTTTGATCCCGGGATGAGGGAATGATGAATGGATGCATGGGCAGGTGATTTGATACAGAGTTTGCCATGTACAGGGCTTCTTGGGATCTATCCGCCTCCCCTACGCTATGTGATGCAGGGCTGCCATAGTGGGACCATCGTCTATCTGGCCTTGTTGAGCCCTCCCTGTCTCGACGCGCCCTCAGACACTTGTGTCCATGCACGTTAACATTCCCATCTGATGGATTCTGTTTTGACAGACGCATGCACAGGTACACTCGTTTGTGATGGTGTTTGCACCTCGATATAGATGGTTATGAGTCGCAAGTGGTTTTGGGGTGGTGATGATCCTTTGGAGTGGGCTAGCATGCATATGGCTGTGGATTTCGTGTGATCATTGAAGTGAGTTGTTTGAATGTAGTTCTGATGGCCATTCTGTTCTTTTTCTTTTCTTTTGGTTGACAGGTATCTCCTCCCCTTTTGCCACTGCCATCTGTATGCCACTCCTGCAGATGGGTTTTACTCCCGACACCTGCTGCTTCGTGTTAATCAGTGGAGCAGCATTACGATCTTATGGGACGATCGCCAATGGCCCACATGCCCTTACGCAGTACTGGTGGCTCGGAGCAACATTTCGGCCTTTCAGCTGGACTAGTGCCTCCCCATTGGGACGGCCCTGCGGTTCTGTGCGCTTCCATGTTGCCTTTTCGTACGTGAATGTGGCTCTGTGTACCATGGGGGAACAGGGCGACACACAAGTAGTGGCTGGTCATTTCTTGCGGATGCAGCCCACAATGGTGATTAGTGTTTTGGAGTTCATGGCCTGATGGCTGTATGGGCTTGGTGACTTTGATGTGCATTAAATTTCTATTCTGATTTGGCCCGTGTAGCGTTTTTCTTTGCAGGTGATGTGGCATATGCCTATTTGGGGGGCGATGTATTGTGAGGAGATCTGCATTGGGTTCCAGCTTCGGGGTTTAGTTGCGTGGTACTGTACTGGGCGCGTTTGCCTACTAAGCCCGTGAGGTCAGGGATGGGGGCTGCCTATATGACAGTTTGAATGTTGTCATGCTCAGGGGCGGGGGATTGGGTTTTGTGTAACAGATGCCGGTCAGCCAGGTGGACTGGTGGAATGATGTGATTCTCGGAATATTGCTGGTTACAGGTGCCTGTGTTTGCGTGCGTTTCTTGGTGGGGGACTGTGGTCATGTCCATTGGGATGGCTTCTGTATTCGTGCCATCTGTGCCCTGCAGCTCCCATTGGCCCCTCTTGTGTTTCTTTTGTTCGTTGCCATGCATGGGTGACTTGTACATTTCAATGGTTGCATTGTGACTTCATTGCACCTATGGGGAGTTGTACTTTGTGGGCAGGGAGCGGTGTACAGGCACTCAGTGGGGCCGTTTACGGTTGATTCACGATGCCGTACTTCTCACCATGGCGGAATGGTACATTACGCCATGCCTGATGGCGTTAGGTACATGTCCGCTAGGGTCGGAATTGGCGTACCCTTGCGCCATGGTGGTGTTTGCGGTTTCGCATGGCGCGCGCGCGCGTGCTTGGTGCAGTTAGCGTTGGCGTTCACTACGGTGTCGCTAATGGCTTCGTACTTTGCGGTGACGGGTCATAGTCGCACCGAGCGCTATTCGATGGCGGTATTGCATTTCCGCCATCGTTTTCCGATTTCCGCAAGGGTCGTAATGAGGCCCCTTATGTCATCTGATTTTAGAATGTCCGATTCTAATTACTACTCATTCTCATCTCTTTGGGTCACTTGTAAAGGACTTCAGAATGTTCACTATAGACGAGGCTTGGGGTAACATAATTAATAGTCACTTGAATTGTTGGAGATTCACGGCTTTGCGTTTTATAAATGCTCTATTTTCCAATTGTGGATGTGAGAGACTACCTCAAAAATTGTTTGCACTACTCTTTATTAAGGATGCTCCTTTTTAATTGTTTTAGCTGGAGAGATAGACTTGGGAAATGTTTTCACCTGTCAATCCTATGTATTGTTTGTCAGCTTCTTCTTTTTGTGTGTTGATACTATATTGTATGGTATGTTTCATTTTGTATAATGTCTGTGTGAAAAGTTCATGATTGAACTAATGCACAAGACATTTTTTTAATGTAATTAACTAATTAAATTAGAATTATTTACATCCTAATTATTTTAATTGTGTTTAACTGTAACCTGGTTTCATAATAGGGAATGAGAACAATATTTAATGTCTAAGTGAACATTTGAAAATAAGATGCTGAAATCTCAGAGCATGTTTTAGTTCTTATTGTATGTATCCGAGCCACTGTCCACTTTCTGGTTATGACATCCTTGCTTCTAACGAGTGTCATTTAACCTTACCTACAGAGTGTGAGTGTATTTATATTTCAGTGTTATAATACTGCTGTTTATTAGGAGGTACATTTGTTTAATGTAATGATACTTTATAAAAAAAATTATATTTTTCACATGTTGATATTTGATCCCAATATTTTTCAGCTTTATTTTATACAGTGAAATTGTGAAGGACATCTGCTGCGAAGGTTAAGCATTAACAAGAGGTGTCCTTGAGACATAAAAGCGAGGATGTTTTCGAGACCCTAAAATGCTGGGCCTTGGAATTCCACTCTGGAAGTCCTTGAAACAATTAATCAATATTCCTTTGGATTGTATTTTGTGAGACTTTTTTGGAATTCACCTAGAGATTTGACTTTAAGCTTCCCGAATTAATGATCATTGGAGTATAACTATTGATGTTTTTCAGGCTACTCATTCAGTCTTTATTATTTCAAAATTTAAATTTCTTTGAAGGAGGGGCTGATTTCATATTAAATAATTAACCACTTCGAGACAATGGAAGAGCGTCCTTTAAAGATTTATTTTGAATTAAATTACTTGAAAATGTAGATGCATATTTCAAGACCCTGCGGAGCAGACAATCCTCTGGCACACTTGTGTTTCCATGGTTATTATGTATATTTTGCTTTATTTCCTTATCTCTGGTTTTAGGTTTGGAGTTGTCAGAAAATGCAATCTCATGTGGTCGAGGGACGCTAGCGGAGCAGGCTGCCTTTCTGCATGATGCAAAGGACCGAATGCTTGCCCTCAAGCGCATCACTGCTACTACGCTCATCCTCCTTGCTCACAGGATAGTCATGAAGGCACTGTCTTTGGCATTTGTAAGGTAAGACCAATCTTACTTTTGAATTGTATTGTTTTTTCTTTTGGGCAGTCATATACTCTTTGTCCTACACTGCTCCAATGTTTGTTGTCTCCCCACCTCCTCGTGTCCAGTGGATGGCTTGACAATGTAGTTCCCTGATTCAATAGCCAATGTTTTCTTGGACTAATTCATCCTGGTGCCTTTGTCTGGTCTTATCAGTCTTGGTCCTGCCAATGTTCTCTTGCCTTTTCTTTCCGAATGTTTTGGGTACATTGCTGCAATCCTGTTTCATACGTCCTCTTAAAACTATGTTTCACACTTTTATTTATTGTTGCTTATCTGTGGTATGCTATACCTTATTTTATTTTCAGATGTTACGCAGATCAATGCCGGGCAATCTCCACTCTAGCCCATTGCCTGAGGGTTTATTTACTTACCAGGTTTTACAAGGCTCCAAGCCACTGGCACAGCTGCTTCCTAACACCTCCATATTCAAAGGGAAGGGGAAAGGTGGAGTGATCTTCACAGGTTTTAGAAACATTCACATCATGTAAGTGCCAGGGATGTGAACCTGGAGAAGGGCATGAATAACTAAATACAATATTAACAGCAAGCGGAGGTTGTGGCCCTAAGTGACAGCAGACATTGGTAAGTGCATATAGAATGGGAGTGATCTGGGCAGGTCCGCATGTGCCGTAGATTACACAGGAGTGGGGCTCGGCTTAAAAGTCCATTCCAAACGATTTCCAGAAGAGAGTGCAGGTGATTTTTCACAGCTTGAAAGGTCCCGGTAGGTCATTCTAAAGGGCTGCTCGAGCTACATTGTGTTTTCTTGAACCTGGCTACCAACAAGGATTTTGAGCTCAATTGTCTCAGTAGCCTGGATGGACAGTGTTTCATTACTTATTCTTGGAGATTGACCGGTCCCTGGTTCCAGAAGCAACAGTGAATGGTTTCTGACGATAATGCATGAATCAACAGGAAGATATTAGAAGGAGAAAGGTACTAGAGTGATGTGCTCCAAGGGTTTGAGGCTCTTGGCTGCCTTGTTCTGGATTATCTGGATCTGATTAAAGAGGTTATTGGGAAGTCCCAGCAAATGGCTGGTGAAATAATCCATGCTTTGTTTTAGTTCTATCATTTAGCCCGGCGTGCTCCACAAAGAGGCTGAACAGAAACTCAGGTCAAAACAAACGTCAAACTAAAAACTGAAAGTTTAGAACAGTCTCTTAACAGTTCCAACCATGCAAGATGTCCTCTTAAAGGTCACATGGGTTCGGGGTACACCCCTCTACACTAAGTTACTCTCACTAGGTTCCCTCCTGCTTGCCTCTGGTTGATAGTCAGATATGATCATCTTGGCAGGCAGGCGTCATTCATGGGCAGAAGCAGAATTGGATAACGGGCAGTAAAAGCCGGACTGTCATAGAACACATCCAGATGCAACCATGTGACATGCCGAGATTCATAGTCTGGAAGTTCCAGTCATTCCTAAACTCATGTAGGTGCTGAGGAGTCTTCACTGGCGACGGTACAGAAGGGATGACACCTACACCTCTGTGTCAGTGACAGCTGCAATGCGAACATAGAAAGTACCTTTGAAGCGGCAGGCGTCAAGGAAACCGCAGAAGTAGAGAGCATGCGCCAACTCTAGCACTAAGGGAATCTTCACAGGCGTCGACACAGAAGGGACAGGATCCAACCTTTTTTTGTCCATGATATAGCTGCCTTTGCAGCCGGTGTAAACACAGAGAGTGTCCTCCAGGTTGCAGGCATCCAAGAAACCACTGAACCAGAGAGCATGTGCCATCTCTGTTCCCAGGGAGATCGGCATTGAGGTCTCGTTAAGTGTTTTGATAGATTACTCGATGTCGGCCATGGGACTATGGCTGTAAGCAAATATCCAACTGATGCCAAAATGGGAAAATACAACATAAACAATAGTTTGCTGGAATGCTGGAGCCTCAGAAGTTTCTAAGGGGTCGAGGCTGTCATAACCCTAGCAGTGTTATCCTAGAGGACTGCACCAGGAGGACCCTTTTGTGGTTTTCGAGTATTGTGGAAAAATAAAAATAACCATCAACCAAAAACCACCTATAATTATGAGATGCCAAAAAGCCATCTAAAGGTCATATCAAGGTGCATTATTTAAATTACGCAGACAATAAAATCTTAAGTGACTTAACACCAGTAGGCCTGCAGATGTAATTGGAATGTTTAAATGTGTACTTGCTGAATCTGGACCTCAACTGAATATTGCTAAATCAAATATCTTGATAGTAAATATAGTAAAATTGAAGAGGAAACCTTTTTGCTTGGAAGGTTGAAGGCCAGGCTCTAGAAGTAGTTGAAAGTTTCAAGTATCTAGGTAACTAACTCCATGCAAGAAGCATACAATCCGTTTTGTACAAGTCTATTGGAACATCATTCTTAGCAGTTGTCATTCAGTTATGTCAATTTTAATTTTAATTTGGACAATGCTCTGCACTCCGGGTTCTTAAGATTTATAAGCAAAAATTACTCCCACGTTTAATTTTTGGGACTGAGACACAATATGTAAATATAGCTTGGTCCAAACTAGAAGCCTTGGTTTGGAGCAAAGTATTCTCTTTGCTCAATTTGGTCTCCATTGCTGGTCCAAGACATGAATTAGGCTTCATCTCTCTCCAAGGGCAGGTGGACTGGAGAGTTTTACAGATTTATGAACAAATATTGTCCCCTCCGCAGACTTCCCTATACATTAAAATGCAGGAAGTAATGTTAAAGAAAGTAAGCCCAGCCCTGACGACTTTGAGGGCACATTGTGAGGAACTTCTTGGAAAGATAAACTTCTTTGCCCAAGAACTGGCCACTAAACCAAGAATAACTAAACAAAAGTTGTACAACAGGGATTGTATTTTGAACAGGGACATTTTACCAACTTATAGTTATTTTGACGATCATTTTAACTAGTCGATCAAAGACCATAATGTTTTAGCACCTTATTTATTGAAGCACCCATCTCATGAGTTTAGAAACTCAGTTTTGAGAATGAAATTGAACTTATACTCGACTAATGATGTCCTGGGATCTAGAATGAGAATTACAAAGGACAGAGGACTCTGTCGCTTTTGTTTTGTAAATAACGAGACACTGAAACACTTTTGTACTGAATGTCCTAGTTTGACTGTTTCTCGTTTTGAAAAGTTCACTATATTTGGGCATAACTCAGTGGGGTTTTGCCCACCTTGTTGAGGATACGCCTTCTGAACACCCGTGAGGTATCCCTATCAATTGCTATGCTGGCGTTTCTTAATGTGATTTTAGCACTGTAATTGTAAATCATCTGCTGATTGTTTTGTATTACAATGATTGGCAGTTTGTCTTTAACTGTAATATCTCTGTTACTATGTGATTGTATGTTTAAATTGTATTTTAACATTGCACTATTAGGATAGGTTATTCACTCACTTGCTGATTTCTTTGTTTAAAAACTATATTGCACTTTAAATAAATAAATGGAAAATAAAATGAGGGCATCCACCGCAAGTGATTCCCAATCTCCCTTGCTCTCAAGAACACCTGTGCCAAAAGAAAGAATCTATGAATTAAGATTTTTTACTGAAAACCTTTATCCAACTAAGCACCTTTCCTAGTGGTCCCAGCTGCCCTATTCATATAACCCTATGTTTGCTAGGCGTTAAGCACAAAATGGTGTGGCCAAACAAATAAGAAAAAATAAGATAAAGTCGTGTTCAGCTTTTCCCAATGAGCCCTTAAATGATATCCTTCTCCCTCCAGCAGGCTCCCTCCCTGGATGGACTTGTCAGATTATAACCACTCACAGTTAAGGGATTCAATGAACCCTGCCTTCTTTCTTGGCCTTGTGGTTCGAGGGTTTGTCTCATTCACTTTTGCTCCTGATGCTCTGTTGATCTCATCTACGTCTGAGAGTTGGACCTGCCATTGCCTGTGCCTGGGAATAGACCAAAACTGATGGATGGCCTTAATGTCACCAGTCGCCAAACCTGTAGAGGGAAAGCCACTGAGGTATCCCTGGAGGATAGTTTGCTTCCTTATACGTGCATACACAAACTGGCACCAGCCTATCTGGTATACAAAGTAGAGCTCTGTATCCTTTTTCATCTCTTAAGAGGTACCGGACCAAGAACCATCTGCTCTCACATTCAAGGGCCAGGTCATGCACATGAATCCTCAGCAGCATCAATCATTATGTTTGGCTGCTGAAATGGGTGCAAAAAGGCCCCAGGGCCCATTCTACTAGGAGTGTGGTAGTTACCTCTGCTTTGCAGATGGATGTCCCTAAAAAATAAATCTGTCAGCCAGCAATGAGGGCTACCATGTGCACATTGTGTGGATTTCATTGTCTGGTTAGGATGCTCGCTTTGGTAGAGTCTTTCTAAGGTTGGGAATCTGTGGGAGGAAGGGATCCATCAAAGGTACAAATTGCTTATCTCTCCGTAATGTCCACTCTGCTGATTAGTCCTACCGTCTACAGATTCCTCATTGTCATCCCAACCTGTGCCTCTTGGTGGATAGCTCTTACACCTCCTGCTATTCTGTGGTCCCTCAGCTGCAGAGTGAAAGGGCAAAAGGCAGAACTGCGGTCACGGGGCGTGTCTGTCCCTGTGCATTCTAGCAGCAGACTCACGTCGGGTGTGAATGGTGAGCAACGGCACAGAGCGCTGCACCCCAGATGGCAGAAACATATTCAGATAACAGCAGGAGATGATATATATAAGAGGAGGAATCTTTTAGGAGACTGCATGAGCATCTTAAGGCAATCTAAAAGACCTAAACTAAATATATTGCAAATATTGATATCTTGATATTTAAGAAATTAAGTGGATTTGATATGGATTTGTTTTATATGAATGTTATGCTTTTTAAGATATTCATTGGAAAGCAGTGGGAAACTTCTGATGAAATTCAAGAGTTGAAATTCGAAGTATGATTTGGATTTTAAATCGGGGGAAATTTGTTTGGGTTTTTAGGTTGTTTTTCAGGTTGTTTTCAAGAGTTTATTTTGTTAAGATATTAATTGAAATGTTTATTTTACCATGTGAAAAATTCTATGAATTGGATAGTAATACTAATAGTAATTTGATCTTTGTTAAAGTTCTTTTAGAACTGAATGCAAATATTAATAAATAAAATAATACTCCAGATAATACTGATGTTAATGCGGTAGAAAAAGAATTACAAATTGCACCAATAAAGGATAACCTGTCTTTTGTAGTCAATGTAAAGGTGCATAGATAAGAGATGGACACACGAGTGGTAAATTGATTGGCATAAACCGTTATTGAAATTAAAAGCATGGGTCGGGGCAACTTCTACCTTTCCCTACCTCAACCAAAAATGCTAATGTTTCAGTCAGGGTGTCCAAATCAAAACGTGTCCACCGTCTTAATTCCAAACCTATTTCTGTCCCTTACACTTTGAACTAAGGATAAGGTGAAAAGGGTTTTTTAATATAGCTTCCAGGGTTCTGATTAGTCAAAGTTCCAAAAATAAGGTTCTCAAACGAAGATTCAAAACCAAGGTTCAGGGGTGTCTTCCTCATGACAGTTCGCAAAGTCTCAAACAAATTACTGCACACCAGGGGGGTATGGCTCCTTTCCCTTGGTTCACTTGTGACTCTTTTTTCACAGATCCTACGAGGATGTCTCTCTCCTTCTGAGGGTTTTCAGTTCAACAAGTTTCAATTCACAATGTTCTACTTTTGCAGGCCAAGAGGATATGATATGATATGATGTGCCATTTATAACGCGCCTATAGACAAGTGTTTCAAGGCGTGACGAGGCAAGGGAGGGGGAACAGAGGGAAGACAGACAACGATCCTACTAGGCCGGTGTCATTCAGATCGTGCAAGTGCATGGGAAGGGGGAAAGGGAAAAGTGCAGGGGTGAAGGGGGAAGGGACAGTGCAGTACACAGAATAATAGTATAAATAACAGTAAGTAAAGTACGGCCAGCAGGTGGCAAGTGCAGGGGTGAAGGGTAAGTGCAGGCGTCAGGTGTCAAGTGCTGGCAGGGGGCCTGTAGGGATACAGAAACAGTCCCCAAGTGCGGGGAATGGCCGGAAGGCAGTGCAGGTGTGCGACTGGCGGGGGAGGGGACCTGAGCCCGAAATCAGAGGGTGGCCAGGTAACCAGTGCAGTTTCAGTTTCAGCCAGGAAATCAGCAGGGGAGAGGAGGAGAAAAAGCAGAAGCAAAGAGAAAGATTTTGAGGTGCTTCCGGAACCGGAGATGGTTCTCCTCAAGTTTCAAGGGGGCAGGGAGGTTGTGCCAGAGGGATGCCCCAGCCGAAGAGAGAGATCTACCACCAACTCGTTTCTTGGGGAAGCGACTGACCCTAAGGGAATTGGAAGCAGATGCGCGCAGAGCTCTAGAAGGAAGATATTTAGGAAGAGAGAGTTGAAGGCATTGAGGCCCCAGAAGGCCTTGTGGACAATGCAGAGGGTTTTGACTTAATCCTTGCAGCCACTGGGAGCCAGTGCAGAGATTTCAGTCCTGGAGAGATACGATCCCTGGGCTTGAGGCCAAGGACAAGTCTCGCAGTCCTGTTCTGGATGAGTTGCAGAGGGCGGAGACTAGAAGCTGGCAGATTTAGAAAGAGGCTGTTGCAATAGTCAAGCCTAGAGAGAACCAGAGCTCTGGAGACATTGAGCTTCTTGGGGAAGGAAAGGAAAGGAAGACTACCTATGAGGAGGTGCAGCTGTTGGTGTGACTTTTTAGAGACGTCGGAGATGTCTAAGCAATTTCAAAAAGGGTCTTAAAACGTTCCTATTTAATTAGTATTCTTTGATCTTTCTCCATGGGATACCGTTTTGCCTGTTTTTTCGTGATGTCTGTCATTCGTCCGCGCCCTCACAGCTACGGGTTTATGGCTGCGCACTACAAATGTTATAAAGTAAAGTAAAGTAAAAGAGAAGGAGAGTGTGGAGTCGAAGATGACCCCGAGGTTTTTAGCCGCACAGGTGGGTGCAGGAGGAGGGCCAAGAGAGGCCGGCCAGAGAGTGACAGGAAAGGAGGGTGTGGGTGTGCAAATGAGGAGAATCTCGGTTTTAATGGCATTAAGGCAGAGGTCATTGGCGGCACACCACTCCTGGATGGCGGACAGACAGTCAGAGATGAGAGAGGGACAAGAGGTGGCTGAGGGAAGCCTGAAAATGAGCTGAGTGTCATCCGCATAACACTGGAAGTTGGGGCAGAGCGCCGCAATGCAGTGGGAAAAAAGTTCCAGGTATTGATTGAACAGCCAGGGAGAGAGGTTCGACACCTGGGAAATACCGCAGGTAGAGATAGAGGAGAGGAAGGAAGCAAGTTGAACATGGGAAGGTCGATCAGAGAGAAAAGAAGTCAGCCACACCAGCGCATGACCAGTAATCCCCAGGTTTTCACAGAGATGGTTGAGCAGGATGGCATGGTTGACCGTGTCAAAGGCAGAAGAGAGGTCTTGCTTCTTCTTGACTATTGGTACATTTCACAGTACCAGGGGGAATGACTCCCTTCCCCTGGTCTAACTTCTCTTTGGGTTGTCCCTGTGCTTCCTGGGGTTCTCTTACTTTTGGGGTCTCCCCCTTATTCCTATGGGTCCTAGACCCTGTTCAGCAGACCTGATTCCCTTCTTCTGGCTTGATACAATATAAAGATTCTCGGTACCAGCAGGGTTGTCTTCCGGCCCCCGGACTTCTTCCGTTTCTTTCACAAGCACCAAGAAGATGTCTCCCCTTCTCTTGGCGTCGTACAACATATATCTCACGGTTCTCAATATTAGAGGGATTACTCCCAGCCCATAACCTTTCTCAGGCTTTCTTGCAATTCAGTTCTTCACAGGCTTCCTGGGCACATCACAATGCCATGGGGAATGGCTTCCTTCCCTTGGTCTTACTCCTGCTTTCACCAAATTCACAGTCAACTGGGTTCCTCAGTCCTTGGGGTTCTGTGACTATGAAGAATAAGGACAATGTTTGTTCCCTTATGGGTGCGGGTCCCAAACTCACACTGATGGACTTGTTTCACCATGCTTTCAAATGTTTCTCTTGCTTTCATAAAACTCCCACAGTCATCTTGTTTCCACAGTCCGTCGGGTACTGCGACTATGAAGAGCATTGAGGATGCGTGCTCCTTTGTGGGTGCAGGTCCCAGACTCACGCTAATGGACTTCGTTCACTATCTAGTCAAGTCTTTCTCCGGATTTCCATTATGCAAATGTCCCTTGCCTTAATACAGGGCCCCAGACCCAATACCATGGCTTCTCCCCATAACTTGCTGCTTCAAATTGTCTCTGCCACTCTCTAGGGCCCTCTCGCCTCCCCGTCCATCAGCGTACCTTATGTTGTGGTTTGCGATGGTCTCAGGTCTTCCTGGATGCCTGCAGTCTGCCGTTTCTGTCTGCGCCCTCCTTCGAACGGCGGCCCCTCTGCACTGTCATTCTTCCTCTGGTCAGTGAGGAACCTTCTCCCCATGAGTACCGACCTTCAGGGCGGCAGGAGTTTCACCTTCTTTGCTCATTGAGCAGTCTCTCTCCACTGGATCAGCTCCACAGTGGTTTTCTCCATTCTCGGTTTACCGGTCTGCCTACCGCCTCCTCAAGAGTGGGCTTGACCTCTGGTTCCTTCAGGGAGGGCTAGGCTCTTTGTCAAGTTCTTTAGAGAGGGATTATCCTGGGCTTCCCCCAGTCCTTAGCACTTTGCCAGCATGCAAAGGATCTCCATCTCTCTGGCAGGGACACTGGTCCACAGCCCCTTCTCCTGCAGCATAACTTCCCTGCTCCTTGCTCCTCCAGGGAGGGCTTGACAACATTTCCTGATTCCCTTCCTTTATTTCAACTACAGTTGAGCCTAAGAAATCACCATGCCTCTGCACCTCTCCCTCTTCCCAGTACTGATCTTACGCTTCCCTCGTGGGTCAATGGAGTGCCTCCTCGTCACAGTACTGGGAAAGGCATCTTCACTTAGGTAATTCTTATTCTTCCTCATCCCAATGTTTACTAGGGGAATATTAGGGTGACAATAACGCATGACCCTATTAGGGAAAGGGTTGTTGTTAAGGTTGTAGGAAGGGGGTCTAGGGTTAGGTGTTTGGTGGGGATAACACGTTCTCCCGATATGGTCTTCACTGGTCCCACAGGGGGTTCCCCCTCCCCCGAGACCCATCCGATGTGTACCAACCCCAGGGGAACTATCAGGTGGAAGCTGCATCTCACTGGCCTCATGTCAAGGGGCTCCCACTATGGAAGCAGTGACGATACCCTGGGATTCGTCACACCAATTATAGTCTTTGCACTCACATCCAACTAGTACTGGTTTGCTGACGACGGTCATTAGTATTGTCTCACTTGTCAAGCCACTGGACCCTGCTTTAAAGGTTGATATACTGCTTTCCAATCGCATTTCAGTGCCATTTCATGAAATCCATTCTTATGGCTAAGGAAATGCCTTTGTTGTTTCTCTTACGGTCTCTCAGAGCTTAAACTCTTTCCTTGGAGGAACCATTTACTAGGACTTTCCGTTGCAAGGCACTGCAACAAATATATAAACTTTAAATTTAAGGGGCAAAAGATTTTCATATACATAATTCTGCCCGTGGTGATGTAGTCAAAATTCTAAAGTCCTTTGAGGAGTCAAGTTGCAGCATGCAGGACACATCTCAGGGGTGCCAGACTAGTCACCGGAAGGCCTTCCACCTTTCATGTAGGAGATGCCAAAGCTTGGACGGAAGATCTGAAGTTGTTTTCTGTGATGAAGGGCTTCATTTTCTACAGGACAGAACGTTGATACCAATCCTTTTTTGTCTTCCTTGCTATGTACGTTTTGAAGGAGTAGGGACTGTCAATGTCAATCCCAAGGGACGTGGAGCAGGTGCCAGTTGGGGTGTGAAGCCCTCGAGGTGCATAGCTGAGAACCATGTCTGGATGTTGGGCTTTCAGTATTGTTGTTAAGCAGCAGGAATTAAGTCTTTTCTGGGTTGAGCTTCAGCTAAGCACTGAACATCCACAACGAAATCAATGAGAGGCAAGCCTTGAACCTGTGGATATCTGCGACAGAGGATATCTTGATGTCGAGCTGCTTGCCATCTGCGTATTGTAGGATGTGAAAGTTGTGTGTAGCGACGAGGGTTCCAAGTGATTCCATGTAAAGTTTGTAGATCATGGCGGAGAGGAGGAATTCTTGCGGGACTCTACATGTGATGGGTAGTGTTGGTGATCTGTTATGTTATGCATTTGTATAGCGCTTTATGTTCAATTGGTATGATCTCAAAGCACTGCTGGTTGAACGCCCTTGGGTAACCACGGTCCGTATCATTTGAAAGAGTAGTGTAGCATATAGTACTTGTTTGCACTTGGTATATGAGCAGCCAGAGTGGTTTTCGCAGGTTGGCTGCAGTCTAATGCTAATTGTGGTGCAGTGGATGTGAGAGAAAAGTGTAATGTGCGCAGCAAAGATGGTGGTTTACAAGTCTGCATTCTCGCTGCCGTGAGGCATGTGTAGGAGAATATGTGTCTGGAAGAATCCATTCGTACAAACTGGTGGCTATTACAAAGGTATGATTTGAACCAACTGAGGATCATCTCGCTGATCCACATGCAACAATGTATATTGTCGGCGAGTGTCTAGTGGTTTACTGTGTTGAATGCTGCTGAGAGGTGTTGGAGAACCAGAATGCCATCGTCAACGATTTTAAGGGCATCATTGATTAACTTGATGGTAGCCATATTTGTGCTGCATCTGGACCTGAAGTCATATTGATATGACTGAAGGAGGTTGTTGGCATTGATGTGTTGGAGGAGTTTTGGGTCTACTGCTTTCTCCAGGATCTTACCTAGGATGGGAAGATGGGTGATGGGGAGGTAGTTGCTGAGGTCATCAGAGTTCAGTATTGGTTTCTTGATAAGCAGGATGATTTTTCCGGCACTGAGGGTCGAGAGGAATGTGCCTTGAGTTATGGATCTGTTGCTGATTGTCAGACAAGGGAGGTGTTTTTTAGTCGGAAGGGTCTTAAGTATGCAGGCAGGAAGGATGTCAGAGTATGATGTGGCTTGAAGGAAGCTAGGGTTGCAGTGAGGTCTTCCCTAGTGAGTGTCTTTAAAGTTGTCCAGGTAGATGTGGTTTTGCGAGATTGGATGTTTAATGCGCTTGTCAGTTGTAGCATTGGTGGATCATGCTGATCTTCTTGATGAAGACAGAATTGAGGGTGGTGGATTTTCTTCAATGCCGTGTAGTTTGGGCACAGGGTTATTGCAGTGCTTGATAACTTCTTTCATTTTTGGTCTTGGCTGTAGTGTTTTGGTTATAGTTGGCTTTGGCAGTGATGATCAGTCCTTTGCATGTAGCAGAGAGTTCCTTGAGTCAGATGGGCTGCATGTCTTCACCAGGTCTTTCCTGGTTTTCCGATAGTGTGTTTGTTTCAGTTGAGTTCTTGAGTGTACAAGGGTGTGGAAGGTTTAGACTTGAAAATGCTTTGTTTTACTGGGGCATGGTGATTGATGTTGGTTGTGAGGGTGGCGTTGAGTTCTTGGAGAAGTGAGTCGCAGTTCTGTTTCATCGGGTGTAGATCAGCCCATGTGAAGTGGAATTTGGCGAGGTCTTACGTGGAAAGTCTATTATTTCTTCTTTTTGTTATGTGATCTGTACTTCCAGATTCTGACCTGTGTGCATCCCACGTGAGCTCCCTGCCAATACTTAAAAAGAGATCTTTATAGTAAACACACCTCCAAGTAAACTAACACGGGAGGAATATTTGTTTCTTAGACTGTTTTTCAAAGAGACACACTCTGAGTGTGGTAAAATGTTGTTAACGCCAGCCACTCACCATAACCTTTGCTTTGTCTTGAAAGCTGAAATTTAGACAAGCATGAAATCATAGGCCATAACAAACAAAGGATCTCATTTAGGTCAAACTCAAAGTGAAAGGTGTCAGGATAGTCTCTTTTTAATAGTTACAGGAGTGACATGGTTGCCTTACAAAGCTCAAAAGGTTTGGGGTGCTTACATGTCACTCAGTCTCATGGATACTCTCTCTTGGTTTCTTCCTTCATTCTTTGACTAACGACCCCCTTCATTGCTCTCTGTAGCTCCTGTAGATGTTACTGGGTCTCTGCCACCAGCTGTAGGTAATAGCAGAGCTTCTTGTCAGTTCTATGTGATTTCATTGAATAGGTTTCAATGAATACGAATGAGTTGTATTTTCTTTATGTCAATTTGTCTGCAAATGTATGCAGGGGAGACCCCCACAACTCCCCCTCCCGACTTCCCACTATCTTAATTATAAGGATGACCCACCCCCCACATATATTTATAGCCACATTCGCTGAAAATAATTTGTCGAATTCATATTCGATTCAATCTACCACAATGTCACCTCCTATTCCCCTTCTTATCAGCATGGAGGTACAGCCTACTGGAATGCCTTTACTTTTTCCACAGATAAGTTTAAGAGCGTTGTGCCATTTCCGTCTTTTGCATGCCTCCTGAACAGTCCTCCTGCTTTTAGCCCCTATCCTCTTTCAGGTGTCTTAAACCAACCTCTACATGATTATTCCAACATGTCTCCTCCTGATCTTTTAAGACAACTCCCTCCAGATATACCTCACCAATGTCCTGTTGTCTCCAAACACTCTCGTCCTGGTTTACCCCCGTCTCCAGCCTCCTCCTCTCTCCACTTTCCCTCCAAGCTCCTTGCTCGACCTCCAACTTGCTACAAATGTCTGCAATGCTCTCTTGTGACGAATGTCCACATTGCCTATGGTTTCTATAGAGCTGTGATCCCCACCCCCTTGGGCTAACTGCAAGGGGGTGGGAAAAATCGCAAAAAACGCAGTAAAAGCTCGATAGCTATAGCACAAGGATCCCAACACTTGAACGTGCAGTAAAAATCTGAAGATGGCTGCCAGAGGAGGGGCTTAGGTAGAGGGCAGTCATTGGCTGGGGGCAGTATGACCCAGAGACCAGTGATTGGTTACTAGTAGAAAGACAGTTCAGAAACGAAACTGAAACAGATTTTTTCTTTACCGAGGATTCCCGGCCTGATGATGGGGAATATTCATGAGCATGTGAATCCATGCCAGATGTTAGGGAGAATTCTCCTTCTAGGGCTAATTTCCCTCACCTAGTGAGTCCCCCAGCAGCTTTGTTGGATTTCTGGAGTTTATTGTTCCACCTGCTAAGAGTGTACTTCCTTTTTCCACTCTTACTGTTCTTGTATGGGTTACACAGCACCTTTAGTGTAGTAACCCAGGGTTGTATTTAAGACTTCCCTCTGACTCCTTTTCACTGGGGCTGACTACTGTCCCCCAGAGAAAGGTAAAGTTGCCATTTACTTTACATAGTCACTTTTTACCACAGACCCAGTACACCCCACCTTACATGGAGCACTGGAAAGGGCCAATCTGTACCCCTTTTCTGTCTGTACCTCCCTGAGCATTGTTTCGCTCTTTTAACATTTAGACTTGGCTGGTGGCAGTGGTATCTACCCTGACTTTTGTACCGCGATTATAGTAGATAAACGTGGTAATCATTTTGGCTATTTTAGCAGCCTTAAGCATAAACCTGCTTGACCAAATCGTCTTTCTTTTGGCTCCGGTTGGGTTTATTCGCCATTTCTTTTTGTGAAAGTCCTTCTTGTGTTTTACTTTGCGTGGCAAACTAGGTTTGCTGTTTTTGTTCACCGTCTTTTGGCGGGCTTCTGCAGAGAAGCCCTCCTCTTGGCGCCTGGGTGTCTAGGTAGACTGAATTTGGGGAAGGGGTGTAGTCACCCCCGGCACAGGGTATCCTAGGAAACCCAAGTCACACTTTTCCACGATTGGCTGAGGTGGCTGTCCCGGCTGGACAACCCCCCTGCTGCGTGATTGACAGCCAGGCTTTGTGAATGGGGGTTTTGCGCATAAAAGGCGGGTCGCTCGGGCTAGAAGTCAGAGTCACCTCTGGAAGTACAAGGAACCAAAGAGAAGCAGAGAGAACGATGGCTGCTGCAACTACCCCGTCCCGGTGAAGCCTGCTGCAGTCCTGAGCTATCTACCCTTCAACGACGAAGAGCAGATCCAGTCCGGAGTCTTCTTCCCTTGAGCCTGGTGGGGATAACCAGCTTGTCTTCATCAGCCAGAGGTCTCTGTCGTGGTCGAAACCGCTGCACACTGCTGTAGTGGTCTGGATAGCCACCTGTCGAGCCTGTCCTGTTTTTAAGGAGCGCACCTTTAATTCATTTTCGCTGCTGCTGGCTTCATCCCTGTGTGGTGCAGACCCCCTTCAGACATTGTCCTTCACAACGAAGCTCCAGGAATCGTGGGTCTGCGGGAAACCAACAGGAACAACTGCCAGGGCACCAGCTGCACCATTGGAATAAGGTGCTGTGTTCTGCTCGATGAAACTGGGTGAATCCCTTTTCTTCATCCTCAAGGCTTGCCCTTATCTTCCCTCCTTCTTATAACTTTTGCTTCCGAACATTGACAATATCAAAGTACTCTTGGCTACGTAGAATCGTGAACTGTCTAACGGTGTGATCTTCGTCAACAGGCTTCCGGTGTCACTTGAACCTGGCTCCGGCCCTTTGACTTTTGAACTCCTGTTTCTGAGTGTTTCTCGATTCTGTCTGCTTAACCAAAATATTGCCTGTGATTTTTGCCTCCAACTATCTCTGGGTATCTCAGACGCTAAGTGTGTTTTTGCCCCGGTAGCATTTCATGTCACGGATACGCGTTTATTTAGTATCTGCGGGATCGTGTTTTGTTCATAACACCGGTTCATTCAAACACAGGGTACTTACCTTGAGAAATACTGTACAAAGTGAATTGGTTAGTTGTAGTATATTTAACGTGTGGTTTTGTTTAAAGTTTAAACGAAGTGTTGTGTTTTAGTGATGGTCTAAAAAATAAATATACTTATATTTTTTACCTGAAACCCTGAGTCAGTGTTTGCTTGAGTCACAGTAATTGTGGTCCCTTTGTGTAATCTCTGCTACTGCTCATATACTCTTGAGATAAGCCTGGCTGCTCTGCTACTGCTACCACTATGACATAGTAGTACAGGCTTGTACCAAAGGTAAAACTTGTATTGCCACCTGTGGTCTTAATTGTGTGTAGTGGTCCCTAAGGGCACTGCACAGGATTCTGCCTAACACTGGTGTACAGCGGTGAGGATTTGGAAGTAAAGTGATTACACTTAGAGTACTGCTATTGCTTGGGTTCAACTAACCACAAGGCTAACACCACTAATTCTATTTAACTGAGAAATCATGTCAAATATGGAAAACTACACTGAAGAGAGTCTTTTACTCTATACTGCTGAGGTTCTTATAACTATGTGTAAAGTTAAGAATCTCTCTGGTAAAGGAAAGAAATCTGAACTGGTTGCAAAGTTAATGGGAAAAAGTCTGGAGAGTGGGTCAGAAGGGCCTACCACTCCAGCCAATGTGAATCTTGATGTTTCTGATTCTCTGAGTGTTAATTTAGAAGAAGTAGATTAGTCCTTGATAAGAAACCCTACAACTCCTTTGCTTGCTCAGAATGCACAACCTCTGTCCACAGGGACCCCCCCACAGGTCCTACACTTACTCCTAAATGTATTGCACTTGAGAAAATGAGACTCGAGTTAGAAGTGAAACGTATTGATGCACAAACTGCCATGAAACATCAAGAGTTAAGGCTCAGAGAAATGGAGCTGAATCATGAACTAGAAATGAAGAAACTGTCTCTAGAAAATGCTTCTCTCCCAGAATCTTCTAGGTCTTCCAGCCCTAAGAGACCCCGTATGCCAAAGGAAATGATTGGTATGTATGAGACTAAACTTGATGTTTTGGATTGGTTAGCAATGTTTGAGTACAATCATGGGATTCAAGGTATCTCACGGAATCAGCTGATTCCTTGGCTTTTCTCTAGGCTTCCCCCTGTTGCAAGTGATGCTGTAATGGAGTTGGGGGAGAAGGATACGCAGAATTATGAGTGTGTGAAACTAGCATGAATAGCTAGGTTTGGGAAGACACCTTCCCAGTATCTTAAGAGGTTTAGAACCCTCAAAAAGCATGATGGAACCTTTGGGCTACCTGGGTGTGTGAATGTTTGAAGAACTTAGATGGTTGGGTTAAGGGTTACAAAGTGAACACTTATGAAGGTTTGAGGAATCTTGTAATGTTGGAGTCTATTTTTGATGTCTGCTCTCCTGAGTTTAGACAGCACTTGGCTGATTCAAAGGAGATAGATCCTAAGAAGTTAGCTAAGGCCGCTGACTTGTGGGTTGCAAACAGGGCTACTCACAAGGATTCTGGGGCTACTCATGGATGAGGGGAAGCAGCCACAGAAAGACCACCAAGAGAATTCCAATAACTCCCCTCCAGAAGGGGTAAGCCACAAGGGAAACCAAACAGGGCTAGTGTGCCTCCTGGTGCCAAACCAGAGGTAGGTCAGGACAGACCCTCATTCCAGAGAGCATTTGGTTAATGCTTTAGTTGTGGGTCAACTGACCACATGAGAGGAGATCCCAGATGCAAGGGTAACCCTGCAGGGATCAGCACTACCTCCTTAGCCTTCTCCCCAGAGGAAGAAGTACAGTTGGCTAGTGCCCCCTTTCA
The DNA here is from genome assembly GCF_040938575.1 of Ambystoma mexicanum. NCBI lineage: Eukaryota > Metazoa > Chordata > Amphibia > Caudata > Ambystomatidae > Ambystoma > Ambystoma mexicanum. Next base: position 91,773,399 of record NC_090935.1, on the reverse strand, counting down.
CTTGGTTGGTGAAGAATCTTTGGCTCTTCAAGCAACTGTATCCTTAAAGTCCAAGGGTCTGGGTAAGAAACCACATAGTGATGTGTATGCCTCAATTCCTGAGAACTCTAGGGAGTATTATGTGGACGGTGTTCTTGTCAATGGCCAGGACACCCCTGCCATGAGAGACACTGGGGCCAGCAGAACACTTGTGGATGAAAGCTTTTTCAGGTCTGATGATGTTGCTAAGGCACCCAAAGGCCCCACCAAACTTGCTGGAGGCCCTGTCCAAATGGTTCCTATTCTACCAGCACTCATTCAGTATAGCAACATGACAGTGAGGATCCCTGTCAGTATTCAGAGTGAGGTGCCTGGGAGAGTCCTGTTGGGGAATGATCTCAAAACTCTAGGAGTAGTATCCAGTACCCCAGGCCTCCCAGTATGGAGAAGCAGAACCAAACCAAATTGGCTAGAGAGGCCACCGTAAGGGACCACTCTGAGCCTGTGGGAACCTCTACAGAGAACCCCACTACAAGCCCTGGTGTTAGTAAGTTGACCTCTCAGGCTAGTATGTCAGGGAAATGGGAGCCCAGACCAAGCTCCATCATTGTTCCCCCAGTTTTAAAGTCTCTGACTCCCCCTGCTTCTTAGGAAGAGGTGGATAGACCAACTGGACCCATCTCTAGGCCTAAGAGAACTGGTAATTCTCAGTGCTGGTGGAAAACCAGAAAAGAAAAGTCTAAGGCCAAAAACCTTCAGACTGTTGGACCTTCTACAGAAGGCCCCAGCTCAAACCCTAATGTTAGGAGAGAAACTCCTAAAATAGGTAAGGTTAGATCTAAGAGGAAGGGGAAGCATGTACCTTGCTTATCCCCAGCCCCTCCAACCAAGATGCCTGAGACCCAACCTGCTCCCAAAAGAGAGGTGGTGAGGAACCCTGGAGCCCACTCTAGATCTAAGGGAATCCTTTATAAGGACCCCTTGAAAAAGCCTATCACAGGTTCAGGAGTTGTACTAACATCTGAGGGACTGGTCAACCAGATCCCCTATACATTCAAAAAGAAAGATGTCTCTCAAAGGGTGTGTAGGTCAGACAGCTTACAAAGGAAAACCTTTGATTGTAACACTAAAAACAGAGCAGGAAGTCAACACCAAAATGATGATGGTCTCTCTAGGATGTTTCTAACCGACTAGAGGTATGAGGTCCATCCAGGAGTGAATTAAATCCTCCTGTCCCTTAGTCTGGGGGGGGCGTGTGTTAGGGAAAATTCTCCTTCTAAGGCTAATTTCCCTCACCTAGTGAGCCCCCCAGCAGCTTTGCTGGATTTCTGGTGTTTATTTTTCTACCTGGTAAGAGTGTACATCCTTTTTCCACTCTTACATGTGTTTTGACCTATGTGTTTTTACTCATTGTGTGATCTTGGGCACTGGAGCACACCACTCCAGGTGCCCCTTTTCTTGTATGGGTTACACAGCACCTTTAGTGTAGTAACCCAGGGTTGTCTTTAAGACTTCCCTCTGACTCCATTTAGCTGGGGCTGACTACTGTCCCCCAGAGAAAGGTAAAGTTGCCATTTACTTTACATAGTCACTTTTCACCACAGACCCAATACACCCCATCTTACATGGAGTACTGGAAAGGGCTAATCTGTACCCCTTTTCTGTCTGTACCTCCCTGAGCATTGTTTCACTCTTTTAACGTTTAGACTTGGCTGATGGCAGTGGTATCTACCCTAACTTTTCTACCGTGATTATAGTAGATAAACGTGGTAATCCTTTTGGCTATTTTAGCAGCCTTAAGCATAAACCCGCTTGACCAAATCGTCTTTCTTTTGGCTCCGGCTGGGTTTATTCGTCATTTCTTTTTGTTAAAGTCCTTGTTGTGTTTTACTTTGCGCGGCAAACTAGGTTCGCCTTCTTTGTTCGCCGTCTTTTGGCGGGCTTCTGCAGAGAAGCCCTCCTCAAGGCGCCTGGGTGTCTAGGTAGACAGAATGTGGGGAAGGGGTGTAGTCACCCCCTGCACAGGGTATCCTAGGAAACCCAAGTCACACTTTTCCATGATTGGCTGAGGTGGTTGTCCCGGCTGGACAACCCCCCTGCTGTGTGATTGACAGCCAGGCTGTATGAATGGGGGTTTTGCGCATAAAAGGCAGGTCTCTCGGGCTAGAAGTCAGAGTCGCCTCTGGAACTACAAGGAACCAAAGGGAAGCAGAGAGAACGACGGCTGCTGCAACTACCCCGTCCCGGTGAAGCCTGCTGCAGTCCTTAGCTATCTACCCTTCAACGACGAAGAGGAGATCCAGTCCGGAGTCTTCTTCCCTTGAGCCTGGTGGGGATAATCAGCTCGTCTTCGTCAGCCAGAGGTCTCCATCATGGTCGAAATCGCTGCACACTGCTGTAGTGGTCTGGATAGCCACCTGCCGAGCCTCTTCTGTTTTTAAGGAGCACACTTTTCATTCGTTGTCACTGCTGCCGGCTTCATCCCTGTGTGGTGCAGACCCCCTTCAGACGTCCTCCTTCACAACGAAGCTCCAGGAATCGTGGGTCTGCGGGAAACCGACAGGAACAACTGCCAGGGCACTAGCTGCACTATTGGAATAAGATACTGTGTTCTGCTCGAGGAAACTGGGTAAATCCCTTTTCTTCATCCTCAAGGCTTGCCCTGGTCTTCCCTCCATCTTATAACTTTTGCTTCCGAACATTGACAATATCAAAGTACTCTTGGCTACATAGAATCGTGAACTGTCTAACAGTGTGATCTTCGGCAACAGGCCTCCGGTGTCACTTGAACCTGTCTCCGGCCCTTTGACTTTTGAACTCCTGTTTCTGAGTGTTTCTCGATTCTGTCTGCCTAACCAAAATATTGCCTGTGATTTTTGCCTCCAACTCCCTCTGGGTATCTCAGGGGCTAAGTGTGTTTTTGCCCCGGTAGCATTTCATGTCACGGATACGCGTTTATTCAGTAGACCGAACTGTCAAAAAGTGATCGCAACTGTATCCGCGGGATCGTGTTTTGTTCATAACACCGGTTCATTCAAACACAGGGTACTTACCTTGAGAAATACTGTACAAAGTGAATTGGTTAGTTGTAGTATATTTAACGTGTGGTTTTGTTTAAAGTTTATTAGAAGTGTTTATAACTGATGGTCTAAAAAATAAATGTACTTATATTTTTTACCTGTAACCTTGAGTCAGTGTTTGCTTGAGTCACAGTAATTGTGGTCCCTTTGTGTAATCTCTGCTACTGCTCATATACTCTTGAGATACGCCTGGCTGCTCTGCTACTGCTACCACTATAACTTAGTAGTACAGGCTTGTACCAAAGGTAAAACTTGTATTGCCACCTGTGGTCTTAATTGTGTGTAGCGGTGCCTAAGGGCACTGCACAGGATTCTGTCTATCACCAGACCCCATGCTGGAGAATGCTCTTAATCTGCTAACCAGCAGCTCATTCCCACAGGGATACAAACACAGATTCTGTTTTGCTGGTAAATAAACACACACTTAGGAAAACCTGAGTACACAGTATCAATTAATGGACTGAGAGTACAATTGAAGATGGTGGATCAGCTTCTTGAAGGCTTGTTCTGGCCCCAATGTTCCGCTCCATCAGCGATGGTCACCCTTTCAGACCTCCGGAGGCAAGTCTCAAGGTGCCTCCAAAGGATTTGGGGGCGGTTCCACGTCGTACCGCCAAGCGGCCCGTTCATAGTCGCAGGAGGCTTACAGAGGCCGCAGCAAGGCTGGAGGACCTCATCGTTGCCTAGGAGGCCAATGCGCCAAGGCCTTGGCGAAGCAGGATTGAACCGGCCGCGGCATCAGGCCCCCACCGAAGCACCCCGGTGGGAAGGCCGGCTGCCGAAATTCATCAGCGTGTGGGAGTCCATCTACACCAATCGTTGGGTGCTGGACGTGCTGGCCCACGGGCACACTCTGGAATCCCAAAGAAAGAGTTCCTTGTCTACCTCCTGTGGCTAGGAAGGAAAACCACGTCCCACAGCTACTTCTGGACGTACTAGCAATGCTGAAAAATGGCGCAATAGCACTCGTCTGGAAGAGGCTCTGTGGCTCCGGAGTGTACTCGCAGTACTTCCTCGTCCAAAAGAAGACCGGCGGTTGGCGACCCATCCTGGACCTCTGTCGTCTAAACAAGTACATCATGTCTCAGAAATTCCGGATGGTCACCCTCCAGCACGTGCTGGGACAGCTGGAGGAAGGAGACTTTCTATAGTCGCTCGTCTTGGAGGATGCCAACTTCCATATCCCCATTCTCAAAGGACATCAAAAGTTCCTACGATTCGTGGTCCAAGGGCGACACTATCAGTTCAAGGCCCTTCCCTTCGGACTCAAGTCGGCACCCAGGGTCTTCACCAAGAGCCTGGCACCAGTGGCAGCGCGGCTGCGCCTGCAGGGGAGCCACGTCTACCCCTACCGGGACGATTGGTTCATCTGAGCAAAGTCAAGCGATCACACAGCAAAGACCGTCTAACTGCTCACGGATCTGGGATTCTCAATCAACTTTGCGAAATCCCACTTGGTACCATCGCAAGACGCCCTGTTCCTGGGAGCCAGACTCGACACAGTGGCGCGATTGGCTTCATTGTCGTCGGAAAGGACGAAAGCCATCCTGGGCAAGGTACAACGGCTGTTGACCATGGACGTGGCCAGGGTGAGGTCCATCAAGTCCCTACTCGGCATGATGTCCTCATGCATCTACTTCGAGCGCCTATGCAGGTTGCGGATGCGTCCACTGCAGGAGTTCCTCGATGCACGTTTGATGCAAGCGGCGGGCAGCTTCAAAGACAGGATCTCACTCAACGAGACTTTCCACCAAGCAATCCGGTGGTGGGGCATCTGGAGGCAGGCATGGACTTCCAGACCCCGGCACTTCAGGAAACGGTGACGACGGACACCTCCCTGGAAGGATGGGGAGCGCACACCAGAGATCTCCACGCAAGAGGCCTTTGGCTCCCGGAGGAGAGGTCACTACACATCAACGTCTTGGCGCTCCGAGCCGTGTTCTGGTCCCTCAGGTCGTTCCTTCAATCCCTCAAGGGCAAGGTGGTAAGGGTCTTCACCGACAACACCACCACGATGTTCTACATCAGGAAGCAGGGGGGCACCAGATCCTCTGCCCTATCCAAGGAAGCGCAGGATCTGTGGCACTGGGCCCTTGCCCAAGGGATGTTCCTGGTGCCCTTCCATCTGGCAGGAATAAGTAACACCATCTCCGACTCACTCAGCAGGGAGCTGCACTCCTGCCACGAGTGGGAACTTCGGCAGGATCAAGTGGATTTCCTATTCCGACAATGAGGCAATCCCCAGATTGACCTATTGGCGACGGCGACAAACGGCAAGTGCCGGAGGAAAACCAGCTGGTTTCCCCAGCCGGGGAGCATGGGCGATGCCTTCTCATTCCCCTGGGACGGCCTGTTTCTGTATGCGTTCCCCCCATTGCTGTTGCTGCTGCGACTCACCAGTCAACTCAGACGGTCCTCGTCGCACCGGCGTGGCAGAGGCAGATCTGGTTCCCAGACCTTCTGGACATGTCAGCGTCCCCCCGGTCAAACTTCCGATGGACGCGGATCTTCTCGCCAGGTGCCATCCTCCATCACGAACCAGGATCGCAGAACCTGCATCTCCTGCAGCACTAGAGTTCGGAGGGTACGATATCCCGGCGGACTGCAAGGAGGTGCTTGCAAAGGCCAGGGCGTCCTCGACTCTCAAGTGCTCAAATGGAAGAGGTTCTCTGTCTGGTGCCGTGCACAGAAGATTAACCCTCTGCAGATTACAGCCCCTCAAGTGCTACCGTTATTGCTATCGCTTGCCAAGGTGGGGCTGGCGCATGCCTCCATCAAGATCCATCTGGCGGCTATCTCCTGCTACACCAGAACTCCGGGGCGGTCATCTCTGTGGTATCATAGCCTGGTGAAGGAGTTCATGAAAGGACTGTTCCGATCGTTCCCACCGGTGAAGCCTCCAGCCCCGGCGTGGGAGCTCAACGTGGTGCTGACCAGGCTCATGGGGCTGCTATTCAAGCCTCTGCATTCGGCACTGTTGAAGTTCCTGTCGTGGAAAACAACGCTTCTTGTGGCCATCACCTCCGCACAACGAGTGGGAGAGATCCAGGCCCTCTCCTCTAAACCTCCATACCCGACATTCCACAAGACAAAGGTAGTGCTGAGGACGCACCCCTCCTTCATGCCCAAGGTGCCGTCAGACTTCTATCTCAATGAGCCCTTGGTGTTACCTGTTTTCTTCCCGTCGCCTTTGTCGCTGGCTGAGAGGATTTTGCACTCGCTGGATGTGGCTAGAGCGCTGAAGTTCTACGTGGACCACACGACGAGTCTTCGTCAGACATCACAGCTGTTTGGAAACTTTGGAACTGTGAACCAAGGGAAGGCCCTCTCAAAGGCTTCTATTTCCAGGTGGCTCTCTGGCTGCATCTTTCACTGTCACCGGTTGACAAACCGACCGTTGCCCAGCCATCCGATTCCAAGAGTCCATTCAACCAGAGCGATCACTGCTACCATGGCGTTCTTGTCTGGTGTGCCCCTGATGGACATCTGCAGGGCTGCTACGTGGAGGTCGACACACACCTTCACGAGATTCTACTGCGTCGAACGGGAGTCCAGGCAGGTGAGCCTGGTGAGGAGGTAAGAGATGCTCAAATGCTTAATGTTGAGCCTTGCAACCTCCAGTGGTTGTGCATGTGTGTACTGCTATGTATTCTTGTATTCATGAGCATGTGAATCCATGCCAGACCCCATGCTGGAGAAGGAACAAGTTAAGTACCTGTAACTGTTGTTCTCCAGCATTGGTCTGGCATGGATTCACACGCGAACCCTCCCTCCAACCCCTCTGCGGCTCTTCTCTTGGTCCTACTGCCACTTTACGTGCTACCAAATCTGAAGATGGCTGCCAGGGAGGGGCTTAGGTAGAGGGCAGTCATTGGCTGGGGGCAGTATGACCCAGAGACCAGTGATTGGTTACTAGTGGAAAGACAGTTCAGAAACGAAACTGATTTTTTCTTTACTGAGGATTCCCGGCCTGACGACGGGGAATATTCATGAGCATGTGAATTCATGCCAGACCCCATGCTGAAGAACAACAATTACAGGTAAGTTACTTGTTCCTTTTCAAACATGCCGCCATGGTCCTATTGGAGCTTTCTGGAAATGAATGAGGAGTCTGTGTCTGCAGCTGATGTGCTGCACGAGTATTACATGAGAGTGGTGTGTCTCTGACATTGAAACAGACTTGCAGCACAAGTATTGCAAGACCTGATGTCTGAGTTGATCTGCCAACCACATCCGGGAAAAGTGTAATGTGCCTCTGATGCTCTAAGTGGATGGTCAATATCCACATCGAAGGGATTTACTCCATTTACTTCATGTTTTCCCTTACTCAAATAATTCAGTCCTCGTTCATCTTTGGGAATGGAGAAAGCAGTGTATTATTGGCTACATATTGTTTCAGATCCTCCTTAAAGGGACAGTGCCCTGCAATTCTTTTATGTTACTATCCCAGGCCCAAGTCGGAGTGACCAAGGATCCACCTCAGGCTCATCATCTACTAGTATGGGTAAGGACTTGACCCTCTGGGTCAACTCACTAGATGTCGCCAGTTTCAGGCAGGGGACTTTGCCAGTGAAAAGACAGTTTTTCTAGTTTAGGGACAATTTGCCTGTGCAATAGTTAGCCATTGTTGTCAGCAGGTGTTGCAAGCCTAAGACTGTCTGATCTAAAAGAACATTATCATCAGAAAAAGAGACACTTTGTTGCATTCATCCACAGAGTTTGATAGGAAAGCATCCTATTGTGGGTAATGCATTATGCAAAAATGTACCACCCTTGCCTCAAAACATGAAACCTCATTATTGTCTTAGTAACCTGGCACCCAACTGTAACTGGACTTAAGTATCTGTATGGAACTTGATTAACAAGGTTAGAAAGTTTGGCAAAGGCTAAGAAATTCCCTATTCTGACCGTTTGGAGTTTATTAGGGTCAACTAAATTTAAAACCATCAAAGTTTAGTACACATTTCTTTTGGAAACAGTGCTTTCCCACAAGCGTTCATAGATCCAGGCAGTTTTTCATCAATGATTGTTTCTTCTTGAAGCAGCTTTACTCCAATGGAATTGTTCGAAATTTATCACACCAATCGTTCTGGATTCCTAAGAGATGTCTCACAAAGACCTTGCTTCTCTAATCCAGTATGTTGATTATGCGATAATTAGAAGTTAATAATCGATTACTTTTTTTATAGACATGGACTGCAATACTACACTTCCATGTATATGGCATTGCCAACCAATTAAAAATATGACCTGAAATACTATCAGGACCCTGAGCCTGTGATGGATTTATTGTCTCTATTGATATTCCTATTTCAGATATTATTGGTATGGACACTGCCTGTGAGACGCTGTATGCAACTACGTCAGTCTGATATGTTCTTCCCTCAACGTGCCCTTGATAATGCTTCACGATATAAGTAATCCATTTATTTTCAATAGTGGGGCTTGCCTCCAGTTGCCGTCCTGTTCCCATACTGCTACACATTTGCAGTATTGCCTTGCGTCCCATTGTCTCACCGCAACTAATGATTCCACCCACACTGCTTCCTTCCATTGATTGCTAATCCTTCATCTCCAACCCTAACAATCTCACAATGTCTTCCCTAATTTCTCGTCATACATTGTATCATATCACTTTCTACCAAAATATCTAAATTGTTTTGAATCTCAATTGTAATTCTTTCCATCATTAAATGTCTGTTGTCTCCTCTTTATGTAACACTGATCTCCTGTCTACCAATCTTTGACTTTTTGCAGCATGTTCTCTTCTTCTTTCTCACACTTGTACCTAATCTATCATGCTTTGGCAATCACTGATACTCATTTTAGTACCTGAGTTTATTACACACACACACACGCACGCACGCACGCACGCACGCACGCGCGCGCGCGCACACACACACACACACACACACTTTGCTCTATGTAAGACATGTAAATAATCTTTAATACTCTATCACTCTTTTGGCTTCATCGTCGTGCCTTGTGCAATGTTTTTCATGTTGTCTGTGATTCTCATTTAATCTGTAATTTCTTACATTAAGTTTGCTGTGTCCGTTATCCCCGATATTCTCTGTGGATTTCATTTTTCACCCAACTTGCTCTCATTCATTTTCTTTTCTCGCTCCTTTATATTCTTGTTTCTGTTATGCAGCACTCTCATTCACATTTCATTCTTCCTTTATTTCTTATCTTCCTTTTTTCTTCCATTTTCCTTTTCCTCATAAATTTCATTTTTGTACATTCTCAATTATTCTTTCTTTTGTCTTTATCCATTTTTCTTCATCTATCACAATCTCTTTTTTGTATTGTCTTTTCTTGTGCTATCTCTTTCACAAAATGGCCAGGAGCCATGTGTAGAAAAGGACAGCTTCTTTAATTATTAGTTAGGTAGGGTTTCGGATGTAAATGGGGATTAATTTAAATAGTTTGATTTTGCATTTATCACAAAAACAAACAGTAACCCAGCACACTACAATTCACGGAGCATGCATAAGTCTCACTTCTGCGTTTGATAGCATTCATACAACTATATTGTAGTCTAAGTTAGCGCATTGGGGAATGGTATGTGGTCTGTTAAATATTTTAGTGGAACTTAACACTGACTTAAGAACACAGATTAGACAGGAGCAGCAGGGATCCTTGTAATCTTTAATGACCTGAGAGAGGACTTAGGTAGTGGTTCATATTGGCCTCCTGCCTATGTGTACGTGGGTGAAAGTTATTTTTTTCCCACCCCGTCTTGGTCAATTGGCAATACCATGCAACTATTGATAAAAGGTTTCCAGGAATATGCAGATAGTAATGATTTAGTCATTAGTACAAATTAGTATCCAGAAAAGGGGGCGTGGCAGCCTCCCAGCCAATCAAGAGGCTCAGATCGGAGTCCCCCGCTCTGAGACTCCTTATAATTGGAGGCTATCACCTTCCCTTGCCGGGAATCAGGTAAGTAAGCCCCTTGCACCCTCTGCCCTTCCTTCCCCTAACCTACATTTTCACATATCCAACCTGGCCCATGCGCTCCCCACTTACCTTGCACTCCTCTGTCCCTCACCGGCACTGTGAACACTCAGTTTTCCCGACGCATCTCCTTGTCGAAAATGGCTGCCGTGGAAAGGGAGAAGCGACTATATGTAGTTCCCTTCTACCCGATTCATGGTGGCCATCTTGTTTTGTCGTTTTTCTCAAGTTCAGAAACCGCAAACACGTTGCTTCATAACCTGAGAATAAAACACTATTAGTACCCTGGTACAATGTGCCGGAGTACTAATGACAATATGAACTGAGCAGGGGGGGGCATTACCAGTGAGGTAATGCCCCAGGGCTAAAGTTAAAACCCTCGCTACGCTCTGGCTTCTAAATTATGCCGTGTGGCATTACCTGACCAGTAATGCCCCACCTGCTCGGGTTCTTTTGCTTGAGAAATAACATTCAGTAAAACTGCCAAAATGTCTCACAGTATTCTAAGAATGAAAATTTAGAGTAGGTTAAAAATATGATTTATCTGGAGTTTTCCTTCTATAGTCATAAGTCTGCTGAAGCAAAGGTGGCAAGACTAAAAGTGAAAGTTACTCTGTAATGTAGTTGAACAAAACTAAGTTTATATTTGAGAAATACTTGCTGTTTCCTGTTATTAAATGTTAGAAGCTGAAGGTTGTCCCTGCACTGTTTTATAGTCTAGAACTGGCTGATCAAGGTTCTTAGGAAACTGAATATGTTTGAGGGCCTGTTATGGGGAAGTGACTTAATTAACCCAAACTGTGTCCCAAACTCAATAATACGATACATACGATGGCTTTTACCTTGATTGAGTGGGAATAACTATACATTTTGCAGAACATACTTGACCCGGCTTGAGACACATTTTATAACAGAATTGTCACAGAAGCATGCATGGGCATATGTAAAGTCCTGGCAAATTTTATGGAAGACTGTGGGCCTCATTACGACCCAGGCGGTAAGGGGTTTACGGCGCCGTAAACAGCGCCGACCCTTACCGCCTGAGTACGAGGTCCCTTAGCGCCATGGCGAATTTGACACCTGCTTTTAGCAGGTGTTAAAATCCATGGCGCTAAGGGACCATGTTGTTAATTACGCCACCGTAATTTACGGTGGCGTAATTAACGCCTTCCCCACTCCCATTATGCCCTATGGGGCAAAAATGGGAATGGGGAAGGGTAAATGGGGATTGGGGACTTACCGCCCCGCCAAGGTCGGAATGGGGCGGTAAGTCCGCCAACCACCATGGCGTAAACGTAGTTTACGCCATGGTGGTAAAGTCACGGCCCAGGCGGTAACTTACCGCCTGGGTCGTGATGAGGCCCTGTGTAAATATCATCAAAGATGCTATTCAAGAGAAAGTAAAATGGAAATTGCGAGAATCTGAATGGGCCAAGATGAGAAACTCACTGAAATTCAAATTATATAGAGAGATTGCAAAAGAGGATAAAAGGTAGATATGCTTCCTTAATAGTTGACAAAAATGTCCCAGTTATGCTGGAAGCAATCTGTTCATAAAGTTCAGGCTAAATCAGCTACCGACTAGAGAATTGTAAAGCATTAGGGTTCAAGGGACAAATATCATAAATGGTTGACGCTTCTGTAAAATGACTTCTGTAAGAGAAAGATTATTTTATATTTATTTTATTGTTCATTTATAACACGCTTAATACCATCGAGTGGATTCTAAGCACGGGATCGGGATTCAAACCTGTGTTGCGCCCTGTTACCTTGCTTCCAGGACAAACGCGTTGCCCCTGAGCTATCCTTCCTCTCCTATTCATCATATTTGTAGAGTGTAATTAGCTAGAGGGTCTAAGAGGGAGTTTCATTTGGTTATTTTAGCAGAAGTAACAAGGAAGTGTTTGGCAACATATCTTTTATGTCAAACAAATATCTTTAAACCTGGATGCTTTTTTTTTAATATCTTTTTGTAAAAAATGTTTAAGGTACATAACAGAATAGGAGCAATACCCTCTATGTGAGATGCCCCCAAACTGTTTAGGCAAAGGTAAAGAAAACCTGTCACTTAGCACACAGGTGTTATGGGGCCTTTCTGAAAGTGATCATTAACATGTTAACACGCAAGGGGTCGAACGCTAATCCCAAGAAGGGTGAGAGGATTAAGGAGATCAGAGTGACAGGTCAAAGAGAATTAGGATAGAAGATAGGTTGGAGTGCCTAGCAGCTACGATGAAGCTGGATACATACATGAGAGCAGTTGGAGTGACAGAAGTGGAAATCTGCTTGTAGTTGGTCTCGGAGGCTGTAAATGTCTAAGCAATTTGTAAGACAGTTGAACACAATCATTAGTGCGGAAGGAGAGATACTGAGTGAAAGTTAGCTGGTAGGTTTGCGTCAGTCCCTTGCTTTTTTAGGAGATGGATGGCCTCGGCCGTTTTGAAAATAGAGGGAAAGCAAGCAGAGTTGAAGGACATGTTGAAGCGCAAGAGCTTCACTAGCTGAGGAGCAAGGGGGCCTGATGGGGCACAGGAGGGGTTAGTCATCAGTAGAGATAGGACTTGTTCAGTGTTAGTGTGACTAAAGTGAGAGACAGAGGGTGTTGGTAGATAGGCAGAGTTTAGAATGTAGGAGAGGGAATGTGAGGAAGGTCAGGAAGGAGTCTCTAATTTGGGAAATCTTTGCAGCAAATTATTCAGCTAGGTTATTTGCTGTGAGATTGTAATTGATAGCTATAGGTTTAAGAAGAGAGAGTTTAGGGTGCTCTGTAGCCAGCAAGGATGGTTGGAGTTAGAGTCGATGAGGGTGTTTTCCCTTTTTGCTTCATCAAGAGAGTTCAGCACAGAGAGATAGAGTTGAAGGTCCTCATGCGAGTGGTTACTCCTCCATTTTTACGCAGCAGCTGATGCATGTATGTGCAGCGAGAGCGTATGAATGGGGTAACCCAGGGTTGAGGATGCTGAGACTTAGGGGTGAAAGTTAGCAGTGGAAAGCAAGAGGAGGAGGTGTCATATAGTAGGGATTGGAAGGTGGAGAAGGCAGTGTTGGTTTGCATGTTTCAGGTGTGAAGGAGAAGAGTGCGAACTGCAGGTTAGAGAGAAAGGGTGTAATTGCAGAAGGTTTACATTTCCTTTTAGTAGTAGATGAGGCAAGTGGTGAGGAGACGTCAGAGGGTGGAAAGGAGATGGTTATGGAAACAATGGAATGATCAGATAGGGATGGTGCGACAGTAGTATTACTGGCTGAGAGAGAGTTGGAGATGAATACGAGATCCAATGAGTTGTACCAGGGGACCTCCGGTAGAAGTAATCATAGGAACTAAAAAAACGATCCAAAAAAAGGAGCCACAGCAAGCAAGAAGTGATGCATGTTTATTGGTTCGAAACATCTGGGAAGCACGGTTCAGACAACCACGTGGAACTGAGCTGAATTAAATGAGCTCTCGACACCGCCCACTGCGGCTATACATTTTATACACAAAACTACAAAATGACCACACAACATTTTTAAGTCAGGTCACAGGAGCTGATTGGTGGGACTAAGTCAATCCCCTATATACGAGTGTAGTTTGAGTGACTCTGATTGGGCAATAAACCTTTTGGCTGAAATTACACTAACACCCCTCGTGACATCATGAACCTTCCCACACCGCCCCATAATTACGTGATGGTGCTGATCTGTTAAAACACTTGTTTTCCATTGGTTGGCAATGCCCAATATACAAAGGGTACACTGCTGCATCCACACCAAGCCTGACTAGTAATGTGCCCGGCGGACATCAGCAAGGACACTGTACAATGTTGCACCCTAGGGACACAGAAAACTCTCCCTCCCGATTGGCTCCCTGTCGCGCGCACCATAATCCCTACCCCATTGCTCTGGCCCTCTAGCGCCCTTCTCACGCTGCCAAGTGTAGTCTGAAAACCATTATACCCCAACGTGGCTGGATTTTATGCAACTGTATTTCATTTCTGTTTCTCTTCCAATTCTTCTCGCGTACCCATGTGCCTAGCTTGTTGGGTTTGAAAGCATCTCTTGGAGCGACTTCGCTGGGTCTGTGTTCTCCTGAGAAACTAACAGTCTTACAATATTACTGTTTTCTGTTTCTGCTGACTATTCAAAAAAGCACACTGCTGTCATCACAGCCTGCAGCCCTTTTATTATGAGCTGTGTGTGAAAATGCTTTCCTAATGTGGGCCTACAATAAAATGGCTTCTCTACTGTCCACATATTGCTCAAAGCCCACTATCATACACCCCCCTATGGCGCCCTGCACCACCACACCGTTCCCACACTGTGCAAACTACTCCACTGCTACACCAAATCAGCCACCCTTCCTTGCATTCCACCATGTGACTTCTCGCGCTGTGCCTGCTTCTGTATTCCCATAGCACGCTGCACCTGCATTGAATGACTTCCCCATGTCACCGCCCACCTCACTCTTGACCTCACCATGTTACTTGCGCAATTTATACATGCGGCCCCCTTGGCAACGTTGAACCTGGACCTTTACAACAGAGTTACCCACAGTGTGGGTAGGTAATTGGAGAAGGGAAGGTTAAAGTCAACTAAAAGAATGAGGTGATGATAGTGATAAGAGAATCAAGAAGTTGATATTTATTTATTTATTTATTTTATTCTAATTATTAGGCATTTGTAAGGTGCTTATACACCATAAAAATTGTGTTTCAAAGCGCCCACAGGGCAGAGGGAACGGAACACGATAAAGACATAAAGACAAAACAAAGTGGTCCTACTCGGCCATGTGAATATTTGGATCGTAAAAATGCAGAGAAGGACATAGGATGGGGAGAGGAGTAAGTTCTAGGGAATCCACAGAAAGGTGAAGTGCCAGTGACACTGTTGCTTGGCAATAGGCAAGTGCAGGAGCCGGATGAGAGCAGCAGGTAAGTTCTAGGGAGTGACCACTAGATGGAGGAGAGGTCAGCAGCCCATACAATAAGTGCAGACCCGTGAGAGTGGATGCTGCGGGCGATCGACCAGAAGGCCTGTTCCCCCTTGAGACACATATGGGCCTATGCCACCAATCACAGCTACTGTGGGGTTAAGCACAGAAGGGAGTGATGGAAGGAGGAGGAGAAGAGCAAAGTCTTGAGGATTTTGCAGAACTTGAGGAGATCCGGCTCGAGATGGAGAGAGAGAGGGAGGCTGTTCCAAAGGAGGGAGCCAGCCCAGGAAAGGGAATGTCTGCCAGCTCTCTGCTTAGAGAAGCGCTTGACAAGCAGAGAGTTGGAGCCAGAGGTTCAGAGGTATCTGGAAGGAGAGTATTTAGTGAGCGCAAGTTGCAGATAGCGTGGTCCCTGGCCCCAGACAGCCTTATGGAGGGTGCAGAGGAATTTAAATATGATCCTTGAAACAACCGGGAGCCAGTGGTATGGTCCAGTGTGACCAGAAGGACTATAGACTGAGATGCTGTGAACCGAGTGAGGATGGAGCAATACTAGAGATGGTGGATTCAAAAGAGGTAGGAGGGGACTAGGCAATGGAGATGTGTGAGGCATTGAGGCAGGAAGAGAGAAGGTGTCCATTGCCTCCACTTCTGCCAGTCAGGCGTGGAGATTGAATGAATGATAATTTGGAGTCGTATAGTGCCGCCAGAGGGGCAGTGGCAGATGGAGAAATCCAGGTTTCTGTGACAAAAGTAGATCAAGGAGAAAAGAGTTAGCATGAAAGTAGTCAGGGTTAAAGAATGTTTTGTGACATACCGACTGAGCATTCCAGAGTCAATGTTCAGATGATGCAGTAACGAAGAGAAGAGAAGTTAAGTCCCGGGAGAGGAAGAGAAGTGACGTGGATAGATAGATAGATAGATAGATAGATAGATAGATAGATAGATAGATAGATAGATAGATAGATAGATAGATAGATAGATAGATCGGCTTTGTTTGTTGAAAGTAGGTGAAAGACAAATGGGGTAGTGGGCGATTCCATATGTGGGTTTAATGAGAGGTTGAAGAGAGAAGGAGGTTGTAGCGTGATTGGAGAAACCATAAAGAGAGGTGAGTAGGATGAGCAGCAGGAGCCAAAACATTGTAGGTGGGTACTGCAGTGTGAAGAGACTACACAGTCATTAGCAAGCTAGGAGTACTCACAGGTGCAGCAGGTATGAAGGCAAAAGCAAAGGCTCATAGGCATAGAGGCTGGTCAATGGCTGGTCTTCGCCCTTCACTGCACTGTCCTTAACTGGGATGCCCGTGGCTGGACTCCCCTTGGGAGTTCAGATAAGACGTCACACGCCCCGCCACCTAATGATCAGTGGTTGGTCTCTCTGATTTTGTCCCTGGTGTTGGTGGGATGAGGCTATTTCTTCCTGATTCGTGTTCATAGAGGAGTCTCTTGTGGCCTTTAGTGGGAGATTGGGCGACTCAAGATGGCCACAGGAAGTGATCTCACAAAACCAAGGTGGCCACAGAAAGTGATATCAACAAACACAAATGGGGGGCACCACAATTGTAATGACTGTGTATAAATTCCATCCGAAACAGCAAGTCCTATTATGTTTAACTTCAGGTGAATAAATAAAATCGCTTCTGGTGCTACAGGGTGTAATCTCCAGACCTATGAAGACTCAATTCTAATACGAAACATACAACCAGCCCGTTGTCGCCAACAGGTAACCCTGTTGCACTTCAGGTGGACTTAAGGTCCTACAAGTAAAATGTATATATATGGTTGGTAGTGTCACTACGTATATCACCAACAGGCAAACCTTCACAACATTCCTTCCAATAAAGCAAAGTGAACATCCCACAGTTCAGCACAATTTATTAGTGTTGTCTGGGACCCAAAAGTCTATAAGACAACACTTTAAACACAAAATCAGCCCTGATGGGGAAACAAAGAATTCATGATTCTGTTAACACAACTATTCATACACATCCAGAGGAGATTACACCTGGTGCTCCTCTAATTCAAACACATTTCATATAACATTTCTGCACATGTGTTATGGAGCAGTCTGAAGAGCCACCCACCCCTTTAGTCACACACTCTAGTACTAAATGTTGATTTGCGATACAGTATAATATAATACACCCAAAGAGGTTTCATGTTTATATGCACAATGTGCCAACGTGTTTTGGTTTCAAAGATCCATCTTTAGGTCTCGAAGCTCAATGTTCATAACATGTCCTTTTTCCAAATAGTCACAAATCTGTATAGTATTACCCAATAGTATCACAGGACACCCAGCGGCATAGAGCATCTGCTAGCACACCCTCTCCCTTCAACAGCCTCTCTCCAACTGTCATTTCTAGACCTTTCAGCAGGTCACACATTCCAACATTCTATGCATAGAACATTTGTGACATCGTCATTCAAGCAGGGAAAAGACAGAAAGAGACTACACATCACAACATACTTTTTTGCGTCCGTGCACTTACCTGCTTCCTTTTTTTGCTTGTGATAATTTCACCAGGATCCGTGCTATCTTTCACGTTCGCTATTATTTGTTTTTTGTGGTTTGTTATTCTACCACATCTATATCATCTGCATCTCTTTTTGTGTCTTTGTTTTTTTCAGTTTTTGCATTGCCCTCTGCATGTCCTTCTCCTACACTGATGTATGATTTTCTCTGATTGCAATGCCTCACTTGTGGTATATTATTTCCTGTTCTCCTAGTCCCCTCACTTCTTTCTTTTTTGTTTCCTGCTCATTCCTTTAGTTCTTCACTGGATTCTGATGTGCCTGGATTTGAATCTCTGGGACTTGCCAACATCAAAACCCTTGTCCACCTGATGTGTCTTACAGCAGCGGGCAGAGCCTTGGAGCCCAGTAGCAGCATTCACCAATCACAGGCATTTGGCAAGGGGCAAACATCTGCCTCCAATTCCCTCTCCTGCTTAATCTCAGCTATTGGATTCCTGGTATCCAAAAGCCCTTCTGCCCCAATAGCACTGAATGAGATCTGCACTCAGGTGAGAACTATGCAGAGGTCAGGCTTGTGCGCAGGTGAGATCATTGCCCACAAGAGATCTTCACTCAAGTAAGATGCATGTGTGTATGTATGTATGTATGTATGTATGTATGAGACTGGTATAGCGCAAACTCAGCTAATGAGCAATGGAGCGCTTTACAATGATTGAGTAAACGCAAGGATGGTCAGGGTGAAGCTGGCAAATGGGTGGATTAGAGGGGGCATCTCTGCCAAACATTTCAGGCCAACACAGTTTACAGAAAATCCTTACATAGCATGGTCTTCAGTTTTATCCCAAACGTAAGGTATTACAGTGGTGTGTGTATATTTGTTTGGGTGGTGTACCATATTTCCCGTGCATAGTAAGAGAAGGCCTGTCTCATTTCTTTTTCAGTCTTGCAACATTATTGGCCTCCCACGATAATTGACTTGCCAGCTAGGTATGGTGGTGACGGAGCTGCCACAGCCTTAAATGCATTAAAGGCTTTTGAATAATATTTCAGGGTTGCATTTATAGTCTGTGTACATCCTGACATGTAGTCACATGTTATGATGCTAGGAATTAATCTGGCGGATGCTGTGTGTTGCATCGTGTTCAGGAGTGCAAGATCTGGTGCAGGGTTGCTAGAGAGGAATGCACTTCCACCATCAAGGTGTAATGGAACCCTGGACTGTTCTGCGTTTCTGAAGTCAGAAGCTGGCAAGAAATGCTAGATTTGGTGTTATAATTGTAGCAGGTACCAGGCCGTCTTGTGCTTTTTAGGCGATCTGAAGTTTGAAGAGAGGTTGCAATTTATCGTGAAACCTAAAGATTTTGGGACAGCTTTGGCGTGAACCCCTCAAGGTTCATATTGGCTAGCCATGATTGGATTGATTGTTTCACTTGGTGGATTTCAGAGAAGCCTAAACACATTTTTTGCTGGATTGAGTTTAAGATATGCACCTGTCATCCAAGACTGGATGAGCACCAGTCAGTGTTTTAGGCACATTATGGCCTTCTTGTAGCTTGCGTTTTGCTATAGCTGCCTATGATCTGTGTGATGCTGGAAATGCCTTTGGAGGGACAGGACCTTCTAGTCCTTGTCCTAACACTTCTCTGTGTGTGTTTTCTCCATGTTTTCTGCCACTGAGGTTCAGCCTGGGCCTCTGGCAGTGCAGCTCTTATATTTTCTTCTAGTGAACAAGACCCATGGATACCTTTATGGTATCCATTGGTGAGGGTGCACCCTTGCACCCCTTATATGTATTTTTGGGCACCTCTGTGTTGCCCACAGAGCAGGGTATGGGCTGGTGGCAGCTACATGCTGACTTGGCAGATGCTCTGAGTTTCCTTCATTTTTGGGACACCCAGGCACTGCCATAGGAATCAATGGAGTCCTGAATAAAGGCAAGATGGCCACTGTAGCCTCTGGGTTTCTTTTGCCTTTGCACCTTGTTTCCCAGAGTCCTGGGAAGCCCTGACTCTGTCCCTTTCTTCCTCACTGGCTGTTGGATGGAAATACCATGTATGGCTCTAGGTCTGCCTCCTGTCCGACTGACTGGAGCTTCCCGACGCATGTGTGTTTTGGGTACACCCTTGGGGTGTGACCTGTATGAATGGAGTTTGACGTAAACTCACGTTCTGTGTTATGGGTGTCTGGTTTTGGTGTGTGTGACATAATGCCTAGGCCAGCCCTGACTGAAACTGGAGTGAATGCAGTGTAGTGTGCTGAAAGGCTGGGTGCTTACTCTAATCCACATTCTGTGTTATGTGTGTCTGGGTATGGAGTGAATAGTCTGAATGCCTGTGAACCTGATCGACTGCCTGCCTGCATGAATCAACTTGTGAATCGATAGGCTGTCTGGGCCTGGTTCCGCCTGAGTGAATGGGGAACAAATGTGTATAACTAGGGATCTCTCACTCACCAATTTGTTCAGAGGTTGATGTTGAACCTGAAGCAAGAAGAAGCTGTTCCCAGGAGCAGACCCATCTCCGACTCTGGAAGCAACTCAAGACCTTTCTCTTTGCTTCTGCCTTCTCTCTTCCTCTCCCTTGCTGATCTCCTGCCTGTTCCATGCACTGGTCACCTGGTCACCCTCTGAATTTGGGCTCAGGTCCCTGCCTGTCCAGCTGCAATCCTGCACTGCCTCTCTCTTGGCTCCCCTGCACTTCGGGTCTGTATCTGTAACCCTACAGTCCCCTCCCTTGCACTTATTTGCCACCCGCTGGCTGCACTTATGAGTACTCGCACTTGTTGCCCGTTGGCTGCACTCTTGTTTTTCTCCTTTTTCCTGCACTTCTCCATCCTCCCCCTACCCTCAGCACTTCTCCAGTCTCCCCTTCCCTGCTCTTGCACGATCTGAATGACACAAGGCCTAGTAAGATCGTTGTTTTGTCCTCCTTTTTGTTTCCCCTTCCTTGTCTTATCGCGCCTAGAAATACTTGAGTACAGGTGCGTTATAAGTGCCATATCATATCATAGCCCAGGTGGAAGAAGGAGTCTGCTGCTACATTTTATTCACGTAATCCGAAAGCTGCCATGTTCTTCCAGCGACAGACCCAAAAGAGGACCTGGCTAGGAGACCTCTTCCCGAGCTATGAGGGACTATCATGCACTTGCTACTCTTTCAAAGTCCCCTGGAAGCCAGTCCTGTGTGCCTGCCATCTGGAGAAGGAGTTTTTGTGAGTCCAGAAGAGGAGTGCTTGGACATCTTGAGTCGAAGAAGTCCAGTTGTGTCGGCCAGGGTCCGAAGGAGTGTTCGAGACCGCTGGAAGCCAGATTGCTGTCTACTGCACAGAAGATGGAATACCCTGGAATAGGGCTGCATGACGCCTAGAGCTGCAAAAGCTCCACCTGAACAAAGAAACTTTCAAGGGACATCGCTGACCCGACATCTGACTACTTTTTCGCATTTAAGAAGATCCCAGTTCACTGTGTGCAGAGGATGTTCTGCCGGTGGTTTTCCTGCCACCTGAATCCAAAGAAGATGTCCCGAGGGTCCAGTCTTGGTGAGTGTCCATAGTCCAGTCCTGTGGTCGACTCCAGGTTGCCAGAAGCCATCCAGAGGACCTTGCTGCAGCTGCAGCATCAAAGACCCAAAAGTCAGGGAACTGCAAAATCCTGAAACCCGACACCTACTTCTGCCACTGCACCCGTAGCCATAGAAAGGCATCCAAGGTCCCCAGGGGTCCTATCTTCTTTGGCCAGACCTTTTCTGAGTCCACAGCAAGTTTCACCTTTGTGGGACATCCACAGCCAGAGTAACGACCAGCCAACTGACAACACTACGAAGACAGAAAGTGCTGCCTTTCAGACCTGGTCTGGTTCCTCCTTTTTTCTTGGCCTCGACAGCCCCACGACTCCATATTGCAAAGTGGGTCCATCATTCAGGGGTCCCGTTGAGGAAAGCCAAGAAACTCCACCACTTCGCCTGCCAAGGCACCAAAAGTACTGTGACGAGGAAGAGCGTCTCCCAGCCTCAGGAATCCTCCAGGGGTCCCAGATTCGTCGTGGATCCTGTTCTTCTGTGGTATCTCAGGTACTTTGGGGTGGTGGAACCTATAAAAAGAAAGCAGAGCATTATTGAACTTATTTGGACTGGGTTGTAATAGACAAGGTAAAGTGCACCTTGGCCCTCATTATGGGGTTGCCGGTAGGACGCCTGTAGTACTGACGGCCTACCGGCAACCTCGGCTTACCATTTCCGCCACCTTATATCCCGGTAATACCAGGATATTACTGGCGGCGGGGGAACAGTAAGTTCCCATTCGGGAATGGGAACACTGAGCACCGGCACCGTCAGTAACTGTGCTGGTGCTTCAGTGAATTATCTTCCAGTAGGGGACTGATCTTGCCGGTAGGTCATCACCCCTTACCAGCAGACTCAGAGTGAGCCGGTACAGAAAAGGTGCTAATATCTTTGTCACCACAAACGAAAGGTTAGGTGGAGCACACCTGAATAGATTGAGCTAATGTCTTTCAAATGGAAAAAGATCAAGTATTCAATGATTTTAGGTGCAGGGGAGGAAAAGTGGCCCTGGCACAGAGCCACCACACTAAATTTGCACAAAGAAAAGAAGATCTGTAGATGGAACCCTTCCGTCACCTGCACACCTTACAATCCCGTCACTTGATGGTTAAATCATTAGTCAATAGCAGTTAATTTAGACACTTCTTAATTAGTCTATAAGTTCAAAAAGAAACAGCTATAAACATAACTCTAGTACAAAAAAATGTGTTTAATGATTAAGTGAGAAAAGCATATTGGTCAAAAAATGTTACATAGTACAGTTTAAATTAAAAGATGGCTGACGCATTTCGAGAAAACCATTCTCTTCTTCCAGAGCCAGATAAGGTTTCTGAACTGTAAATTAGAAAGGGGAGAGGTAATGAGGCTAAATCCAATCGTTGTACACACAACCAACACCTGTCACTTAATTGTAAATCTCAACATTATTCACAAGTTCATATATCACTGATTACAATGTTTATAATGTTTGACAGTCTTAGTCGTTATCTGAAGCCAACAACCACCATGTGTCAGGGTGATCTCGTGGTCAGATACTATCGGGATGAACACTGAAAAAGAGTGCCTACATCGCTGTTTATCATATCAGTGATATTGAGGGAACTAAAGGTATATCAATTGGACAGTTTAGCATAGTCAAATCTAAATATCCGCATTAGTATGAAAAAAGAATGGGTTAACTCTTGACCCGAGCACTCACCAGGGTTCAAAGGGTGCGCTTATAGCTTCATTATGTTGCTCAGCGAGTTTAATGAAGTTCTGGATCCATGTGTCCATATATCCTGAAGTTCTTTAGAATATGAACCCTGGGTAGTGAGGTCTGCGGCCAGAATACTGGTCCTGTAATCAAGGGATGGGCACAGATGAAGCAAACACGGAAAGTCCGTGAAGTAAAAGAAAGGGTAGAAAAGTAGAAGCTGTAGACTCACCGAAATATGAATTTTAAAGGTGTTTGCAGGTAGATATATAGAATCAGGTGTATATTAGCGATAGAAGTCGACATAAAGAAGGGACTAGAGTGTAGTCTAGACTCGACTGTGGAAGTACGTTCCAAGGGCAGCCATGATGGACTGGTAGTGATGTTAACTAAAAGTGCCTCTGCTCATGGTGAACGTGACATTTCATCATGGGCCCACGGTGCTCTCCAGCAACACTGCACAGAATGTGCTGTGTGCAGCAATGATAAAATGTAGATGCCCAAAAGGTTATAGTAGAGTAAGATTCCGAAAATAAAGTATGGAAAGTCACAAAAATGACATGCATGGAAACAGCAAAAGAAAGGGTAAGTGGTGAAAAAGGTTCCCACCCACTCACAATAATAATCCACAAGCCCATCAAAATGTGCTGGGGGTATCAAAGGTGAGGGAGATATAGCATAAATATGAAAATCCTACCTAACACAGGGCAAGTAGGATCTCACGATGGGTGGCACCCCCTTGGGGCAACAGGAGCCCCTAAGCAAAGCTGCTGTTACATTTCCCTTTTGTTCAGAGTCCCAAACACTCATGGAGTGTATGGGATTTTGAGCAATTCACTAATGTGCAGAGCACTTGTAAAAGGACTGGCTTGGATTCTGACCCTGTTTTAGTAACACCCCTACCTTTAGGGCCAGACCAATGGCGTCTTCTCTCTTGTTCCAGAGAGGAACATAAAAGGGACCCTTGCAGACGAAGAGGGAGCCAGCCTGAGGGCAGGTGCCGGCAAGCTGTGTTGGAGCACGCAGAAGTGAACGCTTACCTTTCTGGTGGAACTTGGTGGCAGGACCACGCAGAGAATGTGGTGGGTAGAGGAAATCAAGAGCCTGCGAATGCTGTAGGGTGCCCAAGAAGCCTGGAGCCGCAGAACCGAGGGAGAAGCGAGTCACAGGTGCTCACTGGTGTCCCGCAATTCCGTTGCCAAAGTCCTGCCGGTCGCAGCAGGCTGGAGGAACTGACACATACAACCTGACCACGGAGACATCAGAATCATGGTTCCACATCGCCCGGAGAAGCCAGCTTCCCCGGCGAGCCATGCCGCATGAGAACAGGTACGCAACCGACGAAGAGACGCGGCCGGAGGATGTTGAGGCACTGAGTAGCCCACGAGGAGCTGACACTGAGAATTAGCAAGGACGGGTGGAAAGCAAGCAATGGGACATGCAGCCAGAGAATCTGAGTAGCCCAAAAGGGGCTGACCCTGAGGATACCCCACGAGGGCTTGAAAGCAAGTGGCGAGACCTACAGCAGCAGATGCAGCAGTAGCAGTATGAATCTATCAGAGAGGCAGAATCGTGCGTGAGCAGGTTGGCGGCAGTCCCTCCTCATCTTCATTCATGAGGTGAGTGTAGGGGCTCGCTGCCTGATCCTAGTAGTGGCGCACAGCATGTAATAGGATGGCGCTGATGGGCATTTACTAGCTGTTGTGTTTGTTAACAGGATTGAATATATGCACTTTATGGCTGAAGCACTTACAGTGTTTGTCGTGTGATTGAAGTACGAATGTGAATGGATGTATGACATGATGGTTTTGGTGGGTGGTGTGGTAGGGAATATATGTATTTACCTCATAACATCATCATCATTGTTTATAAAAATGATTGTGTTAGTTCACTTCCTTGGGATGTGAATATGTGGCATACACTGAATACATTTTGTTTTGATAGCGTTCCCCTTGTATGTTCTTGCTCCTGTTGACACTTGTCTAATTGCCTAGGTATGTGAGTCGTACATGGGTTTTTCTTTATCTGTAGTTGTGATTCCCACTAAACCCATGTATGTGAATAATAAGTGTGGGGTGACCTCATGTTTTGTGTTAGAGTAGCCCACAAGGAGCTGACACTGAGAATACCCCACAAGGTGGTGAAAGCCAGCGATGCCATAAAAGGGGATAGAAGTTGAATAGCCCCCCAAGGGCTAACATTGACAAGGAGCAAGGAACGAGGCATACTGCCAGGGAAGCTGAGTAGCTCGCACAAGATTTACACTGAGAACACCCCACTAGGGGGTAAACACAAGTGACAAAACATAAGGCCAGGGAGGCCATGTAGCCCACGAGGGGCTGATCCAGACAATAACCCAGAAAGGTGTTGGAAGCACGCATGTGCGGATACAATCACAGAAGTCGAGTATCCAAAGAACCTGGAGGTAAAATGTAGGAACTTTGCCAGCTTTGCAAACTTTCTTTTCTCTTTGAACCTTGGGAACTTTTACAAAAACACTTTCCGCAAGACTAAGAATGACTCCAAAGGAGAGCAGGACTTGAAGAACTTGTTTTGTTGACCAAGAGAGAGAACCAGAAACACACTGGGTGGGGGTCAGAAACCAGCCGCCCAAAACCAAAATATAGTGCCAAGTTATAGCGTTGCATTGAGGTGGAAGGGCGAGCATAGATTAGATTAGGTTTTCGATAGTGGACTGTTTGTTATTTTACTCAAAAGTAGGGAACCATCAACATAACTATAGGGTTAGTTGTGGTGTCTTTTCTGCTAATCAACTCTGTTGAACCATGTCCTCTTGTCCATTTTCTATGTCTGACTTATCACAGATGCTGGGATAATGCTTGTCAAAACACATTTAACTGCAGGCTGTACCGGATGGCAACAGCTTGTAATATCCAGTACAGACCAAAGCCAGAGTGTTATTGTTAAAGGGTTTGGTGAGACATGCCACAAGGCTTGCCATTAAACAGAGCTATCAAGGGAAAGTGACAAGGTCATTTAGAGACATCTCTAACATTAATAGTGAGCAGAATGTTTGACTTCTCTCAAGTACACACAGAGGTTATGCAGGACTCGTGCATCTCAAGCATTAGACATTGGTTTAGACGGTTATAGGTCAAAGTATCGAATGACAAAAGTACATTTTCTCGAAAACAAAAGGTTCGAAATTTTATTTTATTTTGTTTACATTTTTTTTTTTTGGGGGAGGTGGGTCCCCCACCCAACACCCGTTTTTGTGGTAAAAACCTCTTTTTTTACCTAAACAGAAACCCAAATATATATATATAATTTTAAAAAAATCGAACCTTTTGTTTTCGAGAAAATGTACTCTAACCTTTTGCATTCGAACCTTTTGCATTCGATACTTTAACTGGACACCGTTTTTTTAGACTGCTTCCATATTTGATAATGTCCTGTGAAACCTTTCCTTCCTACAGGCTTTGGTTGCCCTGGCCACAGGAAAAATCAGTACGACCCAGCCAAGTGTTGAAGAAATTCTTACTGCGAATAGCCCAGGGTGCAGAACACGAGTTCCTGCCTCCACACAGGTCATGGTCACCCAGGCTTTGATCGATGTATTGGTGGAGAAGGGCTTCCGGCAGGCACCAACTGGAAAGGAAGAGGCCGACATGAAGGGTGAGTCTGGTCTCATAATATGGCACATTGGTGGCTAATATATGGCAGTATCTTCCATGTACGAACATGCTCATGTTGGGTTTGCCATAATAACGTAATAATGCCAGTGTAGCAACATATGCCCAGGAGGACTGCGCCAATATATGCCAGTAGCCCCAACTAACGAACCACTCACTAATAGTGTTTTGCCCCTAATGCAAGATTCACTGTTGGTGCCTCAATCCACCAGAATACCTCACCACCGCAATCATCGGCTCTCCTCTACTGCACACACACACTTCGCTCACACACCTGCATGCAGATACATACCCATGCACTCATTTATTGCACAAACATTCACACGCAGACTCATTAACATGCACACTCCCAGACAACCCCTTCCATTCATGCAGCTTCCTGCCACATACTTTCCCAGAAGGCCCACCCTGCACCTCTACATAACTGCATCTTCTCCCGGCCTGTCAATCAGCTGATTTTTTGGCATGTAGATGAGAGGCAGTAATGCCAGGATTCCTGTGCACCGCCAGCCACTCAATATTGCGGGTATCCAGTCTATCCATCGAATATATTTCCATCGAAGGTAAGTCCATCGAATTCGTTCCAAGGAAAAAATATGCATTGAATGCATATTGTTGGGGGGTAAAGGCTTAATTTTGTTTTGTGTGTATTGTTAAGGGTTAAAAACGGATTAAAAACAAGGGGTTGGGTGGACCCCCGCCCCACCCCGCAAAAAAAAAACATGCATTGGATGCACATTTTTTAGTTGGAAATGATTCGATGGTACTTACCTTCGATGGAACATTTTCGATGGAAAGACCATAAACCAATATTGCGCTCTAAGTTATCTACACCCCTACTCAGCAGCCCATTCCGCCACCACTGTCATGTTCACCCGGCCTGGATTTTTCCAGTCTAGTATCGGTGAAAGATAAACGTTTAGATGTGACTTGCATCTTTCATCGAAAACAAGGGATGCAACGCTCTTGTGTCCCGACACACCAGCTGCTGCTAAGAGTCTCAGCGATAAAAAAAAAGGGCATGGCATGACAGCAGGGTCAGAGCCATCCTCAGAAACTGTGGGCCTTGATGATCATTTTGAAAGAAAGCTTGTCATGAGTGAGGCCATTAACCCATTGGAGCGCTTGACAGCTCAACTGGACATTACCCATGCACGATATGGTGTCCGATCAAAGGACCGAAAACAAAAGGATCGAATGCAAAAGGGTTGACTCAATAGGACTGAAAACAAAAGGGTCGAATTTATTTTTAAAATGTATATTTTTTTAGGGGTTTCCGTATAGGAAAAAAAAGTGGTTTTTACACCAAAACCAAAAAGGAGATTGGGGGGGGACCCCCTAAAAAAAAAGGGCAGCATTTCAACAACAGTGGACAGGATTGACCAGGACAAATGATAAAGGTATTACATTGAGCAGCCAACAAAAGTCTCCCTCTCACCTCATTAGACACAGTAAGATAATTAATAAGAAAAGCACTCTCCATTAGTGAAAGCGTTGTAGGCGCACAACACCCTACAGCAGAAGAGACCACCTCTGTTTCTTTCATCCAATCTACTTCTGTCCTTTCGATTAGGATGTCTTGTGCCTCGAGCATCAGGTTACTCGGCTGTCTTCTCGGTAGAGGGGCTCCCAGACCCCTTTGTGTGCTCAATTTACTCTGGCCATAAAGACTTGTCCAATTCATTTTTTCAGACAGAAATAGCCCGTTTGTAGGCAACCCTGTCAGCTACAATCTCATTCCTCATTCCTGTGATTTTTTTCAGGGTGGCAAGTAGCTTGTTTTTAGCATGTTTACATTCTACGTTAAACCAACCCTTCTTTCGATCAGGTACAGATATCTTAACATTGAGGAAAGAGGAGTCAGATATTACTGATATTATTTGTGCATGTGTTATCACAATTGAATCGGGTCTAAGTTCAATGCCAAGTAAGACATTAAAATAGTTACGTTTAGTTTTAATAAGGTACTTATAAATAGTGGCAATGTCGGCCCTTGCCCATCTCAATCTTCTATGCCCAAAGCACGGCTCAACCAGGAGGAGGAATTGGATGATTTAGTACCCCTGCCCCTTAATGTGAAGAGCTAGTGGATGGTAGTCACTAATGATCTTCTTGACAATATCGAAGCCCGTTATTAAGAGCCATTTTAAGGGTGGGATAAAAAATAATCAATTGGAGAATCCCTCGGGAGCTTTTACATTTAACTATCTGTTTGAGAATACTTGGCCCTCAAGAGCTCTTTGGCTTCTCTTTAAGGAATCAACATTCAGTCTATTCCCACTGTTCTAGGAAGAATGGTGCTCTACCTGAAGTTTCCTTTGATCTGCTTGTTAGGCTCCTGCTCATTTCCTGTGCAGCATTGAGTGGCTTTGTGATTTGATGTTTAGCCTGCAACTGCACCTCACTGATAGTTTGAGCAGTTCTAGAGAAATCTTTGCTAGAGGTTTTAGCCCTTAGTTTTCACTAGTCCTCTCTTGATGGTATGCAGAAGGCAGACCCTGAATTCATTTTGACATTCAGCGAGACTAGATGATATAGGAAATCAGAAGCATTCTGGAGGAAGTGTCTGCTGATTGGGAGATTAGCACTGCTCCCTTTGAACCTGCGTACAGTGCTCCCGGAAGATACACTACTTGGCAGTGTGTCAGTCTGAAACCATTGTGAAATCGTGTGGCTCAGTTGGGCTGTGCGTTACTCCAGAGTCACAGAGCATCAGAGACTTTGTGGCGCCAGTCTCAGTCGCCAAGAATTGCTCACTGACCGGAGGTCACAAGTGAATTGTAACATTTTGATTTGGGAGCTCTTGCTAAGGGGGTCAGTTAAGGAAATCACCATAGGAGTTTAACAGCCACAAACTCTGACTGAATGAGATAAAGAATTGGCAATGTGATGTATGACCCTAGTAAATCCTAGTCGGCTGGTGCACGCCTAACAGTAGTTTTGGAGAAGTGACAGGGCAGGATGGTGTGCTGCCACAGAGGGGCTTCCCTGCTGGCACTGGACCTGCTTGTTGCTTATGGATTTTCTGGCTGCTGCTGGAGCGGCTGCCACAGCATGGACCCCGGGTCCATGTTCTTTAGGTCCAAGTGGGATGTGGGTGGCCCGGAGAGACTATTGGATTGAGGAGTTCTAGGCTGTGATGGGTGCTGGCACTATGCACAATGTGCTTTGCTGATACCTTGTACTGTTTGTACAGATGTAGAGAACTGTGAAAGGGATCCTGCGCTAGTCAACACGCTGCCCCCCCACTCCCTGAGACATCATCAGTAAGCAATTCCTGTCAGGTGCCCCTAACTATAAGTGCCAGAATCCTGGTCACCCTCTGTCCCCCGGGCGCATGTACCTGCTCTCCCTGCCACCCTCCTGCACTGCCTCTGGGCACCCCTTGCACTGGGGTCAGTATCTACCCATACAGTCCCCCACCCTGCTCTTGTTCTGCACTTATCAGTTATACCCTGTCGGTTAAACCCAGCCCTTGCCACTTGCTGGTTGCATTAACACTGTTTATCACCTTATTTATTTGATTTATTATTATTTATCTGCTCTCCTCTGCTCCGCACTTTCCACTTCTCCCCTTCCATGCACTTTCCCCCTTTCCTTTTCCCATGCACTTGCGCGTTCTCAATGTCACTGGTCCTAGTAAGATCGTTGTTTTGTTCTCCCCTGTTCCCCTCCCTTGCCTCGTCACGCTCTGAAACACTTGTGTACGAGCGCGATAGAAATAAAATAATCATGTATCAATTGTGCTGCCCTAAAGGTGCTTTGGTAGTTGGACGAACCTTCAGGTCACTAGAGGCAGCAGTCACAAGGGGTAGCAGCGGCATGCAGTAGAACCCATTGTGTGTATGGTGCCCCTTAGCATGTTTGTTTGTTTGTTTGTTTTTATTATTTGTAAAGCGCACCTAACCCGTGGGTAGCAGGGTGCAAGCAACAAGAGGAGTGTACAACTTAAGTTACAGAGCATGCAGCGGATGAATCCAACTAGGTTACAGTGTTGGAAGCATCAAACATTTGGTCCGATATGTCAAAGTACAAATTATAGGTGAATATACATAGTTTACAGTTGTGGATATATCAAGCATAGAGGTGAGAGGATATACAATTATACAATACAATATACAATATATACACAATTTGCAATAGGCGCGGCAGTGGAAGTGATTAGATGTGCTAGCATTAGGGATAGTGTTAAGGAATTCCAAAATTGTGCTGCTTTGACAGGGAAGCTATTCCCTCCAGACATCATGCTTTTGAATCTTGGGACAAGAAGGAGGTTTGAATTGGCCTTTCTAGATGGGCGGCAGGAAGTCGGTCTGGTGAATCTCGTTATCAAATATTGAGGGGCCGCTTGGTGTAGGCATTTGTGGGTCAGAGAGACCGATTTAAGGAAAATGTTATCTTTTGTAGAAAGCCAGTTGTGCGACCTTCTAGTCTCTGAGATATGTGCTTTCCGAGGGAGGCTTAGGGCTCCTCTTAAAGCATTGTTTTGCAGGGTGTGAATTTTATTTGTGATGTATTTGTTACTGCCTACGTAGAGCATGTTGCAATAATCCAACTTGAATAGGATCAATGCTCTGGCTAGAGTGATGCAGTTGTTTGGTGAGAAGAATGGTTTGGATGCCCTAATGAGTTTACATGTATACGATATAGCGGTCGCCATGGCATTGACTAGTTTTTGGAAGGTGAGCGTTGAATCTAAATAGAATCCTAAGGTTTTGACCTCCTTAGCTACAGTGATGATATTATTGTCAATGACAAAAGAGGAGTAGTTTTGACCTAATTTATTGAGGTTGGGTACGGTGCCTAGAATAAAGAGTTCTGTCTTGTCATCATTCAGGCATAGACCATGAGAGGCCATCCATGCCTGGATGATGAGGTACACACGATTTAAAAAGGCCAAATCCTTGTTGTAATCCCCCGTCAACGGGATGAGGATCTGGGTGTTATCAGCATAGTTCGTGTAGGTGATACCCAGGCCATCTAGATCATCAAAAAGGGGCTTTGTAAAAATGTTGTACAGGGTAAGGGAGACCCAAGAACCCTGTGGCACACCACAGGTAATGGGCATGTGGTCAGCAGCTGCTGAAGGGGAAAAAACTTGCATAGTGCGGTTATTGAGGAAGGACTGGATCCATTCTGTTGCCTCCTGGGAGAAATGAGCTGCCGACTGTAAGTGTGTGCAAAGGATCTCGTGGTTGACCAGATCAAATGCAGCTGAGAGATCGAGAAGTAACAGAAGTGTTGTCTTCCCCTCATCTCTCAGCTCATCTATCTGTGCCTTAAGATCTATTCTGTGCCTTAAGATCTATAAGCGCAGTCTCAGTCCTGTGCTGAGGTCTGAAGCCTGACTGTCGGACTCGCAGGAGGTGGTTAAGTTCCAAGTATTGTTGAATTTGTTGGTATGCTATTTTATCGAGGATTTTAAGAAGAAATGGCACTGTAGTGATGTGACGGTAGATGGTAGGGATGGCAGGATCTAGATCCGGTTTTTTAAAGAGTGGGAGGACCCAGGATTGTTTCAGATTGTTAGGTATGGTACCGGTTGTAAAGGAAGCATTTATTAGTTTAGTGATAAATGGTGAGAGTTCTCGAGCTGCATCTTTTATCAGTTGTGCAGGGCATAGGTTCACCTGGCAGTTCGAAGGTTTGAGTGCAAGAATAACTTTTTCAACCTCTTTAGTAGAGACTTTACTGAAGTTGAAGGTGGGGGGTGGGCACAGGAGGCGACGTTCAGGTGGTTTGAGGAGTAGGACTAGTCTTACTCAGTTTGGAAGTGGAGAGAAGGGAATCTTTTTTGTTACTAATTTTAGTTTGCAGAGAGGTAATTTTATTAGCAAGTGCTTTTTGAATATCTGTGCACCAGTTTTTGTCCTTGATGCATGAGTCAGGCGGCTGGACAGGAGTTTCTATTTCTTTCAGAATTGAGAAGAGCTCTTTAGTGTTAGATTTCGCTTGAGAGATTCGAAGGTTATAAGAGGTTTATTTTGCAAGGATCATTTCTTTTTTGTACTGGGAAGCTAGATAACTTAGGTTTATTTTATTAATTTCAGATGGATCTGATCTCCAGATTTTTTCATAGCGTCATTTTTCCTGTCTGATGGCTTTAAGGTGAGGAGAGAACCAGTTGTTCACATGTTTGCGAGGTTTGCTCTTTCTGAGAGGTGCTATGGAATCAAGGGAGGATAGCATTGCTTTGTTGTATACATCTACCATGGTTGAGGGATCCATATGGTCGGGAATAGCGTTAAGAGTAGGTAGGACATAGGAATAAGATTTTCGGGAGTGATATTTCTCTTATTTCTAGTTGGGACAGCTGGAGCTATGCTGTTAGGTTGCAGCGATGGTGTAGGCTCTAGGGAGAATGTGATCAGGTGATGGTCAGACCACAGCTGTAGGATGATAGATGAGACTGTATGTGGGCAGTTATGCACAGCTAGCCAATCCGAGGTTCTACCTTTGGAGTGGGTAGGAGCTGTGATTTTCTGAGTGAAGCCTAGTTCCTCTATGGTGTTGTTGATTATAGTGGCATTAGTATCTAATGGGTCTCTAAGACCAAGGTTAAAATCTCCTAATATGAAGCTTTGCTAGGAGTTCTTGTGATTATGCGATATAATATTTGTTAAGTCATCTTCAAATGATCCTAATGGACCAGGAGGTCTGTATATTAGGTGAATGGATACGGTCTGCGTATTAGATAGAGTTAGTTTAGCCGTAAGGGATTCACAAGAACTTATGTTGTGTGGAGGTGAGAGATTCATAGATAAGTTTGTTTTAGCTATAATAGCAAGGCCACCACCTCGAGAGGTGGTACGGTTGAGTCTTAGGAGGGTGTAGTCGTCTGGTACGGCTAGCATAATTGCTGGGCCGGCTGCTGGGTGGAGCCAAGATTCAGTAACTGCTAAGAAGTCTACGTTTTCATTGTGTAGTAAGTCAGCTATGTCGGTAGCATGGGCTACCATAGAGCGCGCATTTATGAGAGCAGCTCTCATCCCAGACTGAGCTGGTTTCAGGATTGCTAGTTGTGTTTTAGGTTTGCGTTTCGGCTGGATAGGTTCTCGGAAGAGTCTGCTATTAAGTTGGAGTGGGTGCCGGTGATGGCTTGAGTTGCGCAGGCTGTGTGTGGCATTACTCTGCACTAGTTTAGTTGGAGGGTCATAGAGCCTAGGTAGTCTGGCCCGTAATTTAAGGTTCCTCTGTGAAACAGTGCAGGGTATGGTAATCATGGCATCCTGTTTAAGGGCATTCTGCGCTGGCGCAGGTGGGGGTGGATTAAAGGGCATGGTGTGGTCATGTAGGCTAGTAATGTATAGGAGAGTTCTTAGTAGGACAGTGTAAAGCATTGGGAAAAACATTCTATTCAGAGAACTGGTAAGGGATCAAGCAGAGTATAGAAAGTGTCTGTGCATAAGAACATAGGTGTAACACAAGGCAAATGTAGAGACCAAATGCTAATCAGTGGAGGCTGGGTGAGTATCGCAGGTGTAGAGACAGTCTGGGCTAGTATCGTCTAAGGCAAGTCAAGTTTAGTGTATCTGACACATTTAGGGCGCAATGGTAATCAGTGGAGGCTGGGCGAGTATTGCAGGTGTAGAGACAGTCTGGGCTAGTATCGTCTAAGGCAAGTCAAGTTAAGGGTATCTGACACATTTAGGGCGCAATGGCAATCAGTGGAGGTTGGGCGAGTATCGCAGGTGTAGAGACAGTCTGGGCTAGTATCGTCTAAGGCAAGTCAAGTTAAGGGTATCTGACACATTTAGGGCGCAATGGCAATTAGTGGAGGCTGGGCGAGTATCGCAGGTGTAGAGACAGTCTGGGCTAGTATCGTCTAAGGCAAGTCAAGTTAAGGGTATCTGACACATTTAGGGCGCAATGGCAATCAGTGGAGGCTGGGCGAGTATCGCAGGTGTAGAGACAGTCTGTGCTAGTATCGTCTAAGGCAAGTCAAGTTTAGGGTATCTGACACATTTAGGGCGCAATGGTAATCAGTGGAGGCTGGGCGACTATCGCAGGTGCAGAGACAGTCGGGGCTAGTATCGTCTAAGGCAAGTCAAGTTTAGGGTATCTGACACATTTAGGGCGCAATGGTAATTAGTGGAGGCTGGGCGAGTATCGCAGGTGTAGACAGTCTGGGCTAGTATCGTCTAAGGCAAATCAAGTTTAGGGTATCTGACACATTTAGGGCGAAATGGTAATCAGTGGAGGCTGGGTTAGTATCGCAGGTGTAGAGGCAGTCTGGGCTAGTATCGTCTAAGGCAAGTCAAGTTTAGGGTATCTGACACATTTAGGGCGCAATGGTAATCAGTGGAGGCTGGGAGAGTATCGCAGGTGTAGAGACAGTCTGGGCTAGTATCGTCTAAGGCAAGTCAAGTTAAGGGTATCTGACACATTTAGGGTGCAATGGTAATCAGTGGAGGCTGGGCGAATATCTCAGGTGTAGAGACAGTCTGGGCTAGTATTGTCTAAGGCAAGTCAAGTTTAGGGTATCTGACACATTTAGGGCGCAATGGTAATCAGTGGAGGCTGGGCGAGTATCGCAGGTGTAGAGACAGTCTGGCCTAGTATCGTCTAAGGCAAGTCAAGTTTAGGGTATCTGACACATTTAGGGCGCAATGGTAATCAGTGGAGGCTGGACGAGTATCGCAGGTGTAGAGACAGTCTGGGCTAGTATCGTCTAAGGCAAGTCAAGTTTAGGGTATCTGACACATTTAGGGCGCAATGGCAATTGGTGCACTGCAGCAGTAGCTAATAAAGTATTGCATCAGGTAGGCAATACGCAGAGTATTCTGGCATTCAAGTGAGGCAGGATAATAGGGAGTACTTCTGGTGTAAAGAAGAGACTAAGTACAATGCTGGTAATCAAAGTAGGTATATAGAATGCTGCTATGTCTAGGCTAGAATACTAGGCAGGTGCAGGTTAAAGAATGCAAAAGCAGTGGAGCATTATCAATCAGGGCTAAAAGTAGGGCCAAACACAGTATGCACAAGCAGTGGAACATCTAGATTCCATGTTTAGCAATCAGGGCTAAAAGTGGGCCAAACACAGTATGCACAAGCAGTGGAACATCTAGATTCCATGTTTAGCAATCAGGGCTAAAAGTGGGCCAAACACAGTATGCACAAGCAGTGGAACATCTAGATTCGATTTTTAGCAATCAGGGCTAAAAGTGGGCCAAACACAGTATGCACAAGCAGTGGAACATCTAGATTCGATTTTTAGCAATCAGGGCTAAAAGTGGGCCAAACACAGTATGCACAAGCAGTGGAACATCTAGATTCGATTTTTAGCAATCAGGGCTAAAAGTGGGCCAAACACAGTATCCAAAAGCAGTGGAACATCTAGATTCGATTTTTAGCAATCAGGGCTAAAAGTGGGCCAAACACAGTATGCACAAGCAGTGGAACATCTATATTTGATTTTTAGCAAACAGGGCTAAAAGGTAGTATATATGTAACAAAGAGGCAGTGGTCAGGCAAGTTACAATAATCTAAATACAGTTACTGAGAGGCAATCTAGATGCATTCTGAATGGTCAAGCAGAATCTGGGATGCTCTGAATGCAAATTGCATGTGAAATGATAGTTTATAGATCTGATGTTCTTTAAACTGTGCTAACCCCTGCAATTCTCTTCTCCAGCTGCCACATCTCACTGTTATCCGGTGATTCCATTGAATACAATTGGTGGTAATTTGGCAGATTTACCACAGAATTACCTCCAAACTCATAATATGGCCAAATGTGTGTGTTTCCCCCTGCCACTCCTTTTATTGATATGCTTTGGCAGCCTGACTCTGGCATGTCCGAAGAAGCAACAATGTACAGCTGGTCTCCAAAGACAAACATTCTGGCCCCCACCTCTATGCAGTTCAATGAGGAATGACTCCTTCAGTCTGTGATCACATCCCCTGAAGGGAGGAAGTGTAACAGCATTTATTTCACTACTTTTGCCGCAGTAAATATCAGACCTTTTCTACCAGTGCATGCAGTTGAACTGTTTGCGACATCTGCACATTGATGGGTGTCAGGGTGTCCCAGACCACAGCTTACTTCATTTAGTATCTGTTTCGTGCCTTCGCCCCTGATCGGGGGATTTCTGTGCAACCCTTGTTGTCCTGAGCCTCTCAGCACTTCTACTGGACTCAATGGCATTTTCTTTCATTGACTTTTAAGGTGAGACTTTTTTTTTATCTCACTCCCCTTCTGCAGTCACTTTTTATTTTGGGTCCACTAGACCCTTCTTGTAATTTTCCAGTGTGGGGATACCCCTCCCCTTAGTTTTGGCTTCAGGCTTTCCTATTGCTAGATAAACATGAGTCTATAGCCCCATCACTATTGACCTGCCCCAATTAATCCCACAATCCACACTAAAGGCAACACATCAGTCTACCTGGTTTTCAGATGACTCATAAAGATTAAAATAAACCAAAAGGCACACATTTGCAACATGCACATACAACTGCTAAACAAGTACTCGAAATAAATAAAGATGTATGAATGCAAGCACCATATTCAAAGTTAAATTGAGTATGTACATGCCATGTGAGTGAACTCAAGTCCTCACCATAATCCTTGGAGGAATTGGACACCCAGGCAACGGTGGATAGCTCCATGGGTAAAGTTCTGATCTCATTAAAAGTCCTTTATCAGGGACCTCTCACTGAAACGCCAGAGGCACACAGGACAATGCAATCCCAGTGTGTATCTAAATGGTGGTTATTATTAAGGGGACCGCTGGAAAAGCCTGGACCAAAGGAGCCATGCCGTAGCTAGGTTTGGGCGTATTTCTACATACACACTGATACTGGTCGCCGCGTCTCCTTTGGTCCAGTCTTTTCCAGCGGTCCACTTGATAATAACCACTGTGTAGATACACACTGGGATTTCATTGGCCCTCATTACGACCCTGGCGGAAATCAACTGACATGACCGCCATAGCGTAAATAGCGTTTCCGCCACTGCACGATGGAGGAAAGTGCGGCTAATTCTGACCCATCGGGCACGAGCATTACGCCATGGCGGAAGTGCAAAGTCCGCGATGGCGGAAATGACCCCAAAACACCCCTTACCGCCGTCGTACGTCGCCCTAGGTGCAATTCCGCCACCCATATTAGCGGTCACCGTAATGAGCGGTCAGCGTAAAATACGGTGACCGTAAATATACGGAAACGGAAGTAAAAACATGGGGCCGGAACGGGAAACAGCACGCCGTACACCTATAAAATCAGAATCCCAACACAACCATTAAAAATCCGACCCTGAGACACATCCCAACCCGTTAGCCACCCCAGTTAAAAAAATAAATATGGGAAAAGTTGCTAAAAAAGCGTGCGACCGCAAGCGGCAGGTCCACTTCTCCCACGAGGAACTCACCGTGCTCACAGAGACCCTCCAGGAGAACGCTGCCGTCGTCTTCTCGACGCAAATGACCAGGACGGCACTTGCGAACAAGAAGGCCATATGGGCGCTGGTGGCACAGCGGGTAAGTGCGGTGGGGACCGCACCCCGCAACCCACAGCAATGCAGAAAGCGATGGGACGACCTACGGATACGCGTCCGGAGCATACTCTCTGCCAACCGGAACATTGCCACAGCTACCGGGGGAGGATCGGAATCACCCATCAAGTTGACCCCCTGGGAAGAAATCTGTGCCTCCACCATTGGAATGGAGAGCATAGAGGGAGTCGGAGGGATGGAGAAAGGAGTGCAGACATCAGAAGAATCAGGTAGGTGGCCCAAATAAAACTATGCCAAATCCACAATTACCAACCATGTGCAGTACCATGTGTCCCCATAGTGCACTAGAAACACATGTCCAGGAGAACGACCACATACATTGCCATGACAGCGCCCCTTAAAAGTCAGATTAAATAAATAAGTATTTAAAAATCCAAAAAACACACTCTACATGTGCAGCATGCACACCCTAACTGCAGACTGCAAAATAACTGCATCCCCAATGCACAAAAAAATGAGACCACCTCCAAGGCCCTGACCCAAATCACCCCCAGGTACCACCCCAATGCATGTGATACAATTGCCATTACAATTACCACAGACCCATGAATAACGCTCGCCCTCCTTTACTCCACCACAGGGTCAGATTCCAACGACGAGCTTCAGGACACCCCTACCAGCACACCTGCAAAGAGGGCCAAGACCAACGGCCAAAGACCCTCCACCTCAGCTGCACGGATCAAGACACGTCAGCAGCACGAATCGAGTGGCAGCACACTGGAGGGGACATCAACAGGCACCCCAGCAGCCAGCATGTCCACAACAGCAGCACCACAGGTCCCCCCAATGGATGCCACAGAAGGCACTGCTTCTGGTGGCAGCAGCACCATAGGTGAAACTGCTTTCATGCCAGCATGCTCCGACACAGAAAACGGTGCTGTAGATGTAGGATCCATCCATGACCTGTCCCAATCCCCCTGTATGTTTCATCCCATACACCATGAGGACACCACGCAGGGGCACCCACAAGACGACGACTGGCCAACCCCAACAAGGCCTGTTGCAAGGCAACATGAGGCGTCCAGCCCCTCTGTGACACCACTGCAAATGGGCATGGCCCAGCAGAGGCAACAGTCCCTCGAGCAGATGATAGTGCAACAGCAGCAAATGGCCACGCTCCTCAAGGAGCATGCTGATGAATGTGGGGGTTCTAAGGCAGCCATTGAAACATCTACTGAGACACTTAGGGCAGAAATGGAGCGTAGTACAGAGACACTAAGGGCACAAATGGAGAGAAGTACCGAGAGCCTGAGGGGACAAATGGAGAGAAGCACCGAGAGCCTGAGGGGGGAAATGCATGCGACGTCCAAAGACGTATGTGGTGAACTTGCCGCTGTGCGCCGTGTGCTCACTGAGCTCTCACAAACCCTTAGGGACATGCATGGACGTGAGCAGGCAGAGACATCATCCGTTGCAAGTTCCGTCCAGGGCAGCCCCCAACGCAGATCTGGGAGGAACCTGCGCTCCACAGGCAGGGGTGCCCCTGATACCCGGAGAGGGGGCTTGCAATAGCGTCTGACCAATGACAATGAGCATCTCTGGACACTGGTGTTCGTGGGGGGGGTAGGAGGGTGGAGGGGGTGTGTTGTGCTACTTTGGGTGGCGGGTCGATTGGGTGTGTAATGTCATTTCACATCTGCAATACAATTCTTCATATTCATCCAATGAGATGTGTGGACATTGATCTTTGTGTACGAGGCCTATCTTGGTGTACAGTCCACATTGTGCATGTTCCCGACACACACAGTGCCACAAGTCCCGTGTCCATGTAACAGCCACCAGGCGTGAGTGCTAGAAGCATGCATCTATGAGATTCTGACGTAATTCACGGGCCTCCTGTGCCTCGCGGACCCCTTGAGGTGCTGCCACATCCCCACCCTCATCATGACCATCTTCAGGTGCTAGCAGTTCTGCGTCGGGGGGCATGGCCACATTCCTACGTACGCACATGTTGTGTAGCATGACACATGCCATGACCATCTTTGCCACCTTCTCATGGCGGTACAGGAGTGCCCCGCCAGACCTGCTGAGGCAGCGGAAACGAGCCTTCAGTAGGCCGAATGCCTGTTCTATGACCACACGGGTACGTGAGTGGGCATGGTTGTAGTCCTCCTCATGCTGGTCCTGTGGGTTCCGGATTGGTGTGAGGAGCCATCTCTTCAGTGGATACCCGCAATCACCTGTATGTGGACAAGAAAGGATGTTTGTGGAATGTCATTGCTACGTACGCACCCCCCCCCCCTTCCTGCCAGGTCATTCACGCATCACCTACCCCACATACTCATGCATTAAATGAGACTCACCGAGTAGCCAGGATCGGCGCCCTGCGTGTCGCTCCATGTAGCGTGGTATTCTAGAGTTCCGCAAGACCATAGAATCATGTGTTGATCCTGGAAATCGGGCAGAACAATGTGTAAAGATCCTGTTGGAGTCACACACCATTTGTACATTGATAGAATGATATTGTTTCCGGTTGCGGTACTGGGCCTCCATGGCATGTGGGACAACCAATTCCACATGGGTGCAGTCGATGGCACCAATGCAACCCGGTATGCCGCCAAGTGCATGGAATCCC
This sequence comes from Ambystoma mexicanum, assembly GCF_040938575.1. Taxonomy (NCBI): domain Eukaryota; kingdom Metazoa; phylum Chordata; class Amphibia; order Caudata; family Ambystomatidae; genus Ambystoma; species Ambystoma mexicanum. The sequence goes on along the minus strand of NC_090935.1, from coordinate 91,732,999 downwards.
ACTTTTGTGTTTGTAAGCTCCTGCTCCGAGCGTGGTAAAGTGATGTAGTCGTCTGAGTGCTTCAGGAGGGCATCAAGCACTTGGAATAGTGTCCGTGAGAATAGGGGCTGTGAAATGCCATGCAACTGTCCGACTGTGTGCTGGTAGGTGCCTGTGGCCAGGAAGTGGAGTACAGACACCACCTTCAGTAGGGGTGGGATGGCGGTTGGGCTATCTATCATGCTGACAAGGTCAGCGTGTGTCATGTCGACAATGGCGGTTATGGTGTCCCGGTCCAAACGGTAGAGGGTGTGGATCTGCTCAGCTGTGAGGTTGAACGGATTAGCTCGGAGGCGTGGGATTGCGGGCTGCCTGTGTGGTGGTAGTGGCTGTGCTGGTGGGGCTTGCTGGCCATGCCTTGCCCTCCTCCTCCTCCTCCTGCGTCTCCTCTGTGCGGCCGGTTGTTGCAGTCGTTGACGTTCGTCTTCTTCTTGAAGTTGGAGTACTTGCAGTGCAATCAGGTCCCCCAGGCCCAACATCGCTAGTCCTGCCGGTAGCATTCTGGAGTGGGTGTGGTTGTGGGAGGGGTTTGGGTATGCAATTTATGTGTTTTCAGGCTGTATAGCCTTCACCTGTGGTGATTCATTCCACCTGTGTCAGCTGCAATGCCTTTCGTGCGAGCACGTCCCGCACACGACGCTGCAATTCGACGCATGGCATCTTGCATTTGCATTCATGTTCTTAATCCCGAAGGCTGTGGAATATTGGTTTATATGTTAATTCTGCTATGGTCCCATTGTTGCACATACGATATTTGCATTCGCGAGCAGACTTGTGAAGGGTCAGTGGAATGTAGTGCTCGATCAACGGTGGACCCTCATGCAGCACTGTACCGAGGTTCACCGACGGCGGGGAGTCCCATCAGTGATTGAGGGCAGTTACCATTTTCACACACAGCCGCACTGCATAGATGTATTTGTGAATACAAGCGTTCACAGATGCCTTTTCAACGTGATGTTGCAAATTAGGAATTCGAAGGACAGCGCTTTCGGTTTTCGACTAGCGGCGTGGAGACGCCCACAGGTCTGACTGGAAATGTAACGTTCTATTGTTGAATGTCCTTGGGACAGGGCCCATGACGGGAATGCAATGATTGATATGATTTGAATGGGATGCGCTATAGCGTAGTGGACGATAAGGCAGGACGTTCCCAAATACATGTGACTTCACTACACAAGGAATCCGGGCAGGAGCACAGTGGATTTTGAAGGCTGCATTACGCACAGACTCAATGGACATTTCGAATGTCATGTGAGTGAATATTCAGGCGTTTTCATAACGGGATGAGGGAATGATGAATGGATGCATGGGAAGATGATTTATTTGGGAGTCGGCCATGTACATGGCTATTTGGAATGTATCCCATTCCCCTGCGCTATGTGATGCAAGGCTGCCATAGTGGGACCATCGTCTGTCTGCCCTTGTTGACCCTCCCTGTCTCGACGCGCCTTCAATCACTTGTGTCTATGCACGTTGATGATCCCATCTGATGGATCCTGTTCTGACAGGCGCATGCACACAGACACTCGTTTGAAATAGTGTATTCACCTCGATTTGTGTCGTAATGATTCGCAAGTGAATTTTGGGTGCAATTGATCCTTATGAGTGGGCTAGCATGCATATGGTTGTAGGTTTGGTGTATTGAATGTAGTGAGTAATACATATGAAGTTCGGATGCCCATACTATATTTTTTTTCATTTGGGTGACAGGTATCTCCTCCCCTTCTGCCGCTGCCATCTGTACGCCACTCCTGCAGATGGCTTCTACAGTCGACACCTGCAGCTTCGAGTTAATCAGTGGAGCACCATTACGATCTTATGGGACGATTGCCAATGGCCCACATGCCCTTACGCAGTACTAGTGGCTAGGTGCAGCATACCTAGCTTCCAGCTGGACTAGTGCCTACTTCATGGGACGGGCCTGCGGTCCTAGGCGCTTCCATGTTGGCTTTTTGGACGTGGATGTAGCCCCTGTGTGCCATGGAGGTACAGGGCGTCACACATGGGGAAGCTGGTCATTTATTGCGGATGCAGCCCACAGTAATGCTGATCATTTGTGAGTTTATGCTCAAATGGCTGTATGGCCTTGGTGATTTTGATGTGCATTAAATTTATATTCAGATATTAACCGTGTAGCGTTATTCTTTGCTAGTAATGTGGCATATTCCGATTTGTGGCGCGATGTATTGTGAGGTGTTCTGCATTGGGTTCCGGCTTCTGGGTACAGTTGTGTGGTACGTGCTTATGCTGATGGTTGGTTTGACTACTGCCATGTGTACAGGGCTGGTGCAGTCTCCCTCAGGTTACTGCTTTGACTGTTGGTTTACACTGGTGGCAAGCGATGGGGGACTGTTGTTGTTTTGTGTCATGGAATTTTCAGTTCATTTTGATGTACTTGCACCTTCAGATGCCTGTGCTGCATCAGTACGGCAATGGTGTGTTGCCAATTGGGGATGGCCACTCACAGGGCACTTGGGGCCCCTGCATGCATTTGTTCGTTGGCATGCATGGGTGACTTGTACATTTCACTGGTTGCATGGTGTGACTGCATTGCGCCTACGAGAAGTTGTGCAATGTGGCCAGGGAGTGGAGTACAGGCACTCAGTAGGGCCATTACGGTTGGTTCGCGATGCCGTAGTTCTCGCCATGGCGGAATGGTACTTTCTGCCATGCTTGATGGCGTTAGGTGAATGTCCGCTGGGGACAGCATTCGCGTACCGTTGCGCCATGGCGGATATTGCGGTTTTGCACGGCGCGCGTGCACGTACTTGGTGCAGTTAGCGTTGGCGTTCATTACGGTGTCGCTAATCGCATCGTACTTTACGGTGACGGGTCATAATCGCAACGGGCGGTATTCGATGGCGGTATTACATTTCCGCCATCGTTTTTCGTATTCCGCCAGGGTCGTAATGAGGGCCATTGTCTCGTTTGCCTCTGCCGTTTCAGTGAGAGGTCCCTGATAAAGGACATTTAAAGTGACCTCACTCTACCTCTTGAATAAACATGATTGTTTGTATTAATCCTTTGGAAAATTGGTCATTATATGCAAGGAGGATGTATTTTGACCACTGTATGTTTAACATTTCATTGATGAAAGCAGTCTTTACTGCGAGGAATGAAGTGACAGCACGGGAGGACCCCATGGCCTAGGTGTTGGGTTGTCTTTAAGCCACTTTGTTGAGAGAGTGGCTTAAGCTGCTTTGTCTACATACTACACTATATAGCGTGAGCCTTGATTATAGAGTGTAGAGTGGTGCCTGCCTCTCCAGTCATACGTAGGAATTAGCATGGCTTTGGGCAGTTAATGGATGGGCAAATACCCAAACAACACTTACACGCTGTGTGTCCCTCCTCATATGCCAGTTTTCCTAATCTGTACTCTAAAGCAATAGTTTCGGTTTATAAGTGGCGCTTTAGCAACACCAATTGCCGGAACTAAAAATTGTACAATATGAACAGATATTACAGGAGTCTGGCATGAAGCACTATGTAAGAACACAATGTTATTAAGTGTTTTGTTGAGCAGGGCAGCTGACCACTCTGCACAGGAGTATTTCCGGTCCCAAGGTTACATCCAGCTTCTCTCTCGGGCTAGTATCGTGCATCCTAGCTGGGAAGTGTTAGGGTGCTGTACATAGGCTATGGTTGGCACCAAAGGGCTTACAGGTAGAGTATGTGTTCTTTCTAGTATTCTTTGTTTGCAGTCCATGCCAGTCTCTCCTTTCATTTGCCCTGGTAGAGGAGGGCCGGCAGTGTTGTGGGCAGCCCCATTTCTGGCTCGCCTTGAGGTATGGCATTGTGTGTGATTCGTCAAGTTGGAGCAGCCTTTAACAACTTTGTTTTTTTGCCTGTAGATGCAAGCCTTGAGGATTCTGGACCCTTGGAGCTCCTAAACGCTCTTGCTGCCTGCTGCCTGTCAGCCACTGTGTCCCCCACGCATCGCCAGTGGGCCGCACAGCAACTTGTCTGCATCCTGTCCATGTGTGAGAGGAATAGTGGGGTTCGGCCACGCACCTACGCCGACCTGAATTCTGAACTGCGCAAGTGCCCCGCTGTGTCTCTAGAGGCTCATCAGAACCGGGTAAGGATTGGCCCCACAATGCACTCCACATTACCTTCCCCAAATCACTCATATTCAGTTGGTACCAGCAGGTTCAGAGCCATGCATATAGTTTTGGCAACCCTAGGCATAATCCAAACAGGGTGACGACTATAGCAATGGCCAGCAGCGGGTGGGTAGCTCACAAATAATGCTTTGTCCGTTGATGTGAGGGCAGACTGTGCTTCTCACATTAGAATTCCATAGCAAGGTCTATTTAGCCTTCCATCCCTCTGAAGTCGATAAATCGAGTACCATTTAAATGGGTTAATAACACCTGTTGGTACAGAGCTTCAAAGCTAAAGGAATCCGGTATGAAGTGCTATTTATGAGTACAAATTATTATTAATACTATAAGTTATAGCAACTCTGTCATTATGTTTACGTTGGACTCCAAATAGGAAGAGCAATTTTATAATTTCTGCACCAATCGACAAATCTAGTACCATTAAAGTAGTGTAACATGAATACCTCTTAGTACAGTGCTTAGAAAGTAGACGGATTCGGCATGAAGTGCTATATAAGAATACAAATTAATATTTGTTATTGTTATCATCCTTACCGTAAGTGATAGCAACTCTGTAATTATGGTTACATAGGAAGAACTTTTTACATGGCTTTTAAGTCAAGCACCAATAGGCCAATCTACGCAAAAATGTATGCCCTGGAGGGATTCATTTTAAACCTTCACAGGGACCTTGTGCCTTCTCTGATATGCAGTAATTGTGTTGTTTAGTGCATATCCATCCAGCAGTTTCTATTGAAAGTTCTCAGAAGTAGGCACACAACAGTTGGCTATATCTGGTCCTGCGCAGTACAGTCCACAGACCCGTATTTACCATATTTACTTCCTGATTTGGTTCTTTAGGTTCAGTAACAAAGCTACTCTTCCGGGGGTCCCTTGCCTTGGTTAGCAAACCTAGTAAGAGACAACTAGACTGCCATTCTTAATGCGATCCAATCTGGTTGATAGGTATGGTGAAAACGTGTTCAGGGGCAGCCATTGTTGTTTGTGGGCTTTTAGGCATGCTGCAACCCTCTGGGCTTACTAGCAAAGAATAACGCTACACGGTTAATATCTGAATATAAATTTAATGCACATCAAAATCACCAAGGCCATACAGCCATTTGAGCATAAACTCACAAATGATCAGCATTACTGTGGGCTGCATCCGCAATAAATGACCAGCTTCCCCATGTGTGACGCCCTGTACCTCCATGGCACACAGGGGCTACATCCACGTCCAAAAAGGCAACATGGAAGCGCCTAGGACCGCAGGGCCGTCCCATGAAGTAGGCACTAGTCCAGCTGGAAGCTAGGTATGCTGCACCTAGCCACTAGTACTGCGTAAGGGCATGTGGGCCATTGGCAATCGTCCCATAAGATCCTAATGGTGCTCCACTGATTAACTCGAAGCTGCAGGTGTCGACTGTAGAAGCCATCTGCAGGAGTGGCGTACAGATGGCAGCGGCAGAAGGGGAGGAGATACCTGTTACCCAAATGAAAAAAAATATAGTATGGGCATCCGAACTTCATATGTATTACTCACTACATTCAATACACCAAACCTACAACCATATGCATGCTAGCCCACTCATAAGGATCAATTGCACCCAAAATTCACTTGCGAATCATTACGACACAAATCGAGGTGAATACACTATTTCAAACGAGTGTCTGTGTGCATGCGCCTGTCAGAACAGGATCCATCAGATGGGATCATCAACGTGCATAGACACAAGTGATTGAAGGCGCGTCGAGACAGGGAGGGTCAACAAGGGCAGACAGACGATGGTCCCACTATCCCACTCTCACCGCTCCTCTCTCCTGGAGTGATCACTTTCTCCTTTCCTCCCATCTCACCCTCTCTACCCTTCAGGCCAAGCCACCTCCATCACTGCCAAACACCTTCTCGATCATCCGACCCATGAAGCGCGTGTCAGCTGAGGCTTTCACCGCCACCTTCTCACCCCTCCCTCCCCCTTTGGCTGACTCTCACCAGGACACATCCCTCTCCACCCTCCACTCTGCTATGTCTGATAAACTTGATATCCTTGGCCCTGTCATGAGAATCTGCTTGAAGCCCAAAGCCAAGTGTAACTCTTGGTACGACTTGGACCTCGTCATCCTAAAACGCAAGTGCAGGGTGGCCAAGAGGAAATGGCGTGCTTCATGTACATCCTCTGACAAACTGGCCTGCCGCCTGCTGCAAAGGCAATACCGGCTCTCCGTCCTCACTAAGAAGAGAGCTCATATCCAAGCCTGTGTCTCTGCAGCATCTAAAAACTCGGCTGAACTCTTTAAAATCTGCAAGGATCTGGCCAATCCTGCCGCAGTCTCTACCTCTCCTGTCCCTTCCCAGGCCCTCTGCATGGCACTGGCCTCTCACTTCATCTCTAAATCTCAGGACATCCTGTCCTCACTCTCCTCCTATCCCCCTCTCCCCCTACTTCCTGCTCTTCCTCTGTCCCTTCTGCAGCCACCGCCCCTCCCTCCTTCTCTTCCTTTCCCCTTTTCTCTGCAGACAAGGTTTCTAGACAAGTCTGATCTATGAAAGTCTTGTCAAAACAGGTTCACTGCTGTCCCTCCAAAACTATCAAGGACCACATTGACAATGTGGCTCCTGCCCTGGCTGATTTGTGCAATCACTCCTTCACCACTGGAGTCTTCACATCCCCCTGAATCACTCCCTTGTACACGCTCTTCTTAAGAAACCCTCTGCTGACCCCTCCTGCCCGGCTAACTAACTTAAGCTAACTATTGCCCAATCTCTATCACTCCCTTCCTGGGCAAGCTCCTGGAGAAACTGGCCATCTCCCAGCTTATTCTCCACACGGAATATGCTGGTTGACTTCATGACCATCAGTCTGGCTTCAGAGCTGCCAGAAGCACGGAAACTGCTCTCCTGAACATCCATGAAGACCTGCTCTCCAACCTTTACTCTAACACCCCCTGTGTCCTCATCTTGCTTTATCTCTCTTCTGCCTTTGACTCTGTCAACCATGCCATCCTGCTCAACCATCTCCGTGATAACCTGGGTATCACTGGTTAGGCTCTGGCTTGGCTGACTTCTTTGCTCTCTGACCCACCCTCCCAGGTCCAACTTGGGTCCTTCCTCTCCGCTATCTTTTTCTCTACCTGTGGTGTCCCCCAGGGGTCCAACCTCTCTCCCTGGCTGTTCAACCAATACCTGGCACCTCTTGCCCACCACATCGCTGCTCTCTGCCCCAACTTTCAGTGCTATGGAGATGACACACAGCTCATTTTCAGGCTACCCTCAGCCTACTCCTCTCCTTCCCTCATCTCTGTCTGCCTGCTATCCAGGAGTGCTGTGCCGCCAATGACCTCTGCCTTAATGCTAGTAAGACTGAGATTCTCCTCATTGGCACACCCACTCCCTCCTTCCCTGCAGCTCTCTGGCCAGACTCTCTTGGCCCCCTTCCTGCTCCCACTTGCAAGGCTAAAAACCTTGGGATCATCTTCGACTCCACACTCTCCTTCTCTCCTCACATCTCCGACGTCTCTAAGAAGTCACACTACCAGCTGCACCTCCTCAGAGGTATTCTTCTTTTCCTCTCCTTCCCCAGAAGCTCACTGTCTCTGAGCGCTGGTTCTCTCCAGGCTGGATTATTGCAACAGCCTCTTTCTAAATCTTCCTGCCTCTACTCTCCGCCCTTTACAACTCATCCAGAACAGGACTGCGAGACTTGTCCTTGGCCTCAAGCCCAGGGATCGTATCTCTCCAGGACTGAAATCTCTGCACTGGCTCTCAGTGGCTGCGAGGATTAAGTTCAAAACCCTCTGCCTCGTCCACAAGGACTTCTGGGGCCAGGGGCCTCATTACCTTCAACTCTCTCTTCCGAAATATCTTCCTTCTCGAACTCTTCGCTCATCCGCCTCCAACTCCCTCAGGGTCAGTCGCTTCTCCAAGCAACGAGTTGGTGGTAGATCTCTTTCCTGGCTGGGGTCTCCCTCTAGAACAGCCTCCCTGCCCCCCTTAAGCTTGAAGAGAACCATCTCCAGTTCCGGAAGCTCCTCAAAACCTTTCTCTTTGCTTCTGCTTTCTCGCCCCCTTTTCCCTGCTGATTTTCCTGGCAGAAACTGAAACTGCACTGGTTACCTGGCCGCCCTCTGTTCTCGGGCCCAGTTCCCCTCCCCCGCCAGTCGCACACCTGCACTGCCTTCCTGACAACCCCTGCACTTGGGGACTGTTTTCTGTATCCCTACAGTCCACTACCAGCACTGACACCTGATGTCTGCACTTACCATTGTACTTGCTACCAGCTGGCCGTACTTTAACTTATTGTTATTTAATCTATTATCCTATGTACTGCACTGTTCTCTCCCCCTACCTGCATTTTCCCCCTACCCCCTTCCCATGCACTTGCACAATCTGAATGACACCTGGCCTAGTAGGATTGTTGTTTCGTCTTCCCTCTGTTTCCCCTCCCTTGCCTCATCGCGCCTTGAAACACTTGGGTATAGGCGCGTTATAAATGCCATATCATATCATATCAAACTCTTTCCAAGCCTCGCATTGCTGAGATGCACTCGATGACACCACAGAGCTTATCTGAGACACTACTGTGTGTCCTTACAGAGTTTTTCTCATGCACATGTGTTGGAGAAAAGTGTCTCGTTATTGCACGTCACTGAGACTGAGCACGTAGTGTCCCAGCTCTGAGTCCACATATTAAAGTTTATTTAGTGACCCAAGGGATTATCCCCTCTGTAGGCTAAAGTTAGTGTCTCTGTTAGGAGCACAGTCGTGTCTAGTTCCTTGTGTGGCTCGGATCGGAGCAGACTCACACCAAACAGTTTGGGCGATTGCCACACCGGCGTGAACAGATTTGAATTTAAGCGCAGTTACGCTGAAGTAAGGTTTAGACACTTTCTTCCTTGTAAAATATATTTCCACAGTCTAACACTGTGTTAATTAGTGAGCTCCGTTGCTTCTCCAGAATAAGGTCTCTCCGGATCTCTGTATTTCCTGTGCAGGGCTCCCACTGTATAGCTTCTGCTGTCCCTTGCAGATTTCTCAAACCTGCCACCGCTTCCACCTGAAAACCTTCTTTGACTAAGTAGTTTGAAAGGCCAACATTTCGAGAACTAAGATAACCTGAAACTTCTTGCCTGAGGACTTGTATGAAAGGCACTTTCAAATGCTCAGAGAGAGTCCAGCAGCTTTCCTCAGCCAATAATTGCTACAGTGTAGCCCCTCCATCTTTCCTTGGGAAAGGTTCCTGTTCCTCTAGAATAAGTTAAGGGAAATAATGTGCACACAAATCTTCCTCAAGAAGAACCACCACCCTGGAAGGAACACCACAGATCCCAGTACAGCTAAGAGTCTAGGCAAGCCTGACAGTACCCCCTCCATGAAGCCATGTCCCAGGGCTAGGATGAAAAGGATTTTCCTTATGCAACTTCTTAACCAGTTTAGGAGAATGAATATCTTCAGCCAGTTTCCAGGATCTCTCCTCGGGACCATAACCTTTCCAGTCTACTAAATACTGTGATTTCCAACTATCTCTTCTTGAATCCAGGAGTGTTTTTACCTCAAACTCTTCAGGATCACCATCAACTAGAATTGGAGGAGGTTTACTTGCAAATCTGGTTCCTTTCAACACAGGATTAAATAAGATAACCTGAAAGGTTGGATGGACCGTCATAGTGGATGGAAGTTTTAACCTCACTGCCACTGGATTTACTATTTTCTCAATCTCAAAGGATCCCACAAACCTAGGACTAAATGTATTCCTTCCTTTGAATTGCAGATACTTAGCCGACAACCAAACCAAATCTCCAACAGAATATTCAGGACTAGCTTTTCTTTTTCTATTAGTAAATTCCCAATACTTATCTTTACTTTTCTTCAAAGCCAAAGCCAAAATAGCCTTCTCCAGACCTAACTTCATTATATGAATTCTTTCTTTCGCCTCTGGATTGCCTACATCATCCCCAACCTGCTCATGCAAGAACCTACGATGAAACGCAAAATTGCATAGTAATGGTGACATGCAAATCGAGTCTTTAGCAGTGTTGTTATAAGCAAACTCAGCCAGCCCCAACGAGTTTACCCATCTGTCTTCTGATTGGAAATAACTCCTGAGGTACTATTCCAGCCATTGATTAATTTGTTTCACCTGTACATTAGTCTCTGGATGATAGCCAGAAGATTAAAATTGGCAACACCTAATTCCTTGCAGAAAGCGTTTTTAAAACTTGGAGGTGAATTGAGACCCTCTGTCAGAAAGGATTTGATTAGGCTACAAACATGTAACTACACAAATGCTTGCAAGAAATGTAGAGCTAAAGTGATTGCGTATCCTTCAATGGAATGAAATAAGCTTCCTTGGTTAACACACTGTCATGATGCCTACCCCCGGGCATCAGGACCAAGCCCATCAGCTCCAGGGAGCAGGCATCCAGACACTTATTAAAACCCCAACAGCCCCGGCTAGGGGCTGTTTGGTTTCAGTCCTGGCGCCTTAGGTGCCAGGCTCATCATAGGAATCAGTCCTGGCGCCCTAGGCGCCAGGCTCATAGACTTTACTTACCTGATGCAGACCATGCTGCAAGTGAGTCCAAGCCAACGTGAGGCCTGGATGGGACTATTTTATTACAGGGACTATTTTTTATTCGGACGTGGTTCTGGGGAATTTCTTACCTGGAACTACTTTGGAAGCTATTTAAACCACTCCAGAACAGCAGCACACGCTTCGCGTTATTCTGCATCCAGCAGCATAACGCTCACCATGCCTGCAGCCAGCATACAGTCTTCTGCCACGCCCGCCTCGAATCCGGACCTCCTGAAAAGAAGAGGAAAGAAAAGGACAAGTTTAGAAAACAAACTATTTTCGAATTCCTCACCTGATTCCGGATCCATCTCGCCTCCGGACCTGGAAAGAACATCATTTCAGTACGTGTCGCATCTCCAGCTGCAGCGCCGCGCCATACTCACCATTCCTCGCAGCATCTTCCGATTCGGCACTGCCTCCATCATTTCTTTGCCGAACTCCGGCACCTGGGGGACAAAAGAAAACAACAAGGTGAGCCGAGAAAGCCAACAAATATAACTCTTATCACCATAGACTTACCTGATTTACCACCGGAGGCATTATTCTATAACTCTCCACATCTTCATGTGCCGCACCTCCAAAGAGAGAGAAAACAACACGTTAAACACGTGCAACATTTACCGGACAGCGTCGGGTAATACAGACTCTTACCTGAGCGCCACCAGCTACCACGAGAGCATCTTCTCACAAACTCAGCTGCAAGACAAGGAAGGAAGGGGGGAACAAGAGTGAACATCGGACATATTGAACTCTAGGAACTTGATACTTACTGGTCCTAGCCAGGAACCTCAGATCAATACTCTCCGGAACTCTCCCACGCCTTCAAACCAGTGAAGTAACGAGGCATCAACGCGCCCGTGCAATCCATGCAGGATGGAGAGCTCATCTTTCAAGAGTATAAGGTGAGATTGCTGAAAGGGCCCTCAGGAGTGATAAGTGGGGAGGACTGTGGGGGGTGCCATCACTGGAATCCACGGGTGGCTAAATCCATCTCTCCACTTGCAGGAGAATACTTCTACGGGTCAAGCAAACAAGATTCGGAGGGCCAGTCCAGTCAGTCATCTCTGCACTACGCATCACATTGGTGGAGACCGCAGCCGTCTGGGTCCAACCGACGCCCCAGTGGGAGCCAGGTGAGTGTAACAGAACGCGAAGCCTCTCTATAAATCCCTACCCGGGCGTTATGGAAACCTCGGAAGAGATTAATGCCCTCAGGAGAGAACTGATTGTTTCGAAGGAGCGCACTGACGATCTGGCTAGGCAGCTGCTGCAAAACCAAGCAGGGCAAACACCTTTACCAGGACTCGGGGGGGGGGAATCCAACTCCTGTTTCATCGAGCAATCCGGTGCAAGTGGTTTTACCAGGGGCTATTCCTTTAGCTCCACCTGAACGCTTTGCTGGGGAAAAAAAAAGGTTTGCCGTGTTTATGAACCAATGTCGCTTGCACTTTCTATGCAGACCTGGAGCTTTTCCGAATGACCAAGCCAAAGTAGCTTTTGTATTATCATACTTGAGTGGCAGTGCAGCTGATTGGTCGATTCCAGTAGTCAATCAGGATGACCCTCTTCTTCTGGACTTTCAGGGTTTTCAAATGAGCATGGAAAGACTATTCGCGAGACATTCCCAGGGACAGGCCCTGGATAACGAACTTTTATCCCTACGACAAGGTAACCATGATCTGTTAACCTATGTTGCAACCTTTAATAGGCTGGTGGTAGAAACCGGATGGCCAGAGGTAAAACGAATTACACTATTTCATTGTGGACTTTGGGGAGAGCTTAAATATGTTTTGGCCCAAGTTGTGAATCCACCTCAGGATTGCGCAGAATATACAGACTTAGTGGTCCAGTTAGACCATCGGCTTCAGAATAGAAAGGCTGACCGAGCTAAGTTCGAGAATTGGGTATTGGTTAAACCCAACGTCACCCCCAAAGGAACAGATGCAGCAGAACCTATGCAGATCGGGGGGGTTAAGGGACCCTTAACTCAAAAGGAAAGAGAAAGGAGACGGCAGATGCAATTGTGTCTATACTGTGGGGCAATCAGGACATTTTCTACGGAATTGCCCTATAAAACCATCCAAGAAAATAGTCGGAGTCGCTGATAGAAATCAAACAGAACCTGATTCGGGAAACGACCACGCCCCAAAAAGCGTAGAGGTCCGCTTGCCGAGCTTGAAGAAGGACATTCAGACCTCACACCTAATCATACCAATGGTCCTCATTGATCCAAGGCAGCCATCACGTATGCACGCAGTAAGGGCATACATTGACAGTGGGCCGTAGGGAACTATATGGACCACGAATTGGCTTCTAGTATGAATCTACCTTTCTGCAAAAAAACCTCTTCGGATGTCATCACCACATTTGATGGAACTGAAATCGCCTCTGGGCCTGTAACTCATTCCTCCACAGAGATGACACTGTTGGGCCAAGATGGGCATCGAGAGGCTATTGTGTTTGATTTAATCAAAGCCCTGCAGTTCCAAATAATACTGGGGTACCTTGTTTGGAAACACATAATCCTAGTATTGATTGGCGAGAGAAGATAATAACCTTCCCGGATTGTGCACAGACCTTTTACTCGGAAAAAACCTTGAACAAAGGCCTGGCCACAGTTGCTAACCCAGTCGCGCAGTTACCTCAGGAATATCAAGAATTCCAAGATGTTTTTCGAAATGAACAGGCAAACACTTTACCACCTCACAGATCATACGATTGTCAAATCAACCTCATACCTGGTGCACAACCCCCATGCAGTAGGATCTACGCCCTTACGGAACCCGAAAACCTTCACCTACGACAATACTTCGACCAATACCTTGCTAATGGCTTTATTCGTCCACCAAAGTCCCCTGCATCCTCAGCTTTGTTCTTTGTGCCTAAAAAGGAAGGTGACCTCAGAACATGCATAGTCTACTGCACATTAAATCAGATTACGTTGAAGAACCGATACCCATTGTCTCTGATCCCCGAATTACTAGACCAAGTAAAGGATGCTTGCATCTACACTAAATTGGATCTCCGAGGGGCATATCATCTGGCACGTGTAAAGAAAGGCGACGAATGGAAGACTGCCTTTCGCACCAAGTTAGGATTATTCGAATATCAGGTGATGCCCTTCGGGTTGTGCAATGCACCAGCAGCCTTCCAGTATTTTATGAACGATGTCCTTCGTGAACTCATTGACGTCTGTGTTGTCGTATACATAGACGATATTCTAGTGTACTCCTCCTCAGAATCAGACCATGTTAAGCATGTGCGTGCAGTCCTTGAGAAACTACGCCAGCACAAGTTATATGCAAAATTGGAAAAATGTGTTTTTCATGCTACGGAAGTTGAATTCCTTGGATTTATCCTGACTCTGAATGGACTCTCGAAAGGTGGACGCAATTCTCAAGTGGCCATCACCCAGTTCAGTTAAAGGGGTACAAAGCATACTCGGATTTGCTAATTTCTACGGCAGATTCATTCCGGATTTCTCACATGTTGTACACCCCATCACAGCACTTTTGCGAAAAAACAAACGCTTCTTGTGGACCGAAGAGGCTGAAAAGGCCTTTCAAGAGCTGAAAGAAAAATTCACGACTGCACCTGTCTTAAAGCATCCCCGCCCTGAACTTCCATACATTCTTGGCATAACTACTGTACAGACACTAGAGGATATTCATGTAAAAGTACAACAACTCTTCGATCCAACAGCCCCGCAGGACTGGGTAAAGAAAGGCCCGGACTACTCAGTCATCAATGACCTACCTTAATATCAAGGACGTCTATTTCTACCACACAAGGAACTACAAGAACTAGTCATCTACAATTATCATGACACCTTGATGGAAGGGCACCCAGGTATCGCAAAAACTGAAGCTAAAATTAAGAGACAATTCTGGTGGCCCACCGGGCGAAAAGATGTAAAGTCATTTGTGATGTCTTGTGGCATTTGCGCCCAAAACAAAAGTCAAAAGAAAAAACCAGCTGGCCTTTTACAACCTTTGGAGGTTCCACCTACACCATGGCACACCTTATCTTTAGACTTTATTACAGATCTACCTCCAGGTAATGGTTTAACACCATTCTAGTTATTGTGGATCTTTTTTCCAAGATGGCCCACTTTATCCCTTTAAAGGGATTACCTTCTGCTTCAATTCTGGCCAAGGAGCTCCTCGAGAACATTGTTCGAATACACGGATTTTCTTCCGTATTGGTCTCTGACCGAGGTAGAAAATTCATTTCACAATTTTGGAAGAAATGTTGTCAATTGGTGCAAATCGACGTGAGGCTATCAACCAGTCACCATCCCCAGACCGATGGTTAGACGGAGAGGACCAACCAGACCCTTGAACAGTACCTACGTTGCATGCTACACCAGACCGAAAGTAATTGGAAAGATATTTTATGGATTTCCGGGTATGCATAAAATAACTCAGTACATTCAGGAACCGGACAAAGCCCCTTTTATACCATATATGGACATCACCCCCGAACCTCAGAACTAGATTCGCCTCAGCACTTATAAGTGCCTGCAGTTAGTCATTTGCACTCTACTATTACACAAGCCTTTAAGGAGGCAACAGAACATTTGAAACAAGCAAAAGAGAAATATAAGAAAAATGCTGATCAACATAGAAGTGAAACTCCATAATACCAGATTGGGGATCAAGTTTGGCTGGCTACAAAACACATACCTCTGAAGGGAACTCAGACTTTTAACCCTAGATATTTGGGACCTTACACCATTAAGGCCATTATCAACCCGGTGGCCGTCAAATTGGAATTACCCTCTAATATGCAAATTCATCCTGTCTTTCATGTTTCACTTTTAAAACCAGTTCATCCCGGAACAAGATTAACCAAACCATCCAACCCCATCTTGAGAGACGGAGAACCTGAATTCAAGGTAAAAAATATCCTGGACTCCAAGATGGTTAAATCAAAACTTTTTTATTTAATCGTTTGGAAGGGCTACGGACCACAAGAAAGGTCATGGGAGCCTAGTGACCACGTTCATGCACCTCGGACCATAAATCCATAAAGTCTTCACTAGGTTCTTCTCTTGGCCTTTTCAGTAACCTCTTGTTTCTGCGTGATGTTTTCCCTACACCCACTCACGCGAGATAGGTGTATTGTTATTAGATGCGAGAACGTGTCTGGAGTTCCACAAGGATTCATCCTGTCCATGGTCATCTTCAACCTCGACATAGAACCTCTGAGGCACTCGTCGCCAACACCAAAATCAATGTACATTAATATGCAGATAACACACAGCTTTACCTAATGATCAGCAACATCGACATCCATCGACTCAAGCACTGTCTCTCCCTCATCCAAGCATAGATGTAAAGTGCCTACCCGAAGTCCAACCCTAGAAAGACCAAATTCATTCTCCTATGAAACCCCAAAAAAGTATTCCCAAGCGAAGAATTGTCTGACATGAAACTCGACGGATTCATGCCTCAACTCTCACACAGTTTAAAATCTCCCATCTTAATTATCGACTGCAACCTTTTATTAAAAACACACATTAGCAAGAGGACCCAGCAGCATAGAACTAGTTTGCTGTCCTCCATAAAGTCAAGCCATTCATCCCTACCCCAAGTTTCAGAGCAGTTGTGCAAGCCCTGGTCATCTCTCACATGGACAGCTGATATGGCCTACTCTCAGCAGTGCAATATGCCACCCTGGCCCCTCTGAACACCATCAAGCATGCTGCAAAATGTGTCATCACAGGACTAAGGAATTCAATCACATCACCCCTGATACTCAAGGATTTGCATGCACTAACCCTTCAAGCATGCTTCAGGCTCCGGCATCACCTACAAAACAA
Organism: Ambystoma mexicanum; assembly: GCF_040938575.1. Taxonomy (NCBI): domain Eukaryota; kingdom Metazoa; phylum Chordata; class Amphibia; order Caudata; family Ambystomatidae; genus Ambystoma; species Ambystoma mexicanum. The sequence continues at coordinate 91,716,458 of NC_090935.1, read as the reverse complement.
TCACAACAAAAATGACACTCTACTTGGCCTTGAAACTCACCACAACATCACCTGGCCGGAAACAAACAACTGCGAAGGGAAAAAAAACAGATAGCCAGTCTTTTCCTGCTTGGCACCTAGTTTCCGGAACAAGTAAGCAATGCAGATACTACTGGCACCCACCCATCCTACACTTCACAAAGGACCTGAAGACCCAAGAATCACTAATCATGCCACTCAACCCTTTCTCCCCCTCTGGAGTTCACCTCTCCTGTTCTCCCCCTACCCATCGCTGCACCTCTGTTCCCTCTGCACCCCACTTGTAACCCATTGGCCCATCCCCTTTGTACAGCTCTCTGCTGCTTTCCATCTAGATGTTCACTTTATAGATCCTTTTCATAAATACAGCTGTACGCTAATACTGGGTTAATTGTAATACTGGGGATGACACTATGATATTCTGTAATAGGTTTTGATTTCAAATATTTATGCATTTTTATGTCTTATAATATAAATGAAGCTTGCTTTAATATTGTTTTACAAAGGAAATAGATCAATCAAAAAGCTTTTATACAAGAGTTTGTTCTTCCAGTAAGAATCAGGATTGATTTCATAATTCAAACCAAATCTTTCCACGTGACATCTCAGTAGACTAGCTGTATCTCTCTCTCACACTCACTCTCTCTCTCTCCGTCTCTGTGCCCTTGTTCTTTCTGTCACACTCTATTCCCCTTCTCTCCCTCTCTTGGTGAGAGTCACTTCATCAGGTGGATGTTTTGTGTATACATCCCAGCTATTGCTGAAAGCAGCATGGCAAGAGAAAACACACAGCTATCCTGAAGAAGGAAGGATCAGGGGATTTTTTGTTTTTATAGTTAAGATGTCAAACATGGAATGGGTGCAGCAGCTATATAGGCTTCCAATGTTGTGGAGAGCGGTATAGTATTTGGGAGCATTTATTGCCATTAAGTGTGTCCTGCAGGAATGTTGTCATCACACTAAGGGAGGGTTGTCCATATGAAAAGGGACGTGAAGGGGGGGCAGATAGGCCCTGCTGGAACCTCTAACAGTCCATGTGAGGGACCAGGCTGGATGGTCTAAAACAGAGTTTGCTATTTTGTAATTTTTGTGCATACTAAGGAAACGCATCATTGATTTGACTCTATTGGAAACTTCTCCAAGAAAGGAGGACATTTGGAGAGATACAATGGTTTCTTATCTCAAAAAGAAATATATTTATTTGTACTATCATGTCAACTGTCTTTTTAAAATATCACACTGTTTTGTTTCTAATCCAGTATATGTTTTAGCAGTAAGGACTTTGTACTTGCCAAACCAAGCAACGCACATTATCAACATTTCTTTATACAAAGATTTCATTCTGAGATGGACAGTGTGGTATGCTCCCTGCTAGTCTTTCACAATACCCTATGGCAAAGGTGAAAGGGGCAAATAGTACCAATGAGTGATGGGATAAGCCAAAGGAGGAAATAATAGCTGTAAGATGTGATGTGTACAAAGAAAAGAGAAAGGGGCCTAAGACCGACCCTTGAGGTACCCCATGGGCAAGCGAGAGAGATGTAGAGGACTTGCCTGCCCAGGAGACAGAAAACGTTCAATTAGACAAATAAGAGTTAAACCAAGACCGCATGGGGAAAGTGACGCCAGAATTAAAGAGTGATCCACAGTGTCAAAAGGCAGCCATTACATCTAGAAGAATAAGAAAAGATGAGAGACACGAGCGATTTCTGTAGAATGTACCAGACGAAAGCCAGGTTGAAATCATCAGAAACAAATGAAGAAATCTGGGAGTAAACAAGGTGTTCTAACAGTTTAGAAAGGTATGATAGGAGGGAGATAGGACGAAAGTTGGAAACAATGGAAGGATCCTTTAGGATAAGAATAATATATGTGTGTTTAAAAGATGTAGGAAAAATAGAGGTAGAAAGACAGATGTTACAAAAGGAAACAAGATAGGGTACGAGAAGAGGATAAACGCTAGTAATTAATGCAGAAGGAATCGGGTCCGTAGGAGAAGCAGTGGGATGGGCTTTAGCTAATAAGAGAAGAACATCAGCATTAGAAACTGGATCAAAATGAGCAAGGAAAGCATGAGGAATGGACATGGGAGGAGGTGACACATTGGGTGGAAGAGAGGCCTCGATGTCACGACCAAGAGAGAGGACTTATGAAGTGAGCAAAATCAAAAGTAGATAGAGTGGAATTGACAGAATAATCTAGCGCAGGCGAAAGAAGTCATGTAAGGGTTTGGAAGAGACGCCTAGGGTGAGTAGATTGAGTGTGCAAAAGATCAGAATATAAAAGACGCTTTTTGCGGAATAGACATTTAACATAAAGGGCATGATAAGAAAAGTAGGAAGAATGATCAGGCGTTGGTTTAGACTTAAGCCAGCTTGTTTCATATCACTGATCCTAATATTAAAGTGTTTATAACCATGAAGCATAAATACACATTTGGACAGCCTCAGGATTTGTGTGTGAAGATGAAATGGCTGACTGGCCTCTTCTCGTGTTTCCTCTCCCATATGCGAGAAGAGGAGGGTCTGGGACATAGATGGCCAATATGTAATGCACAGACATCCTTATTCTATTCTCTGTTTGAAATACTTTTTTGTGTGTGTAACTTAAATCTTTTTATTGGCTTGATGGAAACATAGAGAGGCACATAACAACTAGAAGGCGAAACCCCTTTGCAAATGCTTAAAACTCTGAAACTCCCCTTGGTTCTTAACCCCTGCCTCCCCTCCCCTCTCATCAAACCTCTTAACCCCTCCCCTTATGCGTGAATAATTTGGCCAAGAGCTAATAGCTCAAACTTAGAGTGATCATATAAACTATAGCTGAAACATAAAGTCTTTCCTGCGGCTGCCCTGGTTTCTGCCTGGGCCGAGCTGTACAATTCTGGTTATGCACATGGCACAAAGTCTCTACCCAAAACTTTTGCAAAACTGCTGCCATTCCCCCTCTATCTATGTCCACAGTTCCGCATGGATTGCTGCTGTAATCTTCTCCTTGAGGTATATGTCTCTTGCCGTATCAGACCATTCCTTTGCGGTCGGGTGGCCCTTTCTCTTCCAGTGTCTTGCGAGACACGCCCTTGCGGCCAACAACAGAAAGTGAACCATGGAGGGCCGTATGTGCCATTGTTCCCCTTGCTTATCCAGACCAAAAAGAAACAACATTGGGTCCATCCTCCAGTCCATCCCACCTACATCCTTAATCCATGCCAAGACTTCCCCCCCCCCAATACACCTTGTTTAGTTTGTCTAGCGTTAGCAATTTCCACAGTCCTGAAGGCAATTCAGAGAATCATCCTGCATGACAAACAAGGCGTCATGTTTCGTCTATGGCTCTGATGAAAGTTACATGGTAACATAGGGCGGGCTCAAAATGTGGAGGCTCTCCCATGAACCACTATCTATCTAGAGCCAGATACCATGTCTTGCCTCATTAACCTTCACAATAAACACTGCTCTGACAGGATCATACTGCCCATTGCCAATCTCCTCTTTGATATCCCTGCTCACCGCCATTTTGGTCACTGTCTCGAAGGTGTTGTCTGGGACTTTCCAGTGAACTCATTGCCAGTTAGATCCATCACCTGGACAACCCCTGACCCTATTGACACAACGCTCTTGATCAGCTGACACTGAAAAAAAGTCCCAGGAATCAAATGCTTCATCAGTGAAAGAAGAACAACCCTAGGTCACTGTCAGGCCCTTGTGGCACAATGCTTCATACTGTGAACAAAAAGGACAGCAGAAGCTGCGGCCATGTATGGCAACATCAGTGTCCCGAACACTTTCACAGGACACAACATTGCTCTCTGCACTGGATTTAACACAGAAGTTCATGGTATGGACACCCGAAGGGAACAGCAGCGTACAGGACAAAGACATACACATGATAAGCTGCCACCAACCAGTGGAGCCTACACAACACACAGTGCATGGAGACTATCACTACAGGGTTACCAAAACCAGAGAGGTGAAGGTTCACACGCACAGGATTGATATCACGGATGAAGGCGTATTCAGTGACTTGTCAGAGAAAGGTCATGTTAATTAGTCAGGAAATGCAAACATTCAGGTACATCATGTCAGAAGTACATACACCACAACATCTACATACAATTATAAGCATATTATTGAACATGTACATCTACAGTTCATAGACACTCTCCTCGTGGTAGAAATATGTTGAGCCTGTTCCCGGAAGCCACTGTTGGAGTGTTGGCTAGCAATGAAGGCCACCACTAGAATATCTTGCCTATTTCTGGAGGCCATTGCTCAAGCGTTATGTAGTTCTGGATTCCTCTGTTGGAGTACTGTGCCCAATTCTCTTGACCACATCTGAAATTCTACTCCTGTTCTAAAGGTAACATCTGCCCAGTCCTGGAGGCCAAAACAATATCCATTGAAAATGTAAAATCAAAAAGGGTTTACTGAATAATTTTGTCTGGTAATATGTTCAACCATATACATGAATCTTGAAAACAACCATATTTATAATTATCTAAAGAAATAACATGAGATAAAACATGTACAACAATTTCATTCCAAAAAAGGCAAATGGCTGCCTTGTCAAATCAAAACTAAATAAAACAAAAATAGAAAATATATGAGTATGGTGGTTCAAGGTTGCGTGCCTGTTTTCCAATAATAAACACAAAAACACTGAAATGTATGAGGGAAGGACACAGAAGCACATTAGGTAATTAGTGGAAGAAAAATGAATGTGATCAAAATAAATGAAATTATGAGAGGGCATTAACACTAAATGAATGACATTGGAGATGAAAAATCCGGCAAGTGGAAAACATTTTAAGATTAAAATCATTAAACATAATAAGCAATGGTGGCAGTACTGTGTACAGTAATCAAATCTAGTACTGGAGGCTATTAGGAGAGTACTATATCTAGTAATGGAGGCAACAGTGGCAGTATTGGCTCCGATAATGGAGGCTACTACAGGAGTATTGTGTAATTGGGAGCAACTCTGGTATTATTGTTTCCAGTAATTGGGGCCACTACAATATTATTGGTCGAGTAATGGAGCTCCCAGTGGGAGTATGCGTATCCAGTAATGGGGCTGTTATGACACAGTGAGAAATAGGGGGTAATCAAATTATCACTCTGTGCCATTGGGTATTGTGCACTTGAAGGTTTTGTTTTATATTTTTTACGATTGTATGATGTGTTTATTGCTTTTGATGGAATAATAATAAAACAATGTTTGTGTTGTAAAATATAACATCCTTGTTGACCATTATGTGCACAACCCACATTTGCTTTAGAGGTTGTGAACACGGGTCCTGTGTTTGGAAGTCAGGGTACAAATTGTTCTGAATTGCTGTTAAGTGTCCTTCCTTTTGTTGATTATATATTCTGTATCCCCATTGAGTAGGAGGGATCCTCACCACAATATGGGGTACCCTTGTGAGAAAAATCCTATCCAGTAATGGGTCCATATTGGTAGTATTGTGGAATGGAGGCTACTCTGAGAGAATGTCCGGTAATATGGGCCACTACAAGAGTACTAGACCAGTAATCGAGCCCAATATGGGAGTGTTGGGTCCAGTAATGAAGGCCACAGTGGGAGAATTGGATCATGAAATGGAGGCCACCACAGCAGTAGTGTGTAATAGAGGCCCCTGTGGTTCTATTGTATCTAGTAATGGGGTCCACTCCAGGAGTATTGTGTCCAGTGATTGAGCCGTAGTGGAGTCTTCTGCCAGTTCCAGTGGTCACAATGAAAGCAGTGTGTAATGTAGGACACAATGGAAGTATTGTGGCCAGTACTGAAGGGAACTATGGGAGTCTTGTGTAGTGGATGCCACCATCTGAGAATTGTATCCCTAATGGCGGCACAGTGGGGGTAATCTGCTCAGAACTGAATGCCAGTGTGTAGTGTTTTGCAGGTCACTTTGAGAGTATTGTGTCCAGTAATCGGGGCTACTGCAGGAGTATTGGTCCATTAAGCCCAATCACTGCTCAAGCCTTCTCCTTCTGGTTGGTGCCTCCCTCCAGGCATGTTACTCTTCTGATCATGTAGCGGGCCACTCTCTGCCTTTTAAAGACCTCAGAGCTTGGGGTGTCCAGTTCCCATGCACTCTGCGTTATTCCACAGGCTCTCTGCCCACCACGTAGATGTCGGGGTCCTGCCTCCAGGATACGTCAGCTCTGCGAGGCGACATTGACACCCTGCAAGCTGTTGACGCCTTCTGTGTCAGCTACTGCTCCCCTCTAATTAAAGATCTCTGCGCTTTTACATCTCTCCCTATAACGAGTGACACACCACGATTTGTTCTGTGATCCAGGAAGGGTCAGCAACACAACTCGGCCCGCATAAAGGACCCCTTTCCCCCATATTGTTATCAGTGCCCATGCATGCAACAACTCTTTGGGATATGGGGTGTAAATAAGGTGTTACAGTTCTTCTCTTTTGGAAGTCCTTTTGCCCTAAGGGAGAGTCACCCCTAGTGAGATCCTGTTTGCCCAATCCCATAGGAGGGTGGGGGGTTGCATAAAAGGCTCATCTCCCTAGTCTCACAAGCGGTGACTCCCGACTGCAAACAAGGGACACATTTCCTGGATTCTTCACAGAAGCCACAGTGGATGTTTCCTAACCAGTTATGTAGGTCAAATTGCCAGAAAGTTACTAGCACATTGGAGACAGCGTAGAGATAAGCGACTCAAATGGTTCTGGAAGTTACACATGCATACACTGGAGAAAATGGTGGATGTGTGAATAAGACACCGTTATAGCATTCATAAAGTCAACATAAGCCATTTATAAGAGGATTCATTTTAATCCTAGAGCTCATGAGCAGAGACTGTGGGAGGTGTTTACAGACAATAGTAGAACAAAGATGTTTACAGAAACCATAATGCATGTTGGAGGCAAAAATAGATGTTTAGTCAAGTGACAGACACAAGGCAGCAAAACTACTACAAAAGCATGTGCACATTTTCTAGCCCTGTAGCCTCAAGTACTGGGGAACTGTCTGGATTAACAAGCTCTCATCTTCCTTTAGGTCTCAAGCTGCAGTTGGAGCTGTACCAGGGAGCTGCTGGCCACCGGGTCACAAGATGGCACCATCAATATTTGGCGTGTGACCAGCAGCAATGGAGAACTGAGCAGTACCCTGACCTTCCCCAGCAGGTACGGTACCTGAGTTTAAAGACATGCAAAGCTTGGCACTGGAGCAAAAGAGGAAACGCCTGCAAGCATCTCATATGTCCACAAGCAACCTTATACACCATTCTGAAAGCCTAAACCTGGAGCAGATCTGGAGCTGTCTGGAGCGTCTTTTAGAGGGTCACGTGCAAATGCGATTCACAAAGATGCTAAAGGGCATTGCAATGATGATCGAGGCATCTTGCTCCAGTTTTAGGTTTTAAGAATTAGATAAAAAGTAGCGGGTGAAAATTCAGTGATGCTCACAGGCATCTCCTGATTTGCTCCAGTGAAATGTTTGATAATGACCCCATTAGGAAGTTTTGGTGTATACGTGAAAGAGTGAAAGAGTAGGTGAGTTTATGCTTCAGTTGCACTTACCTCCCAGCCCTTTCAGTTCGTAGTTAATTATGGTTAGGCAAGATTTGTATGCAGTACCCTTAGGGTGCACTACAACAACTCTGACTACAGGTAATAGGAAATCCAGCTTTTGGTATAAGCTTGTACTACACAGTTTTGGTAGCGTGTTGAGCAGCCAGGCTTATCTCAAGAGGGGTCAGTGTGAGCTGTAGGGGAGTTACACAGAGATTCATAGTGGCAAGTATTCAAATAAACACTTACACACAAGGTTTCTTGAATAAACAATTATTAATTTATTTATCCGTCAGTTAGAGTAAGCCTTCTTCAGAAGGAAGCAATATAAAAGTAACACTCAAATACACTTCAAAACACACACTCTTAATATTCTAAAATCAGTGAAGACCCTTTTGGGATGGCCCACAGACATAACCTACACCCTCAGGTGACCTCAATAGCTAGTGTGCTAGGGACATTAATATCTTTTTGCATTTAGAATACTGTTAGACATTGGTAAAAGGAAAAGGTTATTAGAACATACAAGAGACCACAAATATTCTTAAGCAGGCAAATACTTTTGGATCCCCTAAGCAGAGTCATTCAGTATAACAGGCTAGGCCAAAGTCAATGGCCAAAAGCCTTATATAGGATGAAGCACCTCTGGTAGGTAAGTAGAAAATTATTTGCACAATGTTTTAGAAGTCTTTGAAGAACAGAAGAATCAAATGTGGGGCTACAAGCTGATTGAGTAGTAGAAGATGCAAGCAACTCTAGAATGAGAGGTAAGTTCTCTCAGACTATAAAGTACCTTTGTATTGAAGAAAAAGTGCAGCAGATGACTTCTGTTCCTGTGCAGCTCTGCAGATCTCTCTGTTCCTGGGCCTCAGTCGTGGGGACAAGAGGGAGGACTTCTGGGGACTCCTGCACTGCAACTTCTGGGGACTCCTGCACTGCAATGGGACCGTCAACGCTCGCAACCAGCAATCTTTCCAACAAGTGTCACTTCAGTGTTTCAGCTCCTCGGGACTACCGCAAATAGCAACACTGTGGTTTCTGGCTGTCGAAATGGACTTTCCTTGCTTCTGGGGTCCTGCACTCTGTTGAAGGGGCTCAAGCTTGGCCAGTCCTGCTTCCTGGGAGTCCGGAGGATCTTCCTGAATCTCTTGTCCAACTTAGAAGCAATGCACACAATCTGGTGTTCCTCTCCCTGGCTATTCGGTTTCCATCAGCAACTCTGTGGAAATTCAACCAGCTCCGAGAAGAAGGTAACTGAAGGTGCTGTGTGACACAATGTAAACAATGATGCCTATGGAGCTTGTCAGACTCCATAACCAAAAGAAACACAAAGTTCAGAAATCACATTAAAATACATGAGAGAGTGGGAAAAAGGGTCTCACTCTTTCTAGGTTACAAAAATCAATTCCTCAAAACCAGCAAAGTTGCTGGGGGTCTCTAAGGTGGAGGGAATTAGCACATTTCTGGAATTCTCCCTAACACTCGTCCCCCGAGACTAAGCGACAGGAGGATTTAATTCACCCCTGGATGAATCTCCTTACTCCATTCGGTCATACTTTTTGGAGAGACAATCAGCATTTTGGTGATTACACCCTGGCCTGTGCTCAATGGTAAAATCAAACCCCTGTGGGCTGATTGACCATCTTAACAATTTATGATGTTCCCCCTTCATGTGCATTAACCATCTCAAGGGTTGGTGGTCTGTTTGAATCACAAAAGTAGATCCATACAAGTATGGTCTAAACTTCTTTAAAGACCACACAATGGCAACACATTCACGTTTCTATGGTTGCCCACCTTGTCTCAGGTTCCTTCAGTTTCCTACTGATGAAGCAGATTGGGTGTTCCCTGCCTTTCTCATCCAGCTGACTCAGAACTGCACCTATACCTGTATTGCAAGCATCTGTCTGTACAATAAAGGATTGATTGTAGTCAGGAGCTCTTAAGACTGGAGCTTGACAAAGGCCTTTCTTAAGTCCTTCAAATGCCTTATTGCACTCCTCATTCCAACTGACTTTCATGGGGAATTTGGATGAGGAGATCACATTCAAGGGAGAAGCAATGGCCCCATAGTTCTCAATGAAGTTCCTATAGTAACCTGTGAGAACCAGAAGGACTCTCACTTGGGTTTGAGTTGTAGGGGTGTCCCAGTCTTTTATAGCTTGTACTTTGCTAGGCAATGGCCTTATTTCACCTCCTCCTACCTCAGGTCTACTCTGACCAATTTGACATTTACTTGCCTTTATGGTCAGATTGGCCTGCTCAAAAGCCCGCAATACATATCCTAAGTGGTCAATATGTTCCTTCCAAGTAGGGCTTAACACTGCAATGTCATCCAAGTATGCCATGCAGAAGTCCTCCATCCCATCCAGAACATGATTCACCATCCTTTGGAAGGTAGCAGGTGCATTCTTTAGTCCGGAAGGCATAACCTTAAACTGGTATAGGCCTCCTGGGGTTTAAAATGCAGTTTTCCCCTTGGCATGGTGTGTCAGAGCTATTTGCCAATAGCCTGAGGTTAGGTCAAATGTACTGAGGTACCGAGTTTGTCCACCAGCTCATCTGTCCTAGGTAAAGGATGGGCATTAGTCGTGGTGACTGCATTAAGGGCTTTATAGTCTACACAGAATCTGAACTCCTTGGATCCTTCCTTTGGTACTAGCACAACTGGACTAGACCATGGACTTGTAGATGGCTATATTACCCCGAGATCAAGCATCTTGTTGACCTCTTCCTTTATGTGGGTTCTTACATACTCTGACATTCTGTAACCTCTGCTTTTAACAGGTAAACAGTCACCAGTGAGAATCTCATGCTGGCCCCAAGGGGTCAAGCCTGGTGATAGTGAAAACAGAGGGGCAAACTGATTTAACAGAATGTTGCACTCCTCCTGCTGTTCCAGTGTCAGATCAGAAGAGAGATTGACTCCTTCTTTCTTTCCATCTGATGGTTGTCCCCTGAGGAGGTCAGGTAGAGCTTTACTCTCCTCCTCCGCTTGAGCAGAGGCTAGAAGCAAAGCTCCCGGTTCTGGTCTAGAGACTTAGGACTTTAGGCGGTTGCTGTGAAAGACCCTGGGGCCTCCTTAGGATTGCCTAAATCCACCAAATAATTGACCTCTTCAGGTTTTACCACAACCTTGAAGGGTCCAATCCATTTGTCCTGTAAGGCCATCTGCCTTATAGGTACCATAACTAGAACTAGCTGGTCTTGACTAAATGCACCCATGTTGGCCTTCTGGTCATGCCATTCACCAGAGCCTGACCTGCTTTTAAGTTATCTGAAGCTTCTGTCATCATGTGTGTCATTCTCCTTCGGTGACCTAACACATAGTCAGTGACTCTCACTGGCTTGTGGGAAGGAGCACTCTCCAACCCCTCCTTGATTAGGGCCAATTGACCTCTAACCGGATGACCATAGAGAAGCTCAAAGGTACTGAATCTAGCCCCTTCTTGAAGGACTTCTCTATAAGCAAAGAGAAGGCATGGCAGTAGGAAGTCCCACTTTCTTCTAAGGGGTTCTTCTAATGCACATATCATGCTCTTCATAGTTCTGTTAAATCTCTCCACCAATCCAATGGTTTGGGGATGGTAGGCTGTTGAGAACGTGTAGGTCACTCCACATGGCTTGCATGTAGAGGGACATACAGTTGAATCCCCTGTCAGAGATAACCTCCTTAGGAAGACCTACTCTGGTAGAAATGCCAAGTAGGGCCTTAGCCACTGCCTGAGCAGTAACAGTCCTCATAGGTATGGCTTCAGGATACCTGGTAGCATGGTCTACCAAAACCAATATAAATCTATTGCCTGAAGATGTTGGATGGTTTAAGGGACCAACAATGTCGATTCCTACCCTCTCAAAAGGTACTCCCACCACTGGGAGAGGCACCAAAGGTTCCACATTCTTGGCTCCACTCTTGCCAGATGTCTGACCAGTATGAAAGCTTCTACAGAATGTATCTACATCAGACCCCATCTTAGGCCAGTAGAAATAAAGAGAAATCCTTTTCTTGGTCTTCTTAAAGCTTAAGTTCCAGCCAAAGGAATCTCACGGGCTAACTATAGAAACTGAGGTCTGAGCTCCTGGGGCACTACAAGTCTTCTGTAGTCTCCTGGGGTAGACTCAATAGGTTTGCTGTAGAGGAGGCCATCCTCCCAGTACAACCTGTGCTATACTGGCTCGTGCCCGTCCAGCTGAGAAGCTGCCTGTTGGTGAAGTCCTTCAAGAGTAGGACACTCTCTTTGACCTCTGCTGAAGTCTGCCCTACAGAGGCCACCTTCTGCCAGCTCAGGATGGTCTTTAGGATCCAGATCTCCAACAGGGAGAAGGTCTTCTTCCAGCTCTGTGTCATCAGTAGCTGACTCAATCTCTTCTGGTTCTGGTCACACTCAGCCTCAGCTGGTGGGGAAGTCACTGGTGTGACTTTGGACTGTGCTGTCAGGGATGTGCTGGTTTGATGCACAGGAGTGCTATCTTTTTTGTTTCGTGAGACTTTGGGTTTCCCCCTTGCCTCTTTCTTCCTGGAAATAGAAGTTGGCTCTTCCTGTGGACTGGGTGTGATAGGTTCTTCTGTAACAACCCACTGAGAGTCATTCAAAGTGAGTTCTCTGGCCTTCCTAGTCTGCTCCTGCTTCCTTTTACTGGGAGGCATGGGGTGCTTGATACAACTCCAAGAGTTTCAAAGTCATTCCCCAGCAGGACTCTCCCAGGTACCCCACTTTGTACACTGACAGGTATTCTTACAGTCATATTGTTGCACTGGATGAGAGCTGGTAGTATTGGAACCATCTGGATAGGGCCTCCAGCAAGCTTAGTGGGACCTTTGGGTGCCTTAGCAACATCCTCAGGTTTGAAAAAGGTTTCATCCACCACCGTGATGGCCCCAGTGTCTCTAATGGCAGGGGTCCCCTGACCATTTACAAGTACACTGTCCTTGTAGTATTCTTTTGTGTTATCTGGTATAGAGTTATACACATCTACATCCTGCTGTTCCCAGAGACCCAGGCACACTAAAGAAACACTGGCAGAGACTCCAATGGGGGCTTCAGCCAATAGTTGTAAGTTTCCACTTGCCATATGTACGTCTCCCGCAGGGAAGAAGGCTAAGGAGGCAGTGTGGACCCCTGAAGGTTTACCCTTGCATCTGGGATCCCCTTTCACATGGTCAGTTGATCCACAAGCATAACATTTTCCAAATGTTGTGACAAATGGGGGCTTCTGCTGACCTCCCTCTGGTTTGGCACCAGAGATTTCACTAGATTGACCTGGTATCCCAAATGGCTTACCCTTCTTATGTTCGTGGCCCTCTTTTTTTTGGGGGGGGGTTTAATTCTCTTTGTGATCTTTCTTGTGCTGCTTCGCCTCATCCTTTTTGTGAGTGGCCCCAGAATCCTTGTGAGTAGCCCTGTTGGCAACCCACAAGTCATCGGCTTTTGCTAGATTCTTGGGATCAATCTCTTTTGAGTCAGCCAAGTGCTGGGTGCAAAGTTGCTGGGGGTCTCTAATGTGGAGGGAATTAGCACTTTTCTGAGAACTCTCCCTAACAAGTATGACCCACCTACTGAGCGTAATCTATCCCTGTGTCACAGCTGCAGTCCAGCTGCTGTCCCATTGATTTAGAAATGTATCGATACAGAAGAAGAATAAAGTGATATTGTGTTGTGAAAAATAACTGAACGTTCAAATATACAGACATTTCTCACCTCCATTCCCAACAAAACTCCCCTTGTAATAAAAACCCTACTTAAAGAGACTACACCTGACCCGCAACACAACAAGCACCATTCACAAAGTCATGGCCACCTGCATCTTAAATGGTAATCCGCTACACAGTGCTGGTCGACAAGCATGAGGTCTTACTGGGGTTTGTCGTCTGATGAATAGGTTACATTTTGAACATCCACATTTCTTTCAGTAATGCTGTCTGCTTCTTCTTCATTTATTTGTTGTGTTGCATGTATAGGAGCTACTGGTTCTGTCAATGTCCATTTTTCTTCATTTTGTGATCTGCTATCCAGAGTACTAGATCAGGTTCCTCTCTGGTCTAGCAAAAACAAAGAGATGATAGCTCGAAGGTTTAGAATGAATCTTTACCACAGGCATTGCTCTGGGCAACCCTCCAGACCATCGTTCTTTGCCTGCCAAGCCATAACAGAAGGGGAAAGACCATATGCAAATCAGGCTTGGCCCCACCCCAAAAGGGGAGGTCCATCCCGAACTGCCAGGTCAGATCCCTTCTGCACGAGACCACAAGCACCCCCAAACATGTTTCGGCCTTGTTGGGCCTCATCAGTGAGGAGTAGCTTGGGTCGCCTTCTCTTTGCCAACATCAGTGCTAGGTCTATCATTCCATTCCTGATGTGGTCATGTTTAATCCATCACGTTCCCAGGTCATGTATTTTATTTTATTTAATTTAAAAAAATGTATTGGCATTTTCAACATATACAGAATAATAAAACAAACGCTTGCCCACTCTCCCCGACCTCCTGCCCCCCTCTACCAATGCTGGACTCTTAGTCCAGTGAATGACACGTGCATTGTCACCACCAGATGTGATCCAGCTTCTACATTATATCTAATATTCTCAGGTTTTGGGGGCACCATTGTTGCATATAGTATCCCCTGAGGTAGTCCAATATCATTCCATGTCTCTTTCCCCTTGTATCCCATTTGTCACCCATTCGATAGCTACTATCCCCCACACCTTATGAAACCATTCTATGTTCGTGGGTGGCACTTTTTGTTTCCATTTCCTAGCCAAGACTAGCAAGGCCGCTATTAACAATATCATAAACGCTTTACGCTGGGATCAATAAGGCTGTACATCCATTCCTTTGGAGAATAGGATAGCGGACCTCACTCCAACAGTTGTTTCAATTTTGGGCAGTCCCACCGACACATGCCTCCATTCGCCACTGTACCATTATCTTATACCATGCTTCCCTGGTTTGGATGGATCTAGTCAATTACAGTATTTGTTTCCAGAGGGTTTCCCAGTGTTTTATAGGTATTTGTTCCCCAAATGTCTTTTACCATTGCAACATATATGCCCATGTACGGTCTGGGCCCTCTCCCTGTAGAATTGCATATAGCTTTGAGACCAGTTGTTTGTCCACTGTATGTGTTGTAATAACTTTCTCAAAAGGCCTTAAATCTCTTTGCACTGCCCGTTGTATTTCGGGCTGCTTTAGCAAATGTCTCAACTGATAGTATTCCAACCTATATTTTTCTGTCAGGCCAAGCTGTTGTTTGCACTCCTCAAAGGACCTGACCTCTCCCGTCACCATCATGTCACCTACCTTTCTACCCCCCACCTCTAGCCACATTGCAAAAGAACTCTGGCACGTCCACGGGGACAATTGCGGGTTCCCAAAAAGTGGGGTAAACAGAGATGGGTTCGTAGTTAGGTGACCCTGTCTAAGAAGTTGATCCCATAGACCACAAACTACCAATAATATCTGACTCAAACCAACATTTTGGGCCTGCCTTGCATCTTTAACCATAATAGCTCTTCCAAGGAAGTCCCTGCTACTGCTGGGTCCATCCTGGCCCATGACATAGACCTATCATTCAAGAGCCATTTGTGTAGCACCCGCAGTTGGGCAGCTGCATGGTATTGGGCAAAGTTGTGGAGACCTAGACCTCCCCTTCAATCTAGGAGCCATCAAGGTCTCTACGGCTATTCTAGGATGTTTGTTTTGCCATATAAATTAACTTGTTGACTGCCCTAAAATATGATTGTGGAACCTTGACGGGAAGCGTGTGAAAGTGATAAATTAAAATAGGAAGCGTGGTCAATTTTATTATAGCTATACGCATGTGGGTCAATCTGCTTAGATCTTCTTTTATTTTGGAAAGCAGCCTGAGATAATTTGTCCCATACATGCCTGAAATGGAATTAGTTAGACTTACTCCCAGATAGGCTATTATGTCTTTAGCCACTTTGAATGTGGAAAAAGTGGATAAATTTGCTACCTGAATTTTGGTAAGCCCCAGGCTTAGCAGCTCAGATTTGGCCACCGGTATTGAGGTTTCTGGATGTGTCAGGATCATCAACATATCATCTGCGAAGGCCGCTATTTTGTGCTCCTCCTCCCCGAGCCTTATCCCCTGTATGGCTACAGTTTGCCTGATAGATATTAAGAATGGTTCTAAATTGTCAATGCAGGCTTGCTGGAATCCACAGGAGTTGATGCTGATCCCACAGACCCTCTGCGGACATTCCCTGTTCAACCCAAGGTTTACTGCTGAGTCGAGAACCCCCAGGGAAGGGAAATGAGTAGTGTATAAAATAATAAACCTCAGACAATCCTGGCTCCCAACCTCTTGGCCTCTTGGTATCTGCAGTGAAATAAATAACAATTGATTACTTATCATATAGTTCAGCGGGCTAAACATATTATCTTCTTAGTAATGTGTTTACTAGTTACCTGTCGTCCCTCTGCTGTTAGCCAAGAAGTGTTGAAAGGGTAATTGCACTACTTTCTGGTTTCTAGAATGTTCCTGCATTCTTCCTTAAAAAATAATGTTCCCCTTAGGAGAAGAAAATCTAAACTAACTATCCCTAACTAACTATTCTTTTATTTGAACTTGTTTACAAGTCTTATATTGGTTTCTGTAACCTCCCTCCTTCTTATTAATGTAGTATACTATTCCCGTGATGCTGCTTGGTGAAGCATTGCTCAGAACTGTTTTACAATAGTTCTTCAGTAAATCTTTGTCCCCTCTGTGTGTGTTTTCTTGTCTGTGAAATGCTGTGCACACGCGTGTCAAATTAGGATTTCCTCTGCTGCATATGAGCGTTGAAATGATCTTCATATTGAAAAGCAAAGAACTAAAACTCTGTCCTATTTCTATATCAGTGCGAGTTCTCAGACGCGATAACTTGCCGCTCGTCTGCTTAACCCCCGCCGCTTAGACGAGTGCTGTGGAGCTTCCGTGGTTTGTCGGCTTAATTGAGAACCGCCTCGATTGAAGTCATAGTCTGAAACACTCACGCTGTACAGCCAACTCACTCCACTCTTCCTCGTTCTGCACTTCAGAGGGAAACACGCGCCGTCACCAACTTGGGCTGAACGTTTGTGTGTGCGCTCTGCTCTGCCCTTTTCTTACGCTCAAGCTTTTTAATCATTGAACACTGTTTTTGATGGTAATCACTGCTCCGCTGACTGCCGCTACTAGTAGTTCTCACAAGAAGTGAATATTAACTGTTTTCACTGAACGCTGCTGCTTGACTATTTACATTTCCAGTCTTGTTTATGCAAACACAACATTGTCCCTCACATTGCTGTACTCCTACCTGTAGTTTTCTGAGTCCTCGAACTTCTTCAACAGTGATTAACTTCTTTCTTCAACTGATAAACCTCTGGACTCTGAATCGGGCCTTAGTTAAGGAGCTTAAATAACACACAACCTGCCACGAAATTTCTAGAGATGAAAGGCAGTTATAGAACTCTTAGTTCATGCCAAGGCACTTGAGTCTATTCTTCTTCCAACCAATCAAATCAGGCCACTACTCCACCATGTTGGCCTAGGACACCTATAATTGCTATGATGAAGAAAGAAAGAGAGAAAGAGAGAAAGAGAGAAAGAGAGAAAGAAAGAAAGAAAGAAAGAAAGAAAGAAAGAAAGAAAGAAAGAAAGAAAGAAAGAAAGAAAGAAAGAAAGAAAGAAAGAAAGAAAGAAAGAAAGAAAGAAAGAAAGAAAGAAAGAAAGAAAGAAAAGCCCCTCTAACAAAAAACATCCTCCAACTCTATGAATCACCACTGGCCACCTGTTAGACCTTCTAACACAAATGAACGGTCATGGAAAAGTTATTAAACAAAAATACCCATCCATATGGTATCAAGGTACCACTCATACACACAAAACTGCTCTCCCTGTTAGGAAGAACACCATAGCCCTGCCTATGTAGTGCCTTCTATCTCTAGGCTGCGAGTGGTGTATCACCTATCTAACAGTGGATAGGGAAGAGGCTGACCTTATCTAATCTTCTTTCATACCATGTGATCTAAACATACCAATTATGATACTAAAATGAAACACACCTGTAAGGGCTAATGAAGGCTTATAATGGGCTCATAATTAAGATCGAACCAAGGATTTTTTTGGACCAAATACAGTTTCGTAAAGACTGGTCGTACATAGCGAACAAATGCACAAGGGACTGGTAGATTTTAATAATCTATGCGGCTAAGAGTGTAACGGAACAACTACTTCAGGAATTAGAGGACAAAAACGAAGCTCTAAAATTGAAAATAGCGATTGACATCTATAATATAAAACTCACAGTAAACATATCTGCCTTAATACGAAGCTTAACAAAGAGGTATTTTCCTAGTTTATCCTCCGTCTTGCCCAGAACCACCATGTCAGGATTGTTTTTAAACGCTATCAGGACCCCTGCTTTTTTTATCTTTTGCATTAGCCTGAAAGATATGTGGGTATACTCGCAGTCGAATTCGCGATTTATCCTTCTTGCATATGTGAATTTCTTGGAGCGCAAGAAAGTCTGGTTTCTCAAGCCTCAAAAAAGAGTCCAGCTTGCATCTCTTTACCAGCAAGTTTAACCCTTTAAAATTGTAAGTGGTGATTTTAAATCCCATAGTTAGTCCCTGTCGTGCTAGTTTCAATCCCCCTCTTATGGTCCCTTATCCTTGTCCCCATAGGGGCCCTTCTGTGTTAGTAAAGCCTTTGCCTCTATGAATGTGAATTACCCGATTTCGGGTCTTTGTCCAACTTTTCATCTTGTTGCCTCTCCCGCCCACTTCAACACGCATGCCCAGCAGCTCCCCTTCGCATTCTGTTCCACCCACCATGCCTTGCAACAGCCCAGGCTGCTCCATGGTTCTTAGAGACATCTTCTGGGAGATCCCGGACCATGTACCGGTAACCTACCTGGATCCAACCAACAGCGTAGAGGTGAAACTAGCCCTCTCCCTAAGATTCCTGTCAGACCGACTGTCCCGCCTCCCCCATCTCGGCCCAGCCCCATTACAGCTACCCTTGCTCGACCTGCTGTGTCTTATACCACTGCACTCACTCACAGACACCCCCTCAATCACCTCTCTACGCCTGGCGTGCCCATCAGTTTTTGCCAGCCTCTCGAGCCTGGGATCTTCTGTTTTCTTGCATCACTGTGGACCATTCCCATTTCCACCTCTTCGGAATGTGTTTGGCCCCCATTAGCTTGGGTCTGTCCTCTCACTGTTCTCGGGTGCCACCACATTGAGGCCCTCTTCACAAGTTGCCACTCTGCACTGCCTGCATTTCCAGGAGAATAGCAGGCCAAACGGAAAAGTCCACTTGTATCAGACCTTCTTTTGTTTTAGAATTCTGGTAACTGATCATTGTAAAATTATCAAATTGCATGTAGGGCACAACAGGCTGGTGGTGCTAGGCATGTGATTAACAACTTTCACAAAATTACCCGCTTGATTTCTGATGCTGAGGACGTGCAAAATGATCCCCAAGTGTTTTTCTTTCAGTAAAATCTTATAGCGAATGAGGTGTTTTAGATAAACACCGACCTGTTACATTCATAGCTGCAACGTATCCAGAAAAACAGAACACATTTATAGCTAAAACTTCTGAATCAACATTTGTCTAATCATCTGACCAAAAAGTTTTTGCAAATTTTACTTTTTAAAATTGGGAAGAATACTAGTCAAGATGTTATGGGTAAAATCAGGAGGAATTTCCACAGAGACTCACTGATGAGGCAGTGTAATTGAATACAAACTACAAATTAATCATGATATTTTTGCATCAGAATTCACTTCACTGTCTAAATGATAATCACTGAATTGCATCTAAAATATTTACCCTGGAAAAACAAATGGATTCACTAGCAAAATGTATTAATTTGCTAAAGAACAATGCTATTTTTTTAACAAAGGCAATTCATTAATTTCTTTTCAAAAATACTTCAAAAGAATTAATCGAACCTTTAAAAGCAAACACTACATTTGTGATGAAAATCAAGCAAATCTTTATAAGAACCATTCAACCTTTTTTCTATGAAAACAAATTGGTTCACTATTTTCTGATCTCAAGCCACCAGAAAGTACTTCCCTATTCAATATTCATGAGAAGGAGCATGTGTGACTAGCCCTAGCAAACAGAGGTACGCTACCAGATTTTATGGTTGGGCGTAGTATGCAGCAAATTGTAAGGTGCTGGCAGCCACAAAAAAATACGATCATGGCTGAAATCTTCTTTCCTAACAGGTGAATGAGATCATTGAGAATCGCTTTAATGTAAAATAACTTTTCTGCCATTCTCTGATGTGAAACATTGGGGGTGTCCTTCTCAATTAGATCAACAAGACCTTCCCATGCATAATGGTTTTCTTTAAGAATGAGAATGGTGTATGGTGAGAATGGTGTATGAGTGAGAGCACAATGAATTTTTCTATTTAATATAAAAATACTAAAATGGGTGCTGGTGGAGAGGAACAACACCTGGTACTCGTTTGACAAAAATCCATTATCGATTATACTTTTCCTTGGGAGAACTACCAGTGTCACTCCCTCTGCACCCTCACTAAAATAGTGCCCAAATAATTGGACTGCTCAAAAACTAAATTCATATGTATTGAGTTATAATGAATTACATCCCAACAATTGTATAGAAAACTATTTATTTCAGAAATCTTGTGAATAGAACAGAGAAAATGTACAAAAGATATAATAGTTATATATTATAACTGCTCCCAGGCAGTCCAGCCAATTCTCTGCAACCACCCTAGGCAGATATCCCTCCCTTCTTTTGTATCTCAAAAGAACATATACTAGTTCTCTAGACACTTCACTGAGGTAGTACCAGGGGATATGGGCTTGTAAACCTCGTTAAATGTGCTTGCTGCACTTGGGCCTTTAACTCTCTTCAGGGCTCACAGCTCCTGGTACGTCCCTCAAGTTAGGTTTCTAAAGCTCCATTATAGATGTGTGGGTCTAAGTCTGGAGTTTACGCTCTGTGACTGGGATAAAATGAGAGAAACTCCAGGAGATGGCCGTGTGACACATTAGGGGATGCAGTTTGCCTTATCTAGCTTTTGTTCTGGAGTTGGAGGATGGTGATTTTATCCCTGATGATTTCTGTGACTTTCTTGTTTTGCAGCAAACTTCCCCCAGGAGCGGCATCCAGCTCAGAAGCTTTCAGCATATCACCAGTATCATGGAGCCCCACTGGGAGGTACCTGGCCATTTCCTGGGACAAGCTCGTCACCATTTGGAGTGAAAATGGCACGTTTACGTTCATTTCTTACCAGCAGTACTCACACAAACCAGTGTAATCAACTGGGGCAAGCGGAAGGCTGACATGCATTGAAAATTACCTTTTGGTTTTTACTTTTCTAATGTGTAGCTTATATTTTGTCACTGGATAATTTATTAAAATACATGGGTGGGTTCCCATTATATGGATTAAATCAATACATATACTATGTATTAACAAACATTTCAGCCCTACGAATAAATAACTTTGCCCAAAATACACAATAATTGTTACCCCTGAGTTGGAGATCAATCACCATACCTACATTAACCAATTCATAATGTAAAAAATGTATACATTTCTTTTTATTATTATGTAAGTACAGATAGAAATTTGTGAAAATTCCTTAACCCACAAGGGTTACATATATAAACACTAATACTCAGAGATAAAATACCAATAACCTAAAAGTGCAAAAAAGTGCAACTTGTAAAATAAATGTACAAAATGCTAAATCCAACTCAAACATACAAAAAATACAAGTCATCAACTTTTATAATGTTACAATCAATTTAAATCAGTTAATTTACTGAGGATTTTGAAAGTGAATTTGTATTGTACGGGTTTATGTCACAGAGAAATTTTAATTGGGCCAAATAAGTGCCCACTAAATTTTCAAACAGTGGAGGGAACTAAATCTCCTCTTGCAAGACGTTTCGGCACCACTCCTTTTAAGTAAACTATTGCCTTCTTCAGAACCAATTGATCAATATGGGATCCTGCATATAAAAATATAAATATAACTTTAATACATTATTCCTTTGGCAATTTAGCACTGACATATAGACTGGTTGGTGATGGACTGACCTCTTTCAGTTACAGCTACTACGTCACCACTATTTCATGGTTGTTCAAAAATGGGCTGGGTATGGAAACCTTGAACTTGCTCAACCGAGTAATATTGATGCCAAAATCTGTAAAAGGTTGAGACGGTGAGGTTAATGTATTTGATTCTAAACTTGAGCCACTGGTAGAGGTAATCTCAATGCTAAAGTGGACTGGGCAATTTAGTAACATGTTTGTTTTGAAATTCTTTATACATAATGTCTGTATGTAAGAAAAAGCAGATCATCCGCGTGAGCAATGGGTACATAGACTGGCCAGAGGGGGGTGGGCGGTATTTGGAACATTACATGCAACACAGAGTCTTATGGTGGGTCAATGGATTATGATGCACCTGACAGAGCACTGCTGCGGCAATGGTGCGTTGGTGTAGATGTCTCTGGAGGTGTTTCTTAAAAGCGAGGTCTGTAAGATCAAGGTGGGGGGTGTTCTAGTTAAAGGCACGCCAAATGGGGATGAGCGAGATTTAGTTGTGGACCAGGAAGTTTTAGGACAGGAGAGGTGTTGAATATTTTGAAAGAGAAGGGGGGTTTCAGTCCCACAATTACAGAATTACATCACAACAGTGCTGAAATAGGAGCATAATATCATAGCATATGACAGTAATTTACTATGTTACTCCACTAGGCAACATAGGAATGTAGACCCATTTCAAAATGCATATGTGAAATACTTCACACAGAGACTGGGAAGTGCTGCTTGGTTTTAGGGGGAGGAGGATATGTGCACCATGTGTTAAGGAGGCTTTTCTGATAGTTCTCCAGTTGGGGCTTCAAGAAAACACGCCTTAATGTGTGAGCACAGGTTTACCGCTAATTTAGTCCAAACCCTCTCTCTTAGGAGGGAAGATGGCGGTTACCAAGGTGCAGTTAGTCGCATGCAAGCATACAACAAATGAATCCATACAGTATACAATGAAAAATATATTGGGTCTCATTACGGCCATGGCAATCCCGTAATGAAGTGTGCCGGTACGGTACTGGCACCCTTCAGTACGGGATGCCCTATTATGAAGTTCCCTTGCAGGACCCGGTAAGGACGCCTGGTAAAACCAGGCGTCCTTAGCGGATCCCGCGAGGGGACCAGGGAGCTAATAACGGGCCCGTTAAAAACGGGCCCGTTATAAGCTCCCTCCCCATTCCCATTGAGCACTACGGGGGCTCAAATGGGAATGGGGATGGGTTTTTCCAATAAGGACTTACAGGGTCCTCCATGGTTGGAATAGCCCGGTAAGTCCTCATTGGAGAAACCAGGTACTGGAACCCGGTATGGAGGCAGCCATGCCCTTATGAAGGGCATGGCTGCCTCCATACTCGTAATGAGGCCCATAGTCTTTGTTACAAAATCATGCATTAAGAACCAATCATGTACGATAAGTATTTTATGGTATAGATAACAACAGTTATAGAAAAGGCCCAATTCACTGTTGAAACCAGTAGGATCGTCAGGCACAGTTCAGCACACAAGAAGAACAGCGAAACATAGAAGAGTTACAGGCAAACACATTTTTCCAGTACATGTAGAATTCGGGGGCGTTGCTCTATAGAAACAAAATTGGCAAAGCCAACAGATTAATGCCAGTTATAATGACAATATAGGTATGTATTGCATAAAGCTTCCAAGAGCTGAAAAGGTGGCAAACATACATCTGGAATGTCTTGGGTACTCCACTAGAAGAGCTGTGGACCCAGGTACGACGGCCAGGAAATCATGCTCGATACCAAAGACTCAGCCATCAAATCATTGTCAAGAACCATTATTTCTTAATTCGTTCTCGTAGTTGTTTGGGGGAAAGTTTGCGGCCTCCACATTTGTTTGAATACCTGCGATTTGAGATCTGGCTGCCCCTTTTTCGAATTCTCTTGATTTTGTGATGTCATATTAGCCGGCTGCAATTGTTTTTAAGCTATCTGTGAGAGCTTAACTTGTAATTAGTGAAGCTGTAATTAACCATATGTTTTAATCTCTTCCCCGCTCTTTCTCTTCTCTATTTTCTTTTTGCTTCCTTTTTTTTTAGTCTGTGAAGGCTTTGTGAGGTTTTCCCCTCCCTTATGTTTACTCATGGAGTTTCTTTTCTGTACCTGCTTAGCTGTCTCTCCCTTCACAGGGTTTAAGACCAATCTGTGTCTAAAGACGTGGTATTTTCTATGATAGAGTCTCTATGGCTTGATGCAACGTTATCCTTGTTGTCTTTTGCTGATAGTTCACTTACATTTTCGTAGAGTTGAGGGATTGCACCACGCTCAATATACTATTCTTAGTTTTAGGTTCCTTAGCAAACAGCTTTTTTTAGTTCTCCCACGCTTGTTCTTTAAAGATGATTGTTTTCTTAGGTCTCTGAGCATAAGTCTTCACAAGTCGAGCATCCTTTTTTTTGTGCACCAATTAGTTGTGTTACCGGTGTGGACAACTCTGAAGGCCTCACCCATTTAGGGCTATTGAGGTTGGGATGAGGGTTTAACAGATTTTTTTTGTTTTGTGTTGAGTTTCCTGAAATTCCACAATGTGTTATGATAATGTCTAGTTTTGCACCAAGGACCTACAATTTCTTTACCAGTTGTTCAAGAATGTGTACACTATATTTAATGCTTTCAACGATGTTACAGATGGAGACAGATGGGCCTGCTGAATCCTGTACTCTTTTAAAAGAAATACTATAAATTGAGGTTAAATCATTGATGCTATGCAGGGCTTTCATACTCTTCTCACCGACCACCTGCAAATGACTGTCCCCAGTCTCTTCGCTTGAGCACAGAGTCTTTCCCACTTCTTAAAGTTTGTTGATTAACATATTAGAATGAATGCCTCCTCATGTTTGTTCCCATACTGTTCGGTTGACTTGGCGCTAGAGCCACCAAGTGACACTGAAGCCAAAAGCCTAGAGTTCTTTTTCTTGTGCCATTTGGTATCTTTTTATCTGGTCTAAAATATACCAGTAAATTACTCCCTCTGGTTTTCTTTGCACATCCCTTTCATTAAAACATTATGAGCGGGGGTGGGGCAGGGGGCTGAGAGACAATGAAATTTGAGTATTTGCATTATCCTTTGTAGTTTTTGCCCCAACTGAGGCTACTGTAAACTTCTCAGCTGGTAGTGGTTGTGGGTAGACACTTGTTTTCGTTAGCAGTGCCCTAGCATTTAATTGGTTACTGTTTTGTCTCTGGTTAAGAACAGCTTAAGAGGACTTAAGAATGGCAACAGTACTATTCCGGCAAGACCAGATCCCGTACTTGTGTGTGTTACTTGCAACGTTTAAGTAAAATGCTGGGGCGTTGCTTGGTCTGGAAAAGATCTGGGGCTACGCTATAGTGGAGATTGTTGGGACTCACGGCTAGCCAGACTTTTTGTTGTAGTCTCGGAGCTTCTATCTGGGGCCCCCTCAAACCCCCTAGCTATGCCTCTGGTAAAATGAGACTCTCAGTCTTGCCTTCAACTGCACTGTTCGTGCACCTTATCCCATGTTGTTTGTTGCAACTTGTGTTTCTACAGCTTGTGTAGCCCCTCCGCAGACTGCAGGGAGACTGTCCTTATACCATCCTTTCGTGCCTCTTTCACGCTACAGCTGAATTTTGCTCCCCGCTGCCACCTGAAACATACAAGCATCTTTGGAGACCACCCTTATGCCCCCCTTTCCTTTTTTTTCAACATATGCACATGCCCAGCATCCTAACCCTGGAAGGTAAAGTTATTGTGTGCAGTGAGTTGTTTTCTGCAGAGTCTGACAGCCTCTCTGTGGGAGTCTTGCTTGATCCCTTCGTGACAGATATGCAGAAACATGCCAGACCTCTTAATAAAGATGTCCAGCCACTACCAGCCCCTGGTCTCAGAGTTGGGCACACTAAAAAGGAGGCCATTGTCATGAATCCCCTGATAGTCTGAAAATGGTCTTGTTCACTTTGAGCAGAAAGGATTCTTTATTTCCATCCCCTGTCCTCCTTTGTGAAGAAATGATGGCATTTCAGGCGGATCATGTGTCCATCAGCATGGGAGACACAGACTTTGGCTCTCTCCTGATGTGACTGTCACAGCAGTGAAAGCATACTTCTCTTAAACTCTACAAATAGTATACTATTTGTGACATCACGCCTATAATAAGACAGTAATGCAAGTAGGCGAGAGTAGTTCCTGATACTATAGGTCATAGGTCAAAATATAAAGGACACACATTTGCAAAATTGCAATTATGAATAGAGTTGGGTGGTATTTTGGCTCGCGTGTAATCAGTGAATAATTGCATGTGTTGTGCCATGAAAAGCAGATGACCTTTCAACTATTAACTTGCCACCATAGTCCCTTGACACTTCATCATGATAGAGGCAAGGGGTTTCTGCTACTGATTTTTATTAATCCATTATGTGCATTTCTGATATTGTATAGACAGAGTTCCTTCAACCATGAATATATTCCAGGTTTGTGTTGATACGGGATGTTATATATTTTTTTATTGCATGTGACATGCTTCCCATTTCAGTGTACATAACACGCACACCAGCTAGAATCATTTATAAGCATTGATTGATGACCTCTCAGTCACATGAAAACTGCCCCTGTACGAAATGTGGGCAACAACTTGGCATAGCACCTCTGACTGATCCTTCTGCGATCCATGTGCAGTTACTCCTCACACTTTCCATTTACACTGAGGCACTTTACAGACATACTGATAAACTCTGCCACCATGTTTCATTTTCTCCATGTAGTGAATGTGGGAAGAGCCATGTACCACCCTGCTGTAAATGGAGCAGTTTTGCAAACTCTTGACTCTTTGCAGATGGACATTTTTCTTCTTTCTCTCTCTTATTCCAGAATCCCAGAGTCATGGCCAGCTTCAGCCGTCTTGGGTGACCGCCCTGACCTGGGCCGATATACAGAGACCGCAGGAGACAGTGGGGGGTCTCAGGACTTGGGAGAGCTTGCTCGTAGGGCATCTGGATGGCTCGCTAAGCTGGCTCCGTGTCTTTGGAGCTGCAAGAGTAGGCATGATGGACCTAGAGCACTGCAACAGGAAGGGAGGTGAGTGACCCTGTCTGGCTTGCAGACATAAAGGCTCCATCATGAATGTCCAGTGTGAGCTCCTGTTAACCTGCAACTTCAGCCTATACTAAGGAGACTGTTTACACTCTCTGCATTAAGCCTACATGAACTATTTTGTTTCTCACTTGCCCCTGCAATCTAAAGCAGCCCAATCCCCCTCCAATACTGCACAATCGTAGCATGCTTAGGCGGCAAGGCCTTTGGCTTAACTGATCCTATGATGCCATGGAGCATGCCGGCACAGACCAGACACACTCCTTGCTGGCTAATCAGCCATCGAGAAGACTAGGCATCCAGGTAAGCCTCATGACTACCACCAACAGCCTGGCGGGAGGATGGAAGGGGATACCCCATCTCCTGCAGGAACCACCTGACAGGCTGGAGCTTGAGGGTACTCTGAAGGAATTGCTTCACACCACAACCTCAAATTATTCATTATGGAACCTTCACACAGTAGATATACATCAGAGGTGAAGTATGCATTAAACTTGGGTTACACTTGCGCAACCACTCTTTCTCAAACACTGACTGTTCAAAATTGGGAGCAGTCTCCTGATAATGGTAATCTGGTAACTTACCATCCTCTTCTTTTTCTTATAACAAATGTCAGAGCCATCTTTGGAAAAGTGAGTTGAACTATGTAAAGAGCACACACCCCCTACTATTGTTTAGAGATGCACAGAAATAGAATGTATGGTCTTTATGCGCTATCCTTGGACATAATAGCCTTCCATTCACGTTACTGTTGAATATCATTATTTGTATGCTTACGTGAGAAGAGATCTTTTGTAGCCTTGAACATCTTAAAGTGTGGATGTACTGCTGCCTTCATGAACAAGAGTTCTTAGGATGTTAATGCAAATCACACTCTAACCTACTCAGTGAGGCTCACCATAGGCCCTGGTTACGTTTGCGTAACCACTCCAGTTCCGCCCAGCAACCTCTCGCTGTTTGTGGCATGGCCACTTCATTGACCATGAGGCGGGCAGACTTGCGAGGCCAGTGGTTCAAACAAAATTCTCGTCCATCCCTCCTGAGGAGAGCATGAGCGTTGCTACAGTTCTCTGACTCTGGGAGAGTTCGACACATGTCCGTAAGGCGTGAGATTGTGATCCCATGCTGAAATTATAAGGGGGTTTTCATTCAAACTTGATTGGTGCTAACCAGACATAGCCAGACATCAATACGCACATTCTTGTGTGGTTTCTGGGACACAGGTTTTGTAGTTTCCACTGAGAAAGCCAAATGATGACAAACATTCCATGCATACAGTCAGGGGCAGTTTGCCCGTCGGCCAATGCCATGTCCATGCATGAGTAGACAAGTATCCTGCTAAAGGATCCTACATTTCTAGCAGTTGGTCTGTAGGAATCACCTCCAGATGCAACCCTAGCTGTGCCCTGAATAAGCATAGCCTGCCACCAATCACATACATGCAAACACTGAGGGCCATGTGAGTTCGTCTGTGGAGAATGAGGTCCTAAGTGTAACAATGACTCATGACAGTCTAGCATTTCTTGCTTTGCGCATCAGAAATCGGGACCTGGTACTTTCTGATAAGAGGTTGGCAGATGCAAAATAATGACCCAGTGAATCAGAAGGCCAAAAACAGAATATTCACTGAGGCACTGCAGCCTCCTAGGTAGCTTGTAGGCGTCTGGATTTTTACAGCTAGTGGTATCTCTATTTGGCAGACTTCATAGGTAATATTCAAAGGTCCCCTCCCTATTATCCACAATTCTCATTCTCCCTTTCATTTTGTCTACAGTTGCTGTTCTGAGCGTTGCCTGGTACAGCGAGTCTGATCCCTTCGCAGCTGGATACGTTGATGGGAAAATTCAGATTGGGTCTAAAGAATCTGACACAGCAGAGAGCTGCTTGACCTTCAGCGCATTTGCGGTACGTATTACATTTGTTTTGTAAAACACAGGCAAGATGCATCGAAGGACTCTTTGTCCTTTGTAGGACATCTTTGCCTTGGGAATCGCCTCTTGTAGATTCTCTTTCGTTGTCTTTCTTCATTACAATGTTATGGGGAACACCCTTCAGATTGCCCGATGTGGATGGGTCTTGAATGTGGAATGGGTTCTATTTCAGCTATGTGTTTGGTTTTGACAGTGGTTGAAGGGATTTATGTTGGGTAGTTTTGTAAGTGCAAGTCTTCCCAAAGTGACCAACGTACAAAATGCCTTTCAATGCTTACTCTTCAAATGAGGCGATGCACAACTGCTCCGTCACTCAAAAATGCCCATCTCAGGGAGTGCAATAACAATAAGTCTTGCTGGGCTCACACAATCCATTGGATACTGTAGGAGGGTTACATGATACAGATACTTGTAGCAATTCATTAAAACGATGATATACCACACTACACTTCAACTAATAAATGATTTTAAAAAACATAGATCAACTTCTACATCAATTTGTATAAAACAGATACACAATTATGTACTTAACACATTGATTTACAAGTCGCTGTGACCTGGTTACTCACAGCGTTGGCCACCTAGACTCATTAGTCATGCTATGTTTGTCTTTGCCCAACTTATATAAGTTTCTGTCCTATATCGATTGACTCTGCACAACATTCATCAGGGTCAGAACATGAGTGTATCATGGAGTGGCTTGAGATGGGTTCCACTGTTCTATCCCCTTTATCTTCCTAAGGATCCCTATAGGAATAAAGACACAATGGCTATATACGTATACGGTCTTGTGACTAGACCTGGCACAAATAAAACCTTGCCCCTATGGTCACAGGCCTGATATTCAATCATCTACCTGAGTGGTGTGGCTGAGTCTAACACTTACGACCACAATGCAACTGCTTGTGGTTCTCTAGCTGTCTTTAATGTTCGAATGAATATCAGCTTGCCCTCATTCCCCTCATCTAGAAGGCAAAACAACCACTTAAAAAGTTGTAGTTTAAACAGTGTCTCAATTCTCTCAGTTTCTAATAGTATATCTCCCCCATCTTACCTCATAGAATGATGAGGGGTTCTTGCACTCTATGGGAAGAGACAAAACATAGTGTATTACCACTGTATTATCAACGATTAATCTTCCTGAACATAGCTTTCAGCTTTATGCCAGAACCTCTAAATCTTACTTAGTGAAGTATATGGAATGGTCTCTCCCCCAAATCTCAGTGTGTGTATTCACAGTAAGTGGAACATTCTTGTTAGAACTCCCAATCTTTGGAGCTGCAGAACATATATATGTAGAGACAGCAGCAATGGAACCTGTGTCTCTTAAGGTTTGTCTCAAACTTTCACTCACTCATATCTTCTGAAGCTCCAAAGATTGTGAGTTCTAACAAGATGTTTTCACTTGCTGGGAATAAACACGCCGAGATTTGGGGGAGAGACCATGCCATATACTCCACCAAGTAAGATTTACAGGTTCTTGCATAAAGCTGAAAGCTATGTTCAGGAAGATTCATAGTTGATAAGTCCAGTGGTAATACATCATGCACTATGTTTTTTCTCTTCCCATAGTGCGCAAGAACCCCCACTATGGCATGAGGTAAGATGGGGGAGAGATACTATTAAAAATGGAGACAATTGGGAGACTGTTTAAACTTCAACTTTTTAAGTGGTTGTTTTGCCTTCTAGATGAGACAAGCTGATGTTCATCCGAACAGGAAAGACAGCTAGAGCAGCACAAACGGTAGCATTGTGGTCAAAGGTATTAGACTCAGCTACACCACTCAGGAAGATTTTTGAATATCAGACCTGTGACCATAGGGGCTAGCTTTTGTTTGTGCCAGGCCTAGTCACAAGACTGTATAGGTATATAGCCATTGTGTCTTTATCCCTATAGGGATCCCGAGGAAGAGAAGGGAGATAGAGCAGTGGAATCCATCTCAAGCACTCCATGATACACACATTTTCTGCCCCTGATGAATGTCCGGCAGAGTCAAGTCATATGGGACATAAACTTATATAAGTTGGGCTAAGACAAACATAGCGTGACTAATTGGTCTAGGTCACCAACGCTATGAGTAACCAGGTCACAGCAACATGTAAATCAATGTGTTGAGTACATAATTGTATATCAGTTGTATACAAATGGATGTAAAATGTGATTATTTCAATATTGAAGTGTTGTGTGGAATATCATTGTTTGTATGAATTGTATAATAACATTGAGTGCTTTAGTTTTGTAAGAGATTGACAACAATGGGGAAGGCTATTATTTGTTTGAAAGCTCACCCAAGAGATAGATGAAGATACTATTAGTGACACTTAGTTTTGGACCTTTTTTTGGTTGGCCTAATACACGTATTCCCACTTAGTAGGAAGGTATATCACCCCATAGTGCGCTCAGCCATGTAAGAATAATGGATACTTGTAGCACCATATACTATTTCAGTATATTAATAGGGGCAAAGAATGACTGAAAAGAATCCCATCCCAAGTAATTTTGTCAATTCTTTGTAATGCGTTAACGATGAAAAGTGGGATAAATGCATTAGAATGAAAGACATTCAGCCAGCCATAATTAGGACTCCTCTTTTCTGTGAATTGGTCATTTTTGCACAAGCAAATTGCTTAGGTTTCCAGTTCTTGGATTCATCGCTATACACTTTATGCCGAATTGAGAAATACTTTTGCAGCATGTAGCTGATAAGTATTTAGGTGAGTCTGGTTCTGAGATCAAAAGCTTAGGATGTTGCTTTGGAAGTAGGCTTGTCACAGTGATAGGGGGCACTAGTAGGAATCTGTCTTGTTCTAGTGCTATGATGCACCCTTTTGCTAGCTTTGAAATAGGCATCAAGCGTGTAACAGTGCTATGATGCACCCTTTTGCTAGCTTTGAAATAGGCACCAAACGTGTCACAGTGCTATGATGCACCCTTTTGGTCACTGAATGGGGCTAGCTTAGCTGGACATTCACCTTCTGATAATAAAGCTTGTAATCAAATTATTCAAATTAAGCATGGTCAATCATAGACCTCGGCTAGTTTACAATGATCCATGGCATGTCAGTAAAACTGCAGTGGGGGAATAGAGTGGAGTGCATGATTTGGGGGTTACTTCCATGTTACAGTTTGTGGTGTTCAGTCGCTAATTGAAAACGCAGGGAAAGTTGGCCCAAGCAATATGGACTAGAAGCGGGTGTCCAAGTATGACAGACCGAGTGTTGAGATGAATTTTCCGTTTAAGTATTCTACTCTAATGTATGTTGGAACACAGAGACCACATTGTAGTACTGTACAGGGTCCTCAGTTGAAACCTGCCAATACCTTGATCTTTTAGTGCCAAAGCAGAGCCATCATATATAGTCCTGGATCTCAGGGGCTGGTCACCATTTGACCACTTTAATACCATCTGATCTCAGGTCTGGGGTTGGTGTGTGGAGTCCTGTTTGTAATGATTATGTAAGATTGCATCTGGAGTAAATATTAGGTAAGCCTGCGCGCTGTTTCATAGTCTATTCATATGGCTGGTGCGTGTGTTCTGGAATCCCTGACCGCTTATATGTCTCTCCTCTAGGATGGTGTGTCCTCTCTTCAGTGGGACCCCACTGGTAAGATTCTGCTCTCGGTGTCCCGTGCTGAAATGGTAAAGCTTTGGAGCAAGAGTGGTGGTACTTGGCTGGCCACCCATTCACTGTTTCACTCGGCGCTAGTGAATACTGCCGCCTGGTGTCTGCAACCCAGAAAAACGGACTCAACACAGCTCATGCTTGCAGCGTAAGTCCTATCGAGTGCCATTTATATTTAGGTTTTTTCATTTTTCTTTACATTCTGGACAGATGTTTTCACTAACAAGCAGATAGAAGAGGTGCCAGTGTTCTCAGTGGAGACCCACTGGAGACCAACTGCTGCATTATTTAACAACCATGGTGGGCTTTCTACTGGCTTGTGTACAGTAGCATTGTATATGTACAGTGCTGTTCTATATTCTACTATTATTAAAAAAGAAAGGTTTTTGCTGCTTTTGCTCCATAGAGATCTATGGAACCCCCCAACATGTTGCTGTTGTTTTGTACCTGTACAGACTTTTGGAGGTCAGTGAAGCCTTTTTACCTCACTTGCCTTGCTAAGCTGTTCGGTTTGAGGCCTACTGTTCAGTCCCTGCTGCCATCAGTGCAGGAGAAGTGTGTGCTACATTGTGACATTCCCTGTTTGAATTAATTCTGCACACTTCACCTTACAGTGAGGGCCTCATTACGTTTGTCGGTGCTGTAAAAACGTGCCGATAATTTTGTTTACTGCACAATACCACACCGAAAGAACAGAAGTTTGCTGGTGGAGTGCCTGAGTTACCTCCAGCTAAGAGCTGGAAGTAAGTCAAGCACCCCGCTGGCAAAAAACAGCCAGTATTGCCAGCAATCCCCCCATGAAGACCTAGCGGACTCTATGGGCTGGAGATTAACAACCTTTGCTGGCACTTGGAATCTGCCGGTAATACTGGCAGACCCAGTGCTGGTAACGGTAATTCCGTTTGGTGATATCGCGCCAGACTTACCAGCGGGAAACCACGAAACTTGTAATGAGGCCCCTTGTGTCCCATTAACTTTGTTACTTGTAACTTTGTTACTTGCATGATGTATCCGAGACAGGCTGTTGTTAGCAGATCTTCTTCTACCGTGTTTCTATTAATTGTCTTGTGCACTTTTGCATGCTACCGCTTAATGCCTTTTAGAGGACCATATACTTTAGAATGGCTGTGCCGTATGATTTTTGTCTCTCCTTTGGCCATCTTGTATTTTGGCCTTCTTCCTGTTCCCTCGGGCCATATTTACCATATACGGCAAGACCCTTCACTGAGAAAGCTTCATCTTTTCCGGGCAATGCGGTGGTGTCTGTTTGTGGCTGGATGTGCGGGCTGGGATGGTGTGGCACATTCATCCATGCATCAACTGATCTCCAGAAGGACATCGACCCAAGGCTCATTGGGAATGACCAGTCTCCATTCCCGCTTGAGGATCCTGCCCTTGGAAGGCTTCAGAATTGCCCCAGAACCATCCTGTAGGCTCACAAGCTACCTCATGAGATACCTTGCGGCATTGATTGCCATCCCAGAGTCAGACTTGGGACTCTGCAGACCCTCGACTTGTGAAACAAGAGCCCCAACCAACCCCCCCCCCCCCCCCCAGAGCTTGCCGCTCTGCAGCACATAGAGCAGACTTGCAGGACCAGTTTGTAAGTTTCCACCACAAGATTCATCTTCTGACACTTCTTCGAGTGGCCATTGTGGATCCACATCTGCTTCATGTCCTGGGGTCCTCTGTGGTTATAACAATGTGGTGATCCTTTCTTCATCATGTAAGGGTCATCCAGCTATACGCTCCTAGGAACTGTCTCGACAGAGCCCTTCTATGCAGACTAACCAGAACTAAATCCCTATGCCAAAAGTGACATCTGCACCCGTTACCCCTGGAGCCAAGATACAAAGCATGGGGGCTCAGTGATTTCAGGAGCTGCCAAAGTGTTCCATTTGTGAATCAGAGTACAGTGGGTGAGTAAACATATCTGTTTCTACCACCCCTAACAGGTGTACAGTCCTTGCCTTACCTATCCCTTGCCTGGCCATTATCAGTGGAGTTCTGTGGGCTTCCCCTAAGGTGCTTGGGGTGGGAGAGGAACTTTACTTTCATTATTCTTCAAATTTGAGACACTTGCGTCTCCCTGTTGGCTTCATAAGCTCATGTTCAGGCTCCCTTTAAAGACCCCTGGCCTTCTGAAAAGAAGGGCATTGGGACCTGTGATGCTAAGGGCACTAGGCCTCCTCTATTATATTACTTCTCTAATTCTGTGCTTACTTACTTGGTTCTTCATTCACTTGCTTTGCTACACTACGGTTGCTCAGATTGTTTTAGCTGTATTTTAAAGTAAAAACCTTTCCTCTGCTCTGCTTCAGTCACTGTGATTTACCCCTTCTGATTGCAACGCACTCCGTTGCGTCCCAAAGCTAGATTTGCGTTCAGTGAATACCATAATAATAATAATAATAGTGTAATACTTACCTGTGTTTTTTTATTGCTAAGAACTTGTCCAAGGCCTAACGAAATAATTGTATATTCATACAGGCCTCCTACCTTGACTGTGGCTAGACGTTAGTGTCTTTCCCTGTTTACCAGAATGGGGTGGCCTCTCAGAATCTGTCCACAGGGCTCATTCTGAAAATCCATCTTAACAATTGGTGCGCTGCAGTGGGATCGTGTGATTGGTACTCAGTTAAGGCTCACTGAAGTGATCCTGCAGTGCTTGTTATGCTGAACTCTTAACCTTAAATATCTTAGGCCTGGAAAGTGATATTACTGCTACAGTTATAGAAACATATACAACTGAAACCTTATCTGTCCACAAAGTAGAATTTGTTAAGGAATCGTGTTCTGAAAAAGGTTTACCTACTTCTGGTATGAAAAGTGAGTTGGTGCAGAAAATCATGGAACACCAGACATCTAGCAAAAGCGATTGGCCTGTGTCTAGTGGTCTTGAAGGTGGTGCAGGGTGCAGTGGTAGTGGGTTACTGCTAATGACAATAGTTCAAGGGCTGCGTCTAATGAAGGCTTTTCTAATGCAACTGGTGATAACAGAATTATACCTGAAGGACACGTTGGCTAATATAGAGTCTGATACAGTAGACAACGAGAAGGACATTGCTTTTCAGCGAGAGCTTGTAAGACCGGCTGGGGTTTGAAACTCCTCCTGAGGGTTTGAGTGCCTCTGGGTTCTCCTCTCACACTAGGTTGTCTAAGGATCTGCTTGGTGTGCATGATGAAACATTTGATTTTGTGTAATCGTTAGCTGCTTTTGAATTTGCTTGTGAAGTGCAAAAAGTTGTTTAGAGTGATAAGATTGTTTCATGTCTCAGCAGGCTTCCTCGGAGTGGGTAGAGATTTATTATGGAGTCGCCTAAGCTTAAACAAAAGATTTCAACAAACTTGAACAGGCTCAGCTCTTAAAGTTGGAGTAGGCGCCTAACCAATACTTAAAGAGGTTTAGAGACCACAACAAGGAGAATGTCCCCCGAGTCACGTATGTGAAGCACTCCTGCAAAAACCTGTGTGTGCTGGTTGAATTCCATAAGGCAACCACTTTTGCTGGCGTAATGAATCTTGTGCTTGAGCACCTTTTAGCTTTTTGTTCCAGAGGCAACATTTAGCTGATTCACAGGAGTTAGTTCCTAAGAAACTTGCTATTGCTGCTTACCTGTGGGTTTTCCTTAGGGTGTCCCATAAGGACAAAGCAGCTCCTCATAAATCTGAGGAGGGGGGAAAGCAGGAGAAAGATGGTGGTGAGCTTTTATGTCATTTCAACGAGAAAAAAAAATATTTTGTTGTAATTTACTTTGTGTGCATTACTTCGAATTTTACTTCGATTTTATTTTTGGAGGGGTCCCCCCCATAGCTCCCCTCCCCCTTCACTACCGACCCCATCCCCTTCTACCCCTTAATCCACAAATACCTACAAAAAGTAATATACACTAAGTAAATGACAGCAAATTAATTTCCTTTTGGAAAAAAACAGGAGACCGGTGGTGATACAACTGAATCCCAAAAAGCTGATAAAAAGCATAAGAGGGGTAGGCCGCATGGGGATCATGGTAAGAGTAGTGGGACTCCTCATCTCAAACTAGAATTCAGTCACCATAAGTCTCCCTACTTTCACATATCTACAGGTTATCTGCTGAGCAAGTGATCATGTGAAGGGAGACAGCAGATGTCAATGTAATATACCTTGTTGTTCCACTCAATGAAACTGGCTGTCCCTTATGATGAGGGAAGTATACTCACGGGGCTTTCCTTCTCCTCAGACTTTTTACCCAAATGCGGAAGAGCTGAGGGTACTTTAGTGTCCCTCAAGTGAGGGGAGCAACAATTTACTGAAAAGTATGCTGCCACACCAGGCAATTCCAAGTACTAGTTTAAAGTTAGTCTGTTGATAGATGGTTGAGGTTCCACTGTTATCAGGTACACTGAGGCTAGTCGAACTGTGGTGAATTCAAAGAAGAGCTTGCCAGATCCCCTCTGAGGCCCACCGAATTGGCTAATGGTTCCCCTTTTACTTTAGCTGTAAATGGAAAAGCAGTCTTCCTGTGAGTGTCCAGAAGCAAGTCCCACGTCCAGTTCTGCGGGGCAATTATCTTTGAGATTTCTCACAGCTTTATGCTCTTTACACGCAAATGTGCAGTCACATGCTTCCCCGCAACCCACATGCCAGCCAGTGCTACAGACTGTTTGGGTTAGTGTTTGCCAATAGTCATGAAGTGGACAAACAGTAAACTTTGAATTGGCCTGCACATGGATACCGCTGAATATCAGCTGGTTTTGGCAATTAAGCATACACTGTCTAATGTATGAATTTGCGAAACCAAAACTAACACTGCATCCCCCACAAAGCATACAGTCAGACAGTATGCAACACGTAATTACCATGAATGAAAGATCGATCCTCGACCTCCAAAATCTGGAACAGGGCATTTAACAAACATCTTTTATTTCAAATCTTGTTACCGGCCTTTAAAGGTGCAAATTACATTCACATTTCGCCAGCCAGCCAGCTGGTCAATAGAGACAACCTGCCCCACTGACCAGACTCCTTTCGCCATTATCTGTAGTGGGTACATGATCTGTGAGGGTATGGATAGATATTGTTTGTTCCCTCGGCTCTCCTGCATCTATCATGGATACTGAACCCAAGCGAAATGAATAATGGTAGCTAAGCTTTGAATCTTGAAGAATGTAGAATATAGCCAGATATTGAGTCCAGTAGAATGTTGATGATAACCTTGGAGCATGTAGAATGTAGGCCAACATTAAAGCATGTTGATTTAGCATGTTGATTTAGAGTTTAGCTATCAAACGAGTTTAGCCATCATACAAGAAACCTTGTGGCAGCGAGTCTGAGTCGGAGAGACTGCAGCCGCAAGACTGGGAGCAGCGGAAGCTCCAGAGTGAAAGCCAGGCAGTGAGTGGACCTGAAAGGGCTGGAGCTGGTACCGTGAGAAGGAGGTTCAAGCTGCAGCTCTCGCACAGCAGAAAACGCAGAAGTCACCACGAAGGTCCGGTGAGCCTGTGGAAAGCCATAAAGTCACTGGGGTGCTTCAGTGCTTGTACCACGAACAAGCCTTAGAAGTGAGCTTCCGCACGGCAGAGATAATTAAATGAATGAATGAACGAGCATTGTCAAAAGTCAATAGTAAGGACATTGAAAGTCTGAAGAAAAAAAGCAGAGTGAATGATCAAACATTGTCAAAAGCTAAAAGTGATGACATTGAAGGTTTGAAGAGAGGAAACCGAGTGAATGATCAAGCATTGTCAAAAGCTAATAGTACTGACATTAAAAGTCCACAGAAAGGAAACCGAGTGAATGAACAAGTATTGTTAAAAGCCAATATAAATGGCATTGAAGAATATGGAAAGGAAGGCACATAAATGAACCAGCATTGTCTAAAACCAATGGTTATAACACTGAACACACTTTGCAGATAAATCAAGGAGTTGAACAAGCATTGGCCAAAGACCATAACCAAAACGTTAAAAACTGAAATTAAGTTATCGAAGAGGGGAGACAACCCTTGACAAAAGACATTTGGGAATCCATTGAAATGTGCAAGCCCCTGAGAAGAGCCGAGAAGGAAATTGGAATAATCTTGTCAAGCGTCAAGAGAGGAGGGTCACAAACCCAATACTGGAGAAATGGAAAACTACTAGAAGTCTGGGCTAGGTCTGGCAGGAGAGTTTACAAGGCACATTGGGAATAGTTAAAAAATCCAGCAGGCGAGTATATCAGGTCTTGTTAAAGTGTATGTGCTTAATGAAAAACCGGGTATTCTGGCAGGAGAGTACACCAGGTATTCCAAAGGAAACTGAAGATAGTTTAATAAAGAACTGGGAATCCTGGCAGGAGAGTATATCAGGCATTCTAAAGGAAACTGCAACTGTTTAAGTAGAATTGGTACTCCTGGTTGGAGGGTACACCACATTTTCTCAAAGGAAGTTGTACCTAATAAACAACTTGAATTCTTTTAAAGTCTGGAAGCTGGAATGTTGTGTAATATTCCAGGGGAAGGGAATTGTCCTTCCTTCCAATTTTTCTGGGAACTGTTGAACATTTATAATTTGTTTTATCACATTTGGAACTTTGTATTTCATCTACTAGGCTAAACTCTAAAGAGGGTGGCTATAGAAGGTTATCCCTATCTTGTTATGCGTGAGGGTCAGATTAGAGTTTTGGACATGTGACGAAAGCCTTTTTACTTTGGCATCCTGACTGTTCCCTTTGTTGATTTTATTGTCACTGAGAAACAGCTCATAGATGTAGGGAAAGATAGGCATTTATCCAACCTTCCTTTTGTTAAGAAAAGTTTATAGCCACAAAATCATGCCATTGTGTCCAGCTCGTACTCATGATTTGCCACAATAGGGAAACTAGCCGTAGGCACAGCCAACAGACCCGTACACATCTGCCAACATGCACCACTTGAAGACACTTCACACAACACCTCTGCATAGGAAGGCATCTACCATTCATGACAAAAATGTGATACGTATATGCACACATAACTTCTCTCCTGCTCTCACCTACCCCTCATTCATCTCCCATCCACATGCAGCTCAACATGCATGTCTAGCAGGGACTTGACCACCCTCATATCTTAAGCGCTCACCAATATGCACACATGGATACTAGTACCTACTCGAATTTCTTCCCATACCTGGACTACCATCCCCTAAGGGCTTTCAACCTACAGCACATTTTGACCATACTAATGCTGAAAGGTGCTAGTCAAATGACGCACTACTACTACTACTAATACTACTACTACTAATATTACTACTACTAAATCCTCTGGTAGCAGGTTTATCCTGGTGGTTGTTGATTATGCCACCAAATATCCTGAAGCCATCCCAGTAATTGCCAAGTCAGTTGGTAGGGCCCTGCTTGATTTTCATTCACTAAAGTTTGTTTTCCTAAAGGTGATGTGTTAGGAAGAGACACGAACTTTATGTCCAACTGCATGCAGGCTATGTGGATGGAATGTGGGGTTTCATACATGTTTTCCTCTGCATATGGTTAACAAATCCATGGATTGGGGAGAGATAAAAAATGATGCTAAAAAGCATGATTGGGATTCCAAAATGGCCGCTTGCAGGGGGAGGACGTGCGAATCACGGCTCGTCCTTGGCCCCCCTCCTAATGGTGAATAAAAAGATTTTTCGGTCCCACCCGCCCCCACTGTGACAGCAATGGCGAGGGCGGCCCCGAACAGTGCGATCCATTCAATGCGGTGAAGAAAGCTGCTGGGGATCGTGAAAGGTGCTGGGGGTGGTGACGGTGTAGAGGGCTTGATTTAACCACGCCCGCCGGAAACGGGGACATAGTGCTTTGTGCGTCGCAGGGGCATCGATAAAAAGAGCTGCAAGAGTGCTTGGTTCAACCTCGGAAGAGGAAGGGTCTTCTGCCGAGTGGAGGAGGGAGCGGCCATGGGGGAAATGATCACAGAGGCGCTGAGCAGCAGAGAAAGAAATAATTTGGTGGGCGCGGAGCCCTTCCTGCTGTTCGGAAGAAGTGGTGGGGGCCGTGGTCTCCCAGGGACATTTAAGGCAGCAGGCCCCAGCAGGACACTAATAAGTTGAAGAGTCTGTGACGTCCACCTGTCACTATTTTTAAATACATGGTGCCCATAACACGCAGGGGAAGCCAGGAGGAAAACAGTGAATGGTCCTGGTGTGGCCTAGGAGGGGTCGAGCGCCACCCACGCTACCCAAAGCTAAGCAAAGGAAGTCAGGAGGGGGCCAGAGATGACCTGTGGTGCTGCGTGGGAGGCTACCAGCTTGGCAGTAGTATAAGCCGCAGGTGAGGAGGAACAAGGGGAACCCCGGCTAACACAGCACCTTAATAAACGAAGAGGAATAGAGAGGGAGGGCCGGATCAGTGCATGCAAAGCACTTTGGGACCAACCGCTAGTAGGAAGGCCCTTACCGATAATTCTGGCAAGCAGAGTCGGAAACATATCAGGCGCCCACATGTGGGGAAGTGCCTTTTATGGGATAATTGGCACTTTAAGGCCGGAGTGGAGCATAGCTCGGAAGGGTAAAACGTGATAGGGACCAAGACAGTGTTGAGTCCAGGCCTCATCCATAAGAGAACTTCCTCAACCCCACAGGCGAACACTATTTATTCAGGATCTATTTATGCTACTAATGTACTGATGCGAGGAATCTGTGAGCAGTGAGCTAACGGAGTCAGGGGTTGACCTACCCGGACTGGATCTATACATCAAGATACACTGATCTGCGGTTGGTAGGTGGTGAGAGGGGGATCATTACGAAGATAACCCTCTAGTGGGCACATGTTGAAAACCAGAGAAAGAGGACGGAATAAGGGCACCCTGGCACATCCAACAGCTAACACTTGGGGACAGAGAGTACGATTAGCAGGCGTTGGCGGGCTGAGGCGCAGAGGACTCCAAAAGTTGGCCAATCTCCACAAACAATAATTCAAGACGAGGAGGCCCCACCACTCCGGGACACTATGGGATGCAGTGTCTAGCGGACCACTTCAAGAATCGGCTCAAGAGCAGCTCCCCTCTTTGAAAACTGATTTAAAAGTTGCAGTACAAGAAATCAAATTGAACTTTTAAATTTGGAGAGCGAATGGACACGAATGTACGGGCCTTGCAGGAATTGTCTGATGACTCTCGGAAAAACGATGAAGCCCTGGAACAACTAGCATGGATGTCGCACAATCTTGAGCTCCAGTGCGAAGATCTTTAGAATATGTCAAGGCGCTCGAATGTTCACTTTTAGAATGTACCGGAAGAGATTGTGGACAAAGAACTTAAGAATTCATCCAAACCTTGTGTGCCAACCTTCTCCTGAAGATCTCCCCGAACGAGATACATCTAGATAGGATCCATAGAGTGGGACCAACAAGGAAAGAACCGGGGGCCCGAGCGAGAGAAGTGCTGGCAGCATTTACTTCCCATGGACAGAAAAAAGGTGTTTTGTTGCCAGCACGCGCAAGCACTTCATTGGCTATTAATGGCTCAGAAGTGCAGCTCTTGCAGGAATGGCATATTCTACTTTACTCAAAAGGAGGATTATGGGACCAGTCACCAGAATTCTTAACCAGGAGCAGAT
This sequence comes from Ambystoma mexicanum, assembly GCF_040938575.1. NCBI lineage: Eukaryota > Metazoa > Chordata > Amphibia > Caudata > Ambystomatidae > Ambystoma > Ambystoma mexicanum. The sequence continues at coordinate 91,674,656 of NC_090935.1, read as the reverse complement.
CCGATATAAGTGGACTTTACTTTTTGCCCTGTTATTCTCCTGGAAAAGCAGACAGTGTAGAGGGACAACTTGCCAAGAAGTCCTCAATGTGGTGGCACCCGAGAACAGTGACAGGACAGGACCCAGGGGGTCAAACTGTTCAGAAGAAGCGGCAATGGGAAGCGGTGGAGCAAGCAAACCGAAGATCCTGGGCCCGAGAGGCTTGGAAAAACCGGACGACAAGCCATGTATAGAGGGGTGATGGAGGGGTACCCGGCTCACTGGGGAGTGCCACGATGGGCCAATTAAGGGTATTTGTAATGGTGGTGGCCAGCCAGGGGTAGGGGAGTTGGGATAGTTGACTGAACTGGAACCTTAAGGAAAGGGTTAGTGTTGCCTCTCTGGAGTTTGGTTAGATCCAGGTAGTTTACTGGTACATGGTTAGGGCTCTCCCCGAAGATGTCTCTAGGACCCATGAATCGGCCTGGGTTGTTGCAAAGGGAATGGGGGGGAGCTGCTGGGCATGCAAGTCCAAGTGGGCAGGGGAGTCGGGCAAGAGAGATAGGGAGACAAAGAACCAAAAACAGGTCACTTACACTTATAGAGGCGAAGACGTTGCTGACACAGGGGGATTCCAAAGATGGGTAGAGCTGTGGGACCATAGGATGGGGATGGAAATTGGAGGGGCAGGGAATAATCATGGGCATTAAGATTACCACTTACAATATCAGGGATACATTTGCTGGTAAAGCAAAGCCATTTGGATTTTTTCTTTTAGGCGTGAGAAACCTGATTTTCTCGCGCTCCAAGAAACCCATATATACTAGAAGGATACATTGCAAATTCGACAGCACAGATCCCCTGAGATCTTTCAGGCTAATGCGAAAGATGAAAAAGCAGGTGTCCTGCAAGCGTTTAAAAATAATCCTGATAGGGTGTTTTTGGATTCTATGCAGGATAAACAAGAAAGATAACTATTTGTTAGGCTTCACATTAAGGCAGATGTATTTACTGTAGCGACGGTGTATGCACCTAACTCTGGACAGGATGATTTCCTTAGGGCTACCCTGGTGGCTCTTGAAAATATTGCAGAGGGGCACGTTATACTAACAGGTTATCTACACATTACCTGGGATCCAGAGATAGATAGAAGTAGAGTTGGATATATGCCCCAGGGCACACCGTCCCGGCGGCTTAAAGACGTTTAGGCGATTGGGGTTAGTGACGTATGGCGCACTTGCAGGGGCAAGAGAGAGGGCTTTACGTTCTATTTGCATGTACGTAGAACGCAGTCGCAATTAGACTATTTTTGCGTGTCATCACAATTTTGCGGGACGCGTCCGTGAAGTATCCTTGGGTGCGATTGCAGTCTTCGATCACACGCGTTTGGGCGCAACGTTGGACATAAATTATCGGCAAAGGGGGCTTTGGCAATTGCCACTACGGGAATGGATCCTAGCGATATGGTCTTGTCATCAGTTGTAGAGGAAAGGATTCAGACCTATTTTAGGGAGAATTAAATTCTGGACACCTCTCTGGGTATATGGTGGGAAGCTTTTAAGGCGGTAATAAGAGGACTATTGATCGCTCTTAAGGCCTTGAGGGAAAAAGCAGAGCAGGAAGTTGGAGGAGGATTTAGAGACACAATTTAAGGATATCATCCCAAAGATGGGTAACTATCCAACGAGGGACACAATGGGCCACATTATGAGTTTGATGGTACAGTAACAACGGTACCTGTAAGCTTGCCGGTACCATTGTTACCGGACTGGCAAACTACCAAGCCTGCTCGCGGGTGCCTTTACACCCGCCAGGTCTGACCTGGCGGGCTGACCGGCACCCGCGAGCCGACCATGTCGGATGCACCGGCACCATTCACGAATAGTGCCGGTGCATCCGGCCTCCCCATTCCCATTGAGACCAATGGGACTCAAATGGGAATGGGGAGTCATTTTTTCCGGCTCCCGGAATGGGCAAATACCCATTTTACCGGCAAGGCTGCCACCGGTCTCGTGATGAGGCCCCAATGAAAAGTTATAGAGCAATTCGCAGTCAGCTCAAATTTTTGAGGGCCAGAAAGGCAGAGAAGAGCCTACTTAGAGCTAAACAGCATTACTATATACAGGGAAATAGAGCAGTGAAGCTCCTAGCGTGACAATTGAGACAGAGAGTAGCCACCCAAACGATCTTAATAATTTGGGATGAGGAAGGGGAAGACGTGGTAGATACAGATGGAAATACAAGGTGTTTTGAACGCTTCTACAGGGCTTGATATTCTTCTGACAAGCCACAGGGTGAGTCACAGACCACTTATTTTGAAGCTGTGACTCTCGTTACGCTGACTCAATGGATAGGGAAGAATTGGAGGAGGATATTACAGAGGAGGATGTTAGAGCGGCTATTGGGAATATCCCCTTACATAAGGGTTTAGGTACCGACTGGTTCACAACCACTTTCTATAAGAAGTACCAGCCGGCCCTTATCACCCACTTAACGCAATTATATAATTATTTAGAAAGAACTGGGGACATTACAGTCTCAATGAATCAGGCCATATTGGTGGCATTTACAAAATCGAGCAAAGACCTCACACGGTTTGGGTCATATCACCCAATAGCGCTAATTAATATTGACGCTAAACTATATACCAAGGTCTTGGCTTCTAGAATGGAAGATAGACTCCCAACACTTATGGGCCCTGATCAGGCGGGATTTATTAAACAACATCAAACATTTGATGATATAAGAAGGGTGTGTTATCTAGTAGAGATGGTCAAAAGGTGTGGGATCACAGCAGTTCTCCTCACCTTGGATGCTGAAAAGGTATTTGACCGGGTGGAGTGGTTGTTTCTTTTACAGACTATGGCACGCATGGGGTTCGGGGAGCGCTACCTTCAGAGAATACAAGCTAACTACCAAACCCCCACTTTGCACTTGTCCATTAATGGACAACTCTCTGGCCCCATCCGCTTGGACAGGGAGACAAAACAGGGGTGTCCACTGTCTCCCCTGCTGTATGCCATCTTTCTGGAACCTGTTCTGAAACGTCTATGAGAAGCACCGGTAGTGAAAGGTATTCATTTTGGGGGGCGCAAACATAAATTAATGGCATTTGTCATTGGATATGCTGGTGGCTCTCTCTGACCCGTTGGCATCCGTTAGGATTGCGTTGGAGCTGGAATTGTTTGGTGATGTATCAGGTCTAAAAACAAATGCACACAAACCAGAGATTTTAAATCTTACATTGCCGGGGAAAATGGTAGGGGATATAACGGGGTGTACTCAGTTCCAGTATGTGGATGAGAGCATCACATTTTTAGGGATCCATATTACAAATTCAATGACAACCCTATATGACGCAAACTAGCCCCAGTTACCTAGCACCCTCCAGGCAGATCTGCAATGATGGAGGCCTTTACACATTTTGTGGATGGGGCAGATGATCTTGATTAAAATGGTGACCCTTCCACATTTTCTTTACTACTTTCAGGCCCTCCCGGTATCCTTTCCTGGGACTTTTTTAAGGTCACTCAATCGTCTTATATCTGCATTTATACGGCATAATAAGTGACTGCAGGTGTCTTCACAAACTTTAATGGCCCCAAGGAACAGGCTGTGATTGGCCGTTTCAGATTTCAGACAGTACTGTCAGGCAGCCCAATTGAGGGTACTGCAACAATGGCTATCAGAGAACGAAAGTAAACTTTGGGTTTCCATGGATAGAGCGGTGGTAGGATCTCCCTTGGATGAAGTACTATGGATATCCAAGGAGGATCAGCCTCCTAGTATTCGGGCCTCGTAGATCACTGCATTAGCGGGGGAGGTGTGGGATGATGTGGTAAAACAGGGGCATATCTCAACGATTCCGTGCCCATTCACAATACTATTTTGGAATCACCAGTTCATGCCAGAGATGAAGGAGAGAGCCTTTGGGAAATGGAAACAGGCGGGATGCCTAAGGCTTAAGGACTTGATACATGGTGAGGAAGTTAAAACATTTGCGCAATGTAAACAGTCTTTTACCCTTACAGGGATAGGCTTGGCTGTTGCCAGTTGCGGCACTGGGCAATACACCGCCCCCAATAGAATAGCCGCAGGCAGACAACTCACTGCTTTTGAAAAATACATCAAGCCTTACTCAGGGAATGCACATCTTGTCTGAGCATTTTATAAAATTATATTTGAAGGGAACATCCGAGTGAAGTAGACATGTATAGGCAAATGGGAGAGAATCCTGGACGGACAAATCTGGGAGGAGGAATGGGAAGTTCTATGGGGTAATTTCCCAAAACTCACTCGGTCTATTCAGTTGAGGAAAATGTGGTATAAAACCCTCAACCAATGGCACTACACCCCATAGAGGCTTCTGTAGCCTGAGACGTCCCCCAACTGTATGAGAGGATATAGGGGGCGGGGTAACTGGGCACATATATGGTGGTCTTGCCTGGCTTTTAAACCATTTTGAGGACAAGTTTGCACGACGGTGAAGGAAGTGGTGGGGATTGATCCATGGGGATAGAGGAATATCTGTTGGGCCTTTGGACGAAGGAAAATGTGCAACAAGGGAGGGCACATTTCAATGCATGTGTGGTTCTGACACAAGCGGCACTATTAGTGATTACCCGGAGTTGGAAGAAAATGACCGTCCCTACCTATCGTGAGTGGTTAAACAAGATCTGGCATATATTTGCTGTGGAGTGGGTTATCTATAATATACAAGGGGATCACCAGAAGTTCAGGGAAGATTGGGGTTTATTGTTGGGATATTTAAGAGATGTTTATCAAATTCAATTGTGTCTGCAGAACATATAGATTTTGGACATTAGCTGAAGCCTGTAAGCAACTAATGACATACAGGACCTAATTGTACGCACATCGAAAGGGAACCAGCTTGGGGGAATGAGGTGGGTGATGGATTGAGGGAGAGGAAAAGGGAGGCCGCGGGGGTTAATTTTCTTTTTTTAAAGCATGTTTGGGGCTCTTGAAGAGCCGCAGAGGAGCAGGTTGGTCCTTCTACCATGTCTTTAATTTGCCTTCAGAGAGGGGCCACAGAGGTAATTGGCTTTAGCCCCTTTGAACTTCTTTTTAGATACGCTGTCAAGGACCCCTTAAACCTGGTGAAGGAAGGGTGGGAAACCCCCACTACTTCACCCACCTGCTGGACTACTTGTTGGGTCTGAGGAATGGAATGGCTCTCCTGATGGCTGAGCTAATTACAATTTACAGGCTGGTTAAGCATTGGTAAAACATTGTTCATTTTTCCCCTGGCCAGGAAGTACAGATCATGGACTCTATAAGGCTTAGAGATTTACTGGATAAGTGGTCAGGGCCTTACAGATTTGTAGACCGACTAGGTGAGGATAGCCATTTAGTGGACCTGGAAAACCCCAAAGAGGCTCCTAAAGTATTCCACATAAATAGATTTAAGGCTTTCATCCCCAGAGTGGAAATGAGAGCCCAGATGTTGGCATCAGATAGGGTAGAAGAGATGTTTGAGCCTCTTCCTAACATGTTCCAAAGTAGCCCCTAAATTGTACCATTGACGGTGTCAAGTTGTCCCCTCAACTGACCCTGCAACAAGAAAAGGCCCAAACCTTGCTTAGGCAGTTTACCTCTTTGTTTTCACTGAGCCCAAGACCTCATTCCAGCATGATAGTGATTCTTGAGACATTGTGCAAGAGTAGGACTTCCTGGATGTCAGACAAGTTGATATGCCACATCAAGTCTGAGGTCAGCAAGATGTTGGAACCTGGGTTGATAGAGCCCTTTAGTAGTCCTTGATCCAGCCGAGTGGTTCTGGTAACAAGACAGATACTGCTGATTTGAGGTTTTGTGTGGATTACAGAGCTCTTAAGGTTGTCACCAAGACAGATGCCCACTCCTTTCCACAAACTGATGCAATGGTAGACAAGCATGGTTCTGCAAAGTACTTGAGGATCATTTAGCTTACTTCAGGGTATTTTCAAATATCCCTGACTGAAAATGCCAAGAAGAAGACTGCATTTTCCACCACCCAAAGGTCTTTGCTAGTTCGGGGTAATGACTTACGGGCGACAAAATGCACCTGCTACTTCCAGTGGTTGGTCAACTATGTCCTGAGTGGACATGATCAATTCTGCATTGTATATCATGATGATTTTGGGGTTTTCAGTCCTACTTGGGAAGAACATTTGAGACACCTCCAGATAGTATTGCAGGCCCTTTAACAGGCCCACATAACAATAAAGGCAAACAAATGCCTGATTGGAGAAGAGCCAGCGACCTACCTTTGCTGGGACAAGATACATCCTCTACCCAGTAAAGTGCAGGTGGTACAAGACTGGGAGACCCCCTAGAACTCAAACCCAAGAGAGAGGACCTCATTACAAGGATGGCGGTTACCACGGCGCTAGTAGCGCCATGGTTGCCGCCGGAGTCCGGCATGGTGAATGGCGGAATTACCACCCCATTCCAAGGTTGGCGGGGGCGGTAATTCCTCATTCACCATGGCCCTTCCCCATTCCCATTGAGCCCCCATAGGGCTCAATGAGAATGGGGAAGGAGCAAATAACGGTACTGCAATTAGCGGTACCGTTATTTGCTCTGAAGTCCGTCAGCGGGTCCCGTCCTTAATGTGTGGTCTGACCACATGTTAAGGACGGGACCCACTGAGGGACCTCGTAGTAGGGCGGTAAGGGATTACTGGCACTAGTGCCTTTACCGGTGCCGGTAATCCCTTACCGCCATCCGTGTAATGAGGCCCAGAGCCTTTTTGGGTCAAACTGGTTACTACAGGAAATGTAGGGCAGACTATGACATCATAGCTGCCCCTTTGACTGCTCTTACCACGCCACAGAAACTAAAAAGTATTCTTGGTCTGAGGAGTGTGAGAAGACCTTTCAGATATTAAAGGCTTAATATTGCCAGACAGCTGTTCTCAAGGTTCCTAACTATCTGAGGCCCTTTATAGTACAGACTGATGCCTCTGACACTGTCATCTAGCTTTGAAAGGACTGCTCTTATTCCAAAGGCAGTGAACACCCTATATGCTTCATCAGTTGCCAGTTTAAGGACAGAGAATTTTGGTGGGCCCCTGTGGAAAAATAATGTTTGCCTTTGCCATCATGTGGGACCTTAGGAAGCTGAGACCATACCTTCTTCGTTATAACTTCACCATTCTGACCACCAGCCCATAATAAGGCTGATTACTATGAATGGTGAGAACCCTAAATTGCTCAGGTGGTCCATAAGCCTTCAATGCTTTGACATCACTATAGAGAATAGGCCAGATACCCAACATTCCGATGATCTGTCCAGGATGTTGAAAGCAAGCGTCCCCAAACAGCACGATCCTCCCCGCAATGAGAGACAATGAAGGACTCTCCCAAAATGGGAATAAGGCCAAGACAGAGTGCGGGTGAGCGTAAATGGGAGTTTATCAATCAGAATTGGGCATGCAAAGAACTCTGCAAACTCCGAGAGCGCTCTGTCTGACAATAGCAAAGACAGGCGTATATATTTACAAAAAACGTCATCAAAACCTACATACTATAGGGGGCACAAGTTCATTGGGATTGGGTGGCGACGACTAACTATAGGTGCTGCTGCGGCGTGGTTGGTCTTGGCTGGAGGACGTCACTGGTCACCCTCGTGGGTTGGGCTGGGCCTGGCAGGTCGGCTTGAGTTCATCCGGGCGGTGTTGGTGTGCCGAGGCGGCCTGTGGCAGAGATGAATGCCTTTTCTGACTTACTTGCCCTCTGCCATGCACACCGCAGTCATTCAGTCATTTATAGTGCTATTCTCTTTAGTAAATCTTTCAATAGGTTATTTTTATAGGTTAATGCAACACAGGAGGAATGCACCTTGTGAGGGGTCTGGAGGTAATATATCGAGGCCTGGTGACTCGTGATCTGTTGACCGGGACCGTAGGTCGAGGGGCTAAGCTTCAGGGACTGGGGCGGGTGGTACAGGTCTTTCTGTCTTGTTAGAAGTGGTTATGGATGTTTCGCTGTGTGTTGTCAAAGTGTTGGGTGTCCTGATTGCACAGGGCCATAAGTCTGAGACAGTCCGGTGGGTTGTGGGGTTTACGAGGGGGCGCTTGAGTTTAGACAAAGGTTTACTGCTGTGCTGTAAATAATGCAGGTGGCTGGCCGCGGCCTTGGGTGCTGCAGTGGGGCTACAAGTCTTTGAAGCAGCTCCAGTCGGGTCGGGGGAGGCGTGATAACGCAGAGCGGGGCTCTGTTCTCATGTCTTGGCAGCCTTCTGAGGGAGGGAGGGGGATACATCGAGACCTTGTACGCTTTCACAAAGGTATCTCCCTCGTGTGTTGCCGAATATAGGTAAAGATATCGCAAACATTTGAATACTTTCTATAATACTTATTTAAAATCACTTCAAAACATGCATTTAACCTTTGCTGGATGCGTCTCGATTATACCCAGTCCGAGCACCATATTTGTACATTATATTCTAGCAGCTACAGTGTTTTAGTTACATGCATATACATTCGCAGTAAATGAGGTAGTGGTTAGATCAGTGGAGTACATAGAAAACGACCCGCCACTGTACGTGAGGGTGGTGGCATATGAGGGGCTCAGACATTCACACATGATAAGTGCACTTCTCGCGCATTCTTTACATGAGTTCATAGTATAGTTGCATCCGCTTTCTCGTGTACTCTAACAGCATTAGCTTTAGTTATGGCGCGAAACCATGTGAGGTAGGCTGCCCAGTGATACTCGCAACGAACAGATCCCTGGAGCGTTCCTTTATCATTAGCATCCACCTGCAATGGTGTGAGCTCGCCATAGCTTATATCATGGGAGCATGCTCTCTCATTTTAATACATTCTACAGGCGTTTGTATTTTGTGGAAGAAAGCATACTTCGCAAGAGGTCTTGACATTAATATATACATATATATAAAGACTGTCTGTCATCAGCGGACCATTTTACCGTTCTTCTCATTGTTCAGGCCTGCTGGCCGGGTCATGCTGATAGTGATGGTACACTGCGGGAGGTGAACTGTTACAATGTTAGCGTATTGCGCTAGCTCATGTCCGTCTTGTTCGTGGGAACGTGCTCGCAGCGGATCTGCCAGGGTGCTGCGGCAACAGGGATGTTCTCCAAGGGTGGGGGCCGCGCTACAGTGTGCTGAGCTCACACCATCTTTACCGGGCAAAGAATGGTTTTTGGGCCTAGCTAAATTTGTGTTGTAATCAATACATGTGGGCATTCGATACGTGTGGGCAATGTCTCCAGTGGGTGAGCCCTCCACCACCTGGGCCCGGGTGGCATGAGGGAACGCCCAATGGGCCATAGCCCTCACCTGGGGAAGAAACGCAGACGAGAGGGGTCTCCTGGACCAGTCCTCCCCTACATTTCCCCCCTTTCGTTACTTAAGTAACAAATTCTTTAACTCCTCTATCTTCCTACACTCTGTTTCGTCCATCACCGCCTCATCCCATGCAGGAGTTCCTTTGATAGGCATCCATGCTCTGCACACCCCCCTTAAACTCTCACCTCTCCTGGCGTATTCATCAGGAGTACACGTAAGATATATGCACCCACCATCTCCTTCCAAATCTACCCATACTTCCTCGTACCATTCTAGTATGCGGGGCTCTTTGATGGTGGTGTGCCAAAGCTTATCTACAATATCCTTGTCGTGGTACATGGGCACCAGTTGGTACCTGGGTGTGTTGTCTACCCCTGTTTGTACTTGTGCTTCTTGCATCGTTTTTATTGTACCGTGTGAGTTGCCCATTGTCACCATCATCATTGCACCATTTGGTACTGCGTTAGCACAGACTCGAAGACCCACCTGGCATAGGCAGAAAATCAAAAGGAGGAACACCACAGCTGGCATCAAAAATTTCATCGTTGTTCCAAGCCATGAGGGGACCCAGGAGAAGAGGTTATCGAACCATGTACTATCTTCTGCTCCGCCTTCCATCTTCATTTTTTCTCCTAGGTTGTGGACTGCTTCGATCACATGGGACAGGGAGCCGTTCTCTGCGTCTTCAGAAGGTACGAAAGTGCAGCAGGCACTTCCTATTTTTCGGCAATCACCGCCGTCCATCGCCGTCAACAGGTCCAGGACATACCTGTTTTGCATGGTCATCAGTCGCAAGGCTCTTAGTTCGACCTTTATTATGTTAAAACCTTCTTCAGTGTCGTTCGCCAGCTGAATTAATTCCCAGCGGGTTATCTGGAGCCATTTTGCGTTAGCCCTTGCTTGGACACTTGATACGAGCGAGGCAAAAAATGTTTCTGCTGAGCTGAATAATCGATATTTGTCTGGGATCTGGGCCAATAGTTCTGATGATGCCTTTGATATATAGTTTGATGCTCGTCTGTTGCGGGTCAGCACCTCTCCCTTGCTTCCAGAAGACAGGACATACATTTGTGGTTCTGCAGTTGGTTGGGCCACACTCTGTTGTGTGCGTTCCTGTGTCCTTTTGCTTTCATCGATGTGGTTTTCTGGTATCACCATTAGAGCTGAGTGCAGAGTGGCCATTGAGCAGCTGCCACTCCACGACGGGGGGAGGTGTAGGTATGCCTGGTTGCCACATGCCCAATACGTGTCCATAAGGGCCGCAGTCCCTTTTCTTAGGTCTGGGATAGTGAGGGTTTTGTTGCACTTCTTGTTCGTCCCCATGGACGTTCTCCCCTCTCCTTTGAAACATAGTTCATAGTCTATTTCATTCTGCAACTTGAAAGGCTTTTCGATGGGCGTAACCCAGGTTAGTTTTGAAATGTGTTCTCTCCATACGGGTGTGCATGTTTCTTCTATCCATTGCAATTTCTCCGGTGCCACACCCCTCAGTGCTTCAGCTTTACACATTACTTCTTTGTTCTTCCACTTGTTATCAGAAAAAAGTGTCCCTTCAATTGCAAAAAATGGTTCTTTCAGACATACAACCCCTGACGGTTTTGGGTAGCACGTTTTCTCGTTCTGCAGCATTTGAAAAGTCACTTCATGTGCCTGGAAGGTGTTCTTAATTCTGCACAACGTGAGATGAAGGAGACATTGGGCATCTATAATCGGCAACTCTTTGGGTAACAGTACTTTGGGTGTACCTGATGCCTCATGTCTGCATACCACTTATTTGTTTGGTGGGGGTGTCGTGGGTCTTCCATCTTATCTAGACCTAGCCCATAGTACTCATCATACTTCCTCCTCCCTGCTTCCCTCTTCCGTCTATTGTTCTTATTCCTCATATTCTTCCCGATTCCCTGGGCAAGGGACAAACTAGACCCCCCTCGTTCATTCCCGCCCCCCTTCACCCAGTCATCATATAATATTTCATGTGTTTCTCTCATTCTTTGATTCTCTATGGCCGTGGGGGCAGGTTGGCTAGTGGGGGTATTATACAACCAGGATATGGCAGAGGGATTTCGGTTGTTTAAACTGTGAGCATTGTAATTAGACATCTCAGGTGGGGACAGTGTGTTGTTTTGTCTTTTACCCTTTGGCCCTCCATCGTGTGAGATGACAACATTGGATGATGTAGTATAGTAGCCCCACACAAGTTTAGTTCCGTCCCATATCAAAAAATCACCTTCCCTTGTAGTTGCATTGACACTTGCAGTTGTATTGGTCCCAGTAGTTGTGTTGCTCCCTCCCCCCTCGTTCATCTCGATAGAGATGAACGCTATGAGCCAGTATGTAACCAGACCAAATAATAATGTAAAAAACAATATAATGCACGCAGATAGTCCACATTCATACGAATATATACATTTCACAGTTAACCATTCTCTAATTCTAGTAAATCTATCCGTTGCAGGCCGCCCGTTAGATGCCATGGAAGCTCCTGTTTTAAGATATAAAAGTGCATTGAGTGCACACATGTAAACATTTTGTTGGCACCATTAGTGCCAATATACATGTGACGGGGAATGGAAGCGGGTGGGGATACGGGGAGGGGTATTCACAGACAAGGGTGTATACAAGCTTATAGTTTGGCATTCCATTATATATATATATATATATATATATTCACACTCAACAAGATGAAAGTTAAAACAAAATTTTCCACTCTCTTTTTTTTTTTTTTGCATCTTTATCAGTTGTGCATTTCTTCAAATTCAGTACCAGCACATACACGCAAGTTCATATTCAGTCATTCTGCTCAGTTGCAGCGTTTGCTGTTGTCTGTGCCTCCCCATCTACCTCCTCTTGTACGTTGCTATATGCCTTCCGTACATCGGTCAAGTGCACCCAGTACCTCAACCCTTTGACCTTTACCGCCATAGGCGTGCAAAATATTACTTCATATGGGCCATGGAATCGTGGTGCATTCCACCGACGCACAAAACTTCTGACATATATCCAGTCGCCTGGCATTAGCTGTAGTTGTTGCCCTGGCTCCGTGACAGCGCCTGTTACATTTCCCTCTTCTCTAGTGAAGGGTGGGGACAATTGCTTCGCTATCACGCGCGCTGCCCTTGTCAGTTTCTTTAAATAGTCTGTGAACTCATCTCCCAATATCGCGGCGCTTCTGTGAGCGTCTGAGTGTTTGCGCAGTGGTGAATGTGCTGTGTTCATCCGTCTCCCAGTCACGATCTCGTGCAGGGACAAATGGTGGTCTTTGCTTGGCTGGTTTCGTAACTCAAATAGCGCAAGCGGTAGGCAGTAAATCCAATTCTTTTTTAATGAGAAGCATAGTTTTGATAACCTGCCCTTCAACAGTCCGTTCATCTTTTCCACTACGCCATTACTTTGAGGATGATAAATTGAGCATAATCTATGTTTTATTCCCAACAATGTAGTCACTTCCTTAAAAAGCTCATTCACAAAATGAGTGCCATTGTCTGAGCGGATCACGTCACAAATTCCCCAGCGCGGGAATACCTCCCTTACTAGGAACTTGGCGGCGCTCTTGGCATCGGGTCGCGCGCAGGGTCCTGCTTCTACCCACCTTGAAAATGGGCACACGACCACAATCATGTACCGTGCACCATTACACCTTTCCCCCATGTCTGCGTAATCTATATGTAGTTCCTTGAATGGGCCAATGGGTTTAGGGATTGTTCCCCGGAGAGTGCGTAATGTCATCCCTGAATTGTATATTTGGCATGTTGTACATTCCATTGCCAATCGAGACACATGCTCCTGGAGACAGGGCACAAACCATTCTTCCTGTATTTCTGCTGCGATGTGTTGTTTGGTGTTATGTGCAGGGAAGTGTAGCTGTTGAAATGCAATTTCTAATAGCTGTATTGGCATTACCACTTTCCCCGAGTTATTTTGCCGCCACAGCAGTTCTGTTCCTGACTTGCTGCACCCTCGCTTTGTCCACAATAGTTTTTCCTCTGCACTGGCTCCTTCCTGCAATTCTATTATTTGTGGTATGGGCATGATATTATATCCCTCTGGGGGCTCTTCGTTTGTTTTGTCCTTAAGCATGTATTCACCTGTGTCATTTTTCTGAAAATAGGAAGCCTCCTTGGCGGCAGCGTCCGCTGCCGCGTTCCCTAAAGACACGACATCTGTGTTGGACGTATGTGCTTGGCACTTTACTATTGCTACTGCAGTGGGGTTTTGCAGGGCCTCAATTAACTCTTTTAACAATTCTGCATGCTGTACAGGTGTTCCATCTGCCCTCCTAAAGCCCCTCCGCCCCCATCTTGCTAGGCCTCCATGTACTGTCGTTGTCATGTAAGCTGAGTCTGTGTATATCGTCACAGCACAACCCTTTGCTGCATGTAGTGCTTCTATGAGCGCAATCAGTTCTGCTGCCTGCGCGGAGTAATGTGATGGGAGACGGTATTGTACCAGTGTTTCATACTCACCGTCTTCTAACCTTACCACTGCCATGCCAACGTGTTTTTCTCCCGTGTCCGCGTCAATTGATGCGGACCCATCCACAAAGTACACTTCCCCTTCGCTTAGAGCGTTCTCACACACCACTGTCTCCTCCCCGCTTTCTCCTGTGTAGGTTGCGCAATCGTGGTTCTGCATGTCTTCGAGCGTGCACGCTTCTGTAATGAATGTGGCGGGGTTCACTGTCTTGCATCTCACTATATGGATGTTGGCACTGGACAGTATAATCTCGTAGGCGGTCGCCCGCTGTGTGGTCAGTGTGCTTTTTGATCTCTCGAGTATTGCAAATAATGAATGTTCCACAAACAATGTCACAGGGCAGCCCATTACTATTGTGGCACTTTTCTCAATCGCGAACGCGGCTGCAGCGAGTGATTGCTCGCACGCGAAATGGCCCTGCATCACGGCATCTAAAGTGCCACTATAGTAAGCCAATGGCTTGTGTCCTAAGGATGTTTTTTGTGTCAGGACTGCTGTCATCAGTGTTTCCTTGCAGTGTGAGAATAGGTAAAACTCGCGTCCATAATCAGGATTTGCGAGTACTGGGGCGCTTGAAATCAACTCTTTTAGTGTTTGGAAGGAGGAACTCATCTCTTCCGTCCATTCCATCTTCCTGTTCTCCTGTTGGGCCACCTTTAATGCTTGTAATAAGGGCCTGGTGTATGCCGCATAATCTAATATCCATGCTCGGCAGTAATTGCACATTCCCAAAAATTTCTGCATGTCTTTTACTGTTGTGGGTTCTTGTACTGATCTTATGGCTTCTACCCTGTCTGGTATTATTCTTTTCCCCTCTCTTGAAATCAGCTGTCCTAGGTACAGGACCTCTGTCAGACAGTATTGTAGCTTTCCCTTGTCCACTTTGTACCCCTTGTTGGCCAGCAAAGTCAATAATGTTATGGAATCTGTTCTGCATGTCTCTTCGTTTCGTGCGCAGACTAGTAAATCGTCTACGTACTGAATAATGGTGCTCTCAACTGATAGGTTTCCTAGGTCTTCATGTAATACGCGATTGAAGATGCTCGGGCTCTCGCAGTAACCCTGTGGTAATCTGCAATGCTCATACCTTTTACCCCCCAGTGTGAAGGCGGTAAGGTATCTACTCTCTTCAGCCAGGGGTATAGAAAAAAATGCGTTTTTCAAATCCACTACTGTGAAATGTGATGCCTCTTTCGGGATGCTGCATAGTATTGATGCGGGGTTCGGGACTAGAGGGAACTCCTTCTGAATTACATCATTGAGGGGGCGTAAGTCCTGTATCATCCTCCAAGACCCCCCTTTTGCTTTTTTGATCGGATAAATACAAGTGTTACATGGGGAGTTTGAAGGCACTATTATCCCTTGTGCTAGTAGGGCATTTATTGTCTCTTTTATCCCTTCTTCAGCTTCACGAGACAGAGGATACTGCTTAACTCGTGGTAAAATTGCTCCTTGCTTTAGCTTTATTACCACGGGCTGCACTCTATGCAACAGTCCCACATCATGGGGGCCTGTTGTCCATAAGTTGTTTGGTACGAGCCTCATGTCGTCATCAAAAAACGACGGTGGTGCTCCTACCACTGTCATCAATTGGACGGGAGTCTCCCTTGCTTGTATTAAAATATCACAGGGCATCGCTATTTCCATCACTATTTCACCATCCCCTTCTGAGTCTGAAAAGAGATCCTCATCTGTTACCTCTCGCAGGGCGATGTTGGCGTTTGTGCACAGCACTGTGCGCCACTCACACCCTTCCTCGTCCACTCCAATCACAGCTATTCTCTTTGTTGACACTTGCACAGCGTGCAAGTCTAACGATACCACTGATCCTGGTGCTGTGTTGGGGCATACTATGGGGCGGAAGAGGAACTCCGCCGGGATCCTCCAGTCCATGCTTCTCAGCTCGGGAATTATGAGGGCCAGAGTCTTCAGCCCTTTGATAAACATTTCCTCATTTTGTGGCAGTCCTCGTATTTCCTGCGTGGTTGTGTAGGCTTGCACTACCAACATTGCACGCAAGGGGCATATCCCGGGTGTGGAACACACTATCCCTCTCTCGGTAAATGATATGGTCATGTTGTGTTTACTCAGGAGATCCCTCCCTAGCAAGTTAATTGGGGAATGTTCGTAATACAATAAGGGTGCCTTCACAGTCTTATCCCCCACTGTTACATCCAAAGTTTCTGTGTAAGGAACTTCAACTACAGCCCCAGAGAACCCCTGCGTCTCTAACTTCCTGTTAGATAACGGGAATCGGCCCTCCCTGATACATGATTTCTCCGCTCCCGAATCAACCATGAATATAAACTGCTTGTCTCCTATCTGCGCCCCTACCAATGGTTCCTCTGCTGCATTGTAGGTGGTGGATAGAACTGGACACGCAAGTGTTCTCTGTGGGCTGTCCTATGCGGGGTATCTCGTCGCCCCTCCCTCATTAAAGACATTCCCGGAAACTACCGACATGCCGCTGTAAGGTGCTGGCGCGGGGGCCACGTTTGCTGTTGTCGCGAAAGGGTTACCTGGCGTGTATTGCATACTGTCATTGTTTTGGGGGTGGTTCTGTGTCCTATACTGGTGTCCTTGTTGCTGGCCCGTGGTACCCTGGCCGGGGTTTCTTAGTTGCTGCTGTCCCATTGGGAGACCATATGGGCTTCCCGGGTGTGGATGACCATAACTCTCCTCCTCCTGGAACCCATTGTTTTGTCTACTTCTGCACTCCCTGGAGTAATGTCCCCATCGTCCACAGTTTCAGCAACTCCCTTGGGGGCCCCTGGGACCCTGCCATCCATTTCCTCCCATTCCCCCATACCCCTGTCCGCCTCCTCTCCGGCCCCTGTACCCACCTCGTCCCCCTCGAGGGGTCCACTCTTGCCACTGCGGACTTCCACCTTGCTCCTGCTCAGTCCACTGCCGCTGTGCTGGTCCTGCCCAATTAGTTGCCACCCTTCCTTGGAGTGCTATCAGCCCCTCCTCCTCCTCATCTCCCTCTCTACTGTGTGGGAGCGCGGCTACTGCTGCTGCAACCTTCACTAACTTTGACTGTACTAACTTCGCCTCGTCTGCCAATCTTTTCTGCGCCACCTCCTTTTCCCTCTCCTTGATTCTTTTACAATGGTGTACTATTATGCTCTGGATTTCTGGCCATCCCTTTGCTTCAATACCTGCTATCTTGTCAAGCGCCTTCTGCACTTCCTTTGGGAGCCCTCTCTTTATAATAAAATAAAATAAAGATGTCGATTGATACCAGGGCGTGCCCGTTTCTGCTCTCCACATCTCTTGGACCCGAAAAATATAATCCATTGCCTCTTCCCCGTCATTCATTGTACACTGCATCACTGACTGCAAGTCTGGTGTGTCTGGGAATGTTTCGCGTAAGGCATCCCACACCCTGGCACGCACCGTGTTAAAGGATGCCCCATCATGGCGGTCACAGTCTAACGTTACTCCCGGGAAACCGGCCTTAACCCATACCCGTTCAGCCTGATCACCTACTGCTGATACGAGTAGACTTTTTACATCTCCTATGGCTAGGGGTACCCCGGCAGTATGTTTCTCAAAGGCATATATCCACTTACTTGCCCCTCCTGACAACGGGGGCAATAGCTTTAATAAATTGGCTTTATCCATCTGTGCCCATGGGATATAGTTAGGCCTCCCTCCTCCCCTGTGTATCAACGGGAGCTGTAGCCTTCCTTTTGTCGTTCCGTCCGGACCCGTTTGAGCTGTTGATGTCCCCAGTGATGCCATTTTTCCCACTCTGTTCCTTAGTCGCCCCGTCCACTCATCATCCAGGGTTCTCAGTGAACACGTACCTTCCTCCCCCTCGCTTCCCCCTCCTATCGCCATACTCAACCTGTCGCTTTCTTCTACCTCGTCCCTTATATCACACAGCAACTCCTCTCTAATTCCCCCCCGCCTTTCTTCGCTTGCAACATCTCCCTCTCCGGGCCCTACTTCTATTATTCGCGTTGGTTCTTCCTCAATTCTGAACAAAATCTCGCCCTTTTTCCACCCCTCTTCGGGCTTTCTATTTTCACCTAGCGCTCTGGACGTACGCCCTGATCTAGTTGCATCTAGTGCTGTTCGTTCGCATATGTCTTTTATCCTCGAGAGCTCATCCTTTGCTATCGTCAGTCTTGATTCTAGATCATCTGTGAGCTTCTCTATATCTACCCTTTGTGCGCCTGCCTGGGCTCGCTCTCTCGTGCTTTCGTATGGCGGAGGTGCCGTGGGCCGGAGGGGTGTAGTATCTTTCGGGGGAGGTATGTAAGTGGGATCACTGTACCCCTCTGCGGGCACAGGCTTCTTTATTATCGGGTACAAACTTATTACCTCTACTGGTGGCGCTACACTTGAGCCTTCTTTGACATCTCTTTGTATTAGCAGTGGATTGTCTGTGGTGGACGGGAGATCAGGATTTAGTGCTGGTGTCTTAGGCGGTGGTATCTCTTCAAATAACCTCCAAAGATCTAATATTTCCCTCCTATTTTGCAGCTGCTTTCCTTTGTATTTTAGAAAAATGCATGTGGCCACTGTATCCAGGACACTTTTATCAAATGACCCTCCCTCGGGCCAAATCTGAGGTAACCCCTCCCCTTTAGCTCGGTCACCCATTGGTCGTGATATTTTTTAATCCGCTCCACGTATCCCGGGAGATTCTTACAAATATGTGATAAGGGTGTTTCAGCCCCCATCTCTGTGCCCTCCTAGTGCTGATGTGCCTCGTGTGTTTGCAACTACAATGTAAATGTAGTATCAATATTATTCTTTATATTTTACTTCACATTCAATGTCGGGTCCCTTTGGGCTCTCCCCCTCGCTGACTGCACAATACAAAACTGGCCGTACACAATGTCTATTATGTTCTTTTTGAGGGGCACATACAAGAGCAACCCATCCTTTGGTTTGACAATGTCAGACTGGAAATCAAAAAGGTACTCACTCACTCCACTATATTGACGTTATCTGAAGAGAGAAAAATTTTTTATCCGACCACACTTATCATGACCATTTAACTATTATGCACTTACAATCGCTCACACATTCACAACGTTAAAATCTCTTCTAGCACATACGAGGTGCACACACCTCTTGGCACCATTCACCATTCAAGCTGCCCTCCCTTTCCTCCCTAGCCGGCTGTCCCTGATCGCCTTATTCGAATATCTAGATGCGCATATATATATAGATATTAACCTGTTTTCCCCTCCTTCTAATAGGACTCTGTTTCTCTTACTGTCTCCCCAAGTCTGTGCTAATCACAGTTCTTTATTCTCCCCCCTACCCTTAAGAAAAGGAAAAAAAGTAATAGCGGTCACTAATGTACTCTCAGTGTCCCCTTTTGCTGAACACTTTTATTTTATACTCCACTTCTTCATATATTCCCAGTACTAGTCAAGATAGCACTATGCGGCGCCGCCTTCCACCCCCTTTCGGAGCTAGGTTCCCGTCACTTTTATCTCTTATTCACCTCTTAATCCTAATGGCCATATGCAAAGAAAAAGCAAGGAAAATTTAAGATGATCTTTAGTAGATCTGCGTACCCCCTCTTCGTTTCCTGTCCTACACTTCACTCCCCGCTCCCTTTAAGATCGCTCGCACTCAGTACTCACGTGCCCGTCTTGAACCGATACTCTCCGAAACTGGGTCCGTCCAGGCAGTGTCGCCGTCAGCTCAACAGTCAGCCCCGGCTCCGGCGAGCGGTACTCAAAGGGGATTTTTCAACCGGGATCCCGTACCCCCTCTCTATTGAGTGCGCACTTCTTAGTGTACCGGTCGCCGTTGGCGGGCAGCCTCCCGGAGCCGGCTCACCGTGCGTATCCCTTTTCGACCGGAGATTCTCGTGCCAAACGGGGACGGTTATAAGGAGTTAGGAAGAAATAAAAATCACGCTATCGGGGTCACCACTGAAAGCAAGCGTCCCCAAACAGCACGATCCTCCCCGCAATGAGAGACAATGAAGGACTCTCCCAAAATGGGAATAAGGCCAAGACAGAGTGCGGGTGAGCGTAAATGGGAGTTTATCAATCAGAATTGGGCATGCAAAGAACTCTGCAAACTCCGAGAGCGCTCTGTCTGACAATAGCAAAGACAGGCGTATATATTTACAAAAAACGTCATCAAAACCTACATACTATAGGGGGCACAAGTTCATTGGGATTGGGTGGCGACGACTAACTATAGGTGCTGCTGCGGCGTGGTTGGTCTTGGCTGGAGGACGTCACTGGTCACCCTCGTGGGTTGGGCTGGGCCTGGCAGGTCGGCTTGAGTTCATCCGGGCGGTGTTGGTGTGCCGAGGCGGCCTGTGGCAGAGATGAATGCCTTTTCTGACTTACTTGCCCTCTGCCATGCACACCGCAGTCATTCAGTCATTTATAGTGCTATTCTCTTTAGTAAATCTTTCAATAGGTTATTTTTATAGGTTAATGCAACACAGGAGGAATGCACCTTGTGAGGGGTCTGGAGGTAATATATCGAGGCCTGGTGACTCGTGATCTGTTGACCGGGACCGTAGGTCGAGGGGCTAAGCTTCGGGGACTGGGGCGGGTGGTACAGGTCTTTCTGTCTTGTTAGAAGTGGTTATGGATGTTTCGCTGTGTGTTGTCAAAGTGTTGGGTGTCCTGATTGCACAGGGCCATAAGTCTGAGACAGTCCGGTGGGTTGTGGGGTTTACGAGGGGGCGCTTGAGTTTAGACAAAGGTTTACTGCTGTGCTGTAAATAATGCAGGTGGCTGGCCGCGGCCTTGGGTGCTGCAGTGGGGCTACAAGTCTTTGAAGCAGCTCCAGTCGGGTCGGGGAGGCGTGATAACGCAGAGCGGGGCTCTGTTCTCATGTCTTGGCAGCCTTCTGAGGGAGGGAGGGGGATACATCGAGACCTTGTACGCTTTCACAAAGGTATCTCCCTCGTGTGTTGCCGAATATAGGTAAAGATATCGCTAACATTTGAATACTTTCTATAATACTTATTTAAAATCACTTCAAAACATGCATTTAACCTTTGCTGGATGCGTCTCGATTATACCCAGTCCGAGCACCATATTTGTACATTATATTCTAGCAGCTACAGTGTTTTAGTTACATGCATATACATTCGCAGTAAATGAGGTAGTGGTTAGATCAGTGGAGTACATAGAAAACGACCCGCCACTGTACGTGACGGTGGTGGCATATGAGGGGCTCAGACATTCACACATGATAAGTGCACTTCTTGCGCATTCTTTACATGAGTTCATAGTATAGTTGCATCCGCTTTCTCGTGTACTCTAACAGCATTAGCTTTAGTTATGGCGCGAAACCATGTGAGGTAGGCTGCCCAGTGATACTCGCAACGAACAGATCCCTGGAGCGTTCCTTTATCATTAGCATCCACCTGCAATGGTGTGAGCTCGCCATAGCTTATATCATGGGAGCATGCTCTCTCATTTTAATACATTCTACAGGCGTTTGTATTTTGTGGAAGAAAGCATACTTCGCAAGAGGTCTTGACATTAATATATACATATATATAAAGACTGTCTGTCATCAGAGGACCATTTTACCGTTCTTCTCATTGTTCAGGCCTGCTGGCCGGGTCATGCTGATAGTGATGGTACACTGCGGGAGGTGAACTGTTACAATGTTAGCGTATTGCGCTAGCTCATGTCCGTCTTGTTCGTGGGAACGTGCTCGCAGCGGATCTGCCAGGGTGCTGCGGCAACAGGGATGTTCTCCAAGGGTGGGGGCCGCGCTACAGTGCGCTGAGCTCACACCATCTTTACCGGGCAAAGAATGGTTTTTGGGCCTAGCTAAATTTGTGTTGTAATCAATACATGTGGGCATTCGGTACGTGTGGGCAATGTCTCCAGTGGGTGAGCCCTCCACCACCTGGGCCCGGGTGGCATGAGGGAACGCCCAATGGGCCATAGCCCTCACCTGGGGAAGAAACGCATGCGAGAGGGGTCTCCTGGACCAGTCCTCCCCTACAATGTATAACTGACTGGAACAGGAAATACATCCAGGGGTGGATTTGATCCCCCTGCTCCCAGTTTGAGGGGAGCGATTGTTTGGAAATATTTTCTTTTTGCCGCTTTCCCTGGATAGATATCTGTGGAAAACCCAACTTTTTTCTGTTTTTGTACCTTTTACTTCACTTGCATTGCTAAGCTCATGTGTTTTGGTGCACTGGTCAGTCCCTATGGTTATCAGTGCAGGAGAACTACTCTGTTTTCCATTGTGAAATTAACAGTGAGCTGGGGTAGGGATACTTTGTGTCCCTTTAAATATGTTATTCTGAACTTTGTTGTTACTTTTATGATGTGGTGAAGACGGGCTGGTGGCCGCATATATTTTTCTGCAGTATTTCTTTCAATTGTCTTGTACACTTTTGTATTTGGAGCACCATGTACTGTAAAATTGCTGTGTCACAAGACTTTCACGTGCCCTTTGGCCATCTTGTATTCTGGCTTCCTTCCTGCCCTCTTGGGCTGGATTTGCCATGTATGCTAAGTCCTTTCCAAGGGAAAGCTACAGATTTCCCAGGCAAAGTGGTCATGTGTGTTTATGACAAGATGCTGGGGGTTGGGACTGGCTGGTTGCAGTCCACTTCCATGCCAAATGGTGTCTATTGTTGGGCAGATGTGGTGGCCAGAGGCTCTCCATGATTGGACAGCCTCTGCCAGTTTGAATGATGCAGATCCTTATCATTGCAGGACATTGGGGCGACTCCGACTTGAATCCTGGATAAAAGGTGGACTTTTGCAGCCATTTAACAGATTGTCATTGGAGCCAAGAGCCCTACGAAGAGCGGCATCCTGCTGAAGACCCATAACTCGTTGTTGATGCCTGGACTGTTGTCTTCATCTAACCTCCTCGTGAAGTGCTGCTCCTTTGCTGATCTGCTGAAGGCCTAATCAGTGCTTTGACCCCCGACCCAGTGTAGACAACTAGTCTCGGATCCTGCTTCAGGATCCTGTGAGGGGTCAGAAATGAAAGCCAGACACGAAGTTGTCATGTTTTTGGTTGAAGACTTTTATTTAACTTTGTCTCATGGGTGGATACTGGAACGAGGGACCTAACAGGAATGCCCAGTCTCCCCAATCTTATTTTCGCTGGCCATCGAGCCATTGGCGTGATATTTCCAGACATACATCCCGTCAACAGGTATCCTGGTGGATGGAGTGGTCAATAACATTTCACTTTATGTGGACAAGATCCTGTTGTACATGACAGTTCTTTTGGAGGTGTTGGATGACTTCAGAAGGCTGAGTAAGAAACCTGAGGGTATTCTCCCAAATAAACCTTGAGAATCCCTTATTCAGGTGGCCAGTGGGGGGTTGGTGCCCTCAGATCCCAACCCTGGGGGTGGACGAGCGAGGGAGGATCACCTGGGTAGGGGAGCCCGGGGTTATGCTTAGGGGAATGCCCCAGATGAGATGCGTTACTATGCCGAGGAAGAAGCAGAGGCGAGGAACGTATCTGAGGCTTTTATAGGCTACAATTCATCTGCCTCACCTCCTCCCATTAAATCTCTCCTATTTCGATCCAATGACCCCTCCATACAGAACCCAATCCCTAAGATTTCAAACCTGCATGCTCCCCGTCCTTCTTTTCTGCACCCTTCGAGTCATCATTGTTTCCCACACACCCAACATGATCCAAGCAAAATACTACAGTTCCCACAATCCCCCTTGTTTATTTCACTATCCCAACTATTCGAGTTTACCATGCAAGCCCTACCAATCCTGTCCCTCTGATTTCCACTTTCTGAACTCCCAGTCGAAAACGACCAACAATTACAATTCCCACCATCCCCTATGTTCTGTTCACAGTCCCGGTCATTCTCATCCATTTCACAAACCGTACCCATTTAATCCTTCTCAATCTACCAACTGACCTCCTTCTTATAATAGCACCTCTTCCCCATAAAGTCCCATAGGACGACACCCTGATCCTTCAACCCTTTTCCTTTCAAACACAAACACCTTCACACCACACAATAGACTCATGTTAAACCAGTGTACCAAAAACACACTTATTGCACTCCAGGAGTGGTATTCCTGTGAATTTCCCTGATGCGTTTATCACACAAAAGAAATCACAAGTTCTTAACAATTTTAAGAGTTATTCATAAGCTTCTACCAACCATGTAGCCTACAGCTAAACTTGCCCTCCAACATATCTTCCTAAACCCTTGTGATGTTACTATCCCTAGGGTGCGCTGATGAGCCGCTTATCTAGGGTTAGGGGATAAGAAGAAGAAACTGGCCCTATTTCACGCTATTCATCAAAAGTTTTTTTCACAAATTAAACAACATCAAAAATGTGTGACAGATACATAGCTGATGAATTTTATATCTTTAATTTTATTCTCTGCTCAGTATTGTCACACTTAGAAGTTCAAAAAGGCAAAAGCTTTTTAAAAAATGTTTGTGGTTTATTTAAAAAACCCAAAGTTGGGTATTCTTAAAAAAGAGAAATAAAAAAATAAAAAGCATATCCTTTCTAATCATCTTATTTGTGAGTGCATGCTTGCATGCCAGGCAATGTTTACTTTTAATTGTGAACACTGCTAACCATGTGCGCAGGCGAGCATGTTCGACAGCTTTAATTTTACTTGTGACCACTTCACAATTAAAAGTAAACACTGAATGTTGGGCAGCGTTTAATTGTAAATGCACACGCTGCCTGCCATGCAAGCATGTCACGGAGCATGTACAATGGATCCCTATGCGGTTTGCTGCTTTATACTGGTTCATACAGCCAGTGGACCCCATAGGGATCGCCAGCATTTGCGCCAGCATGAAAATCCATGCTGGTGCAAGTGCTGGAGCATTTAAATGGCAAAGAGGAAGGATGGTGGCAGGAAGGCATTTTGCGGTGTGCCCTTCCTCTCTGTCAAACACTTGTTGATATTAGGGTGTGATGTTAATGGAAGGCATTAAAGCCTTACTCATGGCTTTTATAAATTCCATTAACATTATGCCCACAACGAACATGAGCTCCAATATCGTCACTTCTGGATGAGGATATAACCACTGTTAATCAGTTGAGAATACGAGCTGCAAATAGGCTCAACATGATGGTAGTTCTCTCTCTTCGGCTGAGGCCTCCCTCTGGAACAGCCCCCCTGCCTCCCTGAAACTTGAGGAGAACCATCTCTGGTTCTGGAAGCCCCTCAAGACCTTCCTCTTTGCTTCTGCTTTCTCTCCTCCTCTCCCCTGCTGAACTCCTGAGTGAAACTGCACTGGTCACCTGGCTGTCCTCTGATCTCCGGCCCAGGTCCCCTCTCCCACCAGTTGCACACCTGCACTGCTTCCCAGGTAACCCCTGCACTTGGGGGCTGTTTCTGTACCTCTGCAGCCCCCACCAGCTCTCGACACCTTGTCTGCACTTACCCTTGCACTTGCCACTAGAAGGCCGCACTTTTACCTATTATTTTATTTATTCTTTACTGTTGATCATATGTATTGCACTGCCCCCTCCTCCTTGCCCCCCACTCTTACCCTCTCCCCCTTCGTCTGCACTTGTGCAATCTCAATGTCACGTGGCTTAGTAAGATTGTTGTCTTTGTCTTCCCTCTGTTGCCCCTCTCTTGCCTTTTCGCTCCTTGAAACACTTGTGTATAGGCACATTATCAATGCCATATCATATTATACCATGAATAGTTATGGATGAACCATCTCCCCACTAAACTTGCAAGTATACCCAAACTATTTATTTTGGTGTTTCGGCCAACCTCCACGTTCTTGGGAGACTTTCTGGTGCTCCCAGATTGTACCTGAACTCACAGGTGAGTTTGATGGTGAGCCCGAATTTGGTGATGGACACAATTTCAGCAGCGCACATGAGTTTGGTGTGGCAAACAGGGCTTTAGGACCAGTGGCGTCTCTAGTGTGGGGCCAGGGAGGGCACCTGCCACCCCTACAAAATGTTGTGGACCCCCATTGTGCCCCACTCCCCAGGAGGCAGGTGTGGACTCGGGTTGCTATGCTTGCTCCCTCTCTATGGAGAAAGCCATGTATAGGACAGAAGAAGAAGGTTCTTGAAGGCTATTGTGGGGCAGGATGCCAGGTATGGAGCTTGCAGACTTGGTGGAAGGATGCCAGGTATAGAGCTTGTGCTCTGGGTGGTGGGCGGGCAGGATTCCATGTATGGGGCCTGTGCTCTGGGTGGTGGGGTGGCAGGATGCCAGGCATGGAGATTGGAATCCTGGTGGTGGGGGGCCAGGATGCCACATACAGGACTTGTCCTCTGGGTGGTGGGGAGGCAGGATGCTAGGTATGGGGCGTGTGCTCTGGGAGTAGGGGTGGGGTGCCAGATAGGGGGCCTGTGTTCTAGGAGGTGGGGCCAGAATGCTAGTTATGGGAATTTCCTTCAGGATGGTGGGGAGGCAGGATGCCGGGTATGGGACTTGTGCTCTGGGTATCAGGGGGCAGTATGTCAGGTATGGAACCTGTGCTCTGGGTGGTAAGGCCGGGTACGGGGCTTCTGCTCTGGGTGGTGATGGACAAAATGCCAGGTATGGGGCTTGCAATCTTTGTGATGAGGAGGCAGGATGCCAGGTATGGAGCTTGTGCTCTGGGTGATGGGAGGGTGTGGGGGGGGGAAGGATACCTTGTATGGGACTTGTGTTCTAGGTGCTGAGGCAGGATGATGTGTGCGGGGGTTTGGCTCTGGGTGGGGACAGGACAGGCTGTCAGATGTGGGACTTGTGGTCTCGTGGGTGGGAGGGCAGGATGCCTGGTATTAGACTTTTGCTGTGGGTTGTGGGGAGGTAGGATGCCAGGTATGGGGCTTGTGTTCTGGGTGGTGGGGGGAGAGAATGCCATGTATGGATCTTGTTTTCTGGCTTGTGGGGAGGCAAGATGCTGGGTATGGGGCCTGTGCTCAGGGTAATGGGAGGTAGGATGACAACAATGGTGCTTGTGTTCAAGGTGGCGGGATGCCAGGTTTGGGGCTTGCACTCTGGGTATGGCAGTGTTGGGTCATTTGAGTTTGATCTTGTGGGGCTCTACCTTACAAATGGTGACTACCAAGCATAACATTTTTTATTGTAACATTTGAAGCTGCACCTTGCACATTATTGCAGCCTCTGCAAGGCATAAACCTATGGTGTCCGCCCAGGCACATGATGGTTATTATTGGTGGATTTGAGGTTGCCCTTACATCAGGACATATCATAATGGGGCAGGGTTGAGAAAGGATGACATGGCACTGTTGGAACTGGCGTTATGTCGGCTGTGCTTAAGTAGAGTTGTTGGAAACTGGAAAGGCTATGCTTAGCTGACAGGCTGGCACATTCTGCAGAACATTGCAGTTTTTAAGAGAACCATGGTATATTTAAACATTACCCAAGGCAGGTTGGCACTTTTATCAGCATCTCCCTGTAATAGAGCAACACAGGTTATTCAGGGTTACCCGAATTGACAGCACCCTGCAGCCTTAGAGCAACACTAAGGTATACTTTGAAGTGACCTGGCATTACAGTTAATTAAGTTATATTCTGGGACCTACCTACCCAGTTCTGTGCACTGAATGATATCCTGACACAATATTAAAACAGGTGTAACTTTACACAAGATGTAATTTGTACTGGCTGTATAATTGGCATTGTTCTTACAGTGGACACCCTGGCGTCAAAAGTATTAGAATGTTTATTTTCTCATACACAATTATTTGTAAATGACTTTTTTTTATCCAACTTTCCCCAAACATTATGCAGTAAAAACATTCAGATTGTCCATTTTTAAGTGGCATCCCTACTTTTTCTTGTGGCTCCATCTGTCCCCCCCCCGAATTTGATTCCTGGAGATGTCACTTCCTTCCCCAAAATGAAGATAGCGCCACCCGGGGAAGGGCCTCGGGTAGCAGGAAAATGCAGACGGTTCACTGTGTATTCTCAGCTTCGTTTCCAGTCACCTGATTGGATGAGCACCCTTCCCCAGGTTTGTTTGTTTGATTGTTTGTTTGTTTTATATATATTGCACACCTGACCCTGAGGTATCTGGGCGCATTTAGATTGAGATAAGAATGTTACAGACATGGGTGCATGGTCCAAATGACAGTTACATTTGAGGATGGAAGCATAGAAGTGAGACAATGGGCCTCATTACGACCCTGGCGCTAATGGGTTAACAGTGCCGTAAAAGGCTACGGCGCCGATAACCCATTAGCGCCTTACTACGAGGTCCCTTTGCGGGACCCGACCTGAACAGCTGGTCTAGACCAGCCGTTAAAGTAGGGACCCGCAAAGGGACCTTGGTGCTAAGTACGGTACCGCAATTTGCGGTACCGTACTTAGCGCCTTCCCCAGTCCCATTGAGCCCTATGGGGCAAAAATGGGAATGGGGAAGGGCCAATGTTCAATGGGGAATTACCGCCCCGACAACCTTGGAATGGGGTGGTAATTCCCCATTGAACCTTGGCGGACTTGTTACGATACTGGTACCAAACATGGTGCTAATAGCGCCATGGTTTAGCGTCAGTATCGTAATGAGGGCCAATATTTACAGACATAAGCATTAAATGAGCGATGCATTCATGGCAGAGGATTATTTCTTGCTGACTAACCAGGATATGTGTTTTTCCTGAAGCTGGTGAAATGCTGGATGTTATTAATGGAGAGAGGGAGGGTGTTCCATAGTTGGGCTGCCAGGACAGGGAAACTGCTCCATTCTGTTTTTTTTTACTTATACCTCGGGATCACTAGACAGGATGTGTTGGCTGACCTGGTGACCTGTGTGGAGGATCTGACAGTGAATTATTCAGTTAGGTAGGGTGGGGCAGTATGGTTCAAGGAATTGAATCTGAGACAAAAGGTTTTTAGCTTGATCTTTTCCTTAACCGATAGCTATTTATATTATTTTCTAATTGCAGAGATGTGCTCATTCCTAGGGATGTTTAAGGCAACTCTAAGTGCGTTATTCTGCATGATTTACAGTTTGTTGAGTACAAACGTGGTGGCGCCCAAGTAAAGTCTGTTACAGTAGTCAAGTTTGCACAATATCAGAGCTCTAGCTAGGGTGAGACAACTTGCTATAGAAAGGAGTGGTAGGCAGGCCCTTATTAGTTTGCCTGTATAGGCGGTGGCTGAAGCGGTCATGTTAACTTGTTTGTGTAGGTTGGATGTAGTGTCAAGGAAAAACCCAATGTTTTTACTTGTTTGACTACTGGGATATTATGTCCATCTATGCTAAACAAGGTGCAAATACTTTTTTTCCAATATGAATGAATTACAGTCCATCTGTAAACACACGTTGGCCCCTTATGGCACAAACGTCCTAAAAAACCTATGAATACATGGTATACCCCTGCACTGATGATCCTGAATCAGGGTTACTGCAGAAAGGGGAAGATCTGGAGAATACACAGGGATGCCGTATCCTTCTCTTCTTCCAGGATAGCTTTAAGTGATCTGCTTTTTTGCTGTCTCAAATTAATAGGGCTAGTAACAGAGAGAACCCTTTGATACCATAAAAAAAAAACATTGCAATCGCCCTTCTGTTGCAACAAGTCCCTTGCCAACCAATCCAGGAGCTTCTAGCCAAAACAGCTTAGACCTTCTCCTTTTGAACCATGTCAAGACAAGGCCAATTTTGATTTTTCCTTAATATCCTCGGACTTGATTCTTTTTATTATTTTGTATTTAAAAGCTACTAATCATATTTATGATCTTCTACCAGCATGTGCTGTCCGCAGCCAGGCCTATTTTTAATTGATATTATCACATCCATTTTTTAATGTCCTTCAAGGTCTCTACTGTTACTGTATACGAAAAACCTTTACTTGACCAAGAACTATTATATATTTTGCAAAAAATACCTTGATTGCCTTAGCCAGCAACATTCCTGGAGAAGGTGGTTATTTCTGAATTGTAAAACATGTTGAAAAGCACTAACCTTTAGATCCTTTCCAGTCAGGGTTTTGGCCATCCCACAGAACAGAAACAGCTCTATTGTCTATGGGTGTGAACTCACGCGTGTTAGGTAAGCACAAGGAGAGCGACGCCAAAGAAGAAAAGTGTCCGCGGTTCGCAAACCCAAAAAGGTTCTCCACTGGAAAAGGCTCCGAAAGACGTTCTCCTACCGCAACAAAGGTAACTGGGAGAATGGGAGGCCCTGGAGGACCCAAGGATATCATATACCATACAGATAATTCTCTGTGTAGAAAATCTGAAACTGAGTTACACTTGAAACAAAGGAAGTACAAGCTTTAAAGAAAGAACCGTTGAACAGTTA
The DNA here is from genome assembly GCF_040938575.1 of Ambystoma mexicanum. Taxonomy (NCBI): domain Eukaryota; kingdom Metazoa; phylum Chordata; class Amphibia; order Caudata; family Ambystomatidae; genus Ambystoma; species Ambystoma mexicanum. The sequence continues at coordinate 91,644,675 of NC_090935.1, read as the reverse complement.
AATAATGAGAGAAGAGAAGAATGGATGGAAATACCCTGGGAAAAGGGAAAAGTAACTCACCATCCTGTACAAAACCAATGTAGACTTTAAGAGGAAGCAAGACATGGAAAAGAGCTTAGAGAAAGCAGGAAAATGAACAACATATCAAGTAAAGCCCAACAAAGCTCAGTTCATTTTCAAGGATACGCTGAGAACCACAGACAAGAAAGAAGAACTAATAAGAGAACCCCAATAGGGATAGCCAATAAGAAGAGAAAGCCCAACGGCACAATTAAGGAACAAATGCAAGAAGTCACACGGCAATATTTGCGGATTACATGCTAAAAGACTGGTACTAGAAGTATCCTCAGGAAAAGGGAGTCAGTCTCCTGCCATAAGTTAGTTTTGATAGTGGTAGGGTCAGGGAAAGGGTAGTTTTGGTCAGCGGATGTGTTCCTTTTGAACATTCACGACTGACTAAGCACATTAGTTGATAACATAGGCAGGTACCACCATAGTGATAGGCAAAGATAGGCTTTATCTTTTTTACTTTAATAAACCCTTTGACACTATGTCCACAGTGAGTCTGTTCGGATCTCCACAGTGAATATCCTCATCTTCGGCCTGGACCTTAATTCTTAGAGGGAGTAAGGTCTCTTTTTACTGTTATACTGTTGCATTATCTGAAGTACATGAATTAATTTGCTGAATGACTCACGGATCTCCCCAATGTAGCTCTGCTCTATTCTCAAGCTGTCATTTGTCTAGCGATCACATGCATTGGCCAAATGCTCCAGGTCACTCCCCCACCTAGCACTTCAGGTATTTCCTAGATGTCATTTGCGTGGGGTAGGGAGGTTGCTTCGGCCATACCAAGGTTGGGGACATGTGTCTAAATAGTGATGTCTTTTCTGATTCCAGAGGTTGCCAAAATGGGCTTGTGTATGTGTGGATAGTCCCACAGTGGACCCCGGTGGCCACAACGGATCCCTGGGGCACCCAACCCACCAACGGCAAAGACAAGTCATCAGAGGTAGGTTAACCAAATATCTCTCTGGAGGCGGCTGTTCTTTCTGTGTTGTTTGGAACTAAATTCATGTATACCATGAACGAAGCGTAATTAATATGGAAATGAAATTGTTGCTGGTATGAATTCTGTGGCCCACCCTTTAAGGACAAGTACGAATCACGTGTTTGCTTATGTTGCTTGCTTTGATTTTTTTCATGTGTCCTTTGTATATTCTGATACCATGGTGATGGGCCATTTAAAACCGGACAATGGGTTTTCCCCTTTATCTTGGATTCAGACTGCAGAACAGATTAGCATGGCCACTGCAAACGTGCGCCTCTTCTTCTCTCTCTGAGGCCACAGTAAACACATTGCCTCACTGTCTTCTTATCTCTCCGCAGTGGGGCAGTGCAAGGTGCCTCTTCAGACTTCATGGACACCTCACTGCAGTGCAGACCGTTTCCTTCGCCCCCAACGGCATGTGTTTACTGTCCGGAGGATTGGCAGGACTCATCAACCTCTGGTCACTACAGGTACGTCCCTTAGTCAGTCAAATGTATAGGTAAAAATGATTCTCCTCTAGATGCTAACCAGTCAAAAAAAGGAGGCCCATCAGGCTAGCGACACTCACATAATGGCAAATGATCTGAACACCTTTCAATGTTCATGCAATTCTTTGTTAAATGTATTTGAGTAGGAACAAATCATTCCGTATGGACTAGTAGAGAGCTGTAAAACATGATAAAATATGAATAAAATAGGTCACAGTTTGAATATCTATTTATTATCCTATGGCTCTCAAAACAGCATAGGCCCAAGCACGTATATGAAAGCACTATTACGAAATTGATGGCAGAGAACTGGGATAAATTGGTGAGGAACAAAGGAATCACAAGCTTTCCCTCCCCCTTCACACCCCTGTTTCGCAATGGAGACTTCACCCCAGGGTTGGAGGGAGGGGCATTTAAGCAATGGCAAGAGGGGGGCTGTAAGCGGTTAGGCGATATGTTTCGGGGGGAAGGATCCTCTCCTTCGAGGAGTGTAAGAGGGAGAACGGGGTGAAGGAGGGAGAAAGACTCAGATGCACACAGCTACGCCACTGGGTCCTGAATCCTGTGAACAAACGGGCCGCAACAAGGGAAACAGCACAGTTTGAGAGATTCCTTCTATCTAATTTATATAAGATTTTGGATGATGCAATTGCCAGAAGTCAATGGTTGTATATGCAGCGCTGGGAACAGTTCTTGGGAAGGGCAATCGAGCGAGAAGAGTGGGAGAGATTATGGAAGAAAATTCTTAAGCTGGTCAAAGCATCTCAACTGCAGGAAATGTGGTATAAAATTTTATTTGGGTGGCATTATACGCCAGCCCGTCTTCGGGAGATATATCCTACCACCTCTAGGAACTGTTGGCGGGGATGTGGGATGGAGGGCACGGCTCAGCACATCTAGTGGACATGTCCAAAAATTAGGCCCTTTTGGGTGGAGGTTCGGAAGGTTCAGGAGCAAGCATATGGATCAGGCAGTAGCAGACCCCCTGTGGAGGTCCTTTTGGGAATCGACCGGGCTAGCAGCGCGGGGGAATCCAAGTCCCGCGGAAAAGCAAGGGTGATCCTTATGATTGCAGCTATGACAGTAATGGCACAAAGATGGAAGAGCAAGGAGGTCCCTCTTCTCCAGGACTTGCTGCAAAAAACTCTGGGAAATCGTGGCACTTGAATGGGCAACATATGCGAAGGACAATAATTTATAGTCCTTTGCAAGGGATTGGGAGGAAACTTTGGTCTTTCTTAAAGATGACTTTTGGATTGGGTGGTGCCCTCAGCGCCTGCGATTACTGGACTTGTGCTGAGCGATGGCAAATGACCCATGAAGATAGTGGATCATGGACAAGGAGGAACCGCTTCAAGGGAAGGAGAGAGGGAGGGTTGTTGGGGGGTACTGTTTGTTTGTTATGTTATTGACAACTTGAAGTGCCTGGTCCATGGTGCCAATGGGCTACGGACATAAAACAGCTGTCTTTGAGGGGAGGGAGGGTGAGGAGAAGTTGGGGAATGCATTTTTTCTGTGTTGTAAAATCAATAAAAAGAAGTATAAAAAAAAGAACATCTATTTATTAAGCATAATAAAGTACAAAGTGAACAAACACAGCAGAAACACCAGACTCCAAAGTGGCTCTTTTTGTTATCAAATAACCATCTTGAGAATTCCCTACATAAGACCTTTCTACTGGGGAAAAAGGGTGGGGGTGATGTACAAGGTTAAGCAAAAGAATTGAAGGGAAGCTGGTGAACAAAATAAAGGGCGATAAGGGGCAGAACCAATGACTGCCAAAACAAATGTCTCTATGGTGCTTGCCTCCAAACAGTGGCCTATTCTTGGTCAACCCCCGCCATTATTGCGACTTGCAGTGAAGAGTCATATGAAGGGTTCCTACTGGACAACATCCATAGGTCTCGACAAGGAAACAGTGGATCTCTGGATCACCACCCCTGTGACTGTAAAGATATATTTATTTTCTTTGTCAAGCACTTGGGTCTTGCTGCGGACCAAAGTGTGTTTGGTACTTCTAAGGCCATCAAAGAGTTCTGCACCTCCCACATGAATTTACATTTACGTATGTGCACTGAGGTCAAATCTGGGAAAAGGAGAATTCTATTCCAGTCCATGTTCATGACCCCCCCCTTGATGACAGCCTTTCTTAAAATCACTTCCAGGTCATCGGAGTCCCAAAGAAACACCATGACCATAGCACCACTATCTTTTCCTGTTGTCATGGGGGCCCTGGCGCTACGTGGGAATATCTTTTTATAAGAATTGTCTTTTTTTTTCTTAGTCTAGTGTTAGTTCCTCCCTCTTTGTGCCTTAGACGTCTAGGGTTGGCTGGCTTGATTAACACCCTCTCATTGTGAGTTTCTTAGTGTAGCTCCAACCTCTCACCAATCCTGTTTAACCTTTACAAGGAGCCTCTGGACCCTCTCCTCAAAGATCCCAATATAGCCATACAGCAATACGCGGTTGATGCTCAGTTGTACATGAGAGTAGATAGCATGCAGGATATCATTCGTCTCCACGATTACCCAGCCATCATCCAATCCTGGACGTCGACTGCCTCCTGAACCTAACCCCTTCCAAGACTGAATTCGTCCTCATCGGTCCGTCCACTAAAAACTATTTGTCCAACAATGGCTCAATAATATGTCCCACTCAGGTTACCAACAGGGTTCAACGTGAAATGCACATTTTATTTTGAACTACTTTGTCAGGGAAATATCAAAATAAGCAGCCGGCAGAAAAATTAATAGTGGCCGGAGCATCTTCTCCAAATCCAAGAGGAGATCAGATATGGAAACTGAGCTTAAGTCGACAATAAATGTGGAGGGATGAGGATCGCTTACACTTCGCAAAGAATGCCATCAACCTGAAGCTGCCACCGTCCTAATGTACACAATAGTTCCATCACACGCTGGAGCTATGGAGGAAATGTACAAGATTTCACTGGCACATGGCTCAAAAATGTGTCCCGCGTACCCTGCGCCAACTGAGCGCTACTACATGGCAGTGGCGCGACAGGCAGCTGTCATCAGGACAGCAAGTGAAGAAATTAACAGCAGAGGCCGTGGATGGAAGCGCATCTAATAAAAAGGAACACTTTTTCCTGAATGCCTTCAGACAGCCAGCTCTCTGCAATTTCCACATCCCTCTGACATCCTTTCTAGAACTTAACGCTTAACACCTTTGGTAACGCAAATTGGGACACCAGAGACGTGTGGAGAAGTAGACATTTTGTGCCCTGCTCTGCCACTTCTCCCAGCCCCACAAGTCTCATTTTAAAACTATGACTGACATATACTATATTGGAAAAAAATTGAACAGCTCATCAATTAGGAAACAGTTCCTGATTAAAAAGTTTGGTAATGAGTTCCAGAAGCCAGGAACTGATGTTGAGGATGACTTGGCTTGGGCTTGAGTTCTTCTCACCTTAGGAATAACCAGAATTAACTGGCCCCAGTTGTGAGACAGGCAAGCTTCATGTAGTAACTGAAGTTTAGAGTTGTGTTAGCTAAGAACTAGCTCTTTACGGAATAGACAACACAGAAAGTAACAAATTGAGGGTTCCCGAAGTTTTGGGTAATACAATGGTGCAATGTTGAGTTTTTGTTACAAGGTGAACCACAAGTGAAAAGTAGACTTCATGGATCAAAGCACAGCTTTGGAGACCACAATCAAAAATGCCTTTCCCCATCAATATTAGAAAAAACAAGTGACTCCACTGTAGATTGAAAAGCGAAAAAGACTCTGCAGGAAAAAAGTGTTTAACTCTGCCAAGAAGCCAAAGCTGAAAATGTAACAGATGTGCTTTTTTGAGGATATGGGCAAGAAACATTTATGTCCAAGACAAAACCTACTCAGCAGGGTGTGAGTATTTCTTCCCTGTGCTAGATTTTTGTAGCTATGATTGAGCTAAAAAGTAGGATTTGTTTAGCGCAACTAAATCATTTCTGTATTTGAAGTCTTAAAGTTTGCTTTAGTGAGAATCTTTAATGTTTCGGATCTAATCGCAAGATCATAGGTATTCTGTCCAATATGCCAATATAGAGTCACGGTCATTGTGTACATGGACATCGTCACAAATTTTCTGTGTGCACTGCCAGATATATACTTTAATGTGTGCACATCTCGAATAACTCATGAGAAGCGACCGCGATTGTATTTGACTTAGAATGACTTTCTCCTGATCTCATTTGCCATCCATTGAGAATCCACGATCATGTCACTTCTTTTTTACATCAATTGTTTTTTAGGCTTCCTAATCAATGGATGTGGTTGAATTATTGTGGCCGACCTGTGTAGATTGCTCACTAATCCTTCGAGCTACTTCCTTGTTGAGATTTATAATTTGTATAAGTGGAGGAAAACCATGGCATAAGAGAGGATGGAAGAGACACTGCATTGACTCTGACTGAAAAGGAGATGCAGTTGAAGAGGAGAACTTTATTGGCCTAGCAGCCGGTCTCAGTGTCCTTTGCTTGGGAGCATAAACAGCGTGAAGGGGGTGTAAAGGCACTTGGCAAGTAAAGGGCCCATGAATGGAGCTAAGGAGGGTGTGGCCAGAACCATGAAGCAATGTACCAGCCTGGAATTCCTGGTCCATGGGGAATTCAAACCAAGCCTGGCGCTTGCAGTAACTGTTTTGGATGACACCTAGCAGTTAATGGATGGATGGAGAAGGTACACAATGGGGGTCTTACCCCTTGGGCGATGCTTAGGACCAATTACTGGTTGTTCACCGCTGTGACAGGATAAGCAAAACACTTGAGTTTAATCAAAGATGCCTTAACTGGGGGACAGATGTACTAGGAAATATGGGGTGGGGAGTGTTGGCGTTTCTAGAGTTGGTTTTGGCAGTCATGTTATTCTCGATACGATGTTTCATCACCCGTTTTTTAAAAATGATTTTCTACTAACAGTTTTTTGCTGGAAAACTCATTGAAAAATATGGGGGTTTTGTAAGGGGATATATGGATTAGGGGGTAATAGGTAGTAAATAATAGGGAAGGAGGGGCTTTGAGGGGAACCAGCCCAAAAAATAAAATTTCATAAAATTAATTTTTCAGAAACAGTCAGAAAAAACCCCAATAAAAAAAAACGGGCGATGTAAGTATCGTTATTCTGATGGGAAGTCCTAGAGAAATGCACACATCAACTGCTGCACAGGACAGAGCCACAGTACTGGGCAATCACAAGCTAAATGGCTACAGATCTGAATGGGAAACAGCCAGCTTCTCTCAACTGCCTGTCCTCGAGCATACACGTATTGGGAAGCAAGCTGAAGCACAGCTTTATTCTCCAATTACTCAAACAGTGCACTTCTGATGTTCCGATGTTTCAGAAGACCAACATCTGATCACAGTGATGGCTGAAGGATCAACAGATGAATCGAAACCAATTGAAAATCTCTAGACACTTTTTTCTTTTTGCCAAAGGGATTTTGCTCGACTGAGCCACAGTGATGGGATTATAATCTATACAGAAAACACGGCAGGCTGTTATTCTCTCAAACCCTTCACTTTCTTTGGGACTGTGATGCTCAGTCCTTCCCGTTCTCTCTTTCCTGAAGACCGCCTCCCCGGTTGAGTTAGTCACTCAGTCTCTGGAATTATATCGTATCCTAAATACTCCTTTTTATAGTTCTTGTTTCTTTCTTGACTGGTTCAGCGGTCATCAGGGTTTTGGGTTCTCTGACTGGTGTCTGGCATCAAACACTGCACCAATGGTGGCACCCGGTAGGAGGCCCTCTTGGCCCCTTTCCCCTCCTCTAAGACCATCATTAATGTCTACTTGAATGGAACCGTCTTGGTCCAGGGCCCTCAGGCCAATCTCCTCCTTTTTGATAGATGCTTCCCACGCCTTATCAACTTCCTTTCCTCTCCTGCTATCCCCTCTCACCCCTCTCTGGCTCCTCTGCCGCCTCCTTCCTCAGCCACCTCTCCTGTACCCCCTGCTGAATCTCTGGCCACCCTGTTGCCGCATTCCTCTGCCACCCCTCTGGCACTCTCTTCTTCCTCTCTGACTACCCTGCCTTCTCCTTCTTCCTCCTCTGCCTACACTTGGGCACCTCCATCACTTCCACAGTGCGTACCTCTGGCCTGTACCCCTCCCCAGAAGTCCTTCAAAAGTGGCAACCTGTTCCACATTGCTACTTTGAACTCTCGCTCAGCTGTCAAACATTCCTCTGACATTTGCCTTGTCCTGGAAGAGCTTGATTTGGATGTCCTCTGCCTCACTGAGACATGGTTCACAGCCAGCTCTATCACGAGTTGTGGCACTTTCCTTCCTGATGGCTACAAGATCCTCTCCCTAGAACCAACCATCCCGGTGAGGGTGTATCCTTGATTTTCCCTGAGTGTATCCCTGCTTCTATCATTCCAATGCAGGACTACTCCTGCTTTGAATACCTGGTGTGCAGGCTCTCTGTCTCTCCTGGCCCCTCTCTCACAGTGGCCACTATCTACAGGCTGCCTGACCAGGGCACCCTCTTCCTCTCTGAGTGGGCTGACCTCTCCTCCTCCCTCCTTGCATCTACCTCTCAAATTCTCCTCCTCTGAGACCTGAACATCCACCTGGATGCTACTAGCCCTTCTTTGGGACTCTTTTGCAACCTCTGCGACTCTCTCTCTCTCACTCTTTCTCTATTCTTCCCTCTGGCCCGTCTCACTCTGCAGGGCACACCTTGGAGGTTCTGATCTCCTCAGACCTCCCCTTCTCTAACCCTCTCATCACTCCTCTCTCTTGGAGTGACCACTTTCTCCTTTCCTCCCACCTCTCTCTACCCTCAGGTTAAGCCGACTCCTGCACTGCCACCTACCTTCTCGGTTATACGACCCATGAAGCGTATGTCAGTTGAGGCTTTCGCTACCAATTTTTCTCCTCCTCCTGTACCTTTGGCTGACTCACACCCTGACACAGCCCTCTCTAACCTCCATCTATCTATCTCTAACACTCTGGATGTCCTTGCCCCTGTCGTGAGGATCCGCTTGAAGGCCAAATCCAAGTGCAAATCTTGGTACGACTCGGACCTCGCCACATTTAAACGCAAGTGTAGGGCGGCTGAGAGGAAGTGGAGGGCATCAGGCGCTCCCCCCTGTAAAACCGGCCTGCTGCCTTCTCCAAAGGCAATACAGATGCTCCATCCTCTCTAAGAAGAGAGCCTACATCCAAGCCCGCGTCTCTGCAGCATATAACAACTCGGCTGAACTTTTCCAAATCTGCAAGGAGCTGGCAAACCCTGCTGCAGTCTTTACCTCTCCTGTTCCCTCCCTGGCCCACTGCATGGCGTTGGCCTCTCATTTCACTACTAAAACTCAGGACATCCTGTCCACCCTATCGTCCTCTACCTCCTCTTCCTCTCCCTCTACCACTCCTGGCCCATCTGTGGCCATCTCTCCTCCTCCTTTGCCTTGTTCACCCCGGACAATGTTTTTATCAAATCCGATCTATGAAAGTCTAGTCAAAGCACGTTCTCCCCTGCTCTCTTCCGTCTGTTCTCATTCTCCTCGATCTATCCTCTACGTTTAATACAGTCAACCATGCCATATTGCTCAATCGCCTTTGTGATAACCTGGGTATAACTGATCGGGCTCTGGCTTGGTTGACCTCCTTTCTCACCGACCCACTCTTTCAGGTCCAACTGGGATAATTCCTCTCTTCTATCTCTCTCTCTACTTGTGGTGTTCCCCAGGGGTCTAACCTTTCTCCCTGGCTTTTCAACCACTAATTGGAACCTCTTGCCCACTGCATCGCTACATTCTGCTCCAATTTTCAGTATTATGTGGATGACACGCCGCTCTCTTTCAGGCTCACCTCAGCCACCTCTTCTCCTTCTCTTCTCTCATACCAGACTGGCTGGCCGCAATTCAGGAATGGTGTGCTGCCAATGATCTCTGCCATAATGCCAGTAAGACTGAGATTCTCCTCATTGGTACACCTGCTCCCTCCTTTCCTCTCTCTCTCTGACCTCCCACTCTGGGTCCTCTTCCTGCTCCTTAGAACCTTGGTGTCATCTTCGACTCCTCACATCTCTGATGTCTTTAAGAAATCAAACTACCAGCTGCACCTCCTCCGAGCTATTTTTCCTTTTCTAACTTTCCCCCAGAAGCTCACCATCTCCAGAGCCTTAGTCCTATCTAGGCTGGACTACTTCAACAGCCCCTTTTTAAATCTGCCTGCCTCTACTCTTCAACCTTGTCTTTGGCCTCAAGCCTAGGGATCGTATCTCCAGCTCTGAAATCTCTCTATTGGCTCCCTATGGCTGGAAGGATCAAGTTCAAGGCTCTGTTCATCGTCCACAAGGCATTCTGGGGCCTCGGACTTCACTACCTCCAACGTTCCCTTCCTAAACATCTTCCTTCTTGAGCTCTCCGCTCATCCGCCTCTAACTCTCTGAGGGTCAGACACTTTTTCAAGCAGAGTGGGGGGCAGATATCTCTCCTCGGCTGGGGCCTCTCTCAAACTTGAGCAGAACCACCTCTGGTTCCAGAAGCAACTCAAGATCATCCTTTTCGCTTGTGCTTTCTCTCTACTGTATATCTTTATATCGAATTACGCTCAGGACTGGTGCCATTTTTTTCCTTTTAGACACTGTTGTCTTGGATAAATCCGGGAAAAGCATTATTTATGCCCCATTCGTGGTTATTTGTTTCACCTTCCTTGAGGTTTGCAAAATCTTTTCCTTTATTTTGTAGTCCTGCAGTGCTGCCAGGACGTCCCTTGGCCTTGCCCCCGGTTCTGCAAGCAGCCCTACTTATCCTTCCACGCTACAAGGGTGGTACTGCATACACACCCCACCTTTATGCCGAAAGTACCGTTAGAGTTCCACCTCAACAGGCCTTTGGTGTTGCCTGTCTTCTTCCCAAATCCGTCTTCACCAGCGGAGAGAGCGGTGCATTTGCGGTGGCACACACAAAGAGTTTTCGGAAGACTTCTCAGTTGTTCGTCAATTTTGGACCTGTGAATCACGGGAAGGCGTTGTCGAAGGCTTCCATCTCCAGGTGGCTCTCCGGCTGCATCATGTACTGTCATTGGCTGGCTTACAGGCCTCTTCTGGACCGGCCGTGTGCCGACTCCACCACAACCATTGCAGCAACAACTGTGTTTCTCTCTGGTGTGCCCCTGCTCAACATCTGCAGGGCTGCTACGTGGAGGTTGACGGACACTTTCACAAGGTTCTACTGCATCGACAGGGATTCTAGAGAGGAGTCCCGGGTCGGCCAAGCTGTTCTACGCAACCTCTTCACCAGAGGTAAGTCTGTTCCAGGGGTAAATGTTTATTGCTCTGTCGAGCCTTGACACCTCCTGTGTTTGTGTATTGAAACTGCTGTTTAATCGTTCTTCATGAGCATGTGAATCCATGCTAGACCCCATGCTTGAGAAGGTTTATGTTACTTAGCTGTAACTATTGTTCTCCAGCATGGGTCTGGCATGGTTTCACATGCAAACCCCCCCTCCTTCCCCTCTGTGGCTCTTCTTGGTTCATACTGCCACTTTACGTGCTTACCAAATCGGAAGATGACCACCGGGGGTGGAGCTTAGGCAGAGGACTGTCATTGGATGGGGACAGTATGACCCAGAGGACAGTGATTGGTTTAGAGGAGAAATACAGTTTTAAAGCTAAAGTGAAACTGTTTTTCCTTTTACCGAGGATTCCCAGCCTGACAACTCTCTACTCGCCCCCAAATAGAGCTAGGATGCAAATTCTGTTAAACAGTATTTTGGCACGCAGTAAATACAAACAGTATTTTCTTGATGTTAAATTATCTTTTTTACATGATTTTAAATGCTTATGTTACTTTTGTGAAAGTTAGCCAAGGGTTTTGAGCAATGAAGTAAGAACTGTATAAAATTCTTCCCACAGCCATCCAAGATGACGGGTGTCTGGCATAGTTCCTGCCAATCGTTGTTGCTTCTCACATCCACCGACTCCCTCATACCTGTTTTACTTTTTGCCTAAGAACAACCTCTGTAAAAGTTGTTGTGATCCACCTGCCCCTCCCCCATTGCATCAGAAGCGCTTAACACTTAGCACTTGCATTTGTTTATTACATTACAGTGCACTCTCCACCTATTTAAAGCAAGTAAATGTACAGTAAAAAAGGTAGAGCACTGGCCGAGGTACATCTTTAACCTGAATACAAAAATGTGTCCACCTTGATTCCCCCTCAACAAATTCACTTGTTTTCACTGTGGCCATTTTTACTTTGGCTATTTTTCCTGTGGTGTTATCATCCCGGGTGTTTTTGGAAATGTCTTTTCTTATTTTATTTAATGAGAGGGCAACACCCAACTATCACCGACCTCCCACCTTACCCACCAGCCCTCACGCCCTACACAAACACACTACACATACATTTTTTTTAATCTAAAAAAACAGCCGGGTTCAAAACGCTCTGGTGAAAACAGCTGCTGCGAAAATTGCTGCAATGAAAACATGGTAATCTTCCTAAACGACTAGTGTTCCTAGGAGAACCCTTATTGTAGAAGAGCACCATGAGATGAAGTTCATAATATATTCCCCAGTTTGGTCCCCACTGTTATGCTTGCTTTATGGGCAAGGCCAATACTGATTTGCATATGGTTTTTACCTACCGTAATAGCACAGATAGGCTTCACTGACCCCTTTGCATGATATTCGAGATGGTATAAGATTTCAAATGGGTTGCATACTATGTCATAAAAGTTCTTTGCCCATGATGCACACTTTATCAAGATGGTTAAGTTAGTATATAGCTCTGTCGGGTACCATGGTGCGAACCAGTACAGTTAGCTCTTGGCCTTTCAGGCTGGCACGGGGCACCAGGCAGGGATGCCCCTTATCCCCATTATTATTTGCTTTGCTAGTAAAGCCTCTGGCCCTTGTTTTGAGAGTAAAACATATTGATAGGGGTATGGAAGGAAGTCCACTGTCAGTATAACATGGTGTCTCTGTCCGTGGACAGCCTCATATTGTATGTTACATGTCCTGACTGGAATTCATTGCCAATAGTAGAGGATAGTAAAAACTGCGGGCGGCTCCCTGGTCTAAATATAAACTGGGCACAATCTGATCTCCTACCACTTGCAGGGAATAGTAGGAGCGGTGGCAAAGCTATTGGGTTTCAGTTGAAATCGGAGAATACAAATATTTAGGGTCCATATAACTAGCTCTATTGAAACATTATATATAATTAACTTTGAACAACTTCCTGGCCAACTTGAGCAGCAGATTAAGAGATGGGTACCGTTACCACTATCCATGATAGGAATATTTCTCTGATTAAAATGGTGGTGTTCTCCAAGTTATTATATATACATTTCTGAGGCTTGTGGAATCTGCTTAGATCAAAAGCTGTGCATAGGCCGACATCTAGTGGAAGCTGCAGAGTATTACAGTTGTTGTTTTCGAAACTCAAAAAGGGACGTCGACAGGGTGTGCCAGTAATACTATCCCTAGTGTGATGTCCACTATACCCATCATCCCTCACGCGTCAAGGTCCCTAAGATTGCTTTATCCGCCATTCTAGACAGACGCATATAACGGAGTTCCTCTTTCGACATAAACCCATTTACTTATTTCCATTACCAATAGTTCATTCTTTCTGTCCTTTACTTCACCGACCATCAAAATATCACGCCGGTGAAGACAAAGAGACTGCCGTCGAAAGACTACCGCTACAGATGTTCGGCCTTGGAAGGCTGCCCAGGGCCTCGGCCCAGACAGTAGGGAGAGAGGGGGGAGGTCATTTTAGGATGTATCTGCCCCTTTTCTTACACTACTTTCGCCCAGCTGCCATAGTTTGTAGTTATGGACAAGACCCCATTAAAATTCTGCCCCAAGTGCACTAGAAAATTTCTATGCGCCGATAAGCATTTAGTCTGTAACTTGTGTCTCCCAAGAGACCAAGTCGAGGGTTCTTGTTGAGCGTGTATGCTCTTCAAGCCCAAGACATTTTTAGGGACCGATGAACAAAACGCTGGGCCCACTCGAGGCTATGGAGGTAAAAGGTGCTTTCAGTGATGGCAGCAACGCCTCCGTTTCTGACGGCGAGGGCGACGGGGTAGTTTTGGCTACCCAAGAGCAGGCCCCTGACCCCAGAGGACAGGCCGGCGGCCCTGTTGTGGGGACTCCACTCAGTGACGGAAGCGCAACAATTCCATCCACCACTAAACACACAACCCCAGGTCGAGACTCGACACATGGGTCGAGCGGTCGACACCGCACGACACGTTGAGTCCCTGTCCTCTGGGCATTCTCGCTTGAGATCGCTGCACGACCAGGCCCAACCGTCGAAAGACAGCGCGGGTGTCGTGCGTAAAACTCCCTCAGATGGCCGATCGTCCAGAGACGAGGCCTTGGCCCTACCCGCACCCGAATGTCGACGCTCTGCGTCAGGTCAGCTAGTAGGCACCAAACAGTTGGATAAACCCAGCTCTGGACGCCAGGTGGGGCGAGCACAATAAGAAGTCCTCAAAGACCCCTCATAGGGATAAAAGCCCTCATAACGATAAAACCCCTCATAAGGAAAAAACTCAAGAATCTAGGCCCATCCCTCATAAGGATAAACCTCTAGAGGATAGGCCTAAGAATTCTGGGGCAATTCCTCCCACAGATGAAGACTTAAGACTTCCTTCCCAACCCTTGGTCTTCCCAAGTTCAGCACAATGGTCATCACAAGACATAGGGGGTCATTACGAGTGTGGCGGTAAGGGGTTAACGGCACCGGTATGGATGCCGGTGCTGTTAACCCCTTACCGCTGCATTTCAAGGTCCCTTAGCGGGTCCCACTGAGGCACCCAGGTGCTAATAACGGGCCTGTAATTTACGGGCCCGTTATTAGCTCCCTCCCCATTCCCATTGAGCCCTATGGGGGCTCGAATGGGAATGGGGAATGGTTTTCTGAATGTGGACTTACCGGGTCCTCCAAGGTTGGAATGACCCGGTAAGTCCCCATTCAGAGAACCCGGACCGGGACACGAGTTTGGAGGCAGCCATGGCGCTAGTAGCTAGTAGCGCCATGGCTGCCTCCAAACTCGTAATGACCCCCATAGACAGGGTCATGAAGTGAATGTCCTTTATGCCTAATTTCTACGTAAAAGACCCTGCCTACTTTGAAAGTGTCCACTCCACTCCCCCCACTACAGCTCCCTCTGGGTCACAAGTCTCTGCTCAACCTTCTCCACCCCCTACTAAAAGGTCTTGTACAGAAATTGCAGTGCGTAGCACAGTCATAGAGCTCTATGACCCAGACTCCGAACACAAAGACCTTTCAATTGTAGAAGCAGCTGACCCTCAGTATGATGAGGATGCAGCAGACCCTTATTATGGGGACGATGAAGACCAAGAGGCTGACCCAGAGGCCAATATGTATCCTATGGACTCACCTATTGATCAGGACCGTCCTAACACTGATTCTCCTATCGACAACCAACCCCTTCTTAATGAGATTCTAGCCATGGCGGCAGAGCACTTTCAAATTGAGACACAGGAGGTACAAGAGGATAAGGATTTAGTAGCACAAATCCTTAGGGACAAGAAGACAGTGGCACAGTTTATTCCTCTACTGAAGTAAAAAAAGAACAAGATACATCCGTCATTCGAGACCCCTTACCTCACACAGGCTGTAAACCCCTATATAGAAAAGCTATTTAAATCTGCACCTTCAGACCCACTGCATATTAGAGGGCAGCTGAAGCCCGGCTTGTTAGTCGTAACTACAACTAGGAAGAAAGCGGGCACCCCCCTTGCTTCCTCTGAGGCCCCACCCAACAAGTAAAGCAAGAAGCTTTATACAATGGGTGGAAAGGTCGCCTCCTCCGTGGCTTACCAGACCAGAATTGCAAACAATGCAACCCTTTTGGCCTTTTACAACTGCCACAAATGGGAGGAAGTGTTGGCCTTACTGTTGTCTTCCCCGGAACCATTGAAATCCCAGCTAGCACAGGTGGCCGCAGAAGGGAGAGCCATGTGAAGCTGTTTACTTAAGACCAACTTTGACGCTGCAGACAACGCCGGACGGATTATTGCACAGGGTAATGTTATTAAACGTCACGCATGTTGGCGGCAATCAGGTTTTAGACAAGAAGTGTAGGCCACCTTAATTAACATTCCAATCAAACCCAAAGTGCTCTTTGGCAAGGCCATCGAGGACTCCCTTAAGACAGCTAAAGAGGAGTATGACACACTTAAATCTTTGGGTCAACTCACCAACAAGCCACCCGGCCGGAGGGGTAATGGCAATTTTTGGCTTTTTTTCCGTGGTCAAAGTGCACAACGGGGATCCAATTACAATCAGAGCCAAGGGACTCCCTGGGGAAATAATCAAGGTCAGTCCTCCCAGACTTATCCTAGAGGACCGCGTAGAGCCAGAGCTTGTGGCAGAGATACCCCTCCACAAAAACAGTGACTATCCAATTCAGGTGCCCTCCCATGCCTCTCCAGTAGGAGGGCGCATTTCCAGATTCACTCACGCATGGGAGGGAATCACCTCAGACAGATGGGTGTTGTCCACAGTAGCAAGCGGATACTGTATAGAGCTCCTCCAATTGCCCCAAACCCCCCCAAAGGTCCATTCAAATGAACACCAGCCTATCCTCCTCGAGGAAGTCGGCATACTTCTGCTAAAGGATGCCATCGAAATTGTCCCGGCCAACCAAGTAAACAAGGGTATTTATTCAACTTACTTCCTTGTGCCAAAGAAAGATCTGTCCATGCGCCCGGTATTAGATTTGTGCCCTGCAAAGAAATATGTAAAACCACAAAAGTTCTGCATGACTACGCTACAAGAGGTAAACCCGCTACTAAAAAAGGGGGATTATATGGCAACACTGGATATGAAAGATGCCTATTGTCATATTTCAATGTTCCCAGTGCACAGAAGATTCTTGCGTTTCAAGATAGCGAACCAGCACTACCAATTCAAGTGCTACCCTTCGGAATAGCATCTGCTCCAAGGGTATTCACAAAGGTACTGGCGGTGGTGGCAGCACACCTGCGCAGGGAGACAATCCCAGTGTACACTTACCTGGATGACTGGCTCATTACAGGGGAGACCCCCTAATTTGCAAACAGAACATTCAAAAGACTATCAACCTTCTCTTTCAATTGGGCTTCTCAATAAATGAGAAAAAATCCAGCCTAGTGCCAAGCACAACTAAACAGTTCCTAGGAGCTGTCCTAAACACACAAGAGGGTTGGTCCAAAATATGCTATTGCAAATACTTCATTATCAGGCCGGCCACCAGATAAGGGTGCTCAAAGCAATGCGCTTGCTAGGCATGATGGCATCTTGCATTTACCTGGTTCCACACGCGCACCTGCGCATGCGACCCATGCAGGAGTGGTTGGCGAACAATGGTCTCAGGCAAGCAGTCAGTGGCACGATATAGTGGTTGTTTCGCCAACACTGGTACAAAATCTTTGCTGGTGGACGAGAGAAAATCTTCTGAAGGGGAAACCCTTCTATGATCCAGAGATACAGGCGATTATCACAACGGACGCCTCTCTTGCTGGGTGGGGGGCCCACTACCAGAAGAACACAAGTAGCAATTTCACGCAGAGGTCATAGAACACCTCTTCTCTCTATGGGGTTTCCCACAATAGACTTGTTAGCTACAAGCGAAAAAAACAAGCAGTGCCCACACTTTGCGGCCAGGTTCCAAGGGGAATGTCCTATAGGTGAACTGGTCAGGGAAATTTGCTTACACTTTTCACCCCAACACTTCTAATGAGGAAGGCGGTGAACACGATCCACAAGGAACAAATGACGCTCATCCTACTTGCTCCTATGTGGGCAAGACAACCCTGGTATCCACATCTGCGCAAACAGGCGATGTGCGATCCCATCAAACTCCTGTGCCTGTACAACCTGCTCTCCCAGCACAGGGGCCTAACAGTGAACCCTCTAACTCACTCAATGAACTTGGCAGCATGGCTCCTGAAGTTATAGACTTTGGTCTTCTTAACCTACCTCAAAGATGTATGGACATCTTGAAGGAATCAAGAAAACTTAACACTAGACACTGTTATTTTGACAAGTGGAGAAGATTCGTAATTTGGTGCCAGTCTAAACAAATTAACCCCACATTCTGACATATATGCTCCACTTGCTGGATGCAGGGTTAGTCTTCAACTCCTTGAAGGTCCACCTGGCAGCTTTGTTAACTTACACCACTTCCCACAATAAGATCTCATGGTGGAAGGTACCTGTCATCAAAGCATTCATGGAGGTAGTAAAAAGACTCCACCCTCCCAATTTCAAACCCGCCGCCAGGATGGGATCTCAATGTTGTACTCGCTAAGCTCATGACCCCCCTTTCGAGCCGATGCACAAGTCCAGTCTCAAAGTCTCAAACACCTGACTTACAAAACTGCCTTCTCAGTGGCTATCACTTCCATAAGAAGAGTTAGTGAAATACAAGCATTGTCAGTGCAGGATCCTTCCTTTGTTGTACACAAAGACAAGCTGGTTTTATGTACTCACCCTAGGTTCTCCCCTAAATTCATCTCCAAATTTCATGTAAACCAGTCAATCGATCTACCGGCTTTCTACCAGGAACCCAACAGCTCAGATGAGGTAAAACTCATGCACTCGATGTGAGGAGGGAGGTCCTCTCCTATGTAGAGAAGACCAGACCGCTTACAAAGACAGATCAACTGTTTGTCTCCATAGCGCTAGGCAGAGAAGGTGACCGCATTTCAAAAATGCCATCTCTAGTTGGATCGTCAGATGTATCCAATGGTGCTATTCCCTATCAAATAAGATATTGCCATTTACGCCCAGGGCTCACTCCACAAGAGACACAGGAGCCACCATGGCTTTCATTGCAAATGGCCCTTTAGACACTATTTGCAAAGCAGCTACATGGAGCTCAATACATACTTTCACTCAGCACTACTGCATTGACACTCATTCCAAGAGAGATACACAAGTGAGACTAGTGGTTCTAAGACATTTGTTCGCTCATGAGCCTTCTCACATCCCACCTCCTTCTTCTAACACTGTTTGCTAATCTATGCACAGCCTGTGATCCAATCAGATTACATAAGCCTCAGAAGGGACTTATTACTCACCGTAATCATATTTCTGATGCTTGTATCTGCTTAGATTCACATGCGACCCACCCTTCCTCACCTCGGAGAGAAGGCACATGGATGCTTATGAGCTTGTCTGATACGTATCTGCTTGGATACAACTGTAGTTCCGCTACACCTCATGCTACCTGTCAGAAAAATAACTATCTGAGGGACCTCGACGCGTGAGGGATCATGGGTACAGTGGACATGACACTAGGGATAGTATTACTGGCACCCCCTGTCGACGTCCCTTTTCGAGTTTTGAAAACAACAACTGTAATACTCTGCAGCTTCCACTAGATGTTTGCCTATGCACAGCATGTGAATCTAAGCAGATACAAGCATCAGAAATATGATTACGGTGAGTAATGTATCCCATATATTTATACATATATTTATATCAAAATGTCCCTGAGGCACGACCGGCCTCCTATTGCGCTTGCCTGCTGAACTTGATTTGTAAATTAATATAGGTGGGAAAGGAACCTTGGGTGGGTTTGGATGCCCTTACCAGACCTGAGAGGTTTGGCTGTTCCCAACCTATGCCTATGTTATGGCGTGGCTCCAGTACATTGTGCGGAAGGATGGTATGGGGCAGGCTGCGATGCATAATATTTGCCTATAGATAGAGCATCAGCATCTCCTTAGTCTTTGCAGTCTCACCCTGTAGGCAACCATGTGAAAGATGCACTACAAACACATCTTGGGTAGCGTTACAGAGCATAGTTTTTCTGCAAGAATACTCTGGGGTTTCCGGCGAACTTTGAGGGCAATTCTCTGTACTCGTTCATCAGTTGTGGATTTCTGTGATACGTGATGTAGTTAGGAAAGGGAATTCTATTACCTTAGATCAACTCAGACAAAGAGAGGAGGTAGAAGCCCTCAGGATTTTTCATGCATTACAGACTTGTCAAGCCCTGAAGGCTTACTATCCTAGATTTCCGGTCAAACGCCCCTACCTCGCCCACCTGAAACACTAGAGATATGGACCCTATCTGAGCTATCACCAGATCCAGCTAAGAACAGGTGATAAGTGGCCACTGCTACTTAACTGTAATCTGAAAATTGGGTAAAGGCCTGTTTTCAGATAGGAACCATCTTCTATTGGCAACATAAACTGATGCATTTCCATGTTCTACATCAAATGTATCCTACACTATACAGACTGCATTCGTGTGTGCCCATTGTACTACACATATGGTAGCAGCCCAGCAGATTTCATGCATTTGGCATGGGCCTGTTCCAAAATGTTTCTATTTTGGGAAACAGTGTGCCGCACAGTGAGGGTGATTACCAATCAACATTTTCCCTTAGTCCCTCAAACATGGTTGTTAGGAATATTACCTCCCCCAAGAGGAAATTTACTGGTGTTATCACTAAGTGGCTGTTTGATATCAATTGGGAAGATCCACCTATGCTACTGAGAAAGAGACCTTTGTATACTTTAATACTAATCAGAAATGGTATTCCGACTTTTGTCTGTGAGTCTTAAGACCTAAGGAGATCTTCCAAGACCTGAGGATATTCCCTGCAAAATATGATGACTTGAGGGCTACTGGGGCTGGGGAACCTTTGATTTCTTGGGGGAATGTAGACTATGGTTTTTGACTGGCTACCTCCTGGGCAATGTATTTTGATACTTGCTACTGATAATTCCTCCTTTACATATTTATGTATGGTTTCTTGGGTTGAGCCTGCTGCTTACAAGTTGTATACATACAGTGCCAATTGATTGACAATTGTGATGTTTATTTCCTTGTGTATTGCCTATGAGCATTAAAACAATAAACTCAGAAGAAAACAAAAAGTTAATTGCCCTTGATGTAGAATAGAATGGGTTTGGATCAGCTGCTTAATGGGTTGACTGCATCCAATGTTTTTAGTGGAATGCTGTCCCTCAAGCCTTCAGTTATTTTTATTTATTTGTATTTATACTGTGCTTGCACCAAAGCACCATTACAAATTTAAAAGAACAACATTACAATCATTTCATGAGGATCTGAGAAACATTGCGAGGCAGAGGACAAGGATAGAAGATTAGGGTATGAAAAAGGCAATAAGTAGAAGAAAAGCCAATTGAAAGAGGGAGAGAATTCCAGTGGAGTGGAGCAAGAAGGGGAAAAGGATGAAAACGGGACGATGCACAAGGAGGCTTGGGAACAGGCAAAGGGTAAGTGAATTGGGAATGAAGAGGTCAGGCAGGTAAATAGAGAGAAACAAGAGAGGCAAGATAAGGAGGGACGAGACCATGGATACATTTGAATACAATGGAAAGAAAATTAAACAAGAGATGGGACTCAAGAGAAAGAATAAGAGCATTAGAAAGAGCAAATTTGTTTCTAATAGCAGCATTAGTTATGATATCCCAGATGTAGAGGTCTATAAAGGGCACAGATCCCT
The DNA here is from genome assembly GCF_040938575.1 of Ambystoma mexicanum. Classification (NCBI taxonomy): domain Eukaryota; kingdom Metazoa; phylum Chordata; class Amphibia; order Caudata; family Ambystomatidae; genus Ambystoma; species Ambystoma mexicanum. The sequence continues at coordinate 91,623,680 of NC_090935.1, read as the reverse complement.
CAAGGTCTGGATGACATTTAATTAGATATAATTTACCTAACTGCTTTTTCATTTGGTATAGGTTGCTCAGCCTTACATATTTATCAATGCCTTGGGTTTAAGGAGATCAATTATAAATCTTGCAGTTGATGGACTCTGTTCTTCCTTCCTCAGAAGGAAGTGTGGATTCTGAGTCCCTGAACTGCTTATCCATTTAGGGCATATTTTCGTCATCACGGTAGAGTATTCCAGGCATAACACTGTGTCCAGTTGTGTACTACAGGAAAGAACACTTATCCTAGTTACTTCATTCTCCATCTCATTTTATTTTTACTGTTGGTTGTAGTGTTCATGGGTTTGACACCCGGGAGACACAACGTAAATCCACAAAACTACTTCCTCTATAGTCCACTGGCTATTAGAGACAATTATACTAGAAGGATTTTTTTTCCAGGGACCACCCACCCACTAATTTATTCTCCAATGAACTGTTAGTCATTAGATGCCCTTACATCACTGATTGAATAGTTTGTCTTTGTAATAAAAGCCTAATCAATAAGATGAGCCTTGGAAAAGCATCCAGTGTGCGAAACATGTGTACGATGAACAAAAGAGATAACATTCAAACACAAATACAATCTATGTTACTTTTCTTTGAATAATGTCTTTCAAGTGACATAGCCCAACAATAAATTATAAACACTGCTTTGTTGAACAAACGATCACATCATTCTTTGAGATCAAACGTCCATAAACAGTGCAACCCTGGTCTTATGCTCCCCTATTGCCTATGTATTGAATATAGGATCACATTTGTGTGGTCACTCAATGTGCCTGTGTTTTCTTCTTCTGAACCCAGGATGGATCCCTACTGCAGACTGTGGTGACCGGCCTTGGCTCCGTCATTTGCTCCACCTGGATCCCGGACATTGGAGTGGCGGTCTGCTCAGGTAGATCAAAGGTAATGGGGAATCCAGTACGCCAACAGATTTCTGAAGAGTCGGATGAATGAAAGTCTGACAAATGCCTTGCCTGTTTAGCATCAGTCGAAAGATATATAAAGCTGCACACTAAATATGCCCAATGACTGCATAAGTAGGGCATTTGAAATTACACACAGTTCCTTTTTTATGCAGCAGATAGTGTGACAGCATGTTGGGAAATGAAGTAGCATATTATACAGTACCTAATTGGGAAACATATGTAATAACTAGCTAACTTATTGTTCCTCGTTCTATTAAGCTCCCTCTCTCTGTCTGTACCGTCCTTTCTGTCTCCCTCTTCCTCTGTCTCTGTCACCGAGAGTTGCTTTCTCAGCTCTCCATTTGTGAGAGCCTCCCCAGCCATTGCTGACAGTAGAGCGATCAAGGAGGAATTGAAATATCTTGCACTTGTGAGGAAAGAGGGGAGTTGTGTGCTCCTTTTCATGGTTAAACGTAGAATGAGGCCAGCAGTGACAGAAGCATCCCCTGAGCTGGAGACATACATTGAGGTTGCATTGCCACTATTGAGGAGGTAGAAGGGATTCGGGATAGCCTTTTCAGGGTAAATTGGGGGGAATTCTGCTCACGCTGCGCTATCCGGTGGAGTGTTTGGGTAGTGTGGACTTTTGCTGCCCCAGGTACTATAAGGTATACCCGGACCTAAGTTTGCATACATTGGATTATGTACCGAAGTGCGGCGCAGGTCCCTATAGTAACGTGCCACGAAACGCTAAAGAAGAGTGTAGTAAAGTGCCTATATTATAAAGGGTGCCCTTTGTTGTCACGTGTGTTGACCAACCATGGTCTTTATCAATACTGGGCACTTATTCTTGTAGTATCCCACCACTCGGGAGGAGTGTGGGCTCAGAATGTACGTACATTAATGGGGTAATTCACTGGATCCTGATTTATACAGATCCCCAATGTTAAGATGGGATTCCGCACCTGATGGCGTACCGCGTTCTGTTTAGGGGATGCTCAGGTTCTGACCTTGTAAGGACCCAGCGGGCCTGGAAGGTATGGGCATTGCACTGATTCGCCTAATGTGATTGGCCTAGTGTGGCATATACAGATTCTATAAACAAGACTAGGGATGGGGATGGAACCCCATCTACCACTACTGGGCCCTGCCTCATGGATCAGGTGGAGGTCCTCGGGGTCACCCCACTCTCACCCCTTAGCCTCTTGCTTGTGACATTATCGCACAGGGCACATATACAATGATGTACACACTCTGCAAGACAGACCACCTTTAAAGTAGTACTGATCCATTAACAGGCAGAGGGATTTTGCAGTGAGGATTGCCTGTAAAATGGCACAGCATCTCCATAGTGACACTCATACATATAGTACAGGTCACCTGGTGCAGTAATACACTTACAGTAAAGTACAGGGAGCCTTTACAGTGACGCACACTACATAGAGGACACAGGGGCCATTTTATAGTGCATGTTAATTGCATGCAAAGGACTCTCAAAGTAGCAGTTACATTCTGTTGAGCCTACTTGACAAGGCGGAGAGGACAACTGAAGAGTAAAACCAGCGAATTTGGATTTACTCTTCAAATTTCTTATCTGTCTTGTAAGGAAATGTATAGCGCCTGCTAATTAAGCTTTGCAGGTGGCCTTCTTCAATAGGATTTCTTTCAATCCTCCTCCTCTTTAGCAGATGCTAAACGGAAACGGATTCCCTTGGAATCCAGTTGTTTTATGCCTACATGAAAATCACATGCAGGCTTAAAATGAAGTGCATTTGCAAGGCGGAGGAGATCAGCAGGGCAGTGAATTTCACTCTTATCTGTGCCCCTTCTCTACCTTGAAAGTGCTTTAAGATGGACTGGTGCAGGAAATGAAGGCTTCAACACAAGTTTACCGGTGGGGGCCATGGATCTCCCGACAGGCCTGACCTGCCAGGAGATCAGGTCCCTACAGGCAAAGAAATGCCCGAATCACTGATACTGGTAATTCTGGTGCCGGTGATTCAGACAATCCCATGCCACGGAGTTCTACGGGACTTCATGGAATGGGAATTTACTGTCATCCCGGCCGCCCCCGTAATATCCCGGTAATACCAGGATATCAGGTGGCAGAGACGGTAGGGCCAGTTTGCCGGTACCCCGCCAAAATGTACCAGCAAACTCCAAATGATGGACTATGTTGTGATTGTACCGGTCAAGCACAAGGTAAGGCCTGTTCCAGCAGCACTCGAATCCCAGCTACAGAAAATGGTCAAGGAAGGAACGATTGCGACTGTTGAGTCCTCCGAATGGCTAAGCCCGGTGGTCGTCATAAAGAAGAAATCCTCCAACGACATGAGGGTGTGCATAGATCTATGCAGCCTCAACCTGGAAGTGGTCACAGACAGTTTTCCCTTGCTCAGCATCAACAAAATCATACTGATGATGAAGGAAGCAACAGTATTTTCAAAACTTGATATGCGTGACGCCTACCATCAGATAGACTAGCACAAGGCCTCACGCCCATTCACAGCATTCATCACGCTGTTCGGCACATTTCAATGTACACGAATCCCATTCGGGTTGTCATCCGCTGCGTCAGCATTTCAAAGAAAGATGAACTCACTGCTGTATGGCATCTACAACGTGTCGTATTTCCAAGACAACATCCTGGTGTACGCCAAAGACACAGAAACCTATGACAGAGTGCTAAGAGAAGTACTTGCCAAACTACAGAGAGCCGGAGTCTACCTGCATCACGAGAAATGCATATTTGAAGCTTGCGAAGTAGAATACCTGGGTTACTGCATCTCAAAGGGAGGAGTAAGCCCCAAGAAAAACTTGCTACAGGCCATAGCTCCGACCTCTAAAGATGAACTTCGGTCATTCCTGGGTCTCTCGGAGCACTACGCGAAATTTGTTCCCAGATTCTCCAAAAGCACATTGCCCTTGAGAGAGCTCCTAAAGAAAGGTGCGGTATACACATGGGAATCACAGCAAGTCGAGGCTTTTGCCGAAATCGAGAAAGAATCCTGCACGCACCATGCCTCAAATCGTTCAATCCCGAATGGCAAACGTTCATAACTACATATGCCAGTGCATACGGCTTGGGTGCCACCATCACCCAAAAAAAGGAGACACAGAAAATATTGTTGCCTTTGCGGCGAAAGCACTCTCTACCTCAGAGAGAAACGACACTACTGTCGAAAAAGAGATGCTGCTGTGCCCCTAGCCTTCGAGTACTTCAGGTCTTACGTTTGGGGAACCAAATTCCGCCTAGTTACTGACCACAAACCCCTGGTGCACATGTTGAGCCCCGGCGGCACAAAAATGGCAACACCACGCCTAGCAAGAATCACTGCCAAATTGCAGGAGTACACAAATGAGATTACCCACATTGCGGGCTGGATGAACGCCCAAGCGAACTGCATGTCTAGGTTACTGGATGAAAGCACCCCGAGCACTATATTCCTCAAAGGCGAATGTGTTGTGGCATCCATAGGAGATCTATGGACACAGACTTTATGGAAATGAGCGAGTCACACTGGCAGGAGGAAATGGTACAGGATGATGCCCTGGGCCGAGTAGCGGAATGGGCCCGCAAAGGGTGACCCAATGAGAAAGCAGTAACGGAAGGTCTACGACGTAGTGGAAAGTTAGCGACAAAATCATGGAAATGGATGGTCTAATAATGAGAGGTGACCAAGTGATTCATCCAAGAGGCATCTGCAAGGTGATATTATGCAGAGCGCATTCAGGTCATCTAGGCAGCAATATGACACAACGCAGAGTGCACAACGCAAATTGATGGCCTGGCATGTGCCAAGATGTAAGGGCAATGATCGAAAAATGCCATTTGATAAACAATTGAAGGTGAGGCAAGCACCCATTATACCCACAGAAATCCCACATGGCGTCTGGCCCAAAATAGGGCTGGACTTCATTGGCCCGTTAGACGGCATGTCGAGCGAAAACAGGTACGGGGTAGTCATGGTGGACTATCTCTCCAAGTGGGTCGAAGTTGAATTTGTGCTGGACATCACCACAGGCACAGTCATTAAAGTACTCAGCTCTGTCTTTCAAAGCGAGAGCTCCCCAAAGAGATCGGAACGGACAATGGGGTGCAACTAGTTTCCAGGGAGATGGAAAGCTTTCTAGAAATAACACAATATCTGTCAGCTGAGAGCATGCCTGTATCACCCATATGCCAACGGGTTGGTGGAAAGGGCAAACCGCTTCATCAAAGGAGCCTTCTAACTGGCATGTGCATCAGGCATGAATCCATGCAACATTGTCAAAGAGGCCGCAGCAGCACATCGCTTGATGCCGAATGCCATCACAGAAATATCTCTGTTTCAAATGTTGAGAGGGAGAAGGGCTGCAACCACGCTGCTACCACCTTGGCTGCACAAAGTTAGAGAATATGATGACATCTGCTTGAGCGAAATTGTCTTCAGATTGGAAAAGAACAAGGGGATCATGAAATCTCAGAGTGACAAACGCAAAGCAGCAAAGCAGCATATCGCACTTTAACGAAGGGGACTTGGTGAAAATACGCCTACCCCACAAAGACACCGCGACAGGCTCCAAATACAGCAAGGCCATAGAAGTCACTCGGAAAGCAACCAACCATATCCACACCAGTGATGGTAGAAGGTGGATCCTGGAAAGGTGGATCAATGTACAAGAAAAGGACGTCCATCACCTGCCCCTCCATGGGAGTAGGAGAGAACCATGAGTTGTGGGAATTAGCCAGCAAACCCCAACAACCAGAGATGGACGTCCGGGAAGAGGGAAGAAGGAAACCAAAATGAACATGTACACATGAGCTCCACACGCTGGTCTAGAGAACCATACCAGGAAGCAACCTCAGCGGAACAAACCCATTGCGAAACATCTCGCATAACCACCCAGTCCCCCAAAGCAGCCACTGATCAGAACCGGCCCCAACGGGAGAGAAGGAAGCTAACCAGATTCACAGACTTTGTCATGGACTAGGATCCAGCTTTTTCCACAAAAGGAGGTGTGTGGGGGACTTGTCACGCGAGATCTCGGCACAGCGAGATCTCGTGTGAGTTTGCGCGCAATGAGAGAGAGATATGCACCAGAGTCAGAGCCAGGGACCAGAATACGGTCGGTCCTCAGCGTGCCTCCTGATTGGGGGAAATCAGCCCTCCAATTCAAGCCTGCCCCATCTGCAGACCCCTAGACACCTGAGCATGATACCATGGCTGAGGGCAGCCTCGTGGGAGCTCCAGTTGGCAGGGGATAGTAATACCCCAGCACATGTACCATGCAGTGAAGTCAACTGCATGAGGCAAAGAGACTACACTGTGAGTACTGTTCCCCCCCCCCTCTTGATCCCTGGCTCAAACACCCCTGTTACTCCTCGTTTGTCAGGTGTCAGAAAAAACACCTCTTTATATGACACCAGTGTCCTGTAATCATTCAAGGCCATTACAGATTCCCTTCTCAACTGAGGGAACTTGAGAGCCCCTCCCAGCTGCATTCAGCATTGTGAGGGCAGTGTCACACCACCATTTTGAATTCTATCAATAGTAATAGTTTCATTATGCCTCTCAGCGGGATGAGGCAGAGTCTTGTAGGTTTGTTGACATGGCTGCCAACTGCTCCTGCGGATTGTAAATGTTGATTCCCCTTCCGACTGAGGGAACTTGAGGGCCCCTCCCAGCTGCATTCGGCATTGCGAGGGCAGTGCCGGTCTTCTGTGACTGTAGTGATGTGGCTAGTTTCATTCCATTCTGAATGGACATTTGGGACGTTGTTCCTGTTAGTTAATTTAGGTCCACAATATCAAATGGCCTAGAAGGTGGGTGGTAAGTGTCTTGCATCTGGTGAAATATTGGTGTTGTAGAATTAGGGGCAGACTAAATCTTCTTCCTTTCCCCATATCTGTGCTTTAAGGGCCTCCCAGACACCTCACATTAGTAGACATGATGACTTCAGACATATTGAGGAGCCTGGGGAATACCCCTGTATGCCTCCTCCAGGGAGTACCTCAAATGGTGAGTGGGCATCTGTGAACCCCTCCTGAATCCTGAAGGCAGCTTACACACTGTGCCTTTGCACGTCCACTCTTCTTTAAACAGGCGCTTGTGCAGTGACTCACCGTGTAGAAAAGGGTGATGCACACGCTCTGTAAGACAATGCACGGTGCAGTTATGCAAATACTGTGTAATGTAGGCCACCGTTGCATTCATTCTCTCATCGTACAGGACCACTTCCCTGTCTGGGGACACACATACAGTATAGGACAGATACCCAATGGACCAAGGCGTGCACTCTGTAGAACAAGGTGTGTGCATTGCTACACAAACAGCATAGGAAAGGAAACATTTGCAAAGATGCCCACACCTTTGTAATGATGTAAACACTTTACAGAGATGTGCAGTGATACACATGCAGTACAGGACATGGCACCAGTGCAGGGAAACGCACACTAGCAAAGGGTATCTTAACAATGAACACCCACTCTCTCTGTAGGACAGGCCACCCTTGCAGTATATACGATATATACGACCGGGCATGTTTGCAGTGACTCGCATACTAAATGGGACAGGGAACATGTACTGCGAAACACATACATTAGAGAGCACCCATTGTATTGGTCCAGAACACTGTGTAGGGCAGGGTACCTGAGAAGTGATGTTTATACGTTCTAGGAAAGTGCACCTTTGCAGTGACACACTGTATAAGACATGGAACCTGAGAAGTGATGTGCATGCATTCTAGGAAGGTGCACCTTTGCAGTGACACACTGTATAGGGCAGGGTACCTGAGAAGTGATGTATATACGTTCTAGGAAAGTGCACCTTTGCAGTGACGCACTGTATAGGACAGGGTACCTGAGGCCCCCTCCCTGCTCCTACCTGCAAGGCAAAAAACCTTGGGGTCATCTTCGACTCCACACTCTCCTTCTCTCCCCATATTTCTGACGTCGCCAAGAGGTCACACTACCAGCTGCACCTCCTCAGAGGTATTCTTCCCTTCCTCTCCTTCCCCCAGAAGCTCACTGTCTCCCGAGCCCTGGTTCTCTCGAAGCTGGACTACTGTAACAGCCTCTATCTTAATCTGCCTGCCTCCACTCTCCGCCCTCTGCAACTCATCCAGAACAGAACTGCGAGACTTGTCCTTGGCCTCAAGCCCAGGGACCGTATCTCTCCAGGACTGAAATCTCTACACTGGCTCCCAGTGGCTGCGAGGATAAAGTTCAAAACCCTCTGCATTGTCCACAAGGCCTTCTGGGGCCTGGGTCCTAAATACCTTCAACTCTCTCTTCCCAAATATCTTCCTTCCCGAGCCCTTCGCTCATCCGCCTCCAACTCCCTCAGGGTTAGCCGCTTCTCAAAGCAACGAGCTGGGGGTAGATCTCTCTCCGCGGCAGGGGCCTCCCTCTGGAACAGCCTTCCTGCCTCCCTGAAACTTGAGGAGAACCATCTCCAGTTCCGGAAGCACCTCAAAACCTTCCTCTTTGCTTCTGCTTTCTCTCTCCCTCTCCCCTGCCGAACAGCTAATTAATTCTTCACTGAAACTGCACTGATCCTGCAACTGGACCACTCTAAACGGCCTCGGTCCTGGGCCCAGCCACTCTCCACTTGCACTGATGCCCTGGAACCCCTCTGCACTGCGGGACTGTCTCTGTATCCCTACAGCCCCCCCCTTCCCCAGCACTTGTTCTGCACTTATCTTGCACTTGCCACCAGCTGGCCCTATTTATTTATTACTTTACGCCACTTACCTTGTACTGCACTTCCCCCCCTCCCCTTCCCCTTGCACTTTTCCCCCTCCCCCACCCCTGCACTTGCGCGATCTGAATGACACCTGGCCTAGTAGGATCGTTGTCTGTCTCCCCTTGTTCCTCCCCTCCCTGCCTCGTCACGCCTTGAAACACCTGTGTATAGGCGTGTTACAAATACCATATCATATCATATCATAGAAGTGGTGTGCATGCATTCTAGGAAGGTGCACCTTTGCAGTGACACACTGTATAGGGCAGGGTGCCTGAGAAGTGATGTATATACGTTCTAGGAAAGTGCACCTTTGCAGTGACACACTGTATAGGACAGGGTACCTGAGAAGTGATGTGCATGCATTCTAGGAAGGTGCACCTTTGCAGTGACACACTATTTAGGACAGGGTACCTGAGAAGTGATGTGCATGCGTTTTAGGAAAGTGCACATTTGCAGTGACACACTGTTTAGGACAGGGTACCTGAGAAGTGATGTATATACGTTCTAGGAAAGTGCACCTTTGCAGTGACACACTATTTAGGACAGGGTACCTGAGAAGTGATGTATATACATTCTAGGAAATTGCACCTTTGCAGTGACACACTATTTAGGACAGGGTACATGAGAAGTGGTGCGCATAAGTTCTAGGAAAGTGCACCTTTGCAGTAACACACTGTATAGGGCAGGGTACCTGAGAAGTGATGTACATATGTTCTAGGAAATTGCACCTTTGCAGTGACACACTGTATTGGACATGTTGCCTGAGAAGTGATGTGCACGCTTTTTAGGACAGTGGCCACTTGCAGTGACGCACTGTATAGGACAGGGTACCTGAGAAGTGATGCACATAAGTTCTAGGACAGTGCACCTTTGCAGAGACACACTGTATAGGACAGGGCACCTGAGAAGGGATGTGCACGCGTTTTAGGACAGTGGCCACTTGCAGTGACACACTGTATAGGACAGCGTACCTGAGAAGTGATGTACATAAGATCTAGGACAGTGCACCTTTGATACACTGAAGAGCACAGCAGCTTTGCAATGAAGCACCTACTGTAGGAGAGGGCACCTGTGCAATGACACATGCACAGAACAGGAAAGGCTATCTGTGCGGTTACACAGGCACACTGTATAAGAAGGACAGGATGCCTATGCAATAATACACATATAGAAGAGTGCACAGCACCTGTTCAGTGATGCGCACACTGTATATGACAAGGTGTCTGCAGAAAACAACAGAACATATTTGCAGTCATTCTGTACAGGACAATGCACTTGTGCAGTGGAAAGCATACAGTATAGGATTGGGCACTCTTGCAGTGGTCCACACATTGTATAGGACATTGTGCCTTTGCAGTGATGCACACTATATTGGACACTTCAACCAGGCAGTGGTACACATACAATATAGACTGAAGCCTCTTTGCAGTGATGCACCCACTCTATAAGACACAGCACCTGTGCAGTCATCAGGCACACGCCATGCACTTCAGGGCACCTGTTCTGTGTGAGGATACTCTAAGGATGCAAGTTATACTGTCACATTTTCCTTGACACTGAAATAACCAACTGTCTTTGCTGTGCCATTATCCCTTTGTACTCAGGATATTCTGCTGATCCGCTGCAACCCCAGGTGGGTGTCACAAAATCACATTCTGGCCTCGTGTCGCCGAATCCTGAGATCCCAAGGGATTGTGGGATTAAATAAGGCCCCATGCCTGAGAGTGCTCCTGGAGCGACTGCCCCTGATGCTGCATGCACAGTACACATATGAGAAGGTGAGTGTCCTGCCTGCTCCTAGGGGCCTCTTACGTTACTTCTAAAAATGGTGGTTGCACTTGACTTTCCCATTCAGGTATTTCTAGATCTTGGAACTGATTTGGAATAGCTCAGTTCTCTCTCCGGAGTTTTTGTGTCAGGTTGGACGCAGGGGTCTGCAGCCTTTGGCTCTCCGGATGTTTTGGACTACGAATCTCATGATCCCTCACCATTGAGTATGCTGGATATGGCTGCTAGGATTTGTAGTCCAAAGCATCTGGAGAGCCAAAGGTTGCACACCCCTGGGTTAGAGTGCCTGATCAGCATGACGTAAACTCTGTAGAGCAGAGGATTCCAACATGTTACTTATCAGATGTTTCAGCCTACAGCTCTCATCAGCCATAGCCAGCCTAGTCTGTTGGGAGGGTTAATGGCCAAAACGAATGTGGGTTCAAAGAAATTGGATGGACCTATGTTGGGAGGAAGATACAACCATCATTGTAAGAGAGTTTAAATAGAAGCTCAGAGTATGGGACTGGAGACCTAATTTTGAGCATTTGATATAATATGACATTTAAAACGCGCCTGTACACAAGTGTTTCTAGGCGCTACAAGACAAGTAGGGGGAAATAGTGGGAGGACAAAACAGAGATCTTACTAGGCCATTTGTAATTCAGATCGCGCAAGTGCAGGGAAGGGGATGGGGAGAAGTGCCAAAAAAGTGTGGGGGGTAGGGGGCCGAGAAGTGCAGGTAATCAAAAAGTACAGCCAGCGGCTGGCTCACGAATGCAGAGAGAGAGGACTGTAGGGTTACAGATACAGAGCTCAAGTGCTGGGGGAGCCAAGAGGCAGTGCGAGGTGCAACTGGACATGCAGTGACCTGGGCCCAAGTTCAGAGCATGGCCCGGAGACCAGTGCGTGGACCAGAAGGTTCATCAGCATGGGAGAGGAAGAAAGAAAGCAAAATCAAAGAGGAAGTTCTTGCGTTTCTTCTGGAAACTGAGGTGGTTCTGCTCAAGTTTGAGAGAGGCAGGGAGGCTGTTCCAGATGGAGGCCCCAGCCGAAGAAAGAGATCTGCCCCCAACTCACTGCTTGGAAAAGCGACTGACCCTCAGAGAGTTGGAGGTGGCTGAGCGGAGAACTTAAGAAGGGAGATGTTTAGGAAGAGAGCGTTGGAGGTAGTGCGGTCCCAGGCCTTAGAAAGCCTTGTGGACTACACAGAGGGTCTTAAACTTGATCCTAGCCACCACTGGGAGCTAGTGAAGAGATTTTAGTGCTGGAGAGATACGATCCCTTGGCATGAGACCAAGGACAAGTCTCACAGTCCTGTTTTGGATGAGTTGCAGAGGGCGGAGAGTAGAGGCAGGCAGAATGAGAAAGAGGCTGTTGCAGTAGTCCAGCCTAGAGAGAACCTGAGCTCTGGAGACAGTGAGCTTCTGGGGGGAAGTGAGAAAAGGAAGAATACCTCTGAGGAACTGCAGCTGATAGTTTCGCTTCTTAGAGACGTCAGAGATGTGAGGAGATAAGGAGAGCGTGGAGTCGAAGATGACCCCAAGGTTCTTAGCCACACAGGTAGGAAGGGGGCCCAAAGTGGGTGGCCAGAGAGAGAGAGGAAAGGAGGGAGCTGGTGTTCCGACGAGGAGGATCTCAGTCTTACTGGCATTAAATCAGAGATCATTGGCGGCACACCAATCTTGGATTGTGGACAGACACTCTGGAATGAGAGAAGGAGTAGAGGTGGCCGAGGGGAGCCTGAAAGAGAGCTGGGTGTCATCCGCATAACACTCAAAGTTGGAGCAGAGAGCAGCGATGCGGTGCGCAAGAGGTGCCAGGTATTGGTTGAGCAGCCAGGGAGAGAGGTAAGACCCCTGGGGTCACCACTGGTAGAGAGCAAGACAGAAGAGATGAAGGACCCCAGCTGGACTTGCAATTGCTGATCAGTGAGGAAAGAGGTCAGCCAGGCCAGGGCCTAATCAGTGATACCCAGGTTACAATGGAGGCGATTGAAAGATCGAGGAGAATGAGGACAGAAAGAAGGTTAGAATCAAGGTAAGAGAGCAGGTCCTCATGGATGTTCAGGAGAGCAGGTTCCATGCTTCTGGCTGCTCTGAAGCCAGACTGGTGGTCATGGAGACAACCAACAGATTCAGTGTGAAGATTGAGCTGGGAGATGGGCAGCTTTTCCAAGAGTTTGCCCAGGAAAGGAGTGATGGAGATCGGGCGATAGTTAGCCGAAGAGGAAGGATCGGCAGGGGGCTTCTTAAGGAGGGGGTGCACAAGGGAGTGCCTAAGGGGGATGGCGAAGGTTCTATTGGAAAAGGAGTGATTGCAGAAATCGGCCAGGCTGGAGCCAGGGTGTTGATGTGGTCCTTGATCGTTCTGGATGAACAGTGAAGAACCTGTTTTGATGAGACTTTCATAGATCAGACTTGTCTATAAACATTGTTGGGGGTGAACAAGGGAAAGGAAGGAGGAGAGGAGGCCATTGACAGTAGTGGCAGAGGAGACAGAGAGGGTGGACAGGATATCCTGAGTTTTAGTGATGAAATGATAAGCCAAGGCCATACAGAGGGCCTGGGAGCAAACAAGAAAGGTAGAGACTGCCGCAGGATTGGCCAGTTCCTTGCAGATTTTGAAGGGTTTGGCCGAGTTGTTAGATGCCACAAAGATGCAGGCTTCGATGTGTGCTTTCTTCTCTCTTGGCGAGGACAGGGAGTCTCTACTGCCTTTGGAGCAGGCGGCAGGCCAGTTTGTTAGAGGGTGCACCTGTAGCCCCCCACTTACTCTCGGCCACCCTGCACTTTCGTTTGAGGGTGACAAGGTCGGAGTCGTACCAAGAGTTGCACTTGGATTTGGGCTTCAAGCAGATCCTCATGACAGGGGCAAGTACATCAAGAGTGTCAGAGATAGAAAGATGGAGGTTAGAAAGGGCTGTGTCAGGATGTGAGTCAGTTAAAGGTGCAGAAGGAGGAGAGAAAGTAGCAGCAAAAGTCTCAACTGACACACACTTCATGGGTCTGATGACCGAGAAGGTAGGTGGCAGTGCTGGAGTCGGCTTGGCCTGAGGGGTAGCGACAAAGAGATGGGTGGAAAGGAGAAAGTGATCACTCCAGAGTGGTGAGAGGGTTGGAGAGGGGGAGGTCTGAGGAGATCAGAACATCCAGGGTGTGCCCTGCAGAGTGAGTCAGGCCAGAGGGAAGGAGAGAGAGAGAGACCTTTGCGAAACAGTCCTGCAGAAGGACATGAAGCATTCAAATGGATGTTAAGATCTCCGGGGAGAAGACATTGAGAGGTCGGCCCACTCAGAGAAGAAGGAGGCTACCTGGCCGGGCAGCCAGTAGATAGTGACCACAGTGAGAGAAAGGTCAGGAGAGATAGAGAGCCTGCAGACCAGGCATTCAAAGGAGGAGTAGTCCTGCATAGGAATGATAGAAGCAGGGATCCACTCCAGGAAGATCAAGGCTACACCTGCACCGGGACGGTTTGGTTCTGGGCAATCTAAGGATTTATCAGGATTATGCTAGAATACAATGCGAATACGTGTGTCCCCAGAAGTACGTAAACCAGTCCTCTTCCCCCTCCTTGAGGAGATTTCTTCTCCTGTTAGGCCTGAAACAACTGCCAACGCAATCAGTCGCTGGCCCCAGAATGGAACACCCAGGAGCGGCTGACGGTGCTGTCTTTGCAGATAGAGAGACATTAAGGAAACAAACAGACATGTGCTCTACCAATGTAGCACATAGGGCGACATCTATATGACATACTTAGGGGAATTTACACATGATGTAAACACTATGAAAACAAATTCCTTTTGCGCCATCTGTTTGCTATGGGGGAACAGCGACAGGAATATGGTGTTATACAAAATGTGGGTTAAATTAATAAGAACCATGGAGAAAGCCAATGAATAGTAAAGGAGCAATATAGTATCAAAAAATCTAAGTTGTATTACATTATTATATATATTGAATTTTGTGGTGAAATATTTATTTTAACATATGACTGATTTGTGTTATTGCAATGTATGTTATTATTTTGTATAAACAGATAATATGTGAAAAGTTCTTTAGAACTGTAACACATAATAAAAAATATAAATAATGAAATAGGGGTGAAAACGTCTGCAGAGCATCTTTGGGCTACAACTCCCATCATTCCTAGCTAACAGAGTCAATGTTGATGGACCATGGGAGCCATAGTCATGCACAGGTTTCAGACCACTGGCTATGCATGCTTTTGAGGTGGTTGATCTCTTAGTGGCAAACCAACAGGCAGATCAAAGGCAAAATAAAAGGTAGGGGCTGAACCACCAATGTATCAGATGAAATGCACACTCTATTGAGGTTTTGTGATTGGCATGTGCTACAAAGAATGATCTGATCTCTTCTCACCTGACCCACTTGCACTGGTCCCCACCGGAGGCAGGGATACATGTTATGGTCCGCTGCACTGTCCACAAGTCTCTTTGCACAACCCATTGCACATGCGCCGAACATTCAGACTCCCATCTCGCCTATTGAGAGCCACATCACTCTACAAAGTTAACAAAATATTGAATCAAGACGTGTCATGAATTTGGAACTTACCCCTATAACACATAGGACATTCTCCTTCCTACTGCCCTTTAGGAGAGCCTTTAAAAACATTCCTATTCTGATTGGTGGTCGACACCAACCATCTCTACTGCAAGTTCTCAGACACTTTCCACAGCTCTGTTCTCTCTTTCCCCCCCCCTGGTTAGAAACCGTGCACTGTAACCTCTCTGTTAAAATCTGGTGTTGTTTGCAACTCACTCTGCTTCTTTTAGCCTAAATAATGTAAGCCCCAAAACAAACAAGGCATGATTTATGAGAGTATTTTGGAACGAGTCCGCTTAGGGTTCATGCATCCACTTGCAATCTGCCAGGCTGCTAGGAAAGATTTTGTTTTTGCACCTTTCCCGCCATAAGTTCCTATGGAACCCTGAGTCTCTTTGCTCATTTTTAACCTTGTCCTGACTTTTGGAGGTCAGTAGAGCCTCTTGCTTAATTACCCTTGAATGTTTTGCTCATTTTCATGGGAAAACTGACTAGTCCCAAGGAAATGTGAAGAAAACAGGTGAGTCTGGGACTCACACCCACAAGTTAGTGATCTATCTTCATAAGTCACAGTGAACTGGGAAGTAAACGTAAAGAAGGGAAAGACTTTCTGGACAGTTGGAAGTTTGTTTTGTACATCATTTTGGAACTTTATTGTTCAAAAGAATACAACAACCTTTTTGAAGGGAATGTTGTCCACTTCAAGTGGAGACCTATTTTTTGGATCCATCAAAGGTATATTGGAACGTTTTGCACTTCTTGGAACTTTTTGTTTGGTTTTGTTTGGAGTTTACAGACCTTGAAAAAGAAATTCTTTCACTTTAGTTTTAGTCCTTAGTGTGAGGGCTAGAAGTAGGTCTTGGACACGTCGGTGGACAGATATTATTCAGACATCCGGACAGACTCCTTAGAATATTATTTTGAAGCAGGGATAACCCTCTTAGTGTTAAATACAGGTCTATAACCAAAACCTTTCACTAGTGTCTCATTCTCTGACTTCTACACCCTTGCAACACACATGTTTGCACACAACAGATGTACATAAATACATGCTAGACATTTGAGTAATTGATTTGTGGTTCACACACACAATGGGATTAAGCCTAATGACAGTATCATCTTTGCAAGATCACAGGTGTTACTTTTTACGTTGAAAAAACAGAAGCTGTACCAGTGCAATATCACACTCAGCTGGAGGTCAACAATTTGAATTACATTGTTAATTTTTTATTCACCTTGCCCCTACCGCACAGACAGCTTTCTTGCTTGTACAAGTGTCGAAGAAAGTAGAGTGGTTAGTCCCCCTACTACTCTTACCCCTCCCTCCACAACTGTCGGTATTCCTGATCACAATCCTCACGTAATGCCAGAGCTCTTAGTTCTCCTTTAGCATTTTAACCATCCAAGCCTCTCCCCTTCTGGGTTTAAAGTACTGGCTTCATGGCACCTTGTTCTGTCTGAGCCAAGCACGCTACTCACTAGACATGGCAGGGTTTAAAGGCCTGTAACAAGTCTGCAGCCCCCAGGCACTGTAAATGAGCCACGAAAGCGGAAGTCATCAATGAGTGGTATCATTCAAAATGTCATGGTGATGTAGAATACAATTCTAGAAAGATTAAACAACCCAACCTATTTTTCTTTGTTAGGGTTTATTTCGGAACCACTACTGGTAAGCCAAAGCTAGTTGATCTGAAACGGTTTAACCAAACTCTCCCCTGATACTATGACTAAACAGTTAGTCTTAGACTAAGGTGATTAGAGGCTAATGTAAAGTACAGGTAACATACAGAAGAGATTGTCAAGCAAAGCATTGTATACACAGGTAAATGGAAAAAAAATATGTATTTGTTTACCAACATCAAACCATCACCTTCTCCAGCGTTGAATCGTTCATAGATACACATGCTGTATGAATATTCCCTGTCATCAGACTCTGAATCCTCAGTAACATAGAGCAGTTTATTTTTTAAAAGAAATTGCATTCACTTTAGTGATCTAGCACAATCTCTTTGGGTCATATTGCCCCACAGCCAATAGAAAGGACTCTCTTAACTCTACTCTTGGAGGCCATCTTCGGATTGTTTCCTCAGATAACTCTCTCTCTTGAAATTCAACATTTTCTAAAGTGTCTTCATTTTCACAACAATTGTATGATATCTTGACTTCAGTGACGTCCGGGGTTGCTCCTGTTTCTCTTGTTGTATCCCCATTGGATCCCCATTGGAACGGATTCTCATCTTCTACGGTGAGGCCTTCAACCATCCATTTTGGACGCCATGAAAAAGAGTCTCTTCAATTTCTGTTCCAGATGCAGCCAGAAAAAGTTCTACGTGGAGGACCTCCACAATGGTTGCCTCTACCTCCTGTCCCCGGCACACGACATCCAAGACTGCTCCATCTGTCAGTTGTTTTCTAACAAAAATGCTCTGAAACCGCCTATGCAGCTTAGTGGCTTTTGCTCGATAATGCCGGGGGGCCTCTGACTCGGCTTCACTCTGGAGTCATGTCTCACTTAGACAGAGCAGGCCTGTCCAACATACTCCCTCTTTCAAGAAGTCGAGATGGCATAAGGATACTTCTCGTGGGAGGACGTTTCATAAGGTCCAGTCATCCTCTGACCGGGAGGCCTCGACTTCAGAGGCAGCGACTACAGCCTGTACGTCTTTGCCAAAGAAACACTCCTCGTAATCAGCTTCGACGCCTAAACAAGTCAAGTCTGCTTTCTCGTCCACGAGTCCAGCGACAGCCCACGACAGATAGTCGTCGACTAGGCAGCAAGCCAAGTCTTTGTCGATGGTCCAAGTTAAGTCTTCGTCAATGACGAAGGGAAAGTCCCAGTGGATGACTCAGTCAATTACCCTGTCGATTACCCCATTGTTGACCCTTGCAGATCATTGTCGACCCCGTTGACGATCCACAAGTCAAAACAGGTTACTCCATCGATGAAGTCATCAGCTGCTAAAGCCTCTGTGTTATCTGTCACAAGCTTCTGCAACGGTTGGTACCACCCATTTCCCTCAACTAGCGACCTGCAACAAACAGCTCTGGTTACTTTGCCCAGGCATCCATGTCCTTTTCCATTGGCCCTACAGGTGACATCGGCTATGCCAATCCCATCAGTGAACCCACCTGAAGAATGTTTTCAATATAGCTGTGACATGGACCTTGAGGTCGTTGTGGGGTTTTTCTCCGACAATGATATGAACGTTTTGCCGTCCAGCCCTAAGTCAGCCATGCCGCTCCCTAGGCAGTTCCTGCACCAGCGGGGCCACTTCCTGTCACTTCAGCTGGCCTACCCCTGAGGCACACACTTTCCCCATTAAAGGCACCTAGGGACATCTCCACTTTACAGTCATTGGTGTCTTGACCATCCGCACCTCAACACACCCCTAGTGGCTTATTGGATGATCTGCCTCGTCCTTCCAGCCACCAGCCTTGGTACACAACCTTACTGACATGCTATCCGAGTATGAAGTGTTGCATGGGGATGCCGCCCCCCACACTGCTACCTTTGATGACCTGGTGCCAGGGGATGGTGAGCTGGATGATGTTCCTCTCACTGATTCTTCTGTGGACGACATCGGATACTTCAGAACTCTCATGTCAAGGGCCACGAAGATGTTTGGAGGGCTTTCTCTATCATCGGAGTGAACATCCCAGAAAATCGTTTGTCGCAATTCCAATGCTGGAAGACATATGGGAGGAAGGTCTGTTGACTGCGATCAATACATCCTCTGCACCTCACAAAAAAGAGATGTTTGGTAAAAAGGTCCATGATTCCGCTGCATCAGGTCGCAGATCATTTTAACAACCGCTACTACCTTCAAGGCAGCTAATGCAATGGCCATCCTGTCCAGATACGACAGAGAACTTGATTCAAACCAGGTCTAATTTTTTAATTCCTTCCGGATGACAAAGAGGAGGCGTTCCCCCTTCTTACCAAAGCCAAAAGGCTTCATATCACGCAATTTCAGTGTCAGTAGACATTGCTGACTTGTTGTCATAGGCTTCAGACAACTTGGTAATGGTGCTGTTCTGCGCAGGCAAGGCTGGCTCAAGGCCACCAACTTCCAGTCGGAACTGCAAGCAAAGATGGTGTACATGCCCTTTAACAGCATAGACCTGTTTAGCAAGAAAGTTGACATGTCTTTGCAAACCATCAAGGCAGACACAGATACAGCACCTTCTCTCAGCATGCTTCAACAGAACTGTCAGTCCTTTCGGTTTGGAAAATCCCACTTCTCCAGAACATCAAGGGATTACTGGACTGTGTACCGTTTCCCATCATACTAGGCAGCAGACAACTATAATTCAAAGTCATAGTCTTACTCGGGAGACCAGCAAGGCCACAGCTCCTTGCATACCAGGAGCCAAACAACCAAGCAGCCTTAATTTGTCTGGGACTTAGATCCCCAGCTTTCGCACCCCAGTGGGAGGTACGCTTTACTAATTTGTCGACCAGTGACAATTAATCACCACAGATGGATGGGTGTTATCCCTCACCCAGCAGGGCCACACGCTGGAATTTGTAAAGACACCTCCCACTATATATCCCTTATGAAAGTTAGAGAAGCATGTACCATTATTGCTGCAGGAAGTGCAGTCGATCCTGTCAAAGGGAGCCATCGAACATGTACATTCACCTCAACGTGGACAAGGACTGTGCTCCAGGTACTTTCTGGTAAAAAAAAGTCAGGAAGCTAGAGACCATCCATCATCTCCGGATCCTCAATACGTTCCTAAAGACCCAATCAGTCACAATGGTGATGCTACAGAACATTTTGCTCAGCTTCAGGAAAAGGATTTTCTTGCATTCTTGGATATAGAGGATGCGTATTTCCACATTCCTATTCACTGGAACCACCCTCTCTACCTGCGCTTCACAGTGGCAGGGCACCATTTTCTGTTGAGGGCATTCCCATTTGGTCTTGGTTCGGCCCTGAGGGTTTTCACCAAATGCCTGGCCCTGGTGGTAGCACACCTTTGTTGCTCTGGTACACACGTCTACCCGTACCTCAATGATTGGCTGGTGCAAGCAAATCCCCTTCTACTAACTCTGAGCGGATGATCCAATGACTGTTGGGGCATGCATACAGGGTATTCGCATTCTAGGGGTCTCTGGACACCCAAAGAGAAAAGTCTTCATATCCATCTTCTGGAGCTGCAGTCTGTGTTTTGGGCCCTCAAATCCTTCCTCCCACAATTCAGCAGGCAAGTGGTTTGTATCTTCAAAGACAACACCACCACAATGTTTTGTGTCTGCAAGCAGGTGGGCACAAGAACTCTCTCTGGATGAGGCCCAGGCTTTGTGGAACTTGGATCACAACACATTTCTCATTCTTTTCTACCTACCAGGTATTCAGAACACCATGACATGTTCCCTCCACAGGGAACTCGGCTCCTGCCGCGAATGGGAGCTCCATGTGTCTCAACTCTGCTGGATTTTCCGTCAGTGGGGCACTCCAAAAATCAATCTCTTTGCTACCAATGCCAACAAGGGGTGCGTGGCCTTTGCCAGCAGGTTCCATCATTCGGAGAGCTTAGCGGATGCCTACACGTTCCCTTGGCAGGGGACGTTCCTGTGCCCTTTTCCTCCGATCCCCCTAGTGGCATGGGTGTTAAATGCTTTCAGAAAATATCAGTGCAGACTGATCTTAGTGGCCCTGGCCTGCCCGAAGCAGTTCTGGTACTCCGATCTCCTTGCCATGTCGTTGGCCCCGTCGATGAGGCTACCTCATCAATATAATCTTTCCAGGAGTGAAGGTGCAGAACTGCACCACAATACGGCCTCCCTGTACCTTGCAGCCTGGTTTCTACTCTCCTACAGTTCGGTGATGTTCCAATGCCGCAGGACTGTAAAGAAATTCTGGCTAGGGCCAGTGCTCTTTCCCTACTCGAAATGTTACAGAAGAAAGTGTAGATGCTTTACCTGCTGGTGAGTGCCTCAGGGCCTCGACCCTTTCAACATACAACTAAAGGACATCCTGCCATATCTGTTATCCTTGGCTAGGTCAGGTCTAGCGCATTCTTCCATAAAAGCATAGCTCTCAACCATTTGTGCCGCAAAGGCGGGTGAAAACATCCGATTTTATTTTTAGCGGGTGAGAGGCCCATTGAAATGAATGGGCGTGTAAGAGGCTTGGCGGGTGAGTCAGCTCTTTACAAAGCAGGTGACACCCGCCAAAAGCGTGTGAGTTGAGAGCTATGCAAAAGTGCAATTTTTGCCTATCTCAACCCCACTCATTCCTCTTCCGCACCTTCTCTGTGGTCTCACAGTTTAGTCAAGGAGTTCCTAAAAAGACTTTTCCAAACCTTCCCGATGGTCCGTCAGCCGGCCCCAGCCTGTGAGTTGAATGTCATCCCCTCAAGTCTCTTGAGACTTCAGTTTGAGCCGCTGCATAAAGATTCTCTCAAGTTCCTATTCTGGAAGGCCACGCTATTGGTCTCCATCACATCAGCTAGACATGTTGGATTCAGGATTTTAACCTCCCTACTTGGTGTTCCACAAGTCCAAGGAGGTGCTGCGCACTAACCCTTCCTTTGTGCCTAAGGTTCCTTCAACGTTTCACCTCAATGAACCTGAAGTGTCAATGGGTTTCTTTGGTTCGCCGTCTTCACCTGCGGAACGCTCTCTGCATTCTCGTGATGTGGTGAGAGCTTTAAGATTTTACATTTCCTGCACTAAATCATTACAGAAGGCCTCTTGGCTCTTTGTGACTTTTAGTCCTGCTGGAACGGTAAAAGCACTTTCAAAATCATCCATCGCCAGGTGGCTTTCCTCCTGCATATCCCTCTGTTAGCAGCTGTCCGACAGGCCTTTGCCGGAAAGCCCAGGGTTCAATCTACAAGGGCTGTTGCCACCACGACAGCTTCCCTCTCTGGGATCGGGCTGCTGGACATTTGCAGAGCTGCAACCTGGAGGTCTGTGCAAACCGTACAACGTTTTATTATGTTCGCAGGGATTCCATGACAGCATCCAAGGTGGCCAGGCGGTTCTGCATAATCTATTTACTTAAGGTGAGTGTCTCGTGTGCTAAGTATTTTTATGCAGCCTTATAGTTATGTCGTACTGCTGTGTAACCTATTCATATGGCATGTCAATCTATGACTGGTCCAATGCTGGATAAGGAATATGTTATTTACCTGTAACTCCTGTTCTCCAGCATTGGTATGTTTCATAGATTCACATGCCACCCTCCCTCCATCCCCTCATGGCTCTTCACTGGCACCTACTGCCACTCACGGGCACTTGCCAAATTTGAAAATGGCCTCGATGGGTGTTACTAAGGGAGCCCTTTCCGCTGGTTGTGGGGCAGTATGACCCAATATGACCCAAAATGACTATGCTAGATGACTAAAGTGGAGTATCAATTGTAAAAATAAACTGCTCTATGATACCAAGGATTCCCTGTATAACAACTGGGAATATTCCTACAGCATGTGAATCTATGAAAGATACCAATGCTGCAAGACAAGAGTTACAGGTAAGTAACTTATTCCTTACAATTGTATAGATAAAAACGATATACAATCACCATATACAATAGAAGCAAGTGTTTCAAGCAGTTTCAGGTAAATAACCATGTTTTTGGTACTTTTTGGGGTATTTAGGAAGGTTGTAAATGTTCTCTCATAGGAAACAACATGGTTCAATTCAGTTGTTATGTGTTGTTGATAGCGACACTTTCGGTATTATGACAGCGAGAGGTTGCCCATGTAGTGGGGCCCCAGACAGGATTCCTATATCCAGGTTCCACTACCAAAGATAAGGCAAGGGTGGCTGCAGGATAGGACATTATGCCCAATAGAATGGTACAAAGCAGGTATGATAACCAGCCCCTCAAACCTGACCAGGTTGAACAATGACTATAGGTAAGTCCAAGCCGTTGGGGATGTCTGACCTCAACATTGGTTTTACTGTTGGAGGCCCAGGGGTTGTGGGTGCAGAGGTGACTTTGTTTGACAGCTTTGGCAGCTGGGTCACTTTGACATCTGGGTCTGGCTCTTTGTTGGTCCAGTCTCCTTCAGTGACCTCACAGATTGGAAAATCACAGGACTGAAGTTGCAGCGGGACATGTGCATCTAATCCTACAATGATGTAGGATGACGGAGTCAAGATGAGAAGGTAAAGTGACCCACCATAGGGTCTGCAGATAAGAAGAGGATGGATGGACACAGGTGCCAACTTCTTGGCACAGAACTGCAACAGCAACAACAGCAGAGTTAAGATTTCCAGGTATGAGATTGCGCTGCGTTCATATCCACGCAACAGAGTCCGCATTCAGATGATGCGTGCAAGCTACAGGTGCACAGCTCTTCTGAGCTCCAGGAGAATGACATTGGTGATGCAGGACGCAGAACTGGTTAGGCCCTCCATTTAAAGGGTCCGAGAAAACCTCCAGAGTTGAAGGAAGAGTAGCCCTTTGCCCTGTGGCAGATTGCTTAATCAATGGTTGTCTCAGTAGAAGGCTTCCAGCACCCCTTTGTGGCTCCATGTGGAACAGATTCTTTGCACCAGTCATCAACTAAAGGAATGGCCCCTGATCCTCTCTTGATAAACAGAAAGAAATGTGGCTGGGAGGACTGTAACCCTCTTATCAGGGTCCTTCATTATTCAAATTTTGAGTGGCTGTCCAATCATGGACAGCCAACTCAGTATCATATAGCCGAATGGGTGGCACAAATCGACAGTACACCAGGTGGCAGGATTGTGGGTTTGGTGGGGTCAAAAAAGTGGACTAGCCCAAAAGAGCAATTCTAATTCTAGCCAGTACTGTGGGTTAGCACACTGTTTCCGGTCTCAGAAGCCCTGGAAATGCCCCTTGACTGCATGTCCCAGAATCCCTGAAGACAACCATCCTGCCAGTAGTCTAGTGAAACCCCGCTCGTGCTCTATGCTGGTAAATGAATGTCCCCAGTTACCATTCGGCAAGTCAGGGAATCTGTGTTCGGGTTCCTGATGTTTGTTTTATTTCCAGTAAAGCACCGGTGGGTGCGTCCCACTGCATTCACTCATTAGCTCTCATGATTTTGGAGCATGTTAATTATATTGCTTCAAGCAGTGCACCCCAGTGACTTCGAGCTTGCAGACTTGTAGCAGCATTCCCCAGCGGCTTACTAGCATTGTGAGCATGCCATCACGAGTCGGATATAGCAGGGTCTGAGATAGGTTTTTGGAATGTATGTGAATATTTACTGTGGACACAAAGAAGCTGTGCAGCACCCTTTATTACTTCACTAGTTTCAGTATCCTTTGTTCCTAGGGTTACTATGGAAGTGCTCCTTCTCGTAGCGCTCCTGCCCGTGACGCGTCCTACAAGACTTAGTATCTGTCACACCTGCCCATGGTACTTAAATCAAGTCACAGCACTAAGGGATCCTTCCCAGAGCACTTCTGGCAAGACTCAGTATCCAGCGCTCCTGTTCATAGTGCTTTGCATTCGACATGGTTAATATCACAGACATTCTCTAAAACATCTCTTGATCTTCCTTGTGGCTTCATTGTGATGTTGTGAGAGCCCATTGAGGCAGCTGGCTTGCTAGTATATATGATAACGTACTATGGGCTATCACTACAAGTAACATGGTACCATGTGATTAGCACTGCATATGTTTATTTTGTGCAGATGTCTGAACTTGAGATCATCAAGTCTAACCTTTAATTATTTGTGATAAGCACCTTGTGGCGAGCTATACTTGAGATAGCACATGATCCTATTTAGACAAAATAAAATAAGCCTGAACATATCGCAATGTTGCTGGTGAATATGTGTTGCAACTAGTTCTCTAATTATCTTGCTGACATTGAGTTGAACAATTGTATTTTGAGAGTGCCCATTTGAAGTACATGTGCATATCTCTGAGAATGTGGCTAGATAGTGACCATATCTGTGTTGGTTCAGGTGAAAGGTGCAGCAGCAGCAGCACAGCACCAAGGTCTGTGAAGGTGATGGGTCCTAGCTCGATTTCCATTATATAAGGTTTCAGCGAAGCTGAGGCCAATATATAATCTTTTCCTGTGTAGACTCCATGAACATGGGAGAAATAGGAAAAATGCGATTGGTCATCATGAAATTCCCACCGGGTGTCACAAAGCTCCTGTTGAAGTGTTTTTTTATGCTTGTCCACTATGTATCTCCGAGCCCTTTGAGTGGTGTAGCATCCTACCAATTAAGTTATTCAGATCACCAGCTATAATGATCTCTCCCCGTTGCAAACTTTGAGATTGTCGGCAGAATTTGCATTAGGAATTTGGGGTATATAGATGCGTGTAATTTGTCTCCCGAAATATGCACTGGTGTTTAAGACAAACCTACCCCCCCCCCCAGGTCTGTCAAGGGTGTCACTTTTATGGAATGCAGCGACACTTTCTGCAAGGAATGGCAACTCCTTCCTTTTTCTTGCAGGCATGTGCAATTGCCTGAGTTCTGAATTGCTTGTGTCTCAGCCTATGACTGACATTTTTAGTTTGGGCTACTAGGTCGTGCTTGTGTCTATAAGCCGAAACTATTGCATTAGAGTACAGATTGTGAGAAATGGCATATGAGGAGGGACACACAGTTTGTAAGTGTTGTTTGGTTATTTCATCACCTTTTGACTGGCCATGGCCATGCTAATCCTTACAGCCATCCCCACCCAGTTCATGTCCCGCTCCGTCGAAAACACCTCCTCACGGGAACTCTTTGAGCTCGCTTGAAACAAGCCTTACCATCAAACTTTGCACTAAGTGCCCGCCAGTGTTTTTTCAAAGCAGTCTTCTCAGAGTCTGCTTTCAGGACTTCTTTCATGTGACCCTCCTTTCTCTTAGGTGTGTTGGTTAAGGATTCTTGGGCATCTGCCGCAGGACTTCTAGCTTCACTTTTCACCATTTTAGAGGGTACATGGTTTCCCTCGTGTCTCTAGTCCTGGAAGCCTTCGTCTCCTCCTCCTCACCCTGTCCCGTACCCTGTGCCCTCCATCTGTGTGTCTCTTTGTAGAAGATTGTTTGGCTTTCTCTTGACAAGGTCCTGTGGCTGTCAGTGGCATCTGGGACTGCGTATGACATCTTCTCTTCAGGGCATGTAGTAGGGGGCAGCTTAGACTCTTTAATCGGTTACTCTTTGTGCCCAATACCGGCCTATGGGTACTATTACTCGGGTCTCTCAGTGAGGATCTCGCCATCTTCTAAGAGAGAACTTGCGGCCTTGTCTTTCAAACTTTAGTTTAAGGTTCTCATACACCTCTTGGCTTTTTCTCACAGTTGCTTCTTAGACAGTCTCAACAACCTCTTGGCTTTTTGTTCCAGGCCGCTCTTTCTTAGAGGCATTCACAAACCCCTTGACTTTATCGGGTAGCTGTTCTTTTCAGACCGTCGCCACCCTGTAGGCTTGTCAGGTGGCTGCCAGTCATTTGGTCGAAAACATTTGGTCGACTGGACAACTGGTCGACACCATTTGGTCGAAAACCAAATGGTCGAATTTTTTTTATTTTTTATTTTTACCCCTTTTTTGGGTTTTTTTGGGGGGGTCCCCCCCCAACCCCCTTTTTTTTCTTTTTTTCTTTTTTTCCCACACGAAAACCCACAAAACACATATATAAATAAAAAAAAATTTCGACCATTTGGTTTTCGACCAAATGGTGTCGACCAAATTGCAGTCGACCAGTTTGCAGTCGACCAAATGACCGGACACCTTGTCAGGTAAGTGTTCTTCAGAGATTTTCATCAGCTTCTTTCTTTGCCAGGCAAGCATTCCTTTGAAACTTTCACCAACCTCTTGGCTTTGTCAGGTCGCATTCCTTAGTGTCTTTGCTCAGCCTTTCAGATTCGTCAGCCCAGACAATTCATGTAAGTGCTCACTCCAGAGTCTTCCACTTTTGCAAGAGTTCCTGCCAATACAGTAGTCCATTGTCTTCTCTCGGTCCTGGAATGGTTCTAGCATGAATGGCCAGCCAGAGTCTTCGCCCACTGTTAGATGGTTTTACACTGCTCCTGGGTCCCACTGATTCTCCTCGGCCTCTGCATCCTGATGGAGGCTATTCTTGGACTGCTGTGTTTGTTGTTGTGCTCCATTTGCCGATTAGCCACTGGCATGGGTGCTGTTCCCCGTTTCCTTTTAGTCCTGTTTGGTTTTTAGGGCATACATTCTTTTCCCTAATATCCCTTAGGTTGGAGGGATGACCCATAACTAGTAATGAAGCTGCTGGGATCTTTATTTTTGCCACATGGGCCTAACTCACATGCTACCTGACATAGATATGCATGTTCCTTTTAAACCACTGTCGTGGCCAGAACATGCATACACATTTGGCAGCATGACTGCTGTCAATCCTTTACATTGTGGAGACCTTATGAAAGAGGCACAAATGTCTGTACATGTATTTTAAACTAGCTGTCCCCAGCAACGCGTTGCTGTGGCTCAGTCTGGTTAAATCGAAAAGAAAGAAAAAAGATAACGCACATTTCTTATATGTTTAATTTCACAATGGCTCTGGTGGTTCGCCAAGTTGAGGCAGTTTAATTTTTCCGGCGGTGCAACATGTTTCTCCATTAAATTTCAGAGCTTTGCAATAAGGACACACTTCAGTCATGGTGCCGATGAGAACATGCCAGCTCAAACTATAATCATCAGCTGGGTTGTACCAGAACACAAGGAGATTGTAATCGCGTGATTGCTGAGCACAGAGTCATGTTTGACGCTGATCTGCTTTTTATCGTTGACGTCTTTTAGCCACTCTTAGCCTGTTGCGTTCATTCTGTTGAGAACGAAGCAGATCTGAAGCTGCAGAACGCGATCACTGTGCTCGCAACCATGCATCCTGAAGTCTGGCCGCAAGTCGCTCTGCTACTTCCTCTGCACCTATTTGAGCCACATAAACATTGAAATGGAATCGTAAAATATTCAGTATAGTGTGTGTTGCTTTTACGTCCAACAGATGGTGCTGTTTTGCATTAAAATGTTTAGTATAGCGTGTGTTGCTTTTACGTCCAACAGATGGAGCTGTTTTGCAGAAATGTTTTTACCTGTCACAGGTGTGACATCTATGTATAGTAGGTATATAAATACACGCGCCTATTCAAATGCAACATTGTGTCAAAATTTCAAAGCAATCAGTGAAGAACTTTCAGAGATTTAAGATTTGAACAAACATTTACATTTTTATTTATATAGATGACAACAGGTTTGTGCCTTTACTGTCTGATGTCTCCTATATAATAAATGATACAACCTGCTTAATTTAGTGCCTATCAATGAAAGTCTTATTCATAGTCGAAATTAGCTCAGCAAGACTTGTCAGTAATTTCCAGAAACTGCAGTCCACACGGATCAAGTGGCTCTGAGTCTATAGAGCCATTTGTTTCCAAAGATTATCTTGAATTTCCACATTAAACAGACTGCTGTTCTTGTTTGCATACCCACAAGCTGCATAGGATTTTCCATGAGAATTCTGGTTAAAAAGATGAGGATTCTGTCTCCTTTGGTGTAGGTGCTTAAATTAATGATTTCGGTGTGTTAAGGGCCGGTGTGAAGAACAGCATCAAGAGGCCCTTTGGGTGATTACTCATTAATTGGCCCATCCGATGCTTTGGGCTACAACTCCCAGGCACCTTCATTGCTCACTATTCTGGCATAGATTGATGGGAGGTGAAATCCAAAACACCTGAGTGCCATATATTGAGTTTCTTTGGCGTACAGCAACCTTTGAGGTTATATTCTATGAGCGATGCATTGCACCAAAAGCCTTATTCGGCAGCCTAACCAGGCAGTCAAGATAGATGTTACGTTATGTTAAAGGTTCTTCTACTGTGCACTGTTACCACCTGCGTGGTCTCTTGGTGATCTGGCGGATTTGTAATGCAAGGAGGGTGGCAGAGTTCATTAGTGGCGGAATGAGTCGGAGACGAGCAAGAGAGCTGTGATTTGTTGTTGGCAGCTTCAGTTCGGGGAAACCGGTCACTTAGAGTAGGTCCGTTTTTTGGTTGGTAGGAGTCATGTGGTGAGATTGCGTATGGTTTGTTTCATTGTCGGGATGTTGTGAAGTGCGTGTGGGTTGAGGTGCTGTAGAGGTATGGTTGTGTTTAGTTCTGAGTTTGAGAAGGGGTATGCAGAGGGTTAAGTTGTTAGTACGGTCATGCCTCCCCCTGTCGTTTATTCTCGTGCATAGTAATTACCATCCCCACAAATTCCTCCAGGAGAGATGTGTTCCCTGTCCCCTGAGGTTAATCCGTGTGCGGCACGGTTTCTGCTTCCAGCTCATTCCTTTATGTTTGATGTATTCCCACCCTCGGCAGTCGATTTAAATGTGGTCCCTCCCCTGTTCCCGCCTTTGGCGCTCAATCAGTGTGAGATACAGTTCTGGTCTCCAACGGCCCTTCCAGTGAGGTGCCTCTCTCACCCTCTTCCCCCACCCCTGTGCAGCACACTCCCCACTCTTAATCAATAGAAAAGGTGTGTAGCAATACCTGGTTCGAACAGTCTATTGCATTTCCCATCTTAGTCCTTGTCCATTGGATCAGCATGCTGCAGAGGTTGTATAGTGTCTGTTTCAGGGCCCATAAGGCTTAGCTATACTATTAGACTGGATGCTGAAAGTGGTAAACCAGCACATACATGCTAAGTGCAAGAGTGGCTGAATTACACAAATAGTGTGTATGCTGGATGAGGCCGGTCTCTGCGGGTAGGTAAAAGCCAGTCAGAGTATGGTATTAGGTTATTCGAATGGGGTTTTGCTGGGGTACTTCAGTGGATGTATTCCCCTCTTTTCAGGCTTGTTTCACTTGCTGGGTTTGTCTAGTTTGGCTTGCTGGATTGTGTTTATGGGGGTCGGTTCTTTTGCTCGGTCTTGGTTCATGGTTTGTGTGTTCTTTCTGTTCTTGGTTTTGCTTGGCTACTTTTCAGTGTATTTGTTCATTTTGTGGTGCGTAGATGTTATTCAGCCATTTTCATCCCCTTCGGAACTGAAGAGCCAGGTTTTCAGAAGTTGTCCGAATTTTCCATAGATCATATTTCTCTCGGGAGGTAGTTCAAAGTGTTTCAGCTATGCAAGAGAACGATGATCCTCCATGTTTTTTCTCATATAGAGATTAAGTTCTAGGCGAATGTCGTTGCTGGATCTTAGTGTTCTTGTTGGTTTGTAGATGGTGATTTTCTTTTGTATGAATTCTGCTCCCTGGCTGTGGATTGCTCTGTGTGTTATGCACATTGTTTTGAAGGTGAGTGGGAGAAATCTATATACATGTACCCCACCTCTGAAGTTTTCATGGAGAATAATAGCTGTTTATTGGACCCTCGTATTCAGGGGCTGGCTCCCTGAGTCAGGCTGGTGGGTGTGTGACTGTACTGGGGCGTGGTATGTACTGATAACCCAGTGCCATGGCGATGGGCAGAAAGACCAGTATTGAGAATGACAGAAACTGTTGTATCTATTTGGATGCCTCAAGTACACTTTGATGTTTACTTTGATGTCTTCTATTGTCTAGTGGTTTGGTTAGCAGTGTTGTCTAATCATTAAGCTTACTTATTTTCTTCAACATATTTTAAAATGTGATTAACCTGCACAGCACCACTCCAGAGGTCCAAGGGTGTCTGTCTTGGTAGGCTGGCATATGAAAGTCACCCTCCCTATTGGTCATGCTCAGTTTCCCCAGAGAAGTTAAATGGACCAAATTGTGATTTATGTGCGTGCTATATTTAAATGGGTCTCGTCTATGATGGACAATCAGGTGTTATGAACCGCTTTAACTCATCAATGGCCATAAGTGGATCATTATGTTCGGAATAAGGCCTTGTTATATATACCAGTTTATAAAACACATTGCTTGTTCTATTCTCTTACTCATTCTATGTCTCTTTCTCCTTCTGGGTTTCAGCCTCTGGTGTCCCAAGGTGATCAGCTCCTACACAGCCCTGTCTTGCAGAGCCTGGTTTCGTTAGCTGTGGGGCTTGGCCTGGATCAGCTGCTCTGTAGAGCCCCGGTGCCTCCCCATCACAAAGGCCCCGGACCACAACAAGTCTCCTCTGAATGGGCCTGGCTAGACAACTTCGCCACCACTGTCAAGTGTGCCGAAGCCTTAGCTAAAAGAAGTTCATTCCCAGAATGCTTTGCTACAGCTTACCTCGAGGAGGTGCCTGAGGCTGCCTCCGTGGCATCACTGGTAGGTCCTCACTTTCTTTTGTACTCCGCTATCTATTGGCGATAGAATTTGAAACAAGAATACGCTAAGTGCCATTAACAATGGTGTTGGTTTACATGTTGCCAATGGTGCGTTCACACTCAACCCTTCCAATGTCCACTCTCATCATGGTGTTATTGGCCAGAGATTGGTGGCCAGGGTACTGGAAAAGCTTCTCCAAAATGTTTCTGCATCAATTGATAGGCCTTATGACATCATTACACATACATGACATCATGCTATTCTGTAAGTCTATGGACTTTCCAAAATTCTGGATTTACTTTTGTTGTTGTATTGTATTTATTGAAGTTCTGTATATCATTCCATACAGAAAGGACTTATAAAGTCAGCAATGGCAGAGAGTGAGAGAGTTCTAGGGCAAGGTGCCTTTACTTAAGTCTGTAATAGTTTTATTTAATCAAGTATATGATAGTTTATGATAGTTTATACATATAGCGCCTATACACAATGTGTTTCAAAGCGCTTCAAGGCAAGGGAGGGAACAAGGGAAAATAGAATGAAATTCTTACAGGCCATGAATAGCAAGGATGTGAAATTTACTATCGTACTCTGCCTGACGACATTTCAGATAGTGCAAGAGTTAAGACATAGCTAAGGAAGGGAGGGGGAGAGTTGGAAGGAAATGGAAACAGACAGGCGACTACTGTACTAGGCCTGACGACATTTCTGGTAGTGCTGGCGAAAAACAAAAGGTGAGGGAGAGGGGTGCAGAAAGGGAGGGGAGCAACAAAACAAGGGACTATTGTACTAGTCCTGACGACATTTCAGATAGTGCCGGAGGGGGACAGGGCTAAGTAAGGGAGGGGTAGGAGACAGATGAGGTTGCTATCATACTAGGTCCAGGGATGATTCTGATAGAGTAAGTGCATAGAAGAAAGTAAGGGGAGGAGGAGAGGGGCTAGGAAAAGGGAGAAAGGGAGAGGAGGAGAGCACAGAGAGTAAACAGTCAAAAAGAGTGGAGAAACAAGAGGGGAGAGTGAATACAATTGCAGAAGTCAGTAGTAACACGTAACGTTGCAAGTCAGGATACAAGATGAAGATGGGAACAGCAGGACTCAGGGCCCCATGAGTACTGGATGCAAAGGAAGTCCAGCATAAGAGTTGAGAAAGGGTGACGCACCGTGAATCAATGAAGTCCATAAAAGTCAAATACAGCATTGGCCACAAGGCAGTGATGGTGAAACTATAATGTATCAGGACAGACTCCAGCAGAAGTAGGGAGGAGGGGGGGCAGGGTAGAAGAATCAAGAAAAACAGTTAACACATATGTGTGAAAAGGGAGGGGAGCACAAGGGAACATCACAGGGGGAACAGAGGGGATGGGTATGGCCTGTGGGGACAGTGGGAGTAAACACTTGTTGGTGCATGCTTACCTGAGCAGGGGGTCAGGCCCTGGGTCCTCCTGGTCCGAACAGGAATTGCCATTTTCTACGCAGTCCTTCGCTTCGGACACCCGGGCGAGCAACGCCCTTGATCTTAGAGTTAAGAGCAGGAAGGAAGAGGCAGGGCTAAGAAGGTGGGTGGTGCTTAGGACAGGTGACCTAGATCCACATGCACCTGCTCTGCATCTGCAAAGGAAAAGAGTCTGGAGGGCTCCTTAAGTAGGGAAAAAGAGCGGCAACCAGGAAGGCACCAGGTGGGCGGGGCTTGCTAATTGGGGAAAAGGAGCGGCAACCTGAAATGCACCACGTGGGTGGGGCTTAGGCCAGGTGACGTAGATCCACTTACACCTGCTCCCAGTATACTGCATAGTGAATGGGTAATAGTGAGAGCATATACCAGGGATAGGAACTGGAGGATCTAACCATATTTCTTTTAAATTGAACGCATTGACATTTACACATTTACATATTACATATATTGGTCCTGCGGGAAGAAGGCAGAAGACGTTGGTCGGGTGGCTAATTAGCATAAGGGGGTGGAAGGGTTTGGGGCACCTTCCATTGTTAGAAGGTAGAGTTTGACCCACATTTTGAAGAGTTCCATTGAAGACATGGCTTCTGTTCCTGTGGGGATAGCATTCTAGTCAAGTGGATCAAGCAGGGAAAAGAAGCGAAAGCGGGAGGAGGAACTGGTCATGTGTGGTCTGGCAAGTAATGGAGACCTAGAGAGGGCGAGTAATTGCATTCCACAATGCACTTGGGGGGCTGGGGCGGAAGGAAGGCAAGACCATGGATGGATTTATTGACAAATAGCAGGAAATTAAAGAGAGGCAGTTTTGCACCCAGAAAGTCGACGACACCAAGATGTTGGAGGCGGCGTCTGTGAGGAATGAAAGTGATGTGTGTCACAAATGTGAGGACTTTGTTGAGGAGAACAAAAGAGTAGCGGAGTAAACCAAGAAGAGGGGTTCGACCGTAGTCCAGTTTGCTGAGCACAAGACTAGGGGTAAGGATTTGAGTTGAGTGGTGCATGGGGTGTTGGCAGATGGTTCTAATGTGTAGGATGTTGAGACAGTGGCCACAATATACTGGAAGAGTTTAAGACTGCTTTCACAGAGAACCCCAATATTCTGGTCAACATGTGAGGAGGTGATCCCCATTGACACAAGAGGATATTAAAAGCTCTGCAGACACCAGCATCTATATTTTCCTGTGTTTAAAAAACCCACTCAAATATCCAAACTACGCTGTTTAGTTGGTATCTGTTGGCTATTACATTTTGGAATCCTTTCTTTGTGACAATTTTTAAGTTTATCACATTATTAATGTTTTAAGTAAAAAATAAAAAAAAATAATAATAAATCGAAAACCGAAGTTGAAGCCGCGCAAATAACCTAAATCGTCAATTTTGTAAAATCATTAAATTTGATAAAATTCACTTTTTCACTATCTCTAGCGTGTTATTTAGAATCAACTTTTGAAGTAGTACATTCACCACTTTTTAGATTGTGCTCACGCAATAAATCCTTCCACTTGTTGAGAGCCATTCAGTCACTAACAGATCTGTCTTCCAAGAAACAAAGAGGCTGCACAGTTGAATTGCTGTGGTATAATCTCCTAGCAGTCTGCCCAACTCAATGGCTCTCACTTGTTCACCTGAGAGGGGTCAAATGCTGAGTCAGGCCCTCAGAGTTTGTAGATTTCACTAGCTGAATATACATCTCAGTGATGGGTACTTAACCCACTGACCTACCTTAGGGTCCATATTTTTAGACATGTGTTAGTGAGACCCAGCACTGACATGGGACCCTGACATGCTGGCATGTCAGCCTATTTGATTGCGTCTGCACGGTCATTAGCTAGTTGTTCAATAATAATATGTTGGTTCTTTTGCAGGAAAACCGTAGCTGGACCGCCATGATGGATGAACAGTTAGTGTCATGGGCATCCACCAGGCCAGAGGTACAGTAAACCCATCATAACATCTTCTCCTGTTGTCTTAAAGTCTCACAACCACAATTCTGTTACAATAACAATATGTCAAATTGAATCCAAGAACCTGTTGTTTCCATGCTTTTGGTTGAACTAGTGAGACCATGCCTTGTCAAAACAAACACTTGCCCCAGAGATAGTGTTGTGTATAAAATATTGCTACTTGAAACTCAATAAAATACTCATAGGTAGGGGGTGATGGGCAAATCAACCGCAGGTGGGGCGAATACATCAACTTTACATGCATTAGTTCCTCTTCTCTAGCTATGTTGGCCCAGACCTCGGGCAATGGCTCATTCTTTTGCCAAGTGTTACAGTACTCTTTATGATTTTGTTTTGAGTGACTGTGGCTGCAGAAACCTGAGTAAGTCCTCCAACTACCTTCCCTGGTGAAACCTTCTTTTGTGGTATTTTGAAGTGGGCAGTCTTTGAAAGCTTAATCTGCTGTTCACTATCCACCGGAACAGGATGTCCCAAATAATGCTCTACACAAGAACATTTAGTTGAAGGGTTTGTTAAGAAAAAATACATTTGTCAGGATCGTGGTATCCTTCGTAATTGTTGTTTTCTGCTTTAGGACACCTTCCTATCGCTGTTCTGGGCCTCTTTCTCTCTGTATGGACTCTTTCACTACATGAAAGTGCAGGGTCTCAAGTTTCTATTTCTACTTGCTTGACATTTAGGAATTTGCCTTTGTCTGCCAGAATGTAGCATCCGTCTCTTTCTTTTTTTACCACTCTAGAAGATATAGGGCTGATCTATGCCTGTAGACATCCTAGTGTTAAAGATGTTCTTCTGCTTGAACTCTGTCTGTGGGTTGGTGTGGTGTCAGACATAGGTGTGTGACGTCAGCACTCTCAATGACTTCGTCAACTCTCTCAGGATGTCAGGATGGGCTTAAGACTGCAGTAGCCTCAATGGCTTCTTCTGCTATGTTGCAGGGTTGAATCCTAGTCCTCTCCAAGGGTCATTCCAGTTCTCCTCACAGGTGTATGCAGTTGTGAGAATCTGCGGTCCTTTTAGCACTCTGCACCTTCTCTCCAGGCACCCAGGAAGGTACAGCAGCCCTAGTGCCCAGTCCAGTCCACTCAGGAGTCCTCTGCTGCATCACTCTGTGGCGGTTTATAGTCTGTGTTTTCATCCTAGGAGTGTTGGGTATAATGTCACAAAGAGAGGCAGTTACAGGAGGGATAAAACCCCAAACCACCATTTTGGATTTTACTTTCCCCTTCAGCAACAGCAGGCAAGATCCTGTTTCCTCTCTTGCCATGTGGCATGTGGTGGTTATGTGCTTCGGGTGTGGCAGCCTCCTTCATAATATTGGTGACTTCTTGGAGTGAGTACTTTGTACTTGTCACTGCAGCCCGGCATTTTAAAAGGTGTTTCACTGTTTGCAGCGGACAGGGAAATCACCACCAGACTAATCTTCAGAGAGATGAACAAGCAAAATTGTATTCCAAAACGAGCAAGTATTGGACAGCATAATGTCCCATCCCGCTACCCATTTCTCACATACTGTTTCTGAGTACGATTCAAAGCATGACCTCCGGTTGGGCTTCAGAGAGGGAGTGAGGTGTGTTAGGGAGAATTCTCAAGAATGGCTAATTTCCCTTACCTACTGAGTCCCTCAGCAGCTTTGCTGGATTTCTAGGATTTATTTTTTCACCTAGTAAGAGTGTGAGCCTTTTTTTCCCACTCTTACATGTGTTTTGCTGTGTGTGTTGTACATCTGTATGTGTTCGTCGACTTTGGAGCCTCACCTACTCCATAGGCATCATCTTTTTATTGTGTGTCACACAGCACCTTTAGTGCAGTGACACAGGGTTGTCTTTTTCAGACTTCCCACTGTAAACTCCATTTTCTGCCACAGGCTAGTGTCTCCCAGAACATGTAAAGTTACCATTGACTTTATTAGTCTTTTTAAATTCACAGACCCAGTACAAACTATCTTCCATAGAGTACTGGAAAGGGTTAATAGTTATCCCTTTTTGTCTGTTTCTCATGGAACATTATTGTGTTCCCCTTTCTTTAAGATTTGGCTGGTGGCAGTGGTATCTACCATTTTTTTCCCTACCGCGGTCTATGAAAATAGCCTTGGTGTTGTTTAGGCTGGATTAGTAGCCTCAAACTTAGACCCTTTGCTCTTGAGATAAGACTGGCTGCTCAGCCATCGCTACCACTTTTTCTGTGTAGTACGGGCGTGTACCAAAGGTGAATTTCTACTGTCATTTGTAGTCTTAATTGTGTGTGGCTTCCCAAAGGGTACTGCATATTATTCTGCCTAACACTGGTGCACCAGAACGTCCTTCCAGGACATCTAACAAAATGTGCTGAAAGATCAGGATGCTGACACTATGCAGTCCTTATGTGTCCCAATCTCTCATCAGCCTATCATATGATAGATCACCAAGTCCTAATGGAGCACCAATAACAACACTATACGATTGAATGGATCAGTCCCTAGTTGTTGTGAATCTTTCCCCCAGGAGAGAACAGTTCAGGTAAGACTGGGTAACTTCCTGTTGATGTCCCATACTTTCAAATCTGGGTAACTCCCTGAGCTACGCTGGCACCCTGGCTGTTTAATGTCTAACCTTGGGCTGGCATTTTGAAACCCAGAGCTGCTGATCTCTAATTATAGGCCAGAAGGATGCAACTGTCCTACCTGGCTATAAACCAGAGACAATTCTCATATCCCAGTGTGTCACTAAACATAAATAAATCAGAAATCACTTTCTTTGGAATTAAATGTCTGTCATATCTTCATTTCTGATGGCCTGTCACCATGGAGCATCTCCTGTGTATAATGTGGGAGTGATGTTTGACTCCAAGCCTACCTTCGTTCTTAAAGTGAATGCAGCCACCGAAAAGCCACATTTTCAACTGCACATACTGCTAAGAATCCCCCCTGTACAGTTTATGACACACAAAGTTAAATTGGTTTGCCGAATCAGAATGTTATGTTATGTTATATTTATTTTTACCGCGCACCCATACCCCCCAGAGGCAGTCTCCAGGCACTCGCGTGGCTCTGCAAGAAAGAGGATAGGGTTGGTTAGTGAGGTTACAATGATCGGATAGGTGCAGAACCAGGGGAAACTTGCATTTGTGTATGTTGGCTTGCAGATGGTTGATTGCGTGCACAGGCCTGTTGCATCCGTACAGGTAGGTCAAACTCCTGGGTTGTTTTATTTAATGTTGTGTTTGTGCGCACTGACTTATTGTATCTGTAAGGGTAGGTCCAACGCCTGGGTTGTTTTATTTAATGTTGTGGTTGTGCGCACTGGCTTGTTGTATCTGTAAGGGTGGGTCCAACGCCTGGGTTGTTTTATTTAATGTTGTGGTTGTGCGCACTGGCTTATTGTATCTGTAAGGGTGGGTCCAACGCCTGGGTTGTTTTATTTAATGCTGCGGTTGTGCGCACTGGCTTGTTGTATCTGAAAGGGTAGGTCCAATACCTGGGTTGTTCCTATGTGAATGCTTGTTATGTTGGAGTGTGTCTGTGTGTTTTATGTGTAGATTGGCTGGTATTCAAAGTTGTGGTTGTGCGCACTGAATAGTTGTATCCCTATGGGTATGGTCCAGTGTCAGGGATTGTTTGTTGTATGCAAGTCTTACTTATGTTGGGTGTTTGATTGTGTACAATGTGGCTAGCCCAGAGGGCGTGTATAGTACTTGGGAGGGCCTAGCTATGTCGAGGTTTAACGACTGCAAAAATGTCTTCTTGGGTTTTTCCAGCAAGGTTATAAACGAACTGCAACTTCTCATGAATAAAGCAGCCACACTGACTCTGGGGCTCAAACTGTGTGACCACATTTCACTGGCTCTGAAGCCACTGAATTAGTTAATGGGGAAACAGTTGAACCTAAGATGGCCAACTTGCTTTACAAAGTGGTGTGGGGGAAAAGCCATTAATACTTCTCCTGGGTCTTTCAGATACTCAAATGAACTTTAGAATTAGTGTCACATGGAAGTCTGCCTATCCCAGCGTGCAAGAGATTTTGCGGAAAGTCCACACCACTAGCAAGACCTGAACTATGGAACAAATCATCTAGTTTTTAAAAATGAAAGGAATAACAAAAGCTTCAGGAAACAGCTCAAAGCTGAACTCCACATACTGTCCTTCACCTCTGAACCCTCAGGGCAAGGCTGATTGCTGGGAGTGTCAGCTACTTTCCTCTTCTAAGTTAGTGCAGTATCCCTCTGCTGTGCAGCTGTAACCTTTATATGTGGATATTTAAGAGATACCATTAGCCCTTATATATCCTGAGATGTTTTATGATCTATGCATTATGTATAGTCTTTCAAAAAATGCAATTAGATAACCTGGACACTTATTTTCCAAATTACTGTGTTTGATTATCTGTTTGCCTTTGACTCCTTCAACTGGAATGTTCCCTCTTTGCGACCTAGGCTCAGCCCGCACCTTCCCTCACAATTCCTACCCCCTGGCACCATGAAGGAGCTTTTGTCTCGCAAATGTGCTCATGTAGAAGTCACCAATAACATAAGAATGATTACAGGATGTAGAAATAGATATACAATATTCATACTTCTCAGCCCAAATTTAGGCTCAGCCTTTGTTTCCTGTAGGGTGATGTCTGTGCATTGTTCACTGGTTTCTCCTCTTCCTACAGGATTGGCTGCTTGGAGGGAAATCTCAGGTGTACCTGTGGGGAGCCGGGCAGCAGGGGCAGCTGGCAGACCTCGGAAGTGGCTCTTTGCATCCCATGTTAGTCCCTACTCTTGCGCAAGCCAATCAGGTCAGCCTGAAACTCACTGCTCTCCTTCTCTGGAGTTG
The DNA here is from genome assembly GCF_040938575.1 of Ambystoma mexicanum. Lineage (NCBI taxonomy): Eukaryota > Metazoa > Chordata > Amphibia > Caudata > Ambystomatidae > Ambystoma > Ambystoma mexicanum. Next base: position 91,584,330 of record NC_090935.1, on the reverse strand, counting down.
GTTGTTTTTTAGTTCACATTTTATATGTAGCTCTCTGGGTTGTGTGCTCCTCGCCTTAATGTCCATCTCCCTCCACCGAGGGTTACTTGTCTGCTCATCCCTACTCTCTTGTTTTCTCTCACCTCTATCTCACTTTCTCCCACTGTTTCTTTTCTTTCCCTCTCTCTTCTTTGCATCCCTATGTCTTGCCACTCTGTACAAATCATGGTTGTGTCCAGCTATTTGCCAAAATAACCACTAACATTCAGAGGCCTACGTGGAAGTGGATTCCCAGACTTCCCCCACGTTCCCAGACCCTTCAGTCATTTTTCTCATTTTTTTAACAGGTTTCTTTTAATCTACTATTGTTTTTCCAATTCCCCCATCATTTGAATCCCCTTCTGTTGCCTAAAAAAGTGTATAAAACATGAAAGATAACATAATTGTCTAATTATTGTTATTCTCCTGGTAGTGGTGCGCCTTGTGTTCACATCTCACATGTAGTAACACAAGGGTGAAAGCTACTTTTGTGCATCCTTAAGTAGAGGAAGTAATTTTTGTTAAATTTGGAGAAAAAGGAAAATGGGGTTTGGACAAAAGCGCTGTACATAGGATAACGAATCACTAAAGCAATCCTGTTACACTTGAGAAGCCTGTAGCCATATGTCCAACCATCTCTGCTCGCTCCCTCGTGGAGTCAGAGTTCAGCTGTAGAAGATCCCTGCATTCGAACCATCACTCTGCCTGGCATTTGCCCCTCTGAGCAGCCATTTTGGAATCAGGCAGCCCTTCCAGTCTATGTGCCATCCTGTAAACCCCTGCACAGACTGTCCCACCATCTAGAGTCCATAGTAAAGACCTGCACAGACCAGGGCAGGTTTTGTTTAGCACTATTAGTGTTTGCTAGGATCTAGGGCCACACATTCTTTCCTAGTGCACACACTATCCTTATCCCCATCATTGCAGAACTACCACCAAGTTCCGTTCCTTAATCCTGCGCAATAATAGTTACAAACATCTGTCCATGCATTTACCGACTGCACCATGTCAATCGCACTGTTTTGTCAACTCAGACACTGAGATGTTTTCAGTTGCACAGGATGGTAGCCCAAGAACATGTGATTATTTTAGAAAATTGCACTGCTTGGTCTCCTAAGACTATCATCTTTTAATTGTTTTAATTTGATTTATTTTTATTGTTTAAAGCGCAGACCTTGTTCGAGAGCAGCGGAGCACTGTACAGAGTATTTATTTATTTATTTTTTTAAAAATTGTTTTTAGTTGAAATTAATCAACCTTACAATTTATTTATCAATACAAAAGCGAAAAATATGATTATAACAATAAAAGTTAATTTAAAATGAATTTAGGAGTCAAATGGGAGCCAGTTCACGACAACAAGGTCAAGTGTGCTCAAATTGGTCACATTAGCGTAACATTTACTTTACATAAAAACATTTGCATAAAAGTTCACTTCATTTTAATTTTCTTTTTCAGCATCAGGAGATGTTTGATTTTTGTCTGGATTCGTTGTTTTATTCCTTATTTTTATCTTGTGTTCTCAGCTCTTCTAAACTATTTAAAAAATTTAAGGCTCCCATTCTTAGCCGAATAGAAAGTCCACCAACTATCATTTTCCATAGGGTGTTATGTGACAGGTTTGTGTGATCTTTTACCGCTGGTTTTAAGAATTTCACCCTTTGGTTACAAAGTTCACTGCAATCAACCAATAGGTGGCGTAAGGTTTCTGTTTGTGATGTGATTTTACAGAACCTGCAACCTTTTTCTGTTGTTAAGATTTTTTTCCTTTTTGCTAGAACCTCTTGTGTTGACCACAGATTGAATCTTAATCTCATCAACTCTTTTCTATGTTGCACAGATGGGCTTTTTAGTAAATATGGTTCAGCCAGTGTGTATTTCTTGTTTATGAACACCGTTCCATCGAAATCATTATATCTTAAGCACGTGTTTCTATTTCTACCCCAGTCCCACTGGAATAGTTTGGTTTTGACTGCATTTGGGTTTTCAATTAATAGCTTCAGTGTAACATCGGCATAAGCATTTATGACCTCCTTGCGCCAACCTTGCGCAAAGGTGTCATCTGAGCAGAGTATGTGCTGTGCCAAAACTCCTATGAGCATGTTTGAGTTGATTGCTAAAATGCACTTCCTGCTTAAAGATATTAAGTACCACAAATAGCAAGCGTAAATAGGAATCAGTCCCAATTCATTTCTGATTAATGCTATTGGAGTGCAGTTTGGTAAATTTAAAACACTCTTCCAAAATTTTGATTCGAATTTAGCCCATAACATTTCATGTAGGGTTGGTAGAGTTTCAGCTCCATACAATAGTATCGGTGTTACCTTTTGTTTGAAATATGTCAGGATTGGTGAGATGGAAAACTTCCCATATTTTGCTTGAATTATTTTGGCCTGCGAGATCAGCATATCAAGTTTATTGGACCATTTTGATATTTGTGCTTCATGGGTAGCTCCTGTGATTATCATCCCCAGGTATGTATATTGTTGAACTTTTTCCAGTTTTTGTTTCTGTATTGTCCATATGTAATTCCTGTTTTTTTGCAGTGATGGTTTATATACCATAACCTTGTTTTTTTCCAGATTAACCACTAATAAGTTTTCTGTTACATATGTAGATAATACGTCCAGCAGTTTCTGTAGTCCAACAGGTGTTTTTGACAAAAGTATCAAATCATCGGCGTATAACAAGGCCGGAATGCTTTTGTTGGCTATTTTAGGTGCGTCTGCAAATATAGCAGTAAATATCCTACGTAAATCTGATATAAAAAAACTAAATAAAGCAGAAGCAAGAATGCATCCCTGCCGAAGTCCTCTATGTGTTTGAATAGCAGGGGACAAGAGACACTCTTGGTTTATCCTTATTTGGATACTTGTGTCCGAGTATAGAGCTTTTATTAAAGTAATTATATACAACGGGCAATTTTCTTGAATTAGCTTTTGAAGCAGCATTTCTCGTGAGATTGAGTCATAAGCAGCGCGGAAATCTACAAATGTCATGTACAGTGGTTGTCTTGTTTGTTTATGATGTTGAATTATTTAGGTTAGGGTTAGTAGGTTAATTGAGGTGCCAAGGCCTGCTATAAAGCCTGTCTGGCATGGGTCTCTTTTGTCGTTGTTTATTGCCCATTTGTTGAAATCCCTCAGAATAAACCTAGTAAAGATTTTCCCTGGTACGTCTAAAAGGGCAATCGGTCTGTAGTTGGAAGGGCACGTCCGATTGCCCTTTTTGAAGATGGGTACTATTATTGACTTCCGCCATGATGCCGGGACTATATCTGTGGTTATAATCAAGGAAAAAATGTTGGAAAGAATTTTTGCCCACTGCTCAGGATGTTCTTTGAGCATATAATTACTCAACCCATCAGGGCCCGGTGCTCGTTATCTACTAGATTTCTTTATGAAGCTTAGAATGTCTTCTTCTGAGATAAGTAATTCTTGAAAGTTGTCTTGGTTTTTTAAACTTTCTGGGTTTGTTATCCCTGTGCCAGCATATAGGTCTTGATAGTGTCTAACCCAATCCGATTCTAATACACCATTTATTTGTACTGACAGTTGGGTAGATTGACTTGCGTTGTTTAACAATGTCCACATTTCTGAGATGTTTTTGGATTCCAATGCAGTTAACATTTCCTCTCCTTGGTTTTGGTAGAGCCATGCTTTGTGTGTTCTTAACCAGTTCTTGTATTTGTTTTTTAAGGTTTTAATGACTCCACCTCTCACTTCCATTGATAAGGTCTTTGCCAATTTTATTTCCTTTCTCAAATTGTTTTTACGCTGTTGGATTTTTTCATCAAACTTAAATTTGGAAGCATAAGAATTTTGAATACCCCTACTTGGGATTACTTTATATACTTGTAAACACGAGATATAAGAATCTTTTATAGCTTCATTTTTCTTAATTCCTAGTGCAATATCATAATTTAGTTTTTCTAAATTAAGTGGGTTCCACTTAAAACGAGTTCTTGAGTTGTTAATCATTAACACTGGAATATATCCTTTATTTTTAGCCATTTCATTCAGTTGTGTATTCTTCCAAGTAACAGAAAGCATTTCATGGTCACTGTGTTTTTGGTGCAACACTTCAAAATTAGTTATTTGACTGAAAGTTTTAGTGTCAACATACATATAGTCAATTATTGACTTACACGTGCCTCTTGCCCACGTGTTTTTGGGTGGTATATCATTTTTTTGAGACCCATTTAGCATGATAAAGTTGCGGGTTTTCATCAAGCTTTCCCATCTAAGACACACTGCATTTTTCTTATGAGCCACGGTGGATAGGCAATGAAGATTTAGATCACCCGCAATCAGAGTATTTGTTATTTCTTTCGTCATTAGAATAATGTTTAGTAAATCTTCTATGTCTTTAAAGAATTTTAAATCTGTGATTCCCACCGGATTTCTATATATGTTGAGTGCTGCAATTGTGCCATGTTTATAGATAATTTTAACCAATTGTAGATATGGGTTAGGCGTGCTCCAAGGTTCCAATGTGAAACCTCTTCCATTTTTTAGTGCCACTAACATACCCGAAGCTGGTCTACCATTTGTTTTGATTGCAGGAGATGAAATTATCTCATAGCCTTTCCATAGTGGTGTTGTGAGCAACCAAGTTTCCTGTAACATCACTATTGTATGTGGCAAAAGGCTTGAGCAGTCATTAAGTAAGTGTACGTAACCACATGTATTCCAACTAACTATGGAAAGGTGTCTTACATCGCCCTCCTCCGATAGTTATGATGAGTTTCTTTGTAATTGAGATACAGATCTAGATGTTTGATATATTTCATTCATTTGGCTTTGTGGTTGATGTCGCTTATCGAATTTGTACACGTTCAGCTCTTTAGTTGTGTTTTTAGTTGTATTTATATCCCACTCAATTTCATCATCATAATTAACCGGATCAATAGCAAGCAAGAATCCCAATGCAAACAGTTCAAGTCGAGATTGCCAGATCACATTTCGAACCACATTCGAGGTGATCCACAATCTGACCACCGCCAGGTTGTCATCGTTTAAGAATTCTACTTGTGCTATGTCACCGGACGTGATATCACTCAAACTCGGTAGGTCACTAAAAATGCCCATTATACTTGTTCGGCACATATCATATTGCGGAAATGGTTCTGCCCGGTATTTGAGGATAAATCTATGATGCATGTTTGGATTAAGCTTGTGTTTAGAATCTCTTAAAGATTTTGTTTTTGGTTCTGCAAGCCTTCCTTCGTTACTTGTTTTGGTCGAATCTATGACTGTTCCCACTTTTCCTCCTTGTGTTTCAATTTTATTTTTTTGATTATCTTTTGGTTCCACTTCCTTGTTCAATCTTCGATAGTTCAATTGAAAATACTCGTCCATTGCTTTGTGAATTATGGTGTGGAAGTTTTTTTCCATACTACTATCTGTTATGGTTTGAGCTTTACTATAGGGTATTGGCTCACTGAAGTTAGTTTCTGAGATCTTGACAGCAATTTTTTGTGCTTCATGAATTAGTGGTATTTTTGTACTACACTCCAGATGTTTCTCTACTGATATCAAGGTTTTTTCATGTCCAGAATTAGGGATTTCAATTTCTGTTGTCGTGGACTCTTTTGGATTAGAAAATCCCTCCTTAAATTTCATATAATCATCAAGAGATCTTTTTATCTCTGCTCTTATATCTTTTAAAATATCATCTGAGTAGAGAGTTTTGTTGTCTTTTTTTTTGGATTTTCTTTCAGGGATGGTTGTACAGGAAATAGACTTGTATCAGTTTTCAGTATTTCTTCTTGTGTTGTCTGTTCCATACTCACTAAAGATGTTTTCATTTTGTCTGGTTTCTCAAGCAAAGAAATTATGTCATTTAGAGGTGTATAGTCCTTGTTGCTGTCTGCTTTTTTTTTATAGAGGCTTCTTGTCTTAACTTTGTTAGATGATTATGCCGCAGTGAAGCCCGACTGTCCGTTCTGGTTGCAAGTTTAAAACTTTTCAGCCGTTGAATACAATTTTTAGTATTTGTTTTTTTTTCTGATTCTTGGTTCTGTTTTGTATCTTTATCTTGAAATTTGATTTTTCTGAATTTGGATTATTGTTGCCCAAGTTCTTGTTTGTTTGTCTTTCAAATATGTTATATATTAGTCCTGTTTTAGGTGTAACACTTACTTGAGCTGACGATTCATCACTTGGTCCATGTACATCTTCTTTTTGATCTTCTAATGTAACTGGACGAATGATATCTTTGAAGAAAGGGAGAGGCTTAGTGGCTAGAGTAGGGGTTAGATTTGTTGGCATGTCTACATCTTTTGGTATTTTGTCGATGGTTTGTATTTCAGTAGATGTATCCATATTCAAAAACATCTTTTCTGCCTTCTGTTTTGCCTCCCAATCTTTCATCCATCTTCTGATGGCATCAATCTTTTTTCCTGTTTCCCTATTTTTGCTTCTAGTGTATTAAATAGTTTAGACATAGTCATTATTGTTGTATTCATAGCCTGCAAAGTAATATCTAATAAGGCAACCCTTTTTTCAGCAACTTCTCGAGGTGTAGAAGTAGTGGAAGAGCTACAAGGAGCAACAGTCTTTCGCGGAGTTGGTCGTGCAAAAGATCTAGATTGTTGCATTGATTCACTACTTAAGTGGTCAAACAGGCTCGGTGACTGGTAAAGGCTGATTTCAGCTTCCGCCATAGTTATTTTATTTACCGGTGTAATTATTTTACTTTTATTTTGGGATTCTGACATGTTTATAGCAGAAATCTCATTACTTTGTAAGTCTGCCTCCACCTTGTCTAATTCCAATACTTCATTTTCCATATTTTCTGGGTCACTTATCTGTTTCTGCAGATCTATCACTTCTTTAACGATTTCAGGTAGTTTTGTCACATCATTTTGTTTAGCTGCATTCACCGTCATATCTGGAATTTCAGACATGATTTGTGTGTCAGATATTGTGATGTTCGCTACTGGAATTAAATTTGTATCATCACGCAGGTCAGGGAACATACCATTACTAAAATTAGGGCTTTTGGAAGTTAGGTCATATGTACGTAAGGTACAGAACTCACGGATGTCTCCTAGAGCCATACGTTTGTCTGGTATTACAATTGGGCATTCGCTAATTTTCCTCTTCATCGCAATTGTTGGAGAAGGTTTTGCTGGAGATGGTTGTAGCGTAACTGATGCTCCTGTTACCATGACATTAAGAGGCATTCCAGTTTTCAGTGTAAAAGGTTTACTTTTTCCCGTCATATTTTCACTTGTATCACTTAAACTTGTCATCCGGAAAATGTTTAGCCAGCACCCAGTCACCGGGTAAGGAACGCCCGACAGCTTAAGGAGCTGCCAGGGTCCGACTCTCCCCCCTTACACCAGTGACGTATGGAAATTCAGGGCCAGCGTTAATACAAGGGAACTTCAAACCTGTAATACTCACAGAACATGCACAGGTCACAGCCAAACAGCTCAACAGCGTTTCTCTCCAGCCCTTACTGCCTCCAGGTCTTAACGCCGCAAGGGTGGCTGGGGCGGACTCAGTCCAGGTGATGTCACCTGACAGATCACGTGGTCGACGCTGGGCTCCACCTCCTCCAGGAAGTGGGAAGGGACTGGCAAGAGTTGCAGGATACTCGCAGTGCCAGGTAGTAGTAAATTCCAAAAAGAAAAAAAAAACACGTTTCCAAAGCAAAGTCCGTTTTAGCACACACGCCGCTCGGGCGGCTGGGGCGGACTTTTCAGTCCAGGTGATGTCACCTGACAGATCACGTGGTCGACGCTGGGCTCCACCTCCTCCAGGAATTGGGAAGGGACTGGCAAGAGTTGCAGGATACTCGCAGTGCCAGGTAGGAGTAAATTCCAAAAAGAAAAAAAAAAAAACGTTTCCAAAGCAAAGTCCGTTTTAGCACACACGCCGCTCGGGCGGCTGGGGCGGACTTTTCAATCCAGGTGATGTCACCTGACAGATCACGTGGTCGACGCTGGGCTCCACCTCCTCCAGGAAGTGGGAAGGGACTGGAAAGAGTTGCAGGATACTTGCAGTGCCAGGTAGGAGTAAATTCCAAAAAAAAAAAATGTTTCCAAAGCAAAGCAAAGTCCGTTTTAGCACACACCATAAAGAGTATGGGAGCCAGTATTTGGGCTGCCATTTCTTAACAGTAGAATAGCACTGTGAGTCGGTATGTGTGTCTATTGGAATTAGTCCTTGGTCGGGTGTTGTTGAAAGAGGCGTAAATAGCACGGTTTGGTCACCCAGGGCACTGTAATTCTTTTAATCGTACTGTTTGGTTGCCTAGGACAGTGTGATTTCTTTTAATTGCACTGTTTGGTTGGCTGGGACCCTGTGATTTTTGGTGTTGGCGCTTTAGGTGGCTCTAGAACCACCCATCTGCCAAATTATTACTACAGTTTACATATATAGAGAAAGGGGTGTTATGATGCAGGGTGTCTGGTTGGCATGGCAGCAATCAATGCTTGTGTCATGGTGTGACCTAATTAGCAGCCACCCCTTCATTTGCTTTTTGTAGCTGGCGTCCCTGCCAAAGAGCTCTCTCTTCCTCTTCCTCTTATGATGACCTGTGAGCAAGAGCAGGTTACCGACTGGTGTGATTGGGGGCTTGGCTGCTACTCCACATTGTTCAATCCACCCACTTGATGGCGCTGCAAAGAACGTGAATTTCCCCCTATAAACCACGCACTGTGCTAAGCTTGGGGTTAACACCTCTGTACATGAAGCACACTTCAGGAGGCTGTGGAAGACAAGGACGATGAGTGGTTGAGTTGCAAGCTCCTGCTCAAGCAGAATCGCACAAGCCAACAGCTTACACTGTCATGAGAACTATATATAGCAACTGGTTTGCAGGTTTGCAGAAATGTTATTGTTAGAGAGAGTGTTGTGACAAATTAAATGAGAAGGGTTATATTCTTGAGTCAGTGTGGCAGACATATTTACAATATATAATTCGGTAGTCCTTCTTTTGTTCCCAAAATGCAGTTGAATTGTATGCAAGTCACCACTAAGCCCCATTTGTGCTATTTGTCCCAGCTCCTTTTTCATAGGTGATTTACTGAATTATTCATAGAATGAGGTTGATTTACTTACTTACTGGTGTCGGTTCTGCCCTAATATGGCTGAAACTGTACATCATTTTATGTTTACGTGTTGTAAGGGAGGCATGGGATCTGACGTAAGAGATACAATTTCAAAACCTTTTTTCAATTTTCGGGGTTTGGAAAAACTCCTGCTTTGCCCTATAGCTATGATGTGGAGTATCACTACATATCATATTATCCCCACCAAAAATCTTGCCGTATATATGGTCCCTGGAATGCTCATAGGCAATATTTTTGGGGGGATAATTTTGGGGGGTTTTGGGAGCAGGGTTTGCGGGGGTGTCCCCCGCTCCTTTAAAAATAATGCAGGGGTTGCGGGGGTGTCCCCCGCAGGTTCCATGTCTTAATATCGCTGCAAAAATATGGCAATGGTTTTGTGTGACAATATTTTTGCAGGGATATTAACACATGGAACCTGATGCACCGTCTCTATCATCAAACAATCAAGAACGAACCGTCCTAGTCAGTTTTTGTCAAATCACAATGGCCTATTCTGACAAAACCTTCCCCAAGCTCTATTCACATTCGTTAGGGGTTCCCTTCCCCTAACTGATCACACTTCGTCTCCCTCAGTCGGGCTCAAAAATTTTACTGATGTTGAAAACTTTCAAATGTGGAAGGCTTTTACTATAGACCTCCGCAGGACCACTTCAGTTTTCTCTTCAGCTCACACCAGTGTGTCTTGGTCTTGGTCGTTCAGCACCATAAGCACAAACGTTCAAAGAAATCATTCTCTTCAAGCATTAAGCTTTTTGCTTGCCCTTTTGCCAGGGTTAATCTTGACCATTATGCATTTCAAAGTTTGTTCACTTCTGCCGCTTTATAACAAAACATTTCAGATTTCGCAGAGACCTTCGAGAGAGCTACTTCCTGTCGCCGGACTACTCCACTACTCTGTTTCACTGTCTTCACAGTTATCAGCCACTTAAAAGTTCATCACTGGTTAGCTTTCCTTCGTGTCTCAGCAGCATGTGCTCAACCTTCAATTGTGAGATATACTGTTGCACTTCAATCTTTCCTTAACACAAACCGGGTTTTCATGTCGTTCACTAACTCACCGGATGTGTGCATTCCATTCTTGTCTTTTCGGCTTTGATACACAAGTCAAGGTTAATACCACAGGCTTGGCCTCACCTCACTCTGTCGTTCACCCGGGATGGTCGCTGGCATCCTTGAAATGAATGCAGTCTTCTTTTCTGGGATTTGGCCTTCTCTGCATATCTTTCACGGCTCTTCGGGGGCAACAACTTCCTGCAGGGATCTCCTGGTTATCTCTACCCTTTGCTCTCGTCCCTCTGTCTGTCATCCTGCTCCAGTAGGTCCGCCTGCTCCCCAGAAGTTCTGCTACTTCTCGTGTTCCATCTTGCTCAGAGTGTGTCTCTATGTTCCGTCTTTTATCTGAGAGCTAATGGGAATCAGATGTATGTGATTAAAGTCAAGTGCCTCACTTTGCCTGACCCGATTAGAGGGTCATGTCCAATGAGATTTGTAAGGGTTAGCCTCTTTACTCTCAGTCACCCTCTTCCTCGGCCCAGTGTTTGTTTAGAAAGAGGGGGGCAGTTGGGATGTCGGAGAATCCTATAAGATAGTATGAGATATGGGAAAGGGGTGAATCCACATCACACCATCGGCTGTCTCACCCCCACTCCCTGAAGGTACCCTTACCCAGGTAATCCTAACGCACTGGTCCACCCCCAGGGTCTGGATCTAAAGTTGATGGCTCTGCTCTTCTCACCTGAGAGAGAGATCCCTGGGAACTAGTAGGTGAGACACAGTGCCCAAGATACTCTTATGTACGAGTAAGCTTGATGTTCTTATTTTGGCTGTTGCTGAAAAGATATGGAAAAACTCATCCCTCCTTGAGGTTGTATAGGAGGCGCTGAAAGCTGGTGATCCCAGGCTAATAATGCTTTTATGGAATGTCAATCTGAGCTACTAATTTTATATGTGGATGCATTGCCCTGAGATGTCCGTTTATATGGATGAATTGTATCTAAGGTCCAAATAATGTATTGAATTTTTATCTGAATTCACTATATGATCTGTTGTGCATGGAATGTGTATCTGAATTTTATATATGTCTGTTTTGAATGTTTTATTACATATTTTATTTTTCTAGTATTCCTTTTATGGTGGGAAGCCGAAATAAAGCATTGATTGATTGATTGATTGATTTGAATGCCTCCTCTGCAGGCTCTCTCCCTCTCCCTCTCTCTCTCTCTCTCTCTCTCTCTCTCTCCTAGCCATTGCCTTACTGTGGCTACCATCTATCGGCCACCTCCCCTCTGGCCCGACTCGCTCTACAGGGCACACTCTGGATGTCTGATCCCTACAGACCTTCCCCTTTCTATCCCTCTCACCACTCCTCTCTCCTGGAGTGATCACGTTCTCCTTTCCTCCCAGCTCACTCTCTCCACCCCTCAGGCCAAGCCAACTACAGCACTGCCACCTACATTCTTGGTTATCCGACCCATGAAGCATGTGTCAGTTGAGGCTTTCGCTGCCACTTTCTCACCCCCACCCCTTCTTCGGCGGACACTGATACAGCCCTTTCTTTGCTCCACTTTGCTATATCTGATACTCTTGATGTTCTTGCCCCTGTCATCAGGATCAGCTTGAGCCCAAAGCCAATTGCAACTTCTGGTATGACTCAGACCTTGTCACCCTTAAACGCAAGTGCAGGGTGGCTGAGAGGAAATGGCGTGCTTCCTGTACATCCTGTACATCCTGTACATCCTCTGACAACTGGCCTGCCGCCTGCTCCAAAGGCAATATCGGCTCTCTGTCTGCACCAAGAAGAGAGCCCTCATTCAATCCTGTGTCTCTGCGGCATCCAACAACTCGGCTCTAAAACTCAGGACATCTTGTCCTCTCTATCTTCCTCTCCTCCTCCACCCTCTACTCCCTGCTCTTCCTCTGGCCCATCTGTGGCCACCTCTCCTCCCTCCTTCTCTGCCGTTCCCCTGTTCTCCCCTGACAAGGTTTCTCGACAAGTTGATTTATGAAAGTCTTGTACAAAACAGGTTATCGCCTGTTCCTCTAAAACCATCAAGGACAACATTGACACCCTGCTTCTGCTTTGGCTGACTTCTTCAACCACTCCTTCGCCACTGGAGTCTTCCCTTCCCCCCTGAGGCACTCCCTTGTATACCCTCTTCTTAAGAAACCCTCAGCCGACCCCTCCTGCATGGCTAACTACTGCCCAATCTACATCACTCCTTTCCTGGGAAAACTCCTGGAAAAGCTGGCCATGTCCCATATCTCGGTTGGCTGTCTCCATGACCATCAGTCTGGCTTCAGAGCTGCCAGAAGCACAGCAACTGCTCTCCGGAACATCCCTGAAGACCTGCTCTCCAACCTTTATTCCAATACCCCCTGTGTCCTCATCTTACTTGATCTCTCTTCTGCCTTTGACACGATCAACCATGCCATCTGCTCAATCGTCTCAGTGATAAGCTGGGTATCACCGATCAGGCCCTGGCTTGGCTGACCTATTTCCTCTCTGATCGACCCTCCAAGGACCAACTTGGGTCCTTCCTCTCCTCTCTATCTCTACCTGCGGTGTTCCCCAGGGGCCTAACCTCTCTCCCTGGCTGTTCAACCAATACCTGGCACTTCTTGCCCACCGCATTGCCGTTCTCTGCCCCAACTTTCAGTGCTAACCTCTTCTCCTTCTCTCATCTCTGACTGTTTGTCCGCTATCCAGGCGTGGTGTGCCGCCAACCATCTATGCCCTAATGCCAGTAAGATGGAGATTCTCCTCATCAGCACACCTGCTCCCTCCTTTCCTGTCGCTCTTTGGCTGGCCTCTCTTGGCCCTCTTCCTGCACCCACCTATGAGGCTAAAAACCTTGGGGACATCTTTGACTCCAAACTCTCCTTCTCTCCTCACATCTCTGACGTCTCTACGAAGTGACACCACCAGCTGCACCTCCTCAGAGGTATTCTTCCTTTCCTCTCCTTCCCCCAGAAGCTCATTGTCTCCAGAACTCTGGTTCTCTCAAGGCTGCACTACTGCATCAGCCTCTTTCTAAATCTTCCTGCTTCTACTCTCTGCCCTCTGCAAATCATTCCGAACAGGACTGTAAGATTTGTCCTTGGCCTCAAGCCTGTATCTCTCCAGGACTAAAATCTCTGCACTGACTCCCAGTGGTTGCGAGGATTAAGTTAAAAATCCTGGGGGGCATGGCCAGCAGCCATCCAATGAGGACGTGAGCCCATGCTGCTCCCGCGCCACTGGCCTTATCCTGCCGAAATCCTGCACAAAATTATTTCCGTGCTGAACCTTGAAATACTCCACCGGTGTGTGAGACTTTCCTGCACCGAATCGCGGTGCTCCGATGCAAATCCGCAAGGGGAATCGCCGTCCCGATCGAGTGGAAGTTACAGGAACCGTAACAAGTATGGAGCCCAAGATGGCCACCATGATTGCGATCGCGCACTAGCCGACGGTCCGAGAGGGAAACAACGATCTCCTGCGGCGTGGGCGCGCACCAGGAACAGCTCTGGCGGGCTCTGCAGCCAATATCCTGATCACGGCGTTGAGGCGGTGCGACGATCGCAGGTGCAGCTCGCCCGCCTGCCGCGAGATCGTGCCGTGCTGACAGCTGCGAGGTGAGCGCCTCTGCCTGCGTGGACACCCTTTCGGTCCGGGGACCCGTAGCAGGCCCGAAGTGGGACGCTTGGCGTGGCAGTGTTGGAGCCGCCGGGTGGCGTCCGGCTCCTGCGGCCGCTCCCCACCATGCTGGGGGGGAGGGGGAGTGCGAGCGAGCCCCGCGGCTGGGCGCGCTGCGGACCGGCGGCAGAGGAGGACACGCGGCGCACCGGCGGGTGCTCCAACTAGCGTAGAGCGCCCGCACCGTGCCCCTTGCACCCGGAGACGCGGACCCGCTACTCGAGACCTGGAACATCCGGCAATGTGGTAAGGAGTGGGGAAGGTGGGATAGAGAGTGCTGGTGACCCGCCCCTCCTCCCCCCACCAGGCGAAGGCCCTCCACCCAGGGCCACAATCTCTACCGGCGCCTGCTGACAACCTGGGCTGTAAACTTCCTCTCACTTCTGGGGCATAACAGGCGATCCCACATTGTTAAGAACAAGTGTCCCAGCACTGACAACGGGGGAGAAGTCGTAAACCCCTACTGGAACTCTGAAAGCAACAAGGGAGGAAGTGAATGAACTCCTCAATCCAACAGATGTAACTCGCAACAAGCCCACCCGACCCCATTGCACACCATCCTTCCCTTTAGAGGGACCATACAGCGGAGCACAACGCGGACTGGTGTCAGAGCCGGTGGTGCCCAGCCTGCGACACCCTGCCACAGCGGCGTGTTGCCCAGTTCGTGTGGCTGCTACCAAGGGACAGAACCACAGGGCCCCGGTGGGCGCTATAAAGCTGTGACCGATTCACAATTCACAAATACGCGCACCTACACCGTCTAGACCTTCGGGCAGTGTATCAGAGCTGCTGAATGTGTGGCTAATGGACATTGTTTGGACAAGTGAACTGTAAAGTTACCACGAATATAAATAGCTGCTGGTCACAGCGTGCCCGGCGCCACTGCAACCACCATCAGTAACTCACCAATAGCGCCTATTCCCAACGCCTGGCGGTCCCCCCCCCCCTCCAGGACCAGACATCAGCGTTCTACACCAGTACCCTAACAAGCAGAAAAATGGGTAAGGATAAGCTCAGGAAAACATCTACACAGAGCAGGATCGATCAATATGCAGCCATACCAGCACCCCGCTCACCAGAGAGGCCACCACCGGTCGACAAAGATCATGTGGACAATATTTCCCTAAGAGACATTTTGAGCGCCATTACCAACTTCAGGACCTCGATGGAAAAAAAGATGGATAGTATTGGTACAGACGTGTCCCTGTTGCGCCATGATCTGCAAAAGCTGACCTGCCGTACGGGAGAGGCAGAGACACGAATCTCTGAAACCGAGGATGGCCTGCGAGGAGTAAATCGGCAAGTGACGAGTATGCTAGCATGGATAAAGACCCTGGAAGCAAGAGTGGACGATAGCGAGGGTAGATCCCGGCGCAATAATATCCGTATAATAGGCCTGCCGGAAAAAGCCAAAGGGGAATGCATGGAACTCTTCCTTCACTATCAAGCGGGCCCACCGTATCCCAGCTGGCAAAGTGACACCAGGAGCTCCACCATGCACAGTAATTGCCAGATTGTTGAACTATAGAGATAGGGACACTGTACTCCAATTGGCAAGGTCGAAGGGCACGGTCAAATTCAACGGATCAAAAATAGCCTTTTTCCCCGATTTCACCAGGGAGGTACAGAGAGCGTGACAGTCATTTGACCCGCTCAAGAAATGCTTGCAATCAATGGGTGTCAAATACGGGCTGCTTTTCCCTGCCCAACTCAAGATATTCCATAGGGGCACGACCGTGCACTTCACCGACCCCAGAGAGGCATGGAGCTGGGCCGAACGGCACATAGAAGGGAACTGGACCACGGAGAGAAGAGGGAGGGATAGACGCAATAGTCCTTGCCCAGAACGACCGCCAGAACAGGACCAACAGCAACGGCCACAATCAGGAAATCCGCAGCGGGAAGAAGTATGAAATGGGTGCAGTTTTGGGCAGAATGACAAGGTTACTAAATTTAGGAGCGCCACAAAGTTCTCGCTCCCTACGCCAATCTACCCACGAAATACAATCAGGCCAGTGGCCGAACAGCCACCCGCCCCACGAACTAAGACTAGGACTAAAACTAAGATCTCTGCATCGGCACCACAGGAAGGTGCTGTAAAGTTCATGGAGAGCCACCCCGGGTGGCCGTTGGCTGAAGTTCATGTGCCACTGAGAGTGGCTTAGTTAGGTTTACTTGTTCTGTTTAAATTTCGGGTGACAGATACTCCAGGTTGGGTGGGAGTATAGGGAGGGGGGTCAGGTAACACTATATACTACCGAGGCAGTAGATGCCTCCAGGGGAACAAGGGATGGAGTTGGGGGGAGGGGGAGTTTTTGTTTTTGTTTTTATCTCTGTTCATGTATGGACCGACATCACTAAACACTCACTCCTACGAATCCTCACCACACGGCGAGACAACAGACTGGGTTTCTTCCCGGAATCCTACATGCACCGCCCAACAGTAACCCACCCAGATGACAAGAGCTGGATCTGATACAAAATCACTACGTCTCCTGACATGGAATGTCAATGGGTTGGGTAGTGGGATAAAACGCAGATTGGTCACCCAAGTGTTAAACAGGCAAGCACTGGATGTGGCACTGCTCACAGAAACACATCTGGCGGGCACCACATGCAACCTATTTAAACGTGGTAACTATCGCACAGCACTGCACTCAGGTTTTACTTCAGGCTCAAGAGGGGTCCTCATATTGATCCACAAGAAGCTACCTCTCACACTTTCTAGTGTGTCATAGGACACAGGAGGCAAATACGTGCACATGACAGGAACCCTATGGAATCAAACCATAACAATACTAGCCATTTACGCACCACCCATGTTGTTGCCAAATCTCATAGAAGAGATAACTGCCCTGATAATGCAGGATTCCTCAGACACACTAATTCTCGTTGGGGATTTTAATGATGTTATGAACCTGGGAATGGACCGCACACACCTAAGGGGCAGGAATCCAGACACTCACACAAGGCTGGCTACCTTCATAGCAGAACTGGGGCTGAAAGACGTATGGCGAGACCATCACCCCAAGAGTCGAGAATACTCATTCCACTCGGGCGTCCATGCATCCCTCTCTAGACTTGAGTACTTCTTCGTACCAACCACAGAGAGTACTTAACGCCACCCTACTCCCGCGTGGCACCTCTGATCATTCGCCCCTATTAATAGAATTGTCAACGACAAGGCCAATCCCTCCACCTTCATGATGCCTTAACAATTAATACTTAGGCTTCCCAGAGCTTGTAGAATGCATTCAAGAAACTACAACCAATTACTTTGAACTAAACGCAGGGTCAATTGATAACCCAGTAATGTTATGGGAAGCGTATAATCCGGTGTTGCGGGGAGAGATTATCTCCTGGACAACGGCGCACAAAAAAGCTCAAGTACAAAAAGTAAAAGAGGCTGAAGAACAGGTGGAACATGCAGAACGCGCACATCTGGCGCGAGACCTGCCTGAAACTAATCAAGCATTGGTCCTTGCCCAAAAAAAAATGCACAATGTAGCCCTAGACAACGCTAAACAGGCACACAGTACGATGCGCGCCAGATTATATAAGCAGGTCAGGATGATTAAACCCGATAACTCGGAACCGCTGTGGAAAGATCAGGATATTGCAGGATTTGCAGCTTACTATGCGACACTCTATGGGTCACCGGAAGCCCCTATCAACCTCTCCGTATTAAAGGGGATTAGCCTCCCTACCCTAACGGGCGCACAGAGGGAACTACTGGAGGCAACCATTACTGAAGAGGAGCTAGGGTTGGCCATGTCACAACTACACCCTGGGAAAACACTGGGGCCGAACGGCTTCCCGGTGGAGACATGGAAAGGGATAGAACCAAGCGCGATACTTCCACATCTCCTGCAGATGTACATCCATTCTAGGGAGCAGGGACAGCTCCCCCCAGACCTACGGAGAGCCACCATAATAGTGATCCCCAAACCAGATAGGCCCCCAGAGAAATGTAGTTCATACAGGCCGATCTCGTTAATCAACACTGAAGCCAAGATCCTAGCGAAAGCATTAGCAAATCGACTGCAGAAAGTTATCCTGTCACTGATACATCCAGACCAGTGCGGCTTTATGCCCCAGAGGTCTACGCGTATGAATATACACAGACTGCACGCTGCACTCGAAAAATCCTCCCTCCTGCAGGGTCCCTTAGCGTTATTAACAATAGACTTCGAGAAAGCCTTCGACTCGGTGCACAGGCTAGCACTGTGGGAAATAATGCGTCAAATGGGTTTCGGTGACCAATTCCTGGGATGGGTGCAGCTGCTATACAAGTCCCCAGAGGCCATGACCAGAGTAAATGGGTGGCTCTCGCAGCCATTTAGATTGGGCAAGGGGACACAACAGGGCTGCCCCTTGTCTGCAATGCTTTTTGCGCTTGCCATAGAGCCATTCTGTTAAGAGAATCACAAACGTGGAAGGGTTTCCGGTGGACAGATGATTGGGAGGCTACGGTCTCATTATATGAAGATGACCTGCTCCTGTATCTATCAGACCCCATAACCTCTTGCCCAACAGTGATACGCTTACTGAATGAATAAGAATCTTTAAGTGGTTTGAGGGTAAACTGGTCGAAATCCATACTGTTTCCAGTGAAAGAGATAGGTAGCATAGGGATACAGAATTGCCCCTTCCGTGTAGAAGTTAACCAATTTCGATACCTGTGGGGTTCAGATAACAACAAACTTAAACGATTACGTAGAGAAAAATCTCCATCCAATCATAAACCGCTTTGCAGAGGACATCAAAGATTGGAACGCCCTTCCACTGACCCTGCTGGGGAGAGCAGCATTATTTAAAATGATGGCACTGCCTAGATTCCTGTACATCCTCCAAAATGCCCCGTTACACATCCCTACACAGGAGTTTCACAGAATCGACAGAATCCTCCGGAAACTCCTATGGAAAAATGGACACCCGAGAATAGCGCTTCATACCCTGCAGCTTTCCATCTGGGAAGGAGGCATAGGATTGCCGCGTATACAGACGTACTATTGGGCGAGTCAGATGGCAGTGATAAACGACCTATTACACGGCAATCCCTCGCTACCTCACATTAAGTCCGACACCTTAGGTGGAGCGAATATAACCCCACTAGAGTCCCTATACCCGAAAACTAACATCAACACCACCAAAACAATGGCTGCTCACCGGGCATTAATCTGGGCAGAGGCGCATAAACATATAAACTGGGAAGGGAAAACCACACCAGTACAGCCACTGTGGGCAAATAAACATATCCCTGAGCTGGACATGCTCCCAAAATGGCGGAATTGGATAACTGCGGGAATAACAAAAGTGGGGGATGTGATTCGGGATGGGGGAATTGTGCCATTTGAGGGGCTAGTGGATGAGTTCAATCTCCCTGTCACTGACCGATACCGACATACGCAATTAAGTCATGCCCTACAGTCGCATTTGCCCGACCTGCGTGACATGGCAGACTGCACCCCTATAGAGAGGAACCTGGTCCTAGATAGCATAGATGCCATAATCACCTCGGTGATGTATAATGTTCTCACCTCCTTTGCCATACCGGAGCTATCGAGTCTAAAGTCTAACTGGCAAAGGGATGTGGGAGAGATACTGCCTGAAGACTGGATAACGATCCTAAGGTACCCGAGAGAAACTGCCATTTCGGCCAGATTACGCCTTGTCCAGCTCAAAATCCTGCATAGAATTTACTATCCGAGGGTAGCACTATACCCTGGGGTAAAACCACAGACCCGAACTGCCTGCACTGTCGCCAGGAAGAGGGCACCTTTTTCCACATCATATGGGACTGTCCGCACATCAAGTTATACTGGCAACACTGCTGCGACACACTGACTGAGGTACTGGGTCGGAGATCCGAAATTGATGTTGCTGGGTGTCGAGGACGAGGGTGAGATGTCTCGCACTGACAAGCTACTGTTTGCAACGCCACAGCACTGATCAAACGCAACATTGCCAAGCTATGGGGATCGGGTGTAACCCCTGAGCATGCACAATGGATAGATGATGTAGATGCATGCATTGCGATGGAGCGAAGAGTGTATGCGGCCAGAGGTTGTCCTGGGAAAGCGGGGAAAATCTGGGAAAAGTGGGAGAATGCCCAATAAGACTTTTGTAAAACACAGGCCTGTGGCCGGAATGTAACTGAAATGTAAGAGTGAACATGTAATCGTTAACATAACCTTGTGTTGCTGAATTCTGGACCTCATGTACTTTTGAGATATTTTGGTTGCTGGACTCCTTTAGGGTCAATGTTTATGTGTATTATGTAATAAAACCAATAAAAATGTTTAATCAAAAAAAAATCCTCTGCATTGTCCACAAGGCCATCTGGGGCATAGGGCCTCAATACCTTCAACTCTCTCTTCCTAAATAACTTCCTTCTCGAGCTCTTCCCTCATCCGCCGACAACTCCCTCAGGTTCATCTGCTTCTCCAAGCAATGAGTTAGTGGTAGATCTCTTTCTTTGGCTGGGGCCTCCCTCTGGAACAGCATCCCTGCCTCCCTGAAACTTGAGGAGAACCATCTAGCCGGTCAAGTGGCACGGCGATTAGAGCGCTCGCTTTAACATTCGTGCAGATCCTGCTAACGCAGGTTCGAATCCCGGTGGGGCCAAACTCAGCCATTCATCCTTCCGAGGTCGACAAATGAGCACCACACACCGTGGGTAATAATAAGCAGCGCTCAGATACCTGAGGGTTCGTAGCGCTATATAAATGCCAAAATTATTATTATCTCCGGTTTCGGAAACACCTCATGACCGTCTTTGCTTCTGCTTTCTCTCCTCCTCTTCCCTGCTGAACTCCTGACTGAAACTGCACTGGTCACCTGGCTACCCTCTGATCTCGGGCCCAGGTCCCCCCCCAGTTGCACACCTGCACTGCCTCCCGGGCAACCCCTGCACTTGGGGCCTGTTTCTGTATCCCCACAGCCCCCTACCAGCTCTTGACACTTGATGTCTGCACTTACCCCTGCACTTTTACCTACTGTTTATTTTTATTGTATTACTGTTGATCCTATGTATTGCACTGCCCCCCTTGCCCCTGCACTTTTCCCTTTTCCCCATCCTCTACACTTTTGCGATCTCAATGTCACATGGCCTAGTAAGATCGTTGTCATTGTCGTTGTCTTCCATCTGTTCCCCCTCCCTTACCTCGTCGCATCTTGAAACACACTTGTGTATAGGCATATTATAAATGCCATATCTTATCATATATCATTGATTGACAACCCCTCAATAGCACCTCACCAGCAGCTGGAGCCAACTACTGGGTCAGTGGAACGTGGAGATATCAATACCAATTCACATTCAGAAATCCCTGGTCTGGTGGAACAATTCGGAAAATCTGTTGATCATCAAGTTGCGGTAATCAAGTTGCGGTAATGACAGACTCTTCAGAATACAGGTGGGATGCTCACTGTCAAGATTTGACAGCACAGAGTCTTTGGTCAAAACCGGAGAGAAAAGACCACATAAATGTGTTGGAGCTGAAAGTAATTTTGTATGCTTTAAAGTAAAGCTTTAAAGTAAATTCTCCCCTCAGTTGAGGGAAAGGTGTTAACTTTTTTATGGAAGAACTAGCATTTGCGCATTTACATTTTTCTGAACAGAATCTATAAATCATTTCAGCTTGCAGGAAGCATCCACAAGAAAGCAATATCGAAGCAAGCAGTTGTGGTTTTGCGATTGGGCATTAGATCATAGTTTAAACCCTTGGAGGATAGCTCAGGGGCAACATGCTCACATTGGAAGCAAGACGACACGGAGCAACACAGATTTGATCCCCGGGTCCGTGCTTAGAAACCTCTGGTTATTAAGCACGTTATAAATAACCTATCATATCATTGAAAGCATTGGTCGACGATGTAATGTCTTTTATGTCTTTTTTGGTATCAACAGGCCACTTGTAGACAATGTTTGACAGCAATAGGTGCATATTTGAATACAGACCAGAAATCTTTTCCTTTATCACACAAGACAATTTGGACGCATTTTGAAGGCCTTCTTCGTTTACATTCACCTTTTTACAATCCTCCACCTCAGTTGGATTTAAATTTGGCTCTATTAGCATTAATGCACAATCCATAGGAGAGCTTCAAGCTTGTTCATCAAGCAAACCTTATGTGATTTCTCATAGCGATAGGGTAGTCCTTTGTACGGTGCCCTCCTTCTTACCAAAAGTGGTATCGTAATTTCATGTGAACCAAGAGATTTTCCTTCCGATTTCCCATGCAGACCACATTCTTCACCGGCCGAAGAGGCCTCATGTAATCTGGGCGTGTCAAGAACTCTAAAATTGTATTTAGAAAGGACCAAACCGTTCAGAAAAACAGACCACCTCTTTCTCACATATGATGTTCTTTCGCCAGGTAATAAAGCTGTGTGGGGTGGACCCCTAATGACCTCAACGCAAGCGGGCCCACCACATGAGGAAAGAGTGCACATTTTGTACTTAAAGCAAGTAATAACCTTAAATCTTAATTGCACATGGTTCACATAAATAATTCAAGAGATGAAGGCTGAGTAAACCAGTTCTTTTTTGAACTACCAATTACTATCTGATCACCTGGTTAGAACATTCTAATCTGAATAACTGCCATTTCATTGCGCACAACGCATCTGAAAATACAATTAAAACTCCTGAGTTTGAATCACTTTAGCCTCAAGCATTGATTCACCCCATGTTTTACTGCTGGTCAAAACCGAATAGCGAAAACCTTCTGTCAAGCGCCCATGCATTCAAGAGATTACATCTGCTTTCTGCGATACTTATCAGACCATAAAGCCCATGGCTGCTCCTTGAGCTGAGCTGACCATCTCAAAGGTTGAAGTTACTTGGAGGTGGCGCTGTTGAGCAGCCCAAGATGGCTGCTTATTCCTTGTGCTCCGTGAGGCCCCGGCCGAAATCCGCCATCAACTGCGGCGTTCTACAACTTTGCAGCCCAACACTTTGTGGATCTGCTGATACGTTCCCTCTGCATGCCACACTTCAATCCCGGCATGAAGTGGCTCCGGGGCTGCCGCCAGGCCCGTTGCGCACTGCCAGATCTCCAGGTGGTGGGCGGCGACTGCAGAGCGGGGTGTCCCCGTACCTTGACCCCCCGCCGAGGGCCTCCAGTGTGCGGCCTGCCCCGGACCCCTCTGGGGAGAGACTCCGCCGTTGGCCGCGGCTGCCCCTCCTTGGGGTGCGCCGCTGTGCGGGCAGCCGCTGTGGGGGCCTGCGCTGGAGCGCGGCCCGCTTCCCTTCCTCACATCTGCACTGGAGCGCTTATACCCCCTGTGGAGAGCCCCCACCATCGGCTGCAGCCTCCCCTCCCTGTAGGGTGTCATCCTGCGGGCAGCCGCTGAGGGGGCCTGCGCTGGTGCACACCCCTACTTCTCTCCCTCATCTTAGCGCCGGAGCACTCGCCCTGCACCCCCCTGGGGAGAGTCCTCACCATCGGCTGCGGCCGCCCCTCCCTGGACTGTGTCAACCCGCGGGCGGCCACTGTGGGGGCCTGCGCCTGTGTGCCCCCCCACATCTCTCCCTCATCTTAGCGCCGGAGCCCTCGCTTTGCACCCCCCCGGGGAGAGACTTCACCGTCAGATGCGGCCGTCCCTCCCTAGCGGGTGTCATCTCGCGGGCGGCCGCTGTGGGGGCCTGCGCTGGAGTGCGCCCCCACTCCTCTCCCTTTCTTCAGCACTGGTTTGCTCCCATCACAGAGCGTGGGGCGGCTGGGCTGGAGCCTGGCTGCCCACCCACCATTCACGGCCCACGATCCAGACGCCAGTGCCCAGGTGTGGTGTGGGGGGGATCCGAGCAGCGGCGCTCGTGATTCCTCTAGACTGATCTTCATCACCCTGCCTTGCTTCCTGTGTGGCCAGGATCCTCTTGCTCTGCTCTGATAGGGGGTGCCATAGTTGGATCGCCTGCGCTGGTGGGGGGCCTCAAAGGAACCTAGTTGCTGGACGCTCATCCTCCTGACCTCATTGGAGCTCCTGCTTGCAGCAGGGTACCCTCCTGTACGAGGGACCTGGAACTGTGGGGCCCCTTGACTGACTGAGTGATTGGCCTTCACTATCCCTCTCCATCCCACTGGAGATAACCAATACACCAGCACCTGCACATAGCCCTCTGATTGGGGAGTGAACTCTCCCACAGCAGCCACTGCATCTCTCTACCAGGCGAATAACATCCTTTATGGGCTATCAGTATTCCCCTTTGGCCCCTGAATAGGTCCACGCTCTCTACCCTGCTGCAGCCTCCCTTCCCTCACTGCTGCCACAATCTGTCCATACCACTGCCACAAGTACAGTGCCTGGCACCTCCCGTCGCTCTGTGCCTTTGATCTATCGCCCTTCCCTGCTAGCTCCGACTGTGAGCTCTGCCTCACTGGCAATTGTACCGGCAATGTTTAACAGATCCAGGGGGAGCTCGAAGCGGGGAGCCATGGACAAAATTACCAAGTCTGTCCCGCGGACGGAATCTGCCCACACATCATCCCTACAGGAGGAACCAGAACCCTCTTGCCTGCGCAATGGCCCACGACCTAACTACACTCATGGAAACAATTGCTAAAAACTTCGCCTCATTCCACGAGAAACTTGATGACATTAATTCTAATGTGGCCTCCCTAAAAACACAAGTGGACCAGGCAGCTACCAGGATCACCGACGCTGAGGGCAGAATCTCGACAAACGAAGATGATATTCAAGGCTTGCAGAACACAGTCACCTCCATATCACGCGACATGAAAAGTGTAAAAGCGAAGTGTGACAACTTGGAATCACGCTCTCGTAGAAACACCCTGCGAATTATCGGGGTCCCCGAAAACACCCTGAGAGGGCTGTTAGGCAGAAACCTGTGCAGTTCCCTCTGGGACCACTGCAAAAGATTTAAGACTACAGGTGTTTGGCAGTAAACCCACTTGGTAGCAGTCTGTACCACACAGATTCACTTGGTAGCTGTGGCTGAGCAGTCAGACTTCCCTCAAGAAGAGTTAGGCAGTATACAGAGTATTCACAATAGGTCAAAAGAACATAGTAGCACAAGTAAACACTGACCAGAGCTTGGTGTAAAAGAGATATAATTATTTATTTAAAACCACATCTAGAAAAACACACAGGCACTAATAGTAAGCAATTCAAAAACACGGTCACTAAAAGATATACACTCCCTTAGAAGAATATTAGACAAGTCTTAAGTAAAGCCCCACTTATTTCCAGACAGCGGTGAGCGCTTAACGTAGATGGCACTCTAATCATTCGTTTTAGAAGGGAGAGAAAAGCAGAGAATAAATTGAAACAGATCCCAACACTTTTTCACGAACACAACAAGAGAGGAAGGCAAAGTAACACCGTGAGTTTAGAGTCAGTAGGCTGGATCCACTTTAAGGGGATCAAAACGAAATGTGTCCAAGGTCACACGGTTGCAGTGCACAAAAGTCTTGTAAAGGTTCAAAAAGGAGTTGGACCAAAGAAAGGGACCAGTTAGAGGGTCAAGGCAGCCAGCCCAGTCCAGAAGGTTAAGGGGTTATTATTACCTTGTAGCAATCTTTAGAAAGGGAGGCCTGGCGGACACAGAACCTTAAAGTGGTGAGAATACTCCAGCGGGGGCAGTTGTTCCTGGCAGCGGATGCAAGTTGGTGCTTCGTCCGGGGGAAGAGAGGATCTCATCAGGGAGGAAGACAGGAGTCAGTTTCACTGCCAGGGAAGAAACCAGCCGCAGAGTTCTCAGGTAAAAGGAGCGATCCTTTTATTTGCGGCCCAGTGGTAAGTGGCTATCCGGTTGCCGGGGTGTTTGGCACGGACAATTCGACCACAAGCCGGTCTGGGGTGCAAAGAGAAAAAGGTAAACTGGTTGTGCCCACCAGTCAGGGGAAGAAGCCTCTCCAGCCGGGAGATCTTCTCTGTCGTCGGGAAGTGGTGAGTCGGTTCCGCAGGGCTCCACCGGTGGTGTTGTCGTGGTAGGTCGGCTCAGCTTCTCCCTCGTCAGATTCTCAAGTCCTGTGGCGACTTCTGAAGTTCCAGTCCCCAAAGCCCTGCTTTTATGCAGCACACCCCCATTCACTCAGCCTAGCTGTCAATCAAACATGCTAAGTGGTGAGCCGGACGGCTCACCACTTGGACCAATCACACAAGAGCGTGACTTGAGTTACCAAGGTAACTCAGTCCAGGGTGCCTAAACCCTTCCCACACATCCTGTGGTTCCCAGACAGAGTGGCACCACTTTTGGAGGCTTCTGTGGAGAAGCCCGCCAAAAGGTGGAACAAAGGGCTCGACTTGGGTTGGAGTCACAGAAGAGAACACAAACGCCATTTTAGTATCGAGTCCTGGCAAAAAATACCAACAGGCGAATGCATATTAAATAAATAAACCGGCGGTATGTTCGAGGCTATGAGAATTAAATAATTAAAGTTGGTAGCCTCGAACAATGGGAAAATCCCATAGGAATATATTTGCGGTCGAATATAAAACGTATCCACTGCCACCAGCCAAAACTCGATCAGGGGGGAACGGAGACGTGCTCCCTCGACTAACAGACCCCAGGGGCAATCGAATTGCAACCGGTACGTCCACAATATGATGGTTTGTACTGGTTTCTGTTAATAATTTGGGACTAATAAAGCCAATGGTGACTTTACATGCCCTGGGAGACAGTAGTCAGTCCCAGGGAATGGAGTCTATGGTGGGTGTCACTATGACACCCCTGTGTTACTGCACGGAGGGTGCTGTGGAACACACATAGAAAAAAAACACATGAGACCCTATGGAGTAAAGGACCCCATAGCCCATAAAACACATTAGCAGTCAAAGGAACACCATAAATCATGTCCAAGAGTGGGAGAAAAAGAGTCTCACTCTTGGCAGGAGAAAAAAACAAACTCCAGAAATCCAGCACAGCTGCTGGGGGACTCACTAGGTTAGGAAATTCAGCCTAAAGAGAGAATTCTCTCTAACATTCGCCCCCCCCTGGACTAAGGGACAGGAGGATTTAATCCACTCCTGGGTGAATCTCATACCTCTAGTCGATGACATACATCCTAGAGAGACCATCAGCATTTTGGTGGTGACACCCTGACCTGTGCTCAATGTTGAAATCAAACCCTTGCAGGCAGATTGACCATCTCAATAGTTTTGGGGTTTCCCCTTTCATTTGCATTAACCATCTCAAGGGTTGGTGGTCAGTCTGAATGACAAAAGTAGAACCATACAAGTATGGCCTAAACTTCTTCAGAGCCCACACAATAGCAAAGCACTCTCGTTCAATGGTTGCCCACCTTGTTTCAGGATCCTTCAGTTTTCTACTGATGAAGCAAATGGGGTGCTCCCTACCTTTCCCATCCAGTTGACTGAGGACTGCACCTATTCCTACATTGGAAGCATCTGTTTGCACAATGAAAGTTTGGTGATAGTCAGGAGCTCTGAGTACTGGGGCTTGGCAAAGAGCCTTTTTCAGGGTTTCAAAGGCCTGATTGCATTCCTCATTCCACCTAACCTTTTTAGGGAATTTAGGGGTGGAGATGAGATTCAGTGGAGAAGCTATGGACCCATAGTTCTCAATAAAATTCCTGTAATACCCAGTGAGACCTAAGAAGGCTCTCACCTGGGTCTGAGTAGTAGGTGTTGTCCAATTTTGCACAGCTTCATTCTTACTGGCCAAAGGCCTTATTTCTCCACCTCCTACCTCATGTCCAAGGTAGACCACTTTACTCTGTCCAATCTGGCATTTACTTGCCTTTATGGTCAGATTGGCCTTTCCAGGAGCCTGCAAAACATATCTCAGGTGGTCCACATGTTCTTCCCAGGAATTGCTGATCACTGCTATGTCATCCAAGTATGCCATGCAGAAGTCCTCCATCCCATTCAGAACCTGGTTTACCATCCTTTGAAAAGTAGCAGGTGCATTTTTCAATGCAAAAGGCATAACCTTAAACTGGTATAAGCCAACTGGGGTAGAAAATGCAGTTTTCTCCTTGGCATGGTCTGTCAGGGCTATTTGCCAATAGCCTGACGTCAAGTCAAATGTGCTGAGGAACTTGCCTGCACCAAGTCTATCCACCAACTCATCTGTCCTTGGCAAAGGGTGGGCATCAGTCTTAGTGACTGCATTAAGAGCTCTGTAATCCACACAGAATCTAAGTTCTTTAGATCCTGCCTTTGGTACTAACACAACTGGGCTAGACCATGGACTAGTAGAGGGCTCTATTACCCCGAGATCAAGCATCTTGTTGACCTCACCTTTGATGTGGGTTCTTACATTTTCTGACATTCGATATCCTCTGGTTTTGACTGGCAGACAGTCACCAGTGAGTATGTCATGCTTTCCCCATGGGGTCAAGCCTGATGAAAGTGAGAACAGAGAAGCAAACTGATTTAACATAGATTTGCACTCTTCCTGTTGCTCAGGTGTCAGATTTGAAGAGAGATTTACTCCTTCAATCTTTTCGTCTAAAGGTAAGCCTCTGAGGAGATCAGGAAGAGCTTCACTCTCTTATTCTTCCTCTGATGATGCTAGAAGCAAAGCACCTACATCAGGTCTGGAGACATACGCTTTTAGTCTGTTGGTGTGGAAGACTGTTGGAGCCTCCTTGGGCTTGCCCAAGTCCACCAGATAGTTGACCTCTCCAAGTTTACCCACAACTTTGAAGGGTCCCATCCATTTGTCTTGCAAGGCCCTCTGCCTTGTTGAAATCATAACGAGAACTAGCTGGTCCTGAGTAAACTTGACCATGTTAGCCTTTTGGTCATGCCAGTGCTTGACCAATGCTTGTCCAGCTTTCAAGTTATCACTTGCTTCTGCCATCATTTGTGACATTCTCCCTCGGAGACCTATCACATAGTCAGTCACTCTGACTGGCTTGGGGGAAGGAGCACTCTCCAACCCCTCCTTGATCAGGACAATGGACCTCTGACCGGATGACCATAAAGAAGTTCAAAGGGAGAATAGCCTACTCCCTCCTTAGGGACTTCTCTATAAGCAAAGAGAAGGCATGGCAGTAGAAGGTCCCACTTTCTTTTAAGGGGGTCCTCTAAAGCACCTATCATGCTCTTCATGGTTCTGTTGAACCTTTCAACCATCCCATTTGTCTGGGGGTGGTATGCGGTTGAGAACTTGTAAGTAACTCCGCAGGTTTTCCACATGACTTTCATGTAGTGGGACATACAATTCGACTTTGGAAACCCAACCCTGGTAAAAATACCAAGGAGGGCCTTAGCCACAGTCGGAGCTGTAACAGTCCTCATAGGAATTGCCTCAGGGTATCTAGTAGCATGGTCTACTACAACAAGTATAAACCTGTTGCCTGAGGAAGTTGGAGGATCAAGGGGACCAACAATGTCAATACCTACTCTCTCAAATGGGACTCCCACTACAGGGAGAGGCACTAAAGGTGCCACATTCTTGGAGCCAACCTTACCAGAAGTCTGGCAGGTGTGGCAGCTCCTGCAGTATTTATCTACTTCAGCCCCCATCTTTGGCCAATAAAAGTAGAGTGAGAGCCTTTCCTTAGTCTTCTTGAAACTCAAGTGACCAGCCAAAGGAATCTCATGGGCTAACTGCAAGAACTGTGGTCTGTTCTCTTGGGGTACTACAAGTTGTTTGTTGTCCCCAGGTGCAGACTGTTGGTTCACTGTAGAAGAGGCCATCTTCCCAGTGTAACCTATATTTCCCAGGCTCTTGCCCTTCAGCCTGATCATCTTCTTGGTGGCGAAGACCTTCCAGAGTTGGACATTCTCTCTGTCCCTTACTGAAGTCTGCCCTGTTGGGTCCACCTTCTGCCAGTAAAGACTGCAGCTCAGGATGGTCAACAGGATCCAGATCTCCAATGAGTTCCTGGCCTTCCACTAGCTCTTCTTCAGAGTCTAGTTCAACCACACAGGGTTGTACCTCCCTCTCAGCCTCAGCTGGAGGGGGAGTTACTGGTGTAACTTTGGACAACCTAGGGGAGGTCCTTGTTGGCTGCACTAGAGTGCTGGCTGTGAGGTTCATTTTAGAAGTTTTAGGTTTCCCTTTTTCTTCTAGTTTCTTAGAGACAGCAGCTGACATCTCCAGTGGAGCAGGAGTGATCTCTTTCTTCATCATCTCCTTGGGAGTACCTCTCATGGTTCTCTCCCTTGCAGGTCTGGTGAGCTCCTGTAACCTTTTACTAGGAGGTCTGGGGGTATGTGACACTACTCCAAGAGTTTTCAAGTCATTACCCAGCAGTACCCTTCCTGGCACCTCACTTTGTATGCTGACAGGTATCTTCACAGTCATGTAATTACACTGGATGAGAACTGGTAATGGGGGAAGCATCTGCACAGGCCCTCCAGCTAATTTGGTGAGGCGTTTGGGTGCCTTAGCAACATCCTCAGCCTGTAAAAACGATGTGTCCACCACAGTTATGCTGGCCCCAGTGTCCCTAATGGCAGGAGTCTCCTGACCATTCACCTGGACGCTGCCCTTATAATACTCTTTAGTATTATCTGGGATAGAATTATAAACATCTAAGTTCTGTTGTTCCCACAAACCCAGAGGCACTAAAGAAACACTGGCTGAGACTCCAATGGGTTCATCAGCCAGCAATAGAAAGTTTCCACTTGCCATTTGTACTTCCTCCTCTGGAGCGAAGGCTAAGGAGACAAGCTGGACCCCAGAAGGTTTACCCTTACATCTGGGATCTCCTTTCACATGGTCAGTAGAGCCACAAACAAAGCATTTACCAAATGCTTTCTGGAATGGTGGCTTGTTTTGACCTCCTTCTGGTTTGGCACCAGGAGGTACACTAGCCTGATTTGGCTACCCTTCTGGCTTACCCTTTTGGTTTTGTTTGGGGCCCTCTTTGGAATTGGAATTATTAGAATTATCTTTGGAGTACTTTTTTGGCTGTTTTCCCTCATCCTTTTTCCGAGTAGCCCCAGAATCCTTGTGAGTGGCCCTGTTGGCAACCCACAAGTCAGCAGCCTTAGCTAACTTCCTGGAATCTAATTCTGTCTGAGCTCAGGAGAGCAGGCATCATAAATTGACTCCAACATTACAAGATTCTTCATTCCTTCATAAGTGTTAACTCTGTAACCCTTAATCCATCCCTCTAAGTTGTTCAAACTTTCACTCACCCAGGTAGCCCAAGGGGTACCATCATGCTTTTTGAGGGTCCTAAACCTTTTAAGGTACTGGGAAGGGGTCTTCCCAAATCTAGCTATTAAAGCTAGCTTCACACATTCATAATCCTTCTTATCCACCTCCCCCAACTCCATTACCACATCAGTTGCAACAGGGGAAAGCCTAGAGAACAACCAGGGAAGTAACTCATTCCCTGTGATGTCCTGGAGCCCATGATTATACTCAAACATTTTTAACCAATCCAACACATCCAACTTAGGTTCATACATACCCACTAATTCCTTAGGCATCCGGGGTCTTCTGGGACTGGAACTCCTAGAGGAACCAGAGGAGAGAGAAGCAGTTTCCACAGACAACTTTTTCATTTCTAGTTCATGATTAAGCTCTATTTCTCTGAGTCTTAAAGGCATGGTCTAGTAAAAAATGTTATTGTCCCTACGGGTCGGCCATGTTTTTTTAACCCAAATTTGCTCGATTTTAGAAAACTTTCCTATGGACCTTACCCGAGTTTTCGTCCATTAAACGCACGCGAAAACAGGCAGCAGGGATCTGCCATTTTGTGATAATCCTATCACTTGCCGCATCGCCCTGGCTGACCTGCTTCTGCGGCACTAAATCAATTCCCCCTTCCCTGAGCCTGACATTATCAAAACATTCATATTCCCTGCCTCTCTCCGTGACGTTACTGTGCTGCATAGGCAAACGCACCCAGTCGTCTTCTACGCGACTCCACACAGAACCCGGAAACCAACACAGACCATCACACAACACAGCGCGCCACAATTCGGAATATGAAACTGTACTTTAAAATCAAACAGCAACACGGTACATTTGATAAAGTACATTTATTTGACATTAAATGTTTAGAGAATATTCAGCAATTGCCATATGAACTCCGAAAGCCATTTATTTTCTTTTATCTGTATCCGCAATGGTACACAGGGTGTTGCTTTTCGTTAAAAGAAGCACTTTGGAAGCACAGTGAACCGCAAGGCTGTTCCATCAACTAGGCACTAGTCCATCGTAAAGGTTGATATGTTGCTTCTAGCCACTAGTACAGCGTAAGGGCATGTGGGCCCTTGGCGATCGTCCCATAAAATTGTCAGTGTGCTCCAGTTGTTCACACGAAGCTGCAGGTGTCTCACGAAAAAACATCTGCCGGTGTCTCAAACCGATGACAGTAGCAGAAGGGGAGCAAATACCTGTTATGAAAACAAAAAAATTATAATTAGTCTCGCCAGCCGATCTTCATTAATATTACTCATTTTATTTATTGCGGCCAATCAGAAACTATTTGCTTGCAAGGATAGTTCAATGGAGTATGTTCGGCTCTAAAATCAATGCAAAAGTAACTAAATAAATCGAGGCCAACACACAATGATAAACGACAGTTAGTCTACATGCATGTGGAATGATATGATATATGATATGGCATTTGTAACGCGCCTATACACAAGTGTTTCAAGGCGCGACGAGGCAGGGGGGGAACAAGGGCAGACAGACAACGATCCTACTAGGCCAGGTGTCTTTCAGATTGCGCATAGGGAAGGGGGGAAGGGGTTAAAAGTGCTGTACATGGTTAGTCGAATACAAGATAAATAATAGGGCCAGCTCGTGGCAAGTGCAAGGTAAATGCCGGGAGAAGGTGCTGAAGGATACAGAGATAGTCCGGTAGTGCAGGTTGGCAGTGCAGGGAAAAGTGGCTGGGCCAAGGACCGAGATCGGTGTGACCAGTGGACCTGCATGCCCATGTGCCCACTACAAACACGTTTTCCTTGCTTTTCCTAGCTCTTCATTCATTCATTTATTCATGCATCCATTCATTAATTCTTCATTCCGGTATAAAAGCGTCTAAAGATTTACTCACATTATATTTGAAATTTCCATTGTGTCTCTTTGTAATGCAGTCTGTAAAACGGACCGTGCTCTTGACAACGATTTTTCATATACTGAACTAAAATGAAACTCAGTCTAGTTTCTGAATTTTCTGCCTTATCGTCTCTTACGTTATTGCGCCCCACTTCAAATGTAGTTCTTTCGGCATGGTCCCTGTCTCAAGGTAAAAAAACAATAGACCCTTATACTTCCAGTGCGACTTGTGGGCCTCTTCTGGGCGCGAGCTGAAAATCAAAGCCGCTGTCCTTCGCATTCTTTATTTGCAAAATCACGTAGTAAAGGCATCTGTGAGAACTTGAAGTTTAGAATCCCTCTATGTAGTGCGCCTCAATGTGCAAATGCGAACTGGCTTCTCTCCCAAATGCCACGGCCCGCTTGGCGCGTTCTAAGGCCCCCAATTTTGTCCCCGTTGTCTGCGAGCTTTGCAGCCCCAAAAAATCATAACTATGGAGACATTTAATTTTTGGCGGAAGGTCGGGGAAATTATAAAGTACCACAGGAGTTGAGTTAAAAGTGAGATTTATTGTTTGTTTGTTTTATTATTTGCAATACGCAAGCCTCCCCTCCGTTAACAGTGCGCAGCATTTACATTTACATGAGATGAGACATGAGAAAAATATATACATACACATATATGAGGTGAATAGAGAGAATTCAAAGATGACACCCAGCTTGTTCGCCACCCATGATGGTGAAGGTAGGGGTTAGGGTTACAGATACACTGTACATTAATATTTATTTACAAAAAGACAATCGTATTGCAATTATTTAAACCGGGATTTGTACTTCACAACCAGCTGTGCTTCGGGTGGACATGGCACAGTGGCAATGTTCGGTGGCAACGGATCACTGCTCTGCACAGAAACGTCCAAAATTCCATATCTGTGCTTCTTTAACACAGCAACAATAAGGCCTTTCACAAAGTCGAACTGCATTTCATCATAGACTGGTTTGATCACTCATTGCTTACTTCATTTTGAAAACACCTTAGTGTAGCGAGGCATCCTTACTTTACACCTAGTCCTAGATTGTTCACGTCCGACATTGCTGTTATGTGCCAAGACCGCTAGTAGAGTGCGATGTTTCATGCCCCGAAAGCTAAAATGCAAGCGCTTTGGCCTGTACTTTAGGCACATATTGTGGAACACCTCCAAATCTCCTGTGTGACAGAATTCTGTCAGTCCTCTCAAATCTCTTGATAGAGTTTTGTCGAAAACAATCTTCTCAATGGCTTTGTGTGTCGGTGAAGATGGAATCAACCACTTCTTCCGTGCCTTCTCTGGGGACAAAGGGCCATGTTCACATTGGTGGAAATGTTGATTTTCTGTCCAGCGGTGAACGTTGGTACAGTGGTGCATCAGTGACCACCATTTTTCAAGTAGTATTTCCACTGACCCTTCACAAGTTTTTGAGCTCCACCAAAGATAGTTGTTGATAGAATGAGACCACTGCAAAATACTTTCAAAACCTTTTTTTTTTTCTGCAGCCGAGATTTTCTTACTGATTGATTTAGCAAGATGCCATACGTCAAATTGATGATTAATATGTGGGAACTGCTATCTCATTGTCTTGGCAATTGAAACGTGTCTGTCCATGGCTATGAGGTTGATGTGCATTCCCCTTGATTGTAGATATTCCACTGATTTTATAAATCCTAGTTTCTCCACGGCCACTGAGGATGTACATTGTGTTACCTGCACGACCACCAAACTCACAATTTTCTTACTATCCATGTCCTGAAAGTGGTAGGTGCAGTACTTGGCAGAAAATCCAGGGCTGTCGCACTGTCCATCGCCGGCTAGCCTGAAACGTTTCCCTTCGAATGTACTTACTAGAGACAATTGTTCAATTTTCCAAGCATCACTAATGGCCGGAAACACATAATCACGTTGGTGTATGTAGTACAGCGATTTAGAAATGAAATGGAGTCCCACAAACTGAAAGAAAGCCTCTAACTTTCTAAAACTGGAGCCACTAAAAAGTGATGCAGCTGCACACAGTAGATTGCCTGCTGGCATTTTCCCCAGCATCGTTTGTGCAGAGCATGAGGACCTATGATTTAATCTACAGGCGGCATTTATTTTGACGTTACTGCCTTTTATTTGACGAGTCACATTAATCAATGGCTTCCCACATACTTTCCCTCTAACGGAATGCACACAGTTCAGCATACTTATAATTTCCATCAAACAACTGTCGAATACAATGTATTTGCTCTCTTTCATTAGACTGTCATCCTGTGTCAACGTTGTTTCGGCCTGTGACGTTGTGGAGATTTCAACACATTGGAAAGTAATATCGCTGATATCAAGTTCTGATGCGGCTGGTTCATTCTCTGTCATTTCGACATCTATTACTTCAACATTGATGGAAGAACACAACAATGTCGACATGTTTTTGGGTGGCAAATTTTTGGCGGGTGTAGATTGTGTGAATTGATCTGCAACTACTTCAGAGCTATCTTCAATACATTCAATATCATCTTCTTGTGGTGGTGCGGTCGCACTGTAGCAATGGTCCAATGCAACTTTGCTGTATTCTCCAAACACAGTTAATTCATGTTCTGGCCATTGGACATGAGCATCTCGAGCCTGAACAGGCCTCGCCTCAATTAATAGTTCCTCCATAGTGTACATGGTCTGGCAAGCAACATCTCTCATTCGCTTCACTGTCTGTGTATGTATAGTTCTGACACCCACGGGTAACTGGAGGAGAGATTGGAAAAGGGATGTTCAGTTTAAACACACGATAAAGTGTAGTCCAATTGACTGGAAAAAAACATAAAATAGTCCCCAGCACAAACATTTTTTTAAAGTTATGAACTGTTTGTAACTAACCTTTTTTTGGTTTTTTTTCTTTGCAACTTTTTTGACTCGACCTTCAACATCTGCACGCTGTAGCTCCAATTCGTTTCCGCATGTCCTCCCTTCCTCTTGCACTGCAACAACTATATTTTCTGTATCCGCATAGACAGCATGGAATGAGGCTCCATCGTCTCCCTGAAACATAGTACTTTCATTACTATGCATCAAAATATTGTTAGCATAAAACACACGTGAGGACGAACACACAGGTACATCTCAATAGCCAAACATGATTTACACATTGTGTGCAACAATCAAACGACCAGTGATGATCTATTTCGATGGAGCTGTCAGTAAGAATACCTCTGGCTCTGCATGGACTGCCATGAATGTTTGTATTGGAGAGGGGGCATCAGCATCTCCCTGACACACAGTACTTGCATTAGTATGGTTTTCAATATTTGAAACATAACACACACTTGGGGTCGACGGCACAGGTACATATAAAGAGATAACCACAAATGATGCATTGTCTAAAACAATCAAGGAAAATATAAGTATGCAGATTTCATCGACTTATTTCTCCGATTCCTTTACATCTGCATCATCAAAATGGGATGTTGTGATTGTAGTGGAAGCTCCGTCGTCGCCCTGAAACACAGTACTTGCATTAATATGGTTTTCAATATTGGAAACATAACACACACTTGGGGTTGAACGCACAGGTACATATAAAGAGATAACCACAAATGATGCATTGTCTAAAAGAATCAAGGAAAATCTAAATATGATCACATTTCATTGACTTATTTCTCCGATTTATTTACATCTGCATCATCTAAATGGGATGTTGTGATTGTAGTGGAAGCTCCGTCGTCTCCCTGAAACACAGCACTTGCGTTGGTAGGGAAGAAAGTATAGCAAATGGAATCACATTATATGATCACGCATGATGGAGCTGTCAGTATCCATACCTTGTGCTGCTGAAGAATATCTATGGATGTTGCAAATGTAGTGCGCACATCCGAAAGCTGTTGCGCCGATTCGTATATGCATGGTCCCGCTTCCACTTCCCCTGAAATTACTTGAATGTCAGGCTCTGCATCAAGTGCAGGGGTTGACGCTCCATCAACTGCCTGAAACATAGTAAGTGCATTAGTGAGGATTACAATAGTGAAAACATAACACACACCTGGGGTCGACAGCACAGGTACATATCAATGGCTAACCACGAATGAAACATTGTGTAGAACAATCAAACGACACAAATTCCAGCTCTGATGATGACGCAGCATCTCCCTGAAAGACAGTACTTGCATTAGTATGGATAACACTAATTATAACTGAAAACAAACACCAGTGGACGATAACTAAGGTGTATATCAATTGGAAATCACTAACCAAACATTCGGTAAAATAATTACACGATAGAATAAAATTATTACTTGACATGCATACAACAAGTCTGTAGCGGATTAGCCTAGTAAGATTACCTGATACGCGCTAGAAGTGGTTGATAACTGCGACCACGTCAAGGATGTACAATGTTCTTGCTTCAGATTCAAGGGATAGTCGAGAAGTTTTAAAGGTAAATTAATGATTGATAATGAAGTGCCAATATTAAAAATAGCCATGTAAGGCGACATAATACTTGAAAAATGCTCCTCAATACAGCACAGTTCCCTGTTCCCATATATATACATTGCGTTTGTGGGTTATGAAATCGAAACAGAATATATTGATAAATGTCATTATTCAAAAAACTATACACTCATATCAATATCGAAATTATTACAAGGGATAGAACACCTACAATATCAATTAATCCATTCGGCTACCTACACACTACCGCAAGGCCTAAAGCTAAATCCGGACACTTGACTCACCGGTGGCGGAATAGGGACGAATAGAGTGGGAATAGCGTGTTCGAGCAATTTCCGTGTCGTTCGCCGTTTATTCTTCTTTGTTACCCAAGATGTTGTGTACATGTCCAAGGAAAAGTGCCAGCTGCAGATGCGGTATCGATCACCCCTCTTGTCCTGTAAGACTTGTTGGACTCTACTTTCCAGCTCATCCAGTGGATATCCGCATGTCTGACCCATTCTCTTATTCGATCAACAGTTTTCGGAAATACATGCATTGTAGTGCCTTCAGATTTTGCATGGGTCTTCGAAGGGCAACCGCTAATCGAACAGGCAGGCATTGTTGATAAATCTGAAAAGTAAATATCAACATTATTATACAATCTTCAAGAATAAAGATTTGATACAAAAGTAAATGAATAATACAATAATCAATGCAAGGTTTGTTTTGGTCGCAGGAACTATACCAGTTCATTATGTGCGGCTTAGTATTTGCATAAGTTGCAGAAATGTATAAATGATGTGACTAAAATCTGAACATGTGACTCATCCCTTGGATGTTCTGTATTGCACGAGAAGGAAACATGCTTACATTATAGACTCGACCTCCGAAGGGTGCAATTCGATGACAATAGAAACAGATGAAAATAAATAGATCTATTGATAGCATAGCAATGGAAACTCAAGTCAATAGCAATGAGACCAATGAACATAGCACTATTGTGTACTCTACTCGCAAATAGATAGAAATTTAAAAATCTGCGAAATATGACTAGGATACATGGCCTTACCTTGACCAACAAACAGTTGGATTCAGCAAGCAGAGCAGTATGTTGCAGGAAAATAGGTGGGTGGCCACAGTAGTGATGGGTTTGCTCTAAGCGGTCACAGAAGTTCACGGATAGCACGACGACGAGCAGATTAGCGTAGATCTCAGTGGTTGCCAGGTAGCACGTTCAGGAGTTGACTTGCAAAGCACAAAGATGTTCTCATGAGACATATCAAGTGGTTTATAAAGTATTAGAAACAGGGGTGTGTTTGTGAATGAATGACGTATGTATGTCG
Source organism: Ambystoma mexicanum (assembly GCF_040938575.1). NCBI lineage: Eukaryota > Metazoa > Chordata > Amphibia > Caudata > Ambystomatidae > Ambystoma > Ambystoma mexicanum. Next base: position 91,545,829 of record NC_090935.1, on the reverse strand, counting down.
TGGTATTAGGGGGGTGGCCTGCTTCAAGGGGAGGCCTGGCTGGAGACACGTGGTCTGAGAAGACCATGTGACCGATGGCCCCTTGGCGTGGGATACCTTTTGAAGTGTACATGTAGTTTGGCACCTTGGCCTTTCACGCCCCTGACAGCGCGCATCCCCGGGTGCGAACCGCCTTTGATAGAGGGGGTGGGATGGATGGGCCTGAGCGTGCAGATAAGGCACAGGAAGACTGCTGAATGGAGACACAAGTATGTGGATTGCAGGGGGGCTGCCTGCTTCAAGGGGAGGCCTAGCTGGAGACACGGGGTCTGAGGAGACCATGTGACCGATGGCCCCTTGGCGTGGGATACCTTTTGAAGTGTACATGCAGTTTGGCACCTTGGCCTTTCGCGCCCCTGACAGCCCCCCATGCCAGCGCTCATCCACTGGCGAGAACCGCCTTTGATAGTATATCGTTGCTTATCAATAACAAATGCCACATACCGGAGATTCTTGTGAGCACAGACCCACACTTCAACCGGTGTATTATAGTGGTCAAGACCCTAAGGCCTGTATAATCCAATGGTAATTGTTAGTATAGATATATGTGTGACTTTTATAGAGACATAACCTACTGAAAAACTTTGAACAACTTAGTTGAAAAACTTAGCTCCCACCGTTATTTAGTGCATGCATTATCGAGAATATGTTATGTTAGCTTAGATAGATAGTGACCACCCTGCTTCACAGCGACCAGACCTTCACCCATTCGGAGCACAGATGTCTGATGTCCATCCTGGAATGGAGACACACTTGATTCATTTAAAAAATCGAAACAACCGCTGTTAAAATATATGTGGTGTTTTATTTTGTATCTTATTTTCATGACACAAAAATACAAGACTTTAAAGATTATACAGGTCAAGTTGCAGCACAGCGAGCGAAAATCCCCGGTACTGACCGCTGTCACTCGAGAACGTTTCTCTTATGGCACGAACGGCACAGGCGGGTATCACTCTTCGAACGCGGTGTCCAAGCCTCCCGTGGAGCCACCATGTAAAGGAACGATAGGCCATCAGCCTGTACCACCTGTGAAAAGGAATGAAACAAACTGTTTTTAAATGACCAAGATAAGTTTAATAAACATTTGTTGTCAATGACAATTCTTGTAACTAATGGCATTCTGCACGGACAAATGGTATCTAGACAATGCACATTATTGAACGGCTTACATGCGTTACAATGATATGTAGATGTAATTTTGGATATAGTAGAAGAACATGAAATAGGAGTGGCATGACAAGCAGAGTATACTTACTCGTTACTCGGATTACAAGGACGAACAGTTGCGCGAAGTTCGTGCATAAGCACCATCATTATTCTCAAAACGGCCCGTGTGAGGCAGGCTGCCCTGAGGTCTGGCAGATCGGTGATGCATTGCGGTCGTTGCTCGCCTTCCGAAATGTAGGCCAGGCATCCCGAGTTTTCTCGGCAGCAGCAGTTCTCCTCCTCGGTTGGCATTAGCTCCCACCGATTGCATGTGCACCAGGTGGAGACGCCGTCCATGGGACTATGCCCAGGCTCTTCATCTGTTGATTCGTCCTGCCAACTTCCGTCCGAATCCCCATCGTTTTCGCGTGCTTCCCTTTCCAGTAGTTCCTCCTCGGTATACTCGGGCTCGTACATGTAGGGCATTATTGTATCCATTGTGTGGTAAACAAAGTAAAATAATTTACCGAGATGGTACAGGTGTTCACACGGGCTACAAGCGGCGAAGGTAGCTGACCAGAGCACAGAAAAGAGTCACAAAATACTCTAAGTAACACAGAGAGAGGAATGGAATCGAAAATCTGCTGCTGTGTGTTGTGAAACGGTCTGTTTATACTTATTGAGGAAAGAGGCGTCCTGCCATTTCCATGGCGACACGTCATTAGCTGAAGCGCAGCGAATGTTGACACAAGACGTGCTTTGGCGTTGGGAAATGGGCGGTACGAGTCTGCTGATGACAGGCTCAGGGGCGGGGGAATTGATTTAGTGCCGCAGAAGCAGGTCAGCCAGGGCGATGCGGCAAGTGATAGGATTATCACAAAATGGCTGCTCCCTGGTGCCTATTTTCGCGTGCGTGTAATGGACGAAAACTCGGGTAAGGCCCATAGGAAAGTTTTCTAAAATCAAGCCACTTAGGCTTAAAAAAACATGGCCAACCCGTAAGGACAATAAACATTTTTACTAGACCATGCCTTTAACTCAGCTTGCTTCTGCTCAGCCTGGGCATTCATTCTTCTGAACTCTAGCTCTTAGTTTCTTTCAGATTGAGCAATAAAACATTTGTACTCTAATTCAAGCTTCATTTTTTCAAGTTCAAAATAAGCAGGGTTACATGTAGGACCTGGTATAGGCCCAGTAGGTACAGTAGGTAAGGCAGACAGAGGCTCAGAGTGGCTAACTTCATTAGGTTTACTTTCCTCTTCTGACTCATTATCAAGACTTTGATTCAGACCAATACCATCACTGTTTTCTACATTTGCTGGGGGGTAGATTCCTCTGTACCACCCAGACTTTGGTTTTCTAACAATCTTTCTATAAGTTCCATTTTCTTGCCCTTCTCAGAGAGATTCGTATGTCTACACAATACTTTTAAGCAATCAGCAGTTTTGGCAGACAATGATTCTAGGGTATAACTCTCCATAGCAGACATAGTTAGAAAATCAGCTTTTTAGTGCTAAGCTCTGTGGTTAGTTGTCCTAAAGTGTTCAAAAAGCACTCTAAAGTGTATACTCAATACAAATCCCACTGCTGTACACCAGTGTTAGAAACCTGTGCAGTTCCCTCTGGGACCACTGCAAAAGATTTAAGACTACAGGTGTTTGGCAGTAAACCCACTTGGTAGCAGTCTGTACCACACAGATTCACTTGGTAGCTGTGGCTGAGCAGTCAAACTTCCCTCAAGAAGAGTTAGGCAGTATACAGAGTATTCACAATAGGTCAAAAGAACATAGTAGCACAAGTAAACACTGACCAGGGCTTGGTGTAAAAGAGATATAATTATTTATTTAAAACCATATCTAGAAAAACACACAGGCACTAATAGTAAGCAATTCAAAAACACGGCCACTAAAAGTTATACACTCCCGTAGAAGAATATTAGACAAGTCCTAAGTAAAGCCCCACTTATTTTCAGACAGCGGTGAGCACTTAACGTAGATGGCACTCTAATAATTCGTTTTAGAAGTGAGAGAAAAGCAGAGAATAAATTGAAACAGATCCCAACACTTTTTCACGAACACAACAAGAGAGGAAGGCAAAGTAACACCGTGAGTTTAGAGTCAGTAGGCCGGATCCACTTTAAGGGGATCAAAACGAAATGTGTCCAAGGTCACACTGTTGCAGTGCACAAAAGTCTTGTAAAGGTCAAAAAGGAGTTGGACCAAAGAAAGGGACCAGTTAGAGGGTCAAGGCGGCCATCCCAGTCCAGAAGGTTAAGGGGTTATTATTACCTTGTAGCAATCTTTAGAAAGGGAGGCCTGGCGCACACAGTACCTTAAAGTGGTGAGAACACTCCAGCGGGGGCAGTTGTTCCTGGCCGCGGATGCAAGTCGGTGCTTCGTCCGGGGGAAGAGAGGATCTCGTCGGGGAGGAAGAAAGGAGTCTGTTGCACCGCCAGGGAAGAAACCAGCCGCAGAGTTCTCAAGAACAAGGAGCAGTCCTTTTATTCGCGGTCCAGTGGTAAGTGGCTCTCCGGTTGCCGGGGTGCTTGGCACTGCAATTCGATCACAAGCCGGTCTGGGGTGCGAAGAGAAGAAAGTAAACTGGTTGTGCCCACCAGTCAGCAGAAGAAGCCTCTCCAGCCGGGAGATCTTCTCTGTCGTCGGGAAGTGGTGAGTCGGTTCCGCAGGGCTCCACCGGTGGTGTCGTCGTGGTAGGTCGGCTCAGCTTCTCCCTCGTCGGATTCTCAGGTCCTGTGGCGACTTCTGAAGTTCCAGTCCCCAAAGCCCTGCTTTTATGCAGCACACCCCCATTCACTCAGCCTAGCTGTCAATCAAACATGCTAAGTGGTGAGCCGGCCGGCTCACCACTTGGGCCAGTCGCACAAGAGTGCGACTTCAGTTACCAAGGTAACTCAGTCCAGGGTGCCTAAACCCTCTCCCACACCCCCTGTGATACCCGGACAGAGTGGCACCACTTTTGGAGGCTTCTGTGGAGAAGCCTGCCAAAAAGTGGAACAAAGGGCTCGACTTGGGTTGGAGTCACAGAAGAGAACACAAGCGCCATTTTAGAATCGAGTCCTGGCAAAAAATACCAACCGGCGAATGAATATTAAATAAATAAACCGGCGGTATGTTCGAGGCTATGAGAATTAAATAATTAAAGTTGGTAGCCTCGAACAATGGGAAAATCCCATAGGAATATATTCGCGGTCGAATATAAAAAGTAGTATCCACTACCACCAGCCACAACTCGATCAGGGGGGAAAAGACGTGCCCCCTCGACTAACAGATCCCGGGGCAATCGAATTGCCCCGACCAGTACGTCCACAATATGATGGTTTGTACTGGTTTCTGTTAATAATTTGGGACTAGTAAAGCCAATGGTGACTTTACATGCCCTGGGAGACAGTAGTCAGTCCCATGGTATGGAGTCTATGGTGGGGTGTCACTATGACACCCCTGTGTTACTGCACGGAGGGTGCTGTGTAACACACATTGAAAAAAACACATGAGACCCTATGGAGTAAAGGACCCCATAGCCCATAAAACACATTAGCAGTCAAAGGAACACCATAAATCATGTCCAAGAGTGGGAGAAAAAGAGTCTCACTCTTGGCAGGAGAAAAAAACAAACTCCATAAATCCAGCAAAGCTGCTGGGGGACTCACTAGGTTAGGAAATTCAGCCTAAAGAGAGAATTCTCCCTAACAAGGGCGCATGGAGGACGCCATTGAAACCCTGCTCGGTGATCTCCTCAGCAATCCAGCTCTCTCGCCCTACGTCACAGTGGAGCGCGCCCATCGAGCCCTCTCACCGCGCCCCAAACCAGGTGACATTTCAAGGCCCATCATCGCCAGAATTTTAAACTATCACGACAGAGACCTTATCCTCCGCCTAGCACGTGAGAAGGGGGACCTGCGACTTGAGGCCAATACCATCAGGATTTTCCCGGACTTTTCGATAGCCGTACATCAGGATAGACGCCAATTCCTTGGGGTCAAGAAACTGCTCAGGGAGCGAAATGTCCCATACGCCATCTTGTTTCCCGCACGACTCAAAATCACACACAATGGCAAATTATATTTCTTTACTGTGCCTGACGAGGCACAGAAATTCATTGAAGCGCACATCCCTCTCCATGATCCAATTGGAGGCCACGCTGAGGAGGACTGATCTAATGTATCGGGTCCTAATGTGGCCTAATCAATCTATCTAGCAAATCCCCTTTTACATCATTAACGTGAATGTGTTACTAGCAATAATGCACTGCAAACCCAGCATACTCTGGCCCATCTACGGTCATCCGGCTTTAGGTTCACGATTGGTACTTTGGACACTGACCGCTGTGCATTTTCAGAACATAGAACTGATCGTGACCCCTTTGGTACTTTCTCATTCCTGTCCTGCTTTCGATGACCTGTGAACTTTGGGACCTGACATATGATCCGCATACCACAGAACCTGTCTCGGAAGGCTTCCGCTGCCCTACATGATGCTTAAGCAGCCGTCCTCACGGCAACAACACTCTCCACTGCAATGGCAATGTTTATGTTTGGTTGGGTGTTGTTGATGGTTGGCCCCAGTTGGGCCATGGTAGGGGCACATCCCCGTTGGATAATGTCCCTTGACATCTTCCGTTTTGGAGGTGTCGATGCTGTTGTTTTGTGAGAAATGTTGGTAATTTCGGGTGGGGGGAGGGGGTTAACACTGCCCGCTTAGATGGGGTGGTGCGGGTGGGGGGGGTGAGTGGGTTTGATGTATGATGTGCAAAAAGGCAGAGGTAGTTTGGCGGACCACAGTGCATCGGGGGGCTTCCACGAAGGCGACCTCCGCTCTGGATTCATTTTACGACAGCAGTGGTGGGATGTTACCTAAGTCATTGACATGCCTGTGACGGTGATATCCTGGAACGTGTGAGGCCTGAGCAATTACACCAAAGCTCGCAAAATTATGGCGTACGCCACCAGACACGATTGTAAAATACTGCTCCTGCAGGAGACTCACTCAATGGGCCCTCTGATCAAGAGTATTGCGCCAACATGGGGACCACACAGGTATTTCACCTCATATTCCACGCGCGCTAGATGGGTGGTAACGATGATCCATAAGTCACTTAAGTTTGTTCTCCACTACACTGTGCCATAGCCAACAGGGATTATTTACTGGTAAATGCCTACGGTCCTAATGTTGACTCTCCCGATGTTGTGGACCAAGTGGTTTCTATACTGCTAGGATACGTCGGGGTGCAGATCATTTGGGGGGGACATGAACTTTATACTGGATACTGGGATGGATCGAACCGGCACGGCCCCTAGGTCCCTGCCTGGTGCAGCGTGCAGATTGCTGTCCCATATTGAGACACTTGGCATTCACGACGCATGAAGGGCCCTACATCCCCAAGCGCGCAAGTTTACCTATTAATCTTCAGTCCACGACAGTTCCTCCAGGATCGACTTGGTTCTGGTGTCCGGCTCATTGCTGGGCAAGGTGGTTGAAACGTAGATACTCGCGCGCACACTGTCTGATCACTCACCGGTCCCGATTACCCTGGAACTGGGGATGCCCGCCTGTACTAGTCATGCTTGGCGATTCAAATCAGCCGCCTTGCGGGACGTGGTATTTAAGGCGGATATCCTCGCCGACATTCAGACTTATTTTGAACACAACCTGCCCCAGTCCACCACCCTAGGGACCTGCTGGGACGCCTTCAAAGCATTTATTAAGGGGGCATCCATCTCTAGGGAGTCTGGTGTCCTCAAGACTATAAGAGCCGCCCTGTCCCGCACTGAAACTAAATTACGGGACCTGGAACGAGCCCACCCGGCCGCAGTCGACCCAAGTGTCCTCTCCCAGATTAGCGAGGAGCTCAAAAACTTCAATGAACACACCACTAGGGAAGTCCAGTACTGCCGTCCACCAAAAGCCGCAAGTAAAGACCGCGAGAGTGACAGACCCGGCAAAACGCTGGCCACACTGGCAAGGGGAGAATGGGGCCAATCCCAAGTAACCTGTGTCAAAGATTGCCAAGGGGTTCTACAGTGGTCCGACCAGCAAATCCTTGATGTCTTTACTGGCTTCTACTCCGAATTATATTCCCAGCCCCCTGAGCATAGTGTCTCCCCTGCCACTAGAGACCAACTAGATTCCCCTATCACATTGAATGAAATAGTGGAGGCCATATCTAGTCTTCCTAAAGGAATGGTACCGGGCCCCGACGGGCTAACAGCTGAATTTTATCAAGAACACGTAGCAATACTGGCCCTGAACTGCTCGAGGTATGGAATGAGTCGCTCAGGCTAGGATCCCTTCCCCCGACATTACGAGAGGCTGTCATCACGGTCCTGCTCAAGCCTGGTAAGCCCAGCAATGAATGCGGATCCTACCGGCCCCTTTCGTTGATGAATTTAGATACAAAAATCTTTGCCAAGGTGATTGCTAACGCTTCCTGCCTGTCATGTCCTCTATAATTTGATATGATATGATATGGCATTTGTAACGCACCTATACACAAGTGTTTCAAGGTGCGACGAGGCAGGGGGGGACAAGGGGAGATAGACAACGATCCTACTAGGCCAGGTGTCATTCAGATTGCGCAAGTGCAAGGGTAAGAGGACAGGGAAAAGTGCAAGGGGAAGGGGAGAGGGGGGAAAGGTGCTGAACATGGTTAGTAGAATAGAAGATAAATAATAGGGCCAGGTGGTGGCAAGTGCAAGGAAAGTGCAGTACATGGTTAGTAGAATACAAGATAAATAATAGGGCCAGCTGGTGGCAAGTGCAAGGTAAGTGCCGGGAGAAGGGGCTGAAGGATACAGAGACAGTCCCGTAGTGCAGGTAGGCAGTGCAGGGAGGAGTGGCTGGGCCAAGGTTCGAGATCGGTAAGTGGCCCAGTAGCACCCACACTCCCTCCTTCCCTGCAGCTCTCTGGCCGGCCTCCCTGGGCCCTCTTCCTGCGCCTACCTGTAAGGCAAAAAACCTTGGGGTCATCTTCGACTCCACACTCTCTTTCTCTCCTCACATATCTGACGTCTCCAAGAAGTCACACTACCAGCTACACCTCCTCAGGGGTATCCTTCCTTTCCTCTCCTTCCCCCAGAAACTCACTGTCTCCAGAGCCCTGGTTCTCTCGAAGCTGGACTACTGTAACAGCCTCTATCTAAATCTTCCTGCCTCTACTCTCCGCCCTTTGCAACTCATCCAGAACAGGACTGCGAGACTTGTCCTTGGCCTCAAGCCCAGGGACCGTATCTCTCCAGGACTGAAATCACTACACTGGCTCCCAGTGGCTGCAAGGATTAAGTTCAAAACCCTCTGCATTGTCCACAAGGCCTTCCGTGCATGATGGTGCATGATGACCAGTCAGGCTTTGTACCCGGGAGATGTACATCCCATAATATCAGGAGGCTCCTTAATGTTATGGCACGCATCGATCAGGGGGTGAGTGCGGTTGCAGTCATCTTGGATGCCCAGAAGGCCTTCGACATGGTGTCCTGGGAGTATATGTGGCTTGTCCTTGAGACCATGGGTATAGGTCCCAGGATGATTGCATACGTTAAGTTACTGTACACTTCCCTGGTGGCCAGGGCCCGTGTCAACTCCTAAACTTCCGATCTGATCCCTCTCTTTAGAGGCACCCATCAGGGATGCCCATTCTCCCCGATCCTGTTTGCTTTGGCTATTGAGCCCATGGCGGACCATGTAAGGGAGCGCCACTCGCGTAAGGGGATACGGCTACAGGGTACCCCCGAAATTATTTCACTCTAGGCAGATGATGTGCTGCTGTTTGTCAGGGACCCCAATGACCACCTGGACCCAATCCTGCGCGACATCACCCTTATCGGGACATTCTCTGGCTTCACGATCAAGTCTCAACTCTTCCCTCTTACGAGCTCCACCGCGCCCCCTGCCACCGAATACCCGCTCCGTTGGTCCCCTGACGGGATTAAATACCTGGGAGTTCAGGTGTCCCTGGCCAAAGACACCCTCCTCGCTACTTGGCCGTGGCAGAAAAGGCTGCAGCCAAGATGATTTGCTGGCGTCCTCTCCCACTTTCCTTAGCGGGTAGACTTTCACTGGTAAAAATGATACTACTTCCTAAACTGCTGTATGTATTCCCCAATGTACCTATCTGGCCTGGTAAGAAATACTTTGCTGACTTACACAAGCTGTGCGCTCATTTTCTGTGGCACTCAGGGGGCGTGCGTAAAAAATGGCTCGCTATGACACTACCCTACGATAAAGGTGGTTTCACTGCCCCGACTTGCTGCGATACTGGATTGCTGCGCAGGCACAGTTCGCCTCCTACTGGTACCCTGGCTCCCCCCACGCCCTCATGTCAAGCTGGAGACCCTTGCGGCATCCGGCACCAACATGATGTCTTTAATACTACATCGACAATACGAGCCGGACTCGGCCATTGACCCGGTCCGAACCGCGGTGCAGGCCTGGGGGCGGGTATTTGTTGCGGGTGCCGAGGAACAATCGTATTACAAGTGGCTTCCTGTCTGGAATTCCCCGGGCTGGAACCCACAAACGACATAGTCCTGGCCAGACACTGGCAGTCCCTGTGTTACCTGGCCCTCACCGACTTTAACCCGGATGGGCAGTTCATAACACCACAGTCCTGGAAGCCCGGCCACTCGGGGTCACCATTGGAACTCCTACAATTTTACAGACTCCGAGCTGCTTTCCGTAGTGCTTGGCCTGAGTTCCCCGCTGAACCCCCCAGGGATTTCCGACATGGCCAACTTGGGAGGTGCCCGCGGGGTGGTATACTCATTATATAAGCTCCTCCTGACTACTTCCCCACCACTGCCCTCTAGTGCCCGGGACGACTGGGCATCCGAACTGGAGTTGGATCTCACCGACCAACTTTGGACGAAAATGTGCTCGCTCACTAACAGAGTATCCTTGAACTTTCGCTACCGCACCATTCAGTACAAACTGTTGAACAGATGATACTATACCCCACGCAAGGTCTCCAGATTCTCTCGCTCCAACCCGAGACTTTGCCCTCGCTGTGGTGCGGAAGATGCGGGCCATCTCCATATGTTTTGGGGCTGCCTGAGGCTAGCTAAATTTTGGAGCGAAATCCTGAAAACGCTGTCAGAAATGTGTGATACTGTCATCGAGCCTGACCCGCTTGGGGTTCTGTTTGGAGTGTGGGAGGCTGAGGGAGCCAAGGGTGCTGCTAAATTGTTAAATGTGAGCTGCATAAATGTCAAGAAATGTGTACTGCAGAGCTGGAAGTCCTCCCCCCCACATCTCAGAAATGGTTGAACTTATTAACATGGTCTCGAAATTGTGAGGAGGAGTACCTCAAAACCCTCCGGCTCACTCCCGACCGAAAAACATCTGGTCTCCCTTCAACAGCTATCTTAATCGCCTAGATGCATTCTTCCTCGGAGGACAACTCATCGCAATCATCTTCAGGAAATGTTACAGCTCTGAAAACCTTGTGATGCTTTATTCATGTCTATTTGTATATTACCACCCATATGTACCACTGAACTCGAAAATGTATTGTGTCGCCTTTGGCTGCTCTGATGTTTGTGTAAGCTATTCTCCTCTGCCAACAAAAATAAAAGTTTTTTAAAAAAAATGTTGAAGTTACTTATTTACCCAACCTCTGGCCTCTGAAACTCTGTGCAACCAGTTTGTCAAAAGTCAACCCCCAAGCCTGCAACACCAGAACTTCCCAGTTTACCTAAAATACTTTGCACAAACTGCTAGCTGCAAAGTCGGAATTAATTCATAAAAAGCCCACTACATACAGTTTTATATAAACTCCCTTTTTATGTTCCTCAGTGTGCATGTCAGTGTGCATTTACCTCACAGCACAATGAATTGCCCATCCCTTGATTCTGACGTAACACACTACACACAGTGTGAACTGCCCCAAGCATATATTGACTCCGCACACACACTGACACCAAACATACTTCCCCCACATACTAACCCCCACGCAATTCCCACTGTGCACGCACACAAACACTTCCCCATACCACACTGCCTACAGACACAGTGTCAACCCAAAAGCACAAACACTTCCCACACTCTGCCACTTCCCCCCAGTGCCACTCCTCACAGACACTACCCTAAGACATGAACTGTCTCACTAGACATTTACCCCACACACATTTATATTGCGGCACAAACACACTGCTCAAACATACATGCTCACAATGCCCACTAATACAAACAGTTCCCATACAAAACATACTGCCCCCACACTTACCTACCATATTTCTCCATCACAAATCCACCCTGCCTGCATGAACATTGCCCCCACACACTACCCAGCCCACACACACTACCCACACACACACAATGCCCCCCCACATGCAGACTCTCTCCCCACACATGCTCACTGTAGCAAATCCAATAGTATTGTCACTGCTTCCATGAGGGCAGCCATGAGGCCGGGGAGTTGAGGCTGCTACCCGATATTCCCCCTGGGGGTGGTACTCAGTGGGTGGATCTCATGGGGAGGGACACCCTCCATGAGACCAGTGACAATCACCTTGGGAGAACGTGGTAATCACCTCCCTCAGTTCTGTTCCATCCCTCCTTTCACCCCACTCAGTATCCTGTGGTCTCCCACACCTCTATCTTTTTGTGTAGAGTTAAGAAAACCAAGTCCCAGGAGAATACTGAGACGAAGAACAGTGCATCTGCACTCTGTGATGATCGTCGGTTCAGTACTGTGACGAGGAGGAAGGTTGGAGCAGTGAACAATACCTATGGAAACCAGCAAACATGCTCTAGTTGCTGAAGACTTGTGAGAAACACTTGTGTACAGGCATGTTATAAAGGCCACATCATATCATATATCACCTTCTGGGGAGTGCCAAAGGGATACCTAGTAACCCCTTCTCTCTGCTCCTGTGACTTTTTTAGTCACATAGACAATCATCTAGTTATGGCTGGTGGCAGTGGACGTGTTCTACCAACATTTGTGTATTTTTTATATCGCAGGCTATGTTCATTGCCCCAGTAGTGCACAATAGGGGCACCCAAGTACCAACTTGGGGCCTCCCTTCTTTCTTCACCATTACTAGCGTGGTTGTTCTTGGTTAGCCCTTCTTCTACCATCCTGCGGGTGGGAGGTCTATGTGTGTGCTTATGCCTTTTGCGGGAACCCCTGGGTATCCGTGCCTAGGCTCTAGATTGTCTGGGCAGACAGGCAGTGGAGGAGGAGTGTTCCACCCCCCTGCCCTTTGTCTGCCAGAGTGCCTAAATAGGTCCAGCTCCCACAGGGTTCGGAGCTGGACCTATTGGACAGCCATATGCCTCTTTCTGTAAAATGCTGAGAGAGATTGTGTGCTGGAACTGTATAAAAGCTGAGGCTTCTGGAGTGAAAAGCAGGTCGACCACTGGAAGCTGAAGTAACCGAAGAAGAAGACGACCAGAGACACCTGCAGACACTTTGCAACACTGTGAAGCGACCACTAATGTTCTGACCCCATTTTTTTTTTAAACAAAGGACCTCCGATGAGGACAACTCCTTCCCTTTGGCTGGCGGGAACAACCAGTCACAGGACGAACTTTGAAACGAGCCATCTCCATAGGTCCTAGAAGGTTCCAGAGCTTGGCAACACCAATACCAGGAGACCTGCTGCCCATTTCGAGTGCTTCGTCGTGGAAAGGCCAAATCCATCCAAATTTTTGCTCAACCCGTAAGAACACCCCAGAGATCCAATCCAAGTCGCCCAGACCCCCTCATCAGAGTGTGGGCTGCAGGAAGCAATGAAGATTGACTTGGCGATCCGTGTCCTTTGTGGGTGCTGCAGTAATAGTGCCAAAACTGCTGAGTGATCCAAGAAGTTGCTGAAAGTCGTGCTACAGGTCCTCCCTCCAGACTGCTGCTGAAGGATCCTGTCCATTGACCTGCCTTCGGTCACCAGACCAAGAAATCCGGAGGTCGGGTCCAGAGCTGCAACATCGCAGAGCACAAACATTTTCTTCTATCCTAAGATACTGTGGGGAAAAAGGTATTGCATGCCTGTTTCCAAGAAGTTGATCCAGAGTGTTGGAGTGCAAGTAGAGGTGACCAGGGAAACCCCCTCTTACCTCAGACCCAGCCGCTGCTTGTGTCCCCTTCTCAAGTCCGTTTAAAGGTCTCCCTTGTTAGGTGTTAACGTGCTGCTTCAATAACACTAGAAACTGGAATAAATACACAGGAACACTTTTGTAATTCACTGCTTGTCAAGACTTTGAGCCCTCTTCGAAATGCCTACAGCTAGGGTTGTGTTTTTGGTCTTAAAGGACTTACTAGGTGAGGAAACCATTTCTAGAACCTTGAACTGAGCTTATGTTACACTAACTAAGCATTTTCTTCCCTTTAAGTAACTTAACTATATGTGTTTGCAGACTAAATGCATTACCATATAAACAGTTGATAACCGGATGATTGCGCAATAACCGATCATACGATAAAATTGTCTTTTCCCTTTCTAATATTGCTACAAATGTAACCGCGAACAAACACAAAAGTGAAAGTGCCGTTTGAAGCGTATTGTCAAGTATTCCTAAGTGTTCTAGTATAAACATCTGAAGTATTTTATAAATATAATAAATATATGCTTTTTATTTAACTATAAGTGTCAGTGATTCTTTGTTGTGCCTGTCTCGCTAAGATTCAGTGTACTTACCTACAGCTCACATCTTCCTCTTAAGATAGGCCTGCTTGCTCCGCCACTCTACCAAGGTCCTGAGCTAGTACAGACTGACACTACGAGTTGGGGACCTGCAAAACCACTGGGATAGCTTTCTAACAAAGGGGAGTCTAAGAAGGTTTGGGGCCCGATAGGAACTAAAACTGATAAGACATGGGTCAAGGACCCTAAGAGAAACATAAAGGCACAGACATATGCCTCATCAGTAGACCTTGGCAGGAGAGTAAACCAAGTGTCCTGGAAAGCCAATACAAAGGGGTCTGGGACCCAAGTGAGCCACAGAGGCAAAGCCAAAGTAAATGGATCAGGGACCCAAATGAAATACAAAAGCAAAACCCTGATAAGGGGGTCTGGGACCATGAGAAAATAAAGAAGGGAGAGATCGAAATAAACTGTACACAATATTCTATATGGAACAGTACTTGGCAGTAGAGTGCTTCAGGTCTGTTCAGTTGACATTGAGTGAAGGTGTGGTAGAGAACCTGCGAAAGCAACATACCAGGGTCTGGGTCCCATATGAAGTTGGAGAGGCCCACAAAAGCCAAGTACAAGAGTCAGGGACCCATACAAGTGCGAAGAAACATATAGTCAAGGGGCTGAGGCCCAGAACAAGTTGGAAAAAGCCTGAGAGAATATAAGGGAGTCTGGGAGATCTCGAAACAACCCAGAAGGACCTGGGACTCATGTGAAAGAGATATTTACTGGAAGTCTGAGTTTTATAGTCAAGTCTGGCAGGATAGTTGAACAAAAACACACTCCAAATCTCAACATGCGCCTCACTCCAAAAAATAATGGCAAATGCTCATGGACTTGTGATAACCATTCAAAAGTGTATTGAGTAACAGATAGCCAATGTTAGTGACCTGAATGACCAATATCAGTTTCTGGGTTAACACGCAAATGTTCTCTACAAACAAATAGCCCAGTTTCTGGGTTAGCACGCAAATGGTCTACAAACAAATTGCCAGCACGTGTTTTGAGCTTTGCTCTTCCTCAGGGCTGTGTTTCAATTGATCAAAAGCATAAAACATGAATGCTGGATCCTTACCTGGTATTTTGAGAATCCTGGCCAGAGTATGCTCAGTGGCAGAATCACCTCTGGTCATTTCTCAAGTTTCGTGTGCATTTTGGTGGGAGCTCATGGTGAAGCTCTACCCATTGCTGAATCACTGTTTTACGGGATATGTGAGCAAGCTCATTGCGTCCTGTACATTTTGTGCGGTATGAAAGGGGTGGCTATCGCACCATTAGATCACACCACAGTTGGAAGAAGAAACAAGGGGAAGAGACTCCCCCTTTCTGATACAAGGAAAAGATTTTTTGTTAAGGAAAAGGTCTACAGTTAAGTCTTGCAGGATAGTGAACCAGACGTAATACTACATTTTTGAATGGATACTGTGTTTAAAGAGTATACTGGGGAACTGTGTTTAAAGAGTTACTTATTGTGTTTTAACACAACAAGCTGGACTTTAAAGTTCTGTATCTGGAATAAGAGAAGCCTCATTCTGGAACAAGAAGACACCCAGTTTTTCCTTAGTTATGTTGAGTGTAAGGGAGTGTAAGTTTAGTGTTACAAGAGATCCTTACATAATCCTTAGTGTTTTTGTTGAGGTAGGGCAACCCTTTATAGGAATAGGGCAAGTTAGGTTTTGCCTTTGCTTTGTTTTTATAACAAAGGGTTTCGCCAACAAGCATGCCACCACTGTGTCAGACTCGTACTTCTGCCCCCTTACAGTACACAAACGCCACACACTTTAGACACACGTGCACACACACACTTGCCTAAACACTCCCCATGAACATCATCTGCCCACACACACTATATCTGCCCCCACGCATAGCCCACCCACCTTGCCCGATGCAGACTTCACCTCATAAACATTGGCCAGCATCACATACACTTACATTTCCCAGGCACACTGACCAAACACACTGCCTCCACACACACTAACACTACCACACACAGACACATACTGTCCCTACAAACTTACAATGGCCTAACACACATACACACTTCCCTAACACTGCACCATTCACACACTGCCCCCCACAGGCACACTGCCCCCCACATATATACTTCCACCACACATATAGTTGTTATGTTATGTTGATTTATACCATGCACCGCTACCATTTTTGCATGGTCTCCAGGTGCTCACTTTGCTCTATAAGAAAGTGGACTGGGTAGGTTAGGGAGGGTAGAGGGATAGGATAGAGGGTTGTGCTCTTCTGTTGATGCTTGCAGAACCAGGAGAAACTGGTGTCTGTGTGTGTCGGATTTCTGAGTGTGCTTTGACTGTGTGCTATGCGCTTGTTTTGTCCAGACAGGTAAGGTCCTGTTTTTGGGTTGTTTGTTGTTGGTGGTTGTTTGTTGTTACGGATGTGTGGTTTGTGTGTTGTGTGGCTGGCCTTTCGAGTGTATGTGGTACTTGTGAGGTACCACAAACACAACAGGAGGTAGAAGGGAAAGGAATCCCGTAATTGACCACCCTCATGAAGGTCAACAACCTTTAGTACTTGACAATGAGATCAAACTGGCATCTTGTTTCTTTTCAACATAGGTAACCATAGGATCAACAAGGTGTTTCTGAACTACCCAATTTCATTAAATTAGCAGGCAGTTTTTTAGAAAAAATATAGATACTTTTTTATTGATAAGAGGAAAGTCAATCATAAAAATACATATGTAAAGACAATCAACAATGATAAAAATAGAAAAAGAATATCAGTGCAACAACATAGAAAAAGAACAACAACCAGTTAGTCTAGGGTGTGGGGGGCAGAGCAGGGTAGCTGTCCTCCAAAGTTTGAAGTACTTTGTACTCAAAGTGTCTTAGTGCAGGTGCAAAATACGCAATGCTTTTGGCAAAACAGGGTTTTAACTCAAACCAAATGACATTCTTTCATTCAACATTATCCACATACACCCTTCTCGACATACACTCATCCAACATGTTTCATTCCGTCAGTCACGCCACAAAAAGGACGGGATGATAACACAGTCAAGGGAAATTCGTCAGGGAACTGTTGCGTCAACGTCTACAGATAGTGCACTGAATAGCGTCTCTATGCACTATTTAAGATAAAACACAAAGACCAACACATTAGTAGGGTCTCTAATATTTCAGCTTTAGCTACACAGAAATATACAAAATGGCGTGAAATCAATGAGCCACTTTTAGTATTTTAATGGAATATGCATCCAAAAACAACCATATAGTTGAATCCACTTGATACCTATGGAAAAAGAAAAGACAACAAGGGACAAAATTAGAACAGTTGTCCTAATGTCCAAGCCAACATAGACCAGCATACAAATTACCAGTAGCGAGTGCAATTGTTAACTCCATTTGGCTAATTTCAATGTGTCCTTTAAATCAACACAAACAGCCCGCAACAAGGCAGTTTCAGGGGTCCAAAAACAACTTGACCTCCCCTATCTAAAAGCTACATCTCATGGCTTCTACGCACAAGTCTCTATCCCTCCTCAGCGGAACTTTGCAAACTTCAATGGTTTCTGCGTGAAGCTAACTGACACATCCACATGTGTGCTATGCGCTTGTTTTGTACAGACAGGTAAGGTCCTGTGTCTGGGTTGTTTGTTGTTGGTGGTTGTTTGTTGTTACAGATGTGTGGTTTGTGTGTAGTGTGGCTGGCCCTTTTTGAGTGTATGTGGTACTTGTGAGGTATGCAGCAGAGGAGGAAGTAGCAGGAGTGGTTAGTACAGTGGCAAGCTTCAGATCACAGTTAGCTTTCGACCTAGTTTCAAGATTCATAGGGCTGCATGATTCAGACAGTGGCAAACTGCAGAGCGCAGCCAGCCTTTGACACAGTAGCACACTGCACAGGGCAGCTAGCTTCAATGTAGTGGCAAAATTCAAGGGGTTGCATGATTTGAAAAGTAGCAAACCTCAGAGCACTGCAGGATTTAATACAGTAGCACTTTCAGGGTGCAGCAAGCTTTCAACACATTGGGCCTCATTAGGACCCTGGCGGATTTCGCGGTGCTAAATGCACCGCGAAGCACGGCGGAAAGCCGTCGATAGCGCCATGGGGGTTGGCGGATTTACCACCCCATGCCGACCTTGGCGGAGCGGTAAATCCCCAATCCCCATTCTGCCCTTCCCCATTCCCATTCTTGCCCCATAGGGTATAATGGGAGTGGGGAAGGAGTTAATTACGCCACCGTAAAATACGGTGGCGTAATTAACAACGAGGTCCCGTAGCGCCATGGTTTTCTCCGCCTGGTAAAACCAGGCGGAAAACGGCGCCATGGCGCTACGGGAACTCGTAGTACGGCGGACGGGTCCGCCGCGATTAGCGCTGGCGAAAACCCACTCCGCCAGGGTCCTAATGAGGCCCATTGTCAACATTCAAAGGGCAACAGGTATAAATCAGTGGCAAGCAGCGGCAAGATTCAAAGGGCAGCTGTACACTATTCAACCTAATGGCTATAGATGAAATGCAGCTGAGTTTAAACACAATGGCTGTACTCAAAGAGCAACTAAATTCAGTACAATACAATAACCTCGCTCTCCTCACACTGTAAAAATGAAGTCTGCCGGGCTAAACGTAATTCCTATGACAAGCGTATTGCCAAATCAAACTCTAGTATGAAGGAACTCTTCTCTATACTAAAAGACTAGAGTCACCTATAGCTACACCCGATATCTGTACTAAGGATAGGTCCTGGTGTACAGACATCCAACAGGCACTATCAAACAAAATTAACATGCTCCAAAACAAATCCAGCACAAAAAAGCAACGCTGAATTTACAGCACTCACCTAAAAACCCTCTGCCTAATGACCCACTGAAGGCACGCGATAATATCTTCCATTTCACCAAAATGTCTACCCTGGAAGTAGAAAAATTCATCCTTTCTTTGAAGCCTTCTAACTGCAAAGGCGACATCTGCCCAGCGCAACTTATAAAAGATGCTGCCAGGGAATTATCTCTGTTCATTGCCAAATTGATGAATGCCTCCTTTACGTCAGGCTCGGTCCCAGCTAACCTAAAACAGTTGTGGGTGCTCCCTCTCATCAAGAAACAGACATTAGATCCCCTCATCCCTACCAACTACCGCCCCGTTACTACTGTACCATTTTTACTCAGAATATTGGACAAAGCTACCTATAACCAAATACAGAAACACCTAGAACTGTACAAATTTCTAGGAGACAGATAATCTGGTTTCCGACCTCTATACATAACAGAAACTGCCCTTATAGATTTAAAATCCCAAATTGATGAGCTGAGAGACAAAGGGAAGTCAGTACTCTTGTTACTACTTGATCTCTCAGCTGCATTTGATCCTGTGGACCATAAGATCCTCTGCAGGCACCTTGATTCTGCCGCTCACTTCTCCCCTGATGGATTGAATCATTCCTGAGCGAGAGAACCATGAGAGTTTTATCTCCATCGGCAGCTGCAGACCCTACCCCATTCCCTATCCAGTGCGGTGTTCCTCAGGGTTCTTGCGTCTCTCCAACTCTATACAACCTCTTCACCAAGCCCCTGTTTGATGAGTTGGACCATCTGGGTATCATCTATACTAACTATGCAGATGATACACAGATTCTCCTGCTGCTTTCTGGGGATCATAGTAAGGACACGGAGTTGGTGAATAGAGTATATCTTATCATCCAGGCATGGATGGCCACTCCTGGCCTATGCCTGAACGATGATAAAACCGAGTTGAAAATCATGGGAACACATGCCAACATCAAAAAACTAGGCCAGGAATTTTCCTCATTCAAAATCGACGGAAATACCATCAAAGTCACCAAGGAAGTAAAAACCCTTGGCTTCTACTTGGATACCACCCTGTCCTTTGATAAACAGGTAAAATCCGTGGCCTCCAACACAGCCTACACCTGCAAGCTGGTCAGAGCTGGCAAGCTATTCCTCTCTAATGACAGCTGTTTGATTTTGGCCAGAGCCTTAATACTATCTAGAATTGACTATTGTAATGCCCTATACAGTGGTGCTAATAAAATTACCATCCAGCGGCTCCAAACATTACAAAATAATGCCTTGAGAGCAGCACTTGGCCTAAATAAAAGAACCCATATCGCCTCCATTAGACGCCATCATAAATGGGCGTCTACTGGCAACAAAATACAGCTAAAGACGCTTTCACTGACTCACAAAGCTCTAAATAACGCCGCCCCTAGCTACCTCACAGATAAACTTCATAGAAGAATCTGTCTCAGACCTACTAGAGCCGGCAACGCTAATTGCTTGGCCATACCTAGATACAGACTTAACACAATTGGTGGTAATAGCTTCCCAGTGATGGCTGCTAAATTTTGGAATCTACTGCCACTGGACCAACCTTAGCCACTCTTCTGAAAAAATACCATCAAACACATCATCTCTACCAACCCCTAGTCTCTTACCCTTTAGGCCTATTTCGTACCTTGATCAGTTGAGTCACACTCGCCTTATTTTCTCACTTAAACTATGTGCCTCTCTGTAACTTATATATTTGTACATTGCATATTTTTTGTAATCACATAAGCCTTTATTGTATATCTTGTATATTCTATAACCATGTAAACTATGTAAGCCTTTATTGTATATACTGTATATCTTGTAACCATGTAAGCCTTGCATCTTCCTACTGCTGCGCCCTGTTACTTACGGGTCTGGTGCACATAAAAAGTGAATAAACAAACAAACAAACTCAAATATGTACCTAAATTTAAATACAATGGCAATTCTTAATGAAGCACTTAAATTCGATATAGTTCCTATACTCAAATATGCACCAACATTCAATACTGTGGCTATACTCAAATATGCGTCTAAATTCAATACAGTGGTCATGTTAGTCCGAAAACAGGAGGCTACTGGAAAACAATGAAGACATACCAGTCACGACGAACGAAGGTATAAACAACAGTTTATTCGTACTCGAGCGCGGACTGTCTTTTACAAATGCACGGCATACAAGCATAGGAAAAGTGAGCAAAAACGTGTGGGCATAGGGGTGTTTTATGCAGCATTACAATACCATGACGAATTTGGGCTAGCTCATCACATGATTATAACTTGTCACCTAAAGACCCATGAACGTGGGCAATTCTCCATGGCACCATGTGGTCGAACACTCCATGTCACCCTGCAGACTATTTACTGTCTGGGAGGCAAAGCAGAAAGGATGTAGGAGGATATTGTGTTCTTCAGTACAAGGTAACATTCCTCACGCTACTTTATCTATGTTTGTGCTAAGCTAAAAGGTCAGTCTGCATGTCTACTCATTAGTTTTGTTATCTTAGAAACTTAATATGCAGTGAATCGTGCTTCGCTTTAATTGTCTTGATTGCACGTTCACAATTAGCTACGGAAAACAAGGCAGTCAAGGAAGACAGAATGGCACCTAATTTCCAAATTAGCTATGTTTGTGCCAGTGCTTCAAGGTTCTCTGTTGCAGAGTTTAGCATGCTCAGTGAGTTTAGTGAGTATGTTTTAGGGAAGCTTCCAAAGCGGTGACTTTGTGAACTTCCACCACGTTCTGAATGAAAACTCGGAAATGAGAGCAAAGCAGCCAATATGGCGTTTTCGGAAACCGCGATGGTGCGGTTCAATGTGCTTGGTCCGACTTATAATGCAAAATATATCTACTTTTAAAAGTACACTCAAATATGCATCTGAATTCACAAATGTGGCTATTCTTAAAGAAGCAACTAAATTCAATAAAGTGGCTATTCTTAAAGAAACATCTAAATTCAATACAGTGGCTATACTAAAATATGCACCTAAATTCAATGCAGTGGCTATACCCAAATATGCATCTAAATGCACTACTGTGATTATTCTTAAAGAAGCACCTACATTTAATACAGTGGCTATTCTTAAAGAGGCACCTAAATTCAATACAGTGGCTATACTCAAATACCCCCGCATACTCTTCCACCATACGTTCAGACACACACTGTCCCCCTCACACCTTGACCACACACAATTAATCCACATACGCACTTTCCTCAAAACACACGCTTGCCGCCTCCACACACTCCACACACAAACTCACTGCCTACATGCACTAACGCTTCCATCACACACTACACACACAAGGCCCTAAAACACTCCCGCTGTCCGCTTCCTCATAATTTTCTCACCTCACACATCCCCACACACATTGCCCCACACATACACAAACACACTTAGCCCACACCAGGCACGGCCCGCAAACCACGAACTGGGACATTCAAAGTCCTATGCCGCCATATTCAGTATGCAGCAAGCCTGCATGGCGAAAGTGGGTGGGGCTTAGCCCTCGTTTCAAGATGTTTCTCTGCACATACACACCCCTTGGGGATAAGAAAAAGCTGTATTAGTTAAGGCAAGGCGTCCATTCCACACAGGAAGAGGAATCCCTAAACAGGAGACAGGAAGGGTTCATTTTTCGGGTTGAAGTAAGAGGTGGAGGATTACCAAGGGACCGCCAGGAGGAAGGAGGAAGGAGGGAGCGGCTACTTGTGGAGGAAATATGTTGCACGGGTGATGTATTGGCTTAGCAGTTACAGTGGTTATTCAGTGTTTTGTAACAAGTGAGTAGCTGATGTAAGCGTGAGTGACTGATAATTGAACGGTACATGGTGAAAGGATGGTGTCTGAGTATTGGTGTGGGAGGAGAGTAGTAGTGATTTGAGGTGAGTAGTAGTGGGAAGACTGAGAGTATGCCTGGTGGGAGGAGAGTAGTTGGGGTGTGAGGCGTGTAGTAGTGGGAGCAGGAAGAGTAGCAGTGTTGCAAGGAGAGTAGCCATGGGAGACGGGAGAGTTGTAGTGGTAAGAGAAGAATAGAAGTTAAAGGAGGGGAGTAGTAGTGGGGGCAGAGCATAGAGAGGAGTAGTAGTAGTGGAAAGGAGGGGAGTAGTATCAAACAGGAGGAGAACTAAAGAAGAATGAGAGGAGATGTAACATCAAAGGGCGGAGGCGAGAAATAGGTGGAGTGAAACATCTGTGGGACAGCAGACTTGTGGGCAGAGTAGGGCAGCAGGGTGTGGAAGTAAGAATTGAAGAGCAGAGGTGAGTGGCCGTGACGGAACTGTGATGAATCCAACAGTACAAGACACTATCCAAACTTCCATGAGAACACTAATGCTCTGCTAGAGTAGAGTGACCAGGGAAGTTCCAGAGAGCATTTAGGGAACCATCTTTAGAAAAAGACAGACTTTAGAAAGTAGGGGTCAACATTCAGTAGTATTAGGTTATGGATGACTGAATTAGAGAGGAGGGCTGTGGCAAGAAGAGAGAGAGAGGGAAGGCCATGGGCCCCACAAAGAGAATAAAAAAACACGTGACTGTCTGAAACACTCAGAGTGTGACACTGCTGCCATAGAACACACACACAATCATGCTGCGACATATGCTAACACTGCCCACATATGCACACACTGCCCCCCCACACACACTGCCCTCCTCTACACACACAGTGCACACACCAACCTAGTTTGCACACACACACACCAGTGCAATTGATATGCCCTAGATCCCGACGAGCTTGAGGAAAAGAAAGGTCAGATCCTGTCAAATCGGCCATTGCATGGAACACGTTGCCTGTAAATTTGCCGTGTGAAAGAAGCTTACCGGAATTTTAAAAAGCATTGAAGACTTTCTTATTCTTTTAGGTTTTGACTTATTACCGATGATTCTCTATTTCAAATCCCATTGTTTCTCGATCTATCTTTTCTCCGCGCCCTGATGCAAAGGTTTGTGTACCCGTGGACATTTAAAGTCAATTCCTGGGGATGTTGCAAGTGCTTGGACAGATGTGACTGCTAGCTGCTAAACGGTGCGAGTAGCTAAGCATAGGATGGTAATACCTGACAAATGCTTACACCGTGCCTATTCAAAGGCCATAACTATTGGCTTTGACAATGCTTGTTTCTTAGTATTGAGGTTTACTTCATGTTTCTCCTAGTCCGTTTTCTTGCACTATGCAATTTTTTCAGGAAAAAAACAGTAGTACTGTGTGTGGTGACGTCTTTTTTCACTCCACTCATCCAAAAAAAGACTAGCTCAGCATGCTGTGGGGCGAGGCAGGTGAATGGAAGATAGCATGGCATTTCGAGTCAGGAAGCTGCAGGTGGAGGGTGCACCTCGCTACTCCCGAATAAGAAGAGTTTGAACATGGAACCTTCTGCTTCACAGTGTCTCAGGATTGCGCACCCTTCCCTGAATCTCAATGGGACATTGGGCATGAAAAATGTGTTGACCGGAATACAGGCAATTTAAACTTAAATATTAAAAAATATTGTAGTGTTTTTTTTAAAGTGTTTACTCACTGACATGAGTCGAGCAAGTCAGGAACAATGTGGTGCAACGCTCCCCTTTTTACACCAAATAAATACCCCTTTTTTAGTGTGGGCGATTAGGTGGCACTTGTGTCACTTATAAGCCATAACTATTGCATTAGAGAGCAGATAGGGAGAAATTACATTTGAGGTGGGGCTCAAAGCTTTAAGGTGTTGTTTGGTTATTTGTCCACCCATTGACTGCCCATGGCCATGCTAATTCCTATGGCCATTCCCACCTGGTACCTGCCACTGCCCCTCTCTGCCCAAATCACCTCCTCTTGGGAACTCTTGGTGCTCATTTTAAGCCCTTACCTTCAAACCGTGAACTCAAAGTGCCTGCCATTGTTTTTTCAAAGCAGTCTTCCGAGAGTTAATACCTTAATTGGCGCTGTAAACCAGCTACTTGTGTAATAAAAATGGCTTAACCAGGTGAGCCTTCTGCTAATTGATTTATATCCACTATGCATGTCCTTCACTGAAGTCCTGTTAAAAACTGGGGCCTGGCTTATAATTTGATCGGGAAGCAGTAAACAGGACTCTGGCATAGTTTAAGTACAGTACATAATATTTGGTTATTGCATTATTTGATTGCTGAAATGTTGACTCCAATCTGTATCTAAACTTTGAAATATGCTCGAAAGTTGGGGGCTCTGTTCTAACATCCTTCGCTTTCCAAACAAATGTATCGCCATACTTCAGGGGTTGCTAGATTGGATGGGGGTCATTGTCTAAATCAATAGACAACAATCATGGTCTTAAACAAGGCTGTCTACTGGCCACGCTTATATAATCTATTATATTGCTGACAGGAGTGTTGTCCTTAAGAATTTTAGAAATGTCCTGCCAAAAATGGGCATGAATTTATATAGTGGATTTCTTATGCCCGCGATACAGTGATACTGGACTGTATACCAATAGGGTTGCAGAGATCGCTGGATGCCATTGAACAGTATGCTATGTTTGAAACTGAAGGTGTTTCACCCGCTTGTCCCTGGGGATCTGTACTCCAGGTGGCCAGGACACGGCCATCACTTTTGGATCCAGTTCCTGGGGGTGGACCAGTGCGGGAGGATCACCTGGATGAAGGGTCTTCGGGGAGTGGAAGTGGAACACCGGATGGTGAGACGCGGTATCCCCTTCCCTCTAACACCTTTTCCCCATCCTACCAGGTAGGATACGTAGGAACTCAACCCCCATAACCCCCACCTTTCCAACACAAACACTTTCTCACGGACAGCTCACTGTGAGAGAAAACGGACTAACACCCGAGCCGTATACCTAACATGTTCCAATACAATGGTCAGGCGATTACTGATCATTACACACACCTGACCTCCTTCACACTTCCCCAAACGGATAAAAGGCGGAGAACGAAAGCACACTCTGCGCAAGGCAAAGCCACGAGGAAGCAGCAGTTCCAAGATGGCAGTTTAATACAAGGAGAAAGCCGGCAACACTGAAGAGTGTGGTAAGGAGGGAAGTGCCGTGACCTTCTGTGAGAAAGACTGTTACTTTCTTGAGCCTTCGTGAATAAGAAACATAAGACCTGGAAACAAAGCTGAATAAACCTGTATTGGTGTGTTGGAGGTACCAAGGGTTCTCCGGCATCGATAGCCAAGGCGGGGAGGATCATTTGCCGCTGTGGTACTGTCCTTGACTCCTACAACAAAGCAGCACCAGTAAAGTCAGCACAGCCGGTGAGTTGGGGAGACTAATACCAGACCAGTCTGTGTTAAAGTCAAGGTTGCAAGCGGCAACATTGTATAGAGAAAACTGAAGAGAGCAGTGTGTGAAGTGTATGTGACAATCGACATAAGTATAATTAAACAGCAGATGAGTTACTGAACTTTTGAAGCCAAGACAGATACCGTAAACAGAGTGGTCCAGCGCCACGTGGATGTTCATTCAAGGGTCTCTGTTAGGTATCCAACTGAAAGGTGCCAAAATCGAAAAAGAAATTGTGAAATCAAAGTGGTCCTGCAAAGGATCAAACCAAACCCCTTGCACATTCAAAAGTCTTCGATAGTTGATGCTAACTGAAATTGGTCCGAACCCGGCTGAGGTAGACTAATTGTATTAAAAATGTGATCTGAGCCCGGATGAGGAGGATCCTAGGTGAACCGTGAGTCACCCGAGAAAGAATATCCTATGAACATTGTGAAAGAGGATCTGAGCCCGGAAGGGGGGAGCCAAAGTGACAATCATTGTATTAAAGGGATCTAAGCCCGGCTGAGGGGGATCCCGGGTGAATAGTCAATCACCTGAATTGAGTACTAGTAAGAGGAAAATAACTTTTCATTTGTTTTGTCGTATCAGGCCCCCTGCATGAAGAGACTTTGATAGGCAAAGATACTTGGGCACAGAAGGCCCTGATACTAATGATTGAACTGTATTCTTGTGCTGTAGAAGCCAGAGATTGTGCTATGCTCGAGTGAACCGCCTTGCCCCGTGCTGAAAACATGGGGACAGGAGGCCAATGGCCTGAACATCCTGACATATAATTTTTGTGAACACTTCTTTCTTTATCATAAACACTACCCCCACACTGTTTGTATTTAGAGGTAAGGATTGGTAATAGTTTTTCTTAGTATAGGTACTTTGATTCTGACAGTACACCACTAGGACTGTGTCAATATTATTTGATGGTCGTAGCTTGCTCCCATCTGTAGATTTTTGGTTTAGATAGGCGTTTATCACACCATTGTCAATAAACACCCTGTGGTCACTTGTGTCTGTCTTACTATTGATACCATGCCTTCCTTACAGCTATTGATAATAACAACAAAGGTACTGGTAATAGGAAACAATATTAGCAGGAGACAATGTTTTGAATGGAAGATTAACGGGGAAAATGTACAAGTTAATCAATCTAATGTATATTTGGGTATCCCCATTAAGACCCGTCCTGAGGGGTCAGTTTATGAGGACCCTCTCTCTGTTAAAACGACTAATAAAATTGGAGTGATTAAAGCCTATTTAGTCTGGAACGGTGGCCATTCAGTTGAGGGGTACCCTCAGATTTACAAAATTAGTATTATTCCATGCATTTTATACGGTCTAGAGGTACTGGGTTAAAAACATGTTTTTAGCTTAATAAAATGGAGGGGTTGTTCTGAACCCCTCTATTAGGCTTATCTAGGTCCATCCCTATAGAAGCAACACTCTGTGAATTAGGACTGACATCCCTTATGACATTATGGCGTGTACCGCCTTGTACATTAAAGATCATCTTGCAGAGGGTGAGGAGGAGACTCTGTTGGGTCTCATAGCTGGAAAAACCTCAAGCTAATTTAACCAATCAAGCTTATGTTGATCTCCAAAACACAAGTTTGTATTAATTTAGGGCAATTTATCTGGCTGCTCCGTCCAATGCGAACATTGGAGTTTTCCTGCAGGATCTAATAATGAACACTGCAGATTGGCATTGTTCCTTAAACCCGGCTGCACTTTCAAGTAAAATGAGTTACCGTGAGTAGTGACCCAAAGTCTTGCGCGAGGCAAGTCAAGTAGTAACCTTATAAAGATCAGCAGTGTTGACTTTAGGTGATTCGTTATGAAACTTTGGTTCAACGCTCTCCCTACTTTTTCTCATACAGGGGCCTGGCAGGGCATTGCTCATGCAAGCAGGAAGGGCTGATTCTGTAAAGCAGGTGTTGAAATAGCCAGACATATGTTGACAGAATGTCCTTGTCTAGTAAATGTGTAAAGGAAAGCATATGGGAAATGTGTTAGGTCATTTTCTCTAATCTCTTCTAATCAGCGTTGATCCTGTATTTAAATGATGTAGTCCTTGGTAATTAGGGGGGCCTCGTACCATGGTTGGAAATTTGTGGTGCCCTATTATTAAGATGAAATGCTGAGTGAATGGAAAGCCCTTAATGTATGACATCACTCTTTGTTAATTTATATGTGTGTTGATTTTTTTGTAAATATGATGAATTGCTGTGTACATTTTAGTTATTGATGCTTGATATTGGTACACACCATCCTGATATCAACTGTGTAGATCATTTTTGATATATTGTATTGTTTAATAGTGTTTATTGGGATTATTGTGTATTTGATTGTGAGTTATATTATGTATTTAACAATATTATCTTTTTTATTGTGTAAAAGGTTTTTTGTTTAAACCATATGCACTAATAATTTTAAAAAGGCATTGGCAAAGCCAACAGTTTTTGCTTGTGTATACGTATTAGGCATTTGCCAGGCACCGCTATTAG
Organism: Ambystoma mexicanum; assembly: GCF_040938575.1. NCBI lineage: Eukaryota > Metazoa > Chordata > Amphibia > Caudata > Ambystomatidae > Ambystoma > Ambystoma mexicanum. The sequence goes on along the minus strand of NC_090935.1, from coordinate 91,517,439 downwards.
ATGCCCAGGTACACGCACCATTTTGCACCTGCTACCATCAACGGCCACTTAATACCTTCCCAAGTGGAATTGCCTGGCAAATGACTTTTCCATACCTGCACAAAAGCCCAATCTGTTGGCATTGCCAATGCTTATTCCTCTGTTGAGGGTCCCTACCTTGTTTAGTCTCTCACTGTGTCTCGGTCGATCATTTGTAGAGTGCTCCTCTACTTCCTTTGCTTTTTCACTTTCTCTTCCACACTTCTTTACTATGTCTGACCTTTCACTCTGCAATGTCTTCAGTGTGGTCATCCTCCTATGCCCACCTCTCTTCCTGTCTCCTATATGTCTTTCTCCATCTATTGTGAGGGTTTTATTAGAATCCCATGTGTCTTACCCCTATCGCCTCTGCACACTTCCTTTCACGTAATGACCTTCTTATCTTGCAGGTGGTATGTGGTCAGAACTGCACCTTCCATGTTCAGATCAGTGGCACTGTCCTGTCCTTTGGTGAAGGTAGTTACGGGCGACTTGGACACGGCAACTCGGATGACCTCACTGTTCCCACCGTCATCACAGCGCTGCAAGGTGAGCGAGCGTAGGACTCGGGAGCCCTTTAGGCAGACACAATGCGTGCTAACCAAAGGTGTGGTCCTTCGTATGGATTTTAGAACATCACTAAATTAAATGGATTAAATGAGGATTGTACAATATTTGTATCAAAAGGCATACAACCGGATTGCCTGTCTCTAGAAAAAAACAGAGCTGTCTTCCTAACTGAGAACTGGCTTCTCGCCTTGTCTTAATATAATTGAGAAGCAATTTTAATATGTCTAAAATTACCAGTAACAGGAAGTAAAGAGTTTCTGAGAAAAACATTTGTCGACTTAGGGTACAAAAACATGCACAACATTTACCTTTCTAATTGACACGGTTTCCTTTGGAAAATGCTTGGAGCAGGGTGGCTGCTTCAATGTCCTTCAGTCTGTTTTTGGCGCTGAGTCTGCCCTAGTTTGGATGACAGATAATTTACTTGGTCATGGGCAAGAGCTGTATTTGGGTCCTTTGGACCTTTCAGGAGCCTTTTACATCATTGGGCATTGCAGGCTGTTGGCCCTTCTTCCAGACTTGGGAAGGATCATAGAAGCCTTTTCTGAATGGCCCTCAATATTTTTTTGGATAGGTCCCTTGAAGGGTCCCTCAGGGTTCGGTCCTCTCGCCACTGTTGCTGAATGTTTGTCAAACCACTCCTTTGGACCTTTCAGGAGCCTTTTACATCATTGGGCATTGCAGGCTGTTGGCCCTTCTTCCAGACTTGGGAAGGATCATAGAAGCCTTTTCTGAATGGCCCTCAATATTTTTTTGGATAGGTCCCTTGAAGGGTCCCTCAGGGTTCGGTCCTCTCGCCACTGTTGCTGAATGTTTGTCAGACCACTCCTTTGGACCTTTCAGGAGCCTTTTACATCATTGGGCATTGCAGGATGTTGGCTCTTCTTCCAGACTTGGGAAGGATCATAGAAGCTTTTTTCTGAATGGCCCTCAATATTTCTTTGGATAGGTCTCTTGAAGGGTCCCTCAGGGTTCGGTCCGCTCCCCACTGTTGCTGAATGTTTGTCAGACCACTGGCACTAAGTGATTTCATCCAGAGACATGGCTTGAAGTACCATCTGTATGTTTATTACACAGATCTGTGTCTCTTTTCAGCACAGAGACAGTACTCAAAGATCAGATTACCTGACCAAAGTTGCCACATGAATGGATGCTACCTGGCTGATGCTGAATCAGAACACGACCAAAATAATGGTTGTAGTTTCAGAAAGGAAACCTAAGGTGGGTCAGGGTGAGTAGCCATCGGCGGGGCCCCACAGCCCAAGATGATGTACTTGGCTCCCTGGCTCCATCCACCTGCCCATTGCCATTTTATGAGATTTTGGATCCCGGAGCAGAAACAAGTTTCTCTCCTGCACAATTAAGAACTTAAGGTATCCAAGAATCTATGGTGAAGTCCAACCCGGATCTGTCATTATCACAACCCTTAGCTTGATATGTTGCTCTGCCAGTGATTCCGCCCTGGAATCAGAGAAATAAGCATGTGACATTCCAAGGGCAGCATTAGCAGTCCACGATGAGGATATTTGTGTTTTTCCATATGTACAGGAACATAAAAATAACAGCCACCAGTAAGGTATATGGGGCCTCATCAGGGGTTTGGTGGAGCGGTAAAAATGCAGCAGTAAAGCTATTACCGCTGCACCGCTGCATTACCGCTCCGCCCAATCCCAAGTTTGGGCGGAAAGTGGGAGGCTTATCACCAACTTTTTGCTAGAGGTAAAACCTCCCCTTTTCGCCTGTTTTCAGTGCTATTACTGCTGGTGGTAATATCGCCGAGAAGCCCCATAGAGTCTGATGGACTCCGAACAAATTGGTATTAACAGCGTCACTGCAACTCGGGATTTGTGCCAGACCGAGCTGCGTTAACGCTAGTAGCGAGTGGCAGTATCCCGGAGCATTTGCCGCCGGGATACCGCATAACTCGTGATGAGGCCCATGGACTGAAGCATAGATGCAGGACACAGACCAGTAGCCACATGGAAAAGATGCACATACTCCAGCATGTGTACAGAAATCACATTATCAGCCTCACAAAATCCACGAGAGCTCAAGCAAGGATACTGGAGACAAACTGGAAGCAAGGGGGAAGGTACCAATCCCATAGCATAGCTAGAAGATTTGGATTAAAAATCACTATGAAAGAGCACATTTCTGAACATAGAGTAGAAGAGGGCCATGATTTTTTATGCAGCATTGCCATGAGTGAGCCAAGAAAGAAATGGTTTTGTGGTGTGTAATATATGAATGGCCGCTGTGTTATATATGAAACAGCACACTATAGCCAGTTTGTTTATTTATTTATTTTTACATTTATAAAGCACACAAAAACACCTGGGCATCGAGGCGCTGTTACAACCAGCTATACCTACATGACAGTCAGCTCTCCAGAAAAACTCATTCTGATTCATTGGAGTGGCTGCCTAGTTTTTACCAACCCCATTTGAAGTTTCTGAGCTCTAGAACTGCACAATACTGATGCTATACTCGTTTTTATAACTTGCGCTTTCTGGTACAAGCACGTTTGTGGTAGCGCAGTAAGTGTTACTGTCAGGGAAATTCATGTCCTCAAGTTTATCAACCTCAGTGAGGGAAACGACTGAGCATATGTTGCCTGGATTTGCAACTGTGATTTGACATTTGAACAAGGATTGCTGCAACAAGAGCTTGACAAACTAAGATATTTTCCGAACTATTTTTTAACTTCATTTCAGCAATTTTCTTTCCAACTCCTGTTATTGCATGTGATTAATATTAACCTCCCACCCATCGTTCCTGACTAGCCCTGGGCCACTTTCCTCATCCCCCTTCTGCCTGTTGCTGGTTCCACCTCCCCTGGCAGGTTCTGGTTGTGCCCTTCTACAGCCAGCGAGACATTAGGCAACATCAACAGCCTTCACAGAAATACATTGTTGAGACTGGGGCTTAATGTGTCTTTCACCAGGCCACCCTGGCAAAAAAGGCACAGACAGGTATAAGAATGTTTGCTTGTTCATTAATCTTCCCGTACCCAATACCTCCAGCAAGATAGCACACATTGTTAGGCAGAATTATAAGCAGTGCCCTTTGGGAACACCACAAACAATTAAGACTACAAGTGACAGTACAAATTCACCTTTGGTACAAGCCTGTACTGCACAGTAAAGTGGTAGCGATGGCTGAGCATTCAGACTTATCTCAAGAGTAAGTGAGCAGTATCAAATAGTAACACAAAGGACAACAATTACTATGATTCAAACAAACACTGACTCAAGGTTTCTGAGAAAAAGAATATACATTTATTTTACTCTTCAGTTGTATAACATTTCACTATTCTTAGCAGTTTAAAAATCACACTCTTAATACACCACACAACTCCCAATAGGTTCCAGACAAGTTAAGCTCACAAAATGAAGTGGGAGCAAAATGGCACTCCAGCAATTTAAAAGGGCGGGAAAAACAAAGTTAATAGAAATTGAACCACACCAACAGGTAAGTACTCTGGGCAATTGAGCAAGAGGAACTACAGTGATAGCATCAGGTAGAAAAGGCTTGGGGCCAAAGTCAATAGGACAAAAGTCTTTTGCTCAAAATCACACGGTTCAGGGTAGTTCGCGGTAAAGTTTGTGCCACGGATTCCGGATAAGTTTGGTTGGTAGAAAAGTTAGTTCATAGAGAAGAAAATGACAAGCCCTTGGATTGGAGAAAGATTTCAAACACTTTCACCGCGGTTGAACGGAACAAACAACCGTACTTGCACAGTACCTTAAAACGGAGAAGAAGCTGTAGCTGAGGCGGACGTTCCTGGTAGTTCCTGCAGACTCACGGTTCCTGAAGCGACTGTCGGACTGACAAGAAGTAGGAAGACTGGAGGGTCCTGCACTACCCAGGGAAGAAACCAGCAGCAGAGCAAAGCAATGAATAAAAGGTGCGCTCCTTAAAACCCAAGCAGGGTCCGACCTTCCTGGCTATCTGGCCCACTGTTGTTCTGTACAGCAAATTCGACCAGAGGAGGGGTCCTGGCTTGCAGTTTGGGCGAACTGGTTGGTCCCACCAGCTCAAGGGGAAAAGTTTCCTGGAGGATCTTCTCTGTCGTCGGATTCTGAAGATTCGGACCTGTAGCAGGGCTTCACCGGGCGGTTCAGTGATCGTAGGGGTCCTCTTCCATCAGCTCCTCGTTGGTTCTTTCGTTCCAGTGGCGACTCTGCCTTTCCAGTCCCAGAGACCTGCTTTTTATGCAGTTTTCCCCCATTCACACATCCTGGCTGTCAATCACACAGCAGGGTGGCTGTCCTGGCAAGGACAGTCACCCAGCCAATCAAAAAGGAGTGCGACTTGGGTTACCAAGGGAACCCATGGCAGGGGTCCTAAGACCCCTCCCTCAAATCCTGCCTACCCAGACTTTCAGGCACCTAAGGAGGGCGTCTGTGCAGAAGCCCGCGAAAAGACGGCGAACAAAGGGACCAAACCTGGTTTGGCGTGCAGAGTAAAACACGAGAAAGACATTTACAAAAAGAAATGGCGAATAAACCCCGCCGGAACCGTAATAAAATATATATGTCAAGCGGGTTTATGTTTGAGGCTAACATAATAGCCTAAACCAATACCATGATTATTTAAGATAACCGCGGTATGAAAATAGGGTAGTTACCACTGCCACCAGCCAAGTCTTGATGTAAAGGGAGCGTAACAATGCTCCAAGAGACACAGACACAAAGGGATAAGAATTAACCCTTTCCAATACTCCGTGTAAGATGGGGTGTACTGGGTCTGTGGTTTAAAGTGACTAAATAAAGTTAATGACAACTTTATCTTTTCTGGAGGACAGTAGACGGCCCCAGAAAATGGAGTCAGTGGGAAGTCTCAAAGACAACCCTGTGTCACTGCACTGAAGGTGCTGTGTAACACACATGGAACATATGATGCCATGGAGTAGGTGAGACTCTATTGCCCAAGATCACACAAAAAGTAGAAATACACTCAGCAAAACACATGTAAGAGTGGGAAAAAGGCTCACACTCTTACCAGGTGAAAAAAATAAAACCCTAGAAATCCAGCAAAGCTGCTGAGGGACTCATTAGGTAAGGGAAATCAGCCATTTATGAGAATTCTCCCTAACACAGATCCAACCCCTCTGGTGAGTACCTTCTTATTAGCTGATATGAAGATCCTGTTTTCCTCGCCATACATAGCATTTCTCCTGACTGGTCCTGGTAGCCCCCTCGCACTCCGGCTGTTCTTGTGGGCCCACTAGATGCCCCCTCCCTGGTCATGGTTCCTCCCTGTACCTGGCTGGTACTGGTTGCCTCCTCACCAACTGACTGGTTCTGGTTGCTCCAACCATCAGCCGATTCTCCTGGCTGGTCCTGGTCACCCTTGCTCACCCCTGTAGTAGATGATCCTGGTTGACACGTCTCTGCCTTCTGCCTTGTCCTGATTCCCCTCTGCCCTGGATGTTCATGTTGGCCCCTCCAGCTTGTTTTGGTTGCTTCCTACCACAACCTATACCCCCTCGCTGGTCCTGGATGTCTCTCCCCAACCCCCCTACTAGTTAATCTTATTACCCTTTTCCCATCCCGTCATCCTGCCATGAAACCCCTGCCCTGGCTGGCCCTGGTTTCCCCTCACCCCACAACGTATTCCACCTGGCTGATCCTGGTCACCTCATACCCCCCACCCTCCGCCTACACCTGTCCACCGGCGAGTCATGGTTGTCCCATTCGCTCTGGAAAGAGCAGCTTAGAGTTATTTCAACAGAAGAGATTCCTGCAGCACTGTGGGCTGTACTTTTCTGGGTAAGAGTTTGATCTCCCCTTCTCCTACCTTATGGCCAAGCTAGACCACTCTGCTCTGACCAACATGGTATTTACTTGCTTTGATGGTCAGATTAGCCTTTTGAGGAGCCTGCAACACATGTCCCAAGTGGTCAGGATGTTCTTCCCAGGTAGGGCTGTACACCGTTTTGTCATCCAAGTACGCCATGCAGACGTTCTCTAACCCATTCAGACCATGGTTTACCATTCTCTAGAATGTGGCAGGTGCATTCTTTAAACCAAAGGGCATGACCTTAAACTGGTACAAACCTTCTGAGTTTGAGAATGCTGTCTTCTCCTTGGACCGGTCAGTCATGGCAGTCTGCCAATAACCACATGTCAGGTCAAAAGTACTGAGGCGTTTTGCTTATCCACCAGTTCATCTGTTGTTGGCAAGGGATGGGCATCGGTCTTGGTAACTGCATTAAATACCCTATAGTCCAGACAGAATGTAAGTTATTTCGTTCCTGCCTTTAGTACTAACACAACTGGGCTAGTTCATGGACTTGTGGAATGTTCAATCACTCCAAGGTCAAGCATCTTATTGGCCTCTTCTTTTATGTGGTTCCTCACTTTATCTGACATCCTGTAGCCCCTACGTTTAACAGGTACACTATCACCAGTGTCAATGTCATGCTGGCCCCAAGGGGTCAAGCCTGGTGTTAGTGAATACAAAGGGGCAAAGTGAGTTAACAAAGCTTTGCACTCCTCCTGTTGCTGTATTGTCAGATTAGTAGAGGGTTTTACCCCTTCTACTGACCCATCTGAAGGGTGTCCCCTTAGAAGATCTGGGAGAGGCTCACTCTCCTCTTCTTCTTGATCAGAAGCTAAGAGTAAAGCTCCTATCTCTGGCCTGGAAACATAAGCCTTCAGACAGTTGGCATGAAAGACCCTTGGGTCCTTCTTGGGGTTGCCCAAGACTGCCAAATAATTGACCTCTCCAAGTTTTCCTACAACTTTGAAGGGTCCTGTCCATTTTTCCTGTAAGACCCTGCGTCTTACTGGGACCATGATTAGAACTTGCTGGTCTGGAGTAAACTCCATCAGGTTTGCCTTCTGGTCGTGCCATTGCTTAACCAGAACTTGACCATCTTTCAAATTCTCACTAGCCTCTGTCATGATGAGTGCCATCCTCTGTCTGAGGACAAGCACATAGTCAGTAATCCTTACTGGCTTGAGGGAAGGAGCACTCTCTAGACCCTCCTTGATCAGGACTGTTAGGGAGAATTCTCCAAATCTGCTGATTTCCCTTACCTTTTGAGACCCCAGCAACTTTGCGGGATTTCTAGGATTTGATTTTTAACCTGGGAAGAGTGTGAGCCTTTTTTTCCCACTCTTTCATGTATTTTGTGTGTGGTTTACTTTTGTGTTCTTTGGTTATGGAGTTTTTAAACAACTCCATTGGCATCATCTTTTTCTGCTTGTCACACAGCACCTTCAGTGCAGTGGCACAGGCGTGTCTTTTCAGACTCCCCAAAGGTTTAACTACCTTCCCAGAGAATGACTACTGTCTCTCAGGGCATGTAAAGTTAAATTGACTTTACTAGTTTTACTAGTCACTTTAAATTTACTGACTCAGTACACCCTATCTTACTATAGAGTGTTGGGGAGGTTGCTTAGCTTCCCCTGAGTCAAAACACTCATATAACAGTAAAATGGTACCTTTTCCTATTTTAAATGGCTGGTGGCAGTGGTTTAGATCAACTACCATGATTTTTCGCGACCGCTAACAATGGTAGCTCAAAATCAGGGGTAGCCATGTTTTTCAATATAGGGCCCCAGGCCTATCTCGAAATACAGACTCCGCTCATCTTTTTTCACCACTTTGTTTAGGAAAAGTCCTTCTTGTGTTGGTCTCTGCGCGCTAAACCTGGTTTGGTCCCTTTGTTCGTTGGCCTTTGGCTGAAGCCCTCCTATGGCTCCTGAGTGTCTGGGGTGGACAGGATGTGAGGGAGGTGCCCGAAACTCCCTGTGCTTAATCTCCTAGGAGACCTGAATGCATTCTGGCGTGATTGGCTGGCTGACTGTCCGGCAAGGATAGCCAACCTGCTGTGTGAGTGACAGCCAGGCTGGAATGAATGGGGGAAAACTGTTTATAAGCAGGTCTCTGGGACTTGGAAATCAGAGTCGACCACTGGAATGAAAGAACCGAAGAGGAGCCCTGCTGCAGGTCCGAATTGCCTGAAACTCCGATGACAGAGAAGCCCTTCAAGGTTAACTTCTTCCCTTGAGTTTGGTGGGAACAACCAACTCACAAGCCACCTAGACACCGTCCTATTCTGATCGAATTTTCTTCAGAGTGCTGTTGAAAACCAGATAGCCAGAGGGAAGGAAACCAGGGGACTTTTAGGCACTCACTCCTTAAACCGATGTCTTGCTACAGCTTTTGGCCTCTTTACTGGGCAGTGTAGGAACCTCCCGACGTCCTCCTTCTTGTCCCCACGACTGAAGCTCAGGTACAGCGAGATTTGCTCAAACTGCCAGGAACAACTGCCTCAGCTACAGCTTTCTTCATTTAAAAAGGTACTTTGCAAACTCGATCCGGAAATCTTTTCGGCCATCGAGAATGTGCGTGAAACTTTCCTCAACTACGAAGACTCGTCCTTCCCTAAACTTTCGTCAAACTTTTCTCTTAGCCAAATCCTTTAAAAACCTGTGGCAAAGACTTAACCGTTACATACCAGAACTATGCTATCCTATACAAGAGACTCTGAACCATTGACTTTGGCCCAGGCCTATTGAAAAGAATTGCTGATTGTATTAACTTGAACCCTTTCCCCTGCCTGTGATTGTATTTGGGCTGGCTATTCTTATAACCTTGTCTTTTCCTCCCTTTTCTAAGTATCTAAAGTGCCATTTTGCTCACATTTTTTGAGCTAAACTTGTTTAGTTACTTACCGGTTGGATTTTTGTGGTGTATTAGTGTGTGATATTGAGCTGCTTGTGCTAGTGTAATGTTTTATAAATGATTGAGTAAATAAATGTATATTCTTTTACTGAAATAACTTGAGCAAGTGTTTACTTGAATCACTGTATTGGTTGGTCCTTTGTGTAACTTGTTCTACTGCTCACTTGAGATAAGTCTGGCTGCTCAGCCATCGCTACCACTTTACTGTGTAGTACAGACTTGTACCAAAGGTGAAATACACTTGTAGTCCTAATTACCTGTAGTGTTCCCAAAGGGTACTGCAGGTGATTCTGCCTAACAAGGACCAAAGGGACTCTGACTGGATGACCATAAAGTAACTCAAAGGGGCTAGAGCCCACTGCAGGTTGAGGAACCTTTCTGTAGGCAAATAGAAGGCATGGCAGAAGAAAGTCCCACTTTCTCCTATGCGGTTCTTCCAAAGCTCCAATCATGCTCTTCATTCTCCTATTAAACCTTTCGACCAACCAATTTTTCTGATGGTGGTAGGCAGTTGAGAACTTGTAGGTGACCAGAGAGGTTTTCCACGTGGCCTGCATGTAGTGGGACATAATATTTAACCCTGTGTCGGATACAACCTCCTTAGGAAATCCTACTCTGGTAAAAATACCATGTAGGGCCTTAGCCACTGCCTGAGCAGTAACAGTTCTCATTGGAAAAGCTTCAGGGTACCTGGTGGCATGGTCCACCACAAGCAATATAAATCGGTTGACTGAAGATGTTGGAGGGTCTAAAGGACCAACAATGTAAATCCCCACCCTCTCAAAAGGGACTCCCAATACTGGGAGGGGCATTAAGGGTGCCACATTATTGGCTCCACTCTTACCAGATAACTGGCAAGTGTGACAATGGGATCCTCTCTTTGGTCATCTTAAAGCTTAAGTGACCAGCCAGAGGGACTTCATGTGCTAACTATCAGATTCTGGGTCTCAATTCCTGCGGTACCACCAGTCTCCACAGGTCTCATGGAATAGACTCCATATGCTCACTGCAAAGAAGTCCATCCTCCCAGTACAGCCTATGCTTCCCAGGGTCTTGCCCTTCAATCTGGGAAGCTGCCTGCGTCGCAGACCTTCTAGGGAGGGATCCTCTCTTTGTCCCCTACTGAAGTCTATGCTTGAGGGTCCACCTTCTGCATGCAAAGTCTGCAGCTCAGGATGGTCTCTGGGATCCGGATCTTCTATACAGGGTTGAATCTCCTCTTCTGATTCATCAGAAGAGGGTTCTTCAGGGGATTACTTTGGCACCAACCCAGCCTCTGCTGGTGGTGGGGTCACAGGGGTGACCTCTAGGTTTTCAGCAGGAACCTTTTTCCTTATGGATGTTTTGGACTTGGGCCCTTCTTTCCTTTAGAGACTCTAGGTTTCCCCTTGGTCTCTGTTGGAATATCTGGTAGCATTTCTTAAGGTTGCGTTTCTGGCTTTCCATGTCAGAGCGGTGTTAGGGTGTGCTGGAGACTACACCCAAGGCTGTCAGGATGTCTACCCCTGGGGACCCAGACCAAGTCCAGCAACCCCGGAAGCAGGCATCAAGTTATCCTAAGCAAGTCCAACAACCCCTGCTAGGGGCTATTTGGGCCCAGTCCTGGCGCCATAGGCGCCAGGCTCATAGATTAAAATGTACCTGATGCAGACCATGCTGCAAACCTACCTGATGCAGACCATGCTGCAAGAACTCCAAGCCAAAAGAGGCTTGGAAGGGACTACTTTACTTAGGGACTATTTTTTTACTCGGGCGGGGCTGGGGAGGAATACTTACCTGGGACTACTTTGGTGGATATTTAAACCACGCCCGAAGAGCAGCACACGCTTCGTGTTATTCTGCATCCAGCAGCATAACGCTCACCGTGCCTGCAAGTCTGCATCCAGCCTTCTGCCACGACCGCCTCGGATTTGGAGCTCCTAGAAAAAGGGAGAAAGAAGGGAAAAAGGTTAGAACAAGAGCAATACCTTTGATCCTTACCTGAATTCCCGATCCATCGCGCCTTCCAGCTGGAAGAAAGAAGTAATTTTATGCGCGTCGCCTGCTGCAGCGCCGCGCTGATCTCACCGGCCTTCGCAGCATCTTCACATTCCACCGCATCCTCCTGCCTGTTCCCGCCGCACTCCGGCACCTAAGGAGAAGACAAGAACAGCAAGGTGAGCCAAGGGAATACACAGAGGAATATTAGTTCCCCCCCCACAGACTTACCTGATTTTACCACCTGGGGTAATATTCCTCTTCACGGGTCGGCGCAGCTTCCACTGCATCTTCGCCGAACCCCGGCCCCTAAGGGGAAACAAAAGGACAGCAAGGTGAAACAAAGGGACTAACAAGGGGAACCCTCCTCACCACAATAGACTTACCTGATTTTACCGCCGGAGGTTTTATTCCCCGACACTTCATACGTTCTCTCAGCGCCTGAATAAGGTAGAAAGCAACAGGTTACATATTGACATTATTTTATCGCACTGTGTTGGAAAATACAAATCCTTACCAGAATACTACTGGTTGCCACAAGGAACTTTTTATTAGGGTCAAGCTGCAACCTGCAAGGAATCGGTCAAGAGTGAAAGTCAGGCATTTGAACTCTTACGAACTTTATACTTACGGCGCCTTGCCGGGAATCTCGGAGTCAATATTGTTCTGGAACTCACCAATTCCTTCGAGCCAGTGAAGCAACTGGTTATCAACGCGCCCCTGCGCTCAATGCATGATGGAGTGCTCATCTTTTCAAACCATTAGGTGAGACTATAAGAGGGGACATCAAAGGTGATCTGTGGGGAGAACAGCGGGGGTGGGGGGATTTACGCTCAACTCCACGGGTGGTTAATGCCCTTTTTCCATTTGCAAAAGAATATTCCTACGGGCCAAGCATACGAAGCTAGGTGGGCCAGTCCAGTCCGTCATCTCGGCCCTACGCGTCACATTGGTGGAGACCGCGGCTGTCCAGTTCTGATCAACGCCTCTGTAGGAGCCATGTGAGCGTAACAGAACGCGAAGCCTACCCACAAATTCCCGCCCGGGCGTTATGGATACCTCAGAGACTGACCAATTGGCCCAATTACTAGGAGAACTGAGGGCTGAAGTGCATTCCGCCCGTCAAGAAACCAGTGCTCTTAGGAGAGAACTGATTAAGTCAAAGGAGCGAACTGATGACCTTGCTAGGCAACTATTGCAAAGCCAGACTGTACAAGCACCCCTACCTGGTTCCGGGGGAAATCCAGCTCCTGTGTTATTGAGTAACCCTGTGCAAATAATCCTACCAGGAAATATTCCATTAGCTCCACCCGAACGCTTTGCCGGAGATCCCAAAAAGTTTGCCGTGTTTATGAACCAATGCCGTTTGCACTTTTTATGCAGACCTGGAGCCTTCCCAAACGATCAAGCCAAGGTAGCCTTTGTATTGTCATATCTCAGTGGCAGTGCAGCTGATTGGTCAATTCCACTAGTTACTCAGGATGACCCAATTCTTCAGGATTTTCAAGGCTTTCAAACGAGCATGGAAAGACTATTTTCCCGGCACTCCCAAGGTCAGGCCCTGGATAACGAACTTTTGTCCCTACAACAGGGTAACCAGGACCTTGTATCCTACATCGCAACCTTTAATAGGTTGATAGTGGAAACTGGATGTCCTGAGGTAAAACGAATCACGTTATTTCATCGAGGGCTTCGAGGAGAACTCAAGGATGTCTTGGCTGAAGTTGTGAACCCACCTCAAGACTGCGCTGAATATATAGACTTAGTGGTCCAGTTAGATCACAGACTTCAGAACAGAAAGGCTGAACGAGCCAAGTTTGAGAATCGGATGTTGGTCAAAACCCACGCTAACCACAAAGCAGCAGATGCTTCAGAACCCATGCAAATCGGCGGGGTTAAAGGATCCTTAACCCAGAAGGAAAGAGAAAGGAGACGGCAAATGCAACTGTGTCTATATTATAGAACTTCTGGGCATTTTCTACGGGATTTCCCTGTAAAACCACCCAAGAAGGTGGTAGGAGCTGCTGATAAAAGTCATATGGAGTCAGACTCGGGAAACGACCACGCCCGACAAGCGTAGAGGTCCGCTTGCCGAGCTTGAAGAAGGATACTCAAACCTCGCATTTCATCATACCAATGGTCCTCGTAGATCCAGGACAGCCATCGAGTATGCACGCTGTAAGAGCATACATTGATAGCGTGGCCATAGGAAACTATGTGGACTATGAATTGGCTTCCAGGATAAATCTACCTCTCTGCCGAAAAACCACCTCAGATGTCATCACCACAGTCGATGGAACTGAAATTGCCTCTGGGCCTGTAACTCATTCCACTGCAGAGATGACACTATTGGGTCAGTATGGGCATTGAGAGACTATTGTGTTTGATCTAATCAAAGCCCCACAGTTCCAAATAATACTGGGGATACCTTGGTTGGAAACACATAATCCTTGTATTGATTGGCGAGTGAAGAGAATAACTGTAACGCTCACCTGATTCCCGTAGAGGCGCCGGTCTTGACTGGGCGTATACCGTATCTTCAAAGGTGATGTGCAACACACGGCTGGCTCTTTGGGCTGGACCTCTGTGCACTGTATGTCTGACTTGAAGGGTAAGATGTCTGCAGATAGAAAATATGGGATTAAGGAACTGGGTTATTGAATGTCTCTCTCTTCTTCCCTTTCTCTTCTCCTGTAGAACCCCAAAGGTTAACGCTCTCACCTTAGGTAAGTGAACGCCGTGCTCTCCATCTGCCTCGGGGCAGGGTGCTGTAACCAGTTTCTTCACTGGATAAGGGGAGCAGGCCTCTTGACTTCAGAGGACTGCTGTCCGTCGTTTACTGCACGAACGGTAAGTTTCGAGTAACTCTAATGTCTTTAAAGTCTTTAGTAATGATGTTTCTTGTTTTGCAGGGTTCCGGCGATGGCGGATGACGGGCTGAAGTGAGTTGAAGATGGAGCCCGTGTGATGAATAGAAGCGCCTGGAAGCACGTAAGTAAGCGCTTGTTGCCTGCTTCACGATGCGCTCTAACTGTCTTTTTTATTTTGCAGGTACAAGTTCGGAGCGGCTGCAGGGTGCCGGAATACCCACTGGGTTAGATGTGGAAAGGAGTAATGGCACGTGAGTATTAAAGTTCCCCAATGTCTTTAAACGCACCTTGTTTTGTCTTTCAGATGCGGGATGCAGCACCGAAGGCCTCCGGAGCGTGCGAAGAGTTGGTAAGCTTTTGTCTTTCAGATGCCGGAATGCACCGCGAGGCGTTGGTGACAGCCGATGGACCAGGTAAGTGAAGAGCTGTCACTGAAGACCGTAATGCTAACCTGTTCTTTCTTGTCTTTATAGGTGTTGCTGAAGACTGGATTCAGGATGGTAAGCCTTTTTCCTTAGGCCCAGGATCAGATGCAGAAGACACGATGAGCGTTCTGCTGCAGAGGATGCAGAATAACGCAAAGCAAGATTCATCCATCGGGTGTGGTTTAAATAGCCTCCTGTAGTGCTTAGGTGTCTCCTTCCACAGCCACGCCTAGGTAAGAAAAGAGTTCCTGCTTTCCAGAAGAGTTCCAGTGTTCTGAATCTAGGGAGTGGCTCCTGCCCCACCCAACAGGAAAAGTAGTTCCAAACAGAAGAGGATCAGAGGCTCAACTGGCAGGCAAGTAAGCAGCATGGTCTGCTGCAGGTAAGTCCACCCAAGCATTATGAGCCCGGCGCTTCCAGCGCTGGGACTGGGCATATTTATGAGCCTGGTGCCACTGGCGCCAGGACTGGGTCCAAAAGGTCCCAATTGGGACTGGTTGGCACTCGGAACCTGGGTTATGGATCTGCTTCCAAGGGAGTTGGGAAAACCCTGACCTTTTGGAAGCAGAGATCATGACAATAACCTTCCTGGATTGTGCACAAACCTGTTACCCAAAGAAAAGTCAGAACGCAGGCCTGGCCACAGTAACCACAGCAGTTGTGCAACTACCACCAGAATACCAAGAATTCCAGGATGTCTTCCAAAAAGAACAGGCAAACACCTTACCACCTCACAGATCATATGATTGTCAAATCAATCTCATACCCGGTGCACAACCCCCTTGTAGCAGGATCTATGCCCTTACAGAACCTGAGAACCTTCACCTACGACAATACTTAGACCAGTACCTTGCCAATGGCTTTATTCGCCCATCCAAGTCCCCTGCATCTTCAGCTTTGTTCTTCGTGCCCAAAAAGGAAGGTGACCTCAGAACGTGCATAGACTACCACGCATTGAACCAGATAACTGTTAAGAACCGATACCCATTGCCTCTGATCCCTGAACTACTAGACCAAGTGAAGGACGCTTGTATATACACTAAATTAGATATCCGGGGGGCATACCATCTGGTACGTGTAAAACAAGGCGACGAATGGAAGACTGCTTTCCGCACTACGTATGGGTTATTTGAATACCAGGTGATGCCTTTCGGGTTGTGCAATGCCCAAGCAGCCTTCCAATACTTCATGAACAATGTCCTTCGTGAACTCATTGATGTTTGTGTTGTTGTATATATCGATGATATTCTAGTATACTCCTCTTCAGAATCTGACCATGTGAAGCACGTCCGAGCAGTCCTTGAGAAATTGCGCCAGCACAAACTATATGCAAAACTGGAAAAATGCGTTTTTCATGCCACAGAAGTTGAATTCCTTGGGTTTATCCTGACCCCAAAGGGAGTCCGAATGGACTCACGAAAGGTGGACGCAATCCTTAAGTGGCCATCACCAAGTTCAGTTAAATGAGTACAAAGCATGCTCGGCTTTGCCAATTTCTACCGCAGATTCATCCAAGATTTTTCACATGTTGTACATCCCATCACAGCACTCTTGCGAAAAAATAAACGCTTTATGTGGACTGAAGAAGCTGAAAATGTCTTCCAAGAGCTGAAAGCGAAATTCACGTCTGCACCTGTATTAAAGCACCCGTGCCCTGAACTTCCATACATAGTGGAAACTGATGCATGCAGTCTAGCCATGGGAGCTGTCCTGTCTCAAAAGGACCCTGAAACTGGCCAGCTTCATCCAGTAGCATTTTGGTCCAGAAAGTTCTCGGCACCCGAGTTAAACTATGCGGTTACCGACAAGGAGTTATTAGCCATTAAATCCGCCTTCAAGGCTTGGCGGCACTATCTTCTCGGTGCCAGGCATACCATTACTGTGATCACCGATCACCGGAACTTACAGTATTTAAAGACAGCCAAGGCCCAATCGTCACGTCAACTCCGATGGGCATTGTTCTTTGCCGAGTTCGATTTCTTAATAACCTATCGACCAGGTTGTAAGAATGGTAAAGCAGACGCCTTATCCCGAATAGGGATGGGAGAGGCAGAAGTGAACCCAGAACCAGTACCTATAATTTCCGAACAAAGAATTCTTGGCATGACTACTCTACAGACACTAGAGCACATTCAAGTAAAGATCCAGCAACTCTTTGATCCTACAACCCTGCAGGACTGGGTAAAAAAAGGCCCGGACTACGCTGTCACCAATGATCTGCCTTATTACCAAGGGCGGCTATTTCTGCCACACAAGGAACTACAAGAGCTAGTCATTTCCCGTTATCATGATACCCTAATGGAGGGGCACCCAGGTATTGCAAAAACTGAAGCTAAAATTAAAAGGCAATTCTGGTGTCCCACCTGGCGAAAGGATATTAAATCATTTGTGATGTCTTGTGGCATTTGCGCCCAAAAAAAAGTCAAAAGAAAAAACCAGCGGGACTCTTACAACCTTTAGACATTCCGCCTACACCATGGCACACCTTATCGTTAGACTTCATTACTGATCTACCCCCATGCAATGGATTTAACACCATTCTAGTTATTGTGGATCTTTTTTCCAAGATGGCCCACTTTATTCCTTTAAAGGGATTACCTTCAGCTTCAATCCTGGCCAAGGAGTTCCTCAAAAACATTGTTCGCATACATGGATTTCCGTCCATATTGGTCTTTGACCGGGGCAGTTATTTCATTTCACATTTTTGGAAAAAATGCTGTCAATTGGCGCAAATCGATGTGAGGTTATCGACCAGTCACCACCCCCAGACCGATGGTCAAACGGAGAGGACCAACCAGCCTCTCGAATAATACCTGCGTTGTATGTTACATCAGACTGAGAGTAATTGAAAAGACATTCTTTGGATCGCCGAATATGCATACAATAACTCAGTACACTCTGGAACTGGACAAAGCCCCTTTTATACCTTATATGGGCACCATCCTCGAACCTCATACGTTGACTCACCCCAACACTTAGAAATGCCTGCAGTGGACCATCTGCACGCTACGATTACACAAGCCTTTAAGGAAGCAACTACACATTTAAAACAGGCGAAAGAAAAATACAAGAAAGATGCTGATCGGCATAGAAGTGATACTCCACAATACCAGATAGGGGACCAAGTATGGTTAGCCACAAAACATATACCTCTAAAGGGAACACGGACCTTTAACCCCAGATAATTGGGACCTTACTCTATTAAGGCCATTATCAACCCGGTGGCTGTCAAGTTGAACTTACCTGCTAATATGCGAATTCACCCCGTCTTTCATGTGTCACTTTTGAAGCCAGTGCAACCAGGAACAAGACTAACCAAGCTACCAGACCCTATCCTTGTAGACAGAGAACCTGAATTTGAAGTTAAGAACATCCTGGACTCCAAGCTGATAAAGTCAAAACTCTTTTATTTAATCAACTGGAAAGGTTGCGGACCACAGGAAAGGTCATGGAAACCTAGTGACCATGTTCATGCACCCCGATTGGTGAAAAAATTCCACTGAAATTTCCCAAACAAACCAAAACCACAGGGAAGAACGACTTTAGGAGGGGCCTTGGGGGGGAGTGCTGTCATGATGTCTACCCCCGGGGACCCAGACCAAGTCCAGCAACCCCAGAAGCAGGCATCAAGTTATCCTAAGCAAGTCCAACAACCCCTGCTAGGGGCTATTTGGGTCCAGTCCTGACACCTATGGTGCCAGGCTCATATGGAGAGTCAGTCCTGGCGCCATAGGCACCAGGCTCATAGATTCAAACTTACCTGATGCAGACCGTGCTGCAAACTTACCTGATGCAGACCATGCTGCAAGAGCTCCAAGCCAAAAGAGGCTTGGAAGGGACTACTTTACTTAGGGACTATTTTTTTACTCGGGCGGGGTGGGGAGGAATACTTACCTGGGACTACTTTGGAGGCTATTTAAACCACGCCCGAAGAGCAGCACACGCTTCGCGTTATTCTGAATCCAGCAGCGTAATGCTCACTGTGCCTGCAAGTCTGCATCCAGCCTTCTGCCACGCCCGCCTCGAGTTTGGAGCTCCTAGAAAAAGGGAGAAAGAAGGAGAAAAGGTTAGAACAAGAGCAATACCTTTGATCCTTACCTGAATTCCCGATCCATTGCGCCTTCAAGCTGGAAGAAAGAAGTTATTTTATGCGCGTCGCCTGCTGCAGCGCCGCACTGAACTCACCGGCCTTCGCAGCATCTTCACATTCCACTGCATCCTTCTGCATGTTCCCGCCGCACTCCGGCACCTAAGGAGAAGACAAGAACAGCAAGGTGAGCCAAGGGAATACACAGAGGAATATTAGTTACCCCCCATAGACTTACCTGATTTTACCACTGGGGGTACTATTCCTCTTCACGGGTCGGCGCAGCTTCCACTGCATCTTCGCTGAACCCCGGCCCCTAAGGGGAAACAAAAGGACAGCAAGGTGAAACAAAGGGACTAACAAGGGGAACCCTCCTCACCACAATAGACTTACCTGATTTTACCGCCGGAGGTATTATTCCCCGAGACTTTATACTTTCTCTCAGCGCCTGAATAAGGGAGAAAGCAACAGGTTACATATTGACATTATTTTATCGAACTGTGTTGGAAAATACAAATCCTTACCAGAATACTACTGGTTGCCACAAGGAACTTTTCATTAGGGTGAAGCTGAAACCTGCAAGGAATCGGACAAGAGTGAAAGTCAGGCATTTGAACTCTTACGAACTTTATACTTAAGGCGTCTTGCCGGGAATCTCGGAGTCAATATTGTTCTGGAACTCACCAATTCCTTCGAGCCAGTGAAGCAACTGGTTATCAACGCACCCCTGCGCTCAATGCAGGATGGAGAGCTCATCTTTTCAAACCATCAGGTGAGACTATAAGAGGGGACATCAAAGGTGATCTGTGGGGAGAACAGCGGGGATGGGAGGATTTACACTGAACTCCACGGGTGGTTAATGCCCTTTCTCCATTTGCAGAAGAATGTTCCTACGGGCCAAGCAAACGAAGCTAGATGGGCCAGTCCAGTCCGTCATCTCGGCCCTACGCGTCACATTAGTGGAGACCGCAGCTGTCCAGTTCCGATCGACGCCTCTGTGGGAGCCAGGTGAGCATAACATAGGCCTTCAAATCATTGCCCGACAGTACTCTTCCTGGCACTTCTGATTGAACACTTACAGGAATGTTTACAGTCATCTCATTACACTTAATGATAGCTGGCAATACTGGGTACATTTGTACTGGGCCCCCTGCTAACTTGGTAAGCCTTTTGTGAGCCTTAGCAACTTCCTCAGTTTGAAAGAAACGTTCATATACCACAATTATACTGGCCCCAGTGTTTCTAATAGCAGGGGTGCCCTGAGACTCACAAGTCCCCTGCCTTTATAATATTCTTTAGTATTATCAGGAATGGAATTATAGACCTCAATGTTCTGTTGTTCCCACTGTTCCATAGATACTAAACAAACTCTAGCCTGAACACCAATAGGTTCTTCAGCTTGAGGGTGAAAGCTAGCCCCTGTCATTGGAATATCCACATCATGTGTGAATGCTAAGATCCAAAAACCATACATTTTCCTAATGTTTTTGGAATGCAGGTTTCTGATAACCTCCCTCTGGTTTGGGTCCAGAGGTTTCACTAGCCCTGTAAGGTTGTTTATGAGGTATTTTACCCTTGTTATGTTGGCCCTCATTTGGTGTGGGATTTTTAGAATGATCCTTCTCATCCTTTTTATGCTTTCTCCAATCCTCTTTTTTGTAAGGGGCCCCAGAATCATTGTGAGTAGCCCTACTGGCCACCCACAAGCCAGCAGCCACTGCTAGAGTCTTGGGGTCCAGTTCTTCAGGGTCAGCAAGGTGCTGTCTCAGCTCTGGGAAACAGGCATCATAAATACTTTCCAGCATGTAGAGACACCTCATGCCTTCATAGGAGCTCACCTCGTAGCCCTTATTCCACCCATCTAAGTTTTTCAGGCTTTCACACACCCAAGTGGTCCACGAGTTGCCATCGCTTTTCTTGTAATCCCTAAACCTTTTTAGGTATTGGGAAGGGGTTTTCCCAAACCTGGTTATGAGAGCAGTTTTTACCAACTGGTAATATTGTCTATCAGCATCATTCAACTCTATCTCAGCATCACAGCCATTCTGGGTAGCATGGTCCCAGGGCTGAAAACCTGAAGGAGATGACGAATAGCCCACCAGATCCCCCAAACCAGTACACCGAGAAGTTAATTGTAACAACTATTGAGTTGACCAGACCGGGGGAAAGGGGAATTGGAGAAAACAACAAATGGTCAGGATAACTCTGGTTTCCTCTACTTCTAGCTGTCTTGGAACTCAGGGTACCTACAAGTAATAAATCATATTTAGCATCAAAACAGCAACTTTCTAACACAACAGAGTATATACCTCCCAAGAACCTCTGGTTACCTGACTACCTCTGATTATATCTGAGAGGCCCTAAAGAGTTTGGTCCTTGTTACTCACCTGCTGCCCTTAACTGCTGATTTCACTGTCACTTCTAACCTCTTCTCTGCAAATAAACAATTTCCTTAAGCACTGTTGAGCGTTTCCTGTTGTCTTGAAAAATAGTAACATGTACTGTTTTTTTCCTTTTACTTCACACTGCTTATTAAGTCTTATATCATTGTTCATTAGGCATACTCTTGCTTAGTTCGCTATGCATGCACCTCTTCACTGTTCATTCTTAATTTGCCATAGCTGTGCCCCATGTAGTTCTATGACTTTCCCTGGTTACAGGCGCACGTCTTTCTCTACTCAAATTAACATCACGCTGTGTATACACGCTTCAAAACAAAGCCATGGCTATAAAAGTTTATACTGTTTTACTTGCGCTTCTTTCAAACAGTCAGTATGCTGCTACCTCACTCCAGTCTTACATGCGCACACGTTACCTTAGTCTATTATGCTGCCGCAGGAATGCGCAGTAAGAAAACCGCCTCCCTCACATGTATCGCACTGCTCTCCTACACTGCCGATCGGCCTCCACAGCTGATTCAAACAATATTCTGCAACTCAGCAGAGAACAGAAACACTTGACGTGCCTCCCACCGTCACGCTGACTCACGTTGCTGGGTCCTTTCCTCGGACGAGGCGGGATCACGACGCGCTTGTAATTGCCTATTAATACATAACTAAGCCTTCAGAACATGCGCGCAAGCTGATGTGAATACGAATTGCTTTTATGCTGGCGCACGCACAGGAAAGCAATACAGCTCAACGTTTAACAATTATTTTCTTTTAGATCCTTAAGGTATTTTTTACTCGAACATTAAACTACGCAGATTGCAGGAAATTCAGTCATTGACTTTTCCTCACTTAACTTCAGTAACTTTATACATGTAACTTCTAAATAGACTGTATTGAAATTAGTTGCTTGCATTTTTGATTTGTTGATAACTTTAGTCACTTATCTGAACTATATATCGCTGGCTCTTTCTGATGGTCTGGTTTCTGAAAATATGATGTCTTGTTCTCTGGTTACTCTTGTAAAATCTGGAGCTCTTGAGCGATGTGACCACACCTGCACAGATCTTGAATGAAAGGCAGTTTAGAACCTCTCCTGAGGTTCCAAAATCCATCACAATAGTCCTTGACCAATTACTGCTGGACAGGAAGTACTCTATCTTGAGCTGGGACAATTGTAGCTGGCTAAAATGATGATTAGGTTAAGGAAATGAACTTTAAACCTATAGACCTTCCCTAGCTGCTGCAAACACTATTGCCAACTAGTAACCCCTAACCTTACGCCTTCTGCAACCCAGGGACCTGACACTGGGGGAGCGTATAAATTACCCATGGAGCGAGCTCACTTTCACCAATGCCTTGTACTTCACATGTACATTCAAATGTATTCAGCCAATCAATAATATCAGTTTTCACATCATACAAACTCAACAGATCTTTTGGGAGCCGAGGCTTCCTGCTTCTGGAATGGTCTGGCAAAGAGCACTCTGAAACAGAAAACCTTTTAATCTCTAGTTCATGCTGCATTTCTTTTTTTCTGAGTTGCAGTTTGTTCATCATTTCCTTGTCTCTCATTTCAGACTGAATTTCTAGTTTCTGGAATTCAAGCTGCATTTTCTATTTTTCTAGCTCTAGAACCAGCTCTGCTGACATGTTAGATACAGGTAGAAGTGAGGTTAGAGGATTGGGAGGTGGATCAGCAGTTCCATTTTCCTCCATTTCACCATCTACCTCATTTTCTGGAAGTTGAGGGCTAAAGTTACACTTTGACCATCATTATCTTCTAAATCAATTCTGGAAGTAGGGGTTATGGGCCTACTTGCAGTTTGGTAATCCAACAAGTTTTGGATTAACTAAGTTTTTTTCCTTTTGTACTAAGGCATTTATCTTTACACATGTCTTTCAGTTTTTCAACTTGAAGAGACCTAAGAGCTTCTGCCTTATAGTTTTCCATAGTGGACATAGTATTAGTACTTTACACAGTATAGTGACCTGGAGGATGGATGATTCTTTGTGTGCAATACAACCAGCCTACACAAATCCCTCCAGCTGTAACACCAGTGTTAGGGGAGTTTTCCTAAAGTCCTACTTGCAGTAAGACTTGGTTTGTAAATCCCCAACTCTTAGTACCAGTCTACCTTTGGTAGTGTGGCAGAGCAGACTGGCCTATTTTGTATGATGTAGATGTGAGCTGTAGGTGAGTTCACCGAATCCTAGTTACACAGGCACTGCAAAGGAGCACTTACACTTCGCCCGGGATATCCATTCTCAGATTTGGTTTCATATTCCACCGAAAAAGATACACAAATATTGTTGTTTGCCACAAAGGTAAAATGCAATACATGTTAATTTCACTAATTAATTGAACACCAATTTTTCATTTATCTACGATTTAAATTCTCATATGAATATCATATTTGTATGCTTGCTCTGATTATTTACAGTGTTGTGAGCAGTGCTGGCCACTGTCGCTGCTAAACACTGTGAGAAACCTGTAGATGTCTCCCTGGCTTGTCGCTACTGGATCAAGTCCCTGGGAGTGGACCAGTGAGGGAGGATCATCTGGATGGGGGGTCCTTGGGAGTGGGAATGGGACATCGACGGGTGAGACACGGTATACCCTTTCTTTCAACACCTTTTCCCCATCCTACCACATAGGATATTCTAAAGCACTGCCCATCCCTCCTTTTCCGACACAAACACTTTCACGCAACACGAAAAACAATGGATTAACACCAGAGCCGTTTACCTGAAATGTTCCCATTATAAGGGTCAGGCAAAGTCAGGCAATTGACCAGAATCACACACACCTAACGGCCCTTTCCCTTCTCCACAGGGATAAAAGGTGGAGCACAAGAGCACGAGACAAGCAAGGCAGACCGCACAACGTCATAGCTAACTCAGCACAGCAGATCAAGAGGAGGAGAAAGACAGCGCAGAACGAAAGGGTGACGAGAGAAGCAACCTTGACCTTAACAACCAAGGCTTGTGAAACCTCTGCAGAAGGAATTATAAGTCTGTGAACAATAGCCAGCGTGTGTTGCAGCATATATCTACGGTACATGAGACCCTCCTCCACTGATAACCATGCCGGGGAGAGACGTGGGTCTCTATGGTGCCAACCTTGACCAAAAAGAGAAGAAAGCCAAGCAGTTCATCACAGCCGGTGAGTCGAGGGAAGAGTGAATACGAAACCGAACTGTGTTGAACGATAAATAGCCAGCGGCTAATTTGAACTTTTGGAAGCTTAAATGATAAATTGATGAAAGAGGAGGAAAAGCAGCAACTGAGGAGTCCGGCACCACATGGGTGCTCAAGCAGGAAACTTTGGCGATTACCCGAAGGTAGAAACTACTGTAACCAGAAGCCCTTGGGAAGAGGCAAGAAGAGGTCAAAGTGGTCATACAGCGGTCTTGTAAAATTCTCTGGACCATCGAAAGTCTTTGACCGACAGATGATTGCGAAGCTAAGGGAAATGAATCCTGCTTTGTGTAATTAGCGGTTGAACAGTGTGGAAGCTGAATTTGAACTTTTGGAAACTTAAATGATATATTGATGAAAGAGGGGGAAAACCAGCAACAGAGGAGTCCGGCACCACGTGGGTGCTCAAGCAGGAAACTCTGGCGATTACCCGAAGGTAGAAACTACTGTAACCAGAAGCCCTTGGGAAGAGGCAAGAAGAGGTCAAATTGGTCATACAGTGGTCTTGTAAAATCCTCTGGACCATCGAAAGTCTTTGACCGACAGATGATTGCGAAGCTAAGGGAAATGAATCCTGCTTGGTGTAATTAGCCGATGAACAGTGTGTTTCAGTTGGCAAGAGTGAACCCGGCAGAGGGATGCTAACGAAAAGGGGCGAGGTCTGAAGTCCCTATGAACAGTGTGTTAACCGAAGTGAACCCGACCATGGGGTGTCGACAGTAAACTGTCTGTAAAGGTTGGTGAGAGTGAACCTGGCAGAGCGAAGCCGACAAAAAGGGGTGAAGCCCGAAGAGTTGTTTAAAAAGACATTAAGATTTGTGAAAGTAAGAAAAACCACAGTGAGCCCGAAGGAGGGAGGCGAACGTCTGAAAGGAGTCAAAGCCCAGAAAAGGGAGATCTGGGGTGGAAAGTTGTCACCCAAGTGCATTGAAAAAGAAACTATTTAATCGATTTGTTGAATACGATTTTGTGAAGGGTCTACGCTTGGAAGAGGGGGGCCCAGTGGTGAAGCCATCATCCAATGTATACGTGAAGCAGAACTTTGTGCTTGTTTGTTGGATGCATCAGGCCTCGAAGGCAAGAGACTTTTGTTAAAAGAGACTTAACCATCAAAGAACTTGATAGCTCGTAAGGAACTGTCGGCTCATGTTGGGAAAGCTTAAGCCTGTGCTGTGCTCAGGAGTCCTACCTTGTTCCGTGCTCAAAACGTGGGGAAGGGAGACCCCTGGCTAAAGCCCATCCTGACTTATAATTTGAGAACACTTCTTTCTTTATTTAAAATCCTATCCCACACTCTTTCTATATTTTGTTGTAAGGATATGGCAATAAATAGTTTTTTTAGTATAGGCCATTTATTTTGACAAGACAGCACAAGGACTGCCTTATTTTCATTTGATGGTCGACGCTTGCGCCCATCTTAGCTTTAGGTTAGGTGTTTTTCCACCCTGCATTCATTGTCAATCAACACCCTTGAACTGTGATCAGTTGTGTCTGTATTTACTGTTGCCACCATGAGTTCCTTACAACACAAAATGCAAATAATCAGAGTGAGCATAGAAATATGATATTCATGTGAGAATTTAATTAGGAGGTAAATAAAAATGTGGTGTTGAGTTTATTACAAAAGAAAATCAATGAAAAGACACACTCAAATTTTAAAAAGACAAAATGCAAGACCAGTTCAGCACAGACAGCACGATGATTAGCACTTTCTACAAATAACCTGTAGATGGTGCGTGGAACACGACAAAACGTAATACCGAAAAATCAAAAAAGTTAATTATCTCGGGAACGGGGTGACCTATTGAGCTAGAAATAGTTGCATTCATTCGGCAATGAAATAAACACCACATACAAACCCACAAACTAACACGACTTTGTTATATATATATATATATATATATATATATATATATATATATATATATATATATATATATATATATGAAAGGTATATATTATATTTAAACCTGAATCTCTTTAAATACTTCAGACGTTCATACTAGAGCACTTAGGAATACTTGATAATACACTCCAAAGGGGCATTTTCACTTTTGTGTTTGTTCATGGTTACATTTGTATCAATGTTAGAAAGTGAAAAGACAATGTTATTTTATTATCTGTCTTTGCGCACTCATGTGGTTTTCAACGGTTTATACAGTAATGCATTTACTCTGGAAACACATATAGTAAAGTCACCTAAAGGGAGGGAAATGTTTAGTTAGTGCAACATAAGCTTAGTTCAACGTTCTAGAGACAGCTGCTTCACCTAGTAAGTCCTTTAAGTCCAAAAAAATTCCTGTGGATTTCTTCCAGTTTCTAGTGTTATTGAAGCAGCAAGTTAACAACTAACAAGGGAGACCTTCAAACGGACTCAAGAAGGGGACATAAGCAGTGGCTTGGGTCTGAGGGTCTGAGGTAAGAGGAGGTTGCCCTGGACACCTCTATTTGCCATTCAACGCTCTGGAGCGACTTCTTTGAATCAGGTAAGCAATACCCTTTTCCCTACAGTACCTTAGGTCAGAAGAACATTTTCATGATGGATGCTCCGCGATGATGCAGCTCTGGGCCCGACCTCCGGACTCCTTGGTCTGATGACTGAAGGCAGGACAATGAACAGAAGCTCTTTGCAGCATACACTAGGGAGGACCTATAGCATGCCTTTCAACAACTTTTGGGTTCACTCTGTAGTTTTGGCGCCTTTACTGCAGCACCAACAAAGGACACGGATTGCCCCGTCAATCTTCTTTGCTTCTTGCAGTCCCACACTCTGATGAGGGGGTCTGGGTGAGTTGGATCGGATCTCAGGAGTATCCTTTGGGTTCAGCAAAGATTTGGACGGATTTGGCCTTTCCACAACTATGCACTCGAAATGATTAGCAGGTCTCCTGATATTGGGGTTCTGCAGCTTTGGAAATGCCTAGGACCTCTGGAGATGACTCATTTCAGAGTTTGTCTTGGGACTGGTTGTTCCCACCAACCAAAGAGAAGGCGTCGTCCTTTTTGGAGCTCCTCTGTTGCACAGAAAACGGTGTCAGGACTGCAATGGTCGCTTGACGGTGTTCCAAATGGTGGACAACCATCTCTGGTCGTCTTCTTCGGTTACTTCAGCTTCCAGTGGTCAACTTGCTTTGCACTCCAGAAGCCTCACATTTTATACAGTTCCATTACACACTGGACCTATTCAGGCACTCCGACAGACAAAGGACAGGAGGTGGAAAACTCTTCCCCCACTTCCTGCCTGCACTCTGGAGCCTAGGCGGGGATAACCAAGACATCCCGTCAAAGGCAAAACACACACAAACAGTCCTCCTCCTCCCAGAATGGTAGAAGAAGGGCCGACAAAGAACAACCACGCTAGTAATGGCGAAAAAAGAAGGTACTTGGGTGCCCCGATTGTGCACTACCGAGGCTATGGACATACACAATAGCTGGTAGAACACGTCCACTGCCACTCGCCATAACTAGGTGATTGTCTATGTGACTGAAAAAGTCACAGGAGCCGAGAGAAGGGGGATACTAGGTATCCCTTTGGCACTCCACTGAAGGTGTTGTGTGCCAATCCCTCAGTCTATGGAGTTTTGGGAGAGACACTAAGAACTGTAGTTACTTGAGGATATAGAAAACAAATCTTAAAGGAGGACCCTAAGGGTCCCCAAGGAACACTGCCCATAAGGAGCTGTGTGCTGCAGTTGTGAAAACACAGATGCCTTTAAGAGCTATGCAGCAGACAGACTCCATAGTACAGGTAGAGTAAAAAGAATAGAGTTCCAAAAGACATAGCCCACAAGAATGAATGAGTGAAAAAAGGCTCCACTCATTCAGGGTTGAAAGAAAAAGGTCCAGAAATCCACCAATGAGTGTTGGTGTCTCACTAGGCGAGGGGATGAAGCATACAAATGATAAATCTCCCTAACACAGGCCCAACCCCAGAGCAACACTGGACCACAGGGTATGCTGCCTCACCTCCTCTCAGACGTGTATATTCATAGATTATAGGCACAACTAATCGAAGAATGACCCTCTCCGGCCAGGTCGACCTTTAATCCACAAAGTGGATTAAAGAGCAGAGAAAAGTGTTGATAATGGCTTCGCACTGCTCCGCTGCCTCCCATGTGCACCAAACAGCCACCCACTGGGGGTCCCCGGACACTCACCACAAGTCCGCGACTGATGTCGCCTATGGAGTGCCACTCCACATCCAGTGGCTCGCAGCAATCAGGACCGGGCTCAACTAGACCCACGCAGCAAGAGAAGCCCTGAGTCAACACACATAGAACAGGGCCTCACTGCATTTACCCCTGCCGAACAGTGCCCCTTGCATCCAGGGCCCACTGACCTTCACCACAGCACACAGTTACTGAAGCACCTGATCTTCGTATAGTGGCCACTGCAAAATGTGCCCCAAGGATGCAATGCATAATCTCCTCAGTAGTACAGTCCCAGCCGACACTGCCGCTCAGTATATATCGCGCCCAGGTGGAGGGGGAGGCACTTCTTTACATACCCCCCAGCCTCTTAGCCGCAGTTTACAGCTGCTGGCAAGCTTCGACCGCCATCACTCGTGGCTATCCCTTGTTCCTGTCTCCCAGACTCCCTTTGGCCTGTGAGCCTCTGCTTCACAGGCACTGGAGCAATCCCCCTGCAAGCTGCTCCATTGGAGCCGGTTGCCGCGGTCCTCTGTCCTCCGCTCCCCGACTCCATGCCTCCTCTTCTCAGGAGGCCGTGCTGTGCGGTGGCCTGCAGTCACAGTTCGCTCAGGATGGCCGGCTGCCCTCTCCAGGCACTAATGCTGCTCCTCACCGCCAACCACTCCGGGTCCCACCACTGCGTCCACAGTATCAGATCAGCTCGGTCTTGTGGTGCTAGGCTCCCTCCGCCACCGACAGAATTATAATTACGAAACGATTTTGCCGGTGCCGGAGCATGCACCTAGTCCGCATCATCGTTGCTGGTCAGCAGCGCCCCCATTGGGGTAATATTTGAAGTAAGGATGGGGGTTACAATGGTGGAATAGGATGGTCTGGTCATGGAGATGGACGCGATGCAGAAGCACAAGGGGACTATGTGGCACCTAGATTCTGACTGAAGAGTAAGGTCTTGATTACCTTCCTGAACTGCAAGAGTGTTGGCACGGCCCGCATTGCCACTGGCATGGTGTCTCAGTAGGCAGGGGCTTAGTGAGGGACATTATTTACTCAGGGATTCAATGATCCATTTATGGGGAAGGTCAGCTACTATTCCAAAAATCAGCACTATTTATGCTTGAATTTATTACATTTTGGGTACTATGTTCATAAGGCAGTTGTGAGAAGGAGGCTGGACGTATTTTCCCATCTTCCTTGCTACAGGAATCAAGGCTTGATGGAATTGCCAGTGCAGATCTTTCAGCAGGATCTTTGGCACTGAGGTCAGTGAACTCTGCTCACTTTTGTTGCATCATATATTTTGGCAATTGGTAGAGCCTGTACCTACAGAAAAAGCTGATGCAATGAAGTGCACAACAATGGATATTGGAAGTTCGGGTATTTTATTGACACAGGCTTCGATAAAATCAATTTTCGAGATCCCTGGAGTGTTCTTTTTGCAGATGTCTAGAGAAAGTCTGTTGGAGATGTCTTTTGAGTGAAAAGGTCAGTTATGTACCACGGTGATGTACACTTTAGGGAAGTTAATGGCGTGCATCTGAAGGCTCGAACTTTTGGATATTTGGCAACGCTTAAACTATCCTCACGTCTCAGCTTGACTCCTGTCTTTTAAACATAGACTGGGGCTTTGGAGAGGAATGCTGACTGCAACTATGCAATAAACCCTTTATGGGTAAAGAAAAGGGAAAACAGCTACACAGCCTAAAGCAGCTCACAGGGTGGGTGCACCTGCAAAGCTGCTGTGATATACATAAGTCTCCTCAAGTGGTGGAGGGGAGTAACGGGGCGACGTATCTGGATTGGGAAACTCTGACCTCTGCCAGGTGGCCCTGTATATTATGAAGCAAGTGGTACAGTCTCCAGTTTAGAGAACCTTCTCCAGACTTTGGTACATCAGAACAAGCCCATCAAGCAAGACATGTAGATGTTTTCTTACGAGAGTTCACCACATCCTAGCAGAAATAGATGAATATTTCTTGCTAGACTTTTCTACAAATACTTTCGAATCCCTAAGAAACTAAAATAGAAACGTGACCTTAAATACATACCAGGTGGGTAAATGCGTTTATCGTAAAGAAAAGCTGACACTAATAGCTAAGATTTAAACATCTATAACGAAAGGAGTTTGGATTGCATCAGTAGGTGTGCAGGAACCAATGTACCTCTTCTGGTTTTGTCATTACACAAATGATTAATCAGTTTTGCAATACTGCCACAGCATTGCCAGTCCAAAGTGCCTCCCTGTTGTATAACACCCGCTGCCAGATTATTTACAAACATATTGGCAGTTGCAAGGGAGAAGATACCAATAACGGTTCTACTACGCCTTGTGACATTCGGATTGTGCAAGTGCAGTAACAAGTGCAAGGGGGGGAGGCAGTCTGCACAAATGCGAAATGCTAGGTTGGGAAGGGAATTGCAGGGTAAGAGGAGAGAGTGCAAGTGATATGGGGGGGGAATGAGGGGGAGGCCCCAGAGACTAGGCGAGTGCTAAAGGGATGCCAGGAGGGCAAGTGCAAGGGATTGCATAGGATGCAGGGGGAGGGCACATTCTAAGAGCGAGGAGGGCGGTTAGACTGGTCGAGGGAGGTCGGGGGGGCTGGTGCGCTGTACAACTCAGAGGGACCCAGGCAAGCCAGTCACAACAACAGAGAATTGGACCAATACAACACAGATGACAGGATTCTGTATAATTGAGATCAAATCTTAACAATACATAATATGTATTTCCATTTCTGAACATGATTCTTTTGCATCTTACAATACGATAAAAAGGCTCAACAAAACTTTTCCCATCATTCATAATTCATTCATATCTCATCTGTACCATCTTCATACCAAATAAATGTTCATAACTGGGTATTTAATGTTCCCATGACATAATATAAAACCATAAATTTAAACTCAGGACTCGTATACTTTTTCGATGTATTTCCCTGTTTCTGTTACAAGGATCTGTCGACACGCGTTTCGGTTGTGGTTAAATGTGGGCGGGAAACACCTTGCCCTGATATTCTAGCTAACCCTCACCAGGACGGAGTGCAACTGTCCAATATGTGTTACCTCGAGGGTGGAAGGGATGAGCCCCGTAATCTACAAAGTAATAGGGATAAACTAATTACAATCCACTCCTATATCGCGTGTCATCTTGTATAATTTCAATAGTACATTTAATGTAGGTGAAGAGCAATATCACAATCTATTGCTCATATGTAACTCACCTCCACTAGATGTCAGGGGAGGGTGGCTTGATGGTGGGATGTATCCCTATTTGTATGTTCTGTACAAAGGCTGTAGTCAAGGCTTAATGTCCTCCTACAGGATGCAAGAAACACACATAAAGGCCCGTTTTACAAATACAAATGGTAATTTATTATAACCCAGTACGGTTACATAATTTGGGAGAGAAAAGGTACTCACTTCTGGTTTATCTAGCCATGTGGGTATTCATCTGTGTGGTTCACGTGAGTTTTATCTTGATAATGAGGTCAATCAATCACTGCTAGCGTGTTCTGTCGTGTAGTGCCAAAGACAAATAAATTGTGCTTTCCTACAGAGCAAGAAACAAACACAAGGTCTTTCTCTGCGCTTGTGAACGTCAGATCAGTGGCGGCTGCTTACATTGGGCGGGGGGGCGCCGCCCCCCCACCACAGAGAGAAGAAGAAGAGAAGAGAGTCTCTCTTTCTCTTCTTAAAGTTAACTTACACATTTAAAACCTGTGCAAAGTGGCAGATTAATTATTTATTTATTAATCTGCCGCTCTGCAGCCTTGCAGCCTGGGCTGCTGGACGGGCCCACCAGGCCTGCTACTGCGGCGGGGCGCGTCCCGATTTAGTAGCTTTTCGGCAATGTAGAGTGCGTGGAGCTTGTAGCTCCACGCACTCTACGTAACCATTCGCCCATTCAAGAAGCTGGCGGGGCGCTGGAGGGGTGGCCCTGCACTCTTGGCATTCTACGCAAACAGCGTAGAGTGTCCTCTCCTCCTTGTGGGCTATGGAGCACGCATAGCAACAACAGATTATGGATGGATTCTCATTGGCTGTTTGCCAGCCAATGACAATCCGTTTGGTGTGTGGTGGGTGGAGTCGGGTCATGGGCACACGGTGCCTCGCCTTCCGTTCTAGTTGTTTCTCTCCAAGCCCTGTTGCTGGTCGATGTGGACTTCTTCCAGCCAGGGACTAGGCCCATCCACAGACGAGACTGGTCACCGGACATGCTGTCTCTGCTCGCCTGCTGCCTGCCCTCCCCCTGACGGAGTCCAGTCCAGATTGATTCGCAAAGGTAAGTTAATTTAATAGTAACTGCGAGAATCCTGCCTGCCTGAATATGCGCTGCGGCCCGCACAATGCTGGTCGTGTACTTGTGTGGGCCGCAGAGTTGCAACTTGCAGTGTATGCTTAAACTTGTAAGCTTGTAGGTTCAGGCCTACAAGCTTATACAAGGGAGAAGCATACACTGCAAGTCTGCAATGGGGGTCCGGTGGTGGTGTATTATCTCGCCCACCCGCTTTGCTTGATTGAGCCACTTCGCCCCTAGTCTCTACTAGCCCTCCCACCTCGCAGCAGATAAGCCTCGCTGCCAGCCCCACTGCCCCCACTACTCTGCACCGGTCCGGTGGTCCCTGGCCCGCAGTCCTCTCCTCGTGGTGCCTGGAACTGGCTTGAGTGCTTGTTTACTGCGTTACCGTAACAAAGTAAACGAGTGCTCACCGGGCCAGTTCCAGGCCGTTACCCCCAAAATCTGCATAGTCGACAACGACGACTGACTCCCTGGCCCGCAGTCCTCTCCCGAGTCGTGGCACCTGGAACTGGCTTGGTGAGTGCTCGAATAGCGCCGATTCCACCAGGAAGCAGAACCTCAAAATATCAAATGCATCACTTTGCAAATAGTGCCAAGTGCATGAACGACCCGAGCACAGAACTGCAATCAATTCAATTGGTTCAAATGTATGAAATATTTCTACCTGTGAATGCAGCACATACTATTGGCTGGTCCTGTCATGTATCATTGATTTTGAGGGTTTATGGCCGAAAATTCTGGTACATAATATGATTTTTTTAAAACTTTCTTGCATGGCCGATTAATTCTCGTTGTGCCTTGGACTGCAGTGCTGCGCAATGTACTGTTAGCGCCTAAACATAAAATGCAGCATCTCCGCCAGTGAGCCAGCTGGGCTGGCAAATGTATTATTAATACATTAATGGACTCCTTTTCTGGGGTGGCACTGCACCCGTGGCTACTCAGGTATGCACTTTGCTTATGCTGGCCTGAGCTTCAGTCTCCTTGGGTACTTGTGTGCGCCTGTGCAGGGGTGGCAGTGGCACCGACCTGTGGCTGGTCATTTTATTGCTCAGGGACCATTGTATGCATTTTGCTTATGTTGGGCCCCCGGCGGTGCCCCAAGGGTGTGCTTAACTATGGCAGTGGGCTCTGTGGTGCTGCTGGAGCACAATGGCAATGCTGGTCACTTGGCTTGAGGATAGTGATGCTGCTAGATTGCTGTGCAGTGTATTTCATGGGGCTGATGGCAGTTCTGGATGCTGGTTGGTGCTTGGTTGCAGTAGTGTGCACTTCTAGGGGTTGCTGGTAGTGCTATTTGCTGCTGCCATTTGATGGTAGTGCTAGACGCTGTTTTCAGTTTTAGTGCTGTGCTCTTTTTAGCTGCTGAATAATATTGCACTTCTTTTCACTGCACTGCATTACGAGCAGGCACTGTGCACCTAGTGTTACCCACCAGCAGCCCCCATTACCACAAGGCAATTTACACCATCGGGATTGCTTTGACAAGGTTATTCGGCACGCTGCACCTATGCCAGAATAATTGCATACATGCGTGACACACCTTCCCTCCTCCACCGGAGGCCTTCCTAGCTCGGCTCGGCTGGGAGAGCTTCTTGACTCTTTCCTTATTGCCACATAAGGCACATCATGACAAACATATATGTTTCCATCATTACTGGGTATATAATGAATTTCGTTATGCATACACCATAGTACCAGCTATTCTCAATACAAGCTGCTGTAAAATACACCGTCACACTTGCACACGTACCAGTAATGTACCACCATTAGTATGGAAAACCTAATGCTTTTTGTCATATTTCGGTGGGTTTTTTGGACAGTAAATTGGCATTTTTCAAAAAATTTTGCGGGGGGACAAACCCCCCTGCACCCCTTCTAGGTGTGGTGGGCTGGCGCGCTGCACGCGCGAGCTCACATATTGCCCCGGGGAAATGTACGCCCCCCCAGGTTTCAAACTCACCAGCCGCCACTGCGTCAGATGTATACATTTCACCTTTATCATATCATTCATTTCACAAATCATGGGTACTCACTTAGTGATGTTTTCACTGGCCGTGTGGAATACTTGGATGAGCCAGTGTAGTGTCTTGGGTCTTCATATGCTATAAATCATATGGTTCAACATCCATAAGCCTGCTGTGTAGCGGTCTGTAGCCTAGAGGAGCATAAAGGCGTTGGTCACGTATCCCGCAATATTTGAATGTTCCCAAGTTGTTATTACAGAGTCACGTTATTTCTCATGTAAATTATTCATTGGTCACGTAACCCGCTGTATTTACTTATTCCCAAGTAATGATTACAGAGACGTGCTTTTTCTCCTATCAATACAATGCCACTAAGGGGATATGTCCCTCTTGTTAGTCTGGCAGTCTATTCTATAGCTGTTTCTTGATTATGCTCCTTGTGAGAACCGAGCGATGTGCTCGTAACTCCCCGGGCTATCAGTTCGCGTATAGCACGCCAGCCAGTCAGCTTACCTGAAAACGTCTGTATCCGGGTGTTAGCTGCTGGGGCTCGCGTCGTCTACGAACTCCCTCTGGCACCTCTGGTTGGAATCTCTGTATGTTCTTTGCGAACGCCTTGTTAAGTCAAAGCAAAATCATTGAGGAAGAAAGGGGACTGGTCATGTGTCTCGCCTTTCAGAGAAGACCTGTCTGTTACTTAGCTTCCAAAGTAGATGAAGTATCACCTGCCTCTATAGTCATCTCATATATGAGGCATACCCGTCCCACTCGGGGTCCCAACCCAAAAGGGGCAGTCCAGCCCGAACTGCTAGGTCACATCCCTTCTGCACGAGACCACAAGCATCCCCAAACATGTTTCGTCCCTGTTGGGCCTCATCAGTGAGGAGGAGATTGGCTCTCTAGACCCAGCAGGCACGGGACCCACTCGGGGTGACAAAGCAAAAACAAAGAGGTGTGATGGCTGGAAGGTTTAGAATGAATTTTAACCTCTGGCATTGCTCTGGGCAACCCTCCAGACCATCGTTCTTTGCCTGCCAAGCCATTAAAGAAGGGGAAAGAACATATTTTTATTTATTCACATTTTTAAAGCGCGCCGCAGCCCTTAGGCATCTTGGCGCTTTTACAGAAAGTCTTGCTGGTTACATAGGATAAGAGATCTTCGTGGTTGCATGGCAAGCATTGGTTGCAAGACATAATATGCAAATCAGGCTTGGTCCTACCCCAAAAGGGGCTGTTCAGACCGAACTGCTAGGTCACATCCCTTCCGCACTAGACTACAAGCATCCCAACCATGTATCGGCCTTGTTGGGCCTAATCAGTGAGGAGTAGCTTGGGTCACTAGGCCCAGCATGCACGGGACCCACGTCTGGGCATACCCGTCACACTCGGGGTGACAAAGCAAAAACAAAGAGATGATGTCTGGAAGGTTTAGAATAAATTTTAACCCCTGGCATTGCTCTTGTCAGCCCTCCAAACCATCGTTCTTCGCCTGCCAAGCCATTACAGAAGAAGAAAGAACCTATGCAAATCAGGCTTGATCCCACCCCAAAAGGGGCAGTCCAGCCCAAACTGCTAGGTCACATCCCTTCTGCACGAGACCACAAGTATCCCTAAACATGTTTGGGGCCTTGTTGGACCTCATCAGTGAGGAGTAGCTTGGGTCTCTAGGCCCAGCAGGCACAGGACCCATGTCTGTGCATACCCGTCCCACTAGGGGTGATAAAGCAAAAACAAAGAGGTGATGGCTGGAAAGTTTAGAATAAATCTTAACCTCTGGCATTGATCTGGGCAACCCTCCAGATCACCATTCTTTGGCTGCCAAGCCATTACAGTAGGGGAAAGAACATATGCAAATCAGGCTTGATTCCACCCCAAAAAGGGCAGTCCAGAGGGCGCTGTTGAGCAGCCGAGCAAGATGGCCGCTTAGCTCTGGAGCTCCGTCGTGACCCACCTGAATCCTTGTCACATCAGCGCTAATCCTGACTGTCTGCTGCAGCCACTGCCACAATCTTTTTGCCGGCATCATCATCTACCCGAGCCTGTGATTTGGGGCTGAATCGGCGCCCGAGGCCCTCATTCCAACATCTGCGTGCGGCTCCCCTAGTGGCCTCTTCGCGGCCTCCCGCCGCCGCTGGGAGGCGCTGCGGCTCCCGATTCTCCCCCGCTGCTGCCTGCGGCCGCCTGCGGCGCCTCCTCGCTGCTGTGCCTGGCCTCCTTGCTGCTGCCCGGGGAGTCTGTACCCCGGGGCTTTCTTCCATCTGCTTCACGGCGGGCGCCCCGGCGCTGCTGGCTCCCGGCTGCCGCGGGGGTGCGGCGCACTGGTAGGCCCTGTGCACCATGACTGGGCTGTAGCCCGCCGCCTCCGCATGCGAGCGCGGATCTCCCGCCTGCTCCTGAGACTGTGAGTGCCGTGCTGGCTGTTGTGCTCGCGGTTGCCTGGGCCGGCTGGTCGGGCCGATCGTCGCGCGGGCGGTCACTCCCCCGTGGAGGGGGGAGGCCCACGACGCCATCCGGAGGACACCGGTGCTGGGACCTCTTCCACTCACCTCCTCCCCTCGTTCAAGCGGATCACGCCGACTGACTTTTGCCGGCTGCAGACCTGCGCCCATTAGCCTATAGACGACGAGCGGGTTTAGCCACCCCAAAGGCTGCAAGGTGGGTGCTGGGGGCTGCGTTATATCCACCCTGCTCCTTCCTGGTGCGGGCCCTGGCTGCTTGTATTATTTCCTGGGTGCCTTCTCTGCCCGCTGTGGGGCCGCCTGCACGGGAGCTCGGCCCGCACCTGACTTTTCTCCCGCAGAGCGTGCTCCTGCACCCTGCTTCACCTCCGGTGCTGCGGCCTACCTGGCAGTGGTGGTAGCGTGCCCATTTTCTCGCCCCTCGCTGCATCTCGCTCCGGAGATCATCGTGCCGGGGCTACTATAGCGGACTGACACACCTCGGGGTGCCATTGTAAGGGGAGGGGCCCACTCACCCTACTGACCGATTGCCTGCGGTGTCATTCCCTGGGCGGTGTGTGGTCCCCGTGTCGACTGTTTGTCATCTCAGTGCTCTGGGCCTAGGCCTACCACAGTGAGTCAATACTCTCACAAAACATGCGAGGGCCCCTCAGTTCCTTCAATCAGCGAGGCCTGCGCTCCCCACGAGACAGGCACTGTTCTGGATCATGTATACCCCCTGCTGGCCTACATCATCTCTGCTGCCATGCCATACTCTGCCTTCCCCACCCTGTCGGCACACTATCAGCATCCTTGAACCTACAATACCTACGGACGGCAGCTGTTGCCCTGCTTTCATCTTCCCCCGCGACTCCTCAGCCGCTGCCCACCTCTAACTCTGCCAGGATGGGCGGTACTCCCCACCATTGTAATGTCCAACAGAGCACGGGGTGCTAACAAAGTGGGCGCTATGAACAGGTTTTCCAAGGCGGCCCCTCGGGCGGACCCTGCATCCTCCTCGGCGGCACAGGAGGATAGCGAGACATTGCCGGATCCCCTGCAACCAGACCTAACCATCATGATGGAGTCCATGGCAAAAAACTTTGCATCCTTCCATGAAAAGCTGGACGACATCAATGCTAATGTAGCCTCCCTACGCGCTCAAATTGACCAGCACGGGTCCAGACTCATGGAGACGGAGCAACGGATAGGTACCAACGAGTATCACATTCATACCCTTCAGAACACAGTTACAGAGCTCGTCCGCGACATGAAACATGTCAAAGCCAAGAATGATGACCTTGAATCGAGGTCACGGCGAAATAACATTCGCATAGTGGGGGTTCCTGAATCAGCACTAAAGGGACGCAATGAGCTCGCGGTTGAGCAACTCATCAAAGATCTCCTCGGTAACCCCGAGCTCTCACCATTCTTTATTGTTGAAAGAGCGCATTGCTCTCTGGCGCCCCGCCCTAAACCAGACGACTTCCCCAGGCCAATCATCGCGAAATTACTGAGCTACAAAGACAGGGATCACATTCTCCGTTTGGCCAGAGAGAGAAGGGAGCTGAGGCTTGAGTCCCAAATCATCAGGATTTTCCCTGACTTTTCGGTGGGGGTCCAGATGGAGCGACGCCGATTTAGCGGGGTGAAGAAGATGTTGAGAGATAGAAAAATGGAGTACTCTATGCTTTTCCCTGCTCGTCTGAAATTCATTAATCGCAACAAAAGCTATTTCTTTACGGTCCCGGATGAGGCCATTAAGTTTATCGAAGCGCAGGTCCCACTGGTGAATCCTCCAGAGGAACCAATGGACGACGATTGATCCTGTACCCCCTAGGCTCCTCCGCTGGCATTTGGCAGACGGGGTGACCGTGAGACTGTTCACCTGGCGTACTGTGGCCCGCCCCCTTGACCTCCCATTTGCTGGCCGGCCTTGGTCCCATGGCACCCTATCTAGTACTTTATCTCTTGCGGGAGTTGTCTCCCTGTATTTCATGATTCTATTGCCAAAACCCAGGCCTGCACTCCAGAAACTGGGCCGCACCGCCATGCACTGACCTGTGGTAGTTCCAATTTCGCCCTTGCTATCCTGAAAACCATGGTTATCCTGTATTTGTAATCTCTACTTTAATAGTCGAACAATGCTGAAAAATGTGAATGTTGTTTTTTCATCCAAAGTTTTAACATCGGTGGGCTAGACAGCAGCAGCAGCCCCCACTGCAGCTGCAGTGCCGTTTACGGCGGTGTGTTTGTGTTCGAGCCCCGTTTGGGCTACTTCTCAGGCGCTGCCGAGTTGGGGATGGCACGCAGTTTGCTTTCAGGGTGGTTGTCTATACACTGCTAGTCATTACTGGGCGGTGAGGGTGGGGGGTCGGACAGTTGGGGTTTGTTTTACACAAAATGGCGGGATGGTCCTGACTGGTGCGGCAGGGTGGCAGGCCTGCCTCATCACAGCGCTCCGGTTGATATTCGGAGTGAGATTCCACATCTGGGATGTTCCTTAACTCTTTAGTATGGCTATTAGAGTATTGACGTGGAATGTACGGGGGCTGACCAATTTTACCAGATCTCGTAGAATTACTGCGTATGCACAGAGGCATGGGGTCAAGGTTCTCCTGTTACAGGAGACACACGCTAAGCAACTCTTGTCATCAAACCTCGCACAGACCTGGGGCCCCAACAGATACTATACTCAGTACTCCACTCAGTCCAGGGGAGTCCTCACTCTCATCCACAAATCGGTTGGGTTCACACTTCACACATCCCACATCAATCCTGAAGGTAGATTTGTGATCCTACATTGTACCTTAGCTAACGAAGAATGCCTGCTTGCAAATTCGTATGCTCCCAATATTGATTCTCCAGACTTCATAGATACGGTATTTTCCATTCTCATGAAATATGTGGATGTCCCCATTATATGGGGCGGTGTAATGAACCTCATACTTGATACGGCCCTAGACAGAACAAACACTGCCCGTAGATCTATAACCCGAGCGGCCAAACAGCTTCTAACTCTCATGGGCTCCTTGAATCTACACGATGCTTGGAGAACACTCCACCCCCAGAAGACGGACTACACCTTTTTCTCTACGGTACACGATAGTTCCTCGGGAATAGATCTATTCCTCCTGTCAGGTAGCCGGATGGGCAGGGTTTCTGATGTTAAGATCCTCGCGCTCACACTCTCCGACCACTCCCCCTTGTTACTACAGATCCAGCTGGGTAATGCCTCTGGGGCTCGCCCCGCCTGGCGTTTCAAATCCGACGCCTTATCAGATATCATCTTTAGGCCTGAGATACTAGCCGACATAAACTTGATCTACGAAAACAACAATGCCTCCGATACGTCCGAGGGGACTCGTTGGGAGGCATTCAAAGTTTACATCAGAGGAATGTGCATCTCTAGAGAAGCAGGGGTCCTCAAAGCCATAAAGCAGGCCTTAAATCTCTCCGAAACCAAGCTTAAAACCTTAGAACAAGAGTACGCTTCTAAGCCAGCACCTGCCACCCTATCGAAGATTAGGACTGAACTGGAACTATTTGAAGCACATGCCCTTAGCGAAGTGAGATACTACACCCGCCCTGCGGCTGCCCGAAGATATGGGAAGGGGGATAGGCCGGGCAGGACCTTGGCTAAACTGGTCCGGTCTGAAGGAGGTAGGACCCGTATAGATAGTATTATTGATGAGAAGGGGTCGAGACACTGGTCAGACCAGGCCATCCTTGACACTTTCGGCAGTTTTTACGCCAACCTATACGGCCCCCAACCAGAGCACACAGCCTGAGACCTTGACGACCTACTAGAGTCCATCCCTATGACCTTGATCTCTCAAAGCACCAGAGAACTGCTCGATGCCCCATTTTCCTTAGACGAGATAGTCCAAGTGATCTCGGATCTTCCTAAGGGCAAAGCCCCGGGCCCCGACAGACCCACATCTGAGTTCTATCA
This sequence comes from Ambystoma mexicanum, assembly GCF_040938575.1. Taxonomy (NCBI): domain Eukaryota; kingdom Metazoa; phylum Chordata; class Amphibia; order Caudata; family Ambystomatidae; genus Ambystoma; species Ambystoma mexicanum. The sequence goes on along the minus strand of NC_090935.1, from coordinate 91,476,396 downwards.
AGAGCATGTTGCCATATTAGCGCCCATACTGCATGGGGTCTGGAATGAATCACTCCGTTCACACACCCTCCCCCACTCTTTAAGAGAAGCATTAATCACTGTCCTCCCCAAACCAGGGAAACCTCCAGACGAATGCGGTTCCTACAGGCCCCTGTCCCTCATTAATACTGACATGAAGATCTTTGCTGAAGTAATTGCCAATAGGTTCCTTCCATTCATGCCCCACTTAGTCCATGCCGACCAGAGCGGATTCGTCCCTGGCTGCTCTACGGCCCTTAACATCCGGCGTCTATTTAACGTACTGTCTAAAATTGATCCAAACGCGGATGCGGTGGCAGTCACATTTGACGCCCAAAAGGCGTTCGACATGGTATCATGGCAATACTTATGGGCTGTCTTGGAGGAAATGGGAATAGGGCCGAATATGATCTCCTATATAAAACTGTTGTACACGGGACCGTTGGCAAGGGTGCTAGTTAACTCCGTCCCCTCTTCCCCCTTTGAATTACACAGGGGTACCCGACAAGGCTGCCCATTCTCCACCATCCTTTTTGCGCTTGCCATTGAACCCATGGCCGATCATGTCAGGGATAGACATACTCGTAAGGGCGTTCGGTTGCAGGGCACTCCGGAAATCATCTCATTGTACGCGGATGACGTACTCCTCTACGTCAGACAACCCTCCACATACTTGGACCCTATCATTCGAGATATAACAAAAATAGGCACGTATTCGGGCTTCACCATAAACTACTCAAAATCCGAAATCTTCCCTCTCACTAAAACAACTCAAAAACCGTCCTGCGAATTGCCCCTACGCTGGTCCCCGGCTGGGATCAAGTATCTCGGGGTGCAGGTGTCACTGGCTAAAGTTTCCCTGCTGGCAGACAACTATGAAGAAACAGCACAGCTCATTCAATCGAAGATGCTCAAGTGGCGCAATCTCCCTCTATGCCCTGCGGGCAGACTCTCCCTAATAAAAATGATTGCGGTCCCCAAGCTCCTCTATATATTTGCGAATGTGCCAGTGTGGCCAGGCAAGCAGTATTTCAAGAAGCTTCACACTGCGTTTGCTCAATTTCTCTGGCACTCCGGGGCGGTCCGCAAGAAGTGGCAACATATGGCCCTGCCTTATGAAAAAGGGGGCTTTAATGCCCCCGATTTAACTTTCTACTGGAACGCTGCTCAGGCCCAACATGCTACCCATTGGTACACACACCCCAATCCGCCCCCACATGGTAAATTGGAAAAAATGGCGGGGCACGGCACCCACATCATGACCCTACTATTACACTATGGATTTCTTGCGGATGCCCCATTGGACCCGGTGGCTTCCACGATTAGGGCATGGAATAATATCCTTCCCCCCCAGTCCGGAACAGCGCCCATACTATAAGTGGCTCCCCTTATGGCAATTTCCCGGCCTCATCCCTACACATGATCAACACCTCTCTCAACGTTGGGAAAGCCTGGGATATCTGGCCCTGACTGACCTGTATCCTGATGGTTCATTTATTACCCCCCGAACATTGCGCCGCGGGCACCCCAGCTCTGTACTTGACTTGTTGCAGTACTAAAGGTTGAGAGCAGCGGTAAGGGCAATGTGGCCCTCCTTCCCAGAGGAGCCTCTAGACTCACCTGAACTCCAGTACATAGCAAACGCCACAGGCTGCAGGGGCATAATATCCTCCCTGTATAAAATACAGATGGGCAAACTAGAGAATATTTCCCCGCTACCACGGCAAGCATGGGCCAGGGAGCTCAAAACGGAGATCACTGACGAAATGTGGGGCAAAATGTGTGCACACACGTGCAAGGTATCACTTAGTGCCAGGTTCCACTGCATTCAATACAAATTACTCAATAGGCTCTACTACACGCCGTACAGAGTTGCAAAATTCACGCTCACATCGACGCATACATGCCCGAAATGCAAATCAAATGAGGCAGATCATGTTCATATGTTTTGGTCCTGTGCTGCACTGAACAAGTTTTGGGTGGAGGTGACAGAGGCGCTCTCGGTAGAGATGGACCCATTAGCCTTGCTGTTTGGTATTTGGACGGGAGAAAACGTAAGGAAAATGTCAAAATTCTGGAATGTAAGTGCTATTGTTGCCTAAAGATGTATATTACAATGCTGGAAGCGCCACAACCCCCACCCCACCCTCAGCATGTGGTTGAGGGCCCTCACGTGGGTACAAACATGTGAGTAGGAGTACATCGGATCCTTGCCCATGCCTTCCCACCCTGGAAATGTGTGGTCTGAATTTTGTAGTTACCTGAACAGCAAAGATGGGGTCGAGTGGACCTCGGCCCCCTCACCGGCCCAACCGGACTCATCTTGATGCACGACTCATGCGTACTATTCCACAATGTTCACCCCCTCTAAGATGCAATTTTGAAATTAGCTGTGATGCAATACATATAGATACTGTTATGTTGTTTTCTTGCTTACATGCTACCTGTGCTGTACCTCTCCTAACCTCCTGACAATAAACAAAAGTTTAAAAAAAACAAAAAGGGCAGTACAGCCTGAACTGCTAGGTCACATCCCTTTTGTTCGAGACCACAAGCATCCCCAAACATGTTTCAGCCTTGTTGGGCCTCATCAGTGAGGAGTAGCTTGGGTCTCTAGGCCCAGAAGGCACGGGACCCACCTCTGGGCATACCCGTCCCACTCTGGGTGACAAAGCAAAAACAAAGAGATGATAGCTCGAAGGTTTAGAATAAATCTTAACCTCTTGCATTGCTCTGAGCAACCCTCCAGACCACTGTCGGCACGGATACCACCCACGGCCAGCAGGCTTCAGCAGCTGAAGCAGCGCTCGGCACCCCCGATCCCACGCTTGCCAGGAAGTTCATGTCTTTGGCGCCAACTGAGTCCTCAGGCCCTTTTACCCAAGAGGCACGAAAAACACCCTCTAGAAGGCTCTCCCACAGTGCCCATCACCCATCAGAGCCATCAGTGCCGGTACCAACTCTGTCGGCCTCTACCTGCGACTAAGCCCTCTGCCTCGGCAACAAGGGCAACGGCGCCAAAGGAAAAGCCCTTGGCGTCGACCAGCGATTTCCAACCTCTATTGCGGACAGACTTTTTTGACTTGATCCAGTCCATTTTCGGCACTGATCAGGCCAAAGAGTACAAGGAGGTCGATCCCTTCTATTTACAACGGCGGCAAACTCCAAATGCCAGAAGTTTGCCAGCAGATTCCACCAGCCGAGGAGCCTAGGGGATGCATTCTCCTTCCTGGGGCAAGGACTGTTTCTGTACGCGTTTCCTCCGTTCCCTCTCCTGCTACGAGTCATCAGCACACTCAGACAGTGTCAATGCAGTATGATACTCATTGCCCCCGCATGACCGAGGCACATTTGGTACCCGGATCTTCTCAGCCAGTCAGCGTCGCCTCCGGTCAAGCTGCTGGTGGTTCCAGATCTTCTCACCAGAGAAGGAGGCGCAATCCTGCATCACGATCCAGGATCGCTGAACCTGAGAGCTTGGCTCTTGCAGCCCTAGAGTTTGGAGGATACGAGTTGCCAGTGGACTTCAGGGTGGTCACCGCCAAAGCCAGGGTGTCATCGACCTTGAAGTGCTACGGTCACAAGTGGAAGCGTTTCGCTATGTGGTGCTGGTCAGAGAAGATTACCCCTTTGAGGGTCACAGCCGCACAGATCCTGCCGTACTTGCTATCCTTGGCCAAGGCTGGACTGGCTTACACTCACACCTCCATCAAGATACATCTGGCGGCTATCTCCTGCTACACCAGGTCACCAGGAAGATCTTCACTATGGTCCCAGACTCGTCAATGAGTTTCTCAAAGGACTTTTCAGATCTTTCCTGCCGGTAAAGGCTCCTGCCCCGGCGTGGGAACTCAACGTGGTTCTGACGAGGCTCATGGGGCCCCATTCGAGCCTCTGCATGAGGCCCCACTCAAGTTTCTCTCATGGAAAACAGCTTTCTTTGTGGCCACCACCTCTGCCAGGAGGGTAGGTGAGATCCAGGCCCTATCCTGCAAGCAGCCATGCCTGACTTTCCACGAATAAAGGGTGGTGCTGTGTACGTACCCCTCCGTCATGCCGAAGTTTCTGTCAGAATTCCACCTCAACGAGCCTTTGGTGTTACCTGTTTTTTCACGAAATCTTTGTCGCCAGCAGAAAGGATGTTGCACTCGCTGGACGTTGCTCGTGCCCTGAAGTTCTACGTGACACGCATGAAGAGTTTCCAGAAAACTTCAGAGCTGCTTGTGAACTTTGGACCTGTGAACCATGGGAAAGCCTTGTCCAAGGCTTCCATCTCAAGATGGCTCTCTGGCTGCATCACGCACTGTTATCGGTTAGCTAACCGACCACTGCCTGGCCACCCGAGAGCCGACTCCACTAGAGCGATCGCTGCAACGACGGCGTTCCTGTCCGGTATGCCCCTGCTTGACATCTCCAGGGCTGCTACGTGGAGGTCCACACACCTTCACGAAATTCTACTGCATCGGCAGGGATTGCAGGCAGGAGTCCAGATTCGCCCAAGCAGTGCTTGAGGTGAGTTTGTTCCAGGGGTAAGTGTAATTGCTTTCTGTTGAGATTTGCCACCTCCTGTGGTTGAGTAATGTTGTACTGCTATGTATTCGTTATTCGTTATTCATGAGCATGTGAATCCATGCCGGACCCCATGTTTGCGAAGGAACAAGTTACTTACCTGTAACACAGTAAAAAAACACCCTCAGGCCCACTGCAGTTTTGGATCAATTTAAACTATGTCATGACCCTTGCCCCTGGCCCTCACTGGCAAGTCAACCTTCCAGTTAAGGCCACGTCAAAGGCTTTAAAACCTCATCCAAGACTCTTGGAGTCAGTTCTGGCGCCTTTGGCGCCAGGCTCATAACCATCATGAAGACCAACATTAGAATGGGACTATTTACTTGGGACTATTTTACTTGGGGGGTTCAGCCAACATGGAGGCACACACATAGCTCAGTTAAAAGGAACTGAGCTATGCGTTCTAGTCTTTTGGGTGTGGCAGGCCTGGGACTACTTTACCTGGACTACTTTGGGTCTGGCAGGCCTGGGACTATTTTACCTGGACTACTTTACCTGACACTATTTAAACCACACCCAAACAGCAGAACATGCTTTGCGTTATTCTGCTGTGGGCAGCGTAACGCTCACCGTGTCCAGTTCTTTGATGCCAGCTTACCTGAAACCAAGGACCTGCAGAGAGAGAAAGAACACTACGAAATTTACCTGGAACAGTATCCTATCTTCAATCCATAGCCGATGTCAGTTCCACTCACCTGAAGGTACAAACTCCATCCTCCGGCACCGCATGCATCCTGGAATACCATAACCTAGAAAGAGGAGAAAGAAAGACAGCATTAGTAAGCGTTTACTCACGTTTCCTCCCGAATGAAGAAAGCCACACAAATCTTACCTGGGTAGTCATCTGCTGGTCAGTATCATTGCTGGAACATTACGGCGCTCGGCGAGGAACATCGCAACCTGCAAGGAGAGAAAAGACACAGTAATATAAAAGGCGAAACAGTGCCGCGCATCGCGCATTACTCACCGGACAGCATCACGCACACCGCGCTTTTGCCTACTGGCCCATGCTCATCTTCAAACTGCATGACAACACCAAAATACCTTTCCATACCTAAAAGAAAAGAAGCAAGACATTATTATTCGAACTAAGAGGAACATAAGAACTGCATATAAAGACTGTAAAGCAGGAAACCTACGGAGTCGCAGCAGGCCTGGATTCCAACAGAAGGGGGCTTGCACCAGTGAAGTAACTTGGTCGCTGCTCGCCCCCCACATCTACGCGCCCCTGCCATGAGGAGCAGGACGGAGAATCCACCTTTTACAATATTAAGACCCATCTTTAACCAGAGGCCTTACCAAGGGACCGGGAGAGGGTTCGAGAGTGCAAATCATCCAACCAGGGCTGGGTGGTGTCCCTGTGGATACCAAGTGAGCGTAACAACTATCATTGTCCACGGCAAGCTTCACAGTCTACTCAGCCGAATGGCAAAGGGCTCGTGATATTGCCGAAGACCTAGAGTTACTTCGTGTCGACGGTCAATAGGTGTCTTATTTTAATCAATAATCAATAATTGATGGTCATAACCATCCTCTGCTACCAAGTGTACAGGAGGGCAGAGTGACCTCTGATGGGCCCATAGGATCAGAGCTCACCCTCGAGTACTTTAAGACGAGATAGCTGCACCTTGAGGTGGATGGGGTGCGGGATTCTCTTATTCCAACACCAATCAATAAGGACAACTCAATGGTTTGGCAAAGGGATGTCCGTTTAATGACAAGTACAAAAAACGGGAAAACATGGAAATCAACAGTGATGCGATCCCCTGACTCGCTTCAACTTCTCCAATCTTCATTCAAACAGCAATAATTATAGTCAAAATTCATCATCATTGACGTGTAACACTCAAAAGTTTGTCATGCAATTCTATTGGTTGGAAAAGGTTATTTAAATATAGGTGCTATATCTGTATATGGTAACGGAGGGTGAGGATTGGATAAGTCTTATCGGGTGGGCGTCTACGCCCATCCCTCTATATCACTCGTGCCAGACATCACTAAAAGTAAGACGTCTCATTGGTTCCACTAGCTAAATCTTCACTTTAATTAGCAGCGTGTAGAATGGTCACCCAGATGCGGTATGCCCCAAGATTCACCCTGCCTCCCTTCCATCAATCAGTACTTTAGGGCTATGTGTCAATTAGTTGGCAGAGGATGGCCTCGAAACTGTAGCTTCTTATCAGGAAAAGTTATGGCATCCTCTGGTTTTGGGTGACATCAGACGTTGGTACATCTCCTCGCCTGGCTGGTCACGTGTTAGTACACTTTGAATCTACTTAATTTTCCTTCTATTTGCATATTTGATTCTCCCTTCAGCCTCGCCACCTGCCTGGGCCTCCTTATCTCGACCTTCATGGGGCAGGCTGCTATGCTCTTAAGTTTCGATTCTTCAAAGTTGCCGCTCTCCTCCCTTCCTTGGGTTCACCTCAAATTCCCAGGCATGAGCTGCTGCTTGCTAAGTTTCGATTCCGCTCTTTCGTCTGGCTTGTGCTGGTATACGAATCCTGGCCTGTTTGACCCCTAGCAACCTGGGTTAATTCTGCTTTTGTATAAAGTGGCTTTGCACTTATATAATGTGCTTCATTGAGGTAGAAATATAGTTGGCGCTTCCCGCTCTATTCTTCTACTAAGCATAGCAAGGAGTACTGTTTCTTTAGCTTCTTGCATTCCAAGCCTATTTACAGGCTTTAGCTAGTTGCATATTTTCATCCTGCTTTATGGTTACATTTCTTCATATTTCAACATCGCCTATTCTTCTAAGTCCATTACATCTTTATTCATAACATTTCGTCTTTGCGTGTCATCTTTTGGTTGTCGTTTCATTCATCTGTAAGTCTGTCTGGGCCCTTGTGTCGTCACCATTCGCCTTCGATTAAGGCCCTTTGGGTCTGTTCTGGGACAGTTTGCAAGTAGTCTTCGTTTCGTGTCAGCTGCTGGTACGGTTGTCTCAATGGATACCGTACTGCCCATGGTTGTTTGATTATTGGCACTTCAACGGGTATTGCTCTTCTGATGGGCACTGGGCAGAGCCCTAGTGCGGCTCTCTGCTGGTTTATTTGCTCATCATACATCACATATCTCGGTGTGTACGCTCCTGGTACTTCAAAATGGGTGGCTGGAGTGCAGGCCATATCTGCGACCTCCTCTACACTCCCCCCTCTGGTCGGTTAATCGACCACTTCTGCTTTCTCCTTTGGATTCGTCTTACTTGGTTCTTCTGTATCCAATTCTTCGTCATCTGGGTTTGTATATGATGGTGTGAAAGTGTGTGTCTTTGGAGTCCATATTTTTATCACACCTTTCAAACTTCCTGCTGTTTTTACATGTTCGTCTTTGTTCCAGATCATCAGCTGGCACTGTCCATTTGGGCTACAATAGATCTACTTTCCTTCATATTTTCTTAGTTTCCTGGGATACGTAAACTTTGTTCCTTCTGGCGCATACTCGCTGGCCTTCACAAAGTCTCTTATTTCTTCGTCAGTCAGGTCTCTGGGCTTCCATCCTGGTTTGACATTGATCATGATCTTCATCCCTATGGTTTTCTTTGCAGTTTTCTGGCATTGCGATATTATTATTTTGTTAACACAAAATCCTAGTAGTATCATCAATAGCAGGGCTCCCAGGAACTTGAATATGTCTACCATCCATTGTGGGACCCATTAGAATAGTGTTCCAAACCAGCTGTCATCATCAACTTCGTCAGTTTCGTTAATAATCTGGTTCTGCAGGTTTGTTAGCATACCTATGGCTTCTGTTAAAGTTCAATTTTCTTTGTCATGTAAAGGTATAAATGTGCAACATGTTTCTCCAATTTTTGCAAAAACACCTCCATCCATCGCTGTGATCATGTCCAGTACATATCTGTTATAAAGAGTCATCAGTCTAATTGCTCTTAACTCTTCCTTGATTGCATTGAATCCTTTTACGGTCGAGTTGATGGTCTGCAGTAATTCCCATCTGGTTATCTGCAACCATTTAGTGTTTGCTCCAACTTGGAATCTAGGCATAAGGATTGTCGCGAACACTGATGAGGTGAGGCTGAACAGCCTGTGTTCATATGGGATTGCATGAAATGCTTCTTCTGATTTGGCAGAAAAATAATGTTCTCTCTTCACTGGAGTTGTCAGTTCCACAGATCTCCTTTTCCTCAGGTGGGCATCTGCCTTTGGGAAATTGTCAATATTCAGGTCACATTTTGGGATTATTAGTGCTGGAACGTGGACGTTCACTATTGTGCATATGCCTCTCCACTTTTTTGGCAGTCTTATGTATGTTTTGGATCCAGAAGTCCAATAATGATCCATAATTACTGCAGTTCCGTGAGTCATTCCGTGAGCTTCAAAAATGTGTCAGCAGTTGTGATTCTCTCCCATCTTCCTCGTGCCATTATTCCTGAAGCACAATTTTGGGCTTTCCAGTGGCACTATTTGCAAGGGTCCTCCCCTGTCTTCGACCCAAGTCAGTAATTTTGTGAGTGTTGGCCATAGAGGTTTGCACAACCTCTGTGAGTTTTCTATTACCTCCTTGCAGGCTCCAAGGACCATCCATGCTCGGCAGATCACCACTCCTTCTTCCCATCCGTTGGGGGAAAGCACTGTTCCCCAAATCTGCATTTGGCCTCTGTTCTTCCAAATTTGAGCTTCTTCTGGAGTTTTTCCTTGGACGTTCAGTCTCGGGTTTATTTCCCATCTTATTCCTGCTCCTTTAACTTCAGGCTTTTCATACCTGATCACGTGATTCTTAGTATCAGCTCTATTTCTCGTCTTAATTTCCTGGACGTAGTCATCTTCACCGGGGTAATCCGTTTCAGTTGCCCATATCAATGAGGCATCCCCCCATGAACTGGCCTCTGGTGTTGCACATTGCTATGTGTGACAGACAGTGTGCTGTCGGGACATCAATTTCTACTGCCACGAAGATCTTGGATTTTCCCATGCTGTATGGTAGGAGCACCGAGACGAAGCATTCTCCTTCTGATTTCCTTCTTCTGACTTCTTTCATGTGCTGGTACCAAGTGTTGTTTCCTAGATGTGCTGTGCTGTCCAGGTAGTCGTTCAGTTCATTGTTATCTTCATGCAGGCTTCTCTTGATCCTTAGTGTCTTTCTGTAGTTTGCTATAACTACATCCCTAAATGCGTCTGTATGGCCTTTTCTTACTGGAGGACTCTCGGGCCTTCTGGTCCATGGAGCAGGTTTCCTTATCTGCATCGATGAGGTAGGTGGAGGTTTTGCAATTCTCTCCTTCTCTTCTTGCATGCTTTTTCTGCCGTCTATAAGTGCCTTTATCAACCATCAGCCTGTCACTGGCCCAGTGTATAGCTGCATCGTGGGCCTGGCACTTGTCCCTTGTTTTGGAACTTGTGTGCTCGTCAATACAGTCTCTGCGGTTTCATTTTTCAGTTCCTCATGCCGTTTCTTCGCTCTAGCTATAAACGGGAATAAATGATCTATTAACATTTGTGTCTTTGCAGTGAATTCTCCTGCAGCCGCTTCTGTCTCTTAACGGCTTTTGTTAAGTCTGTTTTTGTTGGCCTTTCTCTTGAGTCTTTTCGGTCTTTCTCATTATTTTCTTGGACTGGTTGTTCGGTAGGCAGTCTCATACTCTCTGTTGCCTTCGCTTGAGGTTCTGTGGCAATTGACACTTGCCCTGGTTCGTGTGCATTCAGTGTGTGTGTGTGCGTGTAGTTGTCAGTGCTATGTTTTCATTCATTCCGTGCTGTCTCCAGCTTTTCTCTTCATTCGTTACCTCAAGTGTGTATGTATCACTGCTAATTACATTCATTTTCAGTTCATTTACCTTACCATCCGATTTCCTCGGGACTGGAATAACTATATAGGGTCTGCATCATCAGGAGGGTGCACTGAAATTGGAACGCTTCGTGCACCAGTAAAAAATGCAGTTCTGATCGTCAAAGACAGCAAAATAATGATAAATACAATGCATAAATACATAATAGTGCGGTAAGTCAGACGACAGCATTTCCTTCCAGAGAAGCGAGCGCGCCCCTCTGCTTGTGGGAGGACCAGGTTACTGTTCTGGGTCCCTATCTCGATCATTTACTCATTGTTATTGTTTTCCCTCACTTAATATTGCTCTTTGCACAGTTTGTGTCATAAAGTGTCTGGTGCTTCACAAGTGTCCTCCCTCTTGCGGGTGACGATTGTCTCTTGATACTGGATACAGTTCCCTTGCGAGACTATGGAAAACTAGATTAGACTAACACTTCAGTAAGTCATTTTTACTGTGCATGCTCAAAGTAGGTTAGTTCCCAGTCCACCCCCCTAATCTGCTTCAGTCCTGAGGACATGCTGGATGCTGGTCAGTGTGAAGAAAGGGGAACAAATGTCAACAATTACAACAATTAGGGTTCTTGATTCTGTTCCCTCGATCTGTCCCTCGGCGGAAAGTTTCACTGGAATCTCCTCATATAGTCTCTCTGAAAGTTAGACAGCTCCACCTGCAACATTATACCATGGAAGAGCGTTCCCATCTGTGCAACATTAGCTGGATCTCTGATGAAGGTGAGGACGTCAACCTCGATAGGTCTCCCCACCATCTCTGGAAAGTCAGTGACGAGGCGAAAAAGGACGTTATGTGCCAGTCTGCTGTCTTCGGGTGACAGGGACATTTGTTCTTCCTTGCTGGGCACAGGATTACAGGCTCTCTCCTTGATGTGAAAAATGCTTGCACTTTCTGGACGCGTGGAGTGCGACTAGATAGCTAAGTTTGTTCCACAGCTGGCTCAAATGTTCAGTGTTTGCTTTGATCTCGAATAAAGGTCAGGGTGTCAGTTGTTCTCTCGACAATAGATGAGCACTCTTCGATTATGCGAAAGAAAAGCGTATTGATGAGTTCATCTAGAATCGCCTGTGGTCGAAGCATTTGTGTCCTTATCACTGTATTCAGGCAGTACAATGAAGGCTTCCGCGATGACATTAAGTAGTTGCCAGATTACTTTTTTGTTGGCAGGATCTTGGATAAAGTCTGTGACACTGGTGACCCTCCCTACCAGCGACGGATATGATACCAATACTAAATGGAAGTAATTAAGCACGTCCTTTGTGATGTCTCTACTGGGGGACACCATAAGTGCTGCCAACCAAAGTCTTGGTGCTGGATGATTCAGGATACTGTAGTTTGCTCTTAATGTAAAAGTCCTTGATCAATGTTTGTTATAGTCTTTTCCTCAACAATGCTTAAGTGTGACTTGGTTCAAAAGTTTGAGTTAGAAAACGTGTTGTGGCTTACATGCGCAATTTTCTTCTTCACCCTGCAACTAGGATGCACAGATTGTCCGTTTTATGTCCTTATCCCCTTTTTTGCTTAGAGGAAATGTCCAATTTAAGCCACAACTTGCAAAAGGGTTCTTTTTGTCTTGGCTTTGCTGCTTATGCATCCTTCTTTCTCGTCATGGATCTCGTCTGCTCGTGCTGAGGTTATTCCCCGTTGTCTGTAGTTTCTTCGCGGTGGATTGCAGCTAGAGGGCTTTCTCCAATATAGGGCTTAATGTCATTGAGAAAAATCCATGCTCTCCTGCCCTGCAGTTTCACAACTGACGGAGTACAGTCCTCCACGATGAAAGGACCATTGAATCTAGGCTCGTCCCACCTTTTCCTCGTGTGGTTTTTCACAAGTACAGCATCTCCAGGGAAGATGAGTGAAACACGTAGACCTTGAACTGAGTCTGTTGCAGTGTCTCCTGCTGTGTTTTGTGCTGCACTACACCCTTTTCGTCATCGTTGCAGTTGGTCTGAAATTACAGCAAGGCTGGATGTCATGCAGTTCAGATACTTTTGCATTTCGGATCCCAGGACCTCTTGGGTTGACTGGGCATCACATTTAGCTCTTTCTCGAGGTGTTAGGGGAGTATTCATTCTCCTTCCTGTGACTCGTGCGGTGTAAGATGATGGTCGGAGCCTGGTTGGTTCCGAAGAGCATAAAATTCCAGTGGAAGGCAGTGCAATCATCCCTTCCTTAGAGTAAGCTTCAACTTGCCTATCCTTTCCTTTAACAAGCCGTTGAGCCTTTTCACAAATACCATGACCTTCCGGATGATAAGCCGACGAGAACTTGTGCTGTATACCAAGCAACAAGCTAACCTGCTCAAAGACTGCATTTACAAAATGAGCCCCATTATCTGATCTCATCACTTCACACACCCCCCATCTAGGGAACACTTCCCTCACTAGGAATTTGGCCGCACAGGTAGAGTCTGGGTGTGTACATGGACCTGCTTCTATCCATCTAGAGAATGGACACCTCACTACAATTAATTATCTGTACCCGTTACACACTTGAATCATGTCGACATAGTCGATATGTAAGTGCTGAAGAGGCCCATTTGGCCGGGGGATGACTCCTCTCACTACTTTTAATGTGTGCCCAGCGGTGAATTGCTGGCAGATTATGCAGTTCACCATAAAGAATGCAACACGCTCAGCTAAATTCGGTATAAACCAGTCTCCCACGAGCGTTGCTGCTAGATTCTCTTTTGACATGTGCACTGGGTAATGCAATTGCTCCAATGCTATTTTTAGTAGGGCTACAGGCATTATTGGTTGCTCTGTGAAACCTAGGCCTTTTTCTCCCTCTTTAGGATTCTCAAATGTAGGTTTGTCTTCTTTCCTGTCTTAGAATGTCCTGTGCCTCTCTTGTGCTCGCCTCGTAAGTACCGTCGTCCTGTGCCACTCTCCTGCTCTCTTGCCTCTCGCTGTCTTGTCTGCCTACCCCTTGGACCCCCTCCTCTCCCACCTACTCTATGGTGCTCTCTGTCTCCCCCATCTTTTCAAACTGTTTCACTATTGACTATCCTGCTCTCCTTGCTAAGTCTGGTAGGAAAAAGTTTAAAAAGGACATCCTGCTCTCCAACCCAGGCCTTCCTATCGCTGACACCTACATCAGTGCCTCCTCCAAGGAAACTCTCACCAACATCCTCTTTGTCGTTCCTTCTCCAGGTCTATGGACCCCACATATGGTCTCTGTTCTCTCGCCTTTCTCCTCTTCTCCCATTAATGGTGGTACCCGTTGGGATGCCCTCCTGGCCTCCTTCCTTTCCTCTAAGGTCATCATTAATGTCTACTCTAATGGAACCATCTTGGTCCAAGGCCCTCAGGCCAACCTTCATCTCTTTGATAGACGCTTTCCGTGCCTCATCAACTTCCTTTCTTCTCCTGCTGTCCCCTCCCCATCTTTCCTTGGCTACCTTGTCTTCCCCCTCCCTCTCTGTCCCATCTCGGGTGCTTTCTACACCTCCGCAGGGCGTACGTCTGATCTGTACCCCTCCCCGGAAGTCCTTCAAGGAGAGCAACCGTCTTCACATTGCCACTCTTAACTCCCGCTCCGCTGTCAAACACTCCTCTGATATCTGCCGCCTTCTTGAAGAACTTCCCCTCGATGTCCTCGGTCTCACTGAGACATGGTTTATGGCCAGCTCTGTCACCAGCTTTGACACGCTCCTACCTGATGGCTACAAGATCCTGTCCGCGCCCAGGCCAAACCGATCTGGTGGGGGCATAGCCCTTGTCTCCCATGAGTGGATTCCTGCCTCTGTCATTCCTACGCAGGCCTACTCCTCTTTTGAATGCCTCATCTGCAGGCTCTCTCTCTCGCCTAGCCATTCCCTTACTGTGGCTACTGTCTATCGGGCACCTGGTCAGGTTTCTCCCTTCCTCTCTGAGTGGGTGGACCTCTCCTCCTCACTCCTGGCCTCAACCACTAAACTCCTCCTTCTCGGAGACTTCAACATCCACATGGATGCCTCCTGTCCCCCCTCTGAACTCTTTTGCGACCTCTGCGACTCTCTCTCACTCACCATTCTCCCCTCTGGCCCGACTCACTCTGCAGGGCACACTCTCAATGTTCTGATCCCTTAAGACCTTTCCCTCTCTATCCCTCTCTCCACTCCTCTCTCCTGGAGTGACCACTTTCTCCTATCCTCCCACCTCACCCTCCCTATCCCGCAGGCCAAGCCACCTCCGTCACTGCCACCCACCTTCTCGGTCGCCCGACCCATGAAGTGCGTGTCAGTTGAGGCTTTCGCTGCCACCTTCTCACCACCTCCTCGCCCCCTGGCTGACTCTCACCCTGACACAGCCCTCTCCACTCTGCTATATCTGATACTCTTGATATCCTTGCCCCTGTCATGAGAATCCGCCTGAAGCCCAAAGCCAAGTGCAACTCCTGGTATGACTCAGACCTCGTCAGCCTAAAACGCAGGTGCAGGGTTGCCGAGAGGAAATGGCGTGCTTCAAGTTCATCCTCTGACAAACTGGCCCGCCGCCTGCTGCAAAGGCAATACCGGCTCTCCGTCCTCACCAAGAAGAGAGCTCATATCCAAGCCCGCTTCTCTGCGGCATCTATCACCTCGGCTCAACTCTTTAAAATCTGCAAGGAACTGGCCAATCCTGCCGCAGTCTCTACCTCTCCTGTCCCTTCCCAGGCCCTCTGAATGGCACTGGCCTCTCACTTCATTTCTAAAACTCAGGACATCCTGTCTTCACTCTCCTCCTCTCATGCCCCTGCCGCTATTCCATGCTCTTCCTCTGGCCCTTCTGTAGACACCCAACCTCCCTCCTTCTCTACCTTTCCCTTTTTCTCTCCAGACGAGGTTTCTAGACAAGTCCGATCTATGAAAGTCTCGTCGAAACAGGTTCACCCCTGTTCCTCCAAAACTATAAAGGATCACATCGACTCCCTGGCTCCTGCCCTGGCGGATTTCTGCAATCACTCCTTCGCCACTGGAGTTTTCCCTTCCCCCCTGAAGCACTCCCTTGTGCACCCTCTTCTTAAGAAACCCTCTGCCGACTCCTCCTGCCCGGCTAACTATCGCCCAATCTCCATAACTCCCTTCCTGGGCAAGCTCCTGGAGAAACTGGCCATCTCCCAACTCAATCTCCACACTGAATCTGTTGGTTGTCTTCATGACCATCAGTCTGGCTTCAGAGCTGCCAGAAGCACGGAAACTGCTCTCCAGAACATCTGTGAAGACCTGCTCTCCAACCTCGACTCTAACACCCCTTGCGTTCTTATTCTGCTTGATCTCTCTTCTGCCTTTGACACTGTCAACCATGCCATCCTGCTCAACCGTCTGCGTGATAACCTGGGTATCACTGGTCAGGCTCTGGCGTGGCTGACTTCTTTCCTCTCCAACCTACTCTCCCAGGTCCAACTTGGGTCCTTCCTCTCGGACATCTTTTTCTCTACCTGTGGTGTCCCCCAGGGATCTAACCTCTCTCCCTGGCTGTTCAACCAATACCTGGCACTCCTTGCCCACCGCTTTGCCGCTCTCTGTCCCAACTTTCAGTGCTATGCGGAGGATACCCAACTCATTTTCAGGCTACCCTCGGCCTCCTACTCCTCCTCTCCTTCCCTCTCTGACTGTCTCTCTGCCATCCAGGATTGGTGGGCCGCCAACGACCTCTGCCTTAATGCCAGTAAGACTAAGATTCTACTCATCGGCACACCCACTTCCTCCTTCCCTGCAGCTCTCTGGCCAGCCTCTCATGGCCCTCCTCCCTCTCCCACCTGCAAGGCAAAAAACCTCGGGGTCATCTTCGACTCTGCACTCTCCTTATCCCCTCACATCTCTGACGTCTCTAAGAGGTCACACTACCAGCTGCACCTCCTTAGAGGTATTCTTTCCTATCCTTCCTCCAGAAGCTCACTGTCTCCAGAGCCCTGGTCCTCCCCAAGCTGGACTACTGTAACAGCCTCTATCTAAATCTTCCTGCCTCCACTCTCCGCCCTCTACAACTTATCCAGAACAGGACTGCAAGACTTGTCCTTGGCCTCAAGCCCAGGGATCGTATCTCTCCAGGACTGAAATCTCTGCACTGGCTCCCTGTGGCTGCGAGGATTAAATTCAAAATCCTCTGCATTGTACACAAGGCCTTCTGGGGTCTGGGGCCGCAATTCCTTCAACTCTCTCTTCCCAAATATCTTCCTTCTCGAGCTCTTCGCTCATCTGCCTCCAACTCCCTCAGGGTCAGTCACTTCCCCAAGCAACAAGTTGGTGGCAGATCACTCTCTTCGGCAGGGGCCTCTCTCTGGAACAGCCTTCCTGCCTCCCTGAAACTCGAGGAGAACCGTCTCCGGTTCCGGAAACACCTCAAAACCTTCCTCTTTGCTTCTGCTTTCTCTCGTCCCCTCCCTTGCTGGATTCCTCAGTGAAATTGCACTGGGTACCTGGCCACCCTTTTCTGATCTCTGGCCCAGGCCCCGTCAACTGCCCACATGCACTGCCTCCCTGGCAACCTCTGCACTTGGGGACCGTTTTCTGTATCCCTTCAGTCCCCTTTCCAGCACTTTGTCTGCACTTCCTTGCACTTGCCACCAGCTGGCTGTTTTATGTGTTTTATTTATCTTATTTATTCCACTTCCCATGTACTGCACTTTCCCCTCTCCCTTCCCCCCTCAAACTTTTCCTTTCCCCCCTTCCCGTGCACTTTCGCGATCTGAAGGACACCTGGCCTAGTAGGATCATTGTCTGTCCTCCCTTTGTTCCCCCCATTGCCTCGTCGCGCCTTGAAACACTTGTGTATAGTCGCGTTATAAATGCCATATCATATCATATCATACCAGTGCTGTCTTGCCGCCACAATCCGTCAGAGGGGTTTAAAGAACACCCTCGACGTTTCCACAGGTTCTTCTCGTCCTGCAGTGCCTCCCCTTGAAACTCCATTAGTTGTGTCTGCCCCAGATTGCTATAGGCTTCAGGTGGGGTTCGTGCCACCATCATGCTCTGATGAGTGCACGCCACTTCCACTTCCATAACGTCTCACTTTTGGATGCCATACGCTTGGCTTCCGTGTCTGCTGCGTGGTTTCCACGTGACACAAAATCTGTCCCTTTCGTGTGGGCGGCACATTTCACGACCGCTATGCCCACTGGAAGCTGCAGTGCCTTAATCAGTCTGTCCAATAAGGCTGTGTGCTGCACTGGCGTGCCGTCCGCTCGGAGGTAGCCCCTCCTTTTCCAGCATGCTAGTCCTGCGTGCAATGTGGACGTCACATAGGCGGATTCACTGTACACCATTACTTCCTGGTCTGCGTGATTCTCAATGGCGAGTATCAATGCCAATAATTCTGCAGCCTGCGCTGAATAGTGAGATGGTATTCGTGCACTGAGTACTCGAAATTCTCAGTTTGCTATGTGTTTCATTACAGCAAAGCCTGTATATCTTTGTCCGTCTTCTTGATCAATTCTTGAAGAACCGTCAATAAAAATGATCTCTCCTCCCGCTAGGGCATTTTCTTTCACCCTGGGGATTTCATCATAGAATTCTTCATAGTTTGCACAGTCATGTATCGGCTCTCCTTCAGTGACTGGCTCAGCTATGAACGTGGCTGGGTTCACTGTTTTACATCAAACTGTTTTGATTGATGGATTAGATATGATCACTTCATTTGCAGAAGTTCTCTGAAATGTCAATGTGCCCTTTGGTTTCTCTAAAATGGCAAATAATGAGTGCTCGACCTATACCGTCATGGGACATCCCATTACAATGGTTGGTGCCTTTTCTATGGCGAACGCTGCGACAGCTAAACTTTGTTTGCATGGGAATTGACCTTTCATTACTGGGTCCAAGTTCCCACTGTAATATGCCAGGGGTTTGTACCCCAACAAGGTTCTTTCAGCGAGTACTGCTGTCATAACGCTGCCATCTGTGTGTGAAAACAGGTAGAATTCCTCTGCATAATTAGGAATCCCGAGAACTGGAGCCATACAAATCGCTCTCTTGAGTTCTGCAAACCCTTTTTCCATCGATTCAGACCATTCAATCTTTTCCTTTGTCATCTGGGCCTTCTTTAGGGCCTGGAGCAAGGGCTTGGTATACGAGCTGTAATCGAAGACCCACGCTCTAACATAGTTGCACAGGCCTAGAAAGCTCTGCATTTGCTTTATCGTGTGTGGCGTAGCCGTGTTCAAGATGGCTTCAGCCCTTTCTGGGGTCACTTTCTTGCCTTCATGTGAGATCAGCTGGCCTATGTAGAGCACCTCCTGTTGACAATATTGTTGTTTTTCCTTGTCAACTTTATAACCTTTCTCAGCCAGTATAGTCAATAGCTGGACAGAGTCGCGCCTTCATTGCTCCTCTGTAGTGATGCAGATTAAGATATCGTCCACATACTGCAAGACAACACTTTCTAATGCAATATTGCTTAGGTCCATCTGTAGGACTCTGTTGAAAATGGACGGGGACTCACAGTACCCCTGTGGCATCCTCGTACTTTTCAGACGCATTTGTCTGAACGTAAATGACGTCAGATCTTTTGAGTCACAGTGCAACGGGATTGATAAAAAGGCGTTTTTCAATTCAATCCCCGTGAAATATTTTGCCTCGATGGGTATATTACATAAAATTGTAGACAGATTAGGGACTAGAGGGAACTCGGCTTCAACAATATCATTTAATGCTCTTAAATCTTGGATTAAACGCCCTTCCTTTGATTTCTTGACAGGATAAATCACTGTATTACATGGTGACTCTGACGTCACTAGGATGCCCTGGTCTATCATGGCGGAAATTATCTTTGCGATCCCTTCTTCCGCCTCTCTGGACATGGGATATTGTCGGGCTCTCTGTAAAATTGCTCCTGGTTTCAGTTCAATTTTCACTTCTCCCACTCCCTTCAGGAGGCCTACGTCATAGGGTCCTGGAGTCCATACTGAGACAGGCACCTGGACCATGTCGTCATCAAAGTATTCTGGACGTATCAGAGCCACATCATTCTCTGAGGCACTTCTCTTTTGATCATTTTTACCCAAAATATGAGACTCACTTCCACCCTTGTCTCTTCTGAGTCCGGTTGCTCTTCAAACAGATCGTCATCGGTAACGTCAGTCAATCGACACCCTTCTTCAATGGCGATAATCGCGCAGCATTGTCTACCTTCATCATTGTAGCCTTCGACCAGTGCTACTTTCCCTTGCACTGCTGCAGCATGTATCATCAAGGGAAATACTTGTCCCTCCTCTTCCTGCATAGGTATTCTTGGTCTGAATAAAAACTCATCAGGGGTTCTCATGAACTTGTCTGCAAGGCCTGGCAATCCCGCCATAAGTACACGCATGCCAAATTTCCAGCGGTATAGCTCTCATGGCTATGTGTCCTGAATATGGTCTAATTATTTCGCACAGGTTTGAATAATGCATTCCTGGCGTGGAGCATACTATGCCCTCCTCCGTGAACAAGATTGTCATGTTCAATTTTGTCATTAATTCTCGACCCAAAATGTTTACTGGAGTCTGATGCGAATACAACAAAGGTACATTCATTTTGCACTCTCCTACGGAGACTGGGAGTGCACCTGTAAAGGGAACTCGACTGTGAGCTCCTGTAAAACTCTGAGTATCTATGGCCTCGCCGGACAAGGAAAACTTTCCTTCTCGTATGCACAAGCATGTTGCATCCGTGTCAACTAGGAAGGAATATTCTTTTCCCCCTTATGACGAGATTCACCCTAGGTTCCCTATTCGGGTCTGGGGTCACTGATAGGATAGAGCACATCAGTGTGCCCAGTGACCTGTCCTAGTTCATATATAAGTTCGGTCCACTGTACACTTGTGGATTTTCTCCATTCCCAGGGTTGCCTCCCCTTCCGGAGTTTGTGCCCTGAAAAGGTTGCTGTGGTGCCTGTTGGGATTGCCCTTGTGGCAAATTTCCCATGTTCGGTGGCTGAACCCCTTGTTGTGCACCTTGCTGCACGCCTGGCGCATGCTGCTGCACCGTGTGATTCTGTGCACCACCCTGTTGTGGGATCGCAGGTGGATTCGCCGTGCCTGCTCATTCCTTGGCTGTTCTGCCACGCGCTTTGGCTTCTGCACATGCATGCCAAATGCCCTGTGTTAGGCAGAAACCTGTGCAGTTCCCTTAGGGACCACTGCAAAAGATTTAAGACTACAGGTGTTGGCAGTAAACCCAGTTGGGAGCAGTCTGTACCACCCGGATTTACCTGGTAGCTGTGGCTGAGCAGTCAGACTTCCCTCAAGAAGAGTTAGGCAGTATGCAAAGTATACACAATAGGCACTCCGATACAATAATATAAGCAAACACTGACCAGAGCTTTGGTATCAAAGTATATCATTATTTATTTAAAAACACACAGTTTGAAACACTCCAGCACTCTTATTGTAAAATATTCTAAACACAGTTACTATTGTAATATATACACCCCTTTTTCCTTATCAGATAAGTCACAGTAAAACACCACTTATTTTCATACAGAGGTGAGCGCTTAACTAGATTGCACTCCAATACGTTTGTGAGAAAGGGAGGGAAAAGGACAGAATATGGAAAGGTACACCACTCTAAGATTCAGGAACACTATTAGCAAGTCAGAAGAGCAAAAGTCACTGGTGAGCCAAAGTCCAAAGGCTGGGCCCACTCTTAGAGAGAGCAGAGCACAAATGCCCCCAAGATCACACAGTTACACTAGGCTTAGAAAGTCTTGCAGAGGGTTCAAAAAGAGTTTAGAGAGGCTTAGGAAAGTTTAGCCAGGGTGTCCCAGGCTAACCCAGGTTCGAAAGCCGGGGGCTAAATCTACCCCGTACAGTCGGTAGCAAGGGAAGCCAGGCGGGACACGGTACCTTAAGTGGGAAGGATCCTCCAGCTGTGGCAGTTGTTCCTGGTAGTGGGTGCAAGTTGTGTCGTCGTCCAGGGGAAGAGAAGATCTCGAATTGGAGGAAAGATGAAGGTCGTTGCACTACCAGGGCAGAAACCAGCCGCAGAGTTTTCCGGTTAAAGGTGGTACCTTTGTTTCGCGGTCGTGGTAAAACGTGGTATCCCGGTTGCCGGGGTGCTTGGCACAGGCAAGGCGGCCACGAGGTACGTCGGGAGAGCGAAAAGACAGTGAAACTGGTTATCCCCACCAGTCAAAGGAAGAAGACTCTCCGGCGGGAGATCTCCTCTGTCGTTGGGAAAAGTGCTGAGGCAGTCCAGCAGGGCTCCACCGGTGGTGGTGTCGTGGCAGGTCGGCTCAGCTTCTCCCTCATTGGATTCTTAGGTCCTGTGGCGACTTCTGAAGTTCCAGTCCCCAGTGCCCTGCTTTTATGCAACAAACCCCCATTCACTTAGTCTAGCTGTCACTCAAACATGCTAAGTGGTGAGCCGGCCGGCTCACCACTTCGGCCAATCCGGATGGAGTGCGACTTGAGTTGCCTAAGCAACTCAGTCCAGGGTGCCTAAATTTCCCTCCACCCCTCCTAAGTACCCCAGACAGAGTGGCACCACTTTGGAGGGCTTCTGTGGAGAAGCCCGCCAAAAAGTGGAACAAAGGGCTCGACTTGGGTTGGAGTCACAGAAGAGAACACAAACGCCATTTTAGAATCAAGTTTTGGCAAAAAATACCAACTGGAGAATTCATATTAATTAAATAAACCGGCGGTATGTTCGAGGCTACTGTAAATAATTAAATAAAGGTAGTAGCCTAAAACAATGGGATATCCCATAGGGAAATATTCGCGGTTGAATATAAAAAGTAGTATCCACTGACACCAGCCAAAACTCGATCAGGGGGGACGGAGACGTGCCCCCTCGACTAACAGACCCTGGGGCAATCGAATTGCCCCAGCCAGTACGTCCACAATATGATGGTTTGTACTGGTTCTGTTCAGGATTTAAGACTAGTAAAGTCAATGGTGACTTTACATGCCCTGGGAGACAGTAGTCAGTCCCAGGGTATGGAGTCTATACTGGGGGGTCACTATGACACCCCTGTGTCACTGCACTGAGGGTGCTGTGTAACACACATCACAAAAACACATGAAGCCCTATGGAGTAAAAGACCCCATAGCCCATTAAACACTTCTAGATTCAAAGAAACACACTCAAATCATGTCCAAGAGTGAGGGTAAAAGAGTCTCACTCTTGGCAGGAGAAAAAAATAAACCCCAAAAATCCAGCAAAGCTGCTGGGGGACTCACTAGGTTAGGAAATTCAGCCTAAACAGAGAATTCTCCCTAACACCCTGTCATTCCACGCAGCCAACATATTGGCGGTGGTCGGATTATTTGCCCATTTGACATATCTGGGTTGCCCATTTGCACGTTTTGAAAGCCTCCTTGATTATTTTGGAAACCTCCTTGATTACTTTGCCATTCTCTTCCTCTAAATCCTCTTCCCCTCGGGTACAGTCCTACATTACTCTGGTTGTTCTGCTGTGGATTAGCCACCTGTTGCTTGTTCTGTTCAGCTGGGTTAGTTAGCATGGCTCCTTCAAGAGCATACTTTGATAATTTCTTTGGCACCAGCTTCGCTTCCTCACCCTTTCGAATTGCCTCCTTTTTTCGATTCTTTTCTTGTAACAATCTACAGTAATGCACGATAGTTAACTGTATTTCAGCCGAAGGTTTAGCCTCAACCCCTACCAATTTCTTGAGCTGTTTCTGCACTGGTTCTGGCAACCCTTGGCACAATATGTGGTAAAACACTGGTATAGATTTCGTCCAAGGTTCATGCGTTTCGAGTATCCACACGTCTTGGAAATTCTGGATATAAATTAACGGATCTTCTGACTCCTTTATTTTTCTAGTCATTATAGCTCCCATATCGGAAGTGTCTGGGTAAAGTACTTGCATCGCTTTCCATACTGCTGCTCTGCAATTGTTAAATGGCGCTCTGTTGTGTGCAGTGTTAATTGTGGTTACACCAGGGTACCCTGCCCGTGTCCACACATCGTCTGCTCTCTCACCAAGTATGGCATTCAGGAGACCTTTAATGTCCCCTATTGCGAGCGTGACTATCCCCCGTGATTTTTTCTAACTCATGTATCCACTTCTCGGGTCCGATGTCAGGATTGGAAGCTTATTTTTCAGGTTTTCGCGATCCATGTGTGGCCATGGAATATATTGCGGTCTTGCTTCCCCCTTTTCTAGTAGCGGAAATTGGAATGCGCAGCCTTCTTTCTCTTCTCTCATAGCTCTCCTGTCTATCAGAAGTGTGATATTCCCAAATCGCCGTCTGCCTGGCAATGTCCTCAATCTGTCTACATAGGCGGGTGCTGACACCTCCCTCTGACCATGGGGTGTTCCTTCATGCCGGTCAGACTGTGTGGCAGACTCTGATGTCCTCGTGCGGACTTGCTAGCGTCTGACCATCGTACCCCTTTGTCCCTTGGGAGGCGCTTTTCGCGCCGTCTCCCTTCTTCATTTGTCTCGCACTCCGTCTCCTCTCCGGAGTCAGACATTGATTGTTCCCAATTCAAGCAACTCCTTGTGTCATTATCGTTTTTACTGATTTCTAATCTGTCCAGGGACAGTATCCTGCTCCCACTACTTCGGGTGACATCCTCAGTGGCATACAGCTGAGTGCTTTCCAAGCGCTCGTCTTCCCCCTCTCCTTGGGATATTTGTTCTAGCCCCATTTCATCATATATCGTATCGATCGTTTCCCCGATGCTTCTGGTGTCGAAGTCATCTTCAATATTTGCCCTAGTCGTGCCTGGTACTGAGTCGTACGCAGGAAAGAATTCTTCAATGTCTTCCCAGTCTACAACTGGATCAGGTTTTTTAACTTCCCTCTCCAAATATTCGAGACTGCGTGCCCTCTGTCTACGCTTATGTTCAATATCATCATCAAATTCTTTGCATTTTAAATTCTTTGCATTTTCTAGCCTCTTCTTCTGACCTTATGTTCTTCCCTTCTCCTTTCATTTCTACGTTCATCTGCCCTTCGTACGTCATCATCCCTTCGTCTCCTTATCCTTTTTTCACATACCCTTTGCTCTTCTTCCAGCCTTAGCTGTTTCTGTCTGTCGTGCTAATAGGCTGTTCTCTGTTTGCGATCAAGCTGCTTTTCTTGCTCTTTGCGATATAGCTGTTCTCGCCTCAGCCTATCTTTCCTTCTTTTCCTTTCGTCCCTTAACTCCTTTTCTTTCTCCTTTCTCTGTGCCTCATCTAACCTCTCTTTAGGTTTAACATCATCACTTCCTTTTCCATCGAGTTTCAATAATATTTGTCCTCCCATCCATTCGTCTTTTGCGAATGCTATCTCATCAGTTCTGTCTTCACTTCCTTTCCATTTCTTTCCCTCTCTCCCCTAATCGAGAGATGCACTTGTCTGTGCCTGAACCTTCCTTTCATCATTACGTCTCTCCTTGTCCCTCGGGACTGTGGAGGAAAGAATCTTGTCCTGATCCTTCCATCGATTTTCATCACTACTTTATGTAGGTGACTCATATGAGGGGTTGCTGTACCCTGTAGCTGCTTTAAGCTCCCTTAATAGGTAGAGTCCCTCAGGCTTACTTCCCTCTGTTTCTGTTTCAGGCGGGGCAGGTGGCGCGGTAGGCGTCTCACCCCCCCTTCCGTGCATACATCTAATATCCAGTCTGCAGGTGGCTCTTCCTCCTTCGACTGTTCGAACATTTTCCAAAGTTCTAGAACAGCAAGGCGTTTCTCTAGCTTCTTGCCTGTATATGCGGCATGCAAGTAAGTCGTCATATGCTGTAAGATGGCTTTAGATAAGGACCCATTTTGTGGCCACGGCATAAACATCTTGTGGGCGGTACCCTTAACCCACTCGGTGCTATATTTCTTAAGCTTGGGTGCATGTTTCGGCAGTTGCTTACATAAGTGTGCTTATGGTGTAATTTCGTCCATGCTTAAATCTATTCTACTTTCCTCTTATACAACACTTTTCAATGCTCTCATGCAACTTTAACACTGCCAACAATATGAGCGAGCACCAGACACTGCAAGTTCCAATCCAAATTTTCCCACCAAAACTTTTATATCACTAATTTACTCAAAACATCAATTTGTGTGCGATTCCCTCTTGACTATAGAATTGCATAAAATCCTAATCAGTTCTAAACAACAAACAACACAATTCCTTACATGTGACACACAACAGACCACGTACGACAGTCACTTGACAGACTAGACAGACACCAGCTGGACACAAATATCCCTGTCTCTAATTTGTACCCCGACATGGAGTTTAAACGAACTCCGTTCACAACGTCTTTAGACGTGGTGGTAGCCTAGTCATCCCCTATTATGTGGGGCTCTGAGTTCACGTTTCTTCTGACCGCTATATTAAAGCGCAGGAATAAGGCGTATCCTCTCTCTTTCTCTCAGGTGTCCGCCATGGTATCCTCTCTCTTCTCAGGTGGCCGCCCTGGTAATCTGTTTCTTCTCGGGTGTCTACCCCGGTATCCTCTCTCTTCTCGGGTGTCTACCCCGATAACCGCTATCTATTCAATTATTCTAGAGTTATTATCCCCTTATGTTTATACAGTCTTCTCCAGCATGGGGTCTGGCATGGATTCACATGCTCATGAATATTCCCCGTCGTCAGGCTGGGAATCCTCGGTAAAGAAAAAATCAGCATCAGTTTCGTTTCTGATCTGTCTTCCTTAGTAGTAACCAATCACTGATCTCTGGGTCATACTGCCCCCAGCCAATGACTGCCCTCTCCCTAAGCCCCGCCTCTGGCAGCCATCCTTGGATTTTTACCGCACGCTCAAGTTTTGGGAGTCCTCGTGCTTTAGCTCTCGAGTTTTTGCTGCGTTTTCGCGCTTTTTCAGGAGATTTTCTCATTTTTTCGGTTTAATCGAGCCTCAAGCTCCACCGTTTCTACTTCCGATAACGGGGACCCGTTTCGGAATTCTTCTACGCCCCTCAAGGGTGAAGTTTTCATCGAGTTTACGCTTCTTGGAGGATTCCAGAAGATCTGCGGCCTACCTCAACGGACATGGCCCAGGACAAGGGAAGTTCGACGCCCGGATCCAAGATGTTCAGGTGCTGCCCTGGATGCGGATTACAAAACTTTTTCAAGGAGGACGAGCATTCGCAATGTCTCTACTGCCTTCATGAGGACAAGACGCACGTGGAGAAGGACTGTGCGTTCTGCAAGAACCTTTCAGAACGGACCAAACAAGATCGTCGTTCCCGCCTCGCCGGCTGGCTGGAGAAGGGCACAGCAGGTGAGAAGGTGAAGAAAAAGTCTGAGCAGGCATCTAAGTCCTGTGAGGGCGCCCCGGCGACGGGGGCCCAACAGAAGGCCAAGCGCCGCGAGTCCGCGGGCACCGAGAGCACCGAAAGGTCGGGCTCTTCGGCTGTCAGGCAGGGCGCGACTTCCCCAGCACGTTCAACCACGAGCCAGGGTTCGGGGAAGAGGAAGTCCGAGAACCCGGGTAAGCTGCTGGAGCGGCCCCGGTCGATCTCGAAGGGGGAGCGAGGCGCTGACCCTCCCCCCAAGGCGAAGGCCCAGGACGCACCTAAGGTGGTGAGGGCTTTGATCCGACCGGCAAAGGCCTCTATCGAAGTGGTCGCTGCGACCCTGGCGAAGCCGGCTGAAACTACGCCAGTGGAAACGGCCTCTAGGCCCAGAGTATCTCTGCCACCGCGGAGGGAATCCTCTTTCCAGCCCATCGTTAAGACCCCCGTGAAGTCTCCGGCGGAAAAAGAGGGGGGGGCGGTGGCCATTACAGACTCGGAATCAGCCTCTGAGGAGGAGCTGGTGAAACCGAGAAGGGCCTCAACGAGAGGTTCATAGGCCTCAACGAGAGGTTCGAGAAGGTTCGGTCCCAGGGGGCGGTCCCCGCTGACGTGATCGAAGATGGCGACGAAGAGGGCCCAGTGGAGCGGCCGTCCCATCTATCGCAGCCATTACCCGAGCCCCAGGATAGCTCGGCGGACATTTTGTTGGCAATCCAATCATTATGTACCGAGATAAGGACGAGATTACCACGGACCCCGACGGAGGATCCAGAACCGGGCCCGTCGGGAAACCCCCCGAACAAGCAAAGGAGAGTCCACCCCTCCCCGCCCTTCGTGCCCGCGAGGCCTGTGGACGCCTCCTCCCCCTCGCTGGACCCTAGAGAGGATATAGCGACGGATACAGCGACGGGGACGGACGACGACGGCGGCGATTACCAGCGACGAGAGGCCAAGAGGAAGACGGTCTTCGCGGGTCTTCGCGGTGCCTTTGCTCGACGACATCTGGGACAGGGGCTTGCCGTCCTCAAGAACCCTTCCACGACGCCTGCCAAGAGGGACAGGTAGGAGAAGAAGTACCGAGTCCCAGATGCCGCCCCCTTGTGCCTCAGGGCCCAGCCCACGCCGGACTCTGTCGTCTCGGCAGCGGCTAAGAAGAAAGCGGCGGGTGCGGCGGCTTCAACTTCCACTTCCCCGCCGGACAGCGAGGTCAAGAAGTTGGACTCCATGGGACGACGAGTCATCTCGTCGGTGGCAACGACGATTAAGGCGGCCAGTGCCTTAGCGATCGTGGCCCGCTACGACAGGGAGCTCTGGTTCAAGATAGCTCCCCTGCTAGACTTCCTGCCTGACGACAAGAGGGCGGAGGCCCTAGAAATTCTGCAGGAAGGCGAGGTGGTCGTCGGATCACGCCATAACGGTGGCAACGGACATTGCCGATACCGGATTTCGCCAACTGGGCAACGGAGTTTGCCTCTGACGACGAGGATGGCTCAAGGCAACGGACTTTCACCAGGACCTCCAGACCAGAGTGTTGGACATGCCGTTTGACGGCAACAACCTTTTTGGTAAGGCGGTGGACGAGTCTCTACAGGCCATCAAGACCGACTCGGAGACGGCCGAGGCCCTAGGGGTGCTTCAACAGCGACGGCCCTTTCGGAGCTCCGGAGGCAGACAGGGTACCTCCAAAGGATCCAGCGGTGGCTCCTCCACTTACCGCCAGGCGGCCCGCTCCTCTTCCCAGGAGGCCTACAGAGGTCGCGGCAAGCAAGGGGGATCCCGCCGTCGTCGCCAAGGAGGCCAAGGCGGCAAGGCCACCTCCAAGCAAGACTGACACTGCCGTGTTGTCGGGCCCCCACCGAAGCACCCCGGTGGGAGGCCGGCTGACGAAGTTCGTCAGCGTGTGGGAGTCCATCTCCACCGACAGTTGGGTGTTGGACACCCTGGCCAACGGGCATTCGCTGGAATTCCAAAAGAAGTGCCCTCGCATTCCTCCCGTGGCCAGGAAGGAGAATCACATCCCTCAACTGCTGTTGGAGGTAAAGGCGATGCTCAAGAAAGGAACCATCGAGCCCGTCCCCAGGAGGCTCCGGGGCTCCGGAGTGTACTCAAGGTGCTTCCTCGTCAAAAAGAAGACTGGCGGTTGGCACCCCATCCTGGACCTTCGTCGGTTAAACAAATACATCAAAGCGCAGAAATTCAGGATGGTCACCCTCCAGCACGGGCTGGGACAGCTGGAGGAAGGCGACTTCCTATCGTCGTTGGACCTGGAGGATGCTTACTTCCACATCCCCATTCTAAAAGGACACAGGAAGTTTCTCAGGTTCGTGGTTCAGGGACGCCACTACCAATTTAGAGCCCTACCGTTCGGAATAAAGTCGGCACCCAGGGTATTCACCAAGTGCCTGGCACCAGTGGCGGCGCGGCTGCCCCTGCAGGGGATCCACGTCTACCCCTACCTGGACGACTGGCTAATCCGGGCAAGGACAAGGGTACTCGCCGTCAAACACACAGCGAGGACCGTCCGGTTGCTCACGGAACTGGGGTTCGCCATCAACTACCCCAAATCCCACCTGGTTCCATCGCAAGTAGCACTGTTTCTGGGAGCGAGGCTCGATACAGTGGGGCAACTGGCCTCCCCGTCAGAGGAGAGGACCAAGACCATCCTGGGCAAGGTGCGGCGCCTGTTAGCCACGGACATGGCCAGGGTGAGGTCCATCAAGTCCCTTCTCGGGATGATGTCCTCATGCATCTATCTTGCACCCCTTTGCAGACTTCGGATGCATCCGCTACAGGAGTTCCTCGACGCCCGCTGGTTTCAGGCGACGGGCTGCTTCGAGGACAGGATCCCTCTCGATGAGGAGTTCTGTCGGACAATCCTATAGTGGGGCACCCGTGCTCACCTCACTGCAGGCACGGACTTTCAAACCCCGGCGTTTCAGGAGACGGTGACAACGGACGCCTCTCTGGAGGGTTGGGGGGCCCACACTGGAGATCTCCAAGCAAGAGGCCTTTGGCTCCCGGAGGAGAGGTCCCTCCACATCAACATTTTGGAGCTCCGAAAAGTGTTCTGGGCGCTCAAGTCGTTCCTTCCGTCCCTCAAGGACAAAGTGGTGAGGATCTTCACCGACAACACCACCACGATGTTCTACATACGGAAGCAAGGGGGCACCAGATCCCCAGCCCTATCCAAGGAGGCCCAGGATCTGTGGCACTGGGCCGTCGCCCAGGGGCTGTTTCTGGTTCCCTTCCACTTGGCAGGAATAAAAAAAACCATCGCCGACTCACTCAGCAGGGAGCTGCGCTCGTGCCACGAGTGGGAACTACGCCAGGACCAGGTGGATCGGCTCTTCCAACGATGGGGCAAACCCCAGATCGACCTGTTCGCGACGGCCACGAACTCCAAGTGCCAGAGGTTCGCCAGCAGGTTCCCACAGCCGGGGAGCATGGGCGATGCTTTCTCATTCCCCTGGGACGGCCTGTTTCTATACGCGTTCCCTCCGTTGCCGTTGCTGCTCCGCCTCATCAACCAGCTCAAGAAGTCCAGGTGCAGAATGATCCTCGTCGCACCGGCGTGGCCGAGGCAGATCTGGTTCCCGGACCTTCTGGACTTGTCAACGTCCCCGCCAGCTAAGCTGCCGGCGGACGCGGATCTTCTCTCCAGAGAAGGAGGCGCCATTCTCCAGCATGACCCGCAGTCGCTGAACTTGCAGGCCTGGCTCCTGCAGCGCTAGAGTTTGGAGGGTACGATATACTGGCTGATTGCAGAGAGGTTCTTGCAAAAGCCAGGGCGTCCTCAACTCTCAAGTGTTACGGTCATAAATCGAAGAGTTTCTCTGTCTGGTGCTGTGCACAGAAGATTAACCCTCTGCCGATTACGGCCCCTCAAGTACTGCCTACCTACTGTCGCTGGCCAAAGCTGGACTGGCTCACGCCTCCATCAAAATACATCTGGCTGCCATCT
This sequence comes from Ambystoma mexicanum, assembly GCF_040938575.1. Lineage (NCBI taxonomy): Eukaryota > Metazoa > Chordata > Amphibia > Caudata > Ambystomatidae > Ambystoma > Ambystoma mexicanum. The sequence continues at coordinate 91,445,908 of NC_090935.1, read as the reverse complement.
CCCGATATACCAGGACTACGGGTCCGCGTACTTGTGGTCTCATCGCCTGGTGAAGGAATTTATGAAGGGACTATTCCGATCATTCCCGCCGGTGAAGGCTCCTGCCCCGGCATGGGAGCTTAATGTGGTGCTGACCAGGCTCATGGGGGCCCCATTCGAGCCTATGCATTCGGCGCCTTTGAAGTTCCTGTCATGGAAGACAGCGTTCCTCGTGGCCATCACCTCCACACGACGAGTGGGAGATATCCAGGCCCTATCTTGCAAGCCTCCATACTTGACTTTTCATGACACGAGGGTGGTGCTGAGGACGCACCCCTTCTTCATGCCCAAGCTGCCGTCGGACTTCCACCTCAACGAGCCCTTGGTGTTACCAGTTTTCTTCCCGTCGCCTTCGACGCCGGCCGAGGACTTTGCACTCGCTGGATGTCGCTAGAGCGCTGAAGTTCTACGTGGACCGCACGAAGAGTTTTCGGAAGACGTCACAACTGTTTGTGAACTTTGGGTCTGTGAATCAAGGGAAGGCTCTCTCGAAGACTTCCATTTCCAGATGGCTCTCCGGCTGCATCATGCACTGTCACCAGTTGGCAAACCGACCGCTGCCCGGCCGTCCGAGAGCCCATTCGACCTGAGCAATCGCTGCTACCACGGCGTTCCTGTCTGGTGTGCCCCTGCTGGACATCTGCAGGGCTGCTACGAGGAGGACGACGCACACCTTCACAAGATTCTACTGCATGGATCGGGGCTCCAGGGAGGAGTCCAGGGTCGGCCAAGCAGTGCTGCGCAACCTGTTCGCCTAAGGTGAGCCTGGTGAGGAGGTAAGAATTGCTTAATGTTGAGTTTTGGATGTAATGCTTAATGTTGAGCCTTTGCCACCTCCTGTGGTTGTGCATGTGTATACTGCTATGCATTCTTTTATTCATGAGCATGTGAATCCATGCCAGACCCATGCTGGAGAACAACAGTTACAGGTAAGTAACTTGTTCCTTCTCTGCTTCTGATTATTTTGTTTTTCCCACCTCCCTCCGTTACCATTTCCCTTACTTGTTATAATGCCTATGACAATTGCCAAAGCATTCAATTTTTGTTTCACTCACCGCTCGCATCGTTCATCTCTGGACTCTCGGGATCACCGCCTCCGTTACCGCCTCCTTCATCCGCTGCCTGTAGGAATGGAAGGGTTATGTTTTTAAAATCTATCATTAAACTATCATTGTCCACGGGAAGCTTCACAGTCTACTCAGCCGAATGGCGAAGGGCTTGTGATATTGCCGAAGACCTAGAGTTACTTCGTGTCGACGGTCAATAGGTGTCTTATTTTTATCAATAATCAATAATTGATGGTCATAACCATCCTCTGCTACCAAGTGTACAGGAGGGCAGAGTGACCTCTGACGGGCCCATAGGATCAGAGCTCACCCTCGAGTACTTTAAGATGAGATTGCTGCACCTTGAGGTGGATGGGGTGCAGGATTCTCTTACTCCAACACCAATCAATAAGGACAACTCAATGGTTTGGCAAAGCGAAGTCCGTTTAATGACAAGTACAAAAAATGGGGAAACATGGAAATCAACAGTGATGCGATCCTCCGTCTCGCTTCAACTTCCCCAATCTTCATTCAAACAGCAATAATTATAGTCAAAATTTGTCATCATTGACGTGTAACACGCAAAAGTTTGTCATGCAATTCTATTAGTTAGAAAAGGTAATTTAAATATAGGTGCTATATCTGTATATGGTAAGGGAGTGTGAGAATTGGATAACTCTTATCGGGTGGGCGTCTACGTCCATCCCTCTACATCAATCGTGCCAGACGTCACTAAAAGTATGACGTCTCATTGGTTCTACTAAATATGCGACCCTAGATTATTTGGTCCATTGTGATTGGGTTGGTTACACCCCTAGGCATAAATCTTCACTTTAATTAGCAGCATGCAGAATGGTCACCCAGTTGCGGTATGCCCCAAGATACACCCTGCCTCCCTTCCATCAATCAGTACTTTAGGGCTATGTGTCAATTAGTTGGCAGAGGATGGCCTCGAAACTGTAGCTTCTTATCAGGAAACGTTATGGCATCCTCTGGTTTTGGGTGACATCACACCTTGGTACCTCTGCACGCCTGGCTGGTCACGTGTTAGTACACCGTGAATCTGCTTCATTTTCCTTCTATTTGCGTATTTGATTCTCCCTTCGGCCTCATCACCTGCCTGTGCCTCCTTATCTCGACCTTCACTGGGCAGGCTGCTATGCTCTTGGGTTGACCTCGAATTCCCAGGCATGAGCTGCTTCTTGCTAAGTTTCGATTCCGCTCTTTCGTCTGGCTTGTGCTAGTATATGAATCCTGGCCTGTTTGACCCCTAGCAACCTGTGTTAATTCTGCTTTTGTATAAAGTGGCTTTGCACTTATATAATGTGCTTTATTGAGGTAGATATATAGTTGGCGCTTGCCGCTCTATTCTTCTACTAAGCATAGCAAGCAGTACTGTTTCTTTAGCTTCTTGTGTTCCAAGCCCATTTACAGGCGTTAGCTAGTTGCATATTTTCATCCTGCTTTATGGTTACATTTCTTTATATTTCAACATCGCCTCTTCTTCTAAGTCCATTAATTCTTTATTTATAACATTTCGTCTTTGCGTGTCATCTTTTGGTTGTCGTTTCGTTTATCTGTAAGTCTGTCCGGGCCCTTGTGTCGTCACCATTTGCCTTCGATTAAGGCCCTTTGGGTCTCTTCTGGGACAGTTTGCAAGTCGTCTTCATTTCGTATATCAGCTGCTTCTACGGTTGTCTCAATGGATACCGTACTGTCCATGGTTGTTTGATTATTGTTACTTCAATAGGTATTGCTCTTCTGATGGGCACTGGGCAGAGCCCTAGTGCGGCTCTCTGCTGGTTTATTTGCTTATCATACGTCACATATCTCGATGTGTACGCTCCTTGTACTTCAAATGGGTGGCTGGAGTGCAACCCATATCTGGGACCTCCTCTTCACCAATATCTATGCCAAGAATGTATCTTTGTTAATACATATTGGTATCAAGGTTGTCACAGATATTGTATATATTAAATGTGTGTTCACACAATTTATTGAAACATTTGTGCCTCTGCAGAATTTTTCCCAAACCGTGTTTCGACCATTGTGGTCTTTTTCAAGGCAACATTTACAATTTATAACAACCCGGTTAGGGATTAATAAGTATAATTCAAATGGCTGTGAACCACTTCAAAAGATCTGCCTGTTAGGCTTCCAAAGCAGAATTACATTTGCAGTGAGATATGGTCCTATATGGGGTTGGGTAGGTGTTTCATTGGTTAGCCATCTATTCTTTGATAAGGTATCTGCCACTAAAACATCCTCTTTCTCTGTGATATCTTCAAAGGTAGGTCCTGTTATCCAGTATTATGTGAGAGCCTGCCACTCTAGGTCTTCATTATTACTGTACTCACCATGTATAGGAGACGATATACCTAGACAAGATTAGTAACCAACTGTAACAATCAATCTGTATAATATGTAACCATGCAAATATGCATAAGCAAATGTATTTAAAATGACCTTTGGGGCCGCTTACTGTAAACCTCAAGCAAGCCTTCTTAAAAATCTCCTATAGCGCCTCGATGCCTGTGGGCTGTAGTGCACTCTACAAATGCTAAAAAAAAAAGAAAAAGAAAATAAGTCATGTTGGTTTCCTACAATTGGAGGACCCAGCCTCCGTCTGTAACTATTGTTCTCCAGCATGGGGCTGGCATGGATTCACATGCAAACCCTCCCTCCAACCCCTCTGTGGCTCTTCTTGGTCATACTGCCACTTTACGTGTTTACTAAATCTGAAGATGGCTGCCAGAAGAGGGGCTTAGGGAGAGGGCTGTCATTGGATGGGGGCCGTATGACCCAGAGGACAGTGATTGGTTTAAAGGAGAAATCCAGTTTGTAAGTGAAATTGAAACTGTTTTTTTCTTTTACTGAGTATTCCCAGCCTGACGACAGGGAATATTCATGACCATATGAATCCATGCCAGACCCATGCTGGATAACAATAGTTACAGGTAAGTAACTTGTTCCTTCCCTAATTTGTTTAAATTGAGTCACATCCCACTCCTGACACCACATGTAAGGCAGGCATGGTATCAACAGTAAGACTAACACAAGTGACCACAGTTCAAGGGTGTTTATTGAACTTAAAAACAGGTTTGAAAAACACCTATCTAATCCTAATTCTACTGATAGGAGCAAGCTACAACCATCAAATAATAATAACACAGTCCTAGTAGTGTCTTGTCAAAATAAAAGGGCCTATACTAATAAACCTATTGACAATCCTTACCTCTAAATAAAAATAGTGTGGGAAACAATGTTACAAAAAAGAAAGAAGTGTTCATAAAATTAAATGTCAGGATGTTCAGGCCGTTGGCCTCCCTTCTGCACGTTTTCAGCACAGGACAAGGCAGTATACTCGAGCTTAGCACAATCTTTGGCTTCTCTAGCACGAGGATACAGTTCAATCATTAGCATCAGGGCTGTCTGTGCCCAAGTCCTTTTGCCTTTCAAAGTCTCTTCATCCAGAGGGCCTGATGCGACAAACAAACAATACTTTATTTTCCTCTTTCAGATTTTCATAAGTACTCAATTTCTTAGGCGTTTCACTATTCACCTTCAATCCCCTCAACCGGGCTCAGGTCCTCTCAACACAATCTTCGTAAATTATTTATGCATCCAATTTCTCATGACTCACGGTTCACCCCGGATCCTCCTCAACCGAGCTGAGATATCGGATCCCCCTCAGCCAGGCTTAGATCTCGGATCCCCCTGAGTCCGGCTCAGATCTCAGATCCCCCTCAGTCGGGCTAAGATCCCTTTTAACACAATGTTCAATTGGCCTCCCTCCGCCGGGCTCGGACTAACTTTTTCATCAACTATCGAAGACTTTCCAATGTTCACAGGGTTTTGCTTGACCCATTGCAGGACCACCTTGATTTCACAATTCTTTATCACTCTTCACATTTGCCACATTTCAGCTGGATACCTAACAGAGACTTACTAATGAGCACCCAACGGTGCCAGACCACTCAGTCTACGGTATTGTATCTTGGCTTCAAAGTTTAATCACTCATCTGCTGTTTAATTCTGTTTGCGTCGCTTGCCACATACCTTCATACACTGTTCTCTTCAGTTTTCACTATACAATGTTGCCGTTTGCAACCTTGGCTTCAACACAGACCGGTCTGGTACCAGTCTCCCCAACTCACCGGCTGTGCTGACTTCAATGGCGCTGCTTTGTTGTAGGAGCCAAGGAAAGTACCACAGTGGCAAGCAATTCTCCCTGCCTTGACTATCGACGTGAGAGAGCCTCAGATACCTCTGTCAGGATTCTTCAGGCTTGATTCCTGGTCTTACATTTCCAATACTCGAAATTTTCTGAAAGTAACAGTCTTTCGTTGAAAAGGTCATGGGCACTTCCCTTCTTGCAATCCGCTTCAGTTTTGCCGTCTTTCGCCTTGTATTAAACTGCCATCTTGGAACTGCTGCTTCTTTGTGTGATTTGCCTTGCTCAGAGTGTGCTTTCGTGCTCCGCCGTTTACCCGTATTGGGAAGTGTAATGGAAGTCAGGTGTGTGTAATGGTCAGCATTAATTGCCTGAACCTGCATGACCATTGTATTGGGGATTGTCAGGTATACGGCTCGGATGTTAGTCGGTTTTCTTTTGTAATGAGCTGTCTGTGAGGAAATATTTGTGTTGGGAAAGGGTGGGGGTTGAGTTCCTAAGTATCCTACTTAGGATGAGTAAAGGTGTTACAGGGAAGGGGATTACCGTGTCTCGCCATCTGGTGTCCCACTTCCACTCCCTGAAGACCCCTCACCCAGGTGATCCTCCCGCACTGGTCCACCCACAGGAACTGGATCCAAAAGGAATGGCTGTGTCCTGGCCACCTGGATGACAGATGCCCGGGGATTAGTGGGTAAGGCTTCTTCAGGTTTCTCACACCCTCCACACCCCATCCTATCTGAGACTGGGTGATGTTTTCCCCGCTGTTTCCTCCCCTACTTACTTATAGATGCATTGCTGACAATTGTCCTCTTTCCCCATTCCCTTGTTTCTCTGCTCGGTAACCCTTGTCTTCCCCCTATGATTGTAAAGCGCTCTGTTGCTTCCCAAAGATAGGTCTGCGCTCAATAACTGCCCTAATAATAATAATAAAAGTAGGTTGTTACAAACCTATATTTGGCTTGTCGCCCATCTCAGTTTTCAAATTTGCTCTTCTGACCTTCTCAGAGGCTGTCTTTTTGGGGCTATGGGTTGTGGTGTTTATATTGTAAGCATTGCAGATTGGGACCTGTGAGAAACCAGAAGGTGTCTCACCCGCTAGTCCCTGTGGATCACTCTCTAAGGTGGCTAGAGCACGGCCTTCGCCTTTGGATCCAGACTCTGGGGTTGGACCAGTGTGGGAGGATCACCTGGGTGAGGGGTCTTCATGGAAAGGGTGACCGAATGGCGAGACGCGGTAGCCCTCCCCCTGCAACACCTTTACCCCATCCTACCAGGTAGGATATGTGGGAACTTTACCCCCCCTTTCCCTTCACACACACTTCCACATGGACCTGCTCTGGGAGAAAACAGACTCACACCCGAGCAGTGCACCTGATATGTCCCGCTACTAGGGTCAGGCGAAGTCAGGCAATTACTGACAATCACTCACACCTGACTTCCATTAAACGTCCCGATACGGATTAAAGGTGGAGCACGTGAGCACACTCTGAGCGAGGCAAAGCACACGAAGGAGTAGCAGTTTCAAGAAGACAACGGAACAAGGGGAGAATGACGGCCAACCAAGAAGGGTTCGCATGGAGGGAAATACCCTTGACCTTTTACGACAGGAGAACGTTACTTTGTTCTTTGAAAACCCTTGTCGATCAGAAAACATAAGGCCAGAAAACCAAGCTAAAGAATCCTAAAATGTGTGTCGGAGATACCAGAGGCTGTCTTGCGTAGCTGACCAAATCGGGGAGGAGCAGCAGCCGTTGTGGTATCGTCTTTGGCTCCAAGAAGAAAGTCGCGACAAGAGATCGACACAAACGGTGAGTTGGGGAGGCCGATGCAAGACCGTTCTGTGTTGAAGTCAAGGTTGCAAGCAGCACATTTTATAACAAGAAAAATGCTCAGTTAGCAGACTGCGCCAAAATAGTCTTGTCACACATTGCGTTTATTCATGGTTGTGCTTGGTGATGACACGTGTTTCGGCTTATTCATAAGCCTTTCTCAAATCAGGGCTGATTACATGGTATAGGTTATTCTTCTAAGTATAAAATAATATAATATGAAAACAAATTCATGTACATTACATAATTCAGTCATATAGAACAGGACTGCAAGACTTGTCCTTGGCCTCAAGCCCAGGGATCGTATCTCTCCAGGACTGAAATCACTGCACTGGCTTGCAGTGTCTGCAAGGATTATGTTCAAAACCCTCTGCATTGTCCACAAGGCCTACAGGGGCCTGGGGCCGAATTACTTTCAACTCTCTCTTCCCAAATATCTTCCTTCTCGAGCTCTTCGCTCATCTGGCTCCAACTCCCTCAGTGTCAGTCGCTTCTCTAAGAAACAAGTTGGTGGTAGATCTCTCTCTTCGGCAGGGGCCTCCCGCTGGAATAGCCTTCCTGCCTCCCTGAAACTTGAGGAGAATCATCTCCGGTTCCGTAAGCACCTCAAAACCTTCCTCTTTGCTTTTGCTTTCTCCCCCTCCCTCCCCGGCTGAATCTGCACTGTCCAAAACTACCTGCCCACCCTGTCTGATTCGGGCGTAGGCACTGCCAGTTGCACACCTGCACTGCCTTCCCTGGCAACCCTGCACTAAGGGACTGTTTCTGTCTCCCTACAGTCCCCCTACCAGCACTTATGTCTGCACTTACCTTGCACTTGCCAACATATGGCTGTTTTATTATCTTATTTATTCGATCACCCCTTGTACTGCACTTTCCCCTATCCCTTCCCCTCCTCGCACTTTTCCCCTTCCCCACTCCCATGCACTTGCGCAATCTGAATGACACCTGGCCTAGTAGGATCGTTGTCTGTCTTCCCTTTGTTCACCCTCCCTTGCCTCGTTGCGCCTTGAAATACTTGTGTATAGGCGCGTTATAAATGCATTATCATATCATATCATAGCACAAAAAATGCGGGTTAAAATATTCAATGTTAAGTCATATTTCAATGTTTGGAAATGTACATGAACAAATAAATGAAATAACATAAAGGCACAGATAGAATAGGGTTGGTGAAGGGAAGGATTATAGCGTTCAAAAGAGCATTTTGAGTAGAGAAATGATAATACAAAACATAATAAGAGAAGGTAAATTGACCCAAACGGCTGTATTAATATGTATTCAGTAATAATTTTGTAACCGGTTAGTTGCTTTACCTTCTGAATCAATGTCCCCGTTGAACTTATTGTAGAAAGTTGACAAATAACTGGGTTTAACCCCGGTATGATAAATACGTTTGATAAGCTGTCTAGTTGTCACGTAATAACTTACAATATATTATATTGTCAAAACTATTGCCTAATTGGGAGAGTTGTGTGTCACTTTGATGAGTCTTACAATGTAGTTTCAGAATGCAAAAATAAAGCACTTCTTTCCGTGTGCATATAGCTTGAGAATAATACTGTTCCTGCATTTTGCCAAGTCTAATCGTTCTATTCTAGTGCTCACGCGATGTTAAGAAACATCTGTGTAAACGCTCTGCAAGTAATGCACGCGTGCTAATGAATGCAAGATTAGAAAGATAGACGTTGTCTACTTTGAGACGGTCTCTTACCCTATTGTGCTTGTCCAAGTTCGTAACACGTCGGCTGATGCGCAAGGCGCCGAGTGGCGTCTCTAATGTAAAGAATGTTATTCCATTATCATGGTAATGAGCTTCCCGAAGTCCGTTTTTACTTTCTGCTGCACGTCAATCTCAATAGGTGCCATCTTTTGGGATATGAAATACATGTTTCCCATGGTAACGTGCCTGTGTTTGCCCAATCTGATTCGCTAATGTATTTAGGAGTTTATTCTAACTTAGTACTAACTGTGTTACTAAAATTGGAATGACACATTGGCCCTCATTACGACCCTGGCGGAGTGGGTTTACGCCAGCGTTATTCGCGGCGGACCCGTCCGCCCTACTACGAGGTCCCGTAGCGCCATGGAGCCTTTCTCCGCCTGGTTTTTCCGGGCGGAGAAATCCATGGCGCTACGGGACCTTGTTGTTAATTACGCCACCGTACTTTACGGTGGCGTAATCAACGCCTTCCCCACTCCCATTATACCCTATGGGGCAAAAATGGGAATGGGGAAGGGTAAAATGGGGATTGGGGATTTACCGCCCCGCCAAGGTCGGAATGGGGCGGAAAATCCGCCAACCCCCATGGCGCTATCGGCAGCTTTCCGCCGTGCTCCATGGTGCATTTTGCACCGCGATTTCCGCCAGGGTCGTAATGAGGGCCATTGACTGAAAAGAAAATGGAGGAGATAACCATCTCCACGGCGACGAAAAAACAAGCAGAGCAGCCCGATAGGCTGCATCGATGTGCATTTGCTGCCTCTTCCGGTATTAACAGCCACATCGAGGTGAAGGCCATGGGTTAAGGCCAGACCCTCTCTCTGCAGCTCTCCGCTGCTCGAAGACGCGATTGGCGCCAGGAAACTCTTGCGCAAGGTAGGCCTTCAGATCCCGTAAGAGCGCCACGTATCATCAAATCCTGTACCCCCTATAAAGGAAGCACCTTGCTCACACCCGGCTCTTCCCACCGCCCTGCTGCCAGAGAAACGCACAGCTCCGGTCACGCACCCGTCCCGCCTTGCCATCCAAGTATGTGCCAAGTCTGGCAGACCGCAACCGGATACTCGGTCTCAGATGTCTACCTCTCTCACTGCCCCCCCACAACACTCAACATAGTAGGGAGGCTCGAGCCCCTATGCCTGGTCATCAAAACACTCAGAGACCATCACACAACAGGCTCAGCCACAAAAACACCTTGTCACCTAAGCCTACCCCCACAGAAGTACCATCTCCAACAATCCCATCCCATGGTCTGACCACCACTACATTCAATTCAACCTTAATACGAAAAAAGGGCCCTCTAGGCCCATCACCCCCTGTCCAGCAACCTTCGCAAGGAGCTCACGCAAATTGACGGCCGAAAACCTAGCACCGTTCCTTCAAGTGCCTGACCTGCAAGTGCCATTCTCCAATAACCCAGAAACCTTAGCCAACACCTAAAGAAATTGTCACCCAAGCGGTCGACACCATTGCTCCTCTCACCCTTAAAAAAGCTAAAAAAAAACAAACACTCTAACTCTTGGTTTTCACAAGAACTGCTTGACCAACGCTCCCAGAAAAGGCTATCATTATCCGCACGGAAAGCCAACCCAACTGAAGCCACTAGAAGTGCCTTTAAAGCCATTTCTGTATCCTATAAAGCGAACATCACCCAAGCTAAAGCTGCATCCTTCAATTCCGGAATCAATGAGGCCAAATCAGGGTCCAAAGAAATATTCGCCATCTTTAGGGAATTAGAAAAACCCTCAACCCCTCCTCCCACCTTTCTTAAGGACGAGAACTGGTGCAATAGTATTCAGGCTGCCATGCTAGATAAGCTCAACTCTCTTCAAACCAAAATCCGTGGCCATCAAAAAGCCCTACGCCATCTCATAGCCAACCTGCACAGTGAAACACCTAAGCCCACCACGACCAACTCCTCCCCTCCTTTTCACTTTAAAGATATGACAACGGTGGAAGTCATCGCCCTGCTCAAATCTATCAAACCCTCCAACTGCAAAGAGATGCCTGTCCTGCCCAACTCATCAAAGATTCGGCACATATCCTAGCACCCTTCCTAACTGCATTCATTAACGCCTCCTTCCAATCTGGCCATTTTCCAACTGGACTTAAGGAAGCATGGGCGCGACCACTCTTGAAGAAACCGTCCCTCGACCCAACGGTCCCAGGGAAGTATAGGCCCATCACCACTGTCCCATTTGTACAAAAAATCCTGGACAAAGCAGCCTACCTGCAAGTCCAAGAATTTCTGGAAGAGAACCGTCTCCTCGGCCTGCGGCAATCTGGCTTCCGCCCACACCATGGCACCAAGACGGCTCTCCTAGACCTAAAGAACCGGATGGACGATCTCAGAGACGCAGGCAAACCTGTGCTCCTTCTACTCCTGGATCTTTCCGCAGCCTTTGACCTGGTTGACCACAACACTTTGTTCCGCCACCTAGCAACTGAGGCCAATTTCTCCCCGAAAGCATGTGAGTGGATCACCTCCTTTCTCAAAGAGAGGGCTATGAAAGTCTTCTCTGACTCCGTCTGTGCCACCCCCAACCTCATTAAATGTGGTGTTCCACAGGGCTCCTGTATCGCCCCCACGCTTTACAACCTCTTCACCAGGCCGCTGTTCAGCATCCTTGACTCCCTGTGCATCTCATATACTAACTATGCGGATGACACGCAGGTGCTCATCCCACTTATGGGTGACTTTGATGCGGATATGAACACACTCACCACCATTTACTCCACTATCTAATCCTGGATGGCAGACAACTGGCTCTGACTTAACAGTGAAAAAACGGAGCTTCTGCTTATAGGGTCTCCCACTACTCTTGGCAACCTCGACAAGCAGTATACATCCTTCACCATTGATAATATTCCTATCAAGGTCTCGAACTATGTCAAAACACTTGGAGTTTACTTGGACTTGGATCTGACCATGGATAGACAGGTTAATGCCAATGCCTCCTCTTAAGCCTACTATTCAAAAGTGCTTAACGCAGCCAGACCCTTCATATCCCGCCAGAACTGCCTTACCATTGCTAGGGCGATTATTGGTTCAAGGTTGGATTACTGCAATGCCCTCCTCGTAGGAACGTCACAAAAAAATCTTGCCAAACTCCAGTTGGTTCTAAACAATGCCCTCAGGGCAGCCACAGGTACATCAAGAAAAGACCATATCTCTGAAGTGAGAAGGCAGGTCCACTGGCTCCCGGTCAAAGAAAGAATTGTCTTTAAAACTCTTACCCTCACTCACAAATGCCTCCATGAGCTCGCACCTCCTTACTTGTCCCAGAGAATCACCAAGCGCACTGCCACCAGACCCCTGAGGGTGGGCTACTCTAACAAGATTCTCACACCAAAAACCAGGAAAGCCCGTGCAGGGGGCTCCAGTTTTCCTACACTGGCCGCTACCCATTGGAACGCACTCCCTACTCATCTAAGAATGATCGAGTCCCATCAAGCATTCTGCAAAGCCATTAAAACTAAGCTCTTTGTATGAAAGGTAAATATATATTTGCACATCCCTGTATAACTGCCTTACTGTTATCTTACATATGCCTGTAACACTGATCATACTTGTACCTCACTGAGCCTGTATTTGCAACTAAGAGAACTATGGTTTCCCCATTAACATGTGAATCAAAACTTCTTACAAATTCTTGTAACAGCGCCTCGATGCCTCTGGGCTGCAAGTGCGCTTCACAAATGCAAATAAATACTGTGTTAGATTGTGTGAGCATATAGTTAATTATATATTTCCAAGGGCTCCAAATATTTTTTATGTTTGTAGATACTTACGTGGGGTTGATAAGTAATTCTCTGCCTATGGGGATAGAAATGTATGCTCACGCACACTGATTAACCAAATATTGAGTCAAACTTAATAGATATCTTAATCAGTCCATATATTATGAAAGGGTTGGTTAAGCGTATACGTTAGACGTCACATCAACTGTGTTCCATAGCAGTTAAATGGAGACTAATCTAGTCTAATTAGCCCATTGAAGAGTTGTTGAGTTCAACACAATTAGAGAAATATTAGTACATAGGTCAGATATTCAATACATGCAGATTCTCTTGTAAATCATTGTGTACCCTAGTTAGGTAAGCATAATATGAGGTATGTTCATAAGTAGGTGATTCTCTAGAAGAAAAACACCATCTCATTATCCGAGTTGAGGCCCAACACAGTTGTGTTGAGTTTGCAAATCATTCCGTTTTCTGCCTGGTGTAGTATTTTCTCTCTATTTCCTTCTCTTTTGCCCAATGTTAATTTCTGAAGTCCTATAAATCTGATGTCTGCTTTATTAGCCATTTGGTGTCTCTTCTGCCAATGACTGGCCAAAGGTAATCTCAAGTCTTGGCTTCCAATCTTAGCCAGGTGTTCTCGAATATGAATCCTCAGTTCTCTAATGGTACTACCTATGTACACCAACTTACATACACAGATAATACCATATACCACGTGTTTTTTGATGCTAAACCAAAAATCATCTTCATACGGGCTCAAACATTAAGGAATAAACTGAGTCCATCACTACTACCAGATATGGAAAGTGTTAAACCTATACATTGGTTACAACCCCCTAACAATGATTTCAGAAAATGTGGTAATTGCACCATGTGCAAATATGCTCATGACAAAACGGACTCATTCAAAGATCAATATAACAATGAGAATATGATACAACACGCAATCAACTGCAAAACAAAACACGTGGTATACAGTATTATCTATGTATGTAAGCTGGACAATTTACAGGAAAAACACTCTGTTTGTGCTGATGATTACTCTATTCATTTAGTTTGTGCTTTTGAATCTCTAATACTTACTATCTCTGTGTTCTCATCATTCACCATTTGATGATTCTCACTCCTTCAAACTTCCCCCTTACCTTCCAGCTGCACTGTCATTCATTTTTGTTTACTAATGCCACTGAAGCCACACAAAGGTAGACGGGGAATGAAGAGGCTGTGGGAGGCATGGGACAAGAGAGGCTGTGGTGTGTGTGTGGAAGGGCAGAGGTGTTGGTATTAGTGCTTACCTATCTTTGAGAAGTAACAGATCGCTTTACAGAGGTATACAACGTTACAGATGCATAACAGAGTACTTTTCAGAGGTAACAACAGAACAGATATACAGCGGGGGTAGGACACATAGGGGCACAGAGGAGGGGTACAGCTGTACTGGATGGCGAGAAGGAGAGGGGCGGATGGTGCCTAGCGAGTCTGGTGGCGCGAGGGTCGACGTGATGGCCTGGGTGTTGAGGAGGAGAGACTCTTTGAAGAGGTGCGTCTTGAGTTCTTTTCCGAATTGTAGGACCGTGGGGGCGAGTCTGATGCTGGCGGAGAGAAGGTTTTAGACCAAAGATGTATAGCAGCATCAGGATCCCAGCTTTGCTCGTCCATACAGATTATACAATTGCAGGTGATGTGCAGGAGATACTACATGTTGGATAGTCACTCATTCACACAATGCTCATTTTGTTGTTTCATGTAGTGTGCAACCTCTGTGTGTAAAAGTGACACTTTTCTCTTCCAGGCTATGTTGTTACTCAGCTGGCAACATCCTGTGGCTCTGATGGCCATTCCCTGGCATTGACTGACAGTGGAGAGCTCTTCAGCTGGGGGGATGGGGACTATGGCAAGCTGGGACATGGCAATAGCGAGAGGCAACGCAGACCACGGTTGATTGAAGCATTCCAGGGGGAGGAAGTGTTCCAGGTGCGTATCTGCTTGTGCATTAGTGTCTGATAGTTCACGTTTATCTGCTGGACACTTGTCTTTCCTTCATGTTTTAGTAAAGGCCTTGAGACACCACATCTACTGTGACTTTCTCTGTGCCAGCGGATGCTGGGAGAGCTCATTATCAGATGGCCCCTCCCACCACATATTAATATCATCAAGATTCAAAGAAGGTGTGCCTTGTGTTGCTCATTAGGATCAAAATGGTGATTTGACAAAACCTATACAAAGAAATCCCATCTTTATCCAATTCTTCCATTCTCATTGGCCACTTGTTATCTGAACTACCATCTTCAGATCGTATTCATAGCACACCCCTTCTTGGGATTAGTCCATGGTGGTCGTGACATCAGCACATGGTAACTGACCTGAAACCTTTTAACCCTAAATGTAATTACACATGGTTCGCATGGATACTACAAGTAGCATGAGGAAAGCAGAAAAAACAAGTTCCCTTAACTATCTCATCCACTCTAATTTAACTGGCGTGCCCGAACATTCTATTCTTAATGACTAGCATTTAAAAATGCACGGCATATCTGAGAATACAATTGAAACTCCTAGGTATCGATCACTTTAGCCTTAAGCGTTACTTCACCCCATGTGTGTTGCTGGTAAAAACAAATTACTCGTTCCTCTGCAAAACCTCAATGCACCTAAAGAGATTACATCTGCATCCTGTGGAACTACTAAGCCATACACAGTGTGTCCTGTTCACCGGCTGACCATCTGCTCCGTTTATCATTACTTCTGCTTCAACCTACAAGCCTGCAAAACTAGTAATTCCTGAACGCTCCGAATTCGTCCCGTGAACTCCTAGCTTCAAAGCTTTAATTAATTTATAAAGAAAGCACAGCACATGTAGATTTATCATATATATATATATATATATATATATATCAGTGTTACATGCATTTTTAAGAACTGTTGTTTCTCCTCCACAATGACTCCTTCGTGACAGTCCCCCTTTCCTCGTATGCGCATTATGAAAACTCCTTGTTGCCGAACTTCTAGGCGCTTCATTGCACACCATGTTTCAATCACATTTATATTTCAATTGCCGGTTTTAGCATTATATCTTTCTTCGCACATGAAAATCTATTATATATCAACTTGAACAAAAAGTAACACTAAAGTAACATATCCCATTCACATTTAACTACACTGGATGCATATGAAATTGCGACATCGCGCCTATTTCACCGCACCCACATCACAAGTATGGCACGTGCAATATGAACTCCTCTTTATCATTGGGACCTTTCCTGACCACCCCAACAGTCTTGAGCATCATCACTCTGCTTGCCAATATGTTCCATGGGGAACAGGGGTATGCATTGAGCCTATGTAATTTTAGCCCACATAGGGCTCCCTGATCGCTGGACCCCTATCACTTTTACATCTCTCTTTTGACGCAGCTCCTCTGTGACTAGGATCAGTTTGTGCGACTCGACTCTCCAACTTAGATACTTTTTAATTCCAACTGCATTCTACCCTAAGGCACTCAGGCTTTAAGCCCCACAGAGTCTGCAAGAGAAAGATGTCTGTGTCAGACCCCCATTAAGCATGAGTTTCGTGTCTGGCGGCTGAGCACAACACAAAAGATGATGGCATCTGCAGCCGATGCAGCTTCAGGCCATCCGCAAACATGTATTTAAATTGCTGAGTGCCATTCACAAGGCTGGGCCTCAGTCTCCTTCTAGGTTACAGCCTTAGAGCCCTCTTCCAAGGGGCACCACAAATCTGAAAAAGGCAAGGAAGTGGAAAAACTGGTGGAGTGTCCCTCTTCAGATAAGGAGGGGTCCAGGAAGGACAAGAAGAAGCAGTCCCTTAAGAGTTCTCACTCGCACAGTTAATCTCACAGCTCAGATAGCCTTCCTGCCAGGATGATGATGATAATGAAGGCTTTTCATAGGATTCGCCACCTAATAAGTCCAAGAATCGGGTCCCATTCTCCACTAGTGAATTCTCCTCCCCAGGACAGTGGGAGGAAGTCAAGCAACAGATGTTTTAAATTTTTACTGAGGCCCTTGTGCTGATGTTGTGGGGGAGCCTTGTAGTTGACGCATCCCTCCAAAGGATCTAGTGAACTTTCTACTCTTCCAACCACTACCACTGTATCTGTAGGGCTGGGGGCTTCCACTCTCTCCTGTCCCCCAATCAACCCCTCTTTACTAACATTCACCCTCCTGACTATCATCATAGAATCCTCAACCAACACTTTATATTTTTTAAATTGGCTCTCAAGAATTAAATCCAAACCTGCCTGGAATGTTTCCCCTTTTAAGTGAATCATGGTTCCCACCTCTATCTCTGTTGCATGTTCACCTGACCCCTCCACCCGCCATTCGTAGAGCCCATCTCTTTCTCTGGAGCTGGGTCCAGAGTCTCTCTTTTCACCTTTGACCCAGCCCCTTAGCTTTCTCAAAAATGTTTTTACTGACCACTGTATTTTTTTAAGGTGGACTCAAATTCCTAATGAATTTTCTGCCGGGTTCGGGTGGTGAAGTCCAAGTTGAATCACCTACAGTTTCTTCATATCACCCCCCACCCCCAAGGGGGATAAAATACTTATTTGGAATTGCTATAATAGCCCCCACATGGCTGAGGTAGACAAGTTAGCCAGGCTTAAGGCGTTTTTGGATGAGCTTCTCATCAATGGGATGAATGGTATAGAGTATTGTATTGGTGAATGTGACTTTAACCTTAAAATGGGTCCAGGTGTGCCACGTGATATCCCCTCGCCCAAGATGAAAGATGAACGGGTGTGTGTTAAGGGTCTCCAAATGTGTTTTTGGTTCCGAGAATGGTGTACACATACTGTGAATGGATGCATAGTCCTGTACATTTCGGGTAATCGCACATTCCATAATCATCAAGGCTTGTCAACGATTGATTACTTTTGTACCTCCTTGTGGGTTTTGAGGGTCTGATGGAGGTTAGCAGTGACCACCAGCCTATATGCTTAAAATTGAATGGTGTGATAAGGGGGTCGGGCAACGAAGCGGTTGCCTGGTAACACTGCGCCCAGTTATGTCCAGGAGAATCAAATAGGAAAGAATACAGGGAACAAACTTACATTTACACATTATCTCGGAAAACCTATCTATTGTTTATGGTTTTCTGGATAGCACTGCATCTGCTGGTCATGTAGTAGAACAGTTATAGGGGGCTTTGGCCAAGGGATTCAAGATCAACTACAAGAGGAAGGTTAAGCCCTGTAACAAAGGGTGGTTTGATGAGGCTTGCACTGCTGCCAAAAGAGCTCTCGTAAGGGCCATGAGAGCACTGATTTGTGCAAGTAAGGAGATCGGCCAGGCCAGGGCTCATTTTCGTGGGAATGTAAAGAGAAGGAAGAAGGAAATTGAAGGGGAGCTATGGGAGGGCTTCCTGGATGCCTCGCGGAGGAATGGCCAGCAGGCGTTTTGGGAGTTTGTGAAGTGGGGTGCATCCGACTCTAAAGGGGAGAGGCCTAGTGGTATGTTTGTGGCCGATGTGGCACAGCCTTTGACAAAGTAGATAGATCAAGATTGTGGACCGTGCTCGGCTCTATGTGTTGGCCAGAGAATATCTTGATGGTATTGCAGGCACTGCATAGTGAGAATGAGGCGTGTGTGCACAGTGGTGTTGGGGGACACTGCACCGCATGTTTCTCGGTTAGATGTGGTGTCTGCCAAGGGTGCGTCCTAGCACAGATCCTTTTTTCCCTCTATATAAATTACCTTTTAAAGGTTTTGGTGGATACAACGGCGGATTTTCCGTACCTGGGGGCAGGACTTTTCGAGTTCTGGTATATGCAGATGATACTGTGCTAATTGCCAGAACCCCTAGGGCCCTCCAGGTGCTAATGCTGCCTTTATGGAAGATCTAGGGCTTAAAATCAACACAAAGAAATCTGCAGTAATGAGATGTACGGGGCATAGGAGGCCGGCGAAGATGTGCCCAATGCTTTGTAACGGAGAAACTATTCCAAGAGTAAAGGAATTTGACTATCTGGTGTCACATTCTCAGTGTCAATTACGGGTATGGTGAGCATTAATCGACAATCTGCCAAATTGAGTCAAAAAGTTGGAGGGATCTCTCGATTTCTGTCCCGCTGCAAGGGTCAACCCTTGGATGTTGTCCTAAAAATCTACTCCGCCAAGACGAAAGCAGTCACCTTGTATGGAGCACCACTCTGGAGCTTCCAGATAGCCACTGAGTTTCAGGTGAAAGAGAATACATTTGTTTGAGAAGGCTATTGGGACTTCCTGGAGCGGCTCCCTGTATCTCTGTTCATATGGAACTGGGAGTGGAATTTTGGGAGGACCAGTGGGCTCTGGCTCCAATAATGTTTTGGATCAGGCTTTTTTGCAAATAAGTATGCATCTGTATTCCATTTTATGATATGGCATTTATAATGTGCCTATACACAAGTGTTTTTATTATTAAGACCTTAATGGTCAAGGACAATTGGAGGGAAATCCTGTGGCTCTCCTACATTGATAGAGCACTGTCCATTGGGAAATATTCGGGCACTCTCATCTCCAGTGATCTGTTGACCAAAAGCCTAATGAGATCCTATAAAGGTAGTGTGCGAGAAATGTCTAAGAGGAAAAGAGATCTCATGGAGTTTGCAACTACTTCAGATAGAGCGCATGCAGTGATCAGCCGGGTGGAAGAGATCCAGCCCTATTTAATCTGGGGCTCTACTATGGGAGACCGCTGGCTGCTCACTTGTGCAAAATTTGACTTTCTACAGCTGAGGAGAACCACAGCAAAATGGAGTGGGTATCCCGATGAGGCGGGTTGTCCAGCATGGGGTGTTGCTAGAGAGGACATGGTCCATCTTTTATTGTTCTGTCCTGCTTATACCAACATTAGACAGTCTACTATACTGCTGGTGCTTAGGTCCTCGAATATCCATACCTATAGGGCGGCGGTTATTTATCTCCTGACAGCAGATTGGTCTTGACAGCATTGGCACTACTAACATTTCTGAGAAGAGCCATGTACCGAAGAAAGGGGCTGCTCCTGTAATTGCACGGAAAAATAGGCTATTTTTTAAATAATTTGAAGATGTACTGCCCCAACTGTATTTGGAGTATTCAGTTGTTTTTTCTCTCCCTTTTTATTATTTATTCTTTGATGTTAAATGCAACGATTTGTTAAGTATGTATGGATCAAAGTTGTACTGGTTTTATGTCCTTTAGTACGTTATGTGATTTTACCATTATTATTGACTGCTGTGTTTTGATCGGTTTCAATTTTGGGGAAATTGGTTTTAGAAGTAACTGTGGGCAATAATTTTAAGCCAAGATGTATTGTGTTATTGTATGTTGTATGTGTTTGATGGATTCTTTTTTATCCGAATAAACATGTTGACTGACTAATGAATTTTCTAGATGCGTTTGAATTACATTTCTTCACATTCTGATGTTTGTCTTCCTAAATTATTTCCCTCCTTTTTTGGGGGCCAACGATGGATGGGCATCGAGAGCTAAAGAACTTTGCGTTCCTGTTATATCAATAATGGCAGGCATGGGTGGAATACTAGGCTCCTTCCCTTCTGTGAACCCGTCCCCTCTTCCACCTGAAGCTCCGGGACCTCTTGAACCCCTCTCCGTAACGGTTCCACTTCTCCTATAACAGAGTAATCCAGATAGTTCATCAAGTCAGTGAGGGTGTGGCTTGCAGAAGTCTCACAAACAAGGCCTCTATCATTGTGGGTCACGGCCGTTGCCGAGGTCCCTGGGGCCAAAACATTGGCTCAGTCTCCAGAACCACCCACAGAATACTGTGGTGTACACTCTCCGACGTTTTGGTCCAGTATCGAAGTCTTAAACTTTAAATCTTCCACAAGTTCCTTTAAAATCTCTTGAGTGAGTTGAAACCATTGTCAATTTATATTTTTTCATAAAGTATCACAAATTCAGTTAAAACACCATTAAATGCGACAATGGCGGAGACCTCCTGTGAAGTAGGTAACATAGAAGAGCGACCTCTCATTTGATGGTGAGCTTTCTCTGTCACTGACATCCACAATCCGTTCTTTAAAAATGGCTGGAGTATCAATTTAGCAATCACTAACATTTAGAGAGAGTATTTTTCTTGTGAAGTTGTTGGTTTCACATTTCCCATGATAGTTGCTGGAATATACTCACCCTCTGGTGAGGCAGGTAGCGGGGGTGCCCTTGCGATCTCCAATAGCTGTAATAAGTTAGCCCCTGCTTTATGTGTCATGTAAGTTTTCTCCATAGGTTGTACACAGCAGTAATATAAAACCAGGCTCAGTTTCAATAATTACCACTCTAGGAAGGTAATGCCAGAAGAGACTGAGCAACAGCAGCGCGTTGGATTTACTATTAAGCTGTAGTAGTTGCACATTTTGGAGGGAATATTTGAATAAACACTAGCCGACTACTAATTTCCTATCATCCGCGTTAGTGTTAAGCGTTGATGATTGAACAGGTGATTGGCTCATACCAATGGGCCAAGTAGTTGCCAAGCCTCCGGCCCCCCACCCCGGGGTGCTCTGCCTGAAGACAGAAAGTGCAGGGTGTGGAAGCACTCACTGCACACAGCCACTATGGCCGTCCCCACTCTCTGTAAATCCACACGTTCTGGGGATTGCACGATCCTTAGGGGGGCATGTTGTAGTGCATCTCCTTTAATCCCTTCGTGGAGGAGACCTCTCTAGTGAAGGGAGCATGTATTATGATGTCATGGAATGTTGGGCTGTGTTTTGCTTGTTTGGTTCTAAGTTGGGCAGTTGGAGGAGAGAACTGAAGGGAAGGGAGCCCATGATAAGTGGGGTCTTCTTTTCTTGTTTATTAACCTAAATAAACCCAATTATATGACTTACCTGCTTCCGCATCATCTTCATAACAATGGCGACGAGGATGGGATGAATGTCTATGGAAAGCAGGTGAATAGAAGACCCCAGCTGAGTTACGCTGCTTTGGCGAGCTCCGTGTTGAGAGAGGCGTTTCAT
Source organism: Ambystoma mexicanum (assembly GCF_040938575.1). NCBI lineage: Eukaryota > Metazoa > Chordata > Amphibia > Caudata > Ambystomatidae > Ambystoma > Ambystoma mexicanum. The sequence continues at coordinate 91,424,382 of NC_090935.1, read as the reverse complement.
GAACTGGATCGTGTTCCTGCTGACGGCCGCGCTGTCCAAATTTATGCTGTCTGTGCCAACACGGCGTGAAAGGGCCAGCTCGTTTTTCCTTCCGTGAGCGGCCTCTAAAGTGGAACGCTGCTCACACGACTGTTGACGAGAGAAGTGTCTGCGTCGCATGTCCAAGGTGCCAGCCTACGCGGAGAGCTGAGGAAGCCAGCTGATCACGCGAACGTTTCAGCCCGCCAGGGGCTGTCATTTAGAAGAAACTGCCGGCGTCGAGGGAAAACTGCTGGGAGGGCCGCTCCGCTTTCCTGTGGCGTTGAGCGGCCATTTGTGCGGAGGTCTTCGCGTTGGCCGCTCCGCTCCCCTGTAGCGTTGAGTGGCCACCGCGTGCAGGCCTGCGCGTATGCAGCTCCCCAACGCGCCTCTCCGACGTAAAGTAAGTGCTATCCTGTTTATTATCTCCGGCCCAGCGTTCGTTGTGTGCCCGAGATAGACGGCTGAGGAAAGGCGTGGGGAGCAGTACCGTATTACTCCTAAAGGAGGGTCATTGTGAGCACAACACTACCGTGAACTTTATAATAGAGGGGTATTTCACATTTTAAGGAGGAGCCTGATCGCCTCATGTGTTACTTGTAGGCAAAGTAACAAGTACATAATTGAAGTGTTGGGCGACTTCAATATTACTTAACATTAAAGAAGACACCTGAAGAGTGGAAATTCTATTGAACAGGGAGAACTTAAAAAGCACAACCAAGAGACATTTTGCAATCAGGGTATGGCAGCCTTGCCAGGGATATCAGGTCCCCCCATTTTTATGCCAACCCCAGGCGCGGCAAGGATTGCGTGGCCCCAATGGCGCAAGGGTTTTCTGCACTACATGAAGGCAGCCGGCGGGTCAGCCTATTCCAGCGAGAGGAAGTTGGCGTTATTGCTACACTTTTTGGGTTTCGAGGGCCAAAGAATTTTTGAAACTCTACCGCAACTAGTGAGTGATGGAAGCGGGGATGAATTAAATGAGTTCGAGTCCGCATTAGTGAAGCTAGACAAGCATTTTAACCCAAAAAGGAGCACAATTCTGGAAAGGTACAATTTCCGGATGCGCACACAAGCCCAAAATGAATCTGTGGAGGATTATGTGACTGCATTGCGACATCTGGCTCTTACATGCAAATTTCAAGGAAGTTTCGACGAACATATTCGTGATCAATTCTTGACGCACTGTCGATCCAACAAGATACGAGAGGAGTTGTGGCTAAAGGATGAGCCGAGTTTAAATGAAGTGTTGGACTTGGCGAAACGTGTGGAACATTCTCTGGCATGTGTGGCCAAACTTTCCAAAACTGAAGGAGGGGAGCCCAAAAAAAATAAACAGGAGGTGTTGTCCGTAGCTGAGGGAAAGAACAAGAGGAAAGGAAGAAACAGACAGGCAGGGAAGAATAATCCGGAAGATCGGAAGGGTCAAGATTATATACAGAGATTTGAAAAAAAGGAGGATAGGAAGGACGAAAGACTATGTTATCGGTGTGCTAGTGCGACACACTTCGCATCTTCTGTTGTGTGCCCAGGACGGAAAAGTACGTGCTCAAAATGCAAAAGGAGAGGGCATTTAGCATCGTGCTGCAAGAACTACCAATTTGGACAGACAAGCCAACGGAGGGTTTTATATGTAAATGAGGAAGAAGATGGAAGGTCATCAGAAGACGAAGTTGTGGTGCCGTTACAAAATGTTATCGTGAATACTGTTAATGTTGTTACGAATGGTGGGGATCTGGAAGATTGTGAACGACCTTATGCTGAGGTAATGGTAAATGGGCGTAAGGTGTCAATGATGGCTGACTCAGGGTCGAAAATAACTTTAATATCCAGGGTTGCCTTTGAGTGCGAAATGAAAGGGGTAGTAGCTGAGTTATCAGAGCCCGACATAAGTCCAGGAGGATGCAACCAGGATCGTATTGATTTATTGGGTTATGTGTGGAGTAGGTTTGAATTCAAGGGACGCAGCTGTGAGGGCAAGGTGTATGTCACGAAGAAGGGGCAGTCTTTGTTAGGGTGGAGAGAACAAAAGAATTTAGGGATCAGACTCGATCCAAATCATCCAGAGCAAGTGCTGCAAATTTCCGAAGTGTATGCGAGTCTTGATAGATACATGTCGGAGTTTGGGAAAGTGTTTGATGAGAGGTTGGGAAGGGTGAGAGGGTTTCAGCACCAGATAACATTGAAAATGAATAGTGTGCCAATCGTGGCGAGGCTCAGGCCTGTGCCCCTGGCTTTGAGGGGGAAAGTGAAAAAGGAATTACAGAAGTTGTTGGAGTCAGGTGTGATTGAGAGAGCTGGTGGGGTTGAGTGGGTATCCCCAGTGGTGATTGTGAAGAAAAGTTCAGGTGACATTAGGTTGTGTGTTGACATGCGTGAGTTAAATAAGTGTGTGTTGGTGGACAGACATCCTCTGCCCAACATGGGTGAACTGTTGACCATGGTGGGCGGAGAGATTTTTCTCCAAGTTAGATATGACGTCAGCGTATCATCAGGTTGAATTGGTGGAGGAATGTAGGAAGGTTACTGCTTTTGTGATGCATGAAGGTGTTTTTCAATTTAGGAGAATGCCATTCGGGCTGGCGTCCGCTTCATCAGTATTTCAGAAGATCATGGATCGTTTGTTGAAGGGATTAAAGGGGGTGTTCTGTTTTCAGGATGATGTGTTGGTGAGTGGTGTAACAATGGAAGAACATGACAAGAACCTGCGAAAGGTTTTGAGGATATTTGAGGAAAGAGGTATTACTTTGAGGGGTGAAAAATGTGTGTTTGCTGTGACGAAAGTAGATTACCTAGGACATGAAGTGTCGGGCGATGGGGTTAAACCCAAGGAAGGTATGATTGATACCATTAAGAGTGTTGAGAAACCGAGAAGCAAGAAGGAGCTACGCTCTTTTCTAGGAATGACGGAATTTTATCACAAATTTGTGATAAATTATGCTGACAAAGTACAGGAGATGAGAAAGATTCTCAAGAAGGGCGCCGATTTTGTATGGAATAGCCAGTGTGACAGGGAATTTAACAGGATAAAGGAAGAAATAAATATGGCTGGTCCATTAGGCTGTTTTGACACGAGGAAACTGACCATGATCACAGTTGACGCTAGTGAGAGAGGACTAGGAGCTGTGCTTTCACAGAAGCAGGAAGATGGTTCTGAGGAGGTAATCGCCCATGCCTCGAGGGGTCTCAAGGGAGCAGAGTTAAGGTATTCTGTTCTAGAGAAGGAGGCTTTGGCATGTTTTTGGGCTGTGGAACGTTTCAGGAATTTTGTGTGGGGAGTAGAATTTGTGCTGCGAACAGATCATAAACCCTTAAAGGCCATTTTTGAGAATAAGGGATTGGACAAAGTATCTCGGAGAGTGGCAGGGTGGGTTACCAGGATGCAGACACATTGTTTTAGGATGGAGGTCATACCCGGGAGGGAAAATATTTTGGCCGATAGTCTATCAAGGATAAGGGTGGCAGCACCTGAAAGTACGGAAAGTGAGGAAATGGAATTGGTGTTCGTCAACACCGATGGCATAGTATCCAAGCAGGAGTGGTTGGATGAAATGGAGAGAGATGACATCATAAGGAGGGTGATCACATATGTTGAATCGGCAGTATGGCCAAATAAAGCGGAATTGGCGGAGGAAGTGAAACCGTATTGGGAGGTAAAGGATGAATTATCCGTAAATGATAATATTTTGTTCAGATGGGATAGGGCAGTGGTTCCGATAGGATTAAGGAAGAAAGTGGTAGATTTAGCACATAGTGGTCATATTGGGATCACCAAGACTAAAGGAGTGTTAAGAGAAGATTATTGGTGGCCGGGTTTTGACAAGGAGGTGGAAGATCGTTTGGCAAACTGTCAGTTTTGTGTTAAGAGTGGGAAGGGAATAGCGGCCAGAAAGCAACCTTTAGTGGATGTTGGTCTTCCGTCCAGGGTATGGTGTGATATAGCCATGGACATACTTGGTCCCGTGGAACTTGGTTATGCTCGGGGAAAGTATATAGTTGTGGTGGTGGATTTGTTTTCCAGATGGGTGGATTTTAAGGTTGTGAGGGATATCACAAGTGAATGTATGATAAAGGTTCTACAAGAAATTTTTGCAAGTGAGGGTTTGCCTGAGACCATATTGACCGACAATGGGCCCCAGTTTATTGGAGAAAGATTTTCTAACTATTTGAGGAAATGCGGAGTTGGTCACAAAAGAACCTCATTATACCATCCCGAGTCAAATGGTGTGGTTGAGAGAATGAATAGGTGTGTAATGGAGAGTGTACGTATGGGAGAAGAGTGTGGTTTAGACAAACTAGCTCTAATACAAAACAGAATGTGGGCTCTGAGGATGGCGCCGCATTCTACGACCGGTCTATGCCCATTTGAACTCATGAGGGGAAGGAAGCCATATTCCATGGCTTGTCCGCCATGGTTGGGAAGATGTAGGGAGACTGATCTTGTTGTGGATGAAGTGAGAAGGTCATTAGTGAGGAAGAAGTCAGATTGGGTCAAGCTTGAAAATTTGAGGAGAGGAAAAAAGGAGTTGCCTGTGGAGTGTGGTGACTGGATTAGGATAAGGAAAGCGGTGATAAGGAGGAAGGGGGAGTCCATTTATTCGGATCCTGTCAGAGTTGTGGCGGTTATGAAAGGAGCAGTGCGTGTTGCTGGAGGGCAAGTGTGGAATAAAGATAGAGTTGCCTCAGTGAAGAGAGGAAATGTGTGAAAGTCACATGCGGGAAAATGACCAGGAGGGAAAGCAAGGAAACGGCAACTGAGCCGTTCATGGGGAATTGTTTTAGGTCAGTTTTGAATTGTGACTTAGTTAGGGTAATATTTTGTTTTAGATCAATTAAATGTTAAATGTTATCGTAACATGCTGAAAAGAGAAAGGTGATCAGACGATATATTTTAAAAAAAAAAAAAAAAACGAGGGGAGATGTGTTGTAGTGCATCTCCTTTAATCCCTTCGTGGAGGAGACCTCTCTAGTGAAGGGAGCATGTATTATGATGTCATGGAATGTTGGTGTGTGTTTTGCTTGTTTGGTTCTAAGTTGGGCAGTTGGAGGAGAGAACTGAAGGGAAGGGAGCCCATGATAAGTGGGGTCTTCTTTTCTTGTTTATTAACCTAAATAAACCCAATTATATGACTTACCTGCTTCCGCATCATCTTCATAACAGGGCACTATTCGCAGTCACTACTCTCTTACCGGGAATATTCTGCTCTCCAGCTTCAGTGCTCTCCGCGCACTTCAATATGCTTCAAGTGCCCACACCAAAGGGTCGCTTTCACGTGCCTGATGGCCCTCTGCTAAGCCGAAGGATGCCAAACAGTGTGGGTGGATCCGGGCAATACGGGATAAATGCGGGGAAATGCAACGGCAGCCCACTCAGGTCCCCCTCCGAGTTCCAACAAAAGAGATTTACCTCTCACTGACATGTGTGGTCCTACTAAATTCAGTAGAGGGAACATAGGGGCCTGTATGCACTTTATATACAATAGTCCCTTTCGCTGTAGTAAGACATTTATATGATGTATTTGGGGTAGTTCGCTCATGAATTGAATAGAATAAAATCAGAATCTTTTTGGATTACTTGGAAGTTAGCAGGAAATAAATAGTCATAGGAATATGGCCCTTTTTAAAATGTGGTGTAAATTAAATGTATTATTCTAAGTCAATTAAAGTATAGGAAAAAGGGACGTTAGAGTCGAAATGCTTAATTATAGAATGACTTATTGGAGTATGGTAAAGATTCTTTGGCACGCATGTTCCTTCTTTGTTTCTTTTATGGTTATATTTTATTTTGATGAAGGAAAAGGAATGTATGAATTTGTTTTATGAATCCGTTTTATATTTAGAAATACGTGAAAGGAAGAACAGATAATGTAATATATTCATTTGTTTTGTATATTGAAATATGGTAAATGTTCATGGAACTGTGAGACATAATAAAAAAAAAGGTAGTGAATATTTTAGTGTGTTACTTACCTGTGGTTTGACATTGCTAAGAGTTTGTCAAAGGCCTACATAAATAATTGTTGTTTTACACATTCTTCTTGTATTTTTAGGAGTGTTCTGTGTGTGCTTTACTGTGTGCTTTCATCACTCACACACGATGTCTAAGGTGTGCTTCTCAGTCACACTAGAGTTCGGATAGACATTACCAGTTTACCAGAATAGGGTGGCGTCTTAGAATCTGTCCACAGGGTGGATTCTGAAAATCCATCTTAACACCTACATTTAAAGAGAGAGGTACTTTTCTCTAGTGGAGGATGGTAAGCAGGCTGTGTGGCAGCTCCTATAATTAAGCCTGGATACAGCTGAATTGTCAGATCCGTTGGCACAGTTACTGTGGTTTGCAGTTACTCGTGGTTGAGGACGACAGAGTTTGCCCCTGATATGCAGGCCAAATTACTTGACATGCCTTTGATGGTAACAACTTATTTGAATCTTTGGAAAGGTTTGAAACCTCTAAAGCCACAAGGAAATATTTAGGGCTAACCATCCAACAGCCTGTTACCTGTTCCTTTTCCTCACCTTTTAAAGGTTGTTCCTTTTCGTGCTTGTGAGGCAGGGGTCAAGCTCCATGGGAAACACAGACCGGAAAGGCAATTCCCCCACCAAGGCGGCGGCAGAAGGAAGCAGTGAGGACATGTTTCTGCCTCCTCAGAGCGGTACCACTACAAAACCTCTTTAATTGGATATTGGTGCAATCTTCTGCTGTGGGGGTTAACTGTCCCTGCTCAGTGAGTAGTTGGAGTACACTACTTCCAATGGCAGGGCCTTGCAGATTGTGTCACAGGCATATTGTGTTCCCTTCATTCAGTGCCTCCTAGATCATCCCCCCTCAAATCATTCTCCTTTTTCAGATCCACTCCTTTTGGAAGACGTCAAGCAGTTCCCGGCTGATGCTCCCTGTATCTTCTGGTGCAGGAGAAAGGTCGTTCTGTGTATCCCATCTTGGATCTGAGGCTTCTGGATTGGTAGCTGTGTAGGGACAGGTTCAAGATGATCATCCTGTCCCAGATCCTTCAGTTCTTCAAGCTGTAGGACTGTATGGTGTCACTGGTCCTTCTCTATACCTGCATCCTTGTTACAATCCATCTATAGCACAGAAAGTACATTAGGTTTGTGGATTGGAAAAACTATTACCAGTTACTGCTCTTCAACCTCAGCCCACAGTGTTTTCACAATGCTGTTGGCAGTGGTCGCCATGGGAATGGACGAAAAGATCGAATCGAGTGTGCATTCGGCATTGTAGATTAGATCCAAGCCCACAATACTGAACAGGGGAGCAGGGGCGTCCCCCGCTACCCCAGTTCGTTATTATGGGCTGCGTGGTTTGCATGGGTGTCCCCCGCATACATTAAACTCAGTGCACAGGACAAACAGCAAAATCCTGAAAGATCGAATTGCAAAATGCGGGCAACTGGGCTGTGTAATTTTGTAATTCGATATTTTGGGATAGGTTCTTTTATAACGTACATCCGTCGCCATACATTTTCAGATGGGACAAGATTCACATCTTTCCCTTCATGGAAGCTTGCCTCATTCGTGCTCTCGCTTAATATCTGGTCTTGATCTATCTACTCCACAACTGTCATCTTCTACAGAGCTTGGTCTTCTCCCTCAACTTGAAGATGTGAGGACCATGCCACGCAGTCACTCCTGTTCGTGTGGGCAGTCCTGGACACCCAACCAGACAGGGATTTCCATCAGAAAGTCCAGATCTTCCAGAGTGCAGAGTCCAAGCTAAGTCCAGGGTTCAGCCTTTCCTTATGTTATTGCCCGTGTGGCATCATGCATTTCCGTTAGGATCGAGACCGGTTGTGCATCTGGCGACCCAATGGTTGAAACTCTCGCTGTGGAACAATGATAGGTGAGGCAGTAGCAAATCTGCACCCTTGTACTTTAGGATCTAACCATTTCTATCAGTTTATCCCTAAGCATGCTGCTCACATTTCAATGCAAACTTTAATTTAAACAAAACTCATGTGAGTATTTTAATCAACATGCATAAGCGTATTTCTGCCGAATGTTACTTTAGATTGTGATTTTCAACTTAGGGTGAACACACCTTCAGTGTAGAACCTGCCTTTTCATAAAACTCCCCAACAGAGAGAGGTTTTAATTTTTCTTATTTCAAAAGTATAAGGTATGAAGGGGCGTTTTGAAGATTGTGTATAAGAGTATTAGGTGGGATGGGATGATTCAGATATTGGCCCTCATTCCGACCCTAGCGTTAACCAAGGCGCTAGTTGACGCCGTTATCTTTCCGACTCCGCCATGGTGAATGGCGGAATTACCGCCCCATTCCAAGGTTGGCGGGTTCGGTAAATCCCCATTCACCAAGGGCCCTTCCCCATTCCCATTTTTGCCCCATAGGGCTCAATGGGAATGGGGAAGGCGCTAATTACGGCACCGTAAATTACGGTGCCGTAATTAGCTCCTAGGTCCCTTTGCGGATTGGTTTTTTAACGCCTGCAAAAAGCAGGCGTTAAGTACCAACCCGCAAAGGGAACTCGGAATAGGGCGGTAAGGGTTTAACGGCACCGGTCTCGTTAACGGTGACTGTTAACCCTTACCGCCCTACTCGGAATGACCCCCATTGAGTTGTAAGAGTCAGAGAGCAACAGAGAAGTCATGGTGAAGGGGATCCGTGAGTTTCAGTTGATTCTGTGTGTTGAGGTGGGAACATAGAATTCATTATGCACTGGAGTACATACTCTAGAGGTCTGTCTTGTGCTCCTTTCTGAACTTAAGAACGGGGAGGATGAGTTGCGATGACTTGGTATACCTGTGATTAGTGCATTGTAAGTAGGTCTGTGTTGGTTCTGCTCTTTTGCTGCCTCCTTTACCTTTCACTTCTCTTCTCTCTTTCGCTTCATATGCAGTTTTCCTGTGGGTTCAAACACACAGCCGTGGTGACTGCCAGTGGTAAGCTCTTCACCTTCGGAGGAGCGGAATATGGCCGCCTTGGGCTGAGGGGCACTGCCAACAGGTTGCTGCCGGAGAGAGTGACAGCACTGGAAGGACACCACATCGGGCAGGTAAGAATCCCTCCTGCACTGATGTATTCATTGTGTGTTTCCACCCCCCCAACCCCATGTCATTCACCTTCATTGACACAAAGCCAGGTTAAACCATATGCTGAGGCTATCTTCCAGCTTCTGAGAGGTGATCATTTTAGCATTCGTCTGGCCCTTAAGATAGACACTAGAGTGACCCAGCAAGGCTCAGTTCTCTTAAAGATGTTGACACGTGATGCTAATCATTTGCCTCTTGCTGTCAAAGTCTCTGACAGATAAGATTTGCCAGCTGCACAGTAGATAACCCATTGTGAGTGTTATAACTAAATGCAGCTTAAAATAAATAATATCCCTTTGTCTAGACCTGTCAATTAACCCTCAAATAAAATCGTAACCACAACCTGCTTTTTTTACACCTAGGCCCTAAACATGTATGCCATATTCTTCCATGTGCGTTTGTGCAGTACCCTTGCCACCCATGTATTTAAAACCCATATGTTGCACTTATGAGGTCCTCCTATAAACCTCTGCTACACCTTCTTCTCCAGAAAGCCCAGCATGTCGACAAGGGCATCAAACATGAACTGTCGCATTCCACAGCTTTCCTTTGTCCCCCACTACTGTGCCAACACCGTTGCATTAACAGCTCCCCATACACATACAAAATGACTTACAGTTCTGTAAAAGAAAATAAAGAGAATTAAAAAATGAAATGACTTACTTCACCTCATTATATTCTGATACTAAAAGGGCAACACTATGGTAATTCCATACCGGCATTACTCAATAATATTCTAGTACTGGGATCTAGAGCACTCCTGATATACCTCAACCTTCACTCCTTGCAGTTCTAAAACTGGGAACAACAAATCTCCACAAATGCCCATGAATTCTGATGTACAGTACCCTCGGGTATTCATCAACTAGGAGCCCAATGCAGTGCTGTCAATGAACATCCTCTGCTATTCTAGTACAGCCTCCCATCTCCACCTCGACCCTCAGCATCCAATGGTGCTGGTATCTACACAACTGCCTCATCTATATACATACAAGTGAAAAATAAGTGTGTGTGGGTTTGTGGCTTTGCGCATATTCCTTATACAATTGCACACCATTTAACTAATATGCACCAGACTTTGCACGGTCCCCTGTTAGGACCCTCCGGACATTACTGGCTACATGATATCTGGACACCCCACCCCTATCTCTGGATTTCAGCAAAAGTGAAAATGTGGGTGTGGGTGGGAGTTTGTGGCTTTGCGCATATTCCCTTTACAATTCCACACAATTTAACCAATATGCACCAGATTTTGCACAGTCACCTGTTACTACCCTCTGGACATTACTGGCTACCTGATATCTGGAGAACCCCACCCCTATCCCTGGATTTCAGCAAAAGTGAAAATGTGGGTGTTGTTGAGGGTTTTTGGCTTTGCGTATGTTCCATATACAATTCCACACCATTTAAATAATATGCACCAGTCTTCGCACGGTCACCTGTTAGGACCATCTGGACATTACTGGCTACATGACATTTGAACACTCCACCCCTTTCCCTGGATTGCAGCAAAAGTCTCTGGGTTTGTGGCTTTGCGTATGTTCCCTATACAATTCCACACCGTTTCACCAATCTGCACCACATTTTGTACAGACACCTGTTAGGACCCTCCGTACATTACTTCCTACATGACATTTGGAGACCCCACCCCTTTCCCCAGATGTTTGTGGCTTGGCGAAGCGTTGTTCCTTATACAATTCCACACCGTTTCAGGTGTCTGCACCAACTTTGGCACAGTTACCTGTACCTATGAGGGAATGAAAGCCTGGGTAATGCCGGATATCAGCTTGTTAGACATAAAGCTTAAGCCACTGGGTGCCTTGATATTTCTGTAAAGGCTGCTAAACCCATCTGCAGTACCCTTGAACCCCTGTTCTTGTGTGCAGACCACAGAAGTGCCTGTATTTCTGTTCCTGTTAATGTACCTCAGTCCTGACTTGCAGAACCCTGTTATTTTCCCCGAATTCTTATCCTACACAGTCATATCCGTGTGACCCTTCTATCACCTGCAGCACTGTCATTGACATTCTTTACCCAGTAGGTCTGTTTGTGCACTTCCATTCCCAACTGCAAAAGTAAATCCCATTGACCCACAGACTGTGCGAATCCCATAAAGTTCAACTGACCCACCTTTGTTTGACCATGCAAAGTTCATTGACTGCCTTCTGATTGACAATCACTCAGTGCTCTGCTGATGCACGTCCAGCCTTTCCTCTAGTACCTGGCAGAGAAGATGACCAAGCTCCGCTGGTGCACCTCCGTAGTGGCCTTTGAAAGTTCCTCATTGACAGGACTATAGGGTTCTGCTGCCTAGTGTCCATGTTAGGCTTGTTGAAACCCTTGTTGCAATCCCAGCAGTGGGCATTGGACCATCAGTATGCAAATGAAAGGTTGCCCATCTTCTGTGTTCTTCTTTCATATGCCCTAGTAGCACATCCTACAGATCTGGCCAATCCATGTCCTCAAATGCCCACCTCCTTATGATGGGGACATCCTTGTTTTTAGCACAGGGATTTCTGCAATTCCCTTTTGTGGATCTTCATTGGCCAGCCTTGGAATTGACATAACAAAAAATGGAGAGCACACTTGCACTCCTTGATCTAGAATTATGAAGCCCCCATGCTTGTAGATCAGTGTGTGTGTGCTAGAGAGTACATCTGGCAGAGTGATATGCATTTAGTAGTAAACAATACCATGCATAGTCTTATAGTTTCCATATCTTGCACAGGAACATCTGCAAAACAACAATTATCTAACTTTTTGCTGTGTCTTATGTCAGTGTCTTTTTGCAGTGTCTTTTTGCTGTGTCATGTCTCTTTGCTGTCTCATGTCAGTGCTGTTTTGCTGTGTCTTTTGTCAGTGTCTTATTGCTGTGTCATGTCTTTTTGCTGCGTCTCATGTCAGTGTCTTTTTCTGTGTCTTATGGCAGTGTCTTTTTGCTGTGTCATGTCGTTTCAGTGACTTTTTAGACACACTGTGATTCATGAGCTCCTTTTCTCCCTACCCTGTCCTCCACCCACACCTGTGCTGCCTATCCTGCCAGGTTTCCTGTGGAATGAATCACACACTGGTGGTCTCCTCCGATGGCATGACAGTATGGGCTTTTGGGGATGGCGACTATGGAAAACTAGGAGGTGGCAACTGCTTTGGAAAGTCGCAGCCGCAGGTACGTTGATCAGAATTGTCTAATTCTGCTTGGTTTTATTGAAGGGTATATTCATTACTGTACATTCATGAAGACTGCCTTTACTGGAGACAGGTACAAAGCAAAACATATGTCTATGAATGTAATGCACCTCATGTAATGGTTTCATAGATGCTTTTTGTCAGCAATTTGTGCATCAGACCCCACTCCCCTTTCCAACTTCTACCGTCACTTTCATCCACACACGCAAACGCCTAGTCTGCACCGTTCTCCCAAACACAGGTACAGAACCCCATCCTCATCCTTCTCATCATCACTCACACTCCTCCTCCAAACATAAAGCCTGCTGCATGCTCATCAGTGCTCACTCTACAGTACTTGATGCATTAGGCATTGCTGACCTTATCACCACTCTTAAACAAGACCCACTCTCTATCACAAGGACATGGTTTAAACACACCGAAAAAAACATCCTGGATGTCCTTATCCCTGTTGTTTACAGCATCCAACAGAAGGACATCAAAGGGAAGACTGGTGGTGGGCTTGCTCTTAACCACACAACCGTATTGACGTGCACCTTCCAGGAGCACACCACACCTGCTTCCATGGATCGCTTCCCTTGCCACTTCCTGATCAGAGACCTCATCACAGTAGTATCTGTCAGCAACACAAATAGCATCTTCCTTAGAGACGTCACCTTGCCCAGGGCCCTAGCCACCAAGATAACCAAAGAGACAACTCTATCTGCTTGACATCCTGGACATCAAGCATCTTGTCATAAAGCCAATACACAACAAAGGCAACACACGTGGCCTGGTATTCACCATGTCCACAGCCATTGTATGTCTCCCCCACACTTTTGGACTTGACAGACCACGCAGACTCCACCAACCTGCTCCACCACAAACTTCTCCCTCGTTGGGGCCAACGGAATCTAGCCAAGATGCCCCACCGCTCTTTCATGGACTTCTCCAAGGATGCACTGAAAGGAAATAACATCTTCTTGGCCTCCACGTCTGGACACTTGGAGAATGCCAACACCCAGCACAGCTAACTCAACCACACCCTAACTGAGACCAACAACACAGATGCACCTAGGCGTACTTTCTTGTGCGTTTATTTTTCCTTTGAATGGCACTTTGGATTTTTCCTTTCCAGCGTGGGGCACGTTCATTTCAGACGTCGCCTTCGGAACATCGCAGGCTTTTGAGACAAAACATGCCCTCATTCCAGCGCAAACAAACACAGTAAATGTTCCATTATGTGCAGTTTACTTTGGTTTTACAATTACTTTATTTCATTTAACACAGTAATTGTTTTTATTATATTAGTGGTATACATATGTTCTTTCACTATGTGATCGCTGCGTCGCCGTGAATGTAGTCGGCAATTTCAAAGTCGACCTTTTCGGCGGCGCAGTGATCACATAGATCCTCCAAGATCATTATCTCCAAGGTACTTAGTGATCCGGTTGAAGACTGCCCTTTCAAGGACGTTGGAAAAATTGGGAAGGCGGGAAACTTGGTGATGTGATAGTTTATAATAAAGAATTTTGGGTTTGCTTAGGGTTTGTTCAAAAGTGGTAGGACAGCTGCAGATTTGAAGGAGATAGGTAAGAGTCCAGCAGAGAGAGAGAGATTAAAGCGCTCAGAGAGATAAGGGCAGGGGGTTGAGACTGACCATTTGAGGAACAAACAGGTGGATAGGACAACATGAACAACTACAATTTGTTATCTTTTCACACCAGCAAGCTTCTTATCACCTCTCTAATGTTATCTGTGATTGATTACGGTCTGCTCTCCTCCTCGGTCCTCCTGCTTTCCATCTTATTCCTCTTCTTTCTGTCTGTAACTGGGCCATTCATGTCTTATTCTCACGTTCCCCATGCACTTCTATTACTTCCTCTCTACTATCTACTTAGCTTTACCTTTTGATGCACTTATCTTTTTTCACTTTATTTCCATTGTCTACAAATGCATCCATGGCACCCGTCCCACTCTATTTTTCTTCCTGTGTCTCTTTTTATTCTTCCTCTCTCTTTCTCTCTCTCTCTCTTTGTTCCCAAACCCAATTCGTTCTTTACTTACTGTTCCTAGACACCCCATTCATCATCCCTTTTTCTCTCTTCCCTACTTTCTCTAGAACATTGGAATTCCCTTACCCTTTCCTTCGTTCATCATCCTCTCTTGGTATTTTTCAAACCTGGCTCGCACCTTCTCTACCATCTTTTACTGTTTTGTTCAGAGCTTTGGAAAAAGTGCTTATAGAGTTATGTACACATTTTTAGTAATTATGTAATTTGGTAAGAGTAAACGGAAATAAAAGTTGTTAGGCTTTTCTCTTAATAAAGATTAGTACTGTCAATGATGAACAGTTTTGCTTTTTATGTGTTTTATAATTCATTTTATATGTGTAAAGTTTTCTAACTATGAACTGGTCACATTAACAGAAAAACTGAAAAATAAAATAAATAAAAATACAATAATAATAATAATATTTATTGTGTTACAGTTCTAATTAAACTTTACACAAATACAAATAAACATATATCAATAATTAGAAAAATACACAGTCAGCATATCACTCAACAATTAATAATCTCTTAAAATCAGATTTCTGATGAAACATATGAAGTTAGGAGTAAGCAGAGGGGATTTTATATAGGCTTAAATCCCAGTACTTCAATTCACAGTAATCTCTACTTAGCTAAAATCGCTCTTATTTAGTATGCTACAGCTTTATACCCAATCTGGATTCCACACTCAGCCAGATGGTATATAATGCTGTCAATAATCGCATACTATTAGAATTTACACAATGGTGCCAGAATAAATCATCTTTGATGTAATTAATATCATGGGTAAATGGTCCCAATAGGATGGAGATTGTTATAGTCATTTCGGGGCAGCCAGTTAAAAGATGTTTTGCCGTTTCCTGCTGTTCTTTATTTTTACATAATCGACATGTGCGCAGTTCAGCGGCTATCTTATCTTTGCGCCCAGTAATCGAAAACGTTGGTAATTGCTCTAATCTAAGTAATAGAATAAATCGTCTGAGCCTAACAGATGGACAGATGTTCAGATAGCTCTGGGGTTTCTTGAATTCATAAAGTCTATATTGAACACATTTATAGGTTTTTAGATTCCTTAGATGTTCGAAATTTTCAAGCCAATCCCAGAGATCAATACGCTTCTTAAGGGCCCTAAACACTTCTTCTGTATAGGGTCCTTCTCGAATTTGCCAGCCTATTTCGGCATACAATCTGGACATCTCATGTATTGTATCGCAAGACGATTTTTCCTTGATCATTTCTTGGTAGACAGCTGACAGGAGCCCATTCCCTACATCTCGGGTCATCCTTTGATAAATCATGGCCCGCTTCTTTAATACAGTTGCTTTTAGTGAGATCAGGCCAAGTTCCAGTCTAGTAATGGCCATCGGTATACATGGGGGTAGACCTAAAACCGCTCGCCAAAATTTACCTTCAATAACCTGAAGCCAATTTAAATCTATGTTGAGAAGTGCTTCCAGCCCGTAGATTATCGCAGGAGAGAAGGCTTGTAAATATAATTGGCGTGTTCCCCAAAGGGTAAAACCACCCTGCTGGACCGTAAACTTATGAAATAGAGCAGTCAATTGAGCCGCTCTGATGTTACGCGATTGTTTACATAAGGGATAATCTCCAGAGATTTCAAAGTCAATCCCCAGGTATCGATAATGGGGGACATATGAAATATTTTCCAGGCCTACTGTCACAAAGTGGTCAGATAGGAGGTAGTTGAGTTCAAGGCGGGTGGCTGCGGTAAAGTCCCCCAGCATGACAATATGGATGTCGGTAGGAAGTGACTCAATGAGAAGGTTCAGTTAAGGGAAGCAGTTGAGAGTGTATATGGAGCCAACACAGTGGTAGAAATAGAAGGGATGATTTTAATAGTGCCATATTCAAAAGAGGTAGATGCAATGTCAAAAGGGAGAGAGGGGGCAATGGTTGTAGCCTTATTGATAATGCAGGCCAATCCACCACCCTTCCCAAAAAGTCGGTTACAGGAGAGAAGTTAGCAGGGTCTTTGCAGAGAGACGCTAGTTTAGCAGATCCAGGTTTCCGTGATAGCAAAAGTTGAAAGTTGAGGGCGATAATAGTTGAAATGTTCAGTGATGTTAGAGGGCCTTTTGCAGAGGGTTTGTACATTTTAGAGGCTAAGTGAAAGAGTGGAGGGAGGTGTGGGGAAGGAGCAGATGTGTTACGGTAGGTGAGGGTTGAAGATGAGGTTGCACATCCTGGGGGAATGGGATTTTCAGGTTTCAGTGGTGTAGGTGCACAGTGAAATGAAGGCATTGGGGAAGGGGGATTGAGGTAGCAGTTACACCAAGTTGTCACTGAAGGCAAGGGGAGAGGGGGAGAAGAGTGAGTACATGGAGGAATGGAGCAAAGTCAAAGTGAGTGATGACGGGTAGAAATAATCGAGTTCTTGAGCGGAAATGGAATAGGGGAAAGGTAGGCTGGGAGGAGCAAAAACTACGCTATACGTAACCAAAAGATAGTTAAAAGGCCTGAAACAGGGATGTTGCATGGTTCTTAGTGGGAACAGCAACTCTGTAGTGAATGGAGAGTTCTTGTGTTGAAGGATCCCTATGTGTGGATGCAGGAGTCGCTTGAAGGGCGAGTACAGAGAAGTCCTGGCAAAAGAATGGGCTCTGGCTTTAGACCCTAACAGATTAAACAGTGAGTTTCCCTTTGCTGCTTTTGGCCATTTTCTGCAGACACCCTGGCTGGACGCCCAGGGAAGACTCAATAACAAGGGTATCAGGTAATATTATCCACATATATATGGTCGCCGTATATAATATCGCCGGGAAAAGGTTGTGGCGATATTATATGGGTGACCATATATATAGGGATAGGGGCAGCAACAAAACATTTTAAAAAAAAGGGTTTGGGGGTTGCGGGGTGTCCCCCGCATGTTCCATGCAATAATGTCCCCACAAAAAATGGCCATTTTTCGGCGACATTTTTGCATGGCGATATTTTTGAGGGGACATTATTACATGGAACCATAACAAGGGAGGCAGTTTACCACTTCACCTCCTGAGTGCCATTCAGACTGCTCAAGAAGTGCTTCCAGACTTGCGCGTAGGGACCTTGTTGTTGTAGGACCAGGAAGCTTCATTTTTTAACAGGACCCTCAGACGGTGCACAGGATCCTGGACTTTCACTGTTACCAGAACAGAAAGCTAGGAATCTAGCCATGATATCTAACTTGGAGCTATCAATCATGACACAGATGAATGCACTCTCCCATTCGCCACGCTACCAAGTTTGCATCCCAGTAGGCCTCATCCATCTGTTAGAGACATGTCCCACATTGTGGCCTTGCTCAGAGCACTGGTCCTATCACATCTAGATGATTGCAATATCGTCCACATTGTAGAAACAAAAAAAGGCCATTACTGAACTCCATCTGTTGGAAATCAAAGTGGCTTGCATGATACTGGTTCTAAATCTTAGATACCTGGAGACCACAGATCTTCTGGCACTTCATTGGCTCCTGATTGGGCACAGAAAAACAGCTATAGTTTGAAGAATCCCAACTAAAGTCCACAGGAGAATTGAGACTCAGGCCCTAATTACAGGTGTGGCATTCCGTAACCAACGTGCTGGTAATGCCAATTACCAACAGTTATTCTTGACCGCAGCACTAAGAGACGGAATGGCGGTTGTAAAGACCGGTAGGGGGTGTCTGTACTTCTGCTCTCTATATGTTAGAGGAGAGGCACAGAGGACCCCAGCCAAGATTCTCTATTATTGGTAACGTAGTCGAGCAATCAAGGCCTAGCTTCTCAGGAGGTGATGCAGGCTGGTTCTTAAGTACAGTGTAGTCCCCGAAACCCCAAAAAGGAATGTCCACACACTGTATTACTGAAAACACAGTCTTTATATAATTAATATTCAAAGGTATGTACACGATCACAATAACGCACTTTGTACTTGGAAGTCAATAATGATATATATATACACGTCTAGAGTGGTACCACTAATGTTATCAAATCTCATTAAAGTGCATCAAATGTACGGTTAAAATGTCACACAGATCAATAACGAGTAAACCAGCAATAGAGATAGGAAGGAACGCAAGATGGTTGAAACAATAGGCAGAATACTGACCCCTACCGCTAGGCACAGTTCTGTGTGAAGATCCCCCCACCTGGGCAACCTGTAAATAAAGATATATAGCACAAGCCCAGTCCAAATGTTCAATAGTCTTACTTCTTCCTGTTAAGGTTTTACCCCCCCAATGTACCTGGTGGAGTAGAGTTCTCCGACAACGCACCCACCAATCCTTCTTGAGTGCCTCCCTTTCAGGCGGGAGCCACGGATCATCGAGAGGTGTCGGGGAACTTGGCGTTTGGTGTCGGGGAATCGACGGCCCTTTTTGAGTGCCCTCCCTTTCAGGCAGGAGTCACGGGTCGTCAAACGTCCGACGGTGAACAGGGTGAACTATGGCAGGGAAGAGGCAGCTGCGTTCCTAGCGGTGCTCGTCGACGACAGAGCGTTGGCGTCCTGCAAGGAAGAGGCGTGCGGGGCACCTCGGTGACAATAGTTCTGGACCGCAAAGAGATGATGAAGAACGGTGGCCCAGCAAGGGCGTCGAGTCGTCGGCGTATCTGCGGTCTGTAGGTGGCGGGAAACCCACCTGTGGATGTTACTCGGCCCGTCGACGGTCGGGCCTTCTCCAGCGGGAGACAAGCGGTTGACGATGCAGACGAGAGCGTCTGATGATCAATGGAAGTTCTTAGGCAAATGGGAGCATGGCGGCTCCGGTCGGCAATGGCGGTCGTCGACAGTGGCGGACAACAGTCCGAGAGCTTCTCCTTGGAGTTCCACAGCAGTCCCCGTATCGGGTCGGCAGCCTGTCGTAGGTCTGTCTACCATAGAGCGTTGGCAAAGATCAGCTGTGCACGATGGTCCCTCGTAGCTCGGGAAGAGGGCGCCTTACCAGGTCCTCTCTGGGTCAGTCCTTGGAGGCACAACAGCTTTCAGATTGTGAAGGAGAGCAACAGCAATTCTTCTCGTCCAGCAGGGCTTCAAGGTAAAGCGTCAGTTAATCCAGTTACTCGTCGTAGTGGACTTCAGCTTCTGAACACGATTCCTAGCAGTGAGAGGTCCCCAGATATACTGTTCATCTCCCATTCATTCCGCTGGGTCACACTCAAGCATCCAATCACGACTACGGGCATTCATGCAGGCAGGCAGCCAATCAGGCACACAAGGTATTCAGGCCATTCACTTCTCTCCAGACACTCACAACAAGTTATGTGTATTTGGACAAGTACCGAGCCATTCAACACTCCAAGCTGCATTCATACCAGTTTCGGGCAGGGTTGTCTCGGTCATTGTGTCAACCACCAGATACTAGACACCCACAACACAGAATGTATATTCGTCACACACTCTATTCACCCAGGTCCCACCCACAGGAGGTACCCACAACATACATCATCGGGAAGGCTCCAGCTAGTCTGACTGGGCCTTCACAACAACACCATATATGGCACTTCCATCCAACAGCCAGTCAGGGGGAAGGGACAGAGTCAGGGCTTCCCAGGACTTTGGGAAAACAAGGTAATGGGTAATAGAAAGCAAGAGGCCACCGGGGCCATCTTGTTTTCCATCAGGAATCAACTGATCCCAATGGGAGGGCCGGGATAGCCCAAAATGGAGGATACTCCGCGCACCTGTCAAATTCAGCATGGAGCTGCCACCAGCCCATACCATGCTCTGTGGGCCACCCACAGGTGCCCAAAAACATACACTAGGGGCACAGGGTTGTACCCCCACCCATGGGTGCCATAAGGGTATCCCACGGGTCCGTTCACCAAACCAAAAGAAAGAGAGCTGCACCGCCAGGAGTCCCACATGAACTCCTGCGCGGAAAACACGACAGAACACACAATAAAAAGCAGTAAAGGACAAGGATACGGAGGCCCTGTCCCTCCAATGCATTTCCAGCATCACAGCGGTAACAAAGATGCCAGTAACAACGTCCACTGCGCTACCGTTGCTGGTAGCACAGGTAACTGAAATTGCGGGACCCTTGTGAAACAGTGCCACGGAAAGAAGGCAGCATTACAACCGCAGATTTCCCAGAAACACTGGCACAAAAATGCCGGTGCCACTGGGAAAACCGTGCTGGAAACACCGGCACTGCAGAGCAGGCGGGACCCAGGTCCAGGTGTGGAGGAACAGGCCACAGGTTCCCCCCATTGACCCAGTTGCACACAATGAGCAGAGGGATTGCTGAAAAGAACCACACACACCTTCAAACGCAACCATGCAGGCGTGCAGCTCTAGGAGGTGCAACAGTGACAACAGGCCGACAGGCAGTGGAGGATGATGAGTAGGATAATGCAGAGGAACAATGTGCAGCAAGTTGTGCCCCAGAGGCGTACACCGATACCCCGTACAAGGGCCACACCCTGGTCCCTGACTAACTGGCAGATCCACACACTTTACCGCCTGAACAGGGAGACCATCCTTGCAATAGTGGATCTCATGCAGGACGACATCCAGAGCATCATTGGCATTCGGACTGCCATACCCACCCTGTTGAAGGTGGTGTCTGTGCTGCATTTTCTTGCCGCAAGCACATTCCAGCACCCAGTCGGGGAGCTGCATGGCATGTCCCAGCCAGCATTTTCAATTGTGCAGGTCCTAGATGCCCTCCTGAGTAATGTGTCCCAGCACTTCGCCCTATCAACAACACAGCCACAGGCCCGTTTCCATGTTCTTGCAGGCATGCCTAATGTATTGGGAGCAGTGGACTGCACACACATAGGGCCTGATCACAAGTTGGGCGGTATCCCTTATGTGGCGATAACAGTGATACCGCAGCATTTAAGGGCCTGCCCAATCTCAAGCCTGGCGTGTTTACCCCCAGCGCAGAGTTGGGGGTAAACATGCCGGAGAAATGCCCATTTACAGCACAATTACTGCTCAAGAATGGACCCAATGACGAATGGGGACTAACAGCAGTGGTCGAAGTGGGCAGGAGCGGTGCTCCTCTACTTCTTTTGATGAAGTTTTACTGTTCATATACTTTTATTTTAAAAAGAAACCGTGCCAGAATGGTTTTGTTTTAAAATAAAAGTGTAGGAAGCAGTTGAAACTTGCACTTTCAGTTCAGTGCACTGAACAGTCCCTTAAACTGCAGGTGCATGCGCATGCATTTGGGGGTTTATATTGTGCATGGGAGGGGGTGTGGCGATGGGGTTTGCAGGGAGCAGTGCAGACCAGTAGGGAACATACTTCTTTTCATACACTTAGACCATTGACTAACAGTTAGAACCCAACCCATGATCCGTCGGTAATAAACGCTAATAAAGTTGGGCGGTATCCCGGCTGGGATGTTGCTATCTCGTGTAAATGGTTGGACAAATTGATTGCATTTATTTTCGTTATAGATTTTGTGTAGAAAAGGTAAGTACTAGAAGTAACATTATTTTGTTTTGTTGGAAAAGGTCAATGCTTGTAGTAGATTTTAATTAAATTTATTGGGATGATTTGTGCAAAATTCGAATATGCAAAAGTTATAATGTTAAATATATAGGACTAGGGGATGGGTGCCTGGCCACAGAGAAGCCTGCAGGGCTGACTTTTGCAATGCTTTCATCATAAAGTTGTGTGCACGCTGTAGTACTGTCTGATGGCTCGATATAAGAGAGAGTATGCAGTTTACTTACTACGACAAATATGCATTAGTGATGATTAATTGATGGTACTCTGTTTATCTATTCTCCTTCCATCTTTATCTTGCTTTGCCTTCCATTTTGTGGGCACTTGTTCCTTGTCTTTCCTCTTGGTGACCCTTCATGTATGTATCACTTCTGTCCCTTTTCCCTGTTCTATTCCATCTCTACTTTCTTCACCTTTCTTCTTCTTTGTCCTCTTATTTTGGTGATCATCTGTCCCCATATCTCAGCTGAACCCTGTGCACCTCCAACACCGCCATTTTCATCTGCTCTTCGCAGAATATTATTTGCACACGTCCCCCGAGCGCTCCCGCCATGCTCTGCCCTTCATTCTGGCTGTTTGTATAGTGTAAGGGAGGCATGGTATCAAACAGTAAGACAGACACAAGTGATCACTGTTCAATTGGGTTTGAAAAACGCCTTTCTTATCCTAAATCTAAAGATGGGAGCAAGCTACGACCATCAAATAATAATAACGCAGTCAAAGTCGAGTCTGTCAAAATAAAAGGGCCTATCTTTATAAACCTATTTCCAATCCTTACTTCTAAATACAAATAGTGTGGGAAACAATGTTATGCAAAAGAAAAGTGTTCAAGAAATCAGGATATTCAAGTCGTTGGCTGTCCTTCCCCACATTTTCAGCACGGGACAAGGCGGCACACTCGAGCTTAGCACAGTCTCTAGCTTCTCTAGCACGAGAATGCTGTGCAGATCCTAGTATCAGGGCCATCTGGGCCAAAGTCTCTTTATCATTCAAAGTCTCTTACTTCAGAGTGCCTGATGTGACAAATAAACGTTCAACATTTCCTTTCTCCTCACGATTCTCACGTACAACTTCTTGGGTGATTTACTGTTCACCCCGGCTCCCCCTACGTCAGGCTCAGATCCACTTTAACACAAAACCTTCTCGGATGACTCACTGTTCACCCTGGGTCCACCTCTGCTGGGCTCAGACCCACTTTAACACACAGTTTTCAATTGATCTCCACCCGCCGTGCTTGGACTAACTTTCTCTGCTTTTATTTCAGAAATCGAAGACTTTCGATTGGCCGCAGGATTTTGCTCAACCCGTCACAGGACCACTTCGATTCACAATTACTCACCCTCTTCTTGATATGCTTTCTTTCTCACTTTGCCAATTCACAGCTGGATACCTTACAGAGACTTTCGACTGATCACTGACACAGTGCCGGGCCACTCTGTCAAGGGTATTGTATCTTGCTGGAAATGTTCAATCACTCATCAGCAGTTCAACTTTACTGGCGTTCATTTATCACACGCGTCTTAACAATATTCGTTCCAGCACTCGCCATACAATGTTGCTGCTTGCAACCTTGGCTTCAACACAGGCCGGTCTTGTATCGGTCTCCCCAAATCACCTGTGTTGATTTCACTGGTGCTGCTTTGTTGTCGAAGGCAAGGAAAGTACCAAGGCGGCTGGCGATTCTCCCCACCTTCATTATTGATGCGAGAGGGCCCGGGGTACCTCTGACACACAATGCAGGATTCTTCAGCCTGTGTTCCTGGTCTTACGCTTTCCAATCTCGAGAGCTCATGAAACCAACGGTTCTTTGTCAAAAAAGTCGAGGGAAATTCCCTCCTTGCAATCACCTTATGTTTTGCCTATTTCATCTCTTGTTAAACTACCATCTTGGAATTGCTGTTTCCTCTTGTATTTTGCCTCGCTCAGAGTGTGCTGACCTTGCCTGACCATTGTATTGGGACACGTCCCGTATACGGCTCAGGTGTTAGTCCTTTTTCTCTCATAGTGGGCTGTCCGTGAGAAAGTGTTTATGCTATAATGGGGGCTAGGGGGGCGGATTTCCTAAATATCCTACTTGGAAGGATGGGGTGAAGGAGTTATAGGGAAGGGGATACCTCGTCTCACTATCCAGTGTCCCACTCCCACTCCCCGAAGAACCCTCACCCAGGTGCTCCTCCCGCACTGGTCCACCCCCAGGAACTGGATCCAAAAGCGATGGCTTTATCCTGGCCACCTGGATGACAGATCCTTGGGGACTAGTGGGCGAGACACCTTCTGGTTTCTCACAGGAGTCTGTCACTTTTGGTACACAGGTCTCTCCTGACTTCTCTATCTATCTTGTTTGCATTCATTTTTTTCATTCTGATGTGTTCGTCTGCATAACTTCATGTTCCAAATCTTTTGTGCTCTAATTCAAATACCATACTTCATACATCCCCTTGCATCTCTCTGTGTGTGTGCATTCCTTTCTTTGTGACTGTCTATTAGTTTGTCACATCCTCTCTTCTTCCCTCTATCTCTTACATGCTTCTCTATCTCCTTCTATCTTTTTTCTTTCTGCATCCCGTTCCCCTATCTACTACCCACTTCTGTCTCTGCTTCATTCCAGAGGGTGGATCTGCTTTGTGATGTTGGAGTGAAGAAGGTCCTCTGTGGTGCCCAGTTTTCTGTAGCTCTGATGAAGGCCGGGCAAGTGTTCACATTTGGGCAAGGTAAGCATTTCTGGCGTGTAAAGATTGCAGACAAGCCAATGAGGAGCTGGCTGACTCTGGCTTGGCTCTGAGCCCTCTGGAAACAAGTGCCGGGCCAGATATGAAGTGAGCTGTCCTTGCCACAGGTGGGAACTGGGAGGAAGCAAAATGAGAGGCAGACGGGGTGATAATTGAGGGGAAAAACGAGAGTTTTATTTGGTAGGGAAGACTGCGCAAGTTTAGGCAAAGACAAAGTGGGAGAACAGATTGGAAGAGTCAAATAAGGCAAGAGTGCAGAGACTGACTCGAATTAGGACATAGGGGGATATGTATATATTTGTTGAAAAACAAGAAAACAAGATGAGTAGGTGGTGATTGTACAAGGAGTTCCGTTCATGCAGTGTTTGTCAATTTGTCTTGAAATGGCAATAGGGTCACTGGCGCTTTCAGCAGCGATCACCTACTTAGGTAAACAAACAGATGATCACAACAGCCCAAGCACTGTTTGTATTTCTGCAGTGCACAGAAACAAATGTGGGTGACATCCTCCTTTTGTAACATCAGTCCAATACATGTTGTATTGAGTGCAGCCAGCACTGTCCTCTCACAATAATCTAATCTTACTATGAAAAAATCATGTATTTATTTATTTTATTTATTGTGAATTTATTAGGCCCACAGGGCAGCAGGGAGGGAACATGGGACTGAAAAACAACGAATACATGGAAGATAAAGGCGAACCTACTATGCCTTGTGAGTATTCAGAACGTACAAGTGCAGCGAGAAGAGGGGAAGTGGTGCATGGGGGTAAGTGCTGGAATGTCCATGATCGTGGGTGAGCAGCAGATGGAGTGCATAGTAAGAAAAGTGCTATGCGGCGTGGGGCTGCATTGGGTACAAAGTGCAAGCCTACAGGACTGAGGCTGGTGGGTGCCAAGGCAAGTGCTGAGAAGTAGACAGAGGCTGGGACGATTGGATATGGGAGGGCAGGTCCCTGATTGATACATAAGGGCCCTGGCCCTCAATTCAGCGACTGTGAGATTAGCAGAAGAGGAATGAAGGGAAAGAGGAGGTGAAGAGGAAAGTCTTGAGGAGCTTCTGGAATTTGAGGAGGTACTGCTCAAGATGGAGAGGGAGAGGGGCTGTTCCATAAGAAGGAGGCAGCTGAAGAAAGTGATTGGCCTCCGGCCCTCTGTTTAGCGAAACGCATTACACAAAGAGAGTTGGTGCCAGAGGACCGCAGAGGTCTAAAGGTAGAGTATTTAGTAAGATAAAGTTGCAGATAGCGAGGTCCCAGGCCCCAGACAGCCTTGTGGAGGATGCAGAGTGATTTGAATATAATCCGTGCCGCAACCGGGAGCCAGTGAAGAGTTTTTAGGTCTCTGGACTTAAGGCAGAGGGAGGCTCAGGGGTCGCAGGTGCAGAGGTCACTTTTGAACGCAGAATTCAGTTGTGGTCACTCGCAGTGCTTGAATATCGATTGCAGTCAACTTCCAGCTGAACACCCCTTGACAAAAAGATGAAGACCTCTGCGGAGCAAGTGACCTCCAGGGCGTGAAGAAGATTTATTGCAATGGGAGTCACCATGGTCAGGTGGTGATCAGTGATCTTCGGTGGATGAACAAAGGAGCAGGTTCTGCATGACTTCAATTGATGCAAGAAGGCTGTAGATCCAGAAAGTGCAGAACCTCGAGTATGGGTTGTGTTCCCACCAGTCCAGGATCGAAGCACCAACGAGGGTCTTCTTGCTATCAGGCAGAGAAGCAGGACGTCACTGGAGTGAATGCTGGTGAGCTGCAAAGGGTGTCCTCCTGTCTTCAGCGCGCTGCACTCTTCGTAGGGGTCTTGGCTCCAATAATGATCTGTCGAATGACTGCAGAAGTCCTACTCTCATCCAAGATCTGGACTGGAAGTTCGCCAGGTCCACCAATGGAAAGTATCTGTACCATTCAAACTGGTAGTGGCTATCCAATCATGGATAACTACAGGCCACAATATCTGCCCAGCAGCAGACATTTAGGCACCTGGATGTGGACTGGGACCAGACTGTCTCAGCCCCCAAATCCGGGCTCACATACAAACCCCTTCAACTCCCTGTTTACCCTCAAAGCAGCAGATTTCCCTTAGAAAGGCCGTTCCTATAATAGGCAATTCCAAACCCAAGAGGGCAATAATATGGCAAAAGGACACACAATTATTTGGTGGCACAACCCTCTTAGAGTGCTAGCCACTCTTAGTAACTATTTGCAAAGCTACATGAGTATAAAGTTTACAACACGGTAGAAAGATATCCACTGTCACCAGTGCATGCTGGACACTTATAAATGTAACCAAAAAGCCACAAAAGAAAAAGGTATAAAGATACTAAGTATCGTAACTCGACGGCAGAGGGTGTGTGCAGATGTAACCATGTAACAATGATGTAACAATACAAGAAATCCATAATGAGAGACATAGGGCCTCATTACAAGTGTGGTGGTCCGGAAACAAGGGTGCCGTTAAGCTCACCGGAACCCTTGTTTTCAGACCGCCATACTACGCGTCTGCCTGCTGGGGCCTGTGCGCATGACAGGTCTGACCATGGCGGGTGCAGCGGCCCCAATAGGCAGATTCGTCGCGGCAGCACCTGCACCATTAGCAACGGTGCCGATGCTTCCGTTTCCCCAATCCCATGGAGTCATATGGGACTGGGGACTTACAAAATCCGGTGCCTGACTTCGCGCGCCAGTGGCACTGGGAAGTCAGGCGCCAGATTCTGTGTTACGGGGTTACCTCACCCTCGAAATGAGGCCCATAGTCTCTCAGTACCAATAGTCTTATGGACGGATCAGATTCCACATAACAAGGAGAAAAAAACAGTAGTAAAGCATAAGGCTCTACTTACCTTTGATAAGTGAGGGCAGGAGTCAAATCAAATAAAAAAGAAAGGATGTCCAATAGAAATCCATGGGAGGGGAGTAGCAAAAAAACATGTTTTGCTAACATATTTGTTTTAATATCCTTAAATAGTCTTGTTCAGGAATCTAAATCCAAGATGGAGGGGAAGGTCAGGCTTGTGACCTGTTCACCAGGCATCAAGAACTCTTGTAGGTTTTTCTAGAGCTGCCTTTCACTCAAGACAAGACAATTCCGAAGGTGTGTCTTTCGCACTACAGCTCTGAAAATGTGGGCTGTAGATGGGGATTTCAATCTGACTTGTTAATGGCCTCCCATTTATAAGGGTCACTATCCTAATCAGGAGAAATACTTTTTTGGTTATATTCAAGCAGACTGAAGTGCCGGTGTACAGGGACTGTATTACAATTCAGCACTCGGGAGGCCCCGCCTGTGACAAAATGACTCCTCCCCCACAGGAATAACAGGATGTGAAGTGGATAATCCGCTTGCTCAGCCCTCACACTTCTACAAAACAAGAGTGATCCCAATCATAAAAGTAAAACAGCCCCAGCTAAGAGATAGACCTCATTTGCCTTTTCTGCTAACGCGGGCCTCATCTGAACATGAGAGAGACGGGGGCGTGGCTTGACGCCGACGAAGATGGCGGCGTGACCTGGCAGCTCCGTCTCACCGTGTACTGAACATGAGAGAGACTAAGGGCCTCATTCGAAGTCTGGCGGTTCGGAAATAAGAGTGCCGGTAGCAACGTACGGGCACCCTTTCCGGACCGGCAGACTGCAATTTTGCCTGCAAGGGTCGCTGCTCCCGGCAGGTCTGACCTGCCGGGGGCACTGGTCCCTGCAGCCATGGTTTTCACGGACACACTGACACCGTTAGCAACAGTGCCAGCGCTTCTGTGTCTGCCTTCCCGTGGAGTCCTATCGGACTCCAAGGGAATGGGGACTTACACTTTCCGCCGTCTGACATTACAGGCCGTCGGGATATCAGGCGGCGGATTGGTGTTACGAGTTTGATGGTAACCTGCCTGTAGCACCGGTGGGTTAGTGCCAAACCCGTAATGAGGGCCTAAGTCTCTCTTTAAGATCTGGAAAAAGAGGATTGGGCTTCTACAAACACTGGATGGGGGCCTGTCTATGTTTACTATTAAGATTTATAGGTAAAGCTAAGCAAGTATTGACTGTCCGCATGCACAGGTACAGATAATATTGCTCACTACAGATCTACTACTGTCAAATGCTTTCCTTCCTCAGGTATACAGGAACTATTGATTATGGGATTTGGGACAACAGCAAAAGTGTGCTGCATTCACACCACAAAGATCTTGGAGAAAAAGATAATAACAGATATTAACAATAATAATTAAAGATATGAGATAATTAATTTAATACTGAACTTATTGTTTAAGTGAAGTATGCGAAGTTTACCTAGTTTTTATACTGAAAAGAGATATTGTTTTATGAGGCTTTGATATATACAGGCCTGAGTTGAATTAACTTGGATTTATGTCTTCCTTGAGCTGATTTATTCCTTCCTTTTTTATTATTAATCCGAGTATGAAGAGCATCTATTTTTGTGCAAAGGTATTGTTTTTGATGTTTTTGACTCTAACACACTAAAAAGATAATTGTCTTTTCCCGGTTTCTTAATGGACGGATATGAGCTATTGCATGGGCTGCGACTTGGTACACCAATCCCTGGTTGAAGAAGGGATTCAAAAGCAGGCTTTATGCCGGCTTCTGCTTCTTTTGGAATGGCATCTTGTGAGAGGCCAGGAAGCAGTTGGCTGGGTTCTGAGTAATGCCTGCATGTTATGCAATCAGTATGCATCCTACCTCATTTTCACGGGAGGGCCATCATTTTGAAGCAACCAGATCCAAGAGTCCCTGTTGCAATGGGGAGAACTGGTCCATTACTCATCTGTCAGAGCAGAGGGGTCCCGTAACACTGCCACAAATCCATTTCCAAGTGAATGCTGTTTGGAGAACAATAGATATACATCCTATTTAACTCAGCAGAGCTAGATGAGGGAGATTTAGCAGAAAAGCTCATTGTTCACCTATGGGATGCAAAGTAAGAGTCCAAGATTGGGAAACTGGGTGAGCTATGGGCTGAGCTCCAATACCAACAGCATTTATAACTGCGATTGTACATAGAGCATGCTGACACTGGGAAGCCTTTAGTACTGAGCAAGATGGCCCTGCATCCACAAGACAAGACACATGTCTACCAGCGGCAGAGCATTTTACACAAGGAGCAGACAGGGCCGTTCCAATTAGCAGATCAATGTAGTTGCTGGTCCTTTGTCTGTCCTATTGGAAATTAAAGGAAATTGGGGGTGAAGTGGAGTGAAAGCCTGGCCAGTCTGTTGATCTTTTCAGTTCAGGCATTCTGACATCCAGGGACCTAATTAAATCGGGGTTGATTTTTGTTCGGTGCTCCACTTGGTTACGTAGTGACAATCATACTCCTTGCCCTGACTCTCCCCCCGCCGCTTTGTAATGGTGCCGCTATGTCCTGCTATTCCTTGGCTGGGTTGCAGTTGCTGAACCTGTAAATCAATTTTGTTTCAGGAGCTCTTGCTGTCTTCCTTCTTTTTCATGGAAATGTTGGTCAGCTGATAACGCATCTGATTCTTAACTTTCCAACAGATAAATACACTGTAGATCATGTCAGAGTTTTTGAGCTGCAGCCTCATTCCACATGTGGACACAATAGCTTGTTGTGCTTGCTCTGTTACATGATTTATGCAAGAACACTGGCCGAAGCAAAATTACAACATTTACATATAGGCAGCTGGGTTTTCATTTTTATTTTGCTTGCATGAATTAATTTTAGTGCAATCAGTGTTCTTAGGGCAGATCTGGGAGGGACGACAGAATCAGTTCTTCCAGGATCTGGTATTCTGGAAAGAAGGTGCCACTTTTCCAATGTGAAAAAATTACGATTTTTTGAAGAAAGCTCAGTAGCTACAACACGACACAGTTATTATTCTCAACTGCAATTTGGAGTGTCAGTGGCCTTAATAACTCCTTCAAATGGGTTAAGATTCCCCAGCTTTATTATGTAAACACCAAACAGATATCACCCTAAACCAAAAGACCAAGCAATCGCACATTGTCACTAGTGGAAAGGCCAGACATGCTATGCCCCAGCATAAAGGAAATAAGGGGGTGATGATTTAAATGTGTCACAAACTTCACTTTAAAGCTGAAAAAGTATGTTCCTATCCTGAAGACTGATGGGTCCTGATAACAGGCTTATTGGGTGAAGAACCCTTTCTACTAATGTTGGCATATGGCATTTGGCCCATACAAAGATGACCCCTTGTTCTTTGAACTCTATACCTTTGAACAGAAAAGAAAGACCTGTAAGGAGGCCATTGCAGTGTTTATGGAACTGAATAACAATTCGGCTGTGTCAGACCAAGTACTTTGAGACACTGCTAAGGGGCGTGATGGTCAAAAAAGCACCAGGAAGAACAAACAAGAGAGGGAAATGTTGGATACTTTGGAGGCCCCCATCAGAACATTGGGGAGACATTACAGGGCCTCCCCTTCTCAACAGACCCTCGCCACCCTAAATAAGGCACAATACAAATTGAAATCTACACTGCTAGAGCCCTCAACTATCTACGGAACCTGCAAGTGAAATGGCTGTGCGAATCTCAGAGGAGAAGGTGTTAAGAACAATTTCCTCCTTGTCTAATGGGAAGGCCCCTTGCCCTGATGGATGGTTTCTCTCTCAAATGTTATAAGGGCTCCCGGAAGCTCTAGTGATTATTCTGATGAAATGATGCAACCCATTCCTTGAATGGCACTCCTTTTCAGAATCTATGAAATATGCAAATATAGTATTGATCCCTATACTGTAGAAAGACCCCTTGGAAGCTATCACACAGTTGCACTCTTAAACACAGACCTAAAGATCTTGACTACATTCCTGGCACAAATGGTCCGAAAATATATATGAGATAGCATACACTGAGATCAAGTTGGCTTCATTACTCATCGGTCATGCTCAGACCATCTCCATAGAATAGCTCACATAGTTGATATAGCATATGAGATGGGATGAAACGCCAACCTTTCAATCAATACAGGAAAAAGGTTTCAATAGGGTGGAGTGGACCGTTCTGCAACGGACCTTACCGGAATTTGGCATCCCAAAAAACATTTATTTCATGGATACAGACCTTATACATCAGACCAAAAGCCACATTAAACACCGAGCTGAGGTGTGGAATGAGATAAGGTTGGCCATTATCACCTCTACTTTTTGTCATTGCCCCAAAACCTCTGGTGCACCGTATTACCGTCAGCCCTGGGGTCTTGGGTATTCAACTAGAAGATCAGGTGAGCAAACTATTCTATACACAGATGATATCCTATTCTCTTTAGGTGACCGAGATAGAGAACTTGTACGCATTCTTCAAATTACTGAGGAATATGGTAGAATATCGGGGTGGTCAGTCAAAAGGGCGAAAAAAAAATATCGAATGACAAAAATATCGAAAAAAAATCTCGAAAAAAGAAATCGATTTTTGTATTTATTTGTATGTATTTTTGAGGTCAGGTATGTATTTTTTCAGTCTTTTCACTATAAACCGAATATCGGGTTGTAAAATCAATTTGAAGAAGACATAACTCCTCCATCTAGAATTAAGCATAGGTCGAACAAACTGAAAGTCACTCCTAGCTGTACGAGGCAAGTCAACTCTACAATATCTAGCAAATATCTGTATAATTACCTAGCACCATAGGTCCCCCGATTAAATCTAAATTTGGGGAACTTTGGGACAATATTTTAAATTACTTTCATATGTGGAGTAGCCCTCCCTCTGTCATTAAATGGCAGACTCTCACTCTGCAAAATGGTAACCCTACCCCAAGTTCTATATCTTTTTTCTATGCTTCCAATGTCACTTTGGACTAAATATTTTAGGAGACTGACTAGATCCCCCATTAACATCATCTGGCAGGAGAGAAAAGTTCAAATTAAGCTCACCGCACTATATCTGAGAAAGAATAATGGAGGCATGAGCATTCCTGACATGAATTTTACTATTGGGCCTTTAGAATGGCAGGACCAGCATACAAGAACATGCGGGGGGAGGGGCATTATGGGCCTGATTTAAGGACTCGTTACTTTGGCCATTTAACACTGTAGACTTTCTACATCAACATCACACAGACATTAAATTCAATACACTTCTTTCACATTGTAGGGCAGGTTGAGCAGCCATACACAGAAGGGAAAACACTCTAATAGAAATTTCTGCCAAGGTGCCATTATGTTACAATGCGTCTATTGTAAAAAAAGGTATTCTGGCAAAGCTGGGACTCCAAAGGGATTAGATACCTACATACAAGATTTGATGGAAGAACATTGGCCTCCTTAACAGACATCTGAGAGAATTGTAGGTTACCCAGCGAGGCTTTCCGGAGATACCTTCAGCTACGGCATTGTCTTTACCCGTTTATGAAATTGATACAAATTGATGAAGGACCGAAAGCTACACCATACTCGGTATTCACATACAATCTTGCCGCCTCAAGTAAAGTAATCTCAGCGGTTTATTCAGTGCTGCAGAAAGGTCTTGTGGACAAGTTTAGCTCATTAAAGACGGCATGGTAAAAAGACGTGGATGTGATTATCTCAGAGGAGGACTCTGCAGAAGCCCTGGCTTTGTGGAATGTTGGCCTTAGTGAGGCTAACCCCCGTCTGATATAAGATATTGCCCATCATAGGGCTTACTGGTGCCCTACTCACACAAAAGAAATTCCCCGATTGGCGTCAGACTGATATCGCAGAGAGCGTTGTTAGACTGGAGCACTATTTCACATGCTATGGTCATGCACCTTTGTCAAGAAGTTGTGGGCAAAAGTTACGAGGACGATCATGGCAACCTTGAACTACCCCATGCATACCAACTCCCTTAGTTATGTTGGATATCTCAGATTTACAAGGTGACTAATCAGGCCAACAAGAAAAATGGAAACTAATGGTGTTGGCCAACAGCAGTAGAAGCATATTGAGAAATTGGAAAGGTGTAAGAAACTAACTTAATGTAGAACAGGTAGCCTTCATGTCGCAGGTAGCAGCATACTTATTTATTTTTATTTTTTATTTTATTTCTATTTGTATAATAATGTTATCTTATTAAAGAGTCACAAGCAGAGGAAAGAGAACCCCAGATCGGGGAGAATTTCTTGCAGCTTATTTGAAACAGATTTGTTGCATCTACTGTTGATCTTTATTTTTTCTATTTATCAAATGTAACATGTTGTTGTTGGCCCGGTTGGGTTTCGAGGGGAGAGGGGTCTATCATGTATCTATGTAAAAATATGAGGTGCCTAAAAATATATCAATAAATAATTATTCTTAACAACAAAAACTAATAGAAATAGTCCCATCAGAGGCTGGAATCCCAAAACACTTTGGGATTCCCTAAGGGTGACCGGGTTGCAAGGCTGTATGGGGGTTATATCGGAGTAGATGGACTATATGCTGCAGGGTCATTAAAGGTAGAACCAGAACTGTGTAACTTGATCTGTGGTTGATTTAAGAAGGCTGGATAAAAGGCGTCCAGGATATCTTCAGGAGTTTCTATAGATGGGGTTAGGCCTTGTATTGATGGATAAAGTCAGCCTAATCCTTTTATAGTTATCATGACACAAACATTACTCTGAAGTCTTTTAATTCCTTCAGTTGATCTTGTAATGTGTCTTATGCATCCTTCAGTGCTCTTGTTTGCGACTCTGCACATTGGTTAGTGATTTCAGTGTACCAATCATATAAGGTAACCCATTGATTCTGGTGGATCTTAGCTACTTAGGACTCCAATGTCCGTAATTGAACAATTTTATCCCAATCAAAAGTGTCTAGCACAGAGACTTGCTTAGTGGCACGATCCCTTGTAAAGGAGTGCCATTTATGATATGATTTGGTATTTATAAGGCCCCTTTCCACAAGTGTTTCTAGGCGCCACAAGAGAAAGAAGGGGAGACAGAGGGGTGAGAAGGCAAACGATCTTACTAGGCCTTGTGACAGCTAGATCGTACAAGTGCCACAAGAAGTGCAGGCTAGAGAATGAGGGGAGAAGTGCAAGGAATGGGTACGAGGGGAAGTGCAGTTAAGGCAGCAGGGCTCTGTGTCAGTGTGAGGACGGCACAGGACTACACGAGTGTAGTCCCAGACCGGAGTGCTGGGTAGGCCAGAAGGAAGTGCAATGTGACTGGTCATGGGGGGTTGGCGTGGTACCCTGTGTGACTCTGAGGTCAACCAAGCCACCAGTCAGGACGAGCACACAGGTAGATTAGCAGGGAAGAGGGAGAGAGCAGAAAGAAGCGAAGAGGCAGCATCCAGAACTTAATTTGATCCGGCTCAAGTCCGAGAGGGGCAGGGAGGCTGTTCCAGAGGGAGGCAACTGCAGAGGAGCGAGATCTACCCCCACTCTCTGTTTGGAGAAGCGTCTGACCCGCAGAAAGTTTGAGGTAGCTGAGCGGAGGGCTCTAGAAGGAAGGTATTTAGGAAGAGAGTGTTGGATATAGTGAAAGCCTTTTGGATGATGCAGAGGGTCTTGAACTTGATCTTCTGTGGCCACAGGGAGCCAGTAGAGAGCTTTCAGAGCTGGAGAGATGCAGTCCCTGGGCTTGAGGCCAAGGATCCGTTTTGCAGTCCTGTTCTGGATTAGTAGAAGAGGGCGAAAAGTAGAGTTAGAAAGATTGAGAAATAAGCTGTTGCAGTTGTCCAGCTTGGAGACAACCAGAGCTCTGGAGACAGTGAGCTTCTGGGGGAAGGTGAGAAAATGTAGGATACATCTGCGGAAGTGCAGCTGGAAGTGGGCCTTCTTGGCATGGTCTAAGATGAGGCCAAGGTTTTATTGGCTCACAGGAGGGTGATGTGAGGGGGCCCAAGGAGGGCGGCCAGAGGGAGAGGGCGAAAAGCAGGAGCAGGGGTCCTAATGAGAAGAATCTCTGTCTTGCTGGCATTAAGGCAGAGGTTGTTAGAGGCGCACCATCCCTGAATAGCAGATAGACAGGAATGAGCGAGGAGGGAGAGGGTTCTCAGGGTAGCCTGAAAGAGAGCTGAGTGTCATCCACGTACAGTGATAGGATAGAGTCCTGGGGAACATCACATGTGGAAAGAGAGGTGGTGGAGAGAAAGGACCCAAGTTGGACCTGGGAGGGTCGGTCCAAGAGGAAGGAGGTCAGCCACGCCAGAGCCTGACCAGTGATGCCAAAGTTCACACAGAGACAGTTGATCAGGGTGGCGTGATTGACTGTGTCAAAGGCAGAGGAGAGGTCAAGGAAGATGAGGACATCTGGGAGAGCTGGAGTTAAGAATTGCAGAACAGATCTTCACGGGAGTTCAGCAGAGCAGTTTCCGTGCCTCTGGCCGATCTGAAGCCATACTGATGGTCATGGAGATAACCAGTTACGCGAATGAAGCTGGCAGTGCTGGGGTAGGTTTTGCCAGTGGGACAGACAGTTTCAAGTGAGAAGAAAGCAGAAAGTGTTCAGTCCAAGGGAGTGGCGTAAAAGTGACAGAAAAGCTCAGAGTGGTTAGAGGAGTCCAAGTGGATGTTGAAATCCCTGAGATAGAGAAGTGTAGAGGTAGATGCGAGGAGAGGTGATGAGAGAGGAGGAGATATCAACCCATTGAAAGAGGAAGAGGACAACCTGGCCAGGTGGCCTGTAGATGGTGGCCAGAGTCAGAGAGAGGCCAGGAGAGATAGAGAGCATGTAGACAAGGCATTCAAAGGTGGAGTAAACCTGGGTGGGGATGACAGAGGCAGGGACCCATTCAGGAAAGAGCAGGGCTACTCCACCTCTGGGGCGATTGGTCCTGGGTTCGGAGAGGATCCTGTAGCCCTTGGGAAGGAGAGTGTCAAAACCTGTGACAGAGCTGGTCATGAACCAATTCTCAGTGAGAACAAGAACATCCAGATCAAGGTCTTCGAGGAGGTGGCAGAGGAGTGTTTGACAGCAGAGCGACGGTTGAGAGTAGCTACGTGGACCAGGTTGCCACTTTTGAAAGACTTCTGGGGTGGGGTACAGGAGAGAGGTACGCCCCCAGTGGAAGAAGCAGAGGGGCCCAAGAGAGGGCAGAGGTAGAAGGAGGGCACAGATGGCCCAAAGAGGAGGAAGAAGAGGGTGCCAGAGAGGAGGCAGCGGAGGAGGAGGTGAATGGCAGCAGAGCCGGAGCAGTAGAAGAGGAAGGTTGCATGGGAGCCAGAGAGGTGGTAGAGGTAGCGCTAGTTGGCAAAGGGCCCAGAGAGGAGGCAGAGGGGAGAGCCACAGAGGAGGCAGCAGAGGTGCAAGGGAGTGGCAGAGAAGCTGGAGAGGTAGTAGAGGAAGGTGGCTGCGGGGTCAGTGAGGTGGTAGATAGGAGTAGCAGGAGAAGGGAGAACGTTTATAACACGTGGGAGATGCCTATCCAGGAGGAGGGGGTTGGGCTGAGTGCCCTGGACATGACGGTCCCTTTTAGATAGACATTAATGATGGTTTTGGAGGACAGGAAGGAGGCCAAGACGACCTCCAATCTTGTGCCACCATTAAGGGAGATGAAGAGAAAAGAGAGAGAACAGCAACCATATGTAGGCTCCATAGGTCAGGATAGGGAACGACAAAGAAGATGTCGGTCAGAGTCTGTCTGTAGGAGGCACTGACGTGGGTTTCAGCGATGGGAAGGCCTGGATTGGAGACCAGGATGTCCTTCTTGAACTTCTTCCATCCAGACTTTGTGAGAGGGATAGGATAGGTCATAGAAAAGTAGTTAGAGAAGATGGGTGAGACCGGGAGCACCATAGAGGGGTGTAGGTAGAAAGGAGAGGGAAAAGCGAGTGGGAGAAGTTAGAGGAGAGGAAGCACAGCACAGATCTACGCCACTCAGGGTGCACCAGGTGGGGAGATCGACACAGAGGAAGGCACAGCAATCAATGCAACAGAGACACACAAGCACGTAGACTCAACAGTGGGAACGGACAAGCAGGAAAGAGAAGAGGAGGCAGACAACTTGGAGCAACAGGACTAGAGGGGGGGGGGGTAAGTGAACAACAAACAATAGTAGCCCAAGTGGATGCAGAGAAGATCAGTCACCTACAAGGGGGAGGCCTAGTGGGCACCAACAATAACCAACAGTAAACACAAAGGTGATCCCTAGGGAGGGAAAGGGCCTGGGGACACAAACAGTAGCAGATTGTAAGGTGCAGCCAACAATAAGACACAGGTACAACCAACAATCAACAGCAGTAAACATGTAGGTGGACAAACCTAGAGAGGGGAAAAGGCCTAGAGGGCACAACAGAAGCCGTGTGGAAGTATCACCACAGGAACAACACATCTAGAGGGATAAAAACACAAAAGAAACAGCAGTGAGCACAAAGTGAGGCAACCATGAGAGAGGAAGCCTAATGGGTGCGCGGAGACAGTGTATGCTGAGACAATCCTTTAAGTGGAAGTACACGCAATGGCAGAGCAGTTTAATAGAGAGCAGTAATGGCTCATCAATATACAGAGCTTCACAGCCATCATAACAGTCTTCTTTTGGACTCAGAGGGGCACATAGTCCAGTTTGGTCGCATACAATAACTTTCAGTGGAGCTTTGTAAAGGAGTCTCATATGTTGCTCTTGTCATTTTCAGAGCAGGTTATCGGTGTGCCCGAGTCAATGAGCCCGTTCCACTGCATTCCTCAACAGGTCCCGGCACTCAGCTCTCTGTTTATCCAGGATGTGACAGTGGGAACGGAGCACACACTGGCTTTGACAAAAGGAGGAAACGTGTATGCCTGGGGGTGCAACACAGAAGGACAGGTGAGAATTTTTTCTGAGGGACTATATGGAGATTATGAGAAATATATTTGTGCTCATGGTTTATTTGTTTTTCATATGATCATGTTTTTTTTAAAAGTGGTTTGAAGACTGTGTTAACCAGATGATAAGTACAGTTTGCTCTTTAAAAATAAAAAAAACAGGATCTTTCAGAAAAGTGCGCTGTCATCCTATTTTTGTTGCTAGTCTTTGACACCACATAGTCTATAACTGCACAAGGACGAGACCCTGGTGATCTTCAAAGCTAGTAGCCCAAAATAGGAGTTAACCTAATCTTAGAGTGGCTGTATGGTCTATATTAATTTTGTTTTTCAAACAGTAAGGTGTACAGTACTGTATTTTATGGAATCATTTTCAAGGCAAGCTTTTATAGTAACGACGTGAGGGCCAAGCGTCACCAATGGTACTCAGGGGTGCATCACTGATGCTGTCACGATGACACATTAGTTGGATCTGTTGCTTGCATCTGGCTGTTGTCTTACTCCTTTCCCTTCACACTATGTAGGTTCCTTCCACATATCTTCAGAATGTGTATGCCTTTAAGAGGTACCATGTTCACCTCCTGGGCATTATCAGACACCAATCTCCCAATATGGCTTCATGAGGTAGTTGGAAAAGAAATAATAGCTCCCAATAAAGGGTCATTTCTGTCTGTACAGCCCAAGGTTACCAGAAAATACATTTCCTCTTAGATGACTTCTTTTTTCCAAGCACTGCACACTCTGGTGCCTGCAGACAGTGAACTTGGTGGTCCCTCCAAATGGATGTTCACCTCAAAAACCACAAACTCAAAGCTTTGTCTCCAATCAAAGACAGAGTGATTCCACTTGGTCCATCCTTCTTGTCCAATAGGACGAAGCACTGGATAGGAGCTAGAGGCCAGGATGAATCTAGGAGTCCTATTATTAATCTCTCAGGATTGGCACTGGCCAAAATATTGGCTCCTGGCATCCTAGCCTTGCCCCATTGGTGAAAGATTTGAGGGAAATGTTTTCCAGATGCCAAAGGCTCTGCGTCTTTAGTTATAAAGGCTGTCTTTCTTTTTAAAATTCTCGTCAAAAATGACTTGCATGTAAGACAAAAATGATAAACTGAGCAGGGATTGTTGGTAGATCTTGGAGCGCTTAAGTATAGCATAGTGCTTTTAATAGGATTCCCATCTTCCAGTTCTCCTTCCAGGCTCCGGTGATATTTAGATGTAACCCCTTTACTTCCCTGGGATGTGAGTGGGAATCTAATGAAGTATTATACCTTATGTTGACAGGAGCAGTTTTTCAGTATCCACTAAGGTTGTACCACCTGAGGCTTTGAAAGAGGGAACCTAGGATGGAAATAAATGGCGTAGCTCTGCCCACCTTTATGAGGGCACAAAGCTGGGAAAGCCCATTTACAAAACACACACCGCACTGCATATTACAGAATAAATCAGAATGCTGATTCCAAACATAAAGTCATTGGGAGTGGCCATTAACAGCGAAGAAAAGTTAATTGTTACTATGTGCGAAAGAGAAGATGCAAAATTACATAAACAGTGGCGGCTGTAGACTGCAGTATGTATGTCAGAAAAAAAATTAATGTAAGATAAAAGAGGCAATGAACCAACACACTCATACTGTATGCAGTTGTCTTGATATGCTCCCTGTTCCTCCAGGAGTTGGCAAGCTCTATATGGGGACGATTATTGGCACTCAAAGCAGACTCTAGGTTCACCAGTCAGCAGACTTACAACAATCTGCAGGATAACAGGGATCATGCAGACACTGCTGCTTGTCGGGCGGTGAGGAAATTAGGGAGGAGAGAGAATGTGAATAGCCCACGTCAGTCAGCTTGACTGAGGTTTAGTTCAGCGTGAAATGTTTTGAGTGTAAATTCCTGCTTTCAAATCAAGCTTCTGCCTACCAGGAACAGACAGGTGCTCTGTGGCTGCCAGGGCTACCAACCACTGAGGCAGTTCAATGGGAGGAAGACTTCATGCAATGCCCTGATTAAATTTGTGTGGCACCATTTTTCAGTGTTTTATAAATTCCCGGGGTGTCTATGAGCCAAAGGGATCACCTACCTTTTTTACTGTTGGCTGATTAAATTCCCAGAATGTTAGGCATATTGATAGCCCTTCAAATTCTATCACAGCGATTCCATATTTAGCCCCTGTCTCAGTTAGGGCTAGTAATGCATTTGAGTGTTATCTCTTGTTTTCATTTGAGGCTACCAGCATTCAGAAATTTCATATTGTCCTTATTCTGACTGGCATGGACATCACTTCACTGGTCTTTTTCATTGGGCAGCTGAGGTATCTGTGGTTTAACTGACTCTGTACCGCCACCAGAGGTTACTGGTGTGGTTGGAGCAGGCTGCTGTGGCCTCTGATTGGCTTGACCATGTAGTTTTGCCTCTACCAGCTATATGAGTCAGTACTGTAGGTCTTCTCTTTATACAGTCATGGAGTACCTTAGAAGTTTGACAGCTGATGGAACCAATGGGGTGTGAGAATTTTCACAGTTGATAATGACAAAATATTTCACCTGGTTGGCTTTTTGAAAGTGGGCCGAAGAAGTAGGAGTTTACAAAACTAGGACTGGGAGAGTTACATTCTCGTGCTCCCTCCTTTTAGACATAGGGGGAACTCTCACAACATACAAAGGCAGCTAGATCTGAATTTGGATGGCCCACTGATGATGAGGATAGTCCTTCGAGAGGGAGAATGAGGCCCTTGGCTGTTGAGTGTTGGTGGGTATAATAGAGGTGTTGTTGTCTCCAAACAGACTGTTTGGAATATTATGTATAATGCAATGTGCGGGTGGAAGTGAGGGTAGAGAATTTCTTTTCATTCCTAAGCCAATATAGGGTGAGGTTCTAGTCAACGGTCATCTACCAGAATGTTCT
Source organism: Ambystoma mexicanum (assembly GCF_040938575.1). Taxonomy (NCBI): domain Eukaryota; kingdom Metazoa; phylum Chordata; class Amphibia; order Caudata; family Ambystomatidae; genus Ambystoma; species Ambystoma mexicanum. The sequence goes on along the minus strand of NC_090935.1, from coordinate 91,383,335 downwards.
CACGGACTTCTATAGCGTAGTATTGCTCATCTTTAGAGTCACTAGGGCTGGGTTTCAGCAACATTCCCATGTTTTAACACCTGGGTGAATTACTTCATTAAACTACAAGCCCCAGTTTAGGCTTTTGTGTAAATATTATGTCGGTCTAAACCTGCTAAGTTTGCTCGATAAGGCATCTCCTGACGAGTGCCACAAAAATAGTTTGATTTTGAGGGTGACGGTGACTCAAGAGTGACAGATTGCCATTTTGCCAGCATTGGATCTTTCATGGATTCACATGCTCGTGTGTATTCCCCGTCAGGCTGGGCTCCTCAGTAACATTAAAGCAGTTTACCTTTAAACTGTTAAACTGGTTGTCACTTTAGTGCACTATCAGAGTGATTTTGGGTCATACTGACCACAGCCAATTAGACAGGCCCCCCCCTTAGTTCCACCCATGGTGGCCATCTTCCGATATTTTACTGCACATTAAGGGTTGGGAGTCTAGAGATTGTGTCTGCTACAACTGTCTGTTTTTGTAAGTTATTTCCATCTAAATATTTGTGGTTGGTTCCGCTTTACTCCTCACGTACGGCAGTGAGTTTCCGGCCATCCAATTGCCTCCGAAATCCCATCTTCCGTCTGAAGCCTGAAGATGACAGACACCAGAAGGAAGAGCCTGTTGAAGGCCTGCTCGACATGTAACCTCAAGAACCTTTACATCGAGGATCTTCACCAACAGTGCCTGTACTGTCTTTACTCAGACCATGACTTGGTCAACTGTACCACCTGACAGTCATTTTATTTATTGAACATTTTTATGGTGCCTATACATCGAAAAGTGTTTCCAGGCACCACAATGCAAGGGGGATGCAGGGAAGAAAATAACAATAACAGTCCTGCTAGGCCTCGTGACATTCGGAACGTGCAAGTGCAATAACAGGAAGTACAGGGAGAGGGGAGGAGGGAGAAGGGCAGGGGGCAGGGGACAAAGGGGCTGGGAAAGTGCTAAGGGAGGCCCATGAGGGCAAGTGCTCAGGCAAGGGGATAGGTGTCAGCTAGTGCAAGGATGGACTGCCACCGGAGGTTGGTGGTGTTGTTGGAAGGGTGCCGCGACCTCTGATTGGCTGCAGTCTGTAGTTTTGCCTCTACTAGGAACTGTAGACCCCTAGAGCAAACTCCCTCTTCAAAGAGGTTGAGGTCCCTCGAGGAATTTTGCGAGGAAAAGAAAGCTAAAAGGGGACATGGATCACACACTTGGGCTACACCCTCTTTTGACGGCTTCATCGTCCAAACAATCTTTGGGGAAAACAACACTCGTCCACAACTACAGTCCATCCATCCACGCCTTCATCGTCGGCGACCAATAGTTGACACAGATCCTCGACGATGACACCGTTAACGATCCCGTCAACCACCTCATCGACAACAAAGACAACTTTGCCGACTACCAATTCAACTCCTGGCCCATTCACCACTTCGGCAATGACCAAGGGCCTCATTACAAGAATTGCAGTAATTCCGTTACCACCAACTTTACCACTTTGCCAAATTATGACCACCCCATAACATGGCAGTAATTCCACCAGTAGTAATTCCTCCAGCAATAGGAGCAATCTGTGCTAGGGCTAATTACACCGACAAAATTACTGCCAAAAAAAGAATATCCAATGCTGCCTAATTACTAGACCAAAAACAACGGAAATTCCTCCAAAAATTGAAGTCCTCCAAAAATTGAAGGAAATTCCACTAAAAACACAGCGCAGTAACCTCCACCAAAAAGGTGGAGGTAAATGCATACAAGTGTCACAAATGAAGCCACAGGTGCACTAGAACCACTCAGGAGGAGCGTGAAAGGGCCACACCAACCCCAAACCCACATCCAAGCAACATGCAGTCACAAGTCGATGTCAAACATGGGCTCCACAACTTGCCAACCTACATCCAGCTACAGCAGCATGCTGGACCACAGCAGAGAAGGAGACAGGCCCCACAAATGGGCAGGAGACGTATGCTGCGGAAGGCATCCATACTACGCGTCCGCCCATCTCCATGGACACTGAAGGACAGCCAATCAATGACCCAATACCGATTGGACCATTCCACTATCACCGAACTGCACACCCTGACACAGGGAGAACTGCAGAGTGCTATTGCCATCAGAATGCCATCCCCCTCGGCAGAAGCTTGTGGCAATCCCACACTTCAGTAGCAGTGTTGGACACAAGCACACAGTTGGGACACTGCATGGGAAGTCAGAGCCCTCTTTCCCCAAGGTGTAGGACCAAGTCCTGGATGCACCCATGAGGCATGCCCACCTGCACATCTCCATGCACACCACCCAGGTGCAGGTACATGCAGCAAAGGCACATCTCAACATCATTGCCCATTACCCCAATAACGTACAGGAATTGGATTGCAGCACATGTGGCAATGGTGCCCCCTGGCAACAGAACAGGCATACCGGAACAGGAAACAGTACCATACAATAAATGTGCAAATGACCTGTGATGCCGACCTCACAAACAGCCACTTGCATGCCCAATACTCTGGGGCCACACATGGCTCGATGCACTGCAGTACACCACCATACCTGCATACATGGAGGGGCATAGAGGACAGCGCACCTGGCATGCGGTTAAGTAGCACTCAGACCTGACCCCAAAAATGGCCGCGACGGGTACGGACGACGAGGTTTACGACGTGGATCTGCCGTCGTCACCTCCCACCCGGGCTTCCCCGCCCGACGAGATTGGATCGTTTCACTCCATGATCGCCAGGGCATCCGAGCTTTTCCAACTCTGCCCGGAAGAGAAGAAGAAGGAAGGTTTCCTTTATCAACGGCGCGAGGCCAAGAGGAAGACGGTCCTCTCTGTACCTCTATTGGACGATATTTGGGATGAGGGCCTCGCCCTCCTCAAGAACCCATCCACGACGCCGGCTAGAAGGGATCGGTACGAGAAGAAGTACCGGGTCCCGGACGTGGCCCCCTTGTGCCTTCAGGCACAGCCGACCCCGGACTCGGTCGTCTCCGCGGCGGCCCGGAAGAAAGCGGGGGGCGCGGCCTCTACGTCGACCTCCCCGCTGGACGGCGAGGGAAAGAAATTAGATACGATGGGACGCAGAGTCATCTCGTCTGCAGCGAGAACGATTAAGGCGGCCAACGCCTTGGCTATCGTAGCCCGCTACGACAGGGAGTTGTGGTACAAACTGGCCCCCCTGCTGGACTTCCTACCGGACGACAAGAGGGCGGAAGCCCTAGAGATCTTGCAGGAAGGAGAGTTGGCGTCGGACCACGCCATTACGATTGCGACGGACATCGCTGACACTGGATTTCGCCAGTTGGGCAACGGCGTGTGCCTTAGGCGGCGTGGATGGCTCAAGGCTACTGACTTCCGTCAGGACGTGCAGACCAGAGTCTTGGACATGCCGTTCGACGGAAAGAACCTGTTTGGGAAAACAGTGGACGATTCCCTTCAAGCCATCAAGGCAGACACGGAGACGGCCCGGGCTCTTGGGGTTCTCCAGCAGCGGCGGCCGCCCTTTCGGAGCGGCGGAGGCAAACAGGGTGCCTCCAAAGGTTCCGGCGGCAGATTTTCCACCTACCGACAAGCGGCCCGTTCGTCGTCGCAGGAAGCTTACAGGGGACGAGGCAAGTCAGGTGGACCCCGCCGTCGTCGCCAAGGAGGACAAGGCGGCAAAGCCTCGTCGAAGCAGGACTGAACCGGCCGTGGGGTCGGGCCCCCACCGAAGCACCCCGGTGGGAGGCCGGCTGGCGAGCTTCGTCAGCGTGTGGGAGTCCATCTCCACCGACCGTTGGGTGCTGGACGCCCTAGCCCAGGGTCACGCGCTTGAGTTTCTAAAGAGGTGCCCGCGCGTCCCCCCTGTGGCCAGGAAAGAACATCACGTCCCTCAACTTCTCTTGGAGGTAAAGGCGATGCTCAAGAAGGGCGCCATCGAGCTCGTCCCAAAGAGGCTTTGGGGCTCCGGAGTTTACTCAAGATACTTCCTTGTGAAGAAGAAGACGGGAGGATGGCGTCCCATCCTGGACCTACGACGACTGAACAAATTCATCAAGGCACAGAAGTTCCGGATGGTCACCCTCCAACACGTTCTGGGTCAGCTGGAGGAGGGCGATTTCCTGTCGTCGTTGGATTTGGAGGATGCCTACTTCCATATTCCCATCCTAAAGGGACACCGAAAGTTTCTCAGGTTCGTGGTCCAAGGGCGTCACTACCAGTTCAGAGCCCTTCCCTTCGGACTGAGGTCGGCACCCAGGGTGTTCAAGTGCCTCGCACCGGTGGCGGCGCAGCTGCGCCGAGAGGGGATCCACGTCTACCCCTACCTGGACGACTGGCTCATCCGAGCGAAGACGAAGGAGCTCGCCGTGGAGCACACGGCAAGGACCGTCCAACTTCTCACGGACCTGGGATTCTCCATAAACTACGCCAAGTCCCACCTGGTGCCCACGCAAGACGCACTGTTTCTGGGAGCGAAGCTCGACACAGTGTCGCTTCTGGCCTCTCCGTCGGAGGAAAGGATGAGGGCCATCTTGGGCAAGGTGCAGCGGATGCTGGTTGCGGACGCGGCCAGAGTGAGGTCCATCAAGTCCCTCCTCGGAATGATGTCTTCTTGCATTTACCTCATCCGCCTGTGCAGGCTCCGGATGCGCCCGTTGCAGGAGTTCCTGGACGCGCGCTGGATCCAGACGACGGGCAGCTTCGAGGAGAGGATGACACTCGACAAGAGTTTCCGACGAGCGATCCGGTGGTGGGGCACCCGCGCGCATCTGACGGCGGGCATGGACTTCCAGACCCCCGGCCACCAGGATACAGTGACCACAGATGCCTCCCTGGAAGGGTGGGGAGCGCACACCGAAAATCTGCACGCGAGAGGCCTGTGGCTCCCGACGGAGAAGTCCCTCCATATCAACGTCCTGGAGCTCCGTGCAGTGTTTTGGGCCCTCAGGTCCTTTCTTCCGTCCCTCAAGGGCAAGGTGGTGAGGATCTTCACCGACAACACAACCACCATGTTCTACATCAGTAAACAGGGCGGAACCAGGTCCCCAGCCCTGTGTAACGCTCACCTGGTTCCCACGGGGGCGCTGGTCTAGTCTGGATTGCTGTGGCCTCTTCTAGCGTGATGCGCAGGACCCGGAACACCGATTGGACAGGACCTCCAAATCGTGCTTGCCTGGCCCGTAGGAATATCCTTCTGCAGATGAGAAAGGGGATTAACAGTCTGCAGAATAGTGTGCTAGCTCCTCCTTTTCCCCCTTCCCCCTTCGTTCCTCTCTAACTTCCTCCAAACCCCGGTTTAAGCTCACCTTATGGTTTGGAAGGATGAACTCTCCACCCTGCTTCTGGTGCAGGGGCGCGTGTTCGTCCAGTTACTTCACTGGTTTTCAGAATGGCACTGGCAAAATCCACTTGACTTTCCTGAGCGATGCGCCGTAAGTATGAAAGTTCAAGTGAGGCCCCCTTTATGTTGTCTTTCTAACCTGTGATCTGTCCTTTATTTCAGGTGTAGAATGAAGGCGATGCGTCGAGGGGTTAAACTGCCGAGGTGAGTAGTGATGAGGGCGATCCCTCTAAATGTCCTTATCATTCCCCAGAAATGTCTCTTGTCCTTTCCCCATAGGGGCCAGGGTACGGTACCTGCCAAGGGGGCGGCGCCGACCCGAAATGTGGAAGAAAAGCCGGTAAGTATTATGGCTGTTAATCAGGCTTTCCTTCTGTGTTCCTTCTGCTCACCTTTTGTTTCTTCCTCTCTCCCCTAGGTGCAGAGATGTGGCGTCCGATGCTGACAGCCGCGATGGAGCCGGGAGATGTCTCGAGGACAGGTGAGTGAAGCGTGGCGCTGCAGCGAGCAACGCAATGCTTTTAAATGGAAGTCTTTCTTCAGGGATGCTGGCAAGAAGATTCCGGATGCAGGTAAGAAGTTTGAAATAGTCCTTGGTTTTCAACTTTCTCTTCTCTTCCTTCCTTGCAGGTCTTCCAGGTTCGAGGCGGGCGTGGCTGGAGTCCAGGAGCAGGAGCAGACACGGTGAGCGTTAAGCTGCAGGAAGCAGAACAACGCGAAGCATGAGCTGCTGTCTGGGCGTGGCTTAAATAGCCTCCAAAGAAGTCGTAGGTATGTATCCTTCCCCAACTAGGTATGTATCCTTCCCTGGCCACGCCCGAGTGAAAAAATAGTTCCTATGAAAAAATAGTCCCTTTCAGGTCTCAGGGAGGCCTGAAGCGTGCAGCATGGTCTGCATCAGGTAAGTGCACAAAACACCTCCCTTTATGAGCCTGGCGCCTATGGCGCCAGGCCTGATGTCCAACATGAGCCTGGCACCAAAGGCGCCAGGACTGAGTCCAAAGAGCCCCTATAAGGGGCAGCTGGGCTTTTACCCGAGGGCATGATGCCAGCTTCCGGGGGTGCTGGGCCTGGCCTGGTGCTCCGGCGGTAGGCATCATGACACCCTGTCCATGGAGACGCAGGATATGTGGCATTGGGCCGTCCCCCAAGGGATGTTTTTGGTGCCGTTTCATCTGGCAGGGATAAAAAACACCATCGCCGACTCACTCAGCAGGGAGCTGCGCTCGTGCCACGAGTGGGAACAACGACAGGATCTAGTGTACCGCCTCTTCCGACGGTGGGGCACACCCCAGATCGATCTGTTCGCGACGGCGACGAACTCCAAGTGCCGGAGGTTCGCCAGCAGGTTTCCCCAGCCGAGGAGCATGGGCGATGCTATCTCGTTCCCCTGGGAGGGCCTGTTTCTATACGCGTTCCTTCCATTGCCATTGCTGATCCGGCTCATCAACCAGCTCAAGAGGTCACGGTGCAGGATGATCCTCGTCGCACCTGCGTGGCTGAGGCAGATATGGTTCCCGGACCTTCTGGACTTGTCAGAGTCCCCGTCAATCAAGCTGTCAGTGGACGCGGATCTTCTCTCCAGGGAAGGAGGCGCCATCCTCCATCACAACCCAAAGTCGCTGAACTTGCAGGCCTGGCTCCTGCAGCGTTAGAGTTTGGAGGATACGACATACCGGCCGACTGCAGAGAGGTTCTTGCAAAGGCCAGGGCGTCCTCAACTCTTAAATGCTACAGACACAAATGGAAGAGGTTCTCTGTCTGGTGCCACGCACAGAAGATTAACCCTCTACAGATTACGGCTCCCCAAGTACTGCCGTACCTACTGACGCTGGCCAAAGCTGGACTGGCGCACGCGTCCATCAAGATTCATCTTGATGCAATCTCCCGATACACCAGAACCACGGGGCGGACGTCTTTGTGGTCTCATCGTCTGGTGAAAGAGTTCATGAAGGGACTGTTCAGATCGTTCCCGCCGGTGAAGGCTCCGGCCCCAGCGTGGGAGCTCAACGTGGTGCTGACCAAGCTCATGGGACCTCCGTTCGAGCCTCTGCACTCGGCTCCGTTGAAGTTCTTGTCGTGGAAAACAGCGTTTCTTGTGACCATCACCTCCGCACGACGGGTGGGAGAGATCCAGGCCCTTTCCTGCAAAGCCCCGTACTTGACTTTTCACGACACGAGGGTAGTGCTCAGGACGCACCCCTCCTTCATGCCCAAGGTGCCGTCGGACTTCCACCTCAACGAACCTTTGGTGTTGCCTGCTTTCTTCCCGTCGCCTTCGTCACCGGCTGAAAGGACTTTGCACTCGCTGGATGTGGCTAGAGCGCTGAAGTTCTACGTGGACCGCACAAAGTGTTTTCGGAAGACGTCACAACTCTTTGTGAACTTTGGACCTGTCAATCAGGGGAAGGCTCTCTCGAAGGCTTCCATTTCCAGATGGCTCTCCGGCTGTATCATGTACTGTCATCAGTTGGCAAACCGACCGCTTCCTGGCCGTCCGAGAGCTCATTCCACCAGAGCGATCGCAGCTACCACGGCGTTCCTATCTGGTGTGCCCTTGCTGGACATCTGCAGGGCTGCTACGTGGAGGTAGACACACACCTTCACGAAATTCTACTGCGTCGATCGGGATTCCAGGGAGGAGTCCAGGGTCGGCCAAACAGTGCTGCGCAACTTGTTCGCCTAAGGTGAGCCTGGTGAGGAGGTAAGAATTGCTTAATGTTGAGTTTGATGTAATGCTTAATGTTGAGCCTTTGCCACCTCCCGTGGTTTTGCATGTGTGTACTGCTATGTATTCTTTATTCATGAGCATGTGAATCCATGCCAGACCCCATGCTGGAGAAGGAACAAGTTACTTACCTGTAACTGTTGTTCTCCAGCATGGGTCTGGCATGGATTCACATGCGAACCCTCCCGCCTACCCCTCTGCGGCTCTTCACTTGGTCATACTGCCACTTCACGTGCTACCAAATCTGAAGATGGCTGCCAGAGGCGGGGCTTAGGTAGAGGGCAGTCATTGGCTGTGGTCAGTATGACACAGAGATCAGTGATTGGTTACTACTACGAAAGACAGATCAGAAACGAAACTGATACTGATTTTTTCTTTACCAAGGATTCCCAGCCTGATGACTGGGAATATTCATGGGCATGTGAATCCATGCCAGACCCATGCTGGAGAACAACAGTTACAGGTAAGTAACTTGTTCCTTGTTACACAAGTGCACGTGGGATGAGCGTGGTGACTGAGTGGTGTGAAGTGGCGGAAGGCTGCGCAGGGGTGTGGACACAGGCACAAGACAGGTGAATGAGCCTGGACTGATGGACTGTGTGTGGCCTCTGTCTGTGCCTCTGATGCAGCAGCCATGGCCTGGTGGTCCTGCAGGCTGTCGTCAACATCCATGGCCATGCCTGCGTCTGCAGTCTCCACAAAGTTGCTGGTGTGTCTGCCTGCACACCCTGTTGAGGTGTTGTACCTGTGTCCTTTGCTGGAGCAGACAAGGCTGTTGGCGGCACAGTAGCAGGGTGTTTTTTTTTTGTTTTTTGGGTGGCATGCTGCAGTTCCCTGCCCCGTCCCTTCTGGGTTTGGCAGGGCCAACTGATGGTGCTGCTGTGGTCGACGGTCCGGCTGATCGGATGCCTCCTGGGTGTCTTGAGTGTCTTTTGGGAGACATGGAAATGTGCATGAGTACATTGGATAGGTCATGAATGGCAAGTGAACATTCAGACTGTCACTTGTACTTTGCCCACACAGTGAATAGTGCCGGCAGGGGGTGTGGAGTCATTTGACTCGTGGTATTGGGGTAACAGCCATTGTATCAGGTCGTCACCATGGTTGGCGAGGGTGATTTGCATGTGCACTCACGCCAGAGCAGGGCCTTATTGTCACAATGGGTACCTGTGCACATGGCCATGGGGTACTGCTGATGCATTGTATGCATGTGGTGCTATCAGCCAGTTGGTTGATATCGGGTACTGTGTGGCTTGTGTTGACTTGATATCAGCCGCTGTGTCGATGTGTGGTACGGTGAAGTTGCTGACATCGTGGAACTGACACACGTGTCCATTGGTGTTGAAGGTCAGTCATGGAAGCTGTCAATGCAGTGTTGACTGTGCATGGGGAGCCAGTGTGTGGGCAAGGGGTAGTTGTGTGTTGCATTGTACTCCTTCCATCTTCCATGTCCATCTCCTTCCATCTTGTTATGGCATCATGGTGCTTGCCTGTCTCATCCCCTCCCCATCCTGCCTCGTTGACATGTGTGGGGTGTCATGGCATCAGTGACTCATGTAGTTGTGGCCTGCTGTCTTACGTGGATGCTTCATGCATAGTGGTGGTTGATGTTGTATGCATGCATGGCAGTTGGAGCATATCTGTATGCCTACGTGGTTAGACACTTATGAGGCCTTCATGCACTCATCCACTCAGGTGTGCAACTTGGCTGCTGGCTCCAATTCCAGCAGTGCCCAATCCATCTATGCCAGCCATGTGCAATATGATGCTCACAATCTCCTCCCAGGGTGCAAGGTGGGGGGGGGGGTACCATGCTGCCGCCACCAGTGGCTGCCGTCTCCCTTCAATGGATGGAGATCAGACTCCTCACCCTGGCCTTCAGGTCGTTCCACTGTTTCTTCATGTCTTCAGCCTCCCGTTGCACGTGCCCCACGGCCATCACCTTGTCTCTGATTTCAGACCATTCAGCATTCTTCCTCTGCTGGCTGGTTTTACGGTGTTGCACCCCATATAGCTTCTTCAAGTGGGCCACCACCAGCTCTGCCAGAAAGAACAGTCAGTTCATTCTCCATGTTCTTTGGGCTTTCTCAGCCTCATATCGGGTACCCTCCTCTTCCCCTTTTCTCCAGACTATATTTTTAGTTTTTGGTGTTTGGATGGCACTCCTGTGTCCTAATATCGAACGGATTCTGATTTCCAAAATAGCCACCAGGGAGCTTCCTTTTATAGCTGTGACGTTTTTCCGCTGGCGGAATTTCCGCTGGTTGATTTTGCGCTACCCTATGCAGCGGTAACTGTAATTCCGCTAATTAGCGGAAGTAATTCTGCCACATTCATTGGTATTGAAGTTAATTCTGCTGGGAGGAATTACTGTTACCACCAGTTCTGTGTGCACAGGGCCGATGTCAGAATACAGCAGAGGTTCCACTGAGGGGCATGGAGGTAACGGTCCTGGGCCAACTCATAATGAGCCCCTAAGTCTATTACCATTACCATGCCGTCACCTAGCACATCTGCAGCGTGAACAACGCCTATCCAATGGCCATTGGTCTCCACTTTCCAGAAGGGAATAACTGCAGACAGGAAGGTTCCCTCCATACTGGCCTGCCTTTCCAGGACCACGCATGCCCAGCCACTATTTTCTCTGGTTCCTTGTGTACCACCTGTAGTCCCCTGTCCATCCATTGCTCCTCCAGAGCAATTATTGCAACAGGGTGCGAACTCAGACATGGAATTGGACATACAAGAGGTTGAACCCACTGCAGTCAATAGAGAGAAGACTGTGCCTCCTTTGGTGAACATGCCATAGCCAGCCCCACCAACACAAGGCCTTCCCATACCAAGAGAACCTCAGGGGACCCCTGCTCCAAGGGACCACCCCACTGTTCCTACGCAGGCTCCTCCGCTGTCTGGCTACAGGGATGTGTCAATGGACATACTCTCCACACTGCAGACATTCATTTCTGTACTCCAACAACAACTTCCTGCAACACCATTGCCTTCTCCAGCGCAACCGGGCAAGCTCCCATCAAGGGACGGTTTAATGCCACCACCACCTTCCAGACCTTCTGTGTCTCTACCGCATGCCATAGCCAGCCCCACCAACACAAGGCCTTCCCATACCAAGAGAACCTCAGGGGACCCCTGCTCCAAGGGACCACCCCACTGTTCCTACGCAGGCTCCTCCGCTGTCTGGCTATAGGGATGTGTCAATGGACATACTCTCCACACTGCAGACATTCATTTCTGTACTCCAACAACAACTTCCTGCAACACCATTACCTTCTCCAGCGCAACCGGGCAGGCTCCCATCAAGGGAAGGTTTAATGCCACCACCACCTTCCAGACCTTCTGTGTCTGTACCGCTGTTACCACCTGTAACTCTTATGGATACAGACACAGAAACTGACAATTTACCATCCAATGGTTCTCCAGGCACGCACTCTACAGAGGAGATTGAAGAAGAAACCCTACAGGCCATCAAGGCTGACACAGAGACGGCACATTCTCTGGGCAATCTACAACACCACCACCAATATTTTCGTTCAGGTAAACAGATATTCTCAAGGACTTTGAGGGACTACAGATCCTCCAACTGCCCACAAACATCCCGGACCATCGCTGCCCAAAAGGGGTATGAGAGAAGATCTCAGCCCTACAGAGGAAACAAGCGATGGCGCAGAACCTCCTCCAGAAGTCAGGTACCAAAGCAAACCTGACCCGGCGACGGTCCCGATCCCCCGCTTCTGCACCCCTGTGTGGTAGCGGCTAGCTGACTTTGTCAACCAGTGGAAGAACATCACCACCGAAAAATGGGTGCTATCCATACTCTTACGTCCAGTCCCCTTTCCTCCATACTGCATGGGCGTCCCATCCAAGGGACGGGAGACAGAACCTTTTTCACCAGAAAAAACCTTCTTCCCCTTTAAATTTAGAAGCACGCAGGGGTGCGTACGGCCCTGGGAGCATGGCCTGCCCTGACTCCGCCTTCCGGCGCCACATCTCAATCCCCTTTTCCGTGTCGACGGGAATGGGCCGAAATCACCAGTGCTCCTGGGTTTGGCTTCGGCCATGTCATTTCATGGATACTTCTTCTTCTGTCTTTTTTGTCTTTTTATCATACCTCCCCGGCGCATGTCGACTTCCACAGGGTTCAGCAGGTGTCCATCTTGCGACAGGCTCTTCCCAACTTCCAGCCCTCTGCCTATGTTCCCTAGCCCAAACCAAGGTTGGCAAGCTTGTACAGCGTGCAACACCCTGACATCGGTTCCATGTGTTAATATCCCTGAAAAAATATTGCCATATTTTTGTGGCGATATTGACCCATGGACCCTGCGGGGGACACCACAGTAACACCTGCATTATTTTAAAATGTGCGGGGGACACCCCGGCAACCCCCGTTCCCACAAATTATCCCCCCAAAAATATTGCCTATGGCAAGACAAACGGCCATATGTACGGCCATATGTATGCAATATTTTTGGTGGGGATATTTTGTAGGGATACCCTGTCATCTAGGTCTCTAAAGAACAGGCTAGCCAGGTGGAGGGAGTTCAAGGACTTCGTCAAACATCGATCCAGGCTCAAGGTAAGGCCTTGTCAGGTTTCCTATAATTATTCTATTATTCCCCTTTATTTCTGTGTGGGTTAGAAGTTTTCTACTGCAGTTGGTTTGGCCTTGACTTTTCCATACAGATTGCTGGCTCTGGCCCAAGGCAAGATGGAGTTTTACAATAGAAGCTTTGATTGGCTAGAGAGAACTGCAGGACAACAATGAACGTTCTAAACTGTCACTCTCTGCCTTTCATCATCGTAACCCCAGCTGAGATGACATGTTTGTAGCTGCTCCTGCTGAAGTCTTGGGCCTAGTGGATTTGAACTTTCAAATCTTGGCAGTCGAGCGGCTACTTATTCGGGGTTGTTCAGGAGAAGTATTCAGGTTCACAGGAGAGTTTTCGGAAGTTCTTTTGGAAAAGAAACATTAAGCTAAGTGACTTTATTTGGATATGTAAATCTGTTGCTCAGATTCATTCGTGACTTTTAGAGAAAGTGAATGTAAATTCAATAGTAGAACTGTGATGTTACACTGTTAATAGTTCCACATTTAATTCGTAAAAGCACGTATGTGTTCAGCGCGTGTATTCATAGCGTGTGTATGCGAGCGCGTGAAAAGATTTCTGCAGTGCGTGAGTTTATAGCACATGAGTTCATAACGTGTGTACGCGAGCGTGAGAAAAGACTTCCACGTGATTTCTACAGCGTGTGTTTATAGCGCGGGTGTTTATAGCGCGTGTACGCGAGCGTGAGAAAAGACTTCCACGTGATTTCTACAGCGTGTGTGTTCATAGCTCGGGTGTTTATAGCGCGTTTACGTGAGCGTGAGAAAAGACTTCTACGTGATTTCTACAGTGCGTGTGTTCATAGCGCGGGTGTTTATAGCGCGTGTACGCAAGCGTGAGAAAATACTTCTAGCTGATTTCTACAGCGTGTGTGTTCATAGCGCAGGTGTTTTTTTGCACGTTTACGCGAGCGCAAGAAAAGACTGCTACGTGATTTCCGCAGCGCGTTTTTTCATAGCGTGTGTGTTCCTCAGCGCGTGTTTTTCTCCGACGCGTATTTTCTTCAGCGCGAGTTCTTTGCGCGTGTGAACAAGTTTGCAAGTTCTTAAAGAGACTATGTACTTTATTAAGAAAGAAGAACTGGATTCCTTTTAAGCCCATCATAACTGGAACATTATACAGTTTTAAGGGCATGAGTCAAGGTTCTTAATGCTACATTACTCGAAAGGAGTTGCTGTTATTTTCAAGATTTTGCAAAATAAAAGAAGGTAGAAAGATTTTATCAGCAATTATTCCTATCTTCTCTAAGATCCTCAAAGAGAAGAACCAGGTATGATTCTTTACATTTTAGTTAAGGATATAGAGTTTTCAAAATCAAAAGGTAGTTAAGTAATTTGATGATTTTGTGTGTTCTTATGTATTCACTGCAGGTTCCGCATCAGCTAGTCTAGACGTCGCCAGCCTGGTGTTTCTTATGTTATCCACTTCCCCCTTTCCCTTTGGGGGGTAGTTAACAGAGCCGAGTATAAACTGGTTCTGAGGATTACATTTCAGGGGGATTGTCGGGGGTGCAGCAGCTTCCGCGGACACAGGATATCTCTCAGCCTGACAGGCCTCTTTTCTCCATCGTGCCACACAAGGGAAACTCCTTCCCAAGGACACGCCCGTGCGGAAGGGACCGCCCAGGTTCTACTACCAGCACGTGCACTAGAGTTCATTGGGAAACGCCACTCCATTCCTCCTGCCCCAAAATCGGAAAAACACCAATCCTTGCTGCTCAAAGAAGTTCAGTCCTTCCTGGAAAAAGCGGCAATCGAACATGTGCAACCACACCTCCGAGTCACTGGAGTATACGCCAGATACTTTCTGCTAAGGAAGAACTCAGGGAGATGGAGAGCAATAGTATGCCTCCGGAAACTCGACAAGTGCCTCAAGTCCCAAATGTTCTGCATGGTGACACTGCAACAAATCCTGAACCAACTGGAATAAGGAGATTTCCTGTCCTCTCTAGACCTAGAGGGTGCTTACTTTCACACTCCCATCCACCCGTGCCACAGGTGCTTCCTTCGGTTTCAAGTCGAAGAAGAAACGACCAGTTCAAAGCTTTGCTATTCGGGGCAAAGTCAGCATCAGGAGTATTCACAAAATGCCTAGCTCCGGTTACGGCCCACCTCTGTCATTCAGACGTCCACGTTTACCCATATCTGGGCGACTGGGTGGTGCGTGCCCCATCTCTGCCACTACCATCGCAACTAAGTGCAGAGAGCATTCAGCGTCTTAGATCTCTAGGGTTCACAGTTGGGAAGTCATCTTGCATCCTACTTGTAACTCTCTATTCCTAGGCTCATGCCTCAACAGTATTACGTGTGTCGCCACACTTTCAGAGGAGAGAGTGAAAACAATGCTGAACAGGTCTCAGGGTCCGCGGAAGACATCAAATGATAGTTCCGCTGTAATCTCAAACTCACTCAGGGAGCACCCTTTCGTCTTCCTGTACATCAAATCACTGTGACCACGATGCATCCCTAGAGGGGTGGGGAACCCATACGGGAGAGTTTCACGGCAAGGGTCTATGGTTATCCAAGCAAAAACATCTCCACGTCAATGTTCTTGAGTTGAGAGCGGTGTTCTGCTCCTTGAAGTCTTTCAACCCCCAACTGCATAACAAGGTGGTTTGCATCTTCACAGACAACACCACCACCATTTTCTATATCCGTAACGGGGGAGTGGGGGCCTCTGGCCAGTTTTCTCTGCTGAAGCACAATCACTGTGGAAATGGACGCTAATACCATTTCTCTTGCAAAACATTCACAATACGATAGCAGACTCACTCAGTCGAGAACTCAGGTCCTGCAGTCGAATGGGAGCTTCGCCTGAGCCAAGTTCCCTATCTCTTCTCTGAGTGGGGACGTCCAGAGATCAATCTGTTTTCTACAGCAACCAACATGAACTGAACCAAGTTTGCAAGCCGGTTTCACCAACAAGGGATTCCAATGAGACAGCCTGTTCCTTTATGTCTTTCACTCAATCCCACTACTTCCAGAGTGTCAGTAAACTCAACAGACCAGCTGCCGGATGACTCTAGTGGCCCCAGTGTCATGATCTCTGCTTCCAAAAGGTCAGGGTTTTCCCAACTCCCTTGGAAGCAGATCCATAACCCAGGTTCCGAGTGCCAACCAGTCCCAATTGGGACCTTTTGGACCCAGTCCTGGCGCCAGTGGCACCAGGCTCATAAATATGCCCAGTCCCAGCGCTGGAAGCGCCGGGCTCATAATGCTTGGGTGGACTTACCTGCAGCAGACCATGCTGCTTACTTGCCTGCCAGTTGAGCCTCTGATCCTCTTCTGTTTGGAACTACTTTTCCTGTTGGGTGGGGCAGGAGCCACTCCCTAGATTCAGAACACTGGAACTCTTCTGGAAAGCAGGAACTCTTTTCTTTCCTAGGCGTGGCTGTGGAAGGAGACACCTAAGCACTACAGGAGGCTATTTAAACCACACCCGATGGATGAATCTTGCTTTGCGTTATTCTGCATCCTCTGCAGCAGAACGCTCATCGTGTCTTCTGCATCTGATCCTGGGCCTAAGGAAAAAGGCTTACCATCCTGAATCCAGTCTTCAGCAACACATATAAAGACAAGAAAGAACAGGTTAGCATTACGGGCTTCAGTGACAGCTCTTCACTTACCTGGTCCATCGGCTGTCACCAACGCCTCGCGCTGCATTCCGGCATCTGAAAGACAAAGGCTTACCTACTCTTCGTGCGCTCCGGAGGTCTTCACACTGCATTCCGGCATCTGAAAGACAAAAGCTTACCAACTCTTCGCACGCTCCGGAGGCCTTCGGCGCTGCATCCCGCATCTGAAAGACAAAACAAGGTGTGTTTAAAGACATTGGGGAACTTTAATACTCACGTGCCATTACTCCTTTCCACATCTAACCCAGTGGGTATTCCGGCACCCTGCAGCCGCTCCGAACTTGTACCTGCAAAATAAAAAGACAGTTAGAGCGCATCGTGAAGCAGGCAACAAGCGCTTACTTACGTGCTTCCAGGCGCTTCTATTCATCACACGGGCTCCATCTTCAACTCACTTCAGCCCGTCATCCGCCATCGCCGGAACGCTGCAAAACAAGAAACATCATTACTAAAGACTTTAAAGACATTAGAATTACTCGAAACTTACCGTTCGTGCAGTAAACGACGGACAGCAGTCCTCTGAAGTCAAGAGGCCTGCTCCCCTTATCCAGTGAAGAAACTGGTTACAGCACCCTGCCCCGAGGCAGATGGAGAGCATGGCGTTCACTTACCTAAGGTGAGAGCGTTAACCTTTGGGGTTCTACAGGAGAAGAGAAAGGGAAGAAGAGAGAGACATTCAATAACCCAGTTCCTTAATCCCATATTTTCTATCTGCAGACATCTTACCCTTCGAGTCAGACATACAGTGCACAGAGGTCCAGCCCAAAGAGCCAGCCGTGTGTTACACATCACCTTTGAAGATACGGTATACGCCCAGTCAAGACCGGCGCCTCTACCGGAATCAGGTGAGCGTTACACCCAGCCTGGCTGCAACAAATTTGGAACTTCGAGCTACTACACCTCTCGGTGATGCCCCATATCAGGTTGCCTCCTATACTGTACCTGTACTCCAGGGACGGCGGGTCAGTGCAGCATCATGAATCTGCATCACTCAAGTTGGCGCCAGCAGGCCTAGAATTCAATGGTATTCTGCTACCCACAGAATGCAAGAGAGTTCTAGCCAGGGCAAGAGCAGCATCTACACCTTTCCGCTACAAGTGGAAACGCTTTATCATCTGGTGTGCAATTCAGCACCTACATCCGTTGCACATTCAAGCAGCTCAAGTCTTGTCATACCTCCTGTCTTTAGCAGAATCCAGCCTTTTGCACTCGTCCATCAAGGTGCTTTTGTGGCAGCCATTTCACACTATACACGCACAACAGTCTAGCCGTCTGTATGGCCTCAGTGATTGGTAGAAGAGTTCCTTATGGCCTGTTTCCTACTTTTCACCAATTTGGGCCCCAACCTCTACGTTGGAACTGAATATTGTCCTCTCAAAACTTATGGGTCCTTCTTTTGAGCCTCTACACAGAGCATCTCGGAAATTCCTCTCGTGGAAAACAGCGTTTCTGGTTGCCATCAATTCAACCAGACGGGTCAGCGAACTGCAAGCTCTCTCAATGCAAGCTCTCTCATGCATACCTAGGTTTTCCTCAGTCTAAGGTGGTATTACGGACAAATTATTTTTTCATGCCGAAGATCACTTCTTTATCTCTCTAAATCTTAATTCTTTCACTCTCTTTCCTCACCGACGGAGCAATTCTTACACTCACTTGATGTCTCCAGAGCCTTCAAATTCTACGTGGCTCACACTAAAGAGATCCGGAAATCATTGCAACTATTTGCTGCCTTAGAACCTGTCGCCAAGGGCAAGATGACTGTCTGTGTGCATTTCCCTCTGCCATCGTCGGGGCAACAGGCCCCTTCCAGGAAGATCTAGAGCACACTCAACAACATCCGTGGCATCTACTACAGCTTTCTTGCCTGGTGTTCCCCTGCTTGAAATCTGGGCAGCCACGTGGAGGTCAGTCCACAACTTCACAAGGTTTTACTGCGTCGCTGGGGATTCCATGGAGGAGTCCCGAGTCAGCCAGGCAGTGCTTCGCAACCTATTTGCATGTGTTGAGTGTTCCAGAGGTGAGTTCTTAATTCTGTTGAGCTTGCCTCTGCCTGTTCTTTCTAGTT
The DNA here is from genome assembly GCF_040938575.1 of Ambystoma mexicanum. Lineage (NCBI taxonomy): Eukaryota > Metazoa > Chordata > Amphibia > Caudata > Ambystomatidae > Ambystoma > Ambystoma mexicanum. The sequence goes on along the minus strand of NC_090935.1, from coordinate 91,364,949 downwards.
GTGTATATGTACTGCTGTATAATCTTATTCAAGAGCATGAGAATCCATTAAAGATCCAATGCTGCAGAAGGAATAAGTTACTGTAACTCCTGTTCTCCAGCATTGGTATCTTTCATGGATTCACATGCGTCCCTCCCGCCTACCCCTCTCTGACTCTTCTTGGCTCATACGCCACACCACGTGCGCTGCCAAAGCTGAAGATGGCCACCAAGGGTGGAGCTAAGGGGGTCCTGTCTAATTGGCTGTGCTCGTAAAACCCAAGATGACTCTGACAGAGCACTAAAGTGATACGCAGTTTAAAGGTTTAAAGGTAAACTGCTTTCATGTTACTGAGGACTCCCAGTCTGACGACAGGGGAATATTCAAGCTCATATGATTCCTTGATAGATGCCAATGTTGGAGAACAGGAGTTACAGGCAAGTAACTTATTCCATAGGTGGAATGTATTACTTAGTGTGACTTCATGCATCACCAAAGGTGCTCTAATGCAAGAGATTTACATTGATGTTATCCAAATGATCATACTCCCTGAACATCTAACCTAACCAAGGCAACTGGTGGCTCTCCAGATGTTTTGGACTACAACACCTATTAGCACACGCCAGCAAGGTCAATGGTGAGAGATAATGGGTGTAATAGTCCAAAACATCTGGAGCGCCACAGATCGCAGACCACTTTTCTGTGGTATCACAAGGTGCTACCTTTAAACTCTGTGGAATGTGGCTTGCCTGCAATTGGGGCTTGCTGGGCCTACAGTTCCTGCTTGGTGTGTCCTCGCACGGACAAGGATTTCTGATTATTTTGCGGTTTTAGTTTATAACGTGTACCCGCCCTAGGTGATCATAGGTGCTTTATGGCACCCTAGTTCAGGGTGTCCCTTGATTTCAGTGTGTGTCCAAGTTTAGAAGTTCTTTTGTGTCCAGCAGTCCTTTCTTATTAGCACTAACACCTCTAATGTAACCTTTAACATGAAGAGGTAATGGGAACTATTAATAAGGATCCATGAATTAATGCACTTTTAAATTCTTGCTCCCTGAACTTCCAGTTCTTTATTAAATAAAGCAGGTTGGTCTTCATATTTGTCCTGTCTCTGAAATGTTGCTTGAAATTTGGGCCAATGTACATAGTGCTGGAAATATTGTTATGGAGGCGTGCTAAAACAACAGTGGTGGAGGCATGTTCCTGTATAGGAAACAATTGAAAAGATCTGCATGTCACTTCTCCTTTTGAACTCATTATGTGTCTGAAAGTAAGACCCTAACCTTGTAAAAACATGTGTGCCCCACTCCTGTTACCACAGGTTAGCGCCTTGCTGCATTCCCAAGCCCTAAAGGAGCATCTCTTTATACGTATTTTGGGAGTTTACACATATGCATTTCCAGAAGTACCAGTACACAAACAATGGTAATCATGGAACCAGATTCCTTTATACATTTCATGGCCCTTTACATGTCATGTGTGTTTCCCATAGACAGCTGCGCAGAAATGTCCCACCCGCTCCAGTTACTATTTTCCACACACTGAGTTTGATTTGCTCACTTCTATAATGCACATGCTCACCTCCTCCCTCACCAATTCCCTTTGATGTGTTTGTCCTGTTCCAGGTATCTGTAACGTTCCCCCGCCATCGTCCACCAGGCCACCATCTCATCAGATTCTGGATTGCACGCTGGCTAATGACTGCTTGTGTGTGTGTTTCTGGTAGAAAAAACTGTATACTCAATAAATACAAATAGACCTGCACAATTGCAGATGCAGATATTATGCATGCTACTTTCCTCAAAATAGCTGGGATAAACTGTGCTAGGTGGTATAAAATGGGCAAATGTGGGGGGTTTCCCCCTTCCTTTAGGAAATATTTCTTCGGGTCAAGAATTTCTTTCAGACTGTCTTTCCACCAATAACAGTGAGCTGGAGCAGTCATATCGCCCTCGATTCTCATCATACTCCATAGTCTTTACAGTACTCCTCGTGGGTTGGAAGGGTCGGTGGATTCTTTTAAAAATGTATTGCCAAACAAAAATGAGAAAATATGATTTTTTTAATAACAAACCAAAGACCATTCAGTGGTAGAGGCAGGTCTCCTACAAAGCCCAGCATGAGCAACAGTTTCCCTAGTCCTCATGTTTGGATTGTTGTATTGGATGCCATGAGCAAAGCGTTATTCAAAGTAGTCAAGCCTTGTACCAAGGACACACCTGTCCTAGATGTACAGGCTTACAAATAGAAATGCAACAGAATCAATACCTTCTTCATGAACAGAATTGATAAGATCAGAGGTCTCATTGATGCGTCAAAAGCAGACAGAGGCCCACTATCAGTCCCTCCGCCGGGCACTGCCCTCCTGGAACGACTTCACCCTTCTCCCCTAAGCATTTCTCAGACACACTTGCTCCCCTTACACTCTATAAAACTCACTGGACTAGAGTTCAATGCACTCCTCCATAATATGCATGCCTCCCTCAGTGACATAGAGGACCCATCACAAGCCTCCTCATCATCAAGAAGCTCATAGAGAAAGTAGTTATTACCCAACAACCTGCCAAAATCGACCAGTTTGGCCTCCTCCAAGCCATGATCACCCCCAATGCAGAGACTGCATCCATACAAGCGGTTGATGATGAGATGTGAATCACTGACACTGGAGACTCATGTCTCCTAGTTATCTTAGACCTCTCGGCTTCCTTAAACACAGTTCACCAACGAATACTCCTTTGCGTACAGTTCATACAGATGGGCTCATTCAGATCAAGTTAACCTCCAGTCAGGTGTGCGGTCCCCCAAGATTCCATCTTATCCCCAATCATCTTCAATCTATATATGGACCCCATGGGAACTCTCCCAAATGACCATAACATACCCATCCATTAGTACACTGACAAAACTCAGTTGAACCTTAAGGTCAAAGGCCACCAGGATAATACTTGCCTGTGCAAATGCTTGGCTCCCATCCAAACATGAATGTCAGGCGCCTAGTACAAACTGAACCCTACCAAGACTGCATGTGTCCTAATCGGTCCCCCTATCAAACAACAACTTGTGGAACAATGCTGGACAGCGTACACCTGGAAGGATTCACCACTGAGCTCTCAAAATCAGCCATATCCGTGGGCTTCATTGTTGACTTTCTTTGCAAAAGCACATAGCCAAAAAAGGAGTAAATGGTTTGGCTACCGATCTCCACACTCTGCAAAATCTAACCCCTCATCTATCCAGATGACTTCCGGATGGTGGTCCAAGCTCTCAAGATCTCGCACATCACCTGGGAAAACACCCTCCTTTCTGGGCTTCTAGCCATGCACCTGGCTCCCCTCAAGACAGCTCACCACGCCACATCCGGCATCATTACTTGGGCCCACAAATTCAACCATATCCAACACTGTGCCATCTTCACAGGGTCCCACTCCCACCAGGACCATATTCAAAACTGCATGATTGTAATACCAGGGTCGGATTGGCCCCTCAGCCTTTCGGCCTGTGGCTGGGCAGAAATCGTCCCTGGGGAGTGGGGGCCGGTTTCTGGCCATGCCTGGGCCAGTTTGGAAGAAAAAAGAATTGAAAAAAGAAATATATATTTTTTCAAATTTGTTTTTCTTTCAAAAAGCCTTTCATCCTTCTTAGGTGGGTACATGAGTACCAACACAGGTTGCGTGATATTGTATGCATATTTGTTCTATAAAAAACAGCTTAAGCGTAAGGGCTATAAAATAACATGTTATCATTTGGCCTTGGACGTGTGCTTGGAGTCACAGTAATTTAGTGCACTTAGGCACAATGCTATTTGATGCCACTTCCTGTTTTGTCAAGGGGTGAAAGGTCATGTTTCACTGCTTCGCGGGATGTCACTTTGGGGTGGGGTCAAATGACATCACTTCCGGTGATGCCATATAGGACTATGAGAAAGGTACCTAGAAGATTTACAACAAATCTGGGCTTATATGAACCACTATGGAGACCTTCTCATGCCTCCATGCCCAGAATATCCCTACAGAGGGATGAGGTATGAGAGAACAGGCTCAGACTTTTACCCACATATGTAGGGAAGACTATATCTTTATCCTCGGGCTGCTGGTTTATTAGACACCACTTGAGGGATCACGAGGGTGGTCTCCAAGTGCCATGGTTTGGTGTTGGGTATCTCTGGTGTTACCGGAATTGCTCATGTTCCAGAGCACCCCAGATCCCACCATGGAACAAACCTCTGCAACGGGTCACCACTGTTGCCTGGATTATGGACTATTCTTTGACATTGGCGCTCATTGAGGACGAGGCTTGTTCTCCATGCCGCGGTCCCTATCTAGAATTAAAGTCTACCTCCTGGAAGTGCCTTATCAAGTCTCCTGGCTCATGGTCCTCTTCCATTTATGTATCATTGATCAATGGGATTCGCCACAGTGAATATAAATGGGAAACATAGGCTTCTGCCTACCTATGGGCAATGCATCTTCAAAAAGTTCAAAGCAAATATATGCATCTTTCAGGTGTTCCGTGCCGCTGCATCTTAGAAATAGACATTTATCTCAGGATCAATCTGGGAAGGCTATCACATCTCCTACATGTGTACAGAACAGTACCCAGTAGGGACTACTTTTCAACACCTTCTTTCAGGACACTTTATTAATTTGTTCTCTCCCTTTCATTAGTCTTTTCAAAAAAATGTAAGCAAAGCCGACTATGCTTCCTCCAGCATAACCACATCATAGTAATATCCAGTCACTGTACACAGCCCGCAAGCCCATCACACGCGGTCCAGTGAAAGTCGTGCCTGCACACCCGAAGGACAAGTCGAGAACATCACAATAAAAGCAGAAGATAGATTGATATATATCCTGGGGTTTGTTGAAAGGCACAGCTCTCACAGCCTCACCAACCTGGACCTACTTTCCCAATCCACAGTTCTGATCGCTCTATTATATATGTTTGAAATATGGGGCCTGACAGTAGGGGCGGGCCCTTTAATAAAGCCAAAGAATTGGCCATCTAAAGGCAGCTTAAAACAGGCACTTTTTTAGATGCCCAACTCTGTGAAATGTGCAGATCACCTTATGTATAACGGTGACCTGTGCATGACTATACCCTCGTGAACACTGTTGTATGCGCAGTTGTGCACATGGCAGGAAAAAGGGATCCTAAACGTGAGCACCTGTGATGTGCAGCTTCGGGTACAGCTTTTTCCAGCACAAAGGGAGAGCATGTGGTAGAGAATCTCTGTTATGTCAGGAACTAGGACTCATTATTTCCAATGAGAGCTAGTAAGGAACCATGTAATCAATAAACTCGTGGGACAGGCGAGTAATGCATACAGGTCTGTATAACTAATCATAAACATAGCAATAATGCATTTCTGTTTTCTTTACCCCCATTAGCTGGGCCTGGGCCACACAAATCCGGTAAAGGAGCCAATGCTGGTGACAGCTCTGCAAGGAGAGAACATTCAGCAAATATCGGCTGGTCGGAGCCACAGTGCAGCCTGGACGACTCCCCCGCCTCCTCGTCTGAGCAGAACGCAAGGTAAGTGCTCCTCAGTATTCCAGGGCACTCAAGTTAGTTTTGTTTTTGATCAAATCTTACCCTGCAGAGCCTTTGTTCTCTCAATATTTTGGCAGTATGGGCACCAAGCATACCTAGCGATGCCCCAGTGCTATGGCTGTCAGCAGATGTTATGAATCTGTTCCAAATGTGCATCCTTTTCCTTCCTTCCCGCTTCCTCCCACTAGCCAGTTCCTTGCTGTTCATAAAACCAAGGTTATGAGTGTTATGATGTAATCACAAAGTCAATGATTTATCTCATTCTAAGCTCAATGGCTTTACAAAACCGCAGGATGTCCTGTGGGATATGCCTGCCATATACAGTGGCTTATAATCACAGTGAAAACCGACAGGCTGCTGCCAAACCTGTGAATTATTCTGGCACCCGCAAATGGGCAATTACCGGGTCCATTGCGCATTCGCAGGCACCGGAATGTAATGTTCCCCATCCCATTTGAGCCCCATAGCGCTCAATGGGAATGGCGAGGTCGGATGCACCGGGAGCATTCGTGAATGGTGCCGGTGCATCCGACATTCTCTGCTCGCGGGTGCCGTTCCGCCTACCAGGTCAGACCTGGCGGGAGAAAAGGCACCCATGAGCAGAACTACTAATTTGCCTGTCTGGTAACTACGGTACCGGCAAGCTTACCGGTACCGTAGATACCGGACCGGCAAACTTGTAATGAGGCCCAATGGACCGAGGTGATGAGGTTGGATAGATGTTACTAACAAAATATTATCATACAAAAAATACATTTATTTTCAGAATTCACAAATTTATCACCAGTGTTTGTTCATAAAACACATTAATTTACATACGTTTGACATCCTCAGATTCATTCCACCAAACATACTCATGCTTACTAGCACACATCCAATGTCAACTTAACAAAACATAGGTTTACCCTTAAACTGTGACCCTTCTTAAAAATCACATACATGTATCATTTCTTCACAGCCATATAAACTACCAGTGTGTATTTCTATGCAATAGCAACACAGGCTTATTAACATAATCTACACGTGTTTCATCGATACAAAAGGGCTTTCCAAAATTAGTCTTGAGTTTTTCGACCTTCTTCCGGATACAGGCAGGGCATCGAAGTCGCCTTACCCTAGTGACGAAATCCAGCGGAAGATGTCTTCCAACAAATAGTCTAGAAACAAACAATAGACAACTAATTACTAACCAACCTCTTAGCATTTTTAAATGGCACAGATCAGTTGTGTTTATAAATCTTATATCCGTTAACACTCACCTCCAATCTCAATTTATGGGGGTAGTGTGAACTGTGGAACTAATCCTCAGTGCTCGAAAGGCTCAAGTTCAGAGAAGCCTGAAAAAATGGGGAGACAAAAGCACAAAGTGATCAAGAACCTCTCTTTTTCTAATCAAATTCACATCATGCAATGTGAAGTCTATTCAAATATCTAGACTCCCAACACTTACTCATAGTCATTCACAGTGAATTGCTGACATAGTCTCTCGATCATCAATATCCGAGTTCACCAATTCGCTGATTTCACAGTCGTGCATAAGATGCTGGCCCAGGAATCAAAGATTCTCCGGTTACCTACAACTAAATTGGAATAGGGGGAAATTTTAAGACACATTCCCTCTAGCGACCTTTGCTTCACAGCGTTATTTTTGTGAGTTTGACCACCTCCAGTACAATCAAGTTGGATGACAATAAACTTTGTACTTACAATGTTGTAACCTTTATCCCGGCTGACAGTGTATCTTGCTCACTCAACCCTATGTGCTCTTGTCTGCTGCAATCAAATCAGAGTAATCACCTACTGAGTCATAAATCCTGGGAATAGTTTCTCAAACTTATACAGATCTCCCCCGCACTGCACCCGAGTCATACTACTGCATGTACCCGTTAAAGAGCACAGATTAATTTATTTTATTTTATTTAGAACACCATCCTCCTTAGCAAGGCAGTCACAACAATGCCCTACCAGGACATGTATCTTAGGAATGAAAGAAAAGTGCCCAATATCAGCACTGTATGGGGGGCAAAGATGGGGAGAGAATACGCCGGAAAAGACTTGCATAGTCTGCAGGGCAAGCAGGGAATTTTGGGTGCCCTCCAGGCCCCGCTTCTATGTCTGTCAACAGAGCAGGACTCACGAGCACACCTTATCGGAACAAAACCCAGCATGGAGTGGAGCCAGATGATAATGGAGTTTTTTCCACTGTGACAGAGACCGTAAAGGATCATACATGAACCATTCGTAAATGCCTTCCCTGGAGAGAAAGGCAGACCGATCGCGATCATCGATATGCCTGACCCCGGGATGGAGGATAGACATGCCTGACCCCAGGTTGGAGGATAGAATATTTAATTCCTCTCACCCAGTGGCCGGTGAACAGTACAAAACCATTTATTGAAACATGCACAAAGCTTCAGTGCGCATGCGAGTAAGAGACTTACACATAGGGAAAAGATACATGAACTATTCGTAAGTGCCTTCCCTGGAGAGAAAGGCAGACCAATCGCGATCATCGATATGCCTGACCCCAGGATGGAGGATAGAATATTTAATTCCTCTGACCCAGTGGCTGGTGAACAGTACAAAACCATTTATTGACACATGCACAACGCTTCAGTGCGCATGCGAGTAAGAGACTTACACATAGGGAAAAGATAGAACCTATTAGGCCCAATCAATCACAAAAGAGTGAGGAAACAAATCAACCAAACAGCACCACAACTAGTGGGATTAGTGCAGAAACCTTAAAAGGTGCAGAAGCCTACAGGCTTTGACAGATTTAGGACAGCAGTTCCAGAGAGATGTTTTATTGCAGTGTGAGGAGGAAAGGAAGTTGAAGGAGCAAACAAGCGGCAGTGGCCAAGCCAATTATGACATGTTATGTGAGAGTTGGGAAAAAGGAGTAGTGAAGACAAGTGGGTCACACTGTGCAGGAGTTCAGGACGGAAGGTGAAACCAGGTACAACTGATGGCCTTCACTCTGAAGCTGGCTGAAAGAAGCTGCAACTTTGAGGAGTTGACAGAACCTGTGGGGGCATAAACCAACAGGGGTTGCCCAAATTACTGCAGCCTGACAAAAATGCAGGTGGGTTAGAAACCTCTCCCCAGAAGAGGCCCTATGGCAAGAAGGGAATGCAAAAATGTATGGCCCCAGTAGGGATGCTTTGCAGGATCACAGGACCCCAGGAAGTTGCTCATCGTGCAGACTTGTGTACAAGATGTTGTTTTTGGGAACATACTATCAAAGAAAGCTGATTGTTTGTCATTAGTCGCATACACTGAGAGGAGAGTGTGCACCTGTTCGGCCATCATTCCCATTACCCCTCCCAGTTGTCTCCCATCATCTCATAAGACGTTCTCCATGTTGAATGAGAGTAATACAGTAAAGGAAAGAGCCACTCCTCTTAAGTTCATTGAGAACAATGTAACACCTTCTTGAAGTGGTATTAATGAGTGCAGTAAAACGTAAATGGTTTTGGTGGACTGAGCAGGTTTGGTGTAGAAATTAGAGTCAGTTTAAATGTGCAATGTATACATGATTCCTTTGTTCCATGGAACTTCCTGTTTTGAAGCTCCTAAAGTGGATACAATTTGCCAATAACAGCTGGACAAAACTAAACATGCTGGTCCTGCAAAGCGTAGAGGTGTGATGTGACCCCTGGTTGTGTCTCCCTATCAGAAGGGACAGCAGCTATTGACAGGAGAGTGTGCGAGGCAGGAAGAAATGCATCAAGCATGTTCAAGTAGGTGGCAGTGCACAATCTTTGAAAACCATCAACGTTCACTTTGGGCAAACCATGAGCCCCCTCTTCACTAAGTGGAGAGGGGAACCCACGCTATGTTTCTCATCTGACATGAAAGAGCATAGGCCTGCCTGCTCTGGAGGGCCGTCCGAAAGAGTGAAATCTGGGACCTAGCTCTGACATTAGCCATTGGACTTGACTTTGTGCCCAGATGGGGCAAGTGACAGAGTTACTGGAGTGACGTGAGAGGGGAAAGAGACGTTATCCCACTAGCCCCCCAGATTGTGATTCTGTAAACCCCAAGGAGACAGAGGATATAGCGAGCAATGGAATAGAGAGAGAATCGATATGTTCCAATGTGTATTCCTCTGGCTAGGCAGTTGTGTATCACTCACTTTGATCCAGATGTGGAACAGCATGTCCCAATGGTGTATGTGCTGGTATCCTTAGGGTTCCCACAGAGATCTGTGTGCTCATGATTTCCCTATCTGCCCTGAGAGTATATCTCACATAGGATTCTTAGGATTTTTCACACTCAATATACGTGTTACTTACTACACCTAAACCCGAGGCCCGATCACTGTTTCCTGCAAAGAGGAAAAGTGCAAGGGAAGAAGTGGAAACTCAGCTACCCAGAAAATCAGTGATTTAAGTGGAAACCTCATCTGGTACAATACATTTTCTGTGATGTAGTTGTGAGTCAGAATTCTTCATGAACCAAAGTGTGAGGATTTGTATATAGTGTGATCGAGTGAGAGTTTTCTTCATTCTAGATGGGTCCCTGTCCACCCAAATAAGAGAGCAGAAGGCACTGTAGCTGACTGATTCATTGATTGAATGATCAAACGCATTAATTTGTTGAACTCCGACGGACAAGCCATCTTGAGAGACTGAAGAAATCTATGGACAGAAAAACTCCTCTGGAGGCACACAAGAAACTAAGGAACACCCCATTATGAGGGGCTTGGCTCAGGAGGGCAATACACTGCAACCTGTCTCCTGTTTAAGTATCTATGTAGTGCCATGAAACAATGAAACCAGGGTTGCAATGAGTAAAAGAGCGGTAGAGAATAACAACTGCCTCGTAGTTTGCATTTGTTGGGTTTTAGGAAGTGTGTTTCCTAGACAAATGCAATATCAGCTTTCAACGGTTTCAATCTGTTCAAGATGAGTTTGCCCCTCTTTGGGGTAATTAGGCATTCAACATCAAGGGCAATGTGCTCAAACTCTGGCATATCCGAAAGGAGTCAAGAAAAGTGAACAGGGCCCATGAAGTGTCAGCAGGGTGTACCCATGTATGGCTGTGTGATGTATGCCTGTGAGGCCTGCAGGGAGCATAGGCCCAATCTGATCTTTGGTATCCTTAGACTGCCCAGTTCCACGCCCTTAATATATGCCATCTTCCAAGCCAGTACCCAATGCAGACCAGTTCTAAGTGGACAACAAATATCGCCCTTTCCCCCATCAGGCCTGCACCTCTTCCCATAATATGTCCCTCAATTGTGACCTGTAAGTAAACCTGTTTCAAGTGATTGTCTCTTCCCCTGTTGCTTGCATCACACACCTTATACAAGCCTCCATCTCAGCTCTGTCATGCAGTCTCTTATTTCGGCAATGTAAGCAATGTTCTGCTGGTGTGCGGGGATACAAGTCTATTTGTCCAGTGAAGAAGAGTTGCCAGTGGAGTTCTTGTCAGAATGGTCGGCTGATGACACATTCTTACAAACGCATGTTACTTCTTCTCTAGGGGAGCCGGCTAGCAGCTTGCCCTCAAAGTGAAATAAAAGCATAAATCAAAATCCCCAGCGACACATGATTTACCTCTTGGGAATCTCATGGAGCTCAAGTTTCATGGCTCTGGGGTATGCTAGAGTCATTGCTGATGGATCTTGGAAGAGCTGAAAGGGGGGTCCCTGAAGGACATGTTTCATTGCTTCCTTGATTCTTGTATGATGATACCCTGTTTTAAAATAGTTTACTTGTCATCAGCATCAGATTCGCTGTTGGAAGGGAAAAAAATGTGGTGCGTGCAATCAACCCATTGGATCAGGAACATATTTCTCAAAATATGACTTTGGAGCAGATTGGGGAACATTGCATACTAAATGTTATTTCATCATTAGCAAAATAGCAAATATCATTTGGACATTGGAAAGTGAAAAATTAGTATTTATGCATATAATTTCAAGAAAAAATTAGCATGTGACCATTAGAGGCTGACCGCTGCCCAAAATGCTCAAAGAGGGCATATGTGGTTGGATTTGTTGCAACATGTTCAGTGAATGTCCTGTGTCAAGACTATCGCAAGAAGAGGTTCCTTGATCAGTTATAACTTGTTGGTGGTGTATCTCAGACGACTCAGACATTCTCACCCTAAATTCAGGGCTCATGCATTGTGGGTTGTCCATAAAATAATGTTGTGCTGTTGAGAGCATTACTGCTACTCCAAGGGCAGGGGATAGAAGATACGGTATGCGGTGCCTTTTCTCTTTTGTAGAACATTGCAGTAATGGTATTGGTGTAAACCAGGACTCCATGATTCCTGACATGAGGCCAGAAGGTGTGAAGGCGTGAAGTGCTAGAAACATGACCTTCACTTGCCACACATGAATGGCAATGAGCAATCTTTGGCAGTACACGTTCTGTCTGTTTCTTCTTAGCCACAATACATGCTGACCATGAAGGACTGGGGCTGATGATGCTGGTCCTGGAGGTTTGTTAAGGGCAGCTGAGGTCTAATCACCCTAGGCAGGGACCATGTGAGTGCCAGTATACAGGAGCACTCCCACTCACCCTTTGTTGGAACGCATGGGCAGGCAACTGGCTGTTATATTGGAACCAGTGAGCCAAGATCCTGAGGGCAAGAATCCCTATGGTGGTAGGAACTACCCTCCCAGAATCTGTGGTTCAAATGCAGCCAATGAATCAAAGACACAGACTTGTGGTCCGTAGCCCTTCCAATCGATTAAATAAAAAAGTTTTGATTTAACCATCTTGGAGTCCAGGATATTGTTTACCTCAAATTCAGGTTCTCTATCTATCAAGAAGGGGTCGGGTGGTTTGGTTAATCTTGCTCCTGGTTGAACTGGTTTTAAAAGTGAAACATGAAAGACAGGATGAATGCGCATATTAGAGGGTAATTCCAATTTGACGGCTACCGGGTTGATAATGCCCTTAATAGTGTAAGGTTCCAAATATCTAGGGTTAAAAGTCCGAGTTCCTTCAGAGGTATGTGTTTTGTAGCCAGTCAAACTTGCTCCCCAATCTGGTATTGTGGAGTTTCACTTCTATGTTGATCAGCATTTTTCTTATATTTCTCTTTTGCTTGATTCAAATGTTCTGTTGCCTCTTTAAAGGCTTGTGTAATAGTAGAATGCAAATGACTAACTGCAGGCATTTCTAAATGCTGAGGCGAATGTAGTTCTGAGGTTCAAGGGTGATGTCCATATATGGTATAAAAGGGGCTTTGTCCGGTTCCTGAATGTACAGCGTTATTGTATGCATACTCGGAAATCCATAAAATATCTTTCCAATTACTTTCGGTCTGGTGTAGCATGCAACATAGGTACTGTTCAAGGGTCTGGTTGGTCCTCTCCGTCTGACCATCGGCCTGGGGATGGTGACTGGTTGATAACCTCACGTCGATTTGCGCCAGTTGACAACATTTCTTCCAAAAATGTGAAATGAATTGACTACTCGGTCAGAGACCAATACGGAAGGAAATCAGTGTATTCAAACAATGTTTTCGAGGAACTCCTTGGCCACAATTGGAGCAGAAGGTAATCCCTTTAGAGGAATAAAGTGGGCCATCCTGGAAAAAAGATCCACAATAACTAGAATGGTGTTAAATCCATTACATGGAGGTAGATCTGTAATAAAGTCTAACGATAAGGTGTGCCATGGTGTAGGTGGAATATCCAAAGGTTGTAAGCGGCCAGCTGGTCTTTTGTTTTAGACACAAATGCCACAAGACATTACAAATGACTTTACATCTTTTTGCCATGTGGGCCACCAGAATTGTCTCTTAATTTTAGCTTCAGTTTTTGCGGTACCTGGGTGTCCTTCCATCAGGGTGTCATGATAATTGGAGATGACTAGTTCTTGTAGTTCCTTGTGTAGATAATAAGGTTGTCATTGATGACTGAGTAGTCCGGGCCTTTCTTCACCCAGTCCTGCAGGGCTGTTGGATCGAAGAGTTGTTGGATCTTTACTTGAATATCCTCTAGTGTCTGTAGAGTGGTTATGCCAAGAATTCTTTGTTCTGAAATTATAGGCACCGGTTCCGGGTTCGCACATGCTTCTCCCATCCCTATTTGGGATAAGGCATCTGCCTTGCCATTTTTACAACCTAGTCGATAAGTGATCACGAAATCGAACTCGGCAAAGAACAATGCCCATCGATTGGGCCTTGGCTGTTTTTAAATACTGCAAGTTCCGGTGATCAGTGATTACCATAATGGTATGCCTGGCACCGAGAAGATAATGCCGCCAAGCCTTGAATGCGGATTTGATGGCTAATAATTCTTTATCGGTAACCGCATAGTTTAACTCGGGTGCCGAGAACTTTCTGGACCAAAATGCTACTGGGTGAAGTTGACCTGTTTCAGGATCCTTCTGAGACAGGACAGCTCCCATGGCTAAACTGGATGCCTCAGTTTCAACTATGTATGGAAGTTCAGGGCGTGGATGCTTTAAGACAGGTGCAGACGTGAATTTCGCTTTCAGCTCTTGGAAGGCCTTTTTAGCTTCTTCGGTCCACAAGAAGCGTTTGTTTTTTCGCAAAAGTGCTGTGATAGGGTGTACAACATGTGGGAAATCCGGAATGAATCTGCGGTAGAAATTAGCAAATCCGAGCATGCTTTGTACCCCTTTAACTGAACTGGGTGATGGCCACTTGAGGATTGCGTCCACCTTTCGAGAGTCCATTCGGACTGCTTTTGGAATCAGGACAAATCCAAAGAATTCAACTTCCGTAGCATGAAAAACGCATTTTTCCAATTTTGCATAAAACTTGTGCTGGCGTAGTTTCTCAAGGACAGCACGAACATGCTTCACATGGTCTGATTCTGAAGAGTACACTAGAATATCGTCTATGTATACAACAACACAGACGTCAATGAGTTCACGAAGGACATCGTTTATTAAATACTGGAAGGCTGCTGGTGCATTGCACAACCCGAAGGGCATCACCTGGTATTCGAATAACCCGTACTTAGTGTGAAAAGCAGTCTTCCATTCGTCGTCTTTCTTTACACGTAACAGATGATATGCCCCTCGGAGATCTAATTTAGTGTAGATGCAAGCGTCCTTTACTTGGTCTAGTAATTCGGGGATCAGAGGCGATAGGTATCGGTTCTTAACCGTGAACTGATTTAATGCGCGGTAGTCTATGCACGTTCTGAGGTCACCATCCTTTTTAGGCACGAAGAACAAAGCTGAAGATGCAGGGACTTGGATGGACGAATGAAGCCATTAGCAAGATATTGGTCCAAATATTGTCGTAGGTGAAGGTTTCCGGGTTCCGTAAGGGCGTAGATCCTACTACATGGAGGTTGTGCACCGGGTATGAGATCGATTTGACAATCATATGATCTGTGAGGTGGTAGGGTGTTTGCCTGTTCCTTTTGAAAAACATCCTGGAATTCTTGATATTCCTGAGGTAACTGCACGACTGGAGTAGCGACTGTGGCCAGACCTGGGTTCAAGGGTTTTCTTGGGTAACAAGTATGTGTACAATCCGGGAAGGTTATTCTCTTCTCTCACCAATCAATACAAGGAATATGTGTTTCCAACCAACGTATCCCCAGTATTATTTGGAACTGCGGGGCTTTGATTAAATCACACACAATAGTCTCTCGATGCCCATCCTGACCCAATAGTGTCATCTCTGCGGTGGAATGAGTTACAGGCCCAGAGGCAATTTCAGTTCCATCGACTGTGGTGATGACATCCGAAGTGGTCTTTTTGCAGAGAGATAGATTCATCCTAGAAGCCAACTCGTGGTCCACATAGTTTCCTATGGCCCTGCTATCAATGTATGCCCTCACTGCATGCATACGTGATGGCTGCCTTAGATCTATAAGGACCATTGGTATGATGAAGTGTGAGGTCTGAGTATCCTTCTTCAAGCTCGGCAAGCGGACCTCTACGCTTGTCGGGCGTGGTTGTTTCCCGAATCAGGCTCTATTTCATTTTTATCAGCAACTCTTTTTTAGATGTTTTTATAGGGCAATCCCGTAGAAAATGTCCTGAGGCCCCACAGTACAGACACAATTGCATCTGCCATCTTCTTTCTCTTTCCTTTTGAGTTAAGTGTCCCTTGAGCCCCCCGATCTGCATCGGTTCTGATACATCGGTTACTTTGAGGGTAATATTGGGTTTAACCAATACCTGATTCTCAAACTTAGCTCGATCAGCCTTTCTATTCTGAAGTCGGTGGTCTAACTGGACCACTAAGTCTATATATTCTGCACAATCCTGAGGTGGGTTCACAACTTGGGCCAAAACGTCTTTGAGTTCACCCCGAAGTCCACGATGAAATAATGTAATTCGTTTTACCTCTGGCCATCCGGTTTCCACCACTAACCTATTGAAAGTGGCGATATAGGTTACTAGATCCTGGTTACATTGTCGTAATGAACTTTTTTGGGTCCCCAGCATAACGTTCGGGTGGAGCTAAAGGAATGCTCCCTGGTAGAACCACTTGCACAGGATTGCTCGATGAAACAGGAGTTGGATTCCCCCCGAGTCCTGGTAATGGTGTTTGCCCAGCTTGGTTTTGCAGTAATTGTCTAGCAAGATCATCAGTGCGCTCCTTTGACACAATCAGTTCTCTCCTGAGGGCATTAGTCTCTTGGCGTGCGGAATGCACTTCTGCCCTAAGTTCCCCTAACAATAGGGCTAGTTGGTCAGTTTCTGAGGTTTCCATAATGCCCGGGTGGGGATTTGTAGATAGGCTTCGCGTTCTGTTATGCTCACCTGGCTCCCACAGGGGCGTCGGTCGGACCCGGACAGCTGCGGTCTCCACCCACGTGATGCATAGTGCAGCGATGACTGACTGGATCTGCCCTCCTAATCCTATCTGCTTAACCCATAGAAATATTCTCCTGCAAGTGGAGAGATGGATTTAGCCACTTGTGGATTCAAGTGATGGCACCCCAACAGTCTTCCCCAACTAATCACCTCCGAAATGCCCTCACAGCAATCTCACCTTATATTCTTGAAAGATAAGCTCTCCATCCTGCGTGGATTTGCAGGGGCGCGTCGATTCCAGTTACTTCACTGGTTTGAAGGCTCGGGAGAGTTCCGGAGAGTATTGACTCTGAGGTTCCTGGTAAGGACCAGTAAGTATTAAGTTCATAGAGTTCAATTTGTCCGATGTTCACTCTTGATCCCCCCTTCCTTTCTTGTCTTGCAACTGGATCATGAAAAGATGCTCTTGTGGCAGCTGGTGGCGCTCAGGTAAGAGTCTGTATTACCCGGCGCTGTCCGGTAAATGTTGCACGAGGAAAACGTGTTGTTTTGTCTCTCTTTACAGATGCGGCACGTGAAAATATGGAGAGTCACAAAAGGATGCCTCCGGTGGTAAATCAGGTAAGTCTATGGTGGTAAGAATTATATTTGTTGGTTCCCTCGGCTCACCTTGTGGTTTTCTTTTATCTCCTAGATGCCGAAGTTCGGCGAAGAAATGATGGAGGCAGCGCCGACCCGAAGGATGCTCTGAAGACTGGTGAGTATGGCGCGGTGCTGCAGCTGGAGGTGCGGCGCATGCAGAAATGATGTTCTTTACAGGTCCGGAGACAAGATGGATCCAGAATCAGGTGTGGAATGGAAATAAGTTTGTTTTCTAACCTTGTCCCCTTCTTTCCTCTTTGTTTTAGGAGCTCCGGATTCAAGGCGGGCGTGACAGAAGACTGGATGCAGGCTGCAGGCACAGTGAGTGTTACGCTGCTGGATGCAGAATAACGCGAAGCGTATGTTGCTGGTCGGGTGTGGTTTAAATAGCCTCAAAAGTAGTCCCAGGTAAGAAGTCCCTAGAACCACACCCGAGTAAAAAATTGTCCCTGTAGAAAAATAGTCCCTTTCAGGCTTCATGTTGGATTGGAGTCATTTGCAGCATGGTCTGCCTGAGGTAAGTAATGACTATGAGCCTGGCGCCTTAGGCGCCAGGACTGATTCCTACTATGAGCTTGGCGCCTAAGGCGCCAGGACTGAACCCAGATAGCTCCTAGCCGGGGCTGCTGAGGTTTTACTAAATGTCTAGATGCCTGCTCCCAGGGCTGATGGGCTTGGTCCGGATGCCTGGGGGTAGGCATCATGACAGTATGGTCCACAGCCGAGGCTGGAGCACCTAATAACCTCCTCTGGAGATGGTGCCTGGATAAGCCAGTCATCTGTGTAGAGGTAGATTTAGATTCCTTCTACCTGATAAAGCTCCTGCCATGTACATTACTGTGGTAACATTTCTGGGCATTCAGCCCAAAAGAAAGAACATTGTATTAATGCTGAAAATCCCCCAGCAAAAACCTTAGGTATTCATGTGTGGAGCACATAAAAGAATGTTATGATTGGTATCCTTGAGATCCATAACATAGAGACAGCCTCTAGGTGAGAGGGAAGATCAAATCTGAGGGATCATACTGAACTTCCCTTCAGAGAGGTTGAAGAGAGAAGGATTGAGGCTTCTCTGTAGACCCACTTGATCCTTCTTCGCCAAAATAAACTGGAGAAGTAGCCTTCAGATCTCTCCTGCGAGGCGTCCTCCTTGATGGCCTGTAACTGGAGAACGTTGGACACTTCTCCCAGGAGAGATGTAGCCATCCTCTGATAGATGGGAGGGAAAAGAGTGGAAGCAGATATCTTCTCGCCCCTACAGGATCCACAGATCTTTTGTAATGGATTTAAATGTTGCCAGATGGAGAACAATCCATCATACAGCAGGAGAAGAGCAAGCTACTACTGTGACAACCGCAAACCTTTAGTTTGGGATCTGAGGAAGAAAACGGACAAAAGCAAGAATTGCAAGTCATTTGCTGTTTCTTGCAAGGGCTGCTAGCAGAATGTATTCGTCTCTTGCATCTTATCTGGAAGCGTTGAAGCCTTGGAAGGAACATGAGCTGTCGTACCTCTGGGGCACTGAGAGTGATGAGGCTTGGTTGCTTGTTTTCTGATAGACATCAAATGATATTACCGTCTTGAGTGCTTCTTTTGATCTTGGCCAGCTTGCCATAAGTGGAGGGGTGGAAAGGTGACTTCTCTCAAAGAGAGGTCCAAGACCTTGCCCTTCAATGTGCAACAATAGCTTAGTAGGCCTGCCTTTTCAGATCTAACCACACTCATATACCCGAGAGGCGCTCAACATGCTGCATTCTGCTACCTTCTCCCACCCTCCCGGACATGTTGGAAAGGGTGGAGCTGTGAGGTACCTTATCAATAAGGCTGTCAACACTGCCTCTCTACCCCTGCCTAACATTACCTCTTCCACTTTTGAATATGTCACTATTCAACACCTCCATCCTACTCCTCCCACTGTTCTGGCTTTCTGTTGACCCCATGGTCCTCTCAACTCCTTCTCCAAAGGTCTAACTCTTCCCCTTGAATCACTTCCTACCGACATATGCATTATGATGCTGTGGAGCTTTAACCTCCCCAAGCACTCTGCAGCCACCTGCCTTGAATGTCACTCCCTTCTATCTGACTATTTCCTCTCCTCCCTCCACAAATAACCTACCAACTCTGCTGGCCACTCCCTTGACTTGACATTCTCTCTAATTCACTCTCTTGCTCTGACCACTCCATGCTCTTTTCTCACTTTAAAGGCTATAGTGAGAACCGTATAGTCTGTCCACAACCTTTCCCCACCTCTTCTACTCTCGACTAATTAATTCCTAAATTATTTGGTTCACGTCGGAAGCGGCTGTGTGTTTTGCTTTCAGTGTGGCTTGACGTGTCTTTGGAATTCTCTTCTGTAACCGAGAAGGAGGAAGTGGTGGAGCTCCGCTAAAGCTGTGGGCTGTGGAGAAGGCTGGTGCGGTGGATGAGCAGTGAGCGGAGAGCCATAACCACATGACAAACAAGGCCACGGGTGCCACTGAGTTGCCAGACACCGTCCGTTTTGGCTTTGGAGGCAGGTGGCGAGGAGGCTCCACACGGTGGTTAAGCGGTGCCATAAGCGCCACAAGCTCGTAAGAGCAGCTAGAGGCAGCGTTTCCATTGCGAGGGCCCTTTCCAGTGTTATTAGGATGGGGGCCTGGTGATTATTGCGGTCTTATCTTGCTCTTATACTGCAAAGCTATAACATAGCTTCAGCACAGCCTTAATCATGCCCCCATATTTGCAGAGTCTGCCAAACCCCTGCGGTGTTTCCTGTGTCTGCCCCGAGTGGTGAGTGCAAACGGGACGCCATTCGGAAAGAGGACTTGAGGGGGCACGGCAGTGTCAGAAAGTTGGCGGCAGTGACCTGAGCTACTCTCAGAGCTTTTTGAAGCAGTTGCCGACACACAAGCTATTAAATTTGTGCCATTCATTAACTTCCTAAATCCAGCATTACAGGGCATACAATCTTGGCAGAGTGAGCAAGGAGTGTGTGACCGTGTTTCTGTGGGCTGCAGGCAGTGACACAGACTTACAAAAGATCAGAGTTTAAGTCCTAGGTGAGTGACTTTGCCAAAGCACATACTCTGGAGTCGGGAGGACGGTAGTGCAGACGCTCTGCCCATACTACTTGAAAATCACTGGTCGGCAATCATGTCGGTAATGACAATTTAAAATCTAGGCTACAAAAACACTGCAAACGTAATTCGTCGGCCAAGAACCCACCCATGCGTGGGGCAAACAAGCAAGGGCACCCGGATGAACTCGGAACAGTTCGAGAACGATGATGATGAGGTCTGAAATTATGTTTTTGTGATTTTTGTGATATATTTTTTGTAAAGGTTCTTTATGAATCAAAATAAATAAAATATATGTAAATGTTCATTCCTACCTCTCATATTGAATTAGCACCCATTCTTCTCAGTGCCCCCCTTCTTGAACTCTTATTGAATCTTTTGCTCGCCAAATTGTCAAAAACGTACTCAGCCACTTGCCTTTATCTCTCTGAGCTCTTTAACTTCTCTCTCTATCTCTGTTGTACTCTTCCTAGCCTCCTTCAAATCTGCAACTGTCTTACCACTATTGATGAAATCTGCTGACCCAAATGTCCCTGCACACTATGACCCACTTTCCCTCCTTCCCCATTATTAAAAGGAACTCGAGTGTGTGATTTTCAACCGCATCACTAAGTACTTTGAGGATAATGGTCGTGGTGATCTACTTCAATCTGACTTCCGAAGTAAACAATCCATCTCTCTAATGTTCACCACTCCAAACTCTCTTCTATACTCATCCTTTTGGACATCTCTGACGCTGTCGACCACTCCTAACTCCTCCTCACTCTCCAGAAACTTGGGTTTCGCAAATCTGTTGTTGCCTGAATCAGCTTCTGCTTGAAAGGTCAATCCTTTAAAGTCTTCCTTAACTCACAAACCTCTGAGTCCACCCCTCTCAGCGTCCTACAAGAACCAGTTCTTTGACTGCTGCTCTTTGCCCTCTATACCTCTTCCCTAGGAAAATGTATCTTGTTGTTTGGCTTACTGTCTCACTGCAGTTCATCACTGGATGACTGCTTCAGGATAAATTCTTAAAAAATTGAACAGAAGTCATCTTTCTCCTGGCTTCAATGCCATCCCCTCCCTTCTCTTTCCTTTCCACTTGATCTTGATGCTACCTCCCCTCTGCTGAACTGTTGTCAGTCAAACTGGCTATCTCGCCTAACCATAGAGCCTCTATGCACCTTACTTACAGGCCTCCAGGACCTATCTCCTCCTTCACAGAGGATATATCCACGATCCTTGCTACCAACACAAAGCCAAACTCACAAATTATTTTACTCAGTGACTGTTACGCTCACCTTGTATCCACAGGGACGCCACCCAGAAAGGTTACTAGCTGGTATGCTTCTCAGCTTTGCCCTGATGTGGTCTGCGGGGAAGGTTCTGCCTTGTGGTAGAATTAGGCGTGCTCTCCGTCCTGCCTTCTTTGCAGGAGTGCGTTGTCTTTCTTGGGTGAGTGCGGTCCAGGTACTTCACTGACGCCGGCCCGTTTAATATTGTTCAGGTAGGTCTTATTGCTGTTCTTTAGTTTTGTTGCTATCCTGCATGCCTTTCTTTGTTTAAGATGTCACTTTTTCCTCCCTTAGGTATGCGGAGCTTCAGTGCGGCGAACTGGCTTGGTTGAGCCCCGCTGGTAAATGATGGCGCATTAAGAGCGCTATGATGCGGTAAGTAAGCGGTATGCGGAGCTCTGCAAAGTCTTGCCTTTGCTAACCTGTGTTTTCCTTCCTTGTAGGTCGCGGTGTTCTTCAGCGCGAGTGGAATGTCCAGAGTGGTGCCAGCCGAGTGGCGACCAGCCAGAAGTCTTTTGAGCAGTTTGTAATTTGTAAATGTCTCTACTGGTTTCTTTAATGTTGCCTCTATAGTCCTCTTTCAGGTCGTTCTGACCGGGAGACGTGCAGATTCGAGGAAGCTGTTCTCAGTAGCTGCGAGTGTTTAAAGATGAAGACTGAAGGTAAGATGCTGCTGCTAATGATGTTCTTTTTGTCTCCTTGCAGGTTCTGCTTCTCCGGGGTTCGAGGGAATAGCTGGACATGGAGAGCGTCACGTTGCAAGCTGAAAAGTAACGCGAAGCGTGTTGTCTTGCTCGGTAGTGGTTTCAATAGCCCCAACAATATTGTCCAGGTAAAGTAGTCCCTAGGCTACCACACCCAAAACACTAGACCGCATAGCTTGGTTCTTATGAACCAAGCTATGTGGATGCCTCCATGTTGGCTGACAATACAATAAAGTAGTTCCCAAGCACATTGTTTTTCATGGTGTATGAGCCTGGCGCCATAGGCGCCAGAACTGGCCCCATGAGGGCTTTTGAAGAGGATGCCAGGCTCTAGAGGCCCGAGTCCTGACTCCACCTGGCCAATAGGTTTGCCAGAGGGGGTTTTGGGCGAGGGTCGTGACAGCACTCCCCCCCCTAAAGCCCCTCCCATGATGTTCTTTCTGTCTGGCCCAGGTTTGGTTGGGAAGTTCCAATGGAATTTCCTGATTAGACGTGGTGCATGGATATTCTCACTGGGCTCACAGGATCTATCTTGTGGTCCAAATCCTTTCCAATCGACGAGATAATATAGCTTGGTCCTAGAGTATTTAGAGTCCAAGATATCTTTGACTTCAAATTCTGGTTCTCCGTCAACAAGTATGGGCTTAGGTGGTGTCCCAATCCATGTGCCGGGTTGCATTGGTTTCAGGAGGGACACATGGAATACCGGGTGGATGTGTAGATTAGGTGGTAAATCCAGTTTCACGGCTTCTGAGTTGATAATTGCCTTAATGGTATAGGATCCTAAGAATCTGGGATGAAAGATCCGGGTTGCCTTAATGGGTATGAATTTAGCGGCTAACTGAACTTTGTCTCCTACTTGATAATCAGGGGCCTTTTTCCGGTGTTGGTCGGCGAGTCTCTTTTGTTTTTCTTTGGCATGAATAAGATGTTGCTTTGCCCTTTTGAAAGCCTGAGTAATAGTTGTGTGTAGAGTCTTTTCCGCTGGCATTTCCAAGCTGGCTGGAAGGTCTAGTTCAGAGGTACGCAGATGTCTGCCATAAAGGGTATAGAAGGGCGTTTGTCCCGTGCTTGAATGCAAAGAATTGTTATATGCATATTCGGCTATCCATAGTAGGTCTTTCCAATTCCTTTGTTCGTGGTGCAGCATGCACCGTAAATATTGCTCGAGTGTCTGATTGGTTCGCTGGGTTTGGCCGTCCGTTTGGGATTGGTGACTGGTAGATAGCCGAACGTCGATCTGCGCCATTGCACAACATTTTTTCCAGAAGTTTGAAACAAACTGGCTGCCTCGATCAGAGACCAGAACCGAAGAAAAGCCATGTAGCTTAACCACGCCCTCCAGGAACACTTTTGCTAAAGTGGCTGCGTCTGGGAGGCCTTTGAGAGGAATAAAATAGGCCATCTTCGAGAATAAGTCCACAACTACAAGGATGATGTTGAACCCTTGGCTTGGAGGTAGATCAGTGATGAAGTCAAGGGAAAGAGTGTGCCATGGAACTGGAGGAATGTCCAATGGTTGTAGGAGACCAGATGGTTTTTGTTTCTGTGATTTATTTTGTGCGCAAACACCGCAGGACTGAATATACTGAATGATGTCCTTACACCAGGTAGGCCACCAAAAGTTCTCTTTCACCTTAGCTAGGGTTTTAGCGATCCCAGGATGACCTTCGATCAGTGAATCATGATAGTTTGAAATAATATGCTGTTTTAATACCTTCTTCGGTACAAATAGGCGATCCCTAAAAAAGTGTAGATGGTCCTTGTTGGTATATTGTTCTCCTTGAGTTTGCCATGCGAGGTAGGCATCAGGATTCATTGTCCGTTGGATTTCTTTTCGCAGTTCTGCTTGTGTTAAGGCTGTCGTGATACCCAAGAGTTTGTCTTCAGGTATAATAGGTACTGGGTCTGGAGTTGTATATACTATTTCATCTATGCCCATGCAAGATAAGGCATCCGCCTTTCCGTTTCTGACTCCTGGTCGAAATGTGATTACATAATCATATTTGGCGAAGAAAAGGGCCCAATGAGATTTGGCTGTTTTGAGATATTGCAGGTTTCGGTGGTCTGTGATGACTGTAATGGTGTGTCTGGCCCCCAGAAGGTATTGCCTCCAGGCTTTAAAGGCGGATTTGATAGCCAGGAGTTCCTTGTCCGTGATGGCATAATTAATCTCTGGAAGTGAGAACTTTTTCGACCAGAAGGCCACAGGATGTAGCTGGCCGGTTTCCGGGTCTCTCTGTGAAAGGACAACCCCCATTGCGAGACTGGACGCATGAGTTTCAACGACATAAGGGAGGTCTGGACGAGGATGTCGCAGGATTGGAGCGGAGGTAAACCTTTGTTTAAGTTCCTGAAAGGCTTCTTCTGCTTCTTTGGTCCAAGCAAACTTTTTATTGTTTTTTCGTAATAGTACTGTGATTGGGTGCACAACCTGAGAGACGTCTGAGATGAACCGGCGGTAGAAGTTCGCAAAGCCCAGCATGCTTTGTACCCCTTTCAGAGACGTCGGTGAAGGCCATTTCAGAATGGCATCTACCTTGTGCATGTCCCTTCTGATGCCTCCTGCAGTAAGGATAAAACCAAGAAATTCTACTTCGATGACGTGAAAAAAGCATTTTTCAAGCTTTTCAAACAAGCGATGTTGACGGAGCTTGGTGAGGACTGAACGAACGTGCCTGACATGATCTTGTTCCGAGGCTGAGTATACTAAGATGTCATCTATGTACACTAAGGCGCACACATCAATTAACTCCCTTAAGACGTCATTCATGAAATATTGGAATGCAGCAGGAGCGTTGCATAACCCGAAGGGCATGACTTGATATTCAAACAAGCCGTATTTAGTACGGAAGGCGGTTTTCCATTCATCTCCTTTTCTGACTCGGACCAGGTGGTACGCTCCTCGAAGATCCAATTTGGTATAAATCTGGGCATCTTTAATTTGGTCTAGCATCTCAGGGATAAGTGGCAAGGGGTAGCGGTTCTTCACGTGATCTGGTTTGATACGCGGAAGTCAATACAGGTTCTCAAGTCTCCTTCCTTTTTCGGTACGAAGAACAAAGGACTGGCTGCGGGGGACTTCGAAGGACGGATAAATCCGTTTGCAAGGTACTGGTCTAAATAGGATTTCAAATGAAGATTTTCTGGTTCTCTGAGAGCGTAGATCCTGCCGCAAGGGATTTGTGCACCAGGAACAAGGTCGATCTGACAGTAATAGGGCCTGTGCGGTGGAAATTTATTGGAAACATCCTGGAAACATCCTGAAAATCATGGTATTCACTTGGCAAGGTATTAGTTGCTCCCAAGGTTGATACTGTCGCTCTGGGAGTCATGGGGATACAGACGTCGGGTTTCTCCTCTTGGTAACAGCAGGCAGGGGAGCAGTCATCGGGGTAGGTTAATTTTCATGCCCGCCAGTCTATCAAAGGGTTGTGAGCAACCAACCATGGCATCCCTAGTATTAGCCTGAACTGAAGTGCCTTGATGAGATCGAATGAAATAGACTACCGATGCCCATCCTGGCACAGCAAGGTTACCCTGGCTGTGCACTGGGTTACTGGCCTGGAAGCGATTTCTGTCCCATCCATGGTGGTTACCTTGTCCATAGTTGGCTTAGAACACAAAGGTAGCCCCATCTCTGCTGCCAGTTCTTGATCAATATAATTTCCAACTGCTCCGCTATCGATGTATGCTTCAACGGCATGCATTCTTGACGACTGTTGGTGGTTAATTAAGATCACTGGTATTGCAAAGTGCGAGGTCAGCAACTCTTTCTTCTCACTCGACAAACTGACCTCTACGTTTGTCGAGATTTGTAGTTTTCCGATTTCTTAGCTTCATCCTTCTCTGTGGCCCCGACTGTTCTTCTTGGGGGTTTTACTGGACATTCGTTCAGGAAATGTCCTGGTTTCCCACAATACAAACAAAGCTGTTGTTGTCTTCTTTTGTCCTGCTCTTGTTTTGTTAATGGAGGCCGTATCCCTCCAATCTGCATGGGTTCTACAGCATTTTCAGGTACACGGGGTGTGTTTTCCCTTGGTCGAACTTACACGGTCCAAGGGTCCTTCTTAAACTGGTCTGCCTTTCGGTCCTGCAACCCGTGGTCTAGCTGCACGACCAGATATATGAATTCTGCACAGTCTCTGGGTGGATCAACGACCTGGGCTAAGACGTCCTTTAATTCGCCTCGTAAGCCTCGATGGAATAACGTGGTTCTTTTGTTTTCTGGCCACCTAGCTTCGGCAACCAGTCTGTTGAAGGTAGCAATGTATGTTTACAAGTCCTGATTCCTCTGTCGGAGGGACAAGAGTTCATTGTCTGCTGCTTGTTCCTGGGTATGGCGAGCAAAACATTTTTCCATTTCTCTCTGGAACCCCCCAAAGTCATGTAATAGAGGATCGTCATGGGTTACCAACGGCACCGACCAATCTGCTGCACTACCACTCAGGTATGATAAGACAAAAGCTACCCGAGCTTGGTCGTTTGGAAATGCTGCATACTTCCGTGGGTCGCCTGAGAACCTTTCTGGTGGCGCCAAGGGAACTGTTCCAGGTAACGTGATCTGTACCGGAGTGGAGGTAGTGGATGGTATGGCGGGGTTTTGCATCGTTGGATTGCTTCCACTGTCCTGCCTGTGATTGCAAGTATTGCCTGCTAATCTCTTTAGTGTGTTCTTTGGTCACTATTAGGTCTCTCCGGAGGGCATTAGTCTCTTGTCGGGCAGAATGAACCTCAGCACGAAGCTCTCCTAGTAATTGGGCCAATTCGTCCATTTCTGATGTCTCCATGGCGCCCAGGTGGATTTGTTATGGTAGGCTTCACGTTCTGTTACGCTCACCTGGTATCCACAGGGACGCCACCCAGCCGGGTTACTCGCTGGTATGCTTCTCAGCTTTGCCCTGATGTGGTCTGCGGGGAAAGTTCTGCCTTTTGGTAGAATTAGGCGTGCTCTTCGTCCTGCCTTCTTTGCAGGGGCGCGTTGTATTTCATGGGCGAGTGCGGTCCAGTTACGTCACTGACGCCGGCCCGTTTGATATTGTTCAGGTAGGTCTTATTGCTGTTCTTTAGTTTTGTTGCTATCTTGCATGCCTTTCTTTGTTTAAAATGTCTCTTTTTTTCTCCCTTAGGTATGCGGAGCTTCAGCGCGGCGAACTGGCTTGGTTGAGCCCCGCTGGTAAATGATGGCACATTAAGAGCGCTATGATGCGATAGGTAAGCGCTATGTGCAGCGCTGCAAAGTCTTGCCTTTGCTAACCTGTGTTTTCCTTCCTTATAGGTCGTGGTGTTCTTCAGCGCGAGTGGAATGTCCGGAGTGGTGCCAGCCGAGAGACAACCAACCAGGTAAGCCTTTTGAGCAGTTCGTAATTTGTAAATGTCACGACTGCTGTCTTTAATGTTGCCTCTATCTTCCTCTTTCAGGTCGTTCTGTCCGGGAGGCGTGCAGATTCGAGGAAGCTGTTCTCAGTAGCTGCGAGTGTTTAAAGATGAAGACTGCAGGTAAGATGCTGCTGCCAATGATGTTCTTTTTGTCTCCTTGCAGGTTCTGCTTCTCCGAGGTTCGAGGGAATAGCTGGACATGGTGAGCGTCACGTTGCAAGCTGCAAAGTAACGCGAAGCGTTTTGTCTTGCTCGGGTGTGGTTTAAATAGCCCCAATAAAATAGTCCAAGTAAAGTAGTCCCTAGGCTACAACACCCAAAACACTAGACCGCATATGATATGATATGATATGATATGATATGATATGATATGGCATTTGTAACGCACCTATACACAAGTGTTTCGAGGCGCAACGAGGCAGGGAGGGGGGAACAAGGGGAAGACAGACAGCGATCCTACTAGGCCAGGTAACATTCAGACCGTGCAAGTGCAGGGGTAGGGGGAAGGGAAAAGTGCAAGGGGAAGGGGAGGGAGACGTGCAGTACAAAGTAAGAATAAAATATAAATAACTAGGGCCAGCTGGTGGCAAGTGCAAGGTAAGTGCAGACAAGTGCTGGGAAGGGGGGGCTGTAGGGATACAGAGACAGTGCCGCAGTGCAGGGGTTGCCAGGGAGGCAGTGCAAGTGGAGAGTGGCTGGGCCCAGGACCGAGGTCGGTGAGAGTGGCCCAGTAGCAGATTCAGTGCAGTTTCAGTGAAGAATTTAGCAGGGGAGAGGGACAGAGAAAGCGGAAGCAAAGAGGAAGGTTTTGAGGTGCTTCCGGAACCGGAGATGGTTCTCCTCAAGTTTCAGGGAGGCGGGAAGGCTGTTCCAGAGGGAGGCCCCTGCCACGGAGAGAGATCTACCCCCAGCTTGTTGCTTCGAGAAGCGGCTGACCCTGAGGGAGTTGGAGACGGATGAGCGAAGGGCTCGGGAAGGAAGATATTTAGGAAGAAAGAGTTGAAGGTATTTAGGCCCCAGGCCCCAGAAGGCCTTGTGGACAATGCAGAGGGTTTTGAACTTAATCCTCGCAGCCACTTGGAGCCAGTGTAGAGATTTCAGTCCTGGAGAGATACGGTCCCTGGGCTTGAGGCCAAGTACAAGTCTTGCAGTTCTGTTCTGGATGAGTTGCAGAGGGCGGAGAGTGGAGGCAGGCAGATTGAGATAGAGGCTGTTACAGTAGTCCAGCTTCGAGAGAACCAGGGCTCGGGAGACAGTGAGCTTCTGGGGGAAGGAGAGGAAGGGAAGAATACCTCTGAGGAGGTGCAGCTGGTAGTGTGACTTCTTAGAGACGTCAGATATGTGAGGAGAGAAGGAGAGTGTGGAGTCGAAGATGACCCCGAGGTTTTTTGCCTTGCAGGTAGGAGCAGGAAGAGGGCCAAGAGAGGCCGGCCAGAGAGCTGCAGGGAAGGAAGGAGTGGGTGTGCCGATGAGTAGAATCTCAGTCTTACTGGCAAGCTTGGTTCTTAGGAACCCAGGTATGTGGTTGCCTCCATGTTGGCTGACAATACAATAAAGTAGTTCCCAAGCACATTGTTTTTCATGGTGTATGAGCTTGGTGCCATAGGCGCCAGGACTGGCCCTATAAGGGCTTTTGAAAAGAATGCCAGGCTCTAGAGGCCCGAGTCCTGACTCCACCTGGCCAATGGGTTTGTCAGAGGGGGTTTTGGGCGAGGGTCTTGACAGCGACTTCAACCTCGGTTTCCAAGACCCAAATGACAACTCCGCCCTTGACCTAGCCAACTCTCTAATGGATCTTGGCTACACCCTCCACATCCAGGAACCTACTCAAATCAAGGGTAGAACCCTTGACTGGTTAACAGGCATAAACTGTACAATTAACCTATTGTCTGTAACACCATGCTTATGGTCGGATCACCACAAAATAATCTTCACCATCAAAGCCTCCCCATTAAGCACCAAAACAAACACAGCACCTGCCATCCCCACTCGCAACAAGAAGGACATTTCTAAGGAGAAACTGCTCCCTTTAATCACCCCCCTTCTTAACAAGATGTCATCATCCAACTCCGATCCCACAGTCCTTGTCGAGACATATAACCGTACTATCCTAAATCTAAATACCTTAAACACTAATGTACCACTAAAACTGCACAAACCAAAACCACATCCTCACCTGAACACCTCAGCTCAGAGTTCTCCACAAAGCAAAAAGAAACGCAGAGGCACAGTGGAAAAGTATGATCCGACACTAATAAATACTACCTGATCACTGCTTCATCAATCTACAAAGAAGCTGTATTCATCACCAAAAAGGATGCTTGCAATAATCGTATCTTGCTGGCCGAATCTAATGCTGAACAACTCTTTAAGATCCTTAAAGAACTTGAGTCACTCATAGCTCCATTAGACCAGTGCAACACAGATTCCTCCTAATGCAACTAACATGCAGAAAGCGCTCCTTGATAAAGTTGCATTTCTACAAACGAAAATCAATTTTAAAAAATGCAGTATCACCCCAGATCCTGCGCTGAACTCAGCATTTAATACCACAACTTCAACACATCCTGCCAAACCATTCAGCTTCTCACCACTCTCCACATGGGAAGTAAAGCATATCATTAAAAAGCTCAAACCTTCCAATTGTCAAGGTGACTCCTGCCCAGCACCCTTTCATTAAAGGTGCAGCCCACTCATTTCCCCCTTTATCACTACTCTCATAAACACTTCCTTTAAATCTGGGATTGTTCCAGACAACCTCAAGGATGCCTGGGTTATCTCCTTAATTAAAAAACCTACCCTCGATCCTAGCAAACCGGCCAACTACAGACCTATTAACACGGTACCCTGCCTCCTAAAAATGTCGGACAGGGCAGCCTACTTACAGATTCAGGCTTACCTTGAATTGAACAAACTTCTTGGCCTCTGGCAATCGGGCTTCCATCCTAGACATGGAACAGAAACCGCCCTTTATTGACTTAAAAACACAAATAGAGGATCTAAAAGATTGGGCAAATTGGCGCCACTTCTACTGCTTGACGTGTCGGCAGCTTTTCATTTGGTCAACCACCAAATTCTATGCCAACATCTTAAAACTGCTGCCCACTTCTCAGATGAAGCCACATCATGGATCAGTTTGTTTTTAGAAATCTGAACTATGCGTGTCTTTTCACCGACCGCTTCTGCCAAACTATCTCCAGTCTTATGTGAAGTCCCACAAGGCTCTTGTGTCTCTCCAACACTTTACAGTGTATTTACAAAGCCCCTTTTTGATATTCTCGACTATCTGGGTGTCACCTATACCAACTATGTGGATGACACCCAGATACTCATCCCCATCACGGGCAACCATGCTATTGACTCTAGAGCACTTAATGATGTTTACTCGGTCATCCAGGCCTGAATGGCACATCATGGATTGTGCTTAAATGATGAGAAAACAGAGTTACTTATCCTAGGTTCTCACACCAGACTCAGTAAATTGGATCCCACCTTCAATTCCTTTACCACTGATGGGAATACTATCAACATCTCCAAGGACACAAAAACATTAGGTATTTACCTTGACTCCACTCTGTCACTCACAAGACAAACAAATGCCATTGTATCGGCATCAGCCAAAACCTGCAAGCTTATAACAGCATGTAGACCATTTTTAACTGCTCCTAAATGCATCATCCTCGCCAGAACCCGCGTTATGGCCAAAATGGATTACTGTAATGCCTTATATCTAGGTACCAGCCAAATAAACATCAATCAGCTCCAAGTCGCTCAGAACAATGCGGTAAGGTCGGCCCTCAACATCCCCAGGAAATCACGCATCTCTGACACACGACGTAGTCTACACTGGCTCCCTATTGCCTCCAGAATATCACTCAAAACTCTTGCACTCACAAATCCAAAGCTAACCTGGCACCCATCTATCTTGCCAACGGCTTCACTACCCACATTCCCAACAGACCACGAAGACCTGCACAAAACCACTCACTGGTAATACCTAGATTCAAGCGCCAGAAAGCAGGTGGATCCAGCTTCCCAGTCCTCGCCGCTAAACATTGGTGTGCAATACAAATATAATATATACTAATAAATACTAAATACTAATAAATACTAAATACCTTGCCCAAGGCTTTCCCAATCTTGAGATCCTCCATTATAGCGACCTCCGGCTGCAACAATTAATCAGTAGCACTCCCTCTGCTGCTCCTATTAAGCTCTTCGAAATGTGGAAAATGTGTCCTCTTCTTGCTAACCACTCTACGAGAATTCTAATCTCCACCATTGTGCTCAGCAGACTTTACTGCTGCTCATGCCTGCTCCTTGGGCTTCCTCTCTACTCCTTCCTCCCTCTAGACAAAGTCCTAAGCTTTGATCCCTGCACTCTCTAAAACCTATCCAGATCCTCACCCACCTCTACCTTCCGACAAACTGCTGGTTGGCTCTCCATGAATAACAACTCTGAAGTTCCTGCTCCGAATCTACAAAGCTATCAGTAGTCTTCCTCCTCTGTACTTGTGTGGTTGTATCCCCCTTTACTCACCCTCTGGTTCCCTCCAATACTCCTCTGCACTCAAACTCACTGTCCCATGTCCTTGCTGTGCCTTCTCTCACTTCTGCTCTTTCTGTCTATTTGCCCACTCCACTGGAACCTGCTGCTCATGACAATCAAAGTCAGCCCAACTGTGTATCTCTTCAAAGCTTGGCTTAAACTTCACTTACTTTCTAAAGAGGTAACTCCCTCTGCCCTCTCCCTCATCCTCCCTGTCTGATCCCACCACTCTCTCCAGTAACCATTAATAATGTAATTTTGTAATTTTTATAGTACTCCTCTTTAATTTGAAGCACTTGTACCCTTAGGTCAATGTTACCTTTGTAAGTGTCAGGCTAATGTTTTGTCTTGACGTCCTGAGGAGCTGCTGAACCGCACAGTCCCTCCAAGGTGTTTCGCACTCAACCTGATTTTAAACAGCTGAGCCCAGAACACCCCCAAGGGAAAGGGGAAGTGGAAAAAATAACAAAAGATGCTTGGCTTTCACTCTGGAGGATATCTGCATGAGGGCGAGAAAGAATTTCATGTTAGTTTGACATTCCCAAGTTAACTAATCCACTCTAGTAATTCCTAATATTTACTCTTTTTACCTGAATTCCCACTGCTACTGCCTAGAGGGATCTTGCATTAAAGTCTTCTTGGTAGAAAGAAGTTCCTTACTCTAGTCTTCAGAAAGTTCTTGGGCCTCATTACACGGATGGCGGTAAGGGATTACCGGCACCGGTAAGGGCACCGGTGCCGGTAATTCCTTACCGCCCTACTACGAGGTCCCTTTGCTGGTCCCTACCTTAACGGCTGGTTTTACCAGCCATTAAGGACGGGACCCGCGAAGGGACCTTGGAGACAATTACGATACCGCAATTTGCGGTAACATAATTGCCGTCTTCCCCATTCCCATTGAGCCCTGTGGGGGCTCAAATGGGAATGGGGAAGGGCCAATGGTGAATGGGGAATTACGGCCCCGCCAACCTTGGAATGGGGCGGTAATTCCGCCATTCACCATGGCGGGATCGGTAAATTACCGGCGGCAACCATGGCGCTAATAGCGCCATGGTTACCGCCTTCCGTCTAATGAGGCCCCTTATCTCAAACTGGGAAAAGACTCCCCGTACTGGCATGAAGGTCCAGCATCTGCCTTCAGACTCTCTTGAATGATGCCCATGACACGTCTGCATTAGCTCAGCTCAATGAAACAGCAGGTCCTGCTATGGGGCCTTTTCCTTATGTCATGTGCTTTCTGTCAATAGCCCCACAGTTGGTCTCTGTATCAAAGCTGAAGTATAGCGTCCAAAAGGCTCCAGAAAAGGGGCTTGTTGAAATTGCTATTAACTCAATCCTTATGACATAAACTGTTAAGAAAACCTTCCACGCAACCACGCATAAGAAAATGATAAATGTTGTCAACATTTTGAATTTAGCTGCTGCACGCGTGCAATATCGCGGATGCCCACCAGAGGGACCCCAAAACCCGAAAATGTCATTGAAAGCAATGGGTCTCTGGGGAGTGAAAGTAAACGAAACTGCCTTCAGCTTCTGTTTTTAGCTCTGCTTTGGTTCAGTCTTCACTCTCAAAAAAACAGATCGCAGCTGTGAGAACACTAAACCCGCGTGCTGTCTGAGTTCTGTGGTATTAATTAACTCATAAAACGTGTTAACGTTATTGCTCTAAATGTCTTACACTTATATTTTCAGTTTGTACCCCACAAGCCAAAAGTGAGGTTTGTTGAAACAACAGAACTTAGATGTCAGCAGTTGCTGAAACTGCCTTGGTCTTCCTTCTTCCCTGCTTCAGCTCCTCAGACTGATTCTTTCCGATTCTTCCTGATCTTCTTCAAGAATTCTTGGGCCTAACCTTGGGAAATAAACATACACATGACCTGCCTCGAGACTAATGAAAGGCAGTTTAAGTGTCTTTATTGTTTCAAGGGCCAATTAGGATGTAGTGTCTCTTCCTCCCTCTTGGCTTGGGGAAACTTCCCTACTCTGAACAC
The DNA here is from genome assembly GCF_040938575.1 of Ambystoma mexicanum. Taxonomy (NCBI): domain Eukaryota; kingdom Metazoa; phylum Chordata; class Amphibia; order Caudata; family Ambystomatidae; genus Ambystoma; species Ambystoma mexicanum. Next base: position 91,331,110 of record NC_090935.1, on the reverse strand, counting down.
ATGAGTTAAGGCCAAAACAAAAGTTAGAATGGAAGTTCAGAAAAAGGTTTAAATTGACCCCAAGCTCCACAGGAAAGTCTTAAGCCCTTCTGCCACTGGACCTGACAGTAAGTCACCTGTTTAATGTTTGTTTTGTCCCTGGTGTATGTCTCACTACACCCTCACAACCTTGCTCACCCCTTGTTCTCCTTTATGCTATTGTACCCTATTGTGCCCTCCTGGACCAGGCGCACTTCCCTTTGCCCTTCCCTCGCACTTCCTGTATGGCACTTACACAATCTGTATGCACCTTACCCAGTAAGCCGTTGTCTGTCTGTTCCTTGGTCTCCCTTGCCCGCTCCCGAGCACGGTGTACCTGAATCACTTGGGGTAGTGGCACATTATACATGCGCAATAAACTGCTCATATCCCCTCCTAACCTCACTTCTTGTCACGCACTTGCATTATTGTCAGTTTGTCATGCCTGTACCCCCCTCTCCTTCCACCTTCCTCGCTCCCCTAACTACCTGTTATGCACTTGAATCAGCAGACATGTTGTCAGGCCTAGTATGCTTATTATTGCTGCATATCATTCTGACATTTCCAAGACCCTATGAATGATTGTATCCCATGTACCCCTCCCGTCTTGGAGCGCTTTGAAGCACTCGTTTTGGTCACAAGCGCTTTTCAAATAAACAATACAATGCAATTGTACACGCACCCTTTGTGGGAATCCCTCCACCACCTGTAAGAGGGTTATCACAAGTCATTTCTTATTGAAATTGGCATCCCTGTTCTTCAAATAAATACAAAATACAAATGATGTGTTCTCGTTCGTCAGGTGAGAGAGTCAAACTCTGCCATTGGCAATGGTTGCATTCTGCTACATTATCCAGTTTATAATGTAGCAAAGAACATTGATACATTCCCTTGCACATAGAATCCTAGAATGTCTTTTCCTTGCCCAGGGTCAGGTAGGAGGCTAGGGGAAGGTTGTTGTTCCTTACTTTACCCTAAGAATATATATATGACTGAGGATTGTGTGGAAGGATGCAAACCCACAGATACTTTATCTATTCTTAGTGAATGGTGCCTATTTCAGGGTTCTGTGTTGAAAGGGTGGCTACATTGGGGAGTAGCCCAGATGCATTCTGTCTCTTTCAGGATATCAGCCTGAATTGGGATTTGTGTGAGCTGACCTGACCTTCCTGAAAGAATGGGGGCCAGTATTTCAGTCTTGAAAGGATATGGGTCTGGAAAAGGGAGCCCCAAAAGCTCTATGACTGCACCTCCAGGTGATCATGAGAGGATGGAGTGTCGCCCTCGGCATCTGCACTCATGTCTGCATTATTAGTGGATGAGGAAGGGATGGATGGAGCCATATCGCCGTTGGCGGCTGGCTTGGAAATGTCTGCATTATTAGTGGATGAGGAAGGGATGGATGGAGCCATATCGCCGTTGGCGGCTGGCTTGGAAAAGCGGTCTGGTAGGAGGTTCTACTGGGAGACCAACAGGCTCCAGTAGAGCTGTCTGTGAAGTTGCGCCAGAACCACTGCAGGAGTGAGGAGCAGCTGTTGTCACCAGTGATGGGGGCTGCAAAGGAAGAATCGAGGGAGGAGGCAGCAGTGAAGAGTCCCTGGGAGTGCCTGCATGCCCCGGAAGGGATCTGTGCATGTCCTGCGGGACACTTCTGCAGATACGTGTTTTCCTGCGTTTGGTTTTGGAATGGCAGGTCATTTTTGTTTGCCCCTGTGCCTCCCCGACCCTAGTCTTGCGTGCGACCGGTAGACGGGTGGGTTGGAGTGTGGAAGGATTGGGGCCTAGAAGGAGAGCCTGAACTCTCCCCTTTGTTATGCGGGGCACGTCTCTGCATCTCCCAATCTCGCGCCAAGCACTGCTCCTTCCCCACCCCATCGCCCTCCTCCATGCCCTTGTTCCATCCCCCATACGAACGCTAACGCTACCTTCCATCCTTACCTGCCAGGCATACGCAAAAGGCATTTGCAGCAATTTCATAGCAGACTGTGGTACGAACAAAGCGGCCTGTCTGGAAATGTCCTATGGCGAAAGTGGGCAGCCCCCACCCAACTGGTCCTGTAAGGAATCCTACATTATTTCAGAGGTTATGAAGCACGGAAGGTTTCCAAAAAGGTGATTTCCTGATGGTGGCTAGTAGCCAGCTACTGGTGAAGGGATTTGATGTGACCGTAGTGGATGCACTTCCTATGCTGGCTGTGTTATTTGGTATCTGGGGGGATTGGAATAAGCGTCAATCCTAAGAGACGACTTGGGGTGCAGTGTAGGGCCCATCAAACAGCCTGATGCTTAGGGGCCAGAAACACATACAGGCCGATTCATGGAAATACAGTTAAAAGTATCGCACGCGGCTGGCGCAGAGTGTTCCCGTGCAAATGTCTGCGGCAGCCGCGTGCGATAAAATCCATTTCAGCGCACATCGTATTCATGGATTAATCCTCCAAAACAAGCCGTGGCGCAGAGTATCGCAGCGACCCTGCAGCAGCGCCAGTTACGCCCCCAAGAACGCCCTCGCGCAAGGAAAAGCCATCAAGATCGCAAAACCATCGCAAAGGGCTGCGCCAACCCTGTACCAGAGCGAGAAGCAACACACGCGACCTGGGGGAGCGTGTGCGTGTAATTCAGGGGTGCGCGAGAAGTTCCACACGCGATTGGCCTGGGCGCGTGTATTTCAGGGGCTCGCGGGTGCTTCCACACGCGATCGGGCCTGGGGGGAGCGTGTGCGTGTAATTCAGGGGTGCGCGAGAAGTTCCACATGCGATTGGCCTGGGCGCGAGTATTTCAGGGGCTCGCGGGTGCTTCCACATGCGATCGGGCCTGGGGGGAGCATGTGCGTGTATTCCAGGGGTGCGCGAGGATTTTTACACGCGTTAGGGATGGGTGCGTGTATTGCAGGGGTGCGCAAGAAGTGTTACACGCGTTAGGGCTGGGTGCGTGTATTACAGGGGATCGCGAGTAATACTACACACGAATGGGCTGGGTGCGTGTATTACAGGGGAGCGCGAGAAGTCCTACACGCGATTGGCCTGGGCGCGTGTATTCCAGGGGCTCGCGGGTGGATTCACACGCGATTGGGCTGCGTGCGTGTATTTCAGGGGTGCGCGGGAAGTTCCACACGCGATTGGCCTGGGCGCGTGTATTCCAGGGGCTCGCGGGTGGTTTCACACGCGATTGGCCTGGGCGCGTGTATTCCAGGGGCTCGCGGGTGGATTCACACGCGATTGGGCTGCGTGCGTGTATTTGAGGGGTGCGCGGGAGGTTCCACACGCGATTGGCCTGGGCGCGTGTATTCCAGGGGCTCGCGGGTGGATTCACACGCGATTGGGCTGCTTGCGTGTATTTCAGGGGTGCGCGGGTGGTTTCACACGCGATTGGCCTGGGCGCGTGTATTCCAGGGGCACGCGGGTGGATTCACACGCGATTGGGCTGCGTGCGTGTATTTCAGGGGTGCGCGGGTGGTTTCACACGCGATTGGCCTGGGCGCGTGTATTCCAGGGGCTCGCGGGTGGATTCACACGCGATTGGGCTGCGTGCGTGTATTTCAGGGGTGCGCGGGAAGTTCCACACACGATTGGCCTGGGCGCGTGTATTCCAGGGGCTCGCGGGTGGATTCACACGCGATTGGGCTGCGTGCGTGTAATTCAGGGGTGCGCGGGAAGTTCCACACGCGATTGGCCTGGGCGCGTGTATTCCAGGGGCTTGCGGGTGGATTCACACGCAATTGGGCTGCGTGCGTGTATTTCAGGGGTGCGCGGGAAGTTCCACACGCGATTGGCCTCGGCCGTGTATTCCAGGGGCTCGCGGGTGGATTCACACGCGATTGGGCTGCGTGCGTGTAATTCACGGGTGCGCGGGAAGTTCCACACGCGATTGGCCTGGGCGCGTGTATTCCAGGGGCTCGCGGGTGGTTTCACACGCGATTGGCCTGGGCGCGTGTATTCCAGGGGCTCGCGGGTGGATTCACACGCGATTGGGCTGCGTGCGTGTATTCCAGGGGCTCGCGGGTGGTTACACACGCGATTGGGCTGCGTGCGTGTAATTCAGGGGTGCACAGAAAATTCTACACGCGATTTCAGCAGGGTAAGTGTATTGCAGGGGTGCCGGGGAGTCCTACATGTGATTTGCCAGTGTGGGTCCTCCCAGGTGTTCCCTGTACACCCTCCACGGCCCCTGCAGGCAGCCCACACCACATGGGACTACCCTGCATCCCTGGTCATGTCCCGCAGGCAGCCCACCCAACATGGGCATGCCCCCCAGCAAAGGCACATGTCTCCTTGCACAAATAATCACCAACTCATGTTCCCCACCACCCCCACCCCCCAGCAATGCAGGGGCACCCACCACCAGGCCCCCACCCATGTTCCCCACCACCCCCACCCCCCAGCACTGTGGGGCACCTGCCAGCAGGCCCCCAACCATGTCCCCCTGCCCCCAGGTCCTGACGATACACAATCATGGCAGTAATGGGCAGCATACCCAGCACAAACACCCAGCCAAGGATTGCATCCACCCACATAGTGAATGCAATTACATGATACAACCCCAATGGCAAGTATGTAAATGAACACATGTCCGTCACACACACATACACAATGGGTGCAAGTGAATGTCAAAACCCATATCATGACATGCATTAAACCAATGAGAAAATACCACAAAAGAAAGTTATAAAACATGTATTCTCGAAGAAAATGAAGTAAACTAATCAAACATACAACAATGGGGATAACAAAATAAATTGTCCATGTCCGATAAGTAATGTAAAAATCCAAAAAACAAAGGAATCCAAAAACTAATGTTGTCCAAAGCAAAATCATGGTGAAAAAAAATAAGGAAAACCATTGCCTCATGGTGAACACAAATATAAATCAAAAAAATGTATTTTAAAAAATCCAACTATACACAAGAATATTCCAGGGTCCATGAGCCCAACACTATAAATGAAACCTACTACTACCTAATGAAAAAAATATCTACAAAAAAGTGGCCATTGTCCGAGCGGTCCAAAAAAATCTCTATAAGACAGGGCACAGGTTCAGGGACAGCGACATGCACAGGCCCCTCCACGGTGACCTGTGCTGCCTCCTGCCCCTGCCCCTGGACTGCACCACTTGCACCAGCAGGGATGCCCCCACCAGGCCCCATGTGCGCCTCAGTGGCGGCCTCCTCCTCCTCTGTGGAAACCACCAACCTGGATGGCTCCTCGCCGTCTACTGCCGTAGCAGACCCCTGTGGGGGCTCACCCACCCCTTCCACTGCAGCCGTGGGGGCATCCCCGCCGCCTTGCTCCACAGCGCCGTCTCCGCCCTCTCCTTCACTTGCCGCTGCGTAGAGGGAGACATAGAACACAAGCATCAGGGTACTGTACAATGGTCCCCTAGACAGGAAGCAATAGCAGATGAGTGCCACTGTCAAAGTACAATTCCATCATGTCACGCCACAACACATGTGTCAGTCCAGGCAAAACACACACAGTGACAGTCATGGTGCGTGCCATGGACATTTAAATACATGTCCAATGGACTCTCGGATCATACAATGTAATGGGACTCACATGCATCATGGGTCATGCCTATCACATGCACACACTTCACCTCAGTCACATCCATCTGGCCCCGTACACCCCAATCACAGTGCATACAAGGATGACTAGGCTGCATCAGTGAATCTGTACATTGTCACAGACATGTGTCATGCATCCATGGCACTCACAAGTCACAGACACGCAGGTCAGGCACACAGACATGGATACCACATATGTATCTGGCATCGGCACCCATCCCTCGCCCCCACCCATGTCCAGGAACAGAGACTGCCATGCTCTCATGTGTGCAATCTGCACAGGGCTCCCCATGTCGCATTCAAACACATGCAACAACCGTGCGGTTCACACATTACAGGTCGCACATGCATTCCCATGATGTCCCTGCACACATACATGCGTACATGGCCTATGTCACACATGCAGGCAAGTATCAGACTACCAGCACACTGCAACATGCCCTGTCTCACACAGCAATGCTTGGCCACTTACCGCTCAACTCCAGACGGGTCTCCCTCTCAAGAACCTGGGCGTGGAGCGCTGGGTGTACGCGTTCCAGGACCCTCAAATGGATGGAACTCATGCGGCCCCGGCTCCCCTCCACGAGGTGCCGGGCCTTCATGAGGGTCCTGGACCTCAAGTCCTCCCAGCGCTTCTTGACCTTCTGGATGGTGCGGGTTGCCACCCCCTCCGCGTTGATGGCAACCACACAGTCGGCCCAGATCCTCTCCCGTCCTTCCCTGTTGGCGCGGGACGATCCGAAGAGGGCATCATACTGCCCCAGGACTTGCTCCACCAGGACACCAACTTCGGTGGCAGTGAAGCTGGTGCCCCTCTGCCCCTCTGGCCGGGGGTTGCCACTGGTGTCAGATGTAGATGTGCCCGACATGGCAACCCCAGGGGCAGGAGTGGGTGGGCAACTGGGTCCTGGGGCTGGGCTGTGGAGCGATGTTATTCGAGTCGGGAGTCTTCTGTACCAGCAGGGGTGGACACAGCAACTGGACCCCTGCAGATGGCTGATGTGCAGGCACCAAATGGCAGGGCACGGTGGCAGCAGGCAGGCAGGCAGGCAGGCAGCAGCAGGTGGCACGTGGGAGGCTGCTCGGGGCACTGGGGGGCAGTGATTCGGCCTTCTGGGCAGGAGCGTGGCCTTCCGTGTGTTTTCGCGTGGCCAGCTTGATACGGAGTGATTTGGCACGTGAAAATCCTGCACGTCAGCGTGAAATTCGAGGAAAGGGCCCTAGCGCGTAAGCGCGTCAGCACGCGTACGCGATTTCATTGGACCAAAGGCCCTTACAGCGTAAGCGCGTCTGTGCAGTTTCGCGCACGGGCGTTGCCCTGGCAGGGCTTCTCTGTACGTGCTTTTTGTGCGGTGCGTGTGTTTTCCATCCGTTGGGGTTCACTCGCTATTACTTCGCAGCGGGTGTTGGCTACGCGTTCTTCTACATGCATGGCAGACAGTGAGTGGTACCCCGCTCCCCCCATGCCCCATCGCGTGTGAAACCACCCGCAGGCCACTGAAATACACGCACCCCGCTCCCCCAGGCCCCATCGCGTGTGAAACCACCCGCAGGCCCCTGAAATACACGCACCCCGCTCCCCCAGGCCCCATCGCGTGTGAAACCACCCGCAGGCCCCTGAAATACACGCACCCCGCTCCCCCAGGCCCCATCGCGTGTGTAACCACCCGCAGGCCCCTGAAATACACGCACACCGCTCCCCCAGGCCCCATCGCGTGTGAAACCACCAGCAGGCCCCTGAAATACACGCCCCCCGCTCCCCCAGGCCCCATCGCGTGTGATACTTCTCGCGCACCCCTGATATACACGCACCCAGCCAAAACGCGTGTGAATCTTCTCGCGCACCCCTGAAATGCACGCACACGCTCCCCCAGGCCCGATCGCGTGTGAATCTTCTCGCGCACCCCTGAAATACACGCGCCCAGGACAATCGCGTGTGGAAACACCCGCGAGCCCCTGAAATACATGCACCCAGGCCAATCGCGTGTGGAACTTCACGCGCACCCCTGAAATACATGCACACGCTCCCCCAGGCCCGATCGCGTGTGGGCCTTCTCGCGCGTGTAGGACTTTGGCGCACATTTTTTTCCTGCGCAGGGATGCTACCGCCTGCTTTCGTGTCGCGGACATGTATGGGCCTGTGCGCGTCTTTGGCCGTGCGCTGTTTTTCCCTATTCGATTCCATGAATACGTGTTGTAGGCGAGCGTGCGGGCGTTCTGCGCACTTGCCTCCTGTACTTCCCCCCGTGACGCCCACATTTTCACGAGTTGTTCCCCATTCTGCGTGTGACGCCCCGTGTTACGCCTACTTTTGTTCTGTGCGCCGCGCTATGTGCGAATTCGCTGTGGCCTTATCGCACAGCGTTCGATGACCTGTGCGCCAGCGTGCGCCAGCGTGCGCCGCGCACTTTCTCAGCGCACATCCCACATTTCGCCCGTGCCCGTGCTTCCATGAATGGATGTGCGCTGTTTTCTGTGCGATTTTCTGCGATTTTTTCTGTGCCACTGCGATTCGCACGTTTTCGCACGCGTGCGCCGGTTTTTCCGCGCACATTATTTCCATGAATCGGCCTGTTATTCTTCAGATTTGAGGCCATATGTTTGTAAAGGTCAGAGATTCCACTGGAATGCCTGATCCTGTTCTTGACTCCTCTGCTTACAACTAAGGAGGCTTTGAAGACTACTGGTGTGGACTGACTGTCCAAATGCTCCTCTGGTAAACAGTGGTTGAAGGCACAGAGGTGAAGGCCGAGATCTTGAGGAAGTGACATGAAGGGGAAGCTTAAGCAGATCCGATGGTGGTCCTAGACACGGCAGATAAGTCGGGTTCTTGATGTGAAGAGCGCTTTCAGGGCAAGCCAGTGGGGTATGTAAATATTGATCAAGAGGCTGTCCAGTTAAAGCATCGAATGAAAAAGGATCAAATGCAAAAGGATCGACACAATAGGGCCGAAAACAAAAGGATTGATTTTTTTTAAAGTGTATATTTTTTTGTGGTTTTCGTTTAGGTAAAAAAAATGTTTTTTACCAAAAAAACCGGGTTTGGGGGGGGAAACCCCAAAAAAACAAAAAAAAAAGTAAAAAAATGAATAAAATTCGATCCTTTTGTTTTCGGTACTTTTGAGTCGATCCTTTGACCATTCTACCCTTTTTTTTCGATCCTTTACCATATAACCATCTATCTCACATGGTTTACTTTCTCCCTGTGCAACCAAACTCACCATGCGAAAATGGGTGCCGCTTTTCAGTTGTTGCCAGAATCACCTGCGCTGTGCCATAAGAATCGTCCGTCTCATCTACAGAGGGTTATAGGTTAAAGAATCGAAAAAAAAGGGTTGAATGGTCAAAGGATCGACTCAAAAGTACCGAAAACAAAAGGATCGAATTTTCTTTTTTTTTTACTTTTTTTTTGTTTTTTTGGGGGGGGGTTCCCCCCAACTCCTGTTTTTTTGGTAAACACCATTTCTTTTACCTCTACGAAAACCAAAAAGAAATATATAATAATAAAAAAAATCGGTCCTTTTGTTTTCGGCCCTATTGTGTCGATCCTTTTGCATTCGATCCTTTTTCATTTGATGCTTTAACTGGACAGCGAGATAGATCTGTGCAGCCAATTCCGTTGGTATTTTCTAGCCACTATAATCGACGGTTTTAAAAGTTGCCAAGAGTTCTAGCAGGGAGTGGCTTTCTCTGGTAATTAATAGTCCGGTCATAGTGCAATGATGAGCTCCAAATCCATGATTGGTAGTCATTTCAGAGGCCATTCTATTAGGTGAAACATGGATCTTTTGAATTTGCTATTCAGTTCATTAGTTATGTAATGGTTGGTGTATGTGTGCGTGCGTGCGTGCGTGCGTGCGTGCGTGCGTGCGTGCGTGTGTGCGTGTGTGTGTGTGTGTGTGTGTGTGTGTGGTCGGACCAGTTCTGGGGCATCAGAGATGCTATGTTTTTGATAAGGGAAAATATAAGGTTGATGGTGTCGCCCGTTTTACTAACTGGGTTAAGCCTAAATTGTCCATAAACTCAGTGATTCTGAGAGCACGCGCAGTGCTCCACTGTCAGCCCTGATGCGTAGATCTCTGATGAAGATAGTCTGACTTGGAACCTCTGAGCTTTGTCCATGATCTGCACATGGAAGGTGCATGGGCACATCCTGGGGGATTGGTGAATTAAAGTGCCAAAGAAAGAGCAATCCATGTTAGCAATGCATGCAGGTATGGAAATGACTCATAAGCGAGTCCATATAATTTCTTTATATGATGTTAGGTTGCAGAAGTACGAGTCTGACACAGTGGTGCCATGCTTGTTGGAAAATACCTTTATTTATATATAAAAGTAAAGAAAAGGAAATCCTACCTTGCCCTATTTCTAAGAGGGGTTACCTTACCTCAACAAAAAGACTAACGACTTTGTCAGGATGCCCAATAAAGTAAAATGTCTGCCGTCTTGTGTCCAAACCTTTTACCATCACTTACACTCTAGATTAACTAAGGAAAAACTGGGTGTTTTCTTGTTCCAGAAGGAGGCTTCTAGCCTTCTGGATGCAACTCAATGTTCAGTTCTTGTTGAGAAAACATAGCAAGTTGTTCTTTAACTTAAACGTTCTTGAAGCTGGATGATCCTCCAAACGTATACAAAAACAACTTTTCTTTCTCCCCTCTATCGTTTACATAGTTCCCAAGTATCAGGAGGGAGTCTCTTCCCCTGTTCTTTCTCTGGTTCACAAATGTAACATCAAGTCTGGTTCACTATCCTACCAGACTTGGCTATAGATCCTAGTGTTCCAGAAAGTGTCCATTATTTTGGCATTGGGACCTTGACCCCTTATCTTCACTTCACCGACCTCTCCCTCTCTCTCTCTCTCTCTGTTGTGTGGGTCCCAGACCACTCTTTGTTGTCTCCGGATCTCCCCGACTTGTTGTGGACCTTCTCTCTCTTTTGTGTGGCTCCCAGACTCCTCTTTTTTGTATCAGGAACTCCCTGAGTTGCTGTGGGCCCCAGACCCTTAGTTCTGTGCTTCTTCATACTGATATGTGTCATTGACCCCTGTGTGCTGTTCTTGGGGGCTTTCCCGACTTTTTATGGGTCCCAGACCCCTCTTTCAGGTTTATCGCATGTCGTATCCAGGCCTGATTCACTAACCTGCCAGGCACTTTTTCTCATGTGTCTCTTTCTTGACTCTTTCCAATTACTGGTATGAGAGAGATGTGGTTCTTCAGCCTCCCCCAACCACCTTCTTCAATCTCTTTTGTCTCTACCACCTGACAAGTTACCCCAAGTGCCTTTTGTGGCATTACTGACTTGATCAGCTGGGTTTGTGGAGCTGCTTGTTCCTGCTGCGGACTTCTGCACGCCTTCTAGTGGTCTCCGCCTGTCCTTGCAGTGTTGCCAGGTCTGGTCCGTCTCAGCATGCCCTTCTCTTTTCGACCATGTGGTCCAACTCCCGGGCCTCCGATTCTCTAGCCTGGACAACAGGGAACACAACGTGTGTCCGGCAAGGCTACGTCAGCCTTTCCTGTTCTCCGCGGCAAGCCTCAAGACGGCTCTCGGTTCCTTCAGGGATGATCTGATGAAGTATACAGTCCTTCTTCCCTTTTTATCTTTGGCTCTGGTTCTAGTTGACTGCACCGCGTATGTTGATTCTGCGTTAGGCTTTTGCCTCCTTGTCTGTTCTTCTTCGTGTCATTGTTTTTATGAACTCCATCTGGGTAGCCCTCACACTTCCTCATCCCGGAATGGTCTGTATGAATGGGGTCTTCTACCCTACATAAATACATAGGCATGTGGGGACCCCACAGAGGACTGAGTGTGGTAAGGGGAAAGAAGGGACAGAAATGGAGTGCATACCGCGTTCTACAAAGATGGTCGTCACTGGTCCCCTAGAGGTTGTCTGAAATGATTGACCCCACATTTAGTAGCCATTAACCAGATGCAGGCATTTATTCAAAGAGGTAAGTGGTATCATAGGGATACAGCCACCTCCATCAAGCCATCTCACCTGACTGTCAAAATGTACATTTTCCAACCCAGAAACTGATGCATAACAAATCTAGAACATTGTCAGATTCTAAACCCCTGACTGCATAAAGGGATGAGGCAAGGAAAAGGATCAAGGAGAAAGGAGTTGTTGAGACACAGCAAAGGAAGTAAAAGAAGTACATCATAGCAGTGTCCTTCCATGTGAGATCCACCCGCTGAGTATCACACCCAGGTGGACTATTGGGTAGCAGCCTCACCTGCCTATGGGAGCAGTGACAATACCCTTGGATTTGTCACAAGTGTCATAGAAGCCATAGGGCTTAGTAAGATCGCTGTTTTGTTCTCCCCTGTTCCCCTCCCTTGCCTTGTCGCGCTCTGAAACACTTGTGTACGAGCGCGATAGAAATAAAATATCAATCAATCAATCAATAGAAGTTGCTGACAATGCTTCCTTCTACTGGTTACTGTTTATGTAGAATTTAAAGTTACATAGTTAGCGGTCATTATTATGTAGTAAAGACTATTTGGTAATCCAGGCATTAGTGAGGGCGAGGAGATGACAAAGTTGTTAGAGATTAAGTAGTTGGTATTTTCAGCATTGTTGATGGCCAACTGCATGTATTAGAGAGCACCCACAAGAGGTTAAAGGCAGATAGAGAGACACATGGATAGTCTTGAAACATCAAAGCCATTCAATAGCCTACTGCATATAAACTAGCCCAAGAGTGGAATTCGATAGGCACGTTATGTATTTTTGCTCTCCTGATAAAATAAGTAGTTCAAATGATCGAACAGTTCCTCATATCCAAAAGGGTTCGGCTTTCTTGTACTGTCACAGGCACAAACTATAATAAGAGAGCAATAAAGTGTTCAACGTTGTGTAAACTACCAGATGGCCCTCGATATCCCGTCCCTTCTAGGATCGAGGGTGGTTGTTTGCCGACGTCTTGTTGAGCAACTCAGTGCAGGTACGTACAGAATGTTTATCGGACCCACAATAGGCGCATAGTCCTTGTTCTCTTCTTCTCTTCCTTTCCTCAGGAGTCAAGGAACGGCGAGTGGCTCTGATCTGCATGGGTTGCTCAAACTGCTTGACCGTTGGTGAGGGAGGAGAAAGGGTCAGTGAAAAAGGGGAACGTGTCTTACGTTTCTCGTGGCGTCTCTCCTGCATTCTAAACGGCATTTGGAGTGCAGCAGTCATCAGTTCTGGTAAGGAAGCAGGTCGTGGAAAGTGTGCCAACTCATCTTTTAGTTCTTCTCGGAGTCCCCGGCGGAACAAGATGTATTGAGATTGTTCGGACCATCCGGTCTCCGTAGCTAATCTCTTGAACGATGAGATGTACGTCAGCATGTCAGACTGCCCTTGTCTGACATCCAGCACATCCTCTCCTGCTGCCATAGTTAGTTCGGGTCTCTCAAAAGTGTGCTTCAAAAGATCTACAAATGCGCCGTAGTTTTGGAGTACAGGACCTGGCTGTGTAACCAAAGGGGTGGCCCAAGCGAGGGCATTGCCAGATATGTTTGAGATAAGAAACCCCACTTTTGCGTGATCCGAGACATATGTGCAGGCTCTGAACGTAAAGTATACCCTGCAGGCATCTAAGAATTCTTTAAACCTGAGGACAGTGTCATTGGGGGTAGATCAGTAGAAGGTGGCTCACAAGCTGATACCATTTGTTTCAGTAGGTTGTTCTCAGCTTTCATTTTTTGCATTTCCAGTGAGAGGTTCTGAACTGCAGCTACTAACTCCTGTATTTGTTCCGGAGTAGCCATTGTTTTGGGGGGGGGGGTTGCAAACTGTCAACTTCCTTGACCTGAATATTCGGAACGTCCCTTTTCCCCTCCTCCTCTTGTGTCTCCTCCTCACCTGAGGTATCGATGTCTTCCTCCTCCAGCGGGCTGAGGAAACGGCGGGCTCTGTAGTCCTTCTCTTTTTTTGTTTGCAGCTTGGGTCTCGCACGGGAAGAAGCCACAGTGAAGGCTGTTGTAAAGCACTACCTTGTGACCCCTTTCCCGGGAGGGACCAAAAGCGGGGAAAAAGCCAGTTGCGGCAGAAAAAACCCAGTGGATAGAAGGACCCGGCAGTATCTCCTGTGGAAATTGGGCTCGAGGTGGATCCGAACCAATGTGTAGGTAACAACACACTCCGGGTAGGCAAGTGGTGAGAAATTGGAGCAAGTAAAGGAGTAACTGGAATAGGTAAGAGACGAAGGGGAAGCAACAGGAAACTAGCGTGGAGGTAAGAGAAAAGGGGAGGAGACTGGAGAGAGGTAGGGAGGAAGAAGCGAAGGGCACCGAACGGACCAAAGTACGTACGATGAAGGCAGAAAGGAGGAAGGATGAGACAGAGCGCGGGAAGCAGCCAAGCACACGGGCTAAGCGAAAAGTTAGAGCGAAGCGCAACAGCTGCAGCACGGGAAACAGCTGACCGTAGTGGTTGCAACGCAAAGAGTGTTAAGGGGCGTGGTTTAAATTGCGCTACGTGCATCCACGCAGTGAAAAACTAGACCGATGGATGCACGTAAATCCTGGACGTGATGGGAATTAGGAAGAATGTAAACAAGCACGGGGCCACAGGCACCAACTCTGAAGACGGCGCATGACACACGGGGCTGAAACATGTTGCCTCATTTCCATAGACTGCTCTTTGACAGATTATAATGAGTAGTTCGGTAACGTCTCAAGAATCCAAAATGTTTTTGAATGTTGTATGTGTCAAAATAGATGTCATTTTATGCACCTTCATGTATGTATGTGATCCTAATTTAGGTGATACAAAACAAATTCCAAAAGATAAACAGTTTGTTTATTTAGAGTTAGCAATCGGGTGGGTCTTGATTGACAATGATCGACCTTAGAATGCTATTTAAATATTTATAAAGGATTCAAAGCAATATATTATGTATGAAACACAAACACAAAAGTGCTATCTAATTACGTGAGGTAAAGCAAGCTGTAAGGTGCTATGTATGCATTTTCTGCATATGTTGTAGGCTCTCAATGTTCAGCTTATCCATCAAACAGTTTACATGCACGCAAATACTGACCGCGTTGGTCTGGTTTGACCTTTTTCTTTTCATTTTCAATTTTTTTTCTCATCCTTGACTTATTTTTCCTCCGTATCTTAGGCTGCAGCTTTGACGCACTTTTATTGGTGTTTTTCACCCGTACACGTGTTGCCCAGTTACATTTCACAAGTTCCAGTTTTCTGATTCGCGCTGTCCCTCCATGGCAATCCTGCTACTGAGGAGAAGAAGGTGAGGGTCATTGCTGTGAGGGTCCCTGATAGTACTGACCCTCACGTTCTCCTCAGCAGCAGCAGGATGTGGACGTGAAGTGTGCCACATTATAGTCTTGGCCATTCCATTTATTCTTCCACTTCAAGTGGCTTCCAGAGTATACTTTAGGATTATTTTACTATAATATGTACTCTACATATGATTATGGTTTCTAGTCATTGCATCGAATTCCTACCATCGACATACCATTCCATCTAAAAAAGTGCATTGAAAAAAATTGCATTGAATGCATTTAAAAAAAAGAAAAATTCAATGGGGGTTCCCCAACCCCCTTTTTGAACCTTTAAAACCCATTATAATTAAACTAAACAATTTACCTTTAAAAACTACGCATTCAATGCTTTTTTTCGATGGCAAGGCATTTGATGGTATTGCATTCGATGCAATGACCACATACCATGATTAGATTGGATATTTATAACGAGCTTAATACCCAGAGGTTTCTAAGTGTGGACCCAGGGATCGAACCTGTGGGGCTCTGCAGTGTACTGCTCACAAGGCAAGCGTGTTGCCCCTGAGCTATCCTCCCAAGACTATATTGATTGTGTCACTCCATTCACCAGGCCAAAAGCTCAGGAGGTATAGTCTTCTGTCATCATCGGGTGAATGTCTTGCATGCATGGGATCACCCAAAGAAAGGTTGATGAAAAGGCTGTCATTAGCATCTAATTATTTGAAAACAATAACTGTGCCGTTTAGGCATTCCCTGATCTTTTTAGCCATCAGGGTGAAGTTTTGTTCATGGTATGGAGACCCTTTCGTTCTGTGGTTCTTTATATCAATGTACCCTGATTTCTCAACACTTAAAGGAGCTGACCTTACTTGTGAAGAGTTGCAAGTCCGTGTGTGATTTTTTCAAGTCGCATGGGATGGAGGCCCATTGCATCAGGTGGTGTGGCTCTATATTTCTTTTATGGTATTAATAACTAGTCAATAACTAGTGGTGTGCAAGTGGCCTACCGTGGACTACACTGCCTTTTTCTTCCTTGTTGGAGTCTCTTTATGCTTGCTACTGGGGGAGGAGGAGCAGCCGGACCAGATCCTACGTTCCCCTTGCTTTAAGCATGCTCGCTGCCTGTAGCAGAAAGTGGTATGCAGGTGGTCTACCTCTAATGCTCACCTGATTCCAACGGAGGCGCAGGTCTGGCTTCGAGTGCTGATGCTTCTTCAATGGTGAAGCGCAGGACTCTGAAGATGGACAGGAAGGGCCCTCTACTCTGGCTTCTCCGGTTCGCAGGAATATTCCCCTGTGCGTGAAAAGGGAGTATTACCTACTGACTGAGTTATGCTCAAGCCTCCCACTCTCTTCCAACCCTCCACGATACCCTTCCACGATTCCCTGTGAAGTCTCACCTTAGGGTCTGAAAGGACGAGCTCTCCATCCTGCTTCTGACGCAGGGGCGCGTTGAACCCAGGTACTTCACTGGATTGAGGTTGGATGGGAGTTCAGGTAAGCTTGATTATACTGGTAAGGCGCTGTAAAAGTTCTGTTACAAGTTCAAAAGTTCAAGCTTTAAATAATAATGTTCATTGTCTTTTTTCAGGTGATGAATGAAGATTCCTTTGGAGACTTCTTGCAACAAAGCGCTGATGTTGATGTCTTTTCCCCATAGGAGCCGGGGTTCGGAATGCCGGAGATATGGCGCCGACCCGAAGTGAAACGTGCAGTTCCAGTGAAGATCTGGTAAGTCCTAGATGAGCGCTCAGGTAATGTTTTTGCATTCGCTCATCTAATGTCTTTGTCTTTTTTCCCCATAGGGGCCGGGGACCTGCTTGGAAGCAGCAAGACCCGAAATGAAATGGGAATGACCCAACAGGTAAGTCTTAGAAGGAAACTGAGCTTTTCCTATTCCCTTCCTTCTCTCACCTCTTATTCTTGTCTTTTTCTCTAGGCTCTGGGAAGTGGCTGTGTATCCGGATGATCGCTGCTGAAGATGGAGGAACCCAGGAAAGGTGAGTGAAATGCAGCGCTGCAGCGATCGTAACGAAATGCTTTTAAAAATGATGTCTTCCCTTACAGGATCGTCTGTGATGTCTCCGTGGTGCAGATTAGCTGGTAGGTCTCTTGTCTTCCTTTGCAGGTGACCCAGGATGCTGAAAGGCGTGGCTGAAGTCCAGATGCAGGAGCTGACACGGTGAGCGTCCAGCTGCGAGGAGCAGAACAACGCGAAGCGTGAGTTGCTGATCGGTGTGGTTTAAATAGCTTTGGAAGAAATTCCAAGTGTGTATCCTTCCCCCGATCAGGTATGTATCCTTCCCCGACCACACCCGGGTGGAAAGTAGTCCCACAGGTAAAGTAGTTCCTATTCAGGCCTCAAGAGGGCCTGGATGTGGCAGCATGGTCTGCATTAGGTAAGTGCACATTAAAACACTTGAACACATGTCTAGCAGAGGTCCAACATGAGCCTGGCGCCTAAGGCACCAGGACTGAGTCCAAAGGGCCCCAGCTTGGGCCCGCTGGCACTCCCCTGGGGGAAATGATGCCTGCCTCTGGGGTTGCTGGGTCGGACCTGGCTCCTTGGAGGTAGGCATCATGACACTACCATAGTCCACACAGGAGTGTGCGGGTCTCATAGAAGGGCTGGCGTTTCTGTGGCACGTGGCTCGAAGAAAGCCCAGTTTTCAAAGGAGTCGCAGCAGCAGTCTGCGGGAGAAACTACAGCGGTAAGGTGCAAGAGAAAACCGCGATATCTCGTCTGTACTATGAACTACTTTTCTCCTTGAGAAGGAGAGCGGGGAAATCCTGTGTCGCAGAGTGTTGAATTCTGCATTTCCTTATTATTGCCCGTTAGGCATATAACAAGAAATACAAGAAGCAGTTGGGATAGTTCGAGGATTATGTATGGATTGCGGAGTCTCTTAAAACACCCGGATTTTACAACCCAGTACCAAATGTTGGAGACGGTTATGGACATGCTCCTTCCAGATTCACCTGGTGAAGGGGGTAGTGATAGGCCCTGCCATATTATACAGCAGGACACTACAGGGCGGGAAAAAAGGGCTAAAATCACGGCTTACTTTAGTTTGGAGAATACTGATAATAATGTACATGAGGTGGGGTTTTGCCCCTGCTGCTGATGCATAGATGTTGATATCAGTGGTGGCACTCAAGGGGGGTGGGTGAGACCCACAAAGGACATTGTTCTCCTTCCTTTTATTGAGGAGGGGGACATTAGTCGGGCAACTATAACTTCCTATGTCTCAACTCCTGATCCCGACCCGAGGAAAGTTTTAATATCCCGACCCGAGGTAACTTTTAATATCCCCCCTCAGCGCAACGAATGAAGACAGTAATACTAACGCTCATGCCGCTTAGGTTGCTGTTAATGATCTAATATCTACATTCGCCTTGTTGTACGAAGATATTAAATCGGAAGTAAAGATGCACTCGTTTGTCTTGGGAGTGATACAGTATAAGCTGGATAATTTGCATAAGAAGACTGATCTCATGGATTTCATACAACCTAACATAAGGAAAGATGTAATGATACTAAGTGCTGTACCTCTAACTCAGTCTGTTAAAGTACCATCTCAACATCTCAAGGAGGGCCTGATTTACCAACATTAAGTTGAGGGACAAACTTAATATAAATGTGGCTGCTGAGTATGAGAAAGGTGGGGTCACTATAATACCCCCAGCAGATGTGTGCGAGGATAAGCAGTCCTACTTGAGTAAAAAAGCCTCTGAGGAGCGAACATTTTTTATTGGTCCGCAAAGTAAAAAGACAAAGGATATGAAAAGGAAAAATAGCTCCAAACGATCGTCTTGTAAGTTCCTAAGGAATTTGATATCTGAGTCACTGGTAAATAATAATAGCAAGTACATTGAGTCGGAGGGAATAGGATCCTGATCGTGGTGGTAGACAATCTTTCGGAGCACGATGATTCACATAGTGGAGGATCTTCAGTCTTGCCCAGAAAGGGTAGTCGGTCTTCGGACTGTGACTTTATTCGGCCTAAATCTAATACCGACTCTACTCAATATGAGCCACTGCTACAGGAAAGGACCCCAATCTTCACTCTGCAATTGGGTTACCCGTGGGTAAGCAGATTGGCAGAGACGTGACCCCTCGGCTTCTCCCTCCAATAGTACATTCCATACACACTCAATATGAGTTGGCAGGAGAGGTAAGGGTTCCACGACCTGCCCCATTGGGTGTGACTTTTTAAGGATCACAGACTGATATATACACTTTCATGGCTGAGAATGGGAGGTCAACAGCGACACAGAGAGTACTAATTTTGATCAACTCACTAACTTATTGGAGTCTCTGTCCACCTCCAGCGATGCTAGACTGGACACTTCGACTTGAACTTGGAATTGGGTGATTCTACACAAAATATGCATTCTATGGACATAATTATGTCACCTATAGATATAAATGGGGCTATGTACATGCATGAGGAACTGTGTCTCTCCAGAGTCCAAAATCAAGGGAAAAGAGTGGAATATATGGAAGAAAAGGCCTATACTTTCCTTTTTCCGTATTAAATAACGGCCAGGAGTTTTGGAAAATCTTACTCATCGAGGTGGGAATTTAATGGGAGGGCGATTCAGCGGCCTAATAAGCGATTAAACACAAATGTTCTCAGCCCTCATATAACATTTTAATTCAGAGTATTTTTAAAGATGACCGGCTACCTTTCTAAATAGATACAGTATTCTTTTGCTGTTTTCTGAAATGCTTAATTTGCAAGCAACATCCTCAAAAGACATAGGGCCTCATTACGAGGCTGGTGGTAGCAGGCACGGTTGCCGCCGGTATTCATTTTTTCCAGCACCCGGAAAAGAGCAATTACTGGGTCATTATGACCGTGCCGGACCCGGTAATTGCCCTTTTCTGGGCGCCAGAAAAAATTCTTCCCCATTCCCATTTGAGCCCCACAGCGCTCAATGGGAATGGGGAAGGTGGTGGTACCGTTAATGACGGTACCGGTGCTACTTTCATGTTCTGCTCGCGGGTGCCGGTACAGCCATCAGGTCAGACCTGGTGGCTGCAAAAGCACCCGCGAGCAGAACTCAAAGTTTGCCGGTACGGTAACAACGGCACCGGCAAGCTTACCGGTACTGTTGTTACTGTACTCGCAAACTCGTAATGAGGCCCATAGAAAGGGTAGAATGTATGGCTCCCGAGCTAACAAATGTGGTGTTACTTAGTTTTCACTCCAGAGTTGTTTTTGAGCTTGTTTTCAAAGAGGTGGCAACATGGAGACAAATTGGTTTTCTATTTGACACCATTTTATGGTCAAAACTGTAATAAGGAATGGCAGAGCAACGACACCATCGAAGTAGAAAGGAGCACCACCTTACACCTCTCTAACAAAGTGATGTATACTTTGGAAGAGGTGACATGAGTAAAGGAAATAAAGATCAAGATTGGTCTTGAATAGCAAGCTGCTTAATTAACCAAAGGGCCTTCGAGCTTGGTACCCATACACTAGCGTTCACAGTCTCGATTTTAATTTCATGGACCACAAGAGGTCATAAACAGTTATTTACTAATCCCAAGCTAGGGCTTATTCTACACAATTTCAAAATAGTTTGCTTACAGGAGATCTGGTTGATAGACCGTCCTGCCTGGGATGGGTACATTGATTGTTTTCAAGCCTCTCTTAAAAGGCCTCTTGGTAAGACCGTGAGCTCATCAACATCGAGCAGCATATTTGACAAGGACTGTTGGCAGTGGAATACGGCACTAGAGTGCGAGGGGTTTCCACCCGGTTTCTGCTTTGTAACATTATTTGGCACATGGGTAGATTTCCCGTGGAAAGATGTATGGCCGGCCTAACAGATTTTATTACTAGTTGGTTAGCTTATAATACGAATGGCAATCGGTTGGTTTTAGGGGATTTTATTTCTAATTGCCCTAAAAACAGTAGCAAGGACCAGTGTTCGTTTGGTGATGTCGCCGCCCTATCCAACTTGTGAAAAAAGTGGTAACGGTGGCAAATGACTGGAAATACTTAGTAATGTACGTCTGGTCAAATTTAACGGTGCTATTGAGGGTGATCTTATTGGCCGCCCTAACTAGCGTAGAGTACTTGTCGTCTCAATGCCGGTGTAATACAATTGCAAGTTCTGCGCAGTGAAAAAGTATGCACTTATCAATTGCGAGAGTAGCACTGTAAAGAGGGAGGGGGCTCCTTTTAATCGTTATACAAGTCAAGCCCAAAATAAAAGTAGCTTACATGCAAAAGAAATGCAGGGGCATAGGTAAGTGGAATCAAACTTAGGGGTAGGCTGAAATGCAGTAAATGGGCCTTACAGCTTTTTTTTGCAGAAAACTTGTGTCAGCTTTTTTATTAATCTGCAATGAATCCGCAGTATCTGGTAACACATTGCAAGTCTCACTATCCCAGGCTGGTATGGTAAGAAGCAAACAACAGTTGTTATTTTTTCGAAGTCACAGATTAGATTCCCTGGGGCCGCCGACAGGCAAGGAGGCCATAACCATTTTAAATTTCAAAATGATTTGCAAAACGCGATTTTTAGACAGAGTCAAAAGGACCACAGCGGTTTCAAATTGCCACTTAGTATATTTTGCCTGGGAAGAAGGTCGAAGAGTTCTTAATATGCAACATTTGCATAGCACTATATCCGTGGTTCAAGGCTCTGACAGTGCCATTGTAGAGAGCGTTTCTTATGAGAACATAGATGAGATGACCGGGACAGATGAATAAAGTTCCACTGGTCATCTCAAATGCTTCAATGAATTGTCATTATAATGTGGGAAGTGGGGGTTGGATTGTGTCGTCACAAATTATATTTAAGTACGGTGTCGGAAGGTTTGTGGACCCAATTAAAGAACATAATATATTTTTCTATAAAGATATAATGTGCGAGCACCAATCAGCTTGGTGTGCGTAGATCTTTTCATGTTGCAAAGTTACTAATGTTAATTAGATCAATTGTTATTAAAGGTTTGCATTCAGGGGCATTTTTTTGACAGCGCCTTTTCACACAGTTCTGTTCTCCAATCTGTCTGAATATAGCTGTCCCAGGGGTGTCTGGGCCCTGAATAAACCTGCTTTACTTCTTGCCTGCGTACACTCCTTTTTTGACTACTTTTGTAATTTTTTATTGGTGAGTCCGGAGGCAACCCCTGACACACTGGATTATATTTTTACTGACAAATTACTTTTTCGGGAAATGTAAGATGTTGAATATTGTTCCGAATAACTGTAGTGATCAATGTATGATGCAGTGCACTTTTGATTTTAAATTAAATTGAGTTGTGGAATAACAATAAGGTTGAGTAAACGAGGAAGTGGCAATGATGATGGGAACTTCCAGTTACGAATGGATGTTGGTTACATTAACTAATGACAGTTTTAATTACTTCTTCTCCGATGTGTTGAATAAAACAGTGGGAAAAAATAAAAGTAAGAAAGGTTGTGTTAGAAATGTAAATAGAAAGTCCCACATGTATAATCCCAGTTTAACCCTACGAACAAGGGAAATGAGGGCTGAGATTAAGCACATTAAAGTGGGGTAAATACAAGAGACTGAGAAAAATAAGTGTATAAAAAAGGTCAAGTAGAGCTTTAAAAACTGGGTTAGAAATTATACGGCCATTGTACTACAAGCCGATGCAGAAGTTATGTTGTCTTGTCCTCGATCCAAAGATACTTCAAACGTCTGGAGAGGAATTAATGCAGTAAAGGCCATGCAGGGAGAACAGACTATTAATGCTGTTGCAGGAGCCAATTGGGTGTTGCATATTGAGACTCTCTATTCTGAGTCAGGACCCCCTCATACTCAGGAAATGTGACTCGCTGACACCTGCAGTTATGACAACATCCTCAAATTTGATGTGGAGAATTTGCATCATATCATCTTGAATGCCAGTAATTCTCGAGCTCCGGGACGTCTAATAGACTTTTTAAGTGTGATCCGACTACCTGGGCTGTGATGTTAAAATAACTTTTCAATTATATTTTTGAAAAAGGGCAACTTCCAATTTCTTGGCAGACATTGGCCCTCATTACGACCCTGGCGGAGTGGGTTTACGCCAGCGTTATTCGCGGCGGACCCGTCCGCCCTACTACGAGTTCCCGTAGCGCCATGGAACGTTTTCCGCCTGGTTTTTCCGGGCGGAGAAATCCATGGCGCTACGGGACCTTGATGTTAATTACGCCACCGTATTTTGCGGTGGCGCAATTAACGCCTTCCCCACTCCCATTATACCCTATGGGGCAAAAATGGGAATGGGGAAGGGTAAAATGGGGAATGGGGATTTACCGCCCCGCCAAAGTCGGCATGGGGGGGAAAATCCGCCAACCTCCATGGCGCTATCGGCAGCTTTCCGCCGTGCTCCGCGGTGCATTTAGCACCGCGATTTCCGCCAGGGTCGTAATGAGGGCCATTGTATATTATTACCATTTTCAAACATGGTATAAAATCGGACCCCAAGAATTATCACCCAATCACAATACTAGACGCCGACGGTAACACCTTTGCGAATCTAGTATTTACAACATCTGGAAGATTGGGCGATAGGGACGGACCGAATAAAGAAAAACCAAACTGGGTTTAGGAAGTCTCATGGGACCACTTTGAATGAGTTTGTTAAAAAGTGCTGACAGGATCTAATTTTGAGAAAATGTACAAAGTGATTCACATGGCAGCAGTCGACCTGTCATCGGCGTTCGACTTGGTGAGTCATGATTGCCTATGACTGAAATTGGAGGGTTGGGGAATCGCAAAGGCCTTATTAAAATGAATAGTCAAGCTGCGCGATGCTCAGAATGTGCAGGTGCGGCGGAATCAAGAGTGGGTCCCGTCTCAGAAAATATTCACATGTAGCGGCTTAAGGCAGGGGTGCATTTTGGCCCCCTGCCTCTTTAATTTGAATGTTTCAGATGTAGGAGAATCGTTGGACCCTACCGCTTTTGCCACTCCTGACTTGGATCGTTGACTACAGGGGTGTTGCTAGGGGGGGGGCTAAGGGGGCTAAAGCCCCTGATCTTTTGGTTGTAGCCCCGGATAGAATCTCAGGAGCTAGAGCCAAAAGACTAGCTAGCCCCCACTCCCAACAGTTCCAACATCAACGTAGCCCCGGGTCTTTTCCAGACCTAGCAACTCCCCTGGTTGACTATCAGCTGGCTGGCCTATGCCGATGATTTTAGTTTACTAGATTGTATCGGCATTGAATGCAGAGACATTTAACAGCTTTTGAGATTTATGCGAGTGCACATTTTCGAAAGATCAACGTAGGAAAAACTAAAATCCTGTCAATAAAGAAAGAAATGTGTAAACACGAGATGGACATTGAATGAGGTTACTTTGGAAAAAGTGAAACATCTGGTATATCTGGGATTTCCGATTACGGGCAGAACTGGCAAAGCTTTTATAACAAGTTATTTGAGGCAAATGACTGACTCTCTTCTTTCTCAGATGAAATGTATAAAGAACCACTATTGTAAATGTACGTGCCTCCCATTACTTAAGTATTATATGGGTAAAGTGATACCGAAGCTCCTGCATGGGGGTCGAACTTCATCATGATTGGATTTCTGAATTCCTGGGTACCCTAGAAAGCTTAATATTGCATGGCGTTTTCGGTATTCCAAATGCAGTACCGACATATGCTGTCAGGTTTGAGCTCGGATTAAATTACCTTAAGGTAAGAGGCCAGTGGAGAATGTTGGCCCTATACTGAAAATTCCGATGTCCCTGTCCGAATATGCTATACAAGCACTTTGGAAACTTATTTAAAGAAGGCACAGTACCAGTCTTGAGAGGTTTTGCCGAAAGATGTGAGATACTTTTGGGTATTGGCAATTTGAGAAAGACGGATTTGATAGCGGAACCCAGGCAAAGTGGTTCGAAAAGTGGAGAGCAGTTGGCAGTTGTCCACTTGAATTACTGATTGTTTTTCCATTCCAAAACTTTTTGAGAAATACTTCATCACCTGTGCCCATGCGTGGAAGAGAAGCTGAGGGCCTATATTGCTTTAAATCTCCTTGGGACACTGTGAAAGCGTACAAGCTCCACCCCCCGCTGCCTTTTATAACCACCTCCGCTCCGCGAAGCTGACGCGAAGTGGTTCGAAAAGTGGAGAGCAGTTGGCAGTTTGCAGTGAGTGGTAACAGTAACCGCCTGTAACAAAAAGACCTAATTTTTTTTCTTTCTTCCCTGCCACCCAATCGAATGTCCTGTAGGTGGAAACAGCATTAAGACTATTCCAAACAACAAACTTGTAAGTGCCTTGCGCTGAAGGCGCTTCGACGGTAATCTTCCCTCTAAAGCTTTCCTAATATTGAACGGAACCTCTATACACACTAAAGACGGGGGCCACTAACACGATAGAGAACAATTTTGTGCTGTGCTCCCATTGTTGGACAAAACCGTACGCTGCTTGGAGACTGTGGGGATCTACCCTTTGATCTCAGCGGCGGGGTCCCGCATCGGCAGAATATGCCATCTTAACCATTGAGGAAGAGTGCAGGGGCCAGCAGGCTCGAGTGTCCTGAGGGATTACCTCTTCCTACTTCCCTGAAAATATACCTGCAGCCACTGTGTGCAGCTGGGAGACTGTGGGGTTTTACCCTTTGATCCCAGCAGCTACTATTGGGGCAGATCAATTCTGATCAGCTCTACAGACCCGAGGGGCTGGTGCGAGCTACAACTATTGTAAGCGTTTACTCGCACAAGGTGAACACGGTATATTGATTACAAGCACATAAAGCTAATCCCATCTGGCCACTAAGGGTCTTTCTGTGTCTTTCTTACATGCCCCCTTTCAACGGCTTTTGAGTGAAGAAGGATAAGCCTCTGCTCCCTGACTGAAGACAATGTCACGCTCCTGCAATCTGTGCAGTGCAGCCCTGGGGGATGACCTGAATGCTCCCGAATTTGAAATCCCTGTTGCTTGGGGGAAAAATTGAAAAAGGGTTGGATATATCAATCTTTAAGCCCCACCCTGCAGGCGGGGGCCGTTTCTTCCCTCCTAAGAGCCTTTTTGTGCAGAATAACCAAGTACCAACAGGTTCTGGGTGTATTGACCCCAACATCTTGGATGCGAGAATACTAGTTGCCTCCACACCTTCGCATGGGGTGTTGGCCTCTAATCTGGAATATACATTGACGGCTACCACGCTAAAGAATACCATCGCAGAATTTTTCCCCTCAAAAGAAAGTGCCGTTCAGAAGACTCCCGTAGTGATGGACGGGGCAGCTCCTTAAATCAGCCAAATGAGGGTGATCCCCCCCAATGGAACTTTTGGAATTTATGAACATGGCCGTGATGGGGATATTGAGGGGGCTAGTGCCACAGATATCCCTTGATTCCTCTTTTGAATTAAATACCATATAAGCCCTGATGAAAGTCTCAGAATCGGCGGCTGAACAATATGATGGCACCAAAGGTGGGGACGAAGGGCCCGCCCTTGTGCATAAAATTGTGCAGACTAACCCGGAGTCAGTATCTACAGGGCCCACACTTACAGCCTTAAACATTGTTTTGAGCTCGTTAGTCAAAGTGTTTGAAGCCCTAAAATCAGAAGTGTACCAAAATGTGGGCATTCTCCTTGAAATTAGCAAAGACTTGGAAATGAACGAGTCATCATTAGTAGCTCTCAAACCGGTGCTTAAGGGTATGTGGGGAAGGCCCACAGAGATCCAAATGGAAACAAAAAAACAATCCAGAAAATTAGAACTCATACAAACGTAATGGGAGGGGATCAAGATTGAACTGGCTCTTTTAAATTCAAATTTGGCAGAAGATAGGAGAGGGCCCCTTTGTGACCATAGGGAGACGCTCCCTTGTGGTTCAGAAGGCTGACCCAAGAACTTGCAAAGACCCCGTTAGACGATACACCTGTCAGCCTCAGCCATGGAAGAATGTGTGCACTTGGCTCAATTGGTTGACGAACCAGCCATAATCGAACCGAATGATAACTCTTCTAGTCCAAAGGTGTCCATGAAGCTGAATGAACCCAGTGAAAAATCTACCAAACCCAATGGCTAAACGAAAAAGAAAAAGAAGAAGCGTCTCATGGAATCTGCCCTGGAGATACAAATTGATATGGGGGAAAATAAGAAAACATAGCACCAGAAAAATAAGTAGAATACTTACTTTTCCCAGTGAAAAAGGGCGCCAGCCTCACTCATCGGCTAAGGGGAAAAGAAAGGAAAAGGCTCATATAGCCCAGCAAACATCTAAAGAAATCAGCCCAAAACCTATGAAAACGACAGCAGGGAGTTAAATCAAGGCTCCACAGGAACCCCTAAAGATTGCTCCTATCTTTCTTAGAGGTAAACAATGTGCTGATCTTCTTCAAGGGAATGGGACTGGGCCCTCATATGGTCAAAGTAATAACCAAAGTCCAATAACTTCAAATAAACTCAATAATTCCCCATTGTCCGCTCTGGCTAACGCCAATCCTAAACCCCCTCGGGGGATCCCTGCTGGTCGTAGGGAGTCTACTCAGACTGGGGACATGAGAACTGGGGAAACATGCAGAATGGTGAAGGACGTGGGTGTGCTCGCTGTGTCTGTTCACGGGGTCTCTCAGAAAAACCCACTCGACCACAGGAAAAACAAAAGCTACAGGGGCCATATTGTATGAAGAGTCCAGTCGTCTTTATCATGAGATTGGACGTAACGAACCGAGAAGGAGTCCTCTGAACAGGAGCTCAATTCTAACTATGATGAAAGAAAACCCTGATTTATACTTCTTCACCTCACCAGATATTGACTATATCCGCTTTCCCAACTTTCCCTCGACAGACATGGTGGAACGTGGCCTTGAATCCAGACTGGGCGTGGACACCACATGAAAAGCAGGTGCAGACCTGAAAAGGAGGGGTTATGAAGTATCTTTGGATCCACCGGCAACCCCAAAGCCAAGCCATGACTTTGGTCCGAAAACTACGGTGGGGCAATCAAAATCCTCCTCTCCACAGAAAGCTGAATCTGTCTCAAACGCCTTGTCGTTGGTGCCAGAGACTGTCTCACAAATACTCCTTAAACTGGGCCTGCCTGAGAGGCAACTCTAGTAAGAGTCCATTGACCTGTTATTCTGGAAATGCAGGGTTCCAGGTCCTTTGAAACTGAAGGTAAAAAGGGCTAAATCTTTGATAATTTTGACATGATATCGCTCCAGGAAATGTGGCTCCAATCTTCCTTCGGCTTGGACGGTTTATCGATCTTTCACCAACTGGAAGTGGGGGTGGGGGTGGGTCGGCCTTCAGGGGGACTTTGTGTTGCCTGTAGAAATGATGTTTTTGTCTCACTGAACTTCTATCCAATATAGAGATGGGCATTTTGTCAGTTAAGACAGAATCGGGGATGGATAGGGGAGATCTGAAATGGATTGTAGTGAATATCTAGTGGAATCCGAAGAGGGTTGGCTTCTTGGCTTTCCACCATCACCTGGCAGACCTTTTTCTTCTCTGGTTTGGTCTGTTCCTTTATCATGAACTCTTGGGGGCGGGGGGTTCAACTCTCGGTGCATAGAAAGCTGTGCTCCAGGGTTTTCCGTCCCATAAACCTTCCTCAGATAATGGTGAGAGCTGGATGAATATTCTAGTGGGGTGGGACCTTGTGAAGGCAAATGGTAATATTGAAGGGGACATCCTCCCGGCTCCCACTTGGAGGAGGGAGAAAAGCTTTTCAACAATCGATTATCTATTCTTGTCCAAAACTTTGTTCGAAAGTTGCAACCGTTTTGTGGTCACTAACGGTCACCCTAGTGACCACGATATTTTGGAGACAGAGTTTGCTAAAAAGAAAAAAAAACAGGTGGTGCCCCAATGCTTCCCACGAGAGTTGACAGTTAGTGAGAGTGGGAATAGAGTGACAAGATTTAAAAAGAGTGGACGGGTCCTGGTTGATCGTCTGGGGAAGGTGGCCCAGTCCATGTCTGAATTAGAACTACGGAAGATCTGCTAGCCAAATATCTTTGTGGATTTCTTATGGGACATCCCCCCCCCCCGGCTGTATCGTCCCTCCCTGTGCACATAAAACATCCCCATCATTTTGATATTCAGACTTAGGAAAGGAAGAGGGAAATGAGAAGGCATAGAAAGCTTAAAACTAGGAGTTTAAATGGAACAGAACACACAAGGGAAGTGAACATTCTAAAAAAAATACCTTTAGAAATTGTTCTAAATCACACAGCCCTATGCCTCCTCAATTGAAGGGAGAAATTATGTTGAGAGCCATTTACCAAAATAATTCTCGAAACTTCTGATCAATTACTGGCTCACTGGATAACCCGGCTATTTTGGGCCAAGATGGGGTAATCCAGGAGCACGTATGGGCTGACCACTTTTCCAAGTTGTATGAAGCTCCCCGCCATGATAAGGTGAAGATCGCAAATGATACATCGTGGTCTTTGAAATTCTCCCAAGATGAAATAAAAACTCTCAAAATGATATCCTCTAGATCTAGATCCCCCGGACCCAATGGTCTCGGTAATGAGATGTACAAATCAGATGCCGACCTTTGGGCTCGGGTTTTGGTGGCCCTGTTCAAAGGCATAATCAACTCCAAGCAAATACCCAATACATGGAGAATCACTTCTGGATGCCAATGGGAACATTTTTGCTGGCCTAGTCTTGAGGGTCTTAGAAACCTGGGCTAAATCCCATGGTATTTTCTCAAAACATCAAATTGGGTTTTGCAGAGGTCTCTTGACATCGTTGAACAGTCTGGTGCTGCATGCTGTGAGCTCGGAGTCTTTCGCCAAAGGCGGGCTACCTTTGTTTGGGGAATGGATTGACCTGTCCCAGGCATTCGATACCATCAACAGGTACCGCCTCTGGGGAAAATTGAGAGACTGGGGTTTGCCAGAATATGTGTTTGCTATTTTGATTGAGCTTAATAAGAACTTGGTCCTACAAGTTCGACTGAACAGAGTGGGGAATCTCTCAAAAGGTATTGTAACCAAAAGGGGCGTGTGACAGGGGTGCCTGGTAGCCCGGTTCTTATTTATAATAATAATTTTATAATAATTTGGCATTTATATAGCGCTACGAACCCTCAGGTATCTGAGCGCTGCTTATTATTACCCACGGTGTGTGGTGCTCATTTATCGACCTCGGAAGGATGAAACGCTGAGTTTGGCGCTGCCGGGATTCGAACCTGCGTTCGCAGGCTCTGCACCGATGTCAAAGCGAGCGCTCTACTCGCTGTGCCACTTGACCGGCTAATTTAACCTTTATCTAGCCGACCTAGTAAAACGGATTCTGGATTCGACCTTGACGAGCCCTAAATTGGGTAGTCTAAAGATCAACTGGCTCGCCTATGCCGACGATATTGTGCCATTAGATCGCACCCAGATCGGCTTGCAGAGGTTGCTTTCCGCATTTCAGAAATACGCAGACTTAACCGACTTAAAGATAAACCCAGACAAATCTAAAATCTTGATTTTTAAGCACCCACTGTGACCACGTGGTACTGATAGCTAAGGAAACAACATATTTGGGATCCGTGGTTAGATCCTTCCCTACCAAGGAGCTTGCCACAGTCAGTATGGATGTTAAGATACTTCAGTTGGGATCCCAAATGAAAATATACAAGAAATGTTGCACATTTTCCATTCTCCTGATTGTTAAATGTTATATTAGCAAAATCATACCGGCTTTACTTTTTGGCAAAGACACTAATCCCCAATTACACTCCATTGATTGGGAGAGTCTTGAGGGTAATTTGTTGGGAAGAGTTTTGAATCTCCCCAATTGCGTACCTATTGCAAGCCTTTGATATGAGCTTGGCTTGCAATCGTTAAGAGCACACCTGGAATGGAAGTGTATTTCTCTGTAGCGGATGTTTTTGGTTCCCCCTTCCCTCTCTTTATAAGAAGAGGTCCTGTCCGCCCTCCTAGGCCAAAAGTACTCATACTTCAATAATCTGAAAAGGGTCTGTGTTAACATCTTATGAAAATCAGAAAGTATTGATGAAATTCTGATTCAAAATTAAGAGCTAATGAAAAGGATGGACTGGATTAGAACCATTGCAATGATGAGAAAATCCAAGATATGCTGATCATTGACACTCACAGATAAACCCAGAAACTCATTACCAACTTACTTGAAGTAATTCCCAGACACCGCCATTAGAGAGGAATTTCTCAGTTTCCGTCAAAATCTATTGCCCACCTTGGAAATCCTGCACATCAGGGACGCTGTAGAAACACCTACCCCCATTTGCCAAAAATGTAATAGTCTATAGATTCAAACTCTTATACACCTGATGAGTAAGTGTTCCGGAACCTTAGACCAAAGAATACAAAGGTTAGCACGATTTGCACCTCACAACTGGTGTTTGGAAACTGACTGCTTTTGCAAGAGGATGGCATCAGGCCAGGAAGTTTTCCTCACCAGTGAAGTGGTGAAGTTACTGAAAAAGTGGAATTACATGAATAATTGAGAACAACCCTATGATTAACCTCTGAAAAGGCAATGAATAATAAGTTTACGGTTGCTAAATTCTTTTTTCTTTTCTCTTTTCTGCTTCTGATTTGAAGTTGAATTAATTCTTTCTTTTCTTTTTTTTTCTTTTTAACCGTGCACCATTTATATCTTGTGCATGATTTGAGATATTGGTTTTATGATGTTTTTGTATAAATAATGATTTCTGACAAGTCAAATTATAACATGTTTTGACTCTATCACTGAAAATAAATTATAATAGGGTCAAATAAATGTTTTTATCCATTGATTGGTGTTGCACGACGCAGGCTTTTCATGAATATCCTAGTTTAAAACACTAAGACCCTCATTATAAGTTTCCTGGTACCGAAGAAAATGCTGGAAGAAATGTTGGTAATTCCGACACCGGCATGGTTTCCAGACTAGCAAAACTCAAGTATGCCGGTGGGTGCGAAGGATCTCCCGACAGACCTGACCTGCCAGTGGATCAGGCCCCTACTGGCAAAGAAATGCCAAATTACTGACACTGGTAATAACAGTGATTCAGGCAATACCATGGAGTCCTATGGGACACCACGGAATGGGAACTTGCCGTTGTCTCAGCCGCATGTAATATCACGGTAATACTGGGAAATCGGGCAGCAGAGATCGGAGGGCCAGTTTGCCGACGGTGGGGTATGGGCAAACTAGTAATGAGGGCCTTAGCCTTCGAACATAAGAGTCTGGGAAATGCTGCTTCCTACCTTAAGGTCTTTCTTTGTCCGAACATTTGGTGCGATTTTGTACGGTTTAGAAGGAATATGTACCTTACAGGAGATATCTAGTTAAGATGTAAAATTATTAAAGAGACGGAGGCTAGATGTAGATCAAGAATCCTTTGAAACTCTCAAGCATCTCTTGGTGTTTTGTCCTTCTTTGAGGTCCTTGAGATCAATGCACTTTAGAAAATTATTTTTACAAAGCAAATCTATTGAATGCTAATCATTTTGGGCAAAGTGTTTGAGTGGTCACCCTGTGTCAACTGCTATTGCAGTAGTAGACTTTTGAAATAGCTTGCATTTGGGGGCAAACAAGACTGTACATGGGTAATTCTGTGCAGTCGACAGCATATTAAATTACCTTTTGTTTTAGCTATTAGTGCAAAAGTATTACATCGTTAGAACTATTTTTAGATTATAGAGAGGATGTATGTGTAGGAAGGACCAATCATGACTCAGCTAAGTGGCATAGTAATTTATATGGCTTCACTGGCTCCCAGTGGCTGCAGGGATTAAGTTCAAAACCCTCTGCTTTGTCCACAAGGCCTTCTGGGGGCTGGGGCCTCAATACCTTCAACTCCCTCTTCATATATATCTCCCTTCTCGAGCCCTTCGCTCCTCCACCTCCATCTCCCTCAGGGTCAGTCGCTTCTCCAAGCAACGAGTTGGGGGTAGATCTCTTTCCACGGCTGGGGCTTCCCTCTGGAACATCCTCCCTGCAACCCTGAAACTTGAGAAGAACCGTCTCCAGTTCTGTAAGCACCTCACGACCTTCCTCTTTGCTTCTTCTTTCTCTCCTCCTCTCCCCTGCTGAACTCCTGGTTGAAATTGAAACTGCACTGGTCACCTGGGTACCCTCTGATCTAGGGCCCAGGTCCCCTCCCCACCAGTTGCACTCCTGCACTGGCTGCCCCCCCCCCCCCCGGCAAATCTGTTTCTGTACCCCTAAAGTCCCCTACCAGCACTTGACTTATTTGTATTTATTTGTTTTATTTGTTCGATTGTGTGATCCCATGTACTGCACGGCCCCCTCCCATTTCCCCTCGCCTGCAATTGCGCGACCTCAATGTCACCTGGCCCAGTAAGATTGTTGTCTGTCTTCCCTTTGTTCCCCCTCCCTTGCCTCATCGTTATAAATGCCACATCATATCATATGAATATTTGACATTTCGGGGGACTGATGATTGGTTTTGTAAATTTTATTTAAATGTGATATATTGTATTTATTTGAAAGACAATGTTTACATTGAGTGCTTTGTTAAGGTTGAATATCATTGATTTAACCAATCAACAATTATACCAAATAAAATAAAAAATAAATAAATAGTCACCATCAGACATTGGGCAGCAGCACTTAATGAGATTTTTGAGAGACCTGACCATCACTTCTATCTATTGGACAGTCCATGTATTACCTAAAAAGAAACCTGGACTGCGTATTTGCCAGGGCCCGCGCATTGTTTCTATTATTGTATGCTTTGTTGCCCTTTTCTCATCAGCTGTGTTTTTCGTCACTGTCTTCCAGGTCCTGCCATTACCCATCAGCTGTGCCTGCCAAAGTCCATTCCATCTCATTATAGTGCCCTGGTGGACTGCACTCCTCAGGCACTGCAGAGCCGCCTGCAAGTGCTGTATCGCTTCTCACACATGATGGCCAAGTCCTGGACGCTGATGGATCTGAGCCCAAGAAAGAAGGTGCTGTGGCAAAAGCGCTCTTTACCGCCCCTCCCTCTGGTGCTCTCACACTTTCCACCAATCTGCTTTCATGTCCAGGTCTATTGTGGTTGTGTATTTAAGAATCTGCCCTTTCATTCACTCTTACTCTCCAACCCTGTTCTATAATCTCTTCTCCTTACGAAGACTCCGTACTTAACTTTACAAATGCCTTTCCCCATATCACTCTCCACAAACTACATTTATGCTATTGGAACGTCAAAGTATAATTTGGCATCTTCATGGACCAGGTTCAACTTGTATCTTTCTTTCACTGCAGTACTCGTCAAGATACACCATGGGAACGTCGGCCATAGCCTATGGGCGCTTGAGGGGCCTGCTCTCACCCAAAGTGAGCAGCCTGCCATTAGTCAGAGCCATTGGCCGGACCATGATACAGGGTCGGGCCTATGGGCCACAGGTCACAGTCAAGCGGATCAGCAACAGGTACAGCATTCAGTAGCATTGGAAAAGGGGTCGGGGGATACACCTGGATCGGAAGATCCACGCCGCTGAGCCATGCAACATATGGTCACATGAAAAAGGGTTCAGCGCAAGACTTCACCATTGTATAGTTGTGCATTACAGCAGCGAAGGCTATCCAAACTCTCCTATTTGTGTCTCATATGGTTTATAGTGATAATTTCGAAAAAAAAATGTCGACTTACAAAAATGGTCGACATTTTTTTTTCGAAAACAATAATGTCGAAAACCTATACTTATAATGACAAGAGTCAATTTTTAGAACAAAAAATGTCGAAAAAAAAATGTCATTTAGCACTATCAATAAATACATAAACAAGAAGAGTCCCCCCCAACCCCCTCACCCAACACCCCCCTGACAACCCCACCCCCCCAACACCCTCCCAACCCTCATACTCAACACATTTTAATTATATATATTTATTTATTTATTTATTCAATAAATAAATAAACAAGAAGAGTATCATTTACTAGGGGTGGGGGGTTCCCCCCCAACCCCCCTCACCTAACACCCCCCTGCCACCCCCCCACCACCCTCTCACCCCTCATACTCAACACATTTTAATTATATATTTATTTATTTATTTATTTATTCAATAAATAAATAAACAAGGAAAATATCATTTACTTGGGGGGGTTCCCCCCCAAACCCCTCACCCAACACCCCCTGCCGCCCCCCACCACCCTCTCACCCCTCATACTCAACACATTTTAATTATATATATTTATTTATCTAAAAATTCGAAAAAATGTAGAAAAAAATTCAAC
Organism: Ambystoma mexicanum; assembly: GCF_040938575.1. Classification (NCBI taxonomy): domain Eukaryota; kingdom Metazoa; phylum Chordata; class Amphibia; order Caudata; family Ambystomatidae; genus Ambystoma; species Ambystoma mexicanum. Next base: position 91,296,152 of record NC_090935.1, on the reverse strand, counting down.
ATTATTGCTTTTCTACATTATTTTTTTCGACATTTTTTTTTCGACATTTTGACTGTCGACATTATTGCATTCGACATTATCACTGACCACCGTCTGATATACATGGCAAAAGATCAAAAATAATAGCTTGACAAATTAACGTTTTTCTTATATAAGGTTGTCGCTCTGATGTTGTTCAAACAAAGGAGCCCTCTTGGAATTGTACACTAATTCTGTTTATAGACTACAAGCAGAAAGTAACCAAACTCTGCGCGGGTTCTGTAGACAGACATGATAACACTCATCCATTGTTGAAAATCAATTATCCTGTAGGTCGTTGTCCCAAGTCGCTTATTGCTTGATGTGCTTTGCACCCTGAAGTAAACTGCACTGAGAATTTGCACATGTGGCTGGCGGACAAACTCCAGAGCAGACGTGGAGGGGACGCGAGAGTCGGCATGCCGCAGCATATTCGGACCATCTGTGCACTCTTCCCATCTGCAGCCTCACCCTGGTGCGGTGCAGTGCGTTGTGGTGAAAATGTCTCCAAAGATGTGCCACCTAGGGCTTTGGAATGTGGTTTTTGAGGTCCAGTAAGGACCTTGAGTTTTGTTTCTCGCATCCAGATGCTTGCAATGAGCTCTGACGCCTTGATTTTCCACCACCACCAGGCAACCGTCTCATGTGCACAGGGGCTGAAATCCAGGGAAGGGGGTGGGGTGTCCACATGTAATATAGCCAGTGATGTCCGTGGGGTCCTCACAGGTGACTGTGCAAAATGTGGCACAGAGCCTGTGGAATGGTGTGGAATTGTATGAGGAACATACAAACCACCCATTTTTTTAAACTTTTATAAATATAGATTTGAAGAATGTGTTTCTTGCTTATAATCATCCTGTAATGAAAATTGCAGATTCTACATGTTGTGTCATTTTTCTGCAGACAGAAAATTTAGCTGCTTCATTTTTTTGCACAAGTAAAATATACAGTTTAAATTCCCTGAAAAAAGCTGCACATATTTGTAATCTCAAAATTGTGCAGAATTCTTTCAAAATGAGTATGTGCTCTTTTTTCAAAAAAGCCTTGCAGAATTCTGAGGGGGATAAAACCTGACAACTTGATAAATATGGTATATAGTGGAGCCATATAAGTAAATTATTATATAGTACTCCGAGAGCCGGCCTTCAGAGTAGAATTAACAAAAGTTGAATTGCTAAATCCTTAATTAAACACACACATGGGGGAACATTACAAGAGACACCAAATTGGAACTGTTGAGACACACAGTTCTAATTTATAATATAAAGATAGTAATACTTTTGAATTACACTGGCAGAGACAGTGGTGCTTTTGAGAGAAACATAGCCAGCTGCTTAGCAGTATGTAGACATCCAACCTTCTGGAAGGAAACACTATCTGTGGAGGCTGCTTTCATGTATGCTCTGCCACTTAAAATGTTCTGAAAGTCAAATTTAAGAATGAACATAATGCATATTTCTTGACAAAGCCACTACCTTTGGACTAGGTTTTGACATATTAATTCCTTTTGTGGCACACAGAGGGATAGATGCCACCGTGCCACCCAGTAAATATTCCTTGAAGTTCCTTGAAGTTCACCTCCAGTTCGGGGCCCCTGAGTGATGAATTGTGGGCATGCAAATTAGCTCAAAAGAAGTTTTTTTCTTGAGAAAATTGTCTTTGTTTTATGGGGCATCACAATATTACACATAGCAGTATCAACCCAAGACTGACAGATCTCAAGAAAGCAGACACCCGCAAATGTGTGTCACCCTCATTGGGTATCATCCATAAGCCACTGATGGTTCTTATTCGGGTGAAACTAGGTACGTGGTTTTCAATATCCTTAAAGCTGTCTATCTCGGGCTAGTAAAGCTGTGTATATAATAATGCTGTCCTATACGAGAAAGACACTATTCTGGAACAAAACGCATGCTTTTGAACTAACCTGCAACCTTCCACCAAAGTTGCCTAAAAATCGTTTGACATGGCGGGGTATGCGGACGATATCTTTATAATAGACATAACTAAGCTTGGCTTGCCACATTGTATAGGTGCAATGACCTTGCCGGTCACCCATAAAGTGTTTCCCTGCAGCACCAAAGGCGGACCTGGTAATCCAGGATTCAGTGAATTACTGAAGGGATTATTCATAGCACTATGGAAATCACAAGAGCAAGAGAAGTAGGACATGCATCCATTAGGAATTCCCGAGGGTTGATCGATGGTGATGTGTCTGGAAATACAAGAAGGTGGTAACGTCGTGTTAGAGGCAGGTCTATTTTGGCAGATTAATAGAGTGCATTAACATGGGACTGATCATTGACAAAATATATACATTGATGGTGATTGTACAAAAATAGAAGGAAACGAGAATGTGGTTGGAACATCATAACCAATTGATGTAAAGATACAAAGCTCAATCAATACAATTATTCAGAGGCTAAATTAACAAGCCGAAACCAGAAACATCATTATATTATACAACAACAAAAAGAAGTGGACATTTCAAAGATGGAAGGTTTTCACTTTGAGAACCGATTGACGTCTTAAATTGTAAAATAATTGTGATAGAGGAGGGAAGAGAACAAAATGGCCGAAGAAGATTAATAACATTGCTACTGAAATCTCTGCAGGAATATAACCTAAATATCATCTTGAATGGTGAATGGTGTATTGAATACTCTTTAAGAACCATCCTAAGCCCAAATAAACTACAAGTGGAAGAAATGGTACAAAGATTCAATTTGAGGTCATTAAAAATAGAAATTAATTAAAAAAATGCAGATGCCAAGAAACACATGGGGAGAGAGGAAAAGGCAGGGGTAGAAGTATGTTGAAAGAGCTGCAAGAAAAGCAGAAAATGTGAGGGGGTGCCTTAAGATAGGGGTTGGAGATATCACGGGAGCCCAAGGGTTTATAGGTGGAGGGCTTTTAAATAGTGGGGAGATAAATAGAAGAACAGTACATGGATGGTAAATGTTCCAATGTCCCACAAGTCCTGCAAGAAGGAGGGGAAGCAAAGAGAAACTGGAACATTTACCTTTGAGCCAGGGCCGGCAGATTAAACATAGAACTTGGAATATTATTGGTGTACCTAATTCCCAAAATCTTGATACTATATTCACTAAGCAACATTAGCCGAGATTGCATATAATCCTACCCCACCCACCCCTGCACGTCGAAAATAGTAGAATTGTTAAAAAATACAACAAAGTTAACTGATGCCTCATTTTTCACTCATGGATGAAGAAAAGAAGCGAAACAACTGTTGTCAGGGAAGGTTTGATAAAATTACTACCTAGCAGGGCATTCATTGAGGGTGTGAAATTGTACTTAGCAATATACCCACTTCGAAAAGTTACTTGGGATATGAAGTGCCACATTAGGTTAGATTTCATGGTAGTAATGGTGAGGATGTATTGAGGCGATAACATCTATGCTGCAATATTGTATATTTGCCTTCATCACCTCCTCTGTGTAGAGTGGAGTTAGTCACCCTCTAGGGAATTCCTCTCCTTGAAAAGTCGTAATTCTCTTCTCTCTCACCAGAGGTATGAACAACCCGCCCGTGTTCACCCAGCTTGCAAAGCAGGTGGTCCATCTGAACCCGATGGATCTGCGCCTCCCCTCGCGCGCCTGGAAGGTGAAGCTGATTGGAGAAGGTGCAGACGATGCCGGTGGGGTCTTTGATGACACCATTACTGAGATGTGCCAGGTAAATGCTAACGGGGAGTGCATGCAGGAGGGTGCTCATGCTATTAGATGATTCAGTGTTTGTTGTGAGAACACAGCCACTAATTATTTCACTGGGCAATAATCTAACAGCCCCCCTGCAATAAGAATGAGGCAGTGAGGGATACTGATAGTGTCCTCACTGAGAAACACATCAAAGAAAGCTGACACGTGGTGCATTGTAAAGTTTATCTTTGTTCCTGTACATGTAAAAACGGGTAAGGCATTGACAGGCTGACTATCTTCAATACCCATGTCAACGAAGAGGGTGCGCCCAGCATGGGCCTTTCCAGTCGGACTCAGTAGAGTAAATCTACGTCATGGGGCCGTAGTACAAAAAAGTAAGGGGAACATTTTTGGGTTTGAGACTTCTTTGAAAGAACATCTTGTTTTGGAAATTATGTATGAGTGGCTGCTTAAGGTCAAGCGTGGTTGAGCTGGTTGGCCTCTTCATTCGAATGCCATACTGGAGTCGCCCCTTGACAGTGGGCCATGAATTCCAAGTTCTTCGTGTCTCCCATCTGAGACAGTCCATCTGGTGCACTTCTTTCCTGTGGAAGTTCATAGTGTATTACAAATGTGAACATGTTTTTGTCTGGGTGGGTTTTGGCTGCTCTGTGTGTCTGCTTATATCATGAGACTTATTCCGGAGAGACCTCCAGTTTCAAGGATATTTACTCTGATAACTCTTAAATGTGAAGGCTGTGTCTGAATGGCCTTAGGTTTCCTAATCTCCAAATATCAACAGATTTTCACTTGCTTGTTGCCTTGAGGGTTTAACGATTAGAAGAGTAGGCATGATAAGTCTGGATTTGCAATGCTCCCAGATTTCAAGGCTTTCTTTCTCGTTGAACAGGGGAAAATACATTGTAAACGCTGCCTGCCATGCGTACTTGGCAGGCAGCATTTCTTCATTTACATGGCAAAGTGCTAAAAAAGATCGTATAAGGGTGCATGCTGCCATTTTACCCACCCCTCTTGCACACCGCTGTGCAAATAAAGAAAAGAAAGCGACAGGGACCTGCAAACTCCAAAATGACCCCCCTTGTGTACTCTGTCGCAGTGTTACACTGTGAGGGGTGCGTGTGTCTCAATTGTCTTCTCATTCTGTTCTCTAGGAATTAATGTCTGGGAAGGTCGACCTGCTGGTCCTCACCCCCAATGGTAGCAATGAAGCTGGCAGCAACAGAGACAGGTAAGCATGGCACACACATCACAATACACAGCCGGCCATGTGTAGCCCTACAAAGAGTCACATACAGCAGGCACACAACCACCAGTTCCCTTCATGATCCTTAACAAACAAACCAGTTATACGGGGGAACATCCAGTCATTGGGAGCATGGTGTCCTTTGCTGCTTTGCAGAAAACCCACAAAGATCAATGTAGAAATGTGTTGTGGTGAATAGGCTAACCACTTAAACCTTTCACATTGAAAGTCTTAGAATCTGGGTTGTTCTATTAAATAGGTGTAAGGCACAGGAAACAGTGGGGGCAATTCTACCAGTACCGCAGAGCATTTAAGTGTGGCAGGATAAGCGTTACTCTGTGGTTACTACCACCTTTAACTCTCTGCAAGATTTCCTTTGATTTGGAGAACCAAGCAAACTTAACATGTGTGCCTGCATTTGCACTCAGTTTTCCAGCATGCATTTTAATAGTGGTAGAAACCCAAACAATTCCTATGGAGTCTGCTTACTTTATCACCTGGTAAAAACAGGCAGATTCAATAGGAATCCATTGCAAATGCCTCCCTCAGTCGTTAATTGTGGGAGGCATTTACACTTTTCCACAAATGTAGTCCACAAGAGTGGAAGCGATTTAGCCTCTGTTTTACTTTTTAGTTTTCTGTGGTACACAAAGACTCAAATTGATTGGAGAGGCTCATTCTTGCGGAACACTTTCTGCGATTATTTTCATTGTGCGCAACCCTGCGCCCGCCACCTTTCCTGTTTGAAGGGGTGGAGACCTGTTTCCGCATAAGCTTTGATAATAATAATTCTGATCCATTGGTTGAGAGTCAAAGCCTAGGGCTGCATTGAAGGTCACTATTTCGCTGGACACTTATCCGCGACTTCCTTTTCACGCGCTCATACCCCCATTACTGTTTGCGGGAGTTGCCTGTCCATGTTCTCTGCCATTGAACGATTGCATGGAGAACGTCTCCCTTTTTTGTAAAAACCGGATGTAAAATCCTTTGCCGCAGAATCTTTTGCAGGGTAACATTGCCTGCTCCCCAGAGAATTTTTGTAAAGCGACAGGAGGGCGGTGTCCAATTGGTGTACTTTTTTTTTATAATATATTTTCACAACAATCACAAATAAGAGAAAGAAAAACAAAATCAAAACCTATGCATTCAAAGGGTGAATCAATAATAAAGTATGATTAAAGTCCGATAGATCCCCTCCCTGGTCACTTCCATGTATTTGCTAGGCATTTCCTTGTGAGATGTCAGAGGCTCCGGAGAATCACGCTCCTCCCATGTGCCCCAGATCCTGGAGGCTTTATTGGGGCAGCCTCGTGCCCTGTAGATTCTGTGCTCCAGCATTGCACATGTGCCCATATCATCTGCCCACTGTTCCACTGTCGGAGATTCCGGAGCCCCCCATTTCTGTGCAATGTTCTGTTTCATCAGTCCTGCGGCTGTTGCCAGGAGCAGCCCCTCCCATTTGTTCGCAGTGTTTTCATAGGGTTTACCCAGCAACAGTATTTTGGGGTCTAGTGCTATATTACGACCCAGTACCCTAGACAGTTCCCCACAACACTCACCCCAGAAGGTCTGAATTCGGGGGCATTCCCAAAGGATATGTATAAATGTTCGTATTTCACTCCCGCACCGGAGGCAATTCGGGTTGGGAGCCCGCCCCCATTTGTGTATCATGGTTCTAGGGTAGTATATTCTCTGTACAATTTTCAGTTGCACCAGACGAAGCCTGGAGGAAATAGCAATTTCTCTGGGGTGCATTAGCATTTGGTGTACTTATATGAACCGTGAGAACACAATATTTGGCGACGAGGATGGCAGAATCTCAGGACCAGGCCTTCAAATGAGGGCGTCGGGAAAAACAACTAAATACAGAAGCCTGCCCCCAATCTGCTCCTAAATCCCCAAATCGCATTAGATGGACTTTTATTTCTTTGCTGCGCAAGTCCAATTCGCTACATACTGAGGTAATTCAGGAATGTTTCTTGCTCACTAACCACTGGGCAGGAATCTGTCAACCTGTACTCACTTTATGGCTACAGAGTGAATCCGCTCAATTGAAACCTCACTCAGTCGAAATGGGAGTGAGATCAGTATGCTGTTCTTACAGATAAGGACTGGCCACCCATTTGCTCTTATTAAAAAAGGTCTTATTGAATTCCATATATGGATTCAAGAGAAGGTCCTGAATAGGGGATAGCTTTCCTTTGCTAGTCTTTCCATCTTTGGCTGAAGCTTCAGTGCCCCGGATGCGGACACGCCGCCGCCACTCTGCACATGTTTTGGGATTGGCCTTTTGTACTTGTCTCTTGGTCTGAGGTCTTTCCAAATTAAACAGCATCACAGGCCTCCCTCCTGCAAGCTCCAGTTGACTGCTTACTGGGCGGCTCCTCAAGGATTCTCCTGAAATGGATTTTTACTTGCGTCACCCTTAAGGTTGTATCTTAAGACCTGGAAAGGTCAATGCACTTACAGGCGTCTTTCGCTTCCCTGGTGCAGTGAATGTGGCGACAATCTTTGCAGTCATACTCCTTTCAAGCACACCCTCGTGACACCTAGATTGCCTTTCGCCTATACCGAAATAATATATTCGTTGGACCTGATCTTGAGCTTCGTGTTACTTGGGTGTAATGCATAGGGCCTCATTATAACCTTTGCGGAACGGGTTAACGGGCTCCGCTAATGGAGGCGGGCCCGTTAAACCCGTTCCTCGAAATTACGAGGTTCCCTCGCGGGACCCGGTAAGGACGCCTGGTAAAACTAGGCGTCGTTACCGGGTCCCGCGAGGGAAAGAGGGAACTAACAACGGGCCGGTCGCAATCGGCCCGTTGTTAGCTCCCTCTCCCATTCCCATTGAGCCCTATGGGGGCTCAGATGGGAATGGGGAAGGTCCGGGCCCGGGTTGCCAGAGGGAGGAATTACCGGGCCCTCCGTACTCGGAATGGCCTGGTAATTCCCCATTCTGGGAACCCGGTAAAGGAGCCCGGTTTGGCGGCAGCCATGGAGCTAATAGCTCCATGGCTGCCGCCAAACTCGTAATGAGGCCCATTGTCTCCATTTTCTTTGTACATACTGTAAGGCAAATTCCAAGTACACATGTATGCCTATTGTTGTAAGAACTCACTCATTAAATATATGCTGTACAATTCCTCTCATGTTTAGACTACCTTCTGTGTTCTCCCCCCTTACTATTTTTCAGTTGATTCTGCATGATATTGGCACTGGGTGTAATAAAAGATTTAAAAAAATTCAAATAGTGCAGCCTTCTGAGAGCAAAGAGATGATTTGGTTTATCAGCCATGCTGCAGCATTCTGCATGTGCATGTTTGGCAAGCCACCGTAAAGATCATTCTAGAGTTCATTAATCTGGTCACTCTTCACAATTGGGGCCTCATTACACGGATGGCGGAGAACCATGGCGCTATTAGTGCCATGGTTCATGCCGGTAAAATACCGGCACCGCCTTGGCGGAAAGGGGAATTACCGCCCCATTCCAAGGTAGGCGGGGCGGTAATTCCCCCTTCCACCATTGCCCTTCCCCATTCCCATTTTTGCCCCATAGGGCTCAATGGGAATGGGGAAGGCGCTAATTACGGTATCGCAAATTGCGGTACCGTAATTAGCTCCCTGGGTCCCTTTGCGGGTTGGTTTTTAGCGCCTGCAAAAAGCAGGCGTTAAATCCTCCAACCCGCAAAGGGACCTCGTAGTAAGGCGGTAAGGATTTACCGGTACCGGTATTTTACCGGTACCGGTAAATCCTTACCGCCATCCGTGTAATGAGGCCCTTGGTCTGGGAAGGTGAAAAAGCATAATATTTGCAGGGACGTCATTTTGGGGTTGCCAGAGGACACAGCTGCGACCCCTGAGGTCTCCCTTGCTACTCCTGTGTTCTCCCTTGCTATCCCTTTCTGTATTGTATGCTCCCGGGCTGTGGCCAGCGCCATGTGGCTCTTTGTTTCTGGAGCGGCTGGCTTTCTTGTTCAGGCCTCTTAAAAAAAACAGGGGGTACCACAAGTGTAAAACGTTGAGCAGTGAAACTAAATAAGAAAGAATAGGAATAACAAATAATTTATCTTTCTGGAATTCCATACAATAATAGCGAGGCTCATTAAAGGTTTATTTCAGGCACAATTAAGGGGGTGAGTCACTGATTTAGTCTGTTCTTAAACACCTCAACTCAGCCTTTCATCCTTCTGAGGTCGATAAATGAGTACCAACACAGACTGGGTGATATTGTATGTATATTTGTACTATATAAAGCGCTTAAGCGTAAGTGCTATATAATAACACATCATTATCATTTGGCCTTGGACGTCTGCTTGCATTCACAGTAGTTTGGTAATATGGGCCTATACACACTGACATTAACGATACATATTATGATCCATTCTTGTATGAAATGTACATCACATTATAGTGATATCGTAACCATATTTTTGGTAGTGTACAATGCTATGTGATGCCACTTCCTGTTTTGTCAAGCGGTGAGAGGGCGTGCTCCATCGGTTCCCCTGATGTCACTTCGGGGTGGGGTCAAATGACATCACTTCCTTTGATGTCATCAGAGGTCAAGGGTCGTGTGATGTCACTTCCGCTACCCCAGGCATTTTGGTGCAATGACGTCCCTGAATATTACCCTCACAGACGAAGTTGATTGAAACAGGAACCACTTACAGCCGATATCGTTAGTGAGAAAGTAAGATCAGAATACGCCATGGCTGCCAAATACGTGACTGCACATACTGGCGTGGGGCAAGCTTGCATACAAGTAAGCCCCTGCATCTCTGATTCCCATTAAGCTTCACCCCTTTTAGATGCATCCACTGATCCCCATCGCCATGCACTTTCATGTTCACCATCTCGAAAGACAGCAACCTGGGTATCTTCAGTAGGCATGTAACATGTCTCAACCATGGTGTCTGGAGCGACGAGGCTGAGATTGAAATAGACAGGCCAGCGTGCAGATGCCCCCCCCCCCCCTCACTCCACATAACAAGGTCCTAAGTGATGATTCATATGGTGGGGATGGCTCGTGGGCCCAGGCTACTACTGTTCTGGCCATACCCAAATAACCAAGGTAGTGGAATAACAAGGAATGGTCAACCATGCAAAATGCTGCTGAGAAAGGCATCGACAGCCCAACACCGTCCCATCGCAGAGGTCAACCACAACACTCCTTACGACCCATGGCCGACCGGGGAAAACCTGACTCATTGGCCTTCAGCAAACTGGAGTCTTCCACATGGTGCTGAAGCTGGTTTGCCAGAGTGCTTTCCAACAATTTGGCCGGCTATGGCAAGTGAGAACTAGGGCAAAGGTTGGACGGAAGGGAATGGTCCAGCAAGGGCGTCGTGAACAATGGAGTAACAACCGCTTTGGCAATTCCTGATGGAGGCATATAAATGCAGGGCGTATTATTGAGGTTTCTGAGAATGTACACGGGGCAGCTGGGGGGTCTGCTACCGAGACAGTGTGTGATATAGTCTTTGTATATTTCCACATTCTCCAGTGATTTTCAGTAAAAGCTTAATAAGAGGGCATGTTCACTTGTCAACACATATCCCACTTGCTTATTCCCCTCAGGGCATCGTCCCTTAGCTTGCAAACACAGCAGCACTTTAATAGTCTCAAACTAACCCTATGTAGGGTCTGGATTTCAGTAATTCTCTGTTGATCACCCCTGCCCTGGAATGCCCTGCCCTGTACCATCGCCATAAGTTACACCTATTTCTGCAGAGGGATCTTCATTAAGTCACATTCTATAGTACAAGCACTGCTTAGATCATGATTTCCTCAAGGGATTTATAGGTGCAAGGCTTAGTAATGGTTTGATTTTTTTTTATAAAACTAGGCGTTTCTTCTCTATCATATGCCAATCTAGTTCTCACACTAACTACCTGCTCTCTCAGTGCAGTCTAGTTCACGCGTGCTCTCTCTGCTAGTACGGTTTTGTTTTCTTTCTCCCGACTCCTATCATTACGACCCAGGCGGTAAATTACCGCCTGGGCCGTGACTTTACCACCATGGCGTAAACTACGTTTACGCCATGGTGGTTGGCGGACTTACCGCCCCATTCCGAGGTCGGCGGGGCGGTAAGTCCCCAATCCCCATTTACCCTTCCCCATTCCCATTTTTGCCCCATAGGGCATAATGGGAGTGGGAAGGCGTTAATTACGCCACCGTAAATTACGGTGGCGTAATTAACTCCATGGTCCCTTAGCGCCATGGATTTTAACACTTGCTAAAAGCAGGTGTTAAAAGCGCCATGGCGCTAAGGGACCTCGTAATTGGCGGTAAGGGGTCGGCGCAGCTAACGCTGGCGTTAACCCCTTACCGCCAGGGTCGATGTGTGTCTCTCTCTCTTCCCCTGTCTCTCTCTCCTCGTCCCGCTCTGTGTGTGTTGCTCTCTCTCTCTCTCTCTCTCTCTCTCACACTCCCTCTCTCTCTATCTCTCTCTCTCTCTCTCTCTTTGCCTGTATAATCTTTATAATTATCCCTACGGGTAGGGCAAAGGGACCAATGAGGGCTCATGGCTGCTTTGCATACAATTAAAAAGCTTCTTGTGAAAACTTAAGAATGGCCCCAGAGTTTGTATTGGACAAATATGTCTGAAATAACAGGTTTTGTATGCTTGAATCACTAGTAACGGAAGGCACACTAGGATTGGTGCTTATTTCATTTTTCACAACATTCACCCTACCTGATGAATGTGTGCCACAACACAGCATACATACACATTTGGATGTATTCAGGTTTTGGATGTGAGGGTAAAATGAGAGACATCTGTCCAGCCACTGGCATTCGAGGTACGCCTGTCTTCTTGTTTCTAATGATAATGGCTCCTAACCTTAAGACCACACTACTGAATTTTAGATGGGAAGGGGCTGAAAGGGGAAGCAGGGCTGCAGGGTAAAGATGTCCATGAACAGGAGGCGACGCATGTGCCCTGTTGCAAAATGCACAGACATATTTTGAGAATTACACATAGGATTATGCAGCTGACTCACATTGGCTCATACTTTACCGGTTCGTAATTAAATAAGGATCCACCCAATTCGTTCTGCAGGAATACATTGGTCTCAGTCATCTTGCTTTATGCTCCACCCATACCATTTAGGTTCTTGCATCCCATCATCTGGTTCAGATTCCTATTGTGAACCTGTTGAAAGCATGTAATCTGGTGGGGCTTTCAGCACCAAATAATTACAAGAAAAAATACACCCAGTCACAGAGTGAATCCCTGACTAAAATATGCTACTGGCAAAATATGCTTGGGTTTGTGGTATTTTTTATGAATGGTACATATTATCAGATTTGAAGACTACGATTCCTCACCTTTCGCGTCCTGTGGGAAAGTGACCCCACCCCTCCCTATTGTTTGGGAAAGTGACGCCACCCCTCTCTATTGTTTGGAAAAGTATCCCACCCCTCCCTATTGTTTGGGAAAGTGACCCCACCCCTCTATTGTTTGGGAAAGAGACCCAGCCCTTCTCTATTGTTTGGGAAAGTGACCCCACCCCTCTCTATTGTTTGGGAAAGTGACCCCACCCCTCTCTATTGTTTGGGAAAGTGCCCCACCCCTCTCTATTATTTGGGAAAGTGACCCCACCCCTCTATTGTTTGGGAAAGAGACCCAACCCTTCTCTATTGTTTGGGAAAGTGACCCCACCCCTCTCTATTGTTTGGGAAAGTGACCCCACCCCTCTCTATTGTTTGGGAAAGTGCCCCACCCCTCTCTATTATTTGGGAAAGAGACCCCACCCCTCTCCATTGTCTGAGTCTGAGATCTGGTTTATATGGGCCTCTTGAAGTTGGAAGGAATTACTTGGAATAATGCCCCGGGGTTACACCTGGAGCTTCCACAAAAACGCATTTCTCTCAAACTGGAAGAGTGTTTACAAAACCAAAGGCAGTGCCAGTTTTTGTGGGGTCTTGTCTGGTCTTCTATTTGTGAACCTGTGCCATCAATATGCCTATTAGAGCCCCCACATGTTAAGGGGTGTCTGGATAGTGGAAATGATCCCCACCGACCACTGGCGCGCAGTTGTGATTCGCGTCAAGACAAATGAAAAAAAAGAGACTGTATGGCTGTATACAGAGGACTTGCTATATGTGATGAATAGTGTGCAGGTGGGGGGGGGCTCTTCAAAGGGTACATAGTTGTCCAGTGTGTCCAAAGGTATCTGCACAGTGTCCGCAAGGGAATCTGGTCAAATATGTCTCCAATTCTGATGCATCCATTTGGAGACTAGGGATTCACGTGATGAGACAATCGCTGTCCGGCCACGCGATGCATGAGACAATCTCTGGACAGCCACGCGATGCATGAGACAATCTCTGGACAGCCACGCGATGCATGAGACAATCTCTGGACGGCCACGTGATGCATGAGAAAATCACTGGCTGGCCATGCGATGCATGAGACAATCTCTGGACGGCCACGTGATGCATGAGACAATCACTGGCCGGCCAAGCGATGCACGAGACAATCTCTGGCCAGCCGCGCGATGCATGAGACAATCTCTGGACGGCCACGCGATGCACAAGACAATCTCTGGACGGCCAAGCGTTGCATGAGACAATCTCTGGGCGGTGCATTCGTTAAATTGAGACACTTGGTTTAGCATGTCCACTTGTAAATGGTCTTCAAAGCATGCCTTTAACACCCCATTTGGAGGAACACTGAGATTATGCCACAGATGGCGCACTGTGATTTTTGATGGCAGGGTCTACAGCAGGTCATCAACTGTGGAATGTAATCTCATGTAAATATGTATTGTGGCAAGGGATGTTCACATGCTGATGGGATAGGTGTGTTGTTTTGCTTCAATGTTCCTTCTCATGTGTATGGTTCTGTTTCTTAGTCAAGTGATTGTTGTATTCACGAAAACAGGTAACCTTGTTCCATCATGTTATGTTTTTTCAGGTTTCTGCTGAACCCTTCAGCGCGTTCTGAGAACCATCTGCTCCAGTTTCGCTTCCTGGGCATCCTAATGGCCGTGGCAATGCGCACAAAGAAGCCCTTGGAGCTCTACTTGGCCCCCTGGGTGTGGAAGCAATTCTGCAACATCCCGTTGACCTTTCAGGACCTGGAGGAGGTTGACCTTTTATACTATCGATGCCTGCAGGGGATCCTCCATCTGGACGATAGCGAGATCACTGAGGAGAACTTCACAGTGGTAAGAGTGAGACATGTGCGTGCCACTGCCACCTTTAACGCCGTGTCATAACTCAAACTCATGATCACCCTATGCCCACATGCATTCATGCCAACCACACCATCTCATCTTTATATGTATGACAGTAAACCATAGCTGTCACCCAGTCCCAAACTTCCAACATGTCACAAGAAACCAAAGTATATGCAACTGTCCTGTCATCCACTAATAACATTCTAGCCACATTTCTGACCCAGCCCCCATGGACACTCCATATCCATTGTTGAGTTATTCCAGAACCTCTCATCTCAATTTACCTCACATATGCCCCTCTCACAGACGGTATTCCAGCACTCATCCAACATTAGGCTGATAATCAATGTATATATGGATCTGCACCCGTATACCTAAAAAAACAAATACCCACATATAAACCTTGCCACACCTTAAGATACAAGGCACAAGGGTTTGTGAAAGTAACTCACTCCAAAAAAAGCCAATGGACTTGGACGAGCATTCCCTACCAAAGCGGCATCTAAGTGGAACGAGCTCCCAAACAGCCGAAGACTAGACTCTAAATACCTATCCTTTAGGAAGAAACTGAAGACACTGTTATTCAAATAAAGGACCTGCATAAACACTAATGTCCATGTAATGTAACCTACTCAGAACCAGTAATCTTACACTACTGTCCCGTCACTTTTCTGTTGTCCTTGTCTTCATGTAATGCGCCCTGATGCCTGCGGGCTTCGGCGCTATAGAAATAAATAAAAAAATAAATGGAAACCTGACCTTCCTGCATGTAATAACACAACCAGTCATATGCACCTGCTTGTAACTCTCATACTTTCTAAAGATGAAGAACCACTAGCCATTGCACTGGAAACAAGATGCCCCTAGTTACAGCAGTTGTAATCATCATTTATGTGAGTTTATTGATATACTTTTAGCCACAAGGTTGTGTATATATACATACAACATAAAATGCATCCACAGCCAAGAGTTTCAAGGATTACAAGATTACAAAATTACACAGTTAAAATCACGTTGATGCCGGCCCCAATAGGCCCTTAAAAATGTCTACAATTTTGAGATAAAAAGACACAATAAAATATATGCGATTAATATCATCACCTAGCATGAAATTGCACCATATGTCATCAATACTATTAAAATCAACCATATTATTATAGGATTTTAAAAACTTATATTGCAGTTTGGCCAAGCTTTCACAGACAATTATCAAATGTTTTAGTGACTCAGGCTCAACGCCTCCACATAGACGACACTGATGCTTTTCCTTTGGGATACCTAACCTTGCACCCATAGTTTCAAGTGCCATTGAGGAGTTAAATTTCATTAACAAGTAGGCCTGGAAGGTGGTGACACAGGGATATGCTAAAATGTATTTGGAAGCTTTGTTTAGATGAGCCTGGATTGGAAATAGGGCCCGCTATGCACCTTGGATGCGAGTTCAGTCATATTATACTCATAACAATATTCACACATTTTCCCTTTTAACCAACATTTAAGTCCACCGTTTATATAGTGGTCATTGATATGATAGGCTATTTATAACGCACTTAATACCCAGAGGTTTCTAAGTGCGGACCCGGGGATCAAACCTGTGCTGCTCCGTGTCGTCTTGCTTCCAAGGCGAGCACGCTACCCCTGAGCTATCCTCCCAAGAGCATCAAATCTGTACCGCTAGATAGCAGGCAGTAAAACACATCTTTTACCCATAAAAGGTGATTCCCAAGATCAGACTCCATGCTTCTGCCTTAAAGAAGGTCCCCATTGTCCTCAACCCTGAACACAAGTTGCAGGTTCCATCGTAACACGCATTGGCTAAGACAATAGCTTTGGCTTTTGTATTTCCTCATCATATTTTATATATAGAGATATGAATTTGTTTTGGCCCCATAACGAACTGACAACTCAAAGACTGAAGAGTCTGCCAGCAGATTACATGTATTACTTGAGCTGTTAGCCTCTGCTGGCTCATTTAATACCGCCAAACACACTTAGAGTATTTTATTCTACAGCCGCTCTGAAAAGAACAGTAGCAACCCGTCTTGTGCCCAACCCAAAAGGGGTGGTTATGGCTGGCAATTAGTCAATTAAGCCAGAGCCCTTTGTCCTTGAGGAGGTAAGGCAGACTGGGAACTCAGGGACAGTGATAGTCACATCACCGGGCATCAACCACTCAGCAACTTCCGCATAGTCAAGGAACACTGAGAACAAGTGGGAGGATACCCTCAAGTAATATGTCGCCACTGGACTTGATAGGGGTCTCTGAACCCACAAATCCTCTACTGCGGTTTGGCAATAAATAGGGCATAAAATACCTGCATTGTTGGTTTGGATTCCTGAGAACTCCTACCAAGGAGGGAAGAACAAATCAGGAAGAGAGAAAGGCCTATTCCTTAATGTCCTTGAGGAACAGGAGAGACACTTGCTGGGAGAGCCAAAGAGAGCCAGAGATCCAGGGCACTGTAAGGGTGCAGAAGTAGACACGGGAAACAGATGTGACATTATTCTGGTCATAAACCTTTATTGAAAGGAAAGAAAGTGGAAGTCCTATCTGTCCTTATACCAAAGATGGGTTTCCATGCTGTGATGAATTTTTCTGTTTAAATGTCCTGCTCAGCTGTTTTCCTTCACAACAACTAGACCGCACATTCTGATCCACAGCACTTTGGAACCTCACTACTCTGAGCCTCTCTTCCTCGTCCCAGTACCACAGGCATTATGGATCTTGAAGTCCATAGTGGTTTTTGTATTTTTATATTTAGTTAGTTTAGATTGTTTTGTAAACTGAGAGTTGTCAGAGTTAAGAAGTGTTGTAAAAAAAAAGTGTGTGTTCTAACAATGGAGTTATGACCTCTACTTAAGACAGTATCATGAAAATTAGAGAATGCTATAGTTAAGTCCTGAACTCCTAAGGTGAACATCTTATTCAGGTTGGATGAATTTTCATAGCATTTTCTTTGGGTAGTTTCATGGGAGGGAATTGAACAATGACAGCATGCCATTAGGTTTTTGGGAATTAGAAGATTCTCATCCTCAGCAAAGGATGAATACTGCGTCCTTCCTAAAGGAGTCACGACTTCCTCCTGACGGCCATCTCCTCCCATGTGATCCTCCATGCTGATACCACCCTCAGGGTTAGGGTCAGGTAGCAGCTGTCTTCCCCTGGCCATATGGGAGGAGACTTTCGGCTGAGGTGTAGTGAGGACTCCTCAAGATTCATCACGCCCCTTCATCCTTAGTTCAGCCTTGCTGCATGGACAATGCTTCTTAAATGAGTGGCTTTGCTCAACAGTGGTTGTAAGCGACCTTTCTAACCCTAGGTTGGCTTTTCCAAACCCTATACCAGATAGAGACTTTGAAAAAGCCTCCTAACAGTGAGGTTAACTGATATTTCGGTTTGATCCAGGTAATGCTGGGATGAGGACAAAAACATGTGTAGTTGTGAGCCAAGTGGGTGCATCTAGCTGTTAAACAGCCACGTGAGTAGTGCAGACCATGGGGAACCCCCATGTCGAGGACCAAAGGGGTGAACGGGAAATCACCTGATCAGATTGAAGTGCTACAATCCTTAAGGAAGGGTGCTAGCTAGGATAAGGCAGTTTCCTCAATAACCATATTGTCTTTGAGTCTGTTTAGAAACAAAAGCCTCTATCATAAACTCTGGGTAACACTAAACATATCAGAATAGTGGAGGCTATCTTATTGAGGATTTCTTGACATATGAATAACTATGCTCCTGAATGTTTTAAAACATGATACATTGTCATTGAAAAGTGAGCATATTTGACTATAGTCTGAGAGTTATTTGCTTACCCATTTCTTTAGCGTTTTACATGTCTAGGTCTGTTCCACAATTTTCCATGGTCCATAGCATTGTCTGCTGCCTTCCTACCTTTAAAATACTTTTTAAATACAGTTTCCACTTTTTGCGGGGCTGCGAATGTTGATCACCCTACATTCGACTCTTCTATAGGGCCATAGACACTACTTTGTCCTGATAGGCATTTACCGCCAGGGGGGTTAACACTGATCTAGACACATCACATTATCTAACATGCATCTGTTCTCAAACCCTTAATCCATCTAGACACAGGCCCATAATCCAGCAACCATCAAGTAACAATCACAGCATCCAGAATCCATCGAGTTACAGACCCGAAATGCAGGACCCATCTAGACAATGGCACATAATCCAGCCCCCACCTACACATGCATGCCATAATCCAGCACCTACCAAAGCACAAACCCTGATCCAACACCCATCCAGACACAACCCAAAATCCAGTATGTATCTAGACACAGGACTAAAATCCACCACCCATCTAGATGGTGGCCCATATTACCTCATCCATCTAAAGCCAGGCTCTTAGCCAACCACCCATATATGTGCAGATTTTAATCCACCACCGATCTATATAAATATAATCCAGTGTTATGTAAAGTTTCACTTACTGCTATTTTACCTCTATATTTGTGGACCCCCAACTTTTTGCTTTTGTTTCAGCCTCCTGTCCTAACTTTCTGCCAGTGAAGCACAGCCTTCAGTTGCACTCCATTGGGCTTTCGCTCATCGTTATGGGGAGAGTGATTTGTCCTTCATATAGTCGGTACTGAGTAACTTTGTGTCTCTTAGTCTTATGACTTTGTTGCCACTTTTGGCAACTGTATTTCAGTGTGCAAAGTACATTACTGTACCGCGTACTGGGGTCCTTGCGTTTCCGGGCCCTAGTCACCTCTTAACGACTTTTTGGTAACTGGACAAAGTGATCAGGAGTAGACTGGTGGCCGCAGAAGCTTTCTCATGTGTTTTTACATAACTTCACTGAACCATACCGCGCTTACCACGTTTGGCTCCTGACTGTTGTTAGTGTCCGTCATGGCCGTGCTGCAAGGTCTTTTGTCTGCTCCTTTGGCCGTTTTATCCTTTGCCCATCCTCCTGGTCTTTTTAACCCTGGAAGTCCTTATTTGGGCATACAAACACCCGCAAAAGCCATTGTTTTTTGCAGGCTAATGCATGTCACGTGTTCAGGTACCCAGGAAGTGGGCTGGGACTGTCTGGTCCCAATCCACATTACTGGTGGCAGGATGTCTAGTGTATACCTGATTGGACCACTGCTGGCGTGCATGAGTGGGGCAGATCTCCTCATTGGCCAGCTGGGTGCGAGCACTTACTGGACTTTTTGATATGAGGGGACCTGAGTGCAGAACCACAGATTACCCATAGGTCCGAATTGACCTATAAACGAAGACAAGTATCCAGATAAGAGAAGCTGATCCAAGGACTATCTGGAACCATGCAGAGAAGGTTTGGCACCCTGAGCCCGCTGTTATCTTGGTAGAGCCCTGCTTTGTGCTCGATCTCCGAAGACCTGCAAAGGTGCTACAACCCCTTGGAGTGGTGGGACCAATCACTCTCAACGCCTCCTTGTTGCCCTGCAAATGAGCCTTCTCTGAAGTGTCGCTGGGCCCTCCAGTGGACTGACCAGCTTGTTCCTTGGCACCTGCGATGGAGTGTTGCTAATTGGTGATTTCCCTCAAGCTTAGGGCAAATCCTAGTTTGCACTGCAAAGCATCTCCTTGCTAAATTTCTTTGAACCAGCTGCTTCAGACCGCAAGAGAGGAGCGTACATCATACGGTGAGATTTGCATGCTCCTGCATCACTGTGCAACAGACTAAGGAGAGGCTATCCATGCACTTCTACTGGCCCAAGATGGGGGTCCAGGTACTATGCAACTGCAGGCGTCGTGCCACTTGCCAAATCTCTGGTAAAACTACAATTAAAGCTCCATTGGTACCACTCCCTATAGTGGGAGTACCATTTGCGAGGGTAGGGATTGGCATTGTTGGTCCCCTTGAACCTCAAACATCCTCTGGCAGCAGGTTTATTCTGGTGTTAGTTGACCATGCCACCAGATATTCTGATGCCAGCCCACTAAAGACAGTAACTACCGGGTCAGTTGCTAAGGAATTGCTTGGAATATTCACTAGGTTTGGCTTCCCTAAAGAAGTTGTGTCTGACAGAGGCAGCCCAAGTACATGCAAACCAGGTGGAAGAAGTGTGTGGTTTCCTATACGTTTTTCATCAGCGTATCATCCGCAAACAAATGGATAAGTTGAGAGATTTAACATAACTCTCAAAAGCATGATTGGAGCTCTTGAGGAGCCCCAGAGGATAAAGTGGGATCTCCTTTTACCATGCTTACTCTTTCCCTACAGAGAGGTCCCCCAACAAGGGGCTGGTTATAGCCCCTTTGTACCTCTCTTGGGTGCAACATCTGAGGCCACTCTGCCAGCCTCATTCTCATTCTCAGACCTTCTGTCTCCTGCTATCCACGGTTTGGAAGCAGCCACCGGTAATACCCAGCGCAATGCAATCTTGTCCTGGCTATCCCACTCGAGCACAGCCAGGTAACTAATTTCCTGGCTCTAAGATTGACTCCATCAAAGTGATGGCTATATTACTCATGTTTGCTTTAGCTTTTAATACTATGCCTCCGGACTCCACTCACTCTGCTGCAAATCCCACCTGCATACGCACTTTCAGCAACCTCACCTATCCTCCATATTCTGAAAACACTTCAGCTATCGACCTGGGTCAATGGAATGCCAGGGCCGTGTGTAACAAATCTGCAGCAGTACTGGACATATTCTTAAGACTAAATGTACATTACCTTTGTGTTACAGGAACCTGAATTATCCCTTATGACACTACAGTTACATCTTCATTGACCACATCTTCAACTTTGTTCTGCCATGTTCCCCACACCACTACTCGTGGAGGGGATAGTAGCATACTCTATCACTCTTCGTTTTCTATTATCTGTCATCCTTCTGTTCTTCAGACTTATTTTTCCTTCAAATGTATCTATAAAATATTCTCAAAATCCTTTCCTATTTATTTTATTGATGTTTATTGTACTCCTGGTCCCTTTGGTTCCTTTTGTGATGACATTGACGATCTCTTGTCTCATAGCCTACCTAATCTCACCCCTGTTGTCCTGTTAGGGGACTTTAATCTTCATCTGACTTCTACACACTGTAACATTCCTTTACTCTCTATTCTTGATTCTAATTTTCTCCTACCCCTCTCTACTCTCCCATCTCATATCTCTGGATCCTCCCTGGACCTGATCTTTATCTCGACTTTTACTGCCTCTTCTCTTCTAGCTCTTCCTGTCTATCTTTCTGATCATTTTATACTTTCCACATCATTATTCCAACTTATTTCTGGTCATTCCGTTTCTCCCTCTCATGGTCCAATTCTTTCTTGCCATGATCTACGCGACTTCAATTCTTCACTATTCAACACTACCTGCACTTCAGCACTTTGTACTCTTCTTTTCTCAGCTCTTAATGCCGATAAGGCAGCATCTGTCATGTCCTCATACCTCATCACTTCTCTTGATCAGCTCTACCCTCTGTCTCCCTTCTGTCCCACTCATAAACTCGTCCAACCCTAGCTTTCTTCTCACCTGTGCTCTATGCACCATTTTTTTCGTCATCTTGAAAGGCATTGGCTCAAGACCAAAACCATACCTGATTGTTCCTCCTATTTCTCTTATCATACTCTTTATGATACTTGTCTATGCTCTGCTAAATGTCTTTATTTCTCAGATTTACTACAAACTCAGTCGATTCACCCTAGGTGTCTTTTCCAAACTCTTGCACGTCTTTTCTCTCCTCCTACCATGGATCACTCAGCAATCTCTACTCTCCTGGCTTCTGGCTTTGCTTACTTCTTTTCTTCAAAAGTTCTTTCTCTTCGTCATGAACTTGAAGCATCTAATCCACCTGAACGGCCACCTGTTACACCTGTTCATACTCCTCAAGCCACTATCACTCACTTTACTCCTGTCTAATTCTGAGGTTTTTCTCTTACTGGCTAAAGCTCACCCCACTGCCGCCCCTACTGGTGCTATTCCCTCTACGCTAACTCCTAAGGTCTACCCTTTTCTTGTACCTTATCTTGTTTTTCTTCAATATCTGTCTCTCTACCTCTACCTTTCCCAAATAATTTAAGCACACTTTTATTATTCCAATTCTGAAGAAACCAACCACTGATCCTTTGCTTGTTTCAAATTTCCATCGTCATTCTCTATTGTCCAAGCTATCTAAACTTCCAGAAAGGCGTGTCTATTCTCAGATCTCCACCTTTTGTTTCTGATTCTTCTGTTCTCCCAAAATGTCTGTCTTTTTTCTGTCCTTTTCATTCCATAGAAACTGTGCTCCTTTCGGTGTTGAACTCTCTCCTTTCGGCGTGCTTTTCTAAACACTCATCTTTCCGTATTCTACTATATCTATTGGCGGCATTTGACGCGGTTGATTACCCCTTACTCTTAGCTTCACTTTTTTTCTGTTGGCCCCTCAGGTCCTGTTTTGTCCTGGTTTCATTCTTATCTCTCTAACAGAAAACTTTCGGTCCCTTGGGCGGGCATGTCTTCGGAATCATTCTCGCTTGTCCACGGTGTCCCACAAGGATCAGTTCTGGGCCCTTTTCTATTCTGGATCTACACATCACATCTTGCAGCTGTCATTTCCTCCTTTGGGCTGCACCACCATTTCTATGCAGACGACAACCAACTATTTCTTTCCTTCTCTTCTTTCTCTCCTGAAATCCACTTTAATCTTTCTGCTTGCCTGGTTGCAATCAAATCCTGGATGCCCTCCCATTATCTCACCCTTAATGCTGCAAAGTCTGAGGTACTGTTTTTCCCTGCCAACAATCTTTCTCCTCATCTCACGGCCTCATTTATATCCTTGCCAGCTTCTAAGCTTCCGATTTCATCTGCAGCTCATAATCTTGGTCTCTACGTTGATACAAATTTCTCATTTTCTCACCACATCTCACTAACTGCCCTTTCTAATTGTTTTCACCTCTATAATATTCGTAAGGCCCGTCCATTTCTTACTTTTCATCCATCCAAACCTCTAATCTCTTCTTTCATTTTTTCTCGACTTTTCTATTGCTCCTCTGTCCTATTTGGCATCCCTAACTCTCATCTTGCCCCCCTTAGATCGGTGTTCAACTCTTCGTTTCTTGTCTCACTTTTTACTCTTGGCTCCTCGTCTGCGGTGTGCTCAGTCCCATTTTTGTTCTTTTGTGCTTCTTGCTCCTCTCCATTGGAACACTCTTCCGCTCTCTTTTCACTCCATTTCCACCTACTCTTTGTTTCGTGGTTCTCTGAAATCCCATCTGCATCAAAATATTTGAGTGATGGTTTTCTGGATTTTATTGTTTATACGTTTATTTTGTAACCACTTGTATCCTATGAACAACGCTTTGGCTTAAGGCGCTAAATAAAATATAAATAAAATACAAATACAAAATACATTGAAAGAACTGGTCAAGCCCCAAAAGTGTTGCATATAAATAGACGGAAGGCATTCATCCCTAGTGTGGAAATGGCTGCTCTGCTCTTGGCATCAGACAGAGAGGAAGAGGAGTCTGAACTCCTCCCTGACCTGTTCTAAGGCAGTCCTTCAGATGGCTCCATTGAGGGTGTCAAATTGGCCCCTCAGCTGTCTTCTAAGCAGCGAGGTGAGGTGAGAACTTTGCAGAGGCAATTTTCCCTTTTGTTCTCCCTCACTCCAGGTTTGACACCTTGGTGCCAACATCACATTAACACTGAAGATAGTGTGCCTACCAAACGTAGGAGACAAAGTTAGGTCCCACATCAGGTCTGAGGTCACCAAGATGCTGGATCTTGGGGTGATTGAACCCTCCAGTAGTCCATGGTCCAATCCTGTGGTTCTGGTGCCAAACGCAGGTACCTCTGACTTGAGGTTCTGTGTGGATTACAGGGATCTGAATACTGTCACCAAGACGGATGCTCACCCCCTAACAAGAACAGACACTTTGGTAGACAAGCTAGGTGCTGCAAAATCCTGAGCACCTTTGATCTCACTGCAGGATATTAGCAAATATCCCTGACAGAATTTGCCAAGGAGAAGACAGCATTTTAAACTCCTGAAGGTGCAGTTCAGGTTAATGCCATTTCGATTGAAGAATGCACCTGCCATATTCCAGAGGTTGGTTAACCATGTTTTGAAGGCTGTGCCATAAGGTCTTTTATCTTCTCCTTTGGCCCTTTTGTCCATTGGTCTTTCTCCTGGTCTTTGTGACCTGTGTAGTCCTTATTTGGGCATGCATACACCAGCGAAAGCTGGCGCATTTCACGGACTAATGCATGTCATGTGTGTAGGTACTCAGGAAGTTGGCTGGGACTGTCTGGTCCCAATCCACACTATTGATGCCAGGAAGTCTGGTGAGCATGAGAGCCACAGTGGCCCCTGATTGGACAACTGCTGGCGTGCATGAGTGGGGCAGATCTCCTCATTGGCCAGCAGGGTGTGAGCACTCACTGGACTTTGGCATATGAGGAGGGGGCTTGAGTGCAGACCCATAGATCACCCATAGTTCTGAATTGACCTATAAACAGAGCCAAGTATCTAGAGAAGCAAAGCAGATCCAAGGACTATTCGGAACTGCGCAGATAAAGTTTGCCACCCTGAGCCTGCTGTTGTCCCTCTAGAGCCCTACTTTGCGCTCAATCTCCAAAGACCTGCAAAGCTGCTTCAACCCCTTGGAGTGGTGGGACCAATCACTCTCAACGCCTCCTTGTTGCCTTGCAAACGAGCCTTCTCGGAAGTGTCCCTGGACTGACCAGCTTGTATCTTGGCACCTGCTTTGGAGCGTTTCTACATCAGGTTTTGCCACAAGCTTCGGGGAAATCCTAATTCTCACTGCAAAGCATCTCTTGCAAAATGTCCTTGACCAAGCTACTTTGCGAGAGAAGAGCGTGCGTCAGACTGCAAGACTTGGGTGCCCCTGTGTCACTGTGCGCCAGTGCCAGTCGCTGCTGCCGACTTTACCGCCTTTCTTCAAGTGTCCTGAGACCAGCTGCATCAGTGCTTTCTTTGTCCTGCATTTGTGCGAGAGATCCAGCTCCATTTGTAAATCTGACCTGCATCTGCACCCGCAATGCCTGTGCAGTTTGAAGCTTAACAAAGGAGGGGATTTCGTACTCCAGGTGACCATCTCCAAAGCCTGCAAAGTTTGGACCCGGAGTGAGCTAATGGCGGTGAGTAGTCATACCACTTAACAGTGGCCCCTAGTTTATCCAACTCATTTCATTCACAAAGGATCCCTTGTGGTCCTTGCCATGGTTTGGGTGGCTCTTGCTTCCTAAAGCCCTCTGAAAATTGGGGACAGCTTTGTTCTCTGCAGCAGATCCCCCTCTGACTCTCAGAACCGGACTCCCACACTCCAGAATCTCTTGCTAACTTTTCCTTCCCGTTGAATATTTTCCTTTGTAAGCTTTACGCATCACCAATCACTTTTACGCACAAACTTGAGCACAAGACTCCAATCATCGCAGGGCTGGACTTTTTAAGTTAGAGATATTCATCTCTGGAGTTGGCCAATGTATTCATATTTGTCTGCTTTCCCTCCCG